>NC_053041.3:174693966-175943966 GCF_002575655.3 Aegilops tauschii subsp. strangulata
GATATAGATCAAATGGCCTATGTTGCAGGATGGCAGGCACACCATCATCACCAACTCTGCTTTTTATATGAGTAGATAGATATAAGAGAGTAGTAGACTAGCAAGATGCTCGTGCGTTGCTTGGAACATCAAGATGCATTTGTATGAGTAGTTTATCTTGTGGGAGAAAAGGATGAACGAGGGAAGGCCTAATTTGCAAATGTGGAGAGGGGTGTGGGTATTTTTTTGCAAAATTGCCATAGTTTCCTTCCTATCCATCAGATATAAATCGGACGGCCTATGCTGCAGGATGGCAGGCACACCATCATCAACAACTCCGTTTTTTACATTTTGGTGTGCCTGCTCTAATCGGACGGCCTATGCTGCATGGCACGGCATCCGGTGCACCTAAGCGTCTGAAAAAAATTGAGTTTGGGTCGGTGGCACACCCTGCGGCAAGATGCACGTGTGGGCTTCTTCTATAACTAGCAAGATGCACGTGCATTGCAGGGAACATCAAGATGCATTTGTTTTACAAAACACCTTTTGTGATTGACCCTTGCAGGAGTAATCCCACGTGTAAAAACTAATGATATCTCGAGAATTTTATCGGAAAAATGGTATCTTTGGAACAAGTTTTCTCTACTACTGCCCCTTGCAGTGAGCGGCATGCAATGCATGTGTCAGCAGACATGACAGCTTGTCCATGGACGTTGAACCATGACGACCATCACGTTTCTTGTTTCTACCACTGCCACACCCACATGCGATTCCCACGACGCCGCTCCAACCCACGGCACGACGTCCCCCAACGTGCGCCTCATCCCTCTCGGCCCCACTACTCCTCTGCCTTTGTGTGCATGACATGCGGGCCAGCTGAACTGCGGCGACCATCAACTTTCTACGATAGCCACACCCAATTGGACGCGGTTTGCCTGCTCCGCTCCGGTGCTCTGATCCGTAATCTCGCACCATTGAATTTTCATCCAGCGGCTGTGACATATTTCGTCCCGGGCATCAATCCTCGGCTGGAGTACTTTTGTACTATAGGTATTACCTGCCGGTGTGGCCATCTACGCCTCGTAACGCCCCGACGCCCAGCTGTGGCACCCTCGCCACGGCCACGCCACCACCGGCCGGTTCATCTCGAACGAGTGAGTCGCGAACCATGCCACCACCATGAGAATGACATGTGGGCCAGCCACATTTAAGGTCCGCATGTCATTGACTCATAGGCCGGTGCACTAAGCCACTGAAGCTCGGTCCCGTGGGCCCCGAGAGGGAAATGTAACTCCTGTGGCAGGCCTTGTGGTGCTCCCGCAGTACAAGCTCGTGCCAAACCTGGAATTTGTTTCTCAGTACTACCAACTAGTAAGGTACACGTGCATTGCACGCATGAGATTTGGTAACCAAATTATGAATAAATAACACACTATAGCATGTAAGCTTTGAGTCATATATGCATGATGTAGATGTTCATTTAATTCTTAGAGTTCATCTAGTTCGAAATCAATTGGCTTTATTAAAAAATCTATTTTAAGATTCATGGAATTGTGCATTGTAAAGCATAAAGTAAAAAACAAATAGTGACAATTCATTTTGAAAAAAAAGTTTGGGCAATTAAGATATGGAAGATTCTAGAACAAGGGAGAAGTGCTTGTGTTTTGAGGTTTGTGCATTATGCTTAAGTGCAACCATGGAGTCTTCTAGATTAAACATGTGGCAGAATTTGGTGGAATGTAGTTGATCCAATGGCCAGTAGTGCTCGGATTTGCCATCTTTATAGCGTCGGATTGGCTTCATCCAACGACCAACTTTCAAAGTTATTCACACACTATATAGGGGTATAGATATAGATGTGTCGGCCCGTGCGTTGCAATGGATCCAAAGTATATCTATTTAGTGGAGTGCACTCTAAACACATTATCTATTTATTTTTCTCTAACCTTTCGTAGCCATGCAACCAAGCCACATAAGCTTCATGGGTGCCCCCCACATCATATTATTCATACAACGTTGACTGGAAAAAACATAAATCACCCAAAACAAGATCGTCCTGTTTTTTGTTCCTACGATGTTGTGCCGTGCACGTACCTAGTTGTATAGTGGTAGTACTAGTTGTAGTACAAACTTCGTACTAGTAGGAGTAGTAGTATGGAATGCTCCTACTCTATCAACGAGCCCCATCTGACACCAAATTTCTTGGCTTCTGTGCTACAGCTAGATCTTCCCCACGTTTCTGTTTTCCAACTCGGTGGCGGGCGGGGTGCGGTTTGCCAATAGTTAGTTTGCTCAACGGCGGTCCCACATGAAAGTGAAAATGCTAGGCAACACGCCTTCCCTAGCTATGCGGCGTGCCGGACAGGCCGTGGAGTACTCCTGATTCCCGGGCGTGTGGGGGTGCGGCGCGAATGCGGCAGGCCGTTTCCTTTTACTAGCGATGTGCCCGTGCGTTGCGACAGATCCAAAGTAGTAGAATAGTAGTACTTGTTCACAAACTTGAAAGAAATCACTCTTGTTTTGATATACTCCTAATATATTACTTTTCACTCAAAAATATATTTCTCAGGCTATTTTGATGAGGTGAGGGAGGGATGTGGTTGCTTTCAAGATAATAAGGGGTTTTCTGCAAATTGGAGCAGAGAAGTGGGCTATTGTTGCAAAAATGCCACAACTTACCTCACAACCATTAGATGCAGATCTAATGGTTAGAAACGACGGATGGCAGATACACCACCATCACCAACTAAGTCTTTTATAGGAGTAGGAGTAGAGAAACATGTATAAATTGTAACATTTGGTTCTGCTCCTTGGCACAATCGATAGATAGAAATAACGATTGGAAACGCTAGGCGGCGCTATTTCCACCAGATAAGGAGGGTACGTAGTAGCTAGGTTGGCGCATCGTCGGTTTGGTCACATGCGGTCCGACATGTTCTAGTGTTTCTAGCAAGATGCCCGTGCGTTGCACGAAGTTGATGGAAAAGGTAAGCACAACTTATAAATAGACGGATGGAGTACTAGTTACAGTGATGCATATAATTAAGCAAAGGGATCGCACAAGTCGGTATTGACTGGAATGAGAATGCAATAGCACAATAAGAATTAAGGCCACGATGATGCGATCGCAGTGGTGGTTACAGGAGGCAAGAAGAAAGATGCATCCATCAACATACGACCTCCTCCTCCTCAACTTAGTGCGCCGGGCCACCGACCGACGGCTAAGGAGCGGCGGCTTTTGTGGCAAGGTCAAGGTGCTTCTCAGCAAAGGCATCCAAGGCTTCTAGCCGGTTGAGGAAGGCCAACGTCGTAGCGTCCTCACTGGCCTTGTAGATACCTATGTACATGATTTGCTCGTACACGTGGATGTGTAGGTCGACGAATTCTTGCAGGGCGAGGCGCCTCGTGGCGAGCGCGACCTCCAGGTGGACATTCTTCGTGGCGTCGGCGGGTAGTCACAGGGCCACTAGTGCTTGAAAGATGTTCCGGCCATGGAGGCCGGTTAGGGTGGCGGGCAATGATGAGCCTGGGCACGCGGGCTGGAGGAGTACGGCGATGTCGTCCGCGAGCTTATTGAGGACGGTGAACTTGTTGGTGGTGGCAACGATCATCTGGTCCAACTGAGAGTCGTAGTTGGCGTCGACGGCGGCCATCCACCAGCCGGTCGCCAACACCATCTGGAGACGATCCTCGGCGCCATGCCGCAGGCCGGCGTCGTGGACCATCTGGCACAGCCGCTGTCCGCTCACGCGCATCGCCACCATGGGTCTGGAGTGAGCACTTTTGCGCTTAGTGTAGGTGCTTGGGAAAATGCTTAGGTGCGTACGATGTGGTAGATGCATTGGAATGGAGGGGCGCCTTTATAGGAGTGCAAACTGCGTTGTACTCACATCGTGCAGCCTCTTTTCCCAGTCCTCCTCCCATTACTTCCCTCATGCATTCACGATTCTAATTGAAGGAGGATGCATCATTGGTCGTTCAACATTTCGGGAACCGCTACCCCCTCCCTCGTCTGCATTAAAGCCGTATCGGGAACTGCGCCGCCCGCTATCAAATCAAATAGTATTGTGCCGCCCACTGCACGCCCGGCTGAACACGCCTCCTCGCCTCCATCAAACCCCTCCGTTGAACCCGCATGCAAACCGAGAAACCTACTCCGGCCACACGTCCGTTCATGAGCGGGCCGGAATTAAACGCAACACCGGCCGAGCTCCTCTAGTCCGCCCTCAGTTTAAATGAGGCCAGACGCCGGCCAAGCTCCTACCATCCACCCTCTATTTAAATGAGGCCAGACAGACAGTGGGCAAGAACCGCACCCCTCCGCCGCTCCCCCATCTCCTCCTTCACTATTTTCTCCACTCTTCTGATGGCTTCGAGGAGCCATTCTCTGGCATACTACCCGGCTGGGTGGCCCGCCGAGCCCTCCGGATACGGGCGAGGCCGCTCGGTGCTTCACCAACCTTGCTTGGCCCGACAGAGCCAGTTGCCGCCCCAAGCCGGCGCGTTGTTTAGCAACTCGCCGCTCCAGTTCAGCTCCATGAGGAGTGGCGAGTTGCTCCACGCCGACACGGCGGCGAGCACACCGGTACGGGCGTCGTCGCTGCCGCATCGTACCGCGCCACCAGTGTCTGCGGTGGCCGCGCCTCCCGTGTTTGTGGGCGCGCCTCCCGTGCCTGCGGCCATGCCTCCCGTGCCTGCGGCAGCGCCATGCAGGCAGAGACAGAAGCTGGGTGCGTGGAGAGCGACGAGTCGGTGGACGGCTTCTCCGTGTCCGCCGCCATCATCGAGGAGAAGTAGAACACGGGAGGCCGCCGCCACTTGGGTCCCATGAAGGCACCGCCGAGGCGACGACTGTGCATTCAGGTGGTTTCTTTGCTGCTTCATCTCTTCAGAGGACCTTTGTCGACCCCGCAAGTGTCTGCCGGACATGAGGAAGACAAAGGGATCCGCGGGCGGCCATTTAGATTAGGTACTCCCTCTCCGACTGGCGGGAAATATTTGTTCTAAGAAAGGATAAATTGGATGTATCTATAACTAAAATAAGTCTAGATACATCCATTTCAAGGACAAGTATTTTTGGACGGAGGGAATCTTAATTATACCAAGAGAGCCAGATTAGCACCGCTTAGTTCATGTAAATGTAATTAAATACATCATGTTTATGTGAAGATCTAGCTTTTTTATATGAAATCCTTCATGCTTATATGAAATCAGTCCGTGTTTGCACGAATGTCATCTGGTTGGTTAGAGTTGTGAAAATGTATGCCGCTGGCGTTTGATGTCGTCCTCCGCGAAAGGAAGCGGGAGGAAATTTGTCGGCTGCCGATGGAGATGCTCTAATGCTGGAAATAATAGAGTCACATCCAATCCATTTGAGTTAATTGCGTGTATGATTCTCCCTCTATAAAAAGTTAATTGCATGTACAGTGTACATGTGACTTGCAGGGTGGCTACAGCTTCGTACAGAAAGTTAAAAAGAAACTAGAAAGATGCCCGTGCATTGCACGGAACATCAAGATGCATTTTTTTACAAAACACCTGTTGTGATTGACCCATGCAGGAGTAATCCCATGTGTAAAAACTAATGATATCTTGAGAATTTTATCGGAAAATGGTATCTCGAGACTTTCATCGAAAAAATGAAAGATGAGAGATAAGGTGAGGAGGAGTGGAGCGTGGTGGTACTGGGCGGAGGCATGGGGATGGACGGCGCCGACAGGTGGCAGCGGCCACCATGCTAGATTGTTTCAGAGACTTCCTTTTTTAATTGCTCCGCAATGAGGTTGTGGGACATAAGGATGAACGAGGCAAGGCCTTATCTGTAAATATGGAGAGAGGTGCGGGTATCTTTTGTAAAATTGTCATAGTTTGCTTTCTATCTGTTAGATATAGATCGGACGGTCCATATTACAAGATGGCAGGCACACCATCATCACCAACTCAGTTTTTTATAAGAGTAGAGACAAGTCCATCCTTAATCTTAATTCTAAGTACTCTGTGAGTTCAACTGTTAGTACAGTAGCGAAAGAAATATATATTAAATAAGTAATATATAATATAAAAATCTAAAGTTAAAGACAGAATTCGAACTAAGGTCATCGCGTTGCGAGCATCCGGTGCTAACCAGTCCAGCACGTTTTTGTTGTGGACCATGCTAGAGATATATCTCCATGTCTACTCTTATACTCCCTCCTTTCCTCAAAATTTGTCTTTTTCAGATTTCAAATGGACTACCACATACGGATGTGTATGTAGACATATTTTAGAGTGTAGATTCACTCATTTTGCTCCGTATGTAGTCACTTGTTGAAATCTCTAAAAATATAAATATTTAGGAAAGGAGGAAGTAGAAAACAGAGTTGGTGATGATGGTGTGCGTGCCATCCTGCAATATAGGCCGTCGGATTTATATTTAACGGATAGGAAGGAAACTATGGCAATTTTGCAAAAAGATACCCACACCCCTCTCCACGTTTGCAAATAAGGCCTTCCCTCGTTCATCCTTTTCTCTCACAAGATAAACTACTCATACAAATGCATCTTGATGTTCCGTGCAACGCACGGGCATCTAGCTAGTTCCTTTTAAAATAGTTACTGCGATAATTGGGTTGAAGTGATATATTTTATGTCTGCCCCGAATGATTTCAGATTCACTAGTAGTAACAAAGAAAAGGTTGCCTTGTTAATTAACAGAAAACAGGGTGATAACTATCACATGAGGCCGGTAAAAACAAGGCACACTGGGTTCAGCGTCATCGTCACTACAGTTGTGCGCGTGCGAGAAGCCTACATATCGAGGGGGTTATGGAGAAAAAGACGTATCGAGTGTGTCTGAGCGAGGCACAGAGACACAATGTTTGAGAGAGAAACCAATTGACAGATTAAGATCAGATCGAGTTGTCACCCTTTTGCTATCATTGTTGGGGTGGGGTGGGGAGGGGGGAGGGAGAGAAAGACGTATCGAGAGTGTGCTCGGTAGGCACAGAGGCACAACTGGCGAGTGTGTGTGTGTTTGAAAGAGGAGTAGATAGATTACTATCAAGATCGAGGTGCCACCCTACTCCTTCGATGTCGGGTAGTGTGTGTGTGTGTGTGTGTGTTTGAGAGAGAAGCCAGTCGATAGATTAGTATCAAGATCGAGGTGTCACCCTACTCCTTCAGTGTCGGGAAGTGTGTGTGTGTGGGTGTGGGGGGGCAGTGGCACTTACATATCTCTACTCTTATAAAAAACAGTGTTGGTGATGATGGTGTGTCTGCCATCCTGTAATATAGGCCATCTGATTTATATCCGACGGATAGGAAGGAAACTATGGCAATTTTGCAAAAAAGATACCCCCACCCCTCTCCACATTTGGAAATAAGGCATTCCCTCATTCATCCTTTTCTCCCACAAGATAAACTACTCATACAAATGCATCTTGATGTTCCGTGCAACGCATGGGCATCTTGCTAGTAGAGCGAAGGAGTATGTGTGACACATATCTATATTAAGGGATAGGTGGATAGCATGTGTGCGAGGCATACTTAAAGCATCACGGAGATAAACAAACGGTGTGCATGAAAGTGCCGGAAAAATGAAGCGAGAAACAATGTCTACACGCGCGCGCATGTGTGTGTATGTGTGTGTGTGTGTGAGAGAGAGAGAGAGGGGGGAGAGAGAGAGAGAGAGAGAGAGAGAGAGAGAGAGAGAGAGAGAGAGAAATCTCAAAACAAAAGGTGATCTGCTGGAATCCCATTGTATGTATTCATATGGTTCCGGAACTCGAGTTAACCTTAGGGATATGTGTGGGAGACATAATTATACTTTGAGACATTAGTGGTTGTGGGTGGGAAGAATTAAAGGGGTGGGCATGTTCGACAGAGAGAGCGTGTGTGTTTCTGTGTGAGAGACTTGTAGGACAGGGTAGAAAGACGGATTCTAACCTTGACGGAGGGAGAGAAATACATGAAGTGCGCGTGTGTGATTCCGATGCCCATGGGGAAATGAGATATGTATGCATGTGAGAGAGATTGCACAATTCATTCACGTATCACTATCTAGCGATCGTGGACGTGCATCGCTTGAACATAAATCAATATCTACTTCGTATCGTGGCCAAAGGTACAATATCGATTCAACGCTATAAAGATTGGACACTCACATATCACATTTTTTCTATCTAAATAAACCTTTTCAATTGTGCATGCCAAAGTTACAGTGATGTTTCTTCAAACAACCAATGTAGCTATCATGTACATGCACCATTGTTAGTCTTGCATTCAAATTCATTAGTTTGGATGATTTAAGGTTCTATTATGAAGTAATATATGTAATATTCATATATGAATTCAACGGGTACGCAATTTATGAAATGGAGGCTATGTAATCATATGAGGTAACACTTTTAAGTAGCGGACTACAATATACATTTCTTTTGTGGGACTACAATATCCATTTCTTTTTGTGCGCCTCTACACTAACACGTCAATGCATTATGTTTAAAGTAAATAACCAATGGCACTAAATTATCTATTTACACGAGAAATACATAGGCTGAGCGTTTGATCCTTTTTTTGTGAACACGCCTCTACACCCATACGATTGGCCGCGCCCGTGTGAACGTCCAAGTTATCGGTGCATCATCCTGAGTTATTGTCTTTTGTCTGGGGTGGACTTCACACCAGTTATTAACTGCTCACGCGTGCCCCGTGTACACAGTCTCACATGACCTTCCCGCTAGCACGGTCCAAAATTAGTTGAAACTGGATACGAACGATCCCGCGGGCGGCAAAATCTCCCGCTCCTTCTAAAATTTCCGCCACCTAGTCTTTAGCATGCGAAATTCCCCTTTTATCATTGGTGCACGGAGAACAACAATTAGAATACTACTGCCCTCATCTACATAATAGGTCGGGGCTACTTTGGTAACTTCCGGTTCCCCCCACCACACGGCACCCCCATTTCCTTTCCCCCTCCCGCAAAACCGACTAACTCCACAACACCAGAGCATCTTACATCACGTCGTCCGTAGTTCATCGGCCTTTCTACCCCTCCCCTCTTGAAACCCTAGACTGCTCATCCACCGGCGTTCCAGAGCCCATTCACTGCAAGCGGCGTCCACCTCGCCGGATCTGCTTCTTCGGCCGCATCTACCCCTCCCACCTCCCCTAGAAACAAGTAGACTGCTCATCCACCACTGTACCACAGCCTATTCAGTGTCGGACTTGTCCACGGTGCCGGATCTGCTTCGTCGGTACTCTCGTCAACCACAGCGCATCTGCAGCGGCTCATTCGTACTCCCCACCGGAGACGCTTCATCCACAACCCCCCGGAGCTGCCCCACCGATGCCCCCGTCTACGGCCTCTGATCCTCTTCGCCGACACCTTCCTCAACCCTACCGGAGCTGCTTCGCCGACACCATCGTCAACCCTACCGGAATAGCTTCGCCTATACCATTCTCAACCCTACCGGGGCTGCTTTGCCAACTCACAAGTCCACGGCCTTAGATCCACTTCGTCGCACCCTCATCCAACCTACCGGAGCAGCTTCTGACGCCCCGTCCACGTCCGCAGATCCGCATCGTCGACACCATCCTTAACCCAACCACCGGAGCAGCTTCACCGACGCCCTCGTCCACGGCCACAGATCCGCTTCGCCCACACCATAGTCCACCCTACCGGAGCCGCTCCACAAACACCCTACTCGACGGTTCTAGATCTCCTTACCGGACCCCGACAGAAAGCGCAACGTCATCACCCTTGACGTTTCTAACCTGATTCCCACCGTCTGGCAAGATGCCAAGCACCCGCCACGGCCTATGTACTTGTGACCTTTAAACCCATCCAGCATCACCTGCCCGATGTACTTCAAATATACTAACAGGTCGCTGTTACCTATTATGTAGCTGGCAAAAACTACAAGGACGATGTTTCTTCTAGATCTAACAGCTTGGCCAACCAAGATCCTGGACTGAGGCATTTCTATGATCTTGTAAGTGCTTCTCTCTCTCTCTCTCTCTCGTATTATTGTGTGCCTGCCAGCGTGCTTTGCTAGGATTTTCGACCAGTAATCCCTTTGTGCAGACAATGATTTCTACTACTGGCTGCTAAATTAGATATGTAGATGTCATACATGATACTACCTCGTACCTACGTTCCTAAATATAAGTCTTTCTAGAGATTCCACTATAGGCTACATACAGAGCAAAATGAGTGAATCTACACTCAAAAATGCATCTATATACATCTGCATGTGGTCCATATTGGAATCTCTACAAAGACATATATTTAGGAACGGAGGTGGTACATTACACAAAATCGTAGGTGGCATGTAGGAATTCCAGTGCACTACATTAGGCTCCCTTAGAGTGCCTGCTAGTCCAGCACACAGTCATGGCTAGTTTATGCTACACACACAATCCTTAATTGGTGGTTTAAATATGCACAAGGGATATGCATTGTATTATCTTGTAGAGATGTCTGAAATTAGCCGTGTCAACTTGCAGATAGGGTTACACAATGAAAAGGTACAATATGTATGTGGCAATTTCATGGAACATCGCAAAAAAGGAGTGGCAACGGTGAGCCTATACAGTGTGCTATGGTAGGTCACTCCTCCATTGCAATCATCGTGACATGTTATTTATATGTCAGTTCTATTGGCCAAGTTTCTTAGGGACAGTTATTACGAGTTATCCTAAGAAAATAAGCACCTGTGAATATAAGCTCCAGCTAATAGGCCAACCAGTTCTTTTCATTGCCTTCCTTTTCAGCTTATCTTTGGTATGATCAGTGAAAAGTCTAGATTGCATTATATTTTGTCATTTTGCTGCCAATATGAAAATTAATTTGACTTGCAAACATCACAAATTGAACCCAGTGCAGTAATTAATATGATAGGAAAACAGACCATCACTATTTGTTCAAAATGCAAATACAAAGATACCATCTACTTGGCACAATCTACTTTGGTCAATGTCTTCCATAGAGATCCCATTGCCTAATTTAAACAAAGAACGCATGACCCACATTTAAATGAAGAACAATCATTTATTGAAATTCGATGGTCCAAGTGGTTGGTTATTATCATATAGCAGCACCACCTGAAAGCTTCATATAGCAGCAGCAGCAGCTCATAGCAACTCATCATACAGCAGCAACAGCAGTGTGCAATTCATCATATACCAGCAGCAGCTCATAGCAATTCATCATATAGCAGCAGCAGGAGCAGCTCATAGCAATTCATCATATAGCAGCAGCTCATAGCAATTCATCATATAGCAACAGCAGGAGCAGCTTATCGCAACTCATCATATAGCAGAAGCAGCGGCTTATAGCAATTCATCATATAGCAGCAGCAGCTCATAGCAATTCATCATATAACAGTAGTAGGAGCAGCTCATAGCAATGCATCATATAGCAGCAGCAGAAGCAGCTCATAGCAATTCATCGTATAGTGGATCAAAATGAAAATTTGGCAAAAAATCAGAGGAGATCCTCACCTTGTTGGATGAGCTCATCCTTCAACAGCACCTTAAGGCCACGGCCTGGGAGGAGGGGAGGGGGAATAAGGTGCCTTCTGCCGCAGTGTGGCATCAGCCGTAGTTGTGTTGCGCCCGCCGAAGTAGTGCGTTGGACGAACCACAGTGGAGCAGCTGCTGGAGACCATGAGAATGAGGGGCGGCGCCAGAGGGAGGAGCGGCCGGGGAGATTTGGCCCTACCCGTCGGCCATGTAGCCTAGCTGGAGAGATCATTGTCAAGGACCAGGCCAGATGGGACCAGTGGCGACGGCTCGCTCGAGGAACCCTAGCGCTGCAGGCAGGGGATCGAGGTAGAGGGAAAGGGCAGAGGAGATGCAAGCGGGCAAGGCAATGAACGCTTGCATGTTTGTTTTTACTTGAGGGTCAGGTGTGACGCGGGCGCGAGCAGTTGCATTTTGAGTGTAATATAGGCAGACAACAGGGTCATTTCACTATTCCCCTTCCCTTCAATTTTTAGTGAGCTTCTACCCGAAACACCCCCTCCAAAGCGAAATAAGTTAAGCCCAAGCCCATAACTCAAAAATGACTTCTTTACATCTTTTATGGCTTATTTTGACAATAAGCTCTGAAAAGGCAGAATAGAACTGGCCCTTAACCTGCAATTCAATTGTGCATGCAATGATGAATCACTCATGCCTGCTATGGTGTACATTTAGGCATCATCATACATGGCATAACCTAATACATGTGCATTCCATTGTAGAATCCGGAATATGCAATGTTTATGTTAGTTCATACGTTGCACATGATGTTTAAATGCCCCTTAAATTTGATCAGTCAAGTGATGGTCTTTAAGCCTCCTTCTTTGCTTCTTTTCTTGATATGTATGATTTGCGCACACATCTGTTCAATTGCTTGTTTGCATCAGCCAGCCATACCAGGACTGTTTGCTTTGATTACTTGTTGTTCTTGACCTAACACTCTAACAAAACTTGTCAATGATTTAAACACTAAGGGCTGTTGTAGTGGGGGCTTATCTAACTCATAGGTGACATAAATGTTTGGCTGTACACTAAAGTAGGCTCTCCAAGAGTACCTGGAGATCCAGTTCGAAGGTATGCCTAGTTTTTACATAGTGCACACATAGTAAATGCTCATTTCATTGTGTGCAAGTGCAAGAGATGTGGCATGTTTCATTAGGTGGTGTTGTTTCATTATAATCTCATCCTTTTGTGTTGTTCACGGACTGGAAAGTATGCATATTTATCTTCCAAGGAGACGAGTAACTAGTTTGTGTCACCTTGCAGAGGGAGTGCAATGAAGGTAAGATTGAGGATTTCCAAGTACAAGATGTTAGGAAGGAGCCTTGCAAGAGAAGTAGGAGCAGCGCTGAGCCTGTTCAACCACTTAAGGTAAGTCACTGTATCCAACTAAACAGTTTAATTCCTTGTTTGTTCCAGGCATAGTTAATTTGCTCTTTTCAATTGCTTTATTTGTCCTCAGTTAATAAGATGCCCAAACAATGATGCCCGATGTTGGGTACTTGTATAACTATTAGTTGACATAATTAAAGACCTTACCATTTAATTACTCTGGCGAAGTGTGCCTGAAGCTTTGAAGTCTATTAACCAACTATTACTGCATGAGGCTCACAATCTAGTTTATACAAGGCTAATGATTGCATAGTTTTGCTTGTTGTAGTAGGTTTGTATAAATCCCTCTGTTGTCATTATGCTCCCTAAGACTTTAATTGAGCTACAGAATGGCCAACTGCTTGCTTACTTATACACAACGTGTTGTCTAAATTTGTAACTTGTCTGTGTTTTGGATTTGGCCCCAACATCATGCTCCTCTAGTGAGCTAAGAGAGATTTATGTATGCAGGCTACACAGACTACCATTTTTTATAATTTTTAAAATATCACCTTCTTATGCTTCATGACGTGTAACATTATTGTTAGTCCTGTTTTTTCATGTACAAAATAGTCTGTCTTTCTCGCTTCACTGTTGTAACTATATTTTTCCCTAGTCATGTGTACTTACAGAAACATTTCAGGATGAAGTGACATCAACACAAAGATCTGCGAGCAGTGCGGCATGGCCGTTACCGAATGATTATGGATTGGAATTGGAATGTGCTGATGTTCTCGAGCATCAATTAGAGGTGGCAAGACAGCGTGTACATGATTCTCAACGTACAATCAACAAGTTGAGACTGGACATGCAGGTATTGGATGCAGGAGTCAAAAAAATGAAACAAGACACTAAGGTAACCACGAAGGAATTGGAGATTTTGCAGACTGAAATTTGTGCTATCTGAATCCGGCCAATCCTATTTTCTGAAGAGATTATAGTTCAAATGGTAAGTTTTGTTGATGCGTGTCATTGTTGTATGAGCTTTATTTGTCCAGTGTATGTAATTTGATGTTTGTGTACGCTTTATTATCACCGGTGCCAAACTATAATACCCAGTGGGTATATTCGGCTGTAATTTCTTTATTGTATAGTGTAGGATTATTCTACGTTTCTATGCCTTAGTCTTTTTTATTGTATAGTGTATGTTTTTTAGAGGCGATAGTATAGAGTAGGATAATTCTTGAATATCCTATATCGTTGAAACGGGGGCCAACACGCCCAAACATTTCCTGGATGCCATACAAATGAATAAACATGTGTAGTCAAAGCAGGCCTTAATTGGGCTGGTCAAAATAATATTAAGTGGATCCCAAATGATGTGGCCCACCGTAACAATGGCTCTTAGCAGGCCGTTAATGGGCCAAAAGCTCTATAGGGCCGTATAAATGGAAATGGCCCGTGGGCTTCTAGCAGGCCGAAATTCATGTCAATTTTTTCTTGGCCCTTTTACTTTACGGGCGAGTAAAAGGCCGAAAATGTTATGGGCCATAGGAGGCCCCGTTTGCAAACTAGGCTTTTAACAGGCCGAATGTCGCATTGGGCTGAAATGATGCCCTGCGGAACGTGGGTCCCTAATGGACCTAAAGTCAAAGGCCCAACTGTTGGTGTCGGCCGTTAACAGGCCGAGAGACAAAATGGGCTAGGAGTTGGCCCATTTACCGAATGGGCCGAGGACAGGCCTAAAGTCACAGCGGGCTAGAATTGGCCCAACTGCGGAATGGGCCGAGAAAAGGCCGAAAGACGTTCCGGTCCGTTGACGGGCCGGAACTGACGATGGGTTGCTAACAGGCCGAAAGAAGCTCGGGTCGCAATTGGGCCCAAAGACGTAGCCGGCCATTAACGGGCTAAAACTGGCGATGGGCTGGAAATTGTCAAATCTAGAATGGGCCTTTGATGGGCCGATTCTATGTAACTTGTATGGGATGTGCTTGTAAATGGGCCTGACTCAAGTAGGCCGCTAATGGGCTGGCCCGCTTATTTTGACAGGCCCGGCCTTTTAACCTGAATGGGCCACTGTTGGGCCGAGACACGTGTCGATGTATCATAGGCGCGTTTCGTCCATTCGCTGGATGACAACTGTCCGAACGCCGGGCCGACACGTGGATCTGCCGGCCAATGAGAATTTTACATGTGGTAAATCCCCATTGGTCCACGCTATTAACGGGTTATCGGATCCAAACCGGAACCCGATAGCTTAACGGCGACCCGTTACGGTGGATGCCACGTGTCAGTCACCCTTGACGAAAGCACTTCTATGACGCGTGATTTATCATCATGAAAGTGGACACTTCTGTGATGATAATTTTGGTAATGTCATGGAACACTTCTACGACAGCACAGGTATGACTATCTTGATTCTGTCATAAAATCGTCATGGATGTACGTGCATGACAGAAAACGTGACCTATTGTGACAAACGTGTATCATCACGGAAGTGTATTTTTTTGTAGTGAGGGGAAACCCCAAACCTCAGATGAGGTGGGGACATGCTGGCCGGGTTCTGGGCCCGACAGACGGCGTTGGCCGGGACGTACCCCGCCGTGCGTAGCTCAGCGATAGTGGTATCAGTGAACTTGGAGGCCACCCAGCTCCCTTTTATGTCCACGTCCGCCATGGGTGCAGATGCAAAAGCTTGGGAGGAGCTGTTGGCTTGTGGATGAGATGGGAGGTGCAAAGGTTTGGGGGGTCTGGGCGCTGAATCGGAAGGAGAGTGTGGGAGTTTGGATTTGATCCCTCCTGCTCTTTACAAACCTGTAAAAGGCGAAGCGTCCCTCCCCCTGCGCCGTAAAAATCGCCACGGTTCGGCTTATCGTGCCGTTGTGGCCGCTTGGGAAGAATCAATTGGTTGATGCTATCCTCTAAAATGCGGGATATGACGTGCCAGTAAGAGGTTTGCCTCGAACCACGATTCGAACAAGTAATAACTGACACATTACTTCATTGGCGGTGGCGCTCCAATAAAGTTGTCTGCAATTGACTGTCGAGCTCACCTAAGCTAGTCTTCTAGGCTAAGTAAAGTTTACACTTCGGATGAAGGCAGATGCATCTAGCCTACACATGGTCGGGCTTGTTTGGGTCTCCCTAAAAATGATGCCTGATTGAAGGAGCTTGCAAGTTTCATATGGTGGCCATCTGAAGACGTGGAACTTGCCTGCCAAGCCGAAGACATTATCCGACGAAGATGGACAACCTCGGCTTCGAAGAAAAGTTCGGAGGCTACTGACATTGTCCTGGACTAGGGGGTCCTAGCCCAGCCGGACTAATGTATGGGGTGGATTACCAGCTCATTGAGGAAGCACGACTCCGGAGGCCATCAGAATACGGCGACCAAAGACTTGGCGTGTACCCCAAGTATATTTGACTAGATTCGACACGTAATTCCTTAGATGGCAACCGACCTTGTGTAACCCTAGATACCCCTGGTGCCTATATAAACCAGGAGGCCTAGTCCGTAGAGGGAATCCATCCATACACCCACTGATCAAACCCTTAGGGTTTAGACCACAACTTAAGATCTCGAGGTAGATCAACTCTGTACTTTGATACCTTCATCTCTACTCTTATAAAAAACAGAGTTGGTGATGATGGTGTGCTTGCCATCCTGCAATATAGGCCGTCTGATTTATATCTGACGGATAGGAAGGAGACTATGGCAATTTTGCAAAAAGATACCCACACCCCACTCCACATTTGCAAATAAGGCCTTCCCTTGTTCATCATTTTCTCTCACAAGATAAACTACTCATACAAAGGCATCTTGATGTTACGTGCAACGCACGGGCATCTTTCTAGTAATATAAACAAGAGCAGGACGTAGGGTTTTACCTCCATAGAGAGGGTCCGAACCTGGGTAAACTCCTTGTGTGTTCTTCTCCTGTTACCCATCGATCCGATCTAACAGCTCGCCCCTCCCCCCTACCCGAGATCTGCCGATTTTCACACCGACAACCTCGTTAACAAATCTCGATGTCGTGCCTTGCGTGATAGCTTGGTCCTCGATAGATCTTCACTCTTCCCGGATTATCTTAACACTAGGTACTCGCCTGCGTGTAGAGCTCATTTAAGAGACACTTTCATCATTTGTCTCTCATTAATTATATGCAATGTAGACAACATCTAACTTGGAATGTTAAGAGATGATGTTGAGGTGAAACACTCCGAAAGGTCTTATAGTTCCTAGTCATGTCCAATTAGAGGCTAACGTGTGGTTGTTCGCGCCACTTTTCACCCGTGAGACTGTCTTTTTTCTCTAGCAGGTTATTGTGGTCTTTTTGTTTTATATGTGCTATCTTGGTTTTTAATTATGTTTCGGTGGTGCTTTTCTTCGTATATCGTGTTGGGTGCTACTAGAAAGGTTTTTTTAGAGGAGAGTGGAGTTGTTTGGTCCATGGTTGTAGTGTGCTTACTCATTTCGGCCTTGGTGTCAGTCGGTGATCATTGTTTGAGCCCCTTGGGAGCTTTGATTCCGTGTTAAAACCTTGGAATTGCTGCTATGACATTCACATGGGATGGTCCACGAAGCTCTCGCTCGCTCAACTTAGCTCCATGCTCCACTCGCTCGCTCCACTGTTAACTTGTAAAATGTTTGCTATCACTTTATTTTTGAAAAGTTTTGTTAAATCAAAAGATGTTCATGATTTTTTAAATGACTTCTGAAAATGTTAAAAAAATAAAAAGAATGAATTTTGAAAAGTGTTTCGGAATATAAAATTATATTCATTGATTTAGAACAATATTTAAATTTGCAATAAAGTTCATAAATTTAAAAAATGTTAAAAGAAACTTTAAAATGTTCATGAACTTCAAATAAATTCATGAATTTTAAAAATGGTCACTTGACTGAGACTTGGTTAAGTCTCAGTCGACTATGACCTAACCACACCCATAAAATATAATTACACTGTGAAAGTATTGTTCGTTGTTGCAATAACAAATCAATAATAGTATTGTACGAATTGAGTCGCACTTATACGTGCATGATCCTTTTAGCCTACTTCCGAGATGTTCAGAGGATACAGATGAATAGAATCAGCCCATGGCGCACCAACAGTTGTGTTGCCGGGAGACCTGATGCACTGCCAAACGGCGCTGTTGCACTTGAAACCAGAACCAAACCCGACCATCCATACCCGATCGCCCTTGCGCGTCCGCCTCTTGGCCTCCATGTATGAAAGCTCGTACCACAATGAACTGCTGGACGTGTTTCCGAATCGGTGAAGCGTCATTCGTGATGGCTCCACGTCTTCATCTGATAAGCACAAGCTAGTTTGCACCGCGTCGATCACTGCCCGGCCACCAGAATGGATGCAGAAGTGCTGGAAGGCCGTGCGGAAATTAGGGACATATAGCTTGATCTTTCTCCTCAGCACCTTCCGTGCAATGAACGAGATCGCAAACAGCAGCTTCTCCGAGGGCGGGAGGACGAGGGGCCCTATTGCCGTGATGTTAGCCGTGAGCGCTTCGCCGGCGACTGCCACAAGGTCCTTGGACAGGTATGCTCCTGTTTCTCCCTCGTCGTCCTCTTTCATGGACAAGCACAGGTAAGCCCTGTCTTGCGCGGCGGTGAGCGTTCGCTCGATGTGCGTGAGCCGGAAGCGGGACACGGACCTGGACGTTGACAACAGCACCGCGGCCGCACCCATGCGGAACAGGGCGGCTGGCAGCAGCATCGCCCGGTTCTTGCCGGTATAGTTGAGGAGAGAGGTGGTCTCCGTGGACACCATCAGGGCGCGCGCGCCCCGTGGCGCCGCCTGCAGGAGGTTCCTCGCGACCTCCAGGGAGATCACCCCCGCGCTGCACCCCATCCCAGATATGTGCACGCTACGGATGTCCGCTCTGAGTTTATACTTGCTCACGACCATGTCTGCCAAGCTCGGGGTCGGGCAGAAGACACTGCAGTTGGTGACGATTATGTCGATGGCACCAGGACTTATGCCCGTCTTGGCGAACAGATCGTCGACGGCTGCAAAGATCACCTGCTCCGCCTCGTCGCGGCTTCCACTTAAGCAGCAGCGCGGGGGGATATAGTGCAACGAAGGGTGGAGGTAGGTCTGGTCACCGAGGCCCGAGCGCTTGAGCATGCGCGTCATGAAGTTGCAACCGCCATCATCGAGGTATGGCAAGAAGCGAACGTTCTCCACCAAGGATCCTATGGAGACGCGGCAATTAGATTTAGGCCTGCAGCAAGAGTAGTCGACGAGGTAGACGCTGCGAGGGCGACTCATGAGGTAGAAGGTGGCCAAGGCGAACGGGAGAAAGACGGCCAAGAAGACATGAACTTGCCGGAAGCCATGGAGCCGGGAGAGGATCTCCTCGGGTCCGAGCTGTGCGGCTTCACGGAGAACGGCGATGGCTGCCAGTGGTGCGGCGATGACGACGAGGAAGTTGTTCACGACAAGCTCGAACGAGCGTTTGAGGTGCTTGTTGACATGGGGTGGTGAGATGACCATGTTTCTAAAGCGCCCGCGTCGTGATGGGCTAATTTTTTTTAAATAATACATTTTTTTTAAATTACAGAAATATTACGCGAAAGAAAGAAATTTCAAAAAGAATACACCGTCGGCCCGCTGCAGGCCGATCGGCTAGCAGCAGGCCCAATCGGCCCACAGCAGGCCGATCGGCTAGCAGCAGGCCGACTGCAGGCCCGGCTGGCACGCGGCGGCCTGTGGTTGGTCGGGCCACGTCGCGCGAGGGGGAGGCAGTGGGCTGTCGGCTTGTGCGCCCCTGTCGGCCTACCGCCCGCCGATCGGCCAGCTGCTGGCCGACAGGGGGCCGTAGCCTGACACGCTGGCCGGCCCGGCCTTATCCTCTCTTTTCTTCCTCTCCTTCCTCCATTCTTCTTCTCCCGTTCATTTCTTCTGTGTTCTTCCTTCTCCTCTCTCTACAGAAAAATGGCACCCATTTGTGCACCTAAATGAGCTACATTTTCGCGATTTTGGCACCGTGAATGGGTTCAACTCATTTAGGGCAGCCAAAAGAGGTGTCGATCTACTGACGGGGTAGCTCGTGGTGGTCGTGGTGAGCATTTTGGTGGAGGTGGTGGTGGTGAAGTTGTGGCAGTGTGGTGGTGGTGAAGTTGGATGGTCGTGGTGGTGACGGGGTAGCTCGTGGTGGTCGTGGCTGTTGTTCGTCGTGCTTCGTTGGAGCCGGAGCACCGGCAGTTTTTCATTCGTCGTTCGTCGTTCGTCGTTCGCACGCACGCTTCAAGGGTATATTTCAGCCCACATTTTATTTTTTGTAGGTGCTCCGGTAGTATACGTAAATATTGTTATTTGCCCCGGTAGTATAAGTAAATATTTGTGTGCGATTATTGTTATTTGGCCCGGTAGTATACCGCAATATTTTTTTTTGGCCCGGTAGTATACGTAAATATTGTTATTTGCCCCGGTAGTATACGTACATATTATTCGTTCGCACGCACGCTTCGTTCGATGTGAAATAAAATTTGTGTGTGACTATTGTTATTTGCCCCGGTGGTATACGTAAATATTTGTAGTTGCTACGGCAAATTTTCGTAATATAGTTTTAGGTGTGTGAATTGTATTAGTTGTTAGTGGGGATAATAAGTTGTTGGTTAATAGTTGACACGTACACTGGTGCGTGATAAGAAGTTTGAAACATAAATAAAAAGTTCGAAAGAAGAGACAAATATTTTTAAAATTGATTAAAATTAAAAATACATCAACATAGGCCTATTTATAACTGAAATAAAATGAATTAAAAGTTCGAAAGAAGAGACAAATATTTTATAATTGAAATAAAATGAATTATCTTATTTGTCGGTTATATTATTATTATTATTTGAGGCCTATTTATTATTAGTAAACATGGGCCTATTTATTATATTATTATTAAAACAAGAGTCAAGCAACTCATCATAATCGTCCACATAGATTAAATTATATTGATCGTGAAATTTACTGTGGTCCTGGTAATATATAGACATGTCTAATACTTGTATTTCGTTGTTGAAAAAAATAGGTGAGTCGAGATGTCCGATGTAGTGAAGTTGAGATTTTACTATGGTCCTGGTACTGTCCAAACAAATGAGTTGGGAGCAGATCTGAGTGAATTTACTCACATAGAGGTGGCAATCAGCGCACCACAAACATGGTCTGTTAGTCAGTTGAAAGAATGGATTGCGGCAAGTTTAGGTCTTGATACTGAAACACACACCGTCGGTGTTCATGCATTGTGGACACGGTCAAGTTCAAAAATTTACTTTTATTTGAGGCCCATAGAGGGAGACTCCGATTGGGTCCGGTGGTTACAAGGTTGTGAACGAAGGGGATGCAATCCTGTTGCTTTAGTGCTTCCCGTCGTGAAGGAGGTCACTGCACATGAAGGCGAGGGTGGCTACGAAGGACAGAGCAGTCAGGTAGAAGGAGGAAATGCTTATGGTTACGAACAAGGACATAGCAGTCAGGTACAAGGAGGAAATGCTTATGGTTATGAACCAGGGCAGAGTAGTCAGGTAGAAGGAGGAAATGCCGATGGTGATTACAATGGCGAGGTGGACGCTGACGAGGTAGATGGGCACATGCAGAACCAGATGGAAGAAGAAGACACCGATGTTGAAAAGGGTCATGCCGATGATTCTGACGAGTCAGATGAAGAAGAAAATGCAGAGGAGGTCCCGAATCCTGCATGGTGGAATCATGACTTATCATCTGCAATGACCGTGAATGATGGACATGATTCAGCCTGGCAATATCACCAGAACAATATTGCAACGGGTGCTATGTATCCGAACAAGCAAGCCCTGAAGGATGCAATAATTAATTGGGCAATGTCCACGCAAAGGGTTTTCAAAGCTGAGGTGTCCAGTCAGAAATTCCTGACAATGGTATGCAAGAACGCAGATTGTCCCGCAAGGGTGCACGGCTTTCTCCCTAAGTATGGCACAAGTTGGGTGATAAGTGACTTAGTTAATCACACTTGTCTTATTCCGTGCATCCCTCAAGATCATGCCAACCTTTCATCCACGCTTATTGCTCGATTGTTTTACGATGAGATAGTGCAAGGCAAAGCTATGGAAGTGAAGGCAGTCCAGACAAAAGTCTTCGCCAGGTTGAAGTACAGAATTTCTTATGGCAAGGCTTGGAGGGCTAAGCATGCAGCGCTTGAGAGGAGATTTGGTTCTTATTTTAATGCATATGACTCTGTTGTCCACCTCCTCCACACCCTGCAGCAGCGGAATCCAGGCACCTATATCGATATCCAAGACATGTTCATGCCAGAGTTCCCAACTGTGAGGGTGTTGCATCGTCTCTTCTTCTCTTTCGGTGTATGCATCGAAGCTTTCAGGCATTGCCGACCGGTGATATGTGTTGACGGTACTTTTCTCACAGGCAAGTACAAGGGTCAGATCCTGACAGCCATAGGTCAAGACGGACAAAATCAAGTCGTCCCACTGGCATTTGCTTTTGTGGAGAGTGAGAACATTGAAAGTTGGACATGGTTCTTCAGGCAGTTGAAAATATCAGTTGTGAAGGAGAAGCCCAATGTGTGCATCCTTCATGACAGGCATGCAGGTATACTCAGTGCGATAAGGACACTAACAAACCCAGGCCCTGAGGAACAAGTTCCATGGCAGGACTTGCAGAGCCGTTGGTGCATGCGCCATCTCGGGGCTAATTTCTTCTCGCAGTTTAGAAATAAGAACCTGATGAATCTATTCAAAAAACTCTGCAAGCAGAACCAGTTATGGAAGTACAATTTGATACGCGACAGACTTAATGTGTGCACGCAGAGACACGTGAGGGACAGGAAAGCTGCAAGAGATGCAGCGGTGAGGGCACATGTTGAAGCAGTAGCTGCACAGTTGGCAACAGGAACAGCGGCCGTGGAGGAGGAGGCTGTTGGGCTATGTGACCTGCTAGGCTTTGACCCACCTGGTACTAGGAGAAGGCTCGGGAGGTCCATTAAAACCTTCGAGCAGTAGATAGAGCATGAGCCTCTGGAGAGGTGGTCTTTGCTACATGACACACATGGAGCAAGGTACGGTGTCATGACAACGAACCTCGCGGAAACATACAACTTTGTCCTCAGAGGAAACCGTGCATTGCCACTTACAGCCATCGTTGAGGGTATTTTCTATGGCACCGTCAAGTATTTCAGAGACAGACGTCAAATAGCAGAGCAGCATATCTTGAACAACCCAAACACACGGTACTGTGAAAGAGTCACGAAGTACATGGACAACAAGATGCAAAAAAGCTAGGTCACACACTGTAGTCGCCATCGGTAATCAAGAAAGAAGGTTTGAGGTCCGCTTAGCCAACAACAAATTCGGATGTGCAAATGAGTTGAGGACGCATGAGGTGAAAATTGGCAATGAAGCCTGGCCAACGTGTGAGTGCACATGCAATAAACCGAAATTGCTTCACCTACCTTGCTCACATGTACTTGCTGCTTGCGGGCAGCTTGGAATGGACGCAATATCATTTGTGTCTCCATATTTTCTGAAAGAGGCTGTCCTCAATACCTGGACAGGTGAGCTGATGGGTTTTCGATCAATGGGTAATTTCAACAGCGTCAACCCCGCCGAAAGGCGTTACATTCCAAACCCAGAGCATATGCGTACAAGTAGAGGCAGACGGCAGTGTCAGCGCATCCGAAATGATATGGATGAATCTGAAGCAGGAGGTCCGACTAGGCAATGCATTATATGCAATGAATTTGGCCATAGGGACACTAATTGTCCCACTTTCGTCACTGGGCGTGGACGAGGCAACCGGGGAAGAAGAGGAGGTAGAGGCAGTAGAGGAGTAAGGGCAAGAGGAAGAAGCTAAGCTAGCACTAGTTTGTTCTGAATTTGTATTAAGTGTGGTGTGGCACTATGTTCTGAATTTGTATTATGTGTGGCACTATGTTCTGAATTTTTACTAAGTGTGGCACTATGTTCTGAATTTTTACTAAGTGTGGCACTATGTTCTGAATTTTTATTAAGTGTGGCACTATGTTCTGAATTTTTATTAAGTGTGGCACTATGTTCTGAATTTTTATTAAGTGTGGCACTATGTTCTGAATTTTTTTTAAGTGTGGCACTATGTTCTGAATTTTTATTAAGTGTGGCACTATGTTCTGAATTTTTATTAAGTGTGACACTATGTTCTGAATTTTGTATGTGCAGGAATGTCGGGATTGTGGTTGCTGAATGGGGACATTGATAGGGGTCATCGTGCTGCGATATGGTATGAGCGCAAGCTTGAGCCTCTGGTCACTCGCACTCCTAAGGAAAACTGGAAGATACACTCAGGATGGCTTCAGCGGTACGTGATTTATTAATTTGCACACTGACATGCATATTAATGGTTGAAATGGGAGGCACTAACTGAAAAGTTCTCTGATGAAGGTTGAAATGGGCCGGCCTTTTACCTTTCGCGCGTCTGGTTGAGTCTATCCTGGGTGAGAAACGCCTAGCCATTGATGGGTCTTTGCTGAGCTGCTTAGTAGACCGTTGGAGGCCAGAGACCCACACGTTTCACTTCAGATGGGGAGAGATGGCTCCTACTCTGGAGGATGTGTCACTTTTGCTCGGACTACCGTTGGCAGGTCATGCCGTAGGACCGTTGGACGCACCGGCTGGTTGGGAGCGAGCTCTTACAGAACGTTTTCATGGTGTTTTTCCGGATGCTCCGGATCCGGTATGGGAGCATCACGGACCTAAGTATGAGTGGTTGCTAAATTTCCGGGTAATTTCCCCTACCTATTATCGTCAAGATATCGTGCATAAAGTTTTACATAAAATAATTGCGGCTTACTAAAACTTTCTCTTCGCTTAATGCAGATCCAGAACTTTCGGGCGCCGTTGACTGCGGAACAGATCACTCGGAGCCTGGAGGCCTACTTACTGTGGCTTTTTGGCAAGGTGATGTTCACGGAGAACCATGTCACCACTTAGCGCCCTCTACATCCCTATGGCACTCGAGATAGCGAGCACTCAGACGGCGGATCAGATCAGACAGAGGAGTTGGGGTTCGGCGGTCTTAGCGGCTACATACCGAGGTATGTGCAATGGTTGCCAGCTTACATCGAGAAAGCCAGCCCTTCTTGGATGCCCTCTATTCCTACAGCTGTGGTCGTGGGAGAGGTTCTCTATAGGGCGACCAGATGTACGTGTTCATGAGCCTATAGACGCCATGTTTGATGTTGACGGCATCGACATGCCTACTTTCGGCCTGTGTTGGACTCGTCGCGAGGTATGCACCGTGTTGTAGTTTAATTCAACTTTTTCTGCAGAAGAGATAGTTCGATGCTAGCGGCTACTAACTTTTCTTCTCTGCAGAGACGCTTTGCTAGTGATCAGACCAGGAAGGCATACACAACATTGAACGAGCAGTTCGATGCGTACACCGGGGTCATCTGGCAGCCCTACACGGAAGCAGCCATACAAGCGAGATACCCTGCTGGTATGTCTGTGCTATGCACAAGGGACCGAGATTACTGGATGACAAAATCTAAGATCATCTTCGATGTCTTCGTCGAGGAGATGGCACAACAGAGGGTTATGAGGCAATTTGGTCTTCTGCAGTTGGAGCTACCTCCCCCTATAGAGAACCCGCTGCCAGCACACATCCACAGGTATTAACCAGTTTTTCAATGTTGCATTATCTTTCATAGTACTCCATTCAAAGCTTTAGGTAATTGTTGAACACACACCACAATTTTAGGACGACAAGGAAGGGCATGAACAGGACAACTGCTGACTGGCAAGTTAGACTAGAGCCGTATGTTATAGAATGGGAGACAGCAAACACAAATCTATGGAACGAGAATCACAATTTCGATCTCGATGAATTCAATCTCTATTTGCGGCGCTACATGACCGGAACACGGTTACGCATTGTTGAGTACTCCCACCCAGAGGAGATACCGGATCCTACTCCGTCGGATATGTACCCGAGCTATGATACTTCCGGCTCTAGGCAGTACGTGGTAAGATATATTTTCTTTACGTAATGTTGTCACATACTTTGACGTGCAAGAGACAGACATTAATTAATCGTCATGGAAATTTGCAGGCTACCTTGACACGCGAACTCTACGACGATGTGACCACCTTTGGACGATCACTATCGTCTGGACCTCTTCTTCACCATCGTCCAGTGGTACAACCCTTCTTGGAAAGAATTCAGAATAAGATACGGACTGTGTACGAGGCTATCACGTGCACCCGGAGAACCGATGTTGTTCAGCACCAGCAGGAGCAGCCGCGTCACTCCATGCACCGACATCAACCACGTCCACGTCTAGCACCTCAGCCGACAGCCAGGCCACCCCGTCCAAACCAACCTGGCAGTTCTACGTGGCACCCGCAGCACTATGGTCCCACGTCGAGCTTCGTGTTTTCTCCACAGCCACAGCAACATGGTCCCTCGTCGAGCTTCATGTTTTCTCCACAGCCACAGCAGCACGGTCCCTCGTCCAGTTTCGTGTTTGAGCCAGAGCAGACGTCACACCCAGCAGGTACGTGTCTTCATATTTACTGTTTTCAATATTAATTGACGCGACCTCATTCTTCATGATGATACGTTCCATCGCGTAGGAACCTATGGATATCAGGCGTCTATGTCGGCATCACATGATACGTGGGGGAGTGATCAACATCCCGAGGACAACATACAGGCTCAGATGTCGCAGCACACCCAGTGAATGAACATGTTTTTGACTCCTCCACCAGGCCCCACACAGGATACACAGCATGACCAGGGAGAGTTTGAGATTCCTCCTCGTCACGTTAGGGCACCCGACAGGTTGGGATGGTCCCCGATTCCAGATCCGCCTCCCCGCCAGGCCAGACGTCGTCACTGACGCTTCTATCTATCAGTAGAGACATTACCATCTATTTCTGTGTGAGACTTATGTCTATTCTATGTATGAGACAAATGATTATGTACTTATGTACGAGACATATGCCTAATCTATTTTAGTACTCTGTTATCGGAACTGCAAGATCAAATTTAGATAGAACATAATATTCATACAACGAGACATTACAAACAATTAGATAGAACTACAAATAAATTAAATGGTACGTAACTGAACTCACAACATACAGCATGAAAACTACATGAAGTCATCATCGTCATGCTCGATCGATGCAGAAACCTTGCCCTTCAATGATGAATATCCCTTTCCCGCCATATGTTCCCGCCCCCGCCACCCGTTTCCCGCCAACCCTTTCCCGCCTTACCGCAGTCGTTCTTTCCCGCCATTTTCTCCTCTCTACCTATAAAACCCCCTTCAGACGGAGCTGGATAAGCATTGCAGTGTGGTGGTGAAGTTGGGGCAGTGTGGTCGAGGTGAAGCTGTTGTTCGTCGTTCTTCGTTCAAGCCGGAGCACCGGCAGTTTGGTGGCCGCCGTTCATCGTTCTTCGTTCGCACGCACGCTTCAAGGGTATATTTCAGCCCACATTTTATTTTTCGTAGGTGCTCCGGTAGTATTTGTTAATATATTTAGATGTCAACTAATTAGTTGTATTAGTTGCTCCGTTAATATTCTGTAATATATAGCTTGGTAATATATAGACATGTCTAATATTTGTTAGTGGGGATATTAAGGGGTAGGTTAGGTACTCAATGCGATTTGTGTGTTGCAGATGGCTAAGGGTACTCAGTGGGTGCTTAGCCCTATTGTTCATGTCCAAGGCTTTTCTCCAACTGTTGTGCAAGTTAGTGAAGTGGACATCACTTTTGATTGGTTGAAGACTACATTCATGTTGAAGTAAGGGTTGAAGGAAGACGATTTTGTGTACTACGTCAGCAGGAAGCAGTCAGATGGCCCTGGGGAAAGAAAATTGATTGACATAACTGATGATGGCAAGATTCAAGAAATGTTGAGCGAATGGGAATGGAAAAGGGTTGTTGAGTTGCATTGCTACAGGAAACCGAGTTATATGTGATGAATTTGTCATTCCAGATCCGCCTCCCCGCCAGGCCAGACGTCGTCACTGACGCTCCTATCTATCAGTAGAGACATTACCATCTATTTCTGTGTCAGAATTATGTCTATTCTATGTATGAGACAAATGACTATGTACTTATGTACGAGACATATGCCTACTCTATTTTAGTACTCTGTTATCGGAACTACAAGATCATATTTAGATAGAACATAATATTCATACAACGAGACATTACAAACAACTAGATAGAACTACATCTAAATTAAATGGCACATAACTGAACTCACAACATACAGCATAAAAACTACATGAAGTCATCATCGTCATCCTCGATCGATGCAGAACTCTTGCCCTTCGACGATGAAGAACTCTTGCCCTTCGGCGATGCAGAAACCTTGCCCTTCGATGATGAAGAACTCTTGCCCTTCGACGATGCAGAACCCGGAAGCGGCGGCATGAAGATATCATCTTCGTCCTCGCTCTCCTCAGTCCATAAACATGGATTATTTGCTGCAATCCTTCTGAAAGTTTCACTCTTCGGCACCACTACCTTCTTCCACCTGTCATGCAACCTAAGAAGTTCTTTACGTACCTCCTCATAGGTCCTTTCAGGCCACCCAGACCTACGTAATTGGTGAGCCAACTCATTCATTATGGTGTCACTACCGGTGAGTTCGTCCCATGGAACTATCCTATTACCCATCCTGAAATCGGTAGCTAGCCTCAGAAGAGTCCTGCTCATCCCAGGGTGAAAACTACGATCGAAAGGATAATGGGACATCTCAAGTACACTACACTGCAATGCTTATCCACCTCCGTCTGAAGGGGGTTTTATAGTTAGACAGGAGAAAATGGTGGGAAAGCGAGCTCCAGTATGGCGGGAAATGGGTGGCGGGAAAAGGGTGGCGGAAAAGAGTTGGCGGGAAATGGGTGGCGGGAAACGGGTGCCGGGAAACGGGTGCCGGGAAACGAGAGGCGGGAAAGGGTTGGCGGGAAATGGGTGGCGGGAAAGGGGTGGCGGGAAATGGGTGGCGGGAAAGCGAGCTCCAGTATGGCGGGAAACGGGTGGCGGGACAGAGTTGGCGGGAAATGGGTGGCGGGAAACGGGTGCCGGAAAACGGGTGGACGAGTGGCGGGAAAGGGTTGGCGGGAAATGGGTGGCGGGAAACGGGTGGCGGGAAAGGGTTCTGCGGAATACGTCAAAGTTTTACAAAATAAACAACCGATCGTTCAAAAAAAATGCTAGCCACGCACCAGTCGGCCCACAGCAAGCCTAGTCGGCCCACTGTAGGCCTATCGGTCAACTGCACGCCGACTGGGCCTTATCTGGTCGCCGACAGCCCAATCGGCCAGCAGCAAGCTGATGGGCCACCAGTCGGCCTGCTGTGGGCTGACTGGGCTCAGTCGGTCTGCAGCGGGCCGACGGTGTATTATTTTTAAAAATTCTTTTTTCAGCGTAATATTTCTGTAATTTAAAAAAAATGTATTATTTAAAAAAAAATTAGCTTGTGATGGTGTCGTGGCTTCGTTGTTGATTCGTAGGTGATGAAGGTGTCGAAACTTAGGAGATTTAAAAGCACGCCGCAACGTTCACGCATTGCGCTTGTAGTTGACTAGTTGTAGCCCATGCTATCACCATTACAAGAAACCATTCTCACTCGAAGTACATGCACCATCTTGTGACAGTTGTCATTGGTGACTGTCACATCCTGACGTCTTCTAGACTCGTGGTCTCGTGGATACAAACTTCATTATTTCCTAATTCTCATGTTTCCAGTCTTACAGAACACATGATCATGTGTCTTGTATGAGTTGTTGATGTGTATCGGAGACTAATTCGTCTTTCCTACCAAAGAACATTATAGCACTTTAATCAGTTGTTGGTGGGTGGCAATATGGGTGAGACTGATCTATGCACTAACACGTTTCATTGTTCAGGAAAGGAAAAGGAGCGACAATTTTGTATGCTCTCCGATGGAAGGACAAGAGTGATTTTCAAGTACATCAGTCGTAAATGTGCAGGACAAACAACATTATTTCTTGCCTATGGGCATTCGTGGACCAAATCGGAAAGCTTTAGGAGAGCTGGACATCTAATCAGGTGCATCAAATAAAAGTGGACACAATAATTTTTATTAATATTAGGAATTTTGTTACATAAAAAACTTAACCGACCCTAGTCTACTCTTCATCGAAGTCCGGCGCCTGGCCGTCGTCCGTCGACGTTGTTGGTGGAGGTGACGTCGTCAATGTCAATCGAACCAGACGACAGGAGAGTTGATGCCCGGGCGTGGCTTTTCTTTTTGAGAAACACGAGGGTGCAGCTATGTGGGACGTGGAGTTTCTTAGGCAAAGCTCAAATGAGCTCAGGTGAAAAGTATTATAAAAAAATCTGAAAAATTGAAAAATCTGAAAAATATTGTGAAAAATATTGACAAAAGTTCTAAGAGCTTTCAAAGATTTGTCATGAAATCATATTTTTGGAAATCGTGGCAAAAAAAATCGATACTCTAAAAATGCTACTTTCAAAATCATTTTGGAGCATTTATTTTGATATTTTTTTCACGACTTCCACAAATGTGATTTTATGATGAAATTTTACAAGCTGTTAGAACTTTTGTCAATGTTTTTCAAAAAAAAATCAGATATTTTAAAACTTTATTTGAATCTTTTTTAACTTTACTGTTCACCCGAGCTCATTTGAGCTCGTGCTGAGAAGGTTAATTTCCAGCTGTGTGCCGCTTGTTTAGACGCCCAGGCACGCCTCGCCAGCGGGGAGCCCGTACTGGTCCGTCCCAGCAACCACATGCTATGTTGTGCTGACGTCATTCTTAATTATATTTTAATTATTTTGTTTTTGCTTTCCTTTATATTTCGAAATATGATATATATATTACAAAAATATTTTACATAAAATTTTGAAAAATGTTAATGTTGTATTTGAAAAATATTCAACGTGTATTAAAAATATTTTTATGTATACAAAAAAATATAGCATGAATGAAAATAGTAAATATTAATCATGTGTACCAAAAATGTTAATCATGTGTGTGAGAAATTTTGTGACAATTAAAAATAACACACATTTCAGAAAAAATATACATATAAAAATATTTAGAAAATATAAAAAGTGTTCATGTAATTCAGTTAAAATGTAGCGTACAATAAAAAAAATGCATATCACATTTGAAAAAAAAATTGCATGTTTAAAAAATGTGTTCGTGAAATTTTCAAAAAATGTTTGTACAACCTAGAAAAATGTGCTTAGTTAAGAAAATGATTTTTATCATTCGATGTTTTAACATGTATATGAGAAAATGTTTAAAATATATCTAAGAAATATATTCAAAACAAGTTTTTGTAAAAATATTAAACATTTATATTGTAAAAATGTTAAACGTGTATTAAAATGTTTTATATATGTATAAAAAATGTACAATGTGTATCAAAAAGTACAAACATGTTAAGAATACCCAACAAAGAAACTAAAAAAGTGAATAAACCAAAAAAACCAGGAGAGAAACAAAGGAAACCAAAGTATAAAGAAGAATAAAAGAAAAAAAATCTAAGAAACCCGTTGAAAAAACAAAGAAACCCGAAAACATAACAAATGAAAAATAAAAACAAAGAAAACCGGCAAAAAGAAACAAAGAAAGGCGAAGGAAAGAACAACGGCAAACAAAAAAGGAAAAAACTGACGAAACCAATCAAACGCAATGAACGTATGCGGACGAGCTAAGGCATGGAAGATACAAGCTAATGGGACGACACGTGGTCGCCCGTCAGTAGGCAAATCCTATTAGGAATCGGTACAGGCGGGACATAGGCCTAACGCGCACACGATCCGAATGAAATTCATGTAGACGGTCGCCTTTCGCTAAAAAATGTATGTATACGTCTGCCTAAGGCCTCAAGCGGTCAAAACCCTCTATGATTTAATCCCAACGTCGCTGATATCGTCCACTCATCATTAGCCACCACTCGGAAGCTGCTGACGCTAGCGATCATTGTGTCTACTTTGCGTCAAATCTTGGGTAAATGGAAAGAATAGATTATATTGTTTTTTCCAAGCCATTTGTTTCATACTTGAACACTTTGTATGATCATGTAGGCAATCACAGGGCTAAATTTGAACGAATACTCGTAAATTTATGTTCTGATGAGACTTGATATACATATTTTAGGTGTGATAGTTGTCCCCTTCGCCCCCTTATGTTCAAATCCTGGCTTCCGGCCCTGCGAGATGGTTCTACCTCATAGTCGTTGCGGCCCGGAGAACGTAATGGAGCTACCGACGTTGGCACTGGTCCCTTCCGCCACTGTTGCGATCTCATAAAACATACGGTTGTGCTCGGCCACATTGATGCGGAGCTGACACCGCAAGTGATGGATGGCGCTGGTGCTGGCATGGATTCGTACAATGCCCACTGCTCATGCACAAAGTCTAGATTCGCCGTGAGCATGGCCGCGACAGCCCGCTCGTTTTCCTGCTCACTGGCAATCTGGTTCTACGCAAGCCGGTGCTTAGGGAGATGCACATTGTACGACTACTCCTCTGGCAGCATCCGGCAGACGTGGAGATCGACAACGCTAGCTCCTCCGGCTATGCATCTACCATGACGACATTGTAGTGCTCCTCCGACAGCTGTTGGGTGAACCTGGCAGCCGCCACAGGCGCTTGCCCCTTCTCCTCCGCCTACTCCATCATCACGTCCTCCACGTTCGAACTCTCCACCTTCGAAGAATTCTGAGGCTCTCCCGCCATCATGTGGGCCATGTGCCGGGTACAGCCATGCATCCACCCCAGTCGTGATAACATGGCAGGGGAGACCAGTCCGCGGAAGGACCCTCAGTGCATCTCTAACATTGTGGAGATGGTCCGGAAACTGAACAGCGCATCCGTCCACAGACAGGGGGATCTACAGATATGGATGAGGGAGGTGGCTATCCAAAGCTATCTGCATACATTTCAAATCAGTTTTTAACTAAAAGAACGAATTTCATCAAACACGACGGAATTCGTTGAAGTTCAGAAAATAGCATAAATCATACCGTTGGCTGCCATATGCTCCAGTGGGGCGTTTGATTCGGCTGCTGCTCCTCCTAAGGCTACATCGCAGCAGCCATGGGTGAAGGTGGGGGGCCACCAGCGTCCGCAGCAAGACTTGGCGCCAGTGATGGTGTCGTCACGAACGAAGGAGATGTCCAGCTCCCTTGCCTTAAAGAGAAGAACCTACGGCCTCTGTTTTCGTTGCTTGGCACCGGAGCATCTCGTCGCTGACTGTCATGGTCCTGTCAGATGCCTAGCATATGGCCTCCCAAGCCATCATGAACGTGGCTGTCTCTCGCATCAGCCAACTGGGGAAGGTCCTTGCCTCTGTCCCCGCTCACCTATGGCTGCTCTGCGTTGTTCGATAGCTCGTTGCGACTTCAGCCGCTCGACCCATGGATCTTTGCATGCACATCAACGCACCTGGGCCTCGGTTGTTGCCCCTCTAGTTGCAGCGGATCCCAACGATTTTGTTGTTGCTGATTTGGGATTGCTCGAGTCTCTCCTTGCTACTCAGATGGAAGTGTTGCACTCTGAGATGCAGGCCTTGGTCGTCCCTCGTTTGGAGGAGGTTGTTCGACCCTTGCATGACATGAAGACTGCTTTCCAGGGGTGGGCGACTTTGTTCGGGGGATACTTAGAGCGGATGGAAGTTGTTGTTGGCCAGCTGGGCTACTCGCCCAGTCGCCTGAGATGACTGATGTAGGTTCTATCGGGGATGTCGTTGGCGCTGAGGATTACATCAAGAGTGATGTGTCTAGTTGCTCGTCTAAGGTCCTAGCTTCTATGGCGCAACTTGAGGGTGCGACCCATGTTCTGGGCTCGGTTCTGTCCATGGAGGAGCAAGCTGAGGTCACTGCGACTGCGGCATGCGTGGAGGATGCTCTTGGCAGGCCCCCGATTGTGCCTCCACTATCCCCGGTGCTCGAGCTCTAGGTTGGTGCAGATGTGCAGGAATCATGCCTATATGAATGTTTCTCCCCTCGTGCCGCTCTTTGCATTTCCTCGCTACCTGACATACCAAGTGACGTTGGGAGTGAGGTCGTCTTCGATGGTGTGGCTTCGGTGCTACAGAGTATGCCTGAGCTGTAGGTGTTAAGTGTGGAAACCTCTTCGCTTGTATCGATGGTGCTCTCTGTTGGGGAACGTAGTAATTTCAAAAAAATTCTACGCACACGCAAGATCATGGTGATGCATAGCAACGAGAGGGGAGAGTGTTGTCCACGTACCCTCGTAGACCGAAAGCAGAAGCGTTAACACAACGCGGTTGATGTAGTCGTACGTCTTCACGATCCGACCGATCAAGTACCGAACGCACGGCACCTCCGAGTTCAGCACACGTTCAGCTCGATGACGTCCCTCGAACTCCGATCCAGCCGAGTGTTGAGGGAGAGTTTCGTCAGCACGACGGCGTGGTGACAATGATGATGTTCTACCGACGTAGGGCTTCGCCTAAGCACCGCTACGATATTATCGAGGTGTAATATGGTGGAGGGGGGCACCACACACGGCTAAGAGATCAATGATCAATTGTGTGTCTAGAGGTGCCCCCTTGCCCCCGTATATAAAGGAGCAAAGGGGGGGTTCGGCCGGCCAAGGGGAGAGGCGCGCCAGGAGGAGTCCTACTCCTATCGGGAGTAGGACCCCCCCCCCTTTTCCATGTTGGACTAGGAGAGAGAGGGGGAAGAGGTGGAGGGGAGGAAGGAAAGGGGGCGCCGCCCCCCTCTCCTTGTCCTATTCGGACTGGGGGGAGGGGCGTGCGGCCCTGCCCTGGCCTCCTCTCCTCTCTTCCACCTAGGCCTAGTAAGGCCCATTAAGTTACCGGGGGGTTCCGGTAACCTCCCGGTACTCCGGAAAAATCTTGATTTCACCCGGAACACTTCCGATATCCAAACATAGGCTTCCAATATATCAATCTTTATGTCTCGACCATTTCGAGACTCCTCGTTATGTCCGTGATCACATCCGGGACTCCGAACAACCTTCGGTACATCAAAACATATGAACTCATAATATAACTGTCATCGTAACGTTAAGCGTGCGGACCCTACGGGTTCGAGAACTATGTAGACATGACCGAGACACCTCTCCGGTCAATAACCAATAGCGGAACCTGGATGCTCATATTGGTTCCCACATATTCTACGAAGATCTTTATCGGTCAGACCGCATAACAACATACGTTGTTCCCTTTGTCATCGGTATGTTACTTGCCCGAGATTCGATCTTCGGTATCTCGATACCTAGTTCAATCTCGTTACTGGCAAGTCTCTTTACTCATTCCGTAATACATCATCCCGCAACTAACTCATTAGTTACAATGCTTGCAAGGCTTATAGTGATGTGTATTACTGAGTGGGCCCAGAGATACCTCTCCGACAATCGGAGTGACAAATCCTAATCTCGAAATACGCCAACCCGACAACTACCTTTGGAGACACCTGTAGAGCACCTTTATAATCACCCAGTTACGTTGTGACGTTTGGTAGCACACAAAGTGTTCCTCCGGTAAACGGGAGTTGCATAATCTCATAGTCATAGGAACATGTATAAGTGATGAAGAAAGCAATAGCAACATACTAAACGATCGAGTGCTAAGCTAACGGAATGGGTCAAGTCAATCACATCATTCTCCTAATGATGTGATCCCGTTAATCAAATGACAACTCATGTCTATGGCTAGGAAACATAACCATCTTTGATCAACGAGCTAGTCAAGTAGAGGCATACTAGTGACACTCTATTTGTCTATGTATTCACACAAGTATTATGTTTCCGGTTAATACAATTCTAGCATGAATAATAAACATTTATCATGATATAAGGAAATAAATATAACTTTATTATTGCCTCTAGGGCATATTTCCTTCAGTCTCCCACTTGCACTAGAGTCAATAATCTAGATTACACATTAATGATTCTTACACCCATGGAGTCTTGGTGCTGATCATGTTTTGCTCGTGGAAGAGGCTTAGTCAGCGGGTCTGCAACATTCAGATTCGTATGTATCTTGCAAATTTCTATGTCTCCCACCTGGACTAAATCCCGGATGGAATTGAAGCGTCTTTTGATGTGCTTGGTTCTTTTGTGAAATCTGGATTCCTTTGCTAAGGCAATTGCACTAGTATTGTCACACAAAAAATTCATTGGACCCGATGCACTAGGTATGACACCTAGATCGGATATGAACTCCTTCATCCACACTCCTTCATTTGCTGCTTCCGAAGCAGCTATGTACTCCGCTTCACACGTAGATCCCGCCACGACACTTTGCTTAGATTTGAACCAACTGACAGCTCCACCGTTCAATGTAAACACGTATCCGGTTTGCGATTTAGAATCGTCCGGATCAGTGTCAAAGCTTGCATCAACGTAACCATTTACAATGAGCTCTTTGTCACCTCCATAAACGAGAAACATATCCTTAGTCCTTTTCAGGTATTTCAGGATGTTCTTGACCGCTGTCCAGTGATCCACTCCTGGATTACTTTGGTACCTCCCTGCTAAACTTATAGCAAGGCACACATCAGGTCTGGTACACAGCATTGCATACATGATAGAGCCTATGGCTGAAGCATAGGGAACATCTTTCATCTTCTCTCTATCTTCTGCAGTGGTCGGGCATTGAGTCTTACTCAATCTCACACCTTGTAATACAGGCAAGAACCCTTTCTTTGCTTGATCCATTTTGAACTTCTTCAAAACTTTGTCATGGTATGTGCTTTGTGAAAGTCCAATTAAGCGTCTTGATCTATCTCTATAGATCTTGATGCCCAATATATATGCAGCTTCACTGAGGTCTTCCATTGAAAAACTCTTATTCAAGTATCCCTTTATGCTATCCAGAAATTCTATATCATTTCCAATTAGCAATATGTCATCCACATATAATATCAGAAATGCTACTGAGCTCCCACTCACTTTCTTGTAAATACAGGCTTCTCCAAAAGTCTGTATAAAACCAAATGCTTTGATCACACTATCAAAGCATTTATTCCAACTCCGAGAGGCTTGCACCAGTCCATAAATGGATCGCTGGAGCTTGCCCACTTTGTTAGCTCCCTTTGGATCGACAAAACCTTCCGGTTGCATCATATACAATTCTTCTTCCAGAAATCCATTCAGGAATGCAGTTTTGACATCCATTTGCCAAATTTCATAATCATAAAATGCGGCAATTGCTAACATGATTCGGACAGACTTAAGCATCGCTACGGGTGAGAAGGTCTCATCGTAGTCAATCCCTTGAACTTGTCGAAAACCTTTCGCGACAAGCCGAGCTTCATAGACAGTAACATTACCGTCAGCGTCAGTCTTCTTCTTGAAGATCCATTTATTTTCAATGGCTTGCCGATCATCGGGCAAGTCAACCAAAGTCCATACTATGTTCTCATACATGGACCCCATCTCGGATTTCATGGCCTCAAGCCATTTTGCGGAATCTGGGCTCACCATCGCTTCTTCATAGTTCGTAGGTTCGTCATGGTCTAGTAACATAACCTCCAGAACAGGATTACCATACCACTCTGGTGCGGATCTTAATCTGGTTGACCTACGAGGTTCAGTAATAACTTGATCTGAAGTTTCATGATCATTATCATTAACTTCCTCACTAATTGGTGTAGGTGTCGCAGAAACTGGTTTCTGTGATGATCTACTTTCCAATAAGGGAGCAGGTACAGTTACCTCATCAAGTTCTACTTTCCTCCCACTCACTTCTTTCGAGAGAAACTCCTCCTCTAGAAAGGATCCATTCTTAGCAACGAATGTCTTGCCTTCGGATCTGTGATAGAAGGTGTACCCAACAGTCTCCTTTGGGTATCCTATGAAGACACATTTCTCCGATTTAGGTTCGAGCTTATCAGGTTGAAGTTTCTTCACATAAGCATCGCAACCCCAAACTTTAAGAAACGACAACTTTGGTTTCTTGCCAAACCATAGTTCATAAGGCGTCGTCTCAACGGATTTCGATGGTGCCCTATTTAGAGTGAATGCAGCCGTCTCAAAAGCATAATCCCAAATCGATAGCGGTAAATCAGTAAGAGACATCATAGATCGCACCATATCTAGTAAAGTACGATTACGACGTTCGGACACACCATTATGTTGTGGTGTTCCGGGTGGCGTGAGTTGCGAAACTATTCCGCATTGTTTCAAATGTAGGCCAAACTCGTAACTCAAATATTCTCCTCCACGATCTGATCGTGGAAACTTTTATTTTCTTGTTACGATGATTTTCAACTTCGCTCTGAAATTCTTTGAACTTTTCAAATGTTTCAGACTTATGTTTCATTAAGTAGATATACCCATATCTGCTCAAATCATCTGTGAAGGTGAGAAAATAATGATATCCGCCACGAGCCTCAATATTCATCGGACCACATACATCTGTATGTATGATTTCCAACAAATCAGTTGCTCTCTCCATAGTTTCGGAGAACGGTGTTTTAGTCATCTTTCCCATGAGACACGGTTCACAAGTACCAAGTGATTCATAATCAAGTGATTCCAAAAGTCCATCATTATGGAGTTTCTTCATGCGCTTTACACCGATATGACCTAAACGGCAGTGCCACAAATAAGTTGCACTATCATTATCAACTCTGCATCTTTTGGCTTCGACATTATGAATATGTGTGTCACTACTACCGAGATTCATTAAAAATAGACCATTCTTCAAGGGTGCATGACCATAAAATATATTACTCATATAAATAGAACAACCATTATTCTCTGATTTAAATGAATAACCGTCTCGCATCAAACAAGATCCAGATATAATGTTCATGCTCAACGCTGGCACCAAATAACAATTATTTAGGTCTAATACTAATCCCGAAGGTAGATGTAGAGGTAGCGTGCCGACGGCGATCACGTCGACTTTGGAACCGTTTCCCACGCGCATCGTCACCTCGTCCTTGGCCAGTGTTCGCTTAATCCGTAGTCCCTGTTTCGAGTTGCAAATATTAGCAACAGAACCAGTATCAAATACCCAGGTGCTACTGCGAGCTCTGGTAAGGTACACATCAATCACATGTATATCACATATACCTTTGTTCACCTTGCCATCCTTCTTATCCGCCAAATACTTGGGGCAGTTCCGCTTCCAGTGACCAGTCTGCTTGCAGTAGAAGCACTCAGTCTCAGGCTTAGGTCCAGATTTGGGTTTCTTCTCCTGAACAGCAACTTGCTTGCCGTTCTTCTTGAAGTTCCCCTTCTTCTTCCCTTTGCCCTTTTTCTTGAAACTAGTGGTCTTATTGACCATCAACACTTGATGCTCCTTTTTGATTTCTACCTCCGCTGCCTTTAGCATTGCGAAGAGCTCGGGAATTGTCTTATTCATCCCTTGCATGTTATAGTTCATCACGAAGCTCTTGTAGCTTGATGGCAGTGATTGAAGAATTCTGTCAATGACGCTATCATCCGGAAGATTAACTCCCAGTTGAATCAAGTGATTGTTATACCCAGACATTTTGAGTATATGCTCACTGACAGAACTATTCTCTTCCATCTTGCAGCTGTAGAACTTATTGGAGAATTCATATCTCTCAATCCGGGCATTTGCTTGAAATATTAACTTCAACTCCTGAAACATCTCATATGCTCCATGACGTTCAAAACGTCGTTGAAGACCCGGTTCTAAGCCGTAAAGCATGGCACACTTAACTATCGAGTAGTCATCAGCTTTGCTCTGCCAGACGTTCATAACCTCTGGTGTTGCTCTTGCAGCAGGCCTGGCACCCAGCGGTGCTTCCAGGACGTAATTCTTCTGTGCAGCAATGAGGATAATCCTCAAGTTATGGACCCAGTCCGTATAATTGCTACCATCATCTTTCAACTTTTCTTTCTCAAGGAACGCATTAAAATTCAACGGAACAACAGCACGGGCCATCTATCTACAATTAACATAGACAAGCAAGATACTATCAGGTACTAAGTTCATGATAAACTTAAGTTCTATTAATCATATTACTTAAGAACTCCCACTTAGATAGACATCCCTCTAATCATCTAAGTGATTACGTGATCCAAATCAACTAAACCATAACCGATCATCACGTGAAATGGAGTAGTTTTCAATGGTGAACATCACTATGTTGATCATATCTACTATATGATTCACGCTCGACCTTTCGGTCTCAGTGTTCCGAGGCCATATCTGCATATGCTAGGCTCGTCAAGTTTAACCTGAGTATTCTGCGTGTGCAAAACTGGCTTGCACCCGTTGTAGATGGACATAGAGCTTATCACACCCGATCATCACGTGGTGTCTGAGCACGACGAACTTTGGCAACGGTGCATACTCAGGGAGAACACTTTTATCTTGAAATTTAGTGAGAGATCATCTTATAATGCTACCGTCAATCAAAGCAAGATAAGATGCATAAAAGATAAACATCACATGCAATCAATATAAGTGATATGATATGGCCATCATCATCTTGTGCTTGTGATCTCCATCTCCGAAGCACCGTCATGATCACCATCGTCACCGACGCGACACCTTGATCTCCATCGTAGCATCGTTGTCGTCTCGCCAACTATTGCTTTTACGACTATCGCTACCGCTTAGTGATAAAGTAAAACAATTACATGGCGATTGCATTGCATACAATAAAGCGACAACCATATGGCTCCTGCCAGTTGCCGATAACTCGGTTACAAAACATGATCATCTCATACAATAAAATTCAGCATCATGTCTTGACCATATCACATCACAACATGCCCTGCAAATACAAGTTAGATGTCCTCTATTTTGTTGTTGCAAGTTTTACGTGGCTGCTACGGGCTTAGCAAGAACCGTTCTTACCTACGCATCAAAACCACAACGATAGTTTGTCAAGTTGGTGCTATTTTAACCTTCGCAAGGACCGGGCGTAGCCACACTCGGTTCAACTAAAGTGAGAGAGACAGACACCCGCCAGTCACCTTTAAGCAACGAGTGCTCGCAACGGTGAAACCAGTCTCGCGTAAGCGTACGCGTAATGTCGGTCCGGGCCGCTTCATCTCATAATACCGCTGAACCAAAATATGACATGCTGGTAAGCAGTATGACTTATATCACCCACAACTCACTTGTGTTCTACTCGTGCATATAACATCAACGCATAAAACCAGGCTCGGATCCCACTGTTGGGGAACGTAGTAATTTCAAAAAAAATCTACGCACACGCAAGATCATGGTGATGCATAGCAACGAGAGGGGAGAGTGTTGTCCACGTACCCTCGTAGACCGAAAGCGGAAGCGTTAAAACAACGCGGTTGATGTAGTCGTACGTCTTCATGATCCGACCGATCAAGTACCGAACGCACGGCACCTCCGAGTTCAACACACGTTCAGCTCGATGACGTCCCTCGAACTCCGATCCAGCCGAGTGTTGAGGGAGAGTTTCGTCAGCACGACGGCGTGGTGACAATGATGATGTTCTACCAACGCAGGGCTTCGCCTAAGCACCGCTACGATATTATCGAGGTGTAATATGGTGGAGGGGGCACCGCACACGGCTAAGAGATCAATGATCAATTGTGTGTCTAGAGGTGCCCCCTTGCCCCCGTCTATAAAGGAGCAAAGGGGGGGGGGGGTTCGGCCGGCCAAGGGGAGAGCCGCGCCAGGAGGAGTCCTACTCCTACCGGGAGTAGGACTCCCCCCTCTTCCATGTTGGACTAGGAGAGAGAGGGGGAAGAGGTGGAGGGGAGGAAGGAAAGGGGGGCGTCGCCCCCCTCTCCTTGTCCTATTCGGACTGGGGGGGAGGGGCGTGCGGCCCTGCCCTGGCCTCCTCTCCTCTCTTCCACCTAGGCCCACTAAGGCCCATTAAGTTACCGGGGGGTTCTGGTAACCTCCCGGTACTCCGGAAAAATCCCGATTTCACCCGGAACACTTCCGATATCCAAACATAGGCTTCCAATATATCAAACTTTATGTCTCGACCATTTCGAGACTCCTCGTTATGTCCGTGATCACATCCGGGACTTCGAACAACCTTTGGTACATCAAAACATATAAACCCATAATATAACTGTCATCGTAACGTTAAGCATGCGGACCCTACGGGTTCGAGAACTATGTAGACATGACCGAGACACCTCTCTGGTCAATAACCAATAGCGGAACCTGGATGCTCATATTGGTTCCCACATATTCTACGAATATCTTTATTGGTCAGACCGCATAACAACATACGTTGTTCCCTTTGTCATCGGTATGTTACTTGCCCGAGATTCGATCGTCGGTATCTCGATACCTAGTTCAATCTCGTTACTGGCAAGTCTCTTTACTCGTTCCTTAATACATCATCCCGCAACTAACTCATTAGTTACGATGCTTGCAAGGCTTATAGTGATGTGTATTACTGAGTGGGCCCAGAGATACCTCTCCGACAATCGGAGTGACAAATCCTAATCTCGAAATACGCCAACCTAACAAGTACCATTGGAGACACCTGTAGAGAACCTTTATAATCACCCAGTTACGTTGTGACGTTTGGTAGCACACAAAGTGTTCCTCCGGTAAACGGGAGTTGCATAATCTCATAGTCATAGGAACATGTATAAGTCATGAAGAAAGCAATAGCAACATACTAAACGATCGAGTGCTAAGCAAACGGAATGGGTCAAGTCAATCACATCATTCTCCTAATGATGTGATCCCGTTAATCAAATGACAACTTATGTCTATGGCTAGGAAACATAACCATATTTGATCAACGAGCTAGTCAAGTAGAGACATACTAGTGACACTCTGTTTGTCTATGTATTCACACATGTATTATGTTTTCGGTTAATACAATTCTAGCATGAATAATAAACATTTATCATGATATAAGGAAATAAATAATAACTTTATTATTGCCTCTAGGGCATATTTCCTTCACTCTCGAAGGTCAACTCGCTTGGGGCGACGACGGTTGCCTCGACGCCTTCTCCACCTCCATTGGAGCCTAGCCAACCGGAGTATGAATATGTGGAGATTGATGGTCTAGGCATGGCTGACACACGATCGCTTGAACCCTTTAGAGGTGTGGTTCCTATGGCTGATGAAATTGTTGAAGGAAATATGCCCTAGAGGCAATAATAAAGTTATTATTTATTTCCTTATATCATGATAAATGTTTATTATTCATGCTAGAATTGTATTAACCGGAAACATAATACTTGTGTGAATACATAGACAAATAGAGTGTCACTATTATGCCTCTACTTGACTAGCTCGTTGATCAAAGATGGTTATGTTTCCTAGCCATAGACATGAGTTGTCATTCGATTAACGGGATCACATCATTAGGAGGATGATGTGATTGACTTGACCCATCCGTTAGCTTAGCACGATGATCGTTTAGTTTGTTGCTATTGCTTTCTTCATGACTTATACATGTTCCTATGACTATGAGATTATGCAACTCCCGTTTACCGGAGGAACACTTTGTGTGCTACCAAACGTCACAACGTAACTGGGTGATTATAAAGGTGCTCTACAGGTGTCTCCGAAGGTACTTGTTGGGTTGGCGTATTTCGAGATTAGGATTTGTCACTCCGATTGTCGGAGAGGTATCTCTGGGCCCACTCGGTAATGCACATCACTTAAGCCTTGCAAGCATTGCAACTAATGAGTTAGTTGCGGGATGATGTATTACGGAACGAGTAAAGAGACTTGCCGGTAACGAGATTGAACTAGGTATTGAGATACCTACGATCGAATCTCGGGCAAGTAACATACCGATGACAAAGGGAACAACGTATGTTGTTATGCGGTCTGACCGATAAAGATCTTCGTAGAATATGTGGGAGCCAATATGAGCATCCATGTTCCACTATTGGTTATTGACCGGAGACGTGTCTCGGTCATGTCTACATAATTCTCGAACCCGTAGGGTCCGCACGCTTAACGTTTTGATGACAGTTATATTATGAGTTTATATGTTTTGATGTACCGAAGGTTGTTCGGAGTACTGGATGTGATCACGGACATGACGAGGAGTCTCGAAATGGTCGAGACATAAAGATTGATATATTGGAAGCCTATATTTGGATATCGGAAGTGTTCCGGGTGAAATCGGGATTTTACCGGAGTACCGGGGGTTACCGGAACCCCCCCGGGGGGGGTTAATGGGCTTACATGGGCCTTAGTGGAAATAGAGGGCAGCAAGGGGAGTGTGGGGCGCCCCCCCCCCCAAGGCCCAAACCGAATTGGTTTAGGGCAAGGGGGGCCGGCCCCCTCTTTCCTTCTCCTCCTCTCCCTTTCCTTCCCCCTCTCCTACTCCTACTAGGAATAGGAGGAGTCCTACTCCTAGTGGGAGTAGGACTCCCCCTTGGCGCGCCTCTCCCTGGACGGCCGCCTCCTCCCCTTGCTCCTTTATATACGGGGGCAGTGGGGCACCCCATAGACACAACAATTGATCGTTTGATCTTTTAGCCGTGTGTGGTGCCCCCTTCCACCATAGTCCACCTCGATAATACTGTAGCGGTGCTTAGGCGAAGCCCTGCATCGGTAGAACCTCATCATCGTCAGCACGCCGTCGTGCTGACGAAACTCTCCCTCAACACTCGGCTGGATCGGAGTTCGAGGGACGACATCGGGCTGAACGTGTGCTGAACTCGGAGGTGCCGTGCGTTCGGTACTTGATCGGTCGGATCGTGGAGACGTATGACTACATCAACCGCGTTGTGCTAACGCTTCCGCTTTTGATCTACGAGGGTACGTGGACAACACTCTCCCCTCTCGTTGCTATGCATCACCGTGATCTTGTGTGTGCGTAGGAATTTTTTTGAAATTACTACGTTCCCCAACAGTGGCATCCGAGCCTGGTTTTATGCGTTGATGTTATATGCACGAGTAGAACACAAGTGAATTGTGGGCGATATAAGTCATACTGCTTACCAGCATGTCATACTTTGGTTCGGCGGTATTGTTGGATGAAGCGGCCCGGACCGACATTACGCGTACGCTTATGCGAGACTGGTTCTTCCGACGTGCTTTGCACAGAGGTGGCTGGCGGGTGTCAGTTTCTCCAACTTTAGTTGAACTGAGTGTGGCTACGCCCGGTCCTTGCGAAGGTTAAAACAGCACCAACTTGACAAACTATCGTTGTGGTTTTGATGCGTAGGTAAGAACGGTTCTTGCTAAGCCCGTAGCAGCCACATAAAATTTGCAACAACAAAGTAGAGGACGTCTAACTTGTTTTTGCAGGGCATGTTGTGATGTGATATGGTCAAGACATGATGCTAAATTTTATTGTATGAGATGATCATGTTTTGTAACCGAGTTATCGGCAACTGGCAGGAGCCATATGGTTGTCGCTTTATTGTATGCAATGCAATCGCCCTGTAATGCTTTACTTTATCACTAAGCGGTAGCGATAGTCGTAGAAGCATAAGATTGGCGAGACGACAACGATGCTACGATGAAGATCAAGGTGTCGCGCCAGTGACGATGGTGATCATGACGGTGCTTCGGAGATGGAGATCACAAGCACAAGATGATGATGGCCATATCATATCACTTATATTGATTGCATGTGATGTTTATCTTTTATGCATCTTATCTTGTTGTGATTGACGGTAGCATTATAAGATGACCCCTCACTAAATTATCAAAGTATAAGTGTTCTCCCTGAGTATGCACCGTTGCTAAAGTTCTTCGTGCTGAGACACCACGTGATGATCGGGTGTGATAGGCTCTACGTTCAAATACAACGGGTGCAAAACAGTTGCACACGCGGAATACTCAGGTTAAACTTGACGAGCCTAGCATATAACAGATATGGCCTCAGAACACGGAGACCGAAAGGTCGAGCGTGAATCATATAGTGGATATGATCAACATAGTGATGTTCACCGTTGAAACTACTCCATCTCACGTGATGATCGGACATGGTTTAGTTGATATGGATCACGTGATCACTTAGAGGATTAGAGGGATGTCTATCTAAGTGGGAGTTCTTAAGTAATATGATTAACTGAACTTAAATTTATCATGAACTTAGTACCTGATAGTATCTTGCTTGTCTATGTAGATTGTAGATAGATGGCCCGTGCTGTTGTTCCGTTGAATTTAATGCGTTCCTTGAGAAAGCAAAGTTGAAAGATGATGGTAGCAATTACACGGACTGGGTCCGTAACTTGAGGATTATCCTCATTGCTGCACAGAAGAATTACGTCCTGGAAGCACCGCTGGGTGCCAGACCTGCTGCAGGAGCAACACCAGATGTTATGAACGTCTGGCAAAGCAAAGCTGATGACTACTCGATAGTTTAGTGTGCCATGCTTTACGGCTTAGAACCGGGTCTTCAACGACGTTTTGAACGTCATGGAGCATATGAGATGTTCCAGGAGTTGAAGTTAATATTTCAAGCAAATACCCGGATTGAGAGATATGAAGTCTCCAATAAGTTCTACAGCTGCAAGATGGAGGAGAATAGTTCTGTCAGTGAGCATATACTCAAGATGTCTGGGTACTGCAATCACTTGATTCAACTGGGAGTTAATCTTCCGGATGATAGCGTCATTGACAGAATTCTCCAATCACTGCCACCAAGCTACAAGAGCTTCGTGATGAACTATAACATGCAAGGGATGGATAAGACGGTTCCCGAGCTCTTCGCAATGCTAAAGGCTGCGGAGGTAGAAATCAAAAAGGAGCATCATGTGTTGATGGTCAATAAGACCACCAGTTTCAAGAAAAAGGGGAAAGGGAAGAAGAAGGGGAACTCCAAGAAGAACAGCAAGCAAGTTGCTGTTCAGGAGAAGAAACCCAAGTCTGGACCTAAGCCTGAGACTGAGTGCTTCTACTGCAAACAGACTAGTCACTTGAAGCGGAACTGCCCCAAGTATTTGGCGGATAAGAAGGATGGCAAGGTGAACAAAGGTATATGTGATATACATGTTATTGATGTGTACCTTACTAATGCTCGCAGTAGCACCTGGGTATTTGATACTGGTTCTGTTGCTAATATTTGCAACTCGAAGCAGGGGCTACGGATTAAGCGAAGATTGGCTAAGGACGAGGTGACGATGCGCGTGGGAAATGGTTCCAAAGTCGCTGTGATCGCGGTCGGCACGCTACCTCTACATCTACCTTCGGGATTAGTTTTAGACCTAAATAATTGTTATTTTGTGCCAACGTTAAGCACGAACATTATATCTGGATCTTGTTTGATGCGAGACGGTTATTCATTTAAATCAGAGAATAATGGTTGTTCTATTTATATGAGTAATATCGTTTATGGTCATGCACCCTTGAAGAGTGGTCTATTTTGGTTGAATCTCGATAGTAGTGATACACATATTCATAATATTGAAGCCAAAAGATGCAGAGTTGATAATGATAGTGCAACTTATTTGTGGCACTGCCGTTTAGGTCATATCGGTGTAAAGCGCATGAAGAAACTCCATACTGATGGACTTTTGGAACCACTTGATTATGAATCACTTGGTACTTGCGAACCGTGCCTCATGGGCAAGATGACTAAAACGTCGTTCTCCAGAACTATGGAGAGAGCAACAGATTTGTTGGAAATCATACATACAGATGTATGTGGTCCGATGAATGTTGAGGCTCGTGGCGGATATCGTTATTTTCTCACCTTCACAGACAATTTAAGCAGATATGGGTATATCTACTTAATGAAACATAAGTCTGAAACATTTGAAAAGTTCAAAGAATTTCAGAGTGAAGTTGAAAATCATCGTAACAAGAAAATAAAGTTTCTACGATCTGATCGTGGAGGAGAATATTTGAGTTATGAGTTTGGTCTTCATTTGAAACAATGCGGAATAGTTTCGCAACTCACGCCACCCGGAACACCACAGCGTAATGGTGTGTCCGAACGTCGTAATCGTACTTTCCTAGATATGGTGCGATCTATGATGTCTCTTACTGATTTACCGTTATCGTTTTGGGGTTATGCTTTAGAGACGGCCGCATTCACGTTAAATAGGGCACCATCAAAATCCGTTGAGATGACGCCTTATGAACTGTGGTTTGGCAAGAAACCAAAGTTGTCGTTTCTTAAAGTTTGGGGCTGCGATGCTTATGTGAAAAAGCTTCAACCTGATAAGCTCGAACCCAAATCGGAGAAATGTGTCTTCATAGGATACCCAAAGGAGACTGTTGGGTACACCTTCTATCACAGATCCGAAGGCAAGACTTTTGTTGCTAAATTCGGAATTTTTCTGGAGAAGGAGTTTCTCTCGAAAGAAGTGAGTGGGAGGAAAGTAGAACTTGATGAGGTAATTGTACCTGCTCCCTTATTGGAAAGTAGTTCATCGCAGAAACCAGTTTCTGCGACGCCTATACCAATTAGTGAGGAAGTTAATGATGATGATCATGGAACTTCAGATCAAGTTATTACTGAACTTCGTAGGTCAACCAGAGTAAGATCCGCACCAGAGTGGTACGGTAATCCTGTTCTGGAGGTTATGTTACTAGACCATGACGAACCTACGAACTATGAAGAAGCGATGGTGAGCCCAGATTCCGCAAAATGGCTTGAAGCCATGAAATCTGAGATGGGATCCATGTATGAGAACAAAGTGTGGACTTTGGTTGACTTGCCCGATGATCGGCAAGCAATTGAGAATAAATGGATTTTCAAGAAGAAGACCGACGCTGACGGTAATGTTACTGTCTATAAAGCTCGACTTGTTGCAAAAGGTTTTCGACAAGTTTAAGGGATTGACTACGATGAGACATTCTCACCCGTAGCGATGCTTAAGTCTGTCCGAATCATGTTAGCAATTGCCGCATTTTATGATTATGAAATTTGGCAAATGGATGTCAAAACTGCATTCCTGAATGGATTTCTGGAAGAAGAGTTGTATATGATGCAACCGGAAGGTTTTGTCGATCCAAAGGGAGCTAACAAAGTGTGCAAGCTCCCGCGATCCATTTATGGACTGGTGCAAGCCTCTCGGAGTTGGAATAAACACTTTGATAGTGTGATCAAAGGATTTGGTTTTGTACAAACTTTTGGAGAAGCCTGTATTTACAAGAAAGTGAGTGGGAGCTCTGTAGCATTTCTGATATTATATGTGGATGACATATTGCTAATTGGAAATGATATAGAATTTCTGGATAGCATAAAGGGATACTTGAATAAGAGTTTTTCAATGAAAGACGTCGGTGAAGCTGAGTATATATTGGGCATCAAGATCTATAGAGATAGATCAAGACGCTTAATTGGACTTTCACAAAGCACATACCTTGACAAAGTTTTGAAGAAGTTCAAAATGGATCAAGCAAAGAAAGGGTTCTTGCCTGTGTTACAAGGTGTGAAGTTGAGTAAGACTCAATGCCCGACCACTGCAGAAGATAGGGAGAAGATGAAAGATGTTCCCTATGCTTCAGCCATAGGCTATATCATGTATGCAATGCTGTGTACCAGACCTGATGTGTGCCTTGCTATAAGTCTAGCAGGCAGGTACCAAAGTAATCCAGGAGTGGATCACTGGACAGCGGTCAAGAACATCCTTAAATACCTGAAAAGGACTAAGGATATGTTTCTCGTTTATGTAGGTGACAAAGAGCTCATCGTAAATGGTTACGTTGATGCAAGCTTTGACACTGATCCGGACGATTCTAAATCGCAAACCGGATACGTGTTTACATTGAACGGTGGAGCTGTCAGTTGGTGCAGTTCTAAACAAAGCGTCGTGGCGGGATCTACGTGTGAAGCAGAATACATAGCTGCTTCAGAAGCAGCAAATGAAGGAGTCTGGATGAAGGAGTTCATATCCGATCTAGGTGTCATACCTAGTGCATCGAATCCAATGAAAATCTTTTGTGACAATACTGGTGCAATTGCCTTGGCGAAGGAATCCAGATTTCACAAGAGAACCAAGCACATCAAGAGACGCTTCAATTTCATCAGGGATTTAGTCCAGGTGGGAGACATAGAAATTTGCAAGATACATACGGATCTGAATGCTGCAGACCCGTTGACTAAGCCTCTTCCACGAGCAAAACATGATCATCATCAAGGCTCCATGGGTGTTAGAATCATTACTGTGTAATCTGGATTATTGACTCTAGTGCAAGTGGGAGACTGAAGGAAATATGCCCTAGAGGCAATAATAAAGTTATTATTTATTTCCCTATATCATGATAAATGTTTATTATTCATGCTAGAATTGTATTAACCGGAAACATAATACTTGTGTGAATACATAGACAAACAGAGTGTCACTAGTATGCCTCTACTTGACTAGCTCGTTGATCAAAGATGGTTATGTTTCCTAGCCATAGACATGAGTTGTCATTCGATTAACGGGATCACATCATTAGGAGAATGATGTGATTGACTTGACCCATCCGTTAGCTTAGCACGATGATCGTTTAGTTTGTTGCTATTGCTTTCTTCATGACTTATACATGTTCCTATGACTATGAGATTATGCAACTCCCGTTTACCGGAGGAACACTTTGTGTGCTACCAAATGTCACAACATAACTGGGTGATTATAAAGGTGCTCTACAGGTGTCTCCGAAGGTACTTGTTGGGTTGGCGTATTTCGAGATTAGGATTTGTCACTCCGATTGTCGGAGAGGTATCTCTGGGCCCACTCGGTAATGCACATCACTTAAGCCTTGCAAGCATTGCAACTAATGAGTTAGTTGCGGGATGATGTATTACGGAACGAGTAAAGAGACTTGCCGGTAACGATATTGAACTAGGTATTGAGATACCAACGATCGAATCTCGGGCAAGTAACATACCGATGACAAAGGGAACAACGTATGTTGTTATGCGGTCTGACCGATAAAGATCTTCGTAGAATATGTGGGGGCTAGTATGAGCATCCAGGTTCCGCTATTGGTTATTGACCGGAGACGTGTCTCGATCATGTCTACATAATTCTCGAACCCGTAGGGTCCGCACGCTTAACGTTTCGATGATAGTTATATTATGAGTTTATATGTTTTGATGTACCGAAGGTTGTTCGGAGTCCTGCATGTGATCACGGACATGACGAGGAGTCTCGAAATGGTCGAGACATAAAGATTGATATATTGGAAGCCTATATTTGGATATCGGAAGTGTTCCGGGTGAAATCGGGATTTTACCGGAGTACCGGGGGTTACCGGAACCCCCCCGGGGGCTTAATGGGCTTACATGGGCCTTAGTGGAAATAGAGGGCAGCAAGGGGAGTGTGGGCGCGCCCCCCCAAGGCCCAAACCGAATTGGTTTAGGGCAAGGGGGGCCGGCCCCCTCTTTCCTTCTCCTCCTCTCCCTTTCCTTCCCCCTCTCCTACTCCTACTAGGAATAGGAGGAGTCCTACTCCTAGTGGGAGTAGGACTCCCCCTTGGCGCGCCTTTCCCTGGCCGGCCGCCTCCTCCCCTTGATCCTTTATATACGGGGGCAGGGGGGCACCCCATAGACACAACAAATTGATCGTTTGATCTTTTAGCCGTGTGCGGTGCCCCCTTCCACCATAGTCCACCTCGATAATACTGTAGCGGTGCTTAGGCGAAGCCCTGCGTCGGTAGAACATCATCATCATCACCACGCCGTCGTGCTGACGAAACTCTCCCTCAACACTCAGCTGGATTGGAGTTCGAGGGACGTCATCGGGCTGAACGTGTGCTGAACTCGGAGGTGTCGTGCGTTCGGTACTTGATCGGTCGGATCGTGAAGACGTACGACTACATCAACCGCGTTGTGCTAACGCTTCCGCTTTCGGTCTACGAGGGTACGTGGACAACACTCTCCCCTCTCGTTGCTATGCATCACCATGATCTTGTGTGTGCGTAGGAATTTTTTTTAAATTACTACGTTCCCCAACAATAGTTGTGGCCGGAGAGTTGGTGCCTAATCCCGGGGTCCTTTTAGCCACCAAGATTTGCAAATTCCTCGCCAACTTGGACTCTGAAAATTTTGGAAAGAGGATTGGGTGCCTTTTGGAGGAAAAATCTTTGAGGGAGAAGCACAAGAAGGGTGGCTCTAACCCTAGATCCGGTGTCCTAAAAGAGAAATCTTGCAGGAGCAAAATCAAAAAGGATAGCGGTAGAGTGGAGGCACAAATGGTTCCATGATGGATGGCTCTCATCTTTCTGAGTTGCAGATCGATGTGTGCTCGGTCGTGTGTGTCGATGTGTTTTCCTCAAGTTACATCGACTCATTCGGTTTTATTTTGCGATATAGAGACCCATATGTTGCGAGTTACAGTAGTAGTGTGTTGGGTGCTTTGGTCCCGTAGCTCCACGGTTTGGGAGTAGTTCCCATGTGGATGGGGTCGTGCTTTTGAGCATGTGACGGTTTTCGCCCGGTTTTACACAAATTAACTGGGAAACTCTCTTCTTCTTAATTAATGGATGAGGCAAAGCTTTTGACTCCGTTTAAAAAAAAGATGCAAATAAGTCTAGTACAACAATAGTATAAATTCAACGAGAAATAGTTCAAATTCAACGAGAAATAGTTCAAATTCAACGAGATTAACCATATGTTCAATGAGTTTTTCATGGATGAATCATGTTATCCCACACATACTGCCCCTTAAACTTCATCCAACAATGTGTGTCCGTGAATGGCCTGTCCCCTAGCCTATGGTACTTCACAGCAGCGTGTAAATGCTACATAACGTGTAGAGCAACATTGAGTGAATGAATCAATCAATCAACAAGTTGAGCAAGAAGAGGCGAAACTTACGATCTCCATGGTTGCCGCGTGCAATGGCCACATTGCCTCTAGTCGATCAACCTCGCCACAAAACTTTGTGACAGAGTTCTGAATGGTGTACCAATGATACACTAACAACTTCATATTGCATTCGTGGGTGGTGTGCATGTCGTAGGGCGTCATGTGCTTTCGCGCATGAAATGTACCATGCACACGCTGCCAAAAGAGCCCCCTTTTGCTCCTGCCAATGAAGTCCACAGATAAGGCCAACCACACATTGTGCAACAACTCATCCTCCATGGTCGCATACCCCGCCATCCTTCTTACTCTTAAAATGACTTGAAGTTCAAAAATAAGCTCAACGGAATTTGAACAAACACCCGCCGGACGTGGTGTCCTCCATGGACGTCGTCGGCAGGGGGGAGGAGGTACCTGGCTGCAGACGGATCCTATGTGGACAACGACGTAGTACAAGGGGGAGCAGAGGCGCAGTGGAAGAGAAAGACACCAGGAGGAGGATTTGAGTGGGCCGGGGGTGTCGGAGTCCTACGTGGCGACGTCCCGGACTCCCGCAAAGCCCCCACCCTCCCAGTTTGCCTCCAGATTGCTGGAAAAAGCACGTCCGGACCGGTCGGCAGACCAATATAGGCCCGTGTTGGATGGCAAAACACGTCCGGACCGCGCGGTCGGAAGATTGCGGACGGTTTGGGGGTCCGCGTTGGAGATGCCCTTATGCACTGTTTGTTGGCTTTGTTTTTTCTTCTTCAATAAATAAGGGTGCTTTATAATTTAAAATCTGGCATCTAGCAGATATAAAGCATGTTGAACAACACAACATCATTGCATAAGTAAGATGCACATAGTCAAACATCATCCAAGCTATCAAGAAAAATATCTCATATACTCCATTTTGATTTAATTTTTTAGTGTTGGGTCACATGAAGGTATTATTGCATGCATGACATGCCATGGAGAGGACACTTTATTCTCTCTCCTCAATCGCCCAACAAATTCAAGCTTCCGATGAAAACCAAATTGGTAATTTTTATTTTTATCTTCATAAATTAGTTTTTCTGTATCTTTTAAACTATAAATTTGTTTTTGAAAGTTATATATATTTGTAATCCTAGTGACAAGATCTTTAGAGCATACTAATCTTGGATTTATTTACAAAAATCACGGTTTCAATTATATTTTTATTAACTGAATTGAAATATGTATTCATTATTTCTGGAATCAAGTGAAATAATTAAAATATGTGTTTGGTACCTATTTCCATTTCGCTATTTTGAAATATTCCACTAATCACGAATTTTGCTTATTTGAAATATTTATGGAACATATATTTCACTTTTTTAAATGTTTTTGAATTATAAGTATCTCACTCATTTTAGTACCTATTTCATTTCACTTTTCTGAATATTTCATAGGTCACATTTTTCACTTAGGTGGAATGTTTCACACCTAGTTTCACTGCCATTTAGAAGTTTTCTAAACATATACTATTTCACTAACAAAAGATATGTTTTTTTAGGATCAACGCCGCCGCTTTATTACTTAAACATAACTAGGAATCTCGTCCGAAATAGTCCCCAAAAAAGATATGTTCTGATGCATATACTTAGTTGTCTTTACTTTAAGATATGTTCTGATGCATATATACAAAACACATAGGCACATAAGATATGTTCTGATGCATATACTTAGTTGTCTTCGCTTTAAGCACATTTTGCTTTTGCCTCATTTGGGGCAATGGATCATTTAGTTGGATGAAAAGTTGCACCGAGAAGGGAAGGGGAACTCCGAACTAGCAAGGACATGACAAAAGTTGAGATGCTCATGTGCACAAGACGTACATATCTGGTCAATTCACTTTAAATCCCATCATAAATCATGGCGTGCATGCAGAAAAAAACACCGTTCATCTACTCGTCTCTCACACTGAAAAATAATAATAACGGGACTACTAAATCTCAATCGATACTATATTCGTGGGATCGTAATAATAATTCTACTCGTCTCTCAAACAGTAAGGATCGTCTCTCAAACAGCAGAGGAGCAGGGCACACGGCCACCAACGCAAATCAGTCTCGCTGGACCGCGGCCACCGGGTAACGATGCATGCAGCCCTCCCATGGCCCGCTGTCCAGAGGAACCGGCGACCGGATGCACACCCACACTGCGCTGTTGCACTTGAACCCTGAACCAAACCCGACCATCCACACACGGTCTCCCTTGCGCACGCGGCACTTGGCCTCCAGGTAGGCCAGCTCGTACCACGTCGAGCTGCTCGACGTGTTGCCGAACCGGTGCAGCGCCATGCGCGACGGCTCCACCTGCTTGTCCGACAGCCCGAGGCCGCGCTGCAGCTCGTCGATGACCGCACGGCCGCCCGCGTGGATGCAGAAGTGCTCGAACGCCATGCGGAAGTCCGGGACGCGCGGCTTGCTGCTGTCCTTCTGCCCCGCCATGAGCAGCAGCCTGCGCCTCGCGAGCGAGAGCGCGTACGCAAGGAGCTCCGACGCCGGGAGCACGAGGGGCCCGAGCGTGGTCATGTGCGCCTTCAGCGTGTCACCGGCCACGGGCATGACATCCTTGGACAGCGCGATGCCGCGCTCGCCCGCCGCGTCGTCCTCCTGCTGCACGCATCCGTAGGCGCGGTCGTCGTGCCCCGCGTGCGTGCGCACCACCCGGGCGAGGCGGTACTGCGCGTGTCGCGCCCGCGCGCGGGACGTGGACAGCAGCACCGCGGACGCGCCCATCCGGAAGAGGCAGTTCTGCAGCAGCATCGCGCGCTCGTTGCCGGAGTAGTAATCCGAGGTGAGAATCTCCGTGGACACCACGAGCGCGTACGTGCACCTGCTGTCGCACTGCAGGATGTTCTCCGCCAGCCCGATGCCGGCTATCCCGGCGCTGCACCCCATCCCGGAAAGGCTGAAGCACCGGACATCGCTGCGGAGCCCGTACCTGCGCACCACCATGTCAGCCATGGACGGCGTTGGGGCGAACAGCGTGCAGTTCACCACCACCACTCCGATGTCCTCGGCGCCGACGCCGGTCTTGGCGAGAACGGCATCGACGGCGGAGAATATCCCTTGCTCGGCCTCGGCGCGGGCCGCCTTGAGCGTCTTCTCCGGAGGGATGACGTGGCAGGCCGGCGGGAGGCATGTCTCCTCGCCGAAGCCCGAGCGCTCGATGAGGCGCGACTGAAAGCCGACGCTCTTGTCGTCAAAGCACGGCGCGAGCCCGGTGTGCTCGATGTACTTGGAGAGCGGCACGCGGAGGGCGGCCGGCGGCCGGAAGCAGGCGTAGTCCACGAGGTACACCGCGCGCACCCTGGTCGACCTGATGTAGAGGACTAGTACGACGGCGAGCAAAGTGAGGCCGGCATAGAGTGGGGTGCAGTGATGGACGGCGCTGCTTACAGTGGGGTAGAGCCAGGCGGTGAGACGCAGCGCGGCCGTGGCCGAGAAGGGGAAGGCGGCGAGGCTTAGGCGGTGGCTGGAGACAAAGCTGTATACCGGCGCTAGGAGGCTGAGCGGGAGTGAAGTCACCATTGTCGAGGCGTCCAAGGAGGCAAGGAGGCGGGATCGATTGTGACGGCTGTTGTCGAGGCAGCCGGGCGGAGTTATATATAGATACAGACTACTGTCACTGTAGGCCACTTACAGATAATTGCTGCCCTAAGCCCCTGAATATTCTCGCTCCTGGCTAAATACTTAGGACATGTACAAAGCGCATCCTCGCACCGCCCACAACCAACCGTCCGGACTGCACGGTCCGAACCTGATGAGCCATCCAACACGGATTTGTATCGGTCCGCCGATGGGTTCGAACGGTCCAAATCTGATTAGTCATCCAACACGGATTTGTATCGATCCGCCGACCAATCCGAACGCTCTTTCTACCCGCAAAGTCGAAACAAAGCGAGGGAGTCTTTGCGGGAGTCCAGACAGCGACCACGCGGGACTCTGACACCATCGACACACCCAAAACCCCTTCCAGATCCCGCACCTCCATCCTCTCATCTTTCTCTATATCCTTTTCTCTCTTGCCTCCGCCGCCGTTCCACCATCCCGGCGGCCCCGACACACCCTTGCCGGAACTCGACGACTCCGTCTTCTCAAATGCTACACTTGGGCTCCATACCGCTTTTTCTCCGCCGCCATTCCACACCTCTCCTCCGTCTGCCGCACAGGTACCATCTGCCATACGTTACTCACCATGACTGGTAAGTGTTCGGTGAAATGCCCGTGCTACATTTTTTGTCCCTTCTTCTGTAAAGCAACGGATTCGGATATGAAGTACATATACGAGCACTATGTTGAGTTGTCCAACGACTTGTCCGACGAGGAGGACTACACGGATGAGACAGCGATGACATAGGTGGCCCTTGCAGACACGGAGCGTGCGGAAGAGCATGTTCTAAATTTCAAGAGATCGATCAAGGGTCATCGAGTGCTCAACCGCAACCGCAACAGGACAACTACTTTGCCCCTGATGCCCTATTCGCTGACAATTTTCACCAACGCTTTCGGATGCGAAAAAATGTCTTTGATGTCTGTACCATGGCTTCCAATCCTTTGATGACAACTTCGTCTTGAACAAGGATGTCGTGGGAAGGATTGGGTTTTCTGGATACCAGAAGTGCACGGCCGCACTACGAATGCTTACATATGACACAACCGCTGATTCATGGGAAGAAAACCTACGGATGTCTGAGAGCACATGCGGAGATGTCATGATAAGATTTCTGTTGGAAATATGCCCTAGAGGCAATAATAAATGGTTATTATTATATTTCTTTGTTCATGATAATTGTCTATTGTTCATGCTATAATTGTGTTATCCGAAAATCGTAATACATGTGTGAATACATAGACCACAACGTGTCCCTAGTAAGCCTCTAATTGACTAGCTCGTTGATCAACAGATAGTCATGGTTTCCTGACTATGGACATTGGATGTCGTTGATAACGGGATCACATCATTAGGAGAATGATGTGATGGACAAGACCCAATCCTAAGCATAGCATAAAAGATCGTGTAGTTTCGTTTGCTAGAGCTTTTCCAATGTCAAGTATCTTTTCCTTAGACCATGAGATCGTGCAACTCCCGGATACCGTAGGAGTGCTTTGGGTGTGCCAAACGTCACAACGTAACTGGGTGACTATAAAGGTGCACTACGGGTATCTCCGAAAGTGTCTGTTGGGTTGGCACGGATCGAGACTGGGATTTGTCACTCCGTGTGACGGAGAGGTATCTCTGGGCCCACTCGGTAATGCATCATCATGATGAGCTCAATGTGACTAAGGCGTTAGTCACGGGATCATGCATTACGGTACGAGTAAAGAGACTTGCCGGTAACGAGATTGAACAAGGTATTGGGATACCGACGATCGAATCTCGGGCAAGTAACATACCGATTGACAAAGGGAATTGTATACGGGATTGATTGAATCCTCGACATCGTGGTTCATCCGATGAGATCATCATGGAACATCTGGAAGCCAACATGGGTATCCAGATCCCGCTGTTGGTTATTGACCGGAGAGGCGTCTCGGTCATGTCTGCATGTCTCCCGAACCCGTAGGGTCTACACACTTAAGGTTCGGTGACGCTAGGGTTGTAGAGATATGAGTATGCGGAAACCCGAAAGTTGTTCGGAGTCCCAGATGAGATCCCGGACGTCACGAGGAGTTCCGGAATGGTCCGGAGGTGAAGAATTATATATAGGAAGTCCAGTTTCGGCCACCGGGAAAGTTTCGGGGGTTATCGGTATTGTACCGGGACCACCGGAAGGGTCCCGGGGGTCCATCGGGTGGGGCCACCTATCCCGGAGGGCCCCATGGGCTGATTGGAAACCCTAGGGTGGGGGGCGCCCCACTTGACTTGGGGGGTAAGTTACCCCCCTTGGCCGCCGCCCCCCCCATCAGATGGATCTTGGCCGGCGCCCCCCCTCCCAGGGGGCCTATATAAAGGGGGGGAGGGAGGGCAGCAACATTACAGCCTTGGGCGCCTCCCTCCTCCCCTCCTACACCTCTCCCTCTCGCAGAAGCTCGTCGAAGCCCTGCCGAGACCCGCTACATCCACCACCACGCCGTCGTGCTGCTGGATCTCCATCAACCTCTCCTTCCCCTTGCTGGATCAAGAAGGAGGAGACGTCGCTGCACCGTACGTGTGTTGAACGTGGAGGTGCCGTCCGTTCGGCACTCGGTCATCGGTGATTTGAATCACGGCGAGTACGACTCCGTCATCCACGTTCATTGGAACGCTTCCGCTCGCGATCTACAAGGGTATGTAGATGCACTCCTTTCCCCTCGTTGCTAGTATACTCCATAGATGGATCTTGGTGATGCGTAGGAAATTTTAAAATTCTGCTACGATCCCCAACAGTGGCATCATGAGCCAGGCCTATGCGTAGTTACTATGCACGAGTAGAACACAAAGTAGTTGTGGGCGTTGATGTTGCCAATTCTTCTTGCCGCTACTAGTCTTATCTTGTTTCGGCGGCATTGTGGGATGAAGCGGCCCGGACCGACCTTACACGTACGCTTATGTGAGACAGGTTCCACCGACTGACATGCACTAGTTGCATAAGGTGGCTAGCGGGTGTCTGTCTCTCCTACTTTAGTCGGAACGGATTCGATGAAAAGGGTCCTTATGAAGGGTAAATAGAAATTGGCAAATCACGTTGTGGTCATACGTAGGTAAGAAACGTTCTTGCTAGAAACCTACAAACCACGTAAAAACTTGCAACAACAATTAGAGGACGTCTAACTTGTTTTTGCAGCATGTGCTATGTGATGTGATATGGCCAGAAGATGAGATGAATGATATATGTGATGTATGAGATTGATCATATTCTTGTAATAGGAATCACGACTTGCATGTCGATGAGTATGACAACCGGCAGGAGCCATAGGAGTTGTCTTTATTATTTTGTATGACCTGCGTGTCATTGAATAACGCCATGTAAATTACTTTACTTTATTGCTAAACGCGTTAGCCATAGAAGTAGAAGTAACCGTCGGCGTGACAACTTCATGAAGACACAATGATGGAGATCATGATGATGGAGATCATGGTGTCATGCCGGTGACGAAGATGATCATGGTGCCCCGAAGATGGAGATCAAAGGAGCAAAATGATATTGGCCATATCATGTCACTATTTGATTGCATGTGATGTTTATCATGTTTTTGCATCTTATTTGCTTAGAACGACGGTAGTAAGTAAGATGATCCCTTATGATAATTTCAAGAAAGTGTTCCCCCTAACTGTGCACCGTTGCGAAGGTTCGTTGTTTCGAAGCACCACGTGATGATCGGGTGTGATAGATTCTAACGTTCGCATACAACGGGTGTTGACGAGCCTAGCATGTACAGACATGGCCTCAGAACACACGCAATACACTTAGGTTAACTTGACGAGCCTAGCATGTACAGACATGGCCTCGGAACACGGAGGACCGAAAGGTCGAGCATGAGTCGTATAGAAGATACGATCAACATGGAGATGTTCACCGATCTTGACTAGTCCGTCTCACGTGATGATCGGACACGGCCTAGTTAACTCGGATCATGTTTCACTTAGATGACTAGAGGGATGTCTATCTGAGTGGGAGTTCATTGAGTAATTTGATTAGATGAACTTAATTATCATGAACTTAGTCTAAAATCTTTACACTATGTCTTGTAGATCAAATGGCCCACGTTGTCCTCAATTTCAACGCGTTCCTAGAGAAAACCAAGCTGAAAGATGATGGCAGCAACTATACGGACTGGGTCCGGAACCTGAGGATCATCCTCATAGCTGCCAAGAAAGATTATGTCCTAGAAGCACCGCTAGGTGAAGCACCAATCCCTCAGAACCAAGACGTTATGAATGCTTGGCAATCACGTGCTGATGATTACTCCCTCGTTCAGTGCGGCATGCTTTACAGCTTAGAACCGGGTCTCCAAAAGCGTTTTGAGAAACATGGAGCATATGAGATGTTCGAGGAGCTGAAAATGGTTTTCCAAGCTCATGCCCGGATCGAGAGATATGAAGTCTCCGACAAGTTCTTCAGCTGTAAAATGGAGGAGAATAGTTCTGTTAGTGAGCACATACTCAGAATGTCTGGGTTGCACAACCGCTTGTCTCAGCTAGGAGTTAATCTCCCGGATGACGCGGTCATTGACAGAATCCTTCAGTCGCTTCCACCAAGCTACAAGAGCTTTGTGATGAACTTCAATATGCAAGGGATGGAAAAGACCATTCCTGAGGTATATTCAATGCTGAAATCAGCGGAGGTGGAGATCAAAAAGGAACATCAAGTGTTGATGGTGAATAAAACCACTAAGTTCAAGAAGGGCAAGGGTAAGAAGAACTTCAAGAAGGACGGCAAGGGAGTTGCCGCGCCCGGTAAGCAAGTTACTGGGAAGAAGTCAAAGAATAGACCCAAGCCTGAAACTGAGTGCTTTTATTGCAAGGGAAGTGGTCACTGGAAGCGGAACTGCCCCAAATACTTAGCGGACAAGAAGGCCGGCAACACCAAAGGTATATGTGATATACATGTAACTGATGTGTACCTTACCAGTACTCGTAGTAGCTCCTGGGTATTTGATACCGGCGCGGTTGCTCATATTTGTAACTCAAAACAGGAACTACGGAATAAACGGAGACTGGCGAAGGACGAGGTGACGATGCGCGTCGGGAATGGTTCCAAGGTCGATGTGATCGCCTTCGGCACGCTACCTCTGCATCTACCTATGGGATTAGTTTTAAACCTCAATAATTGTTATTTAGTGCCAGCTTTGAGCATGAACATTGTATCTGGATCTCGTTTAATTCGAGATGGCTACTCATTTAAATCTGAGAATAATGGTTGTTCTATTTATTTGAGAGATATGTTTTATGGTCATGCCCCGCTGGTCAATGGTTTATTCTTGATGAATCTCGGATGTGATGTTACACATATTCATAGTGTGAATACCAAAAGATGTAAAGTTGATAACGATAGTCCCACATACTTGTGGCACTGCCGCCTTGGTCACATTGGTGTCAAGCGCATGAAGAAGCTCCATGCAGATGGACTTTTGGAGTCTCTTGATTACGAATCATTTGACACATGCGAACCATGCCTCATGGGTAAGATGACCAAGACTCCGTTCTCCGGAACAATGGAGCGAGCAACCAACTTATTGGAAATCATACATACCGATGTGTGCGGTCTAATGAGTGTTGAGGCTCGCGGAGGATATCGTTATGTTCTCACTCTCACTGATGACTTAAGTAGATATGGGTATTCTACCTAATGAAACACAAGTCTGAAACCTTTGAAAAGTTAAGGAATTTCAGAGTGAGGTTGAGAATCAACGTGACAGGAAAATAAAATTCTTACGATCAGATCGTGGTGGAGAATATTTAAGTCATGAGTTTGGTACACACTTAAGGAAATGTGGAATAGTCTCACAACTCACGCCGCCTGGAACACCTCAGAGAAACGGTGTGTCCGAACATCGTAATCGCACTCTATTGGATATGGTGCGATCTATGATGTCTCTTACCGATTTACCGCTCTCATTTTGGGGCTATGCTTTAGAGACTGCCGCATTCACTTTAAATAGGGCTCCGTCGAAATCCGTTGAGACGACACCATATGAATTATGGTTTGGGAAGAAACCTAAGCTGTCGTTTCTAAAAGTTTGGGGATGCGATGCTTATGTCAAGAAACTTCAACCTGAAAAGCTCGAACCCAAGTCGGAGAAATGCGTCTTCATAGGATACCCTAAGGAAACTATTGGGTATACCTTCTACCTCAGATCCGAAGGCAAGATCTTTGTTGCCAAGAACGGGTCCTTTCTGGAGAAGGAGTTTCTCTCGAAAGAATTGAGTGGGAGGAAAGTGGAACTTGATGAGGTGATAGTCACCCCTTCCGAACCAGAAAGTAGCGCAGCACGGGAAAATATTCCTGTGGTGCCTGCACCGACTGAGGAGGAAGTTAATGATGATGATCATGAAGCTTCGGATAAAGTTACTACTGAACTTCGTAGGTCCACAAGGACACGTTCCGCACCAGAATGGTACGGCAACCCTGTCCTGGAAATCATGTTGTTAGACAACGGTGAACCTTCGAACTATGAAGAAGCGATGGCGGGCCCGGATTCCGACAAATGGCTGGAGGCCATGAAATCCGAGATAGGTTCCATGTATGAAAACGAAGTATGGACTTTGACTGACTTGCCCGATGATCAGCGAGCCATAGAAAACAAATGGATCTTTAAGAAGAAGACAGGCGCGGATGGTAATGTGACCATCCATAAGGCTCGACTTGTCGCTAAGGGTTATCGACAAGTTCAAGGGGGTTGACTACGATGAGACTTTCTCACCCGTAGCGAAGCTGAAGTCCGTCCGAATCATGTTAGCAATTGCCGCATACTATGATTATGAGATATGGCAGATAGACGTCAAAATGGCATTCCTTAACGGCTTCCTTAAGGAAGAGTTGTATATGATGCAGCCGGAAGGTTTTGTCGATCCTAAGAATGCTAACAAAGTATGCAAGCTCCAGCGCTCAATCTATGGGCTGGTGCAAGCATCTCGGAGTTGGAACATTCGCTTTGATGAGATGATCAAAGCGTTTGGGTTTACACAGACTTATGGAGAAGCCTGTGTTTACAAGAAAGTGAGTGGGAGCTCTGTAGCATTTCTCATATTATATGTGGATGACATACTATTGATGGGAAATGATATAGAATTCTTGGAAAGTATAAAGGCCTATTTGAATAAGTGTTTTTCAATGAAGGACCTTGGAGAAGCTGCTTATATATTAGGCATCAAGATCTATAGAGATAGATCGAGACGCCTCATTGGTCTTTCACAGAGTACATACCTTGACAAGATATTGAAGAAGTTCAATATGGATCAGTCCAAGAAGGGGTTCTTGCCTGTATTGCAAGGTGTGCAATTGAGCACGGCTCAATGCCCGACCACGGCAGAAGATAGAGAAAAGATGAGTGTCATCCCCTATGCCTCGGCCATAGGGTCTATTATGTATGCCATGCTGTGTACCAGACCTGATGTAAACCTTGCCGTAAGTTTGGTAGGAAAGTACCAAAGTAATCCCGGCATGGAACACTGGACAGCGGTCAAGAATATCCTGAAGTACCTGAAGAGGACTAAGGATATGTTTCTCGTTTATGGAGGTGACGAAGAGCTCGTCGTAAAGGGTTACGTTGACGCTAGCTTCGACACAGATCTGGATGACTCAAAGTCACAAACCGGATACGTGTATATTTTGAATGGAGGAGCAGTAAGCTGGTGCAGTTGCAAGCAAAGCGTCGTGGCGGGATCTACATGTGAAGCGGAGTACATGGCGGCCTCGGAGGCAGCACAGGAAGCAGTCTGGATGAAGGAGTTCATTACCGACCTAGGGGTGATTCCCAATGCGTCGGGCCCGATGACTCTCTTCTGTGACAACACTGGAGCTATTGCCCTTGCAAAGGAGCCCAGGTTTCACAGGAAGACCAGGCATATCAAGCGTCGCTTCAACTCCATTCGTGAAAGTGTTCAAAATGGAGACATAGATATTTGTAAAGTACATATGGACCTGAATGTAGCAGATCCGTTGACTAAACCTCTCCCTAGAGCAAAACATGATCAACACCAGGACGCAATGGGTGTTCGACTCATCACAATGTAACTAGATTATTGACTCTAGTGCAAGTGGGAGACTGTTGGAAATATGCCCTACAGGCAATAATAAATGGTTATTATTATATTTCTTTGTTCATGATAATTGTCTATTGTTCATGCTATAATTGTGTTATCCGGAAATCGTAATACATGTGTGAATACATAGACCACAATGTGTCCCTAGTAAGCCTCTAATTGACTAGCTCGTTGATCAACAGATAGTCATGGTTTCCTGACTATGGACATTGGATGTCGTTGATAACGGGATCACATCATTAGGAGAATGATGTGATGGACAAGACCCAATCCTAAGCATAGCATAAAAGATCATGTAGTTTCGTTTGCTAGAGCTTTTCCAATGTCAAGTATCTTTTCCTTAGACCATGAGATCGTGCAACTCCCGGATACCGTAGGAGTGCTTTGGGTGTGCCAAACGTCACAACGTAACTGGGTGACTATAAAGGTGCACTATGGGTATCTCCGAAAGTGTCTGTTGGGTTGGCACGGATCGAGAGTGGGATTTGTCACTCCGTGTGACGGAGAGGTATCTTTGGGCCCACTCGGTAATGCATCATCATAATGAGCTCAATGTGACTAAGGCGTTAGTCACGGGATCATGCATTACGGTATGAGTAAAGAGACTTGCCGGTAACGAGATTGAACAAGGTATTGGGATACCGACGATCCAATCTCGGGCAAGTAACATACCGATTGACAAAGGGAATTGTATACGGGATTGGTTGAATCCTCGACATCGTGGTTCATCAGATGAGATCATCATGGAACATGTGGGAGCCAACATGGGTATCCAGATCCCGCTGTTGGTTATTGACCGGAGAGGCGTCTCGGTCATGTCTGCATGTCTCCCGAACCCGTAGGGTCTACACACTTAAGGTTCGGTGACGCTAGGGTTGTAGAGATATGAGTATGCGGAAACCCGAAAGTTGTTCGGAGTCCCGGATGAGATCCTGGACGTCACGAGGAGTTCCGGAATGGTCCGGAGGTGAAGAATTATATATAGGAAGTCCAGTTTCGGCCACCGGGAAAGTTTCGGGGGTTATCGGTATTGTACCGGGACCACCGGAAGGGTCCCGGGGGTCCACCGGGTGGGGCCACCTATCCCGGAGGGCCCCATGGGCTGAAGTGGGAGGGAACCAGTCCTTAGTGGGCTGGGGCGCCCCCCATGGGCCTCCCCCCTGCGCCTAGGGTTGGAAACCCTAGGGTGGAGGGGGGCGCCCCACTTGACTTGGGGGGTAAGTTACCCCCCTTGGCCGCCGCCCCCCCATCAGATGGATCTCGGCCGGCGCCCCCCCCTCCCAGGGGGCCTATATAAAGGAGGGGAGGGAGGGCAGCAACATTACAGCCTTGGGCGCCTCCCTCCTCCCCTGCTACACCTCTCCCTCTCGCAGAAGCTCGGCGAAGCCCTGCCGAGACCCGCTACATCCACCACCACGCCGTCGTGCTGCTGGATCTCCATCAACCTCTCCGTCCCCTTGCTGGATCAAGAAGGAGGAGATGTCGCTGCATCGTACGTGTGTTGAACGCGGAGGTGCCGTCCGTTCGGCACTCGGTCATCGGTGATTTGAATCACGGCGAGTACGACTCCGTCATCCACGTTCATTGGAACGCTTCCGCTCGTGATCTACAAGGGTATGTAGATGCACTCCTTTCCCCTCGTTGCTAGTATACTCCATAGATGGATCTTGGTGATGCGTAGGAAATTTTAAAATTCTGCTACGATCCCCAACAATTTCCTACTGTCATGGTCTCTGTGTTTGGACCTTGGTACCTGAGAGAACCAACTGTCACGGACACCGAGAGTATCTTGGCAATGTCTAAAGCTAGAGGGTGGCCAGGTTTGCTCGCATCTCTTGAGTGCATGCATTGGAGATGCAAGGACTACTCAAAAGCTCTACAAAGGCAATATCAGGGTCATGTTAAGAAGCCCACTATCATTCTTAAAGCAGTTGTGTCACAGATCTTTGGATTTGACACGTTTTCTTTGGCATGCCCAGGTCTGACAATGACATCAATGTGTTGCAGCGATTAACATTGTTTGCTAGGCTGCCTGAAGGGAAAGCTCCTCCTTTCCACTATACTATCAATGGGCACGAATAAAACATGGGCTACTATTTGGTTGACAGTATCTATCCTTTGTGGGTTACCTTTGTCAAGACCATCTCTGACCCACTTGGCCAAAAAAAGTCTCACTTTACCCAAAAACAAGAAGCAGCTAGAAAGGATGTTGGGAGGGCATTTGAAGTTCTGCAAGCACGTTTTGTCGTTGTACATAGACCTGCTAAACAATGGGATCCAAAGACCTGGTGGGAGGTGATGACATGTTGTGTGATCACGCACAACATGATCCTGGAGGATGAGGGTGGGGATGCTACCGTAGCTCTTGAATTTGAGAACATGGTGATCCTATCAAACTTCTAGAGCAGAATCCGTCCATATTTGATGAGTTTGTTCAAATGCATCAACAAATTTGACATCGAGCAAACTCATGAGAAATTGAAGAAAGATTTGATTGAGCATTTCTGGGTGGTTAAAGGGGACAGCTAGTACATATGTGCTAGTTAAATTAAAGTTTGAACTATTATAATTTAAATACTTTGTTCGATTGTAATATTTAAATTAGATTTGCAGATTTAAACATTTTTATCTAAACTGGAACTAGATATGCGACTATTTTAAGCGTGCAGACTGAAAATAGAATAGGTGGCGGATGTATGCAGATAGCTTTGGATAGCCACATCCCTCATCCATGTCAGCGAACTGCTCCCCCTCCCCGGTCCACGGACAGATGCGGTGTCTGGTTTAGGGGTCAGCGTTGGAGATGCCCTTATTCTGATAAGAATTTGGAAACAACTCATATGGTCTAACGACATCTCGAACACTGTCCACAAAAACGGACATTATTGTATTTGTCTGCAGACGTGTTTGGAAGATGCCCATCCAATCATGCATGCATACATTTCAAACTACATTTAAGTAAGCGGGATGAATTTCATGCAAACAGGACGGAATTCACATAAGTTCTGACATAATTTACATAAAACAAATGATATTTTGTCCGTTCAACCCAAAACTAGAAAAAAAAACTAGGCCATCTTATAGCGGACGATGATTTCGTCTGCGTGGCCGCCCTAGCCAGTCACATCACCATCATAGTTCGTGTCATCCGCAAAGGCGGCGATGGTGGTGGCGGTGTCGTCCTTCCAACGGCCGAATGATGCGGGCGGGGGGGGGGGGGGGGGCAGCCCTGCTCGGCCGCCGCCTGGCGTTCGCGGAAGTGCTGCTCCGCCTCCTCCTACGCCGTGGGAAAGGCCCCCTTGGCTAATACCAACCACGGCCGTGGTGCCCTCATGGCGGCCCTGGCCCTACCGTCGGCAGTGAAAGTGTAGTTGAGCAACCACTTCTCGCCGATCTTGGCGAGTACCCCATCGAGATGGTGGCGGCAGCGCGCAACCGTCTTCTCAATGGTGAGCGGCGGTTGCAGGCCCAGGCCTCCGTGCTGTCGGGGTCCTCGTGGACCCAGGTTAGCGCCTCATCGGACTTGGCAAACACAGAACGGCAGACCGCATTATGTCAGTCCAGTTGCGCCGCCCTCTCCTTGGCTGACAAGATGGCCCGCGATGACGATGAGTCGCGACCTCTGCAGCTACCAAGGTAGTGGAGGAGGTTGCCGCACGCCTTGACAATCACCAGTGGCACCTCCTCCTTGAAGGCCTTGTCGCGCCAGGCACGGCGCAGTGGCGCTGTTGGCCGGTCGATGCGGTCGTAGTGGCTGTGTGACGAGGACGGTGGCTCGTCCTACATGTAGCATCCAATTTAGACGCCGTGGTTGCGCACGAAGGACGTTGGCTCGGCCTCACTCGCTAGACAGGCGACGATGACGGCTCCGCCTTGATGCAGTAGCGAGGCGGTGAAGGAGACTCGCCTTGATGCAGGCAGCAACAGCGGACCCAAACCATAGTCCCACAGCGATCTCTCGATCATGAGATCAAGCTGCCGATGGTACTCCTCCTCCGTCATCGCAGCCTCCGCGAGGAGGCGCGGCTCTTGTGGTGGCTGTTGCGGCCGCGCCTAGTCCTCCTTGTTGTCGTAGGACATGATGATCTCCTTGTCGGAGGAGCTGGCGGTCATGGAGACCGGGGGCCCCGGAGAGCAACGGCGACAGCGCCAAGATCCGGAGCTGCCACCGCTTGCCGGTGCGGAGAACCATGACTAGGGTATGGTGGATCAGTGGTATGAAGCGGAGGTTTGAAGCGGAGAGGCATCTGGCAGCAGAGAGGAGGAGTTCAGAGCGATGCGGTGTGGATGGCACTCGAGCACTACTTTAATAGGTGTGGCGGCCAAGCAAAGGGATAGGAAGTGAGCTTCAATGTGGCGCAGCAGCCAGAGTAGCCTTCAAGATCGATGCATCTGCATTGTCAGCTAGTAGAGGAGGCAAGGTTTAAATGTATATTCTTCTTATCACACAACCAGAACCTAGCTAAAGATTTGAAATCAACAATGGTACCTGAAAAAATGCTATTGAATTCTTTCCACACTACTATAGCTACAATACATTCGAAAAAGATAATACACACATTCTATCTCAGAGCAAAATATTCATTATAGTGGTTTAGCAAGACCTAGTTTCCTCAAATTATGACATGTGTTGATTTTATTTTGAGAAAATAGCTAGAGGAAACAGTAGGTCTTAGGAGGCACTTTAATATGCCAAAAGTGAGGTAGATATACTAGCTGCACACCTCAAAAATTAACAAATGCATATAAAGACCTAGCGAGTAAAAGTGTTTAGAATCGTATTGCTACAACAAAGATTCATCTAGATCTCTGAACAAAATTGCCCTAGCAATAATTCACACACCATGCCACTATAGCATAAGATCCTTAGATAGAGTTCTTCTAAAAGAAACTTTAAGGTGTTTCCCATCCTAAATCTCAGCAACGGTTTCATCTTTTTCATTGACATGAATACAATTCCTAAAATTGGGTAGCTAAAGGAGAATTATCAAACCAACAATTCTCCCAAAGTCACCCATTTATATCCTATATTAACCGCTTCCATAGCCCACATAATTCATTTCTTTAACTGGGAAGGTTGTGGGTCATGACATCAAATGATATTGGAGACTTGGTATTATATTTAGCATCTAATACCTTTCTCAATAAAGATCCTTCTCCCTCAAGATATCTTTTAACCTAGGATCCAATGCAACGAGACATAAATTCATATCCTGTAGGTTAGGGATCTATGTGCCCCCAAACTCTTTCTCCATGCAAATAGAAGATCAATTAGCTAAATGTATCTAATCTTTACCTTCACTATCACTTCATAAACAGTTGGACACTTTAGAATTAATCAAAGAAATACCCCACTTAGGAAATTTAAATAAATGCAACATATAAATTAGGATGCTAGCTAAACAAGATCTAACTAGAGTAATTTTTCCAATGTGAGAGAGAAGCTTTCCTCTCCAACCAACAATCCTAGCTAAGATCTTATCTAGCAAAGATTGCAAATCCTCCCTATGAAGGTTCTCAAAGTAGAGGGGTAATCCTAGATACTTAATAGGGAAAATGCCAATAATAAGTTGAAAGATTTCAAGGAGAGGATCAATTTCACCTTCATCAAAATTAACGAGAACTATCTCACTTCTATGATAGTCGATACTCCTACCAAAAATTGACTCAAAACAAGTTAACATACATTTAATGTTAACAACAACTTTCATGTCCTTTCCTAAGAAAAGGAGGGTCTCATTTGCATATTGTAAACACATGACCCCCATGGAACGAAATTAGAGCAAAGCCCAGTTACTAGACCTGCTTGACCTCCCTTGACTAACATCCTAGCAAAAACATCAAGCACTATATTAAACATCAAGCATCTACCTATCTTAGGACTTTACGTGTGACAAATAAGTCACTCTGGACTCCATCACTTTAACACCTAAAGACCCTGTTGGGTAATGTTTTTGTTCCAACATATCCATTTCTTACCAAAACCTCTTACAGATAAAACCTCATATAAGAAATATAATTTAACATTATCATAAGCCTTTTTAAAAAAAAACTTGAGAGGCTCCCATTGACTTTAAATTAGCTCAGAGTCAGCACTAGTTACATATGTACATGGGAGGGTTAAAAGAGGGGTGGGGTGTGAGACAGGTAATAAAGTCTAAGAAAATAAAAATACAGCAGGAGAGGTGATTAACACCAAAGTAAAGTGAATCATAAGCAAGAGAAGGGGTGTAATCTATCTTTTGTCCTATGCACCATCATAGATAAATCATAACTAAATCTAGATATCCAGGAGTAATGTGCAATCCCCCTAAAATGTTTGTTGTTCCTGTCCTTCCAGATCCCTCAAGCTGCAGTGATGAAGATCTCCATGAATAATTGTCCTCTATCATAAGCCTTCTCATAGTTCATTTTAGAAAATAATCCTTTCTGGCTAGAAGAAGCTACGTAATGCACCACTTCATTGTTGGGGAACGTAGTAATTTCAAAAAAATTCCTACGCACACACAAGATCATGGTGATGCATAGCAACGAGAGGGGAGAGTGTCGTCCATGTACCCTCGTAGACCGTTAAGCGGAAGCGTTATGAAAATGCGGTTGATGGAGTCGTACATCTTCACGATCGACCAATCCTCAGTACCGAACGTACGGCACCTCTGCGTTCAGCACACGTTCAGCTCGGTGACATCCCGCGATCTCACGATCCAGTAGATCTCGAGGGAGAGTTTCGTCAGCACGACAGCGTGGTGACGATGTTGATGAAGCTACCGTCGCAGGGCTTCGCCTAAGCACCGCTACGATATGACCGAGCTGGATTATGGTGGAGGGGGGCACCACACACGGCTGGGAGAGATCAATGATCAACTTGTGTGTTTTAGGGTGCCCCCTTGCCCCCGTATATAAAGGAGCAAGGGGGAGGCCGGCCGGCCCTATAGGGTGCGCCAAGAGGAGGAGTCCTCCTCCTAGTAGGAGTAGGACTCCCCTCTTTCCTACTCCTACTAGGAGGGGGAAAGGAAGGGGGAGAAGGAGAAGGAAAGAGGGGCGCCCCCCTCCTAGTCCAATTCGGACCAGAGGGGGAGGGGGCGCGCGGCCTGCCCTGGCCGGCCCCTCTCTCTCTCCACTAGGGCCCAACAAGGCCCATTAACCCCCGGGGGGTTCCGGTAACCCCTCCGGCACTCCGGTAAAATCCCGATTTCACCCGGAACTCTTCCGACGTCCAAATATAGGCTTCCAATATATCAATCTTTATGTCTCGACCATTTTGAGACTCCTCGTCATGTCCATGATCATATCCGGGACTCCGAACTACCTTCGGTACATCAAAACATATAAACTCATAATACCGATCGTCATAGAATTTAAGCGTGCGGACCCTACAGGTTCGAGAACTATGTAGACATGACCGAGACACGTCTCCGGTCAATAACCAATAGCGGAACCTGCATGCTCATATTGGTTCCTACATATTCTATGAAGATATTTATCGGTCAAACCGCATAACAACATACTTTGTTCTCTTTGTCATCGGTATGTTACTTGCCCGAGATTCGATCGTCGGTATCTCAATACCTAGCTCAATCTCGTTACCGTCAAGTCTCTTTACTCGTTCTGTAATGCATCACCCCGTGACTAACTCATAAGTCACATTGCTTGCAAGGCTTATAGTGACGTGCATTACCGAGAGGGCCCAGAGATACCTCTTCGACAATCGGAGTGACAAATCCTAATCTCGATCTATTTCAATTCAACAAGTACCATCGGAGACACCTGTAGAGCACCTTTGTAATCACCCAGTTACGTTGTGACGTTTGGTAGCACACAAAGTGTTCCTCCGGTAAACGGGAGTTGCATAATCTCATAGTCATAGGAACATGTATAAGTGATGAAGAAAGCAATAGCAACATACTAAACGATCGAGTGCTAAGCTAACGGAATGGGTCAAGTCAATCACATCATTCTCCTAATGATGTGATCCCGTTAATCAAATGACAACTCATGTCTATGGCTAGGAAACATAACCATCTTTGATCAACGAGCTAGTCAAGTAGAGGCATACTAGTGACACTCTATTTGTCTATGTATTCACACAAGTATTATGTTTCCGGTTAATACAATTCTAGCATGAATAATAAACATTTATCATGATATAAGGAAATAAATATAACTTTATTATTGCCTCTAGGGCATATTTCCTTCAGTCTCCCACTTGCACTAGAGTCAATAATCTAGATTACACATTAATGATTCTTACACCCATGGAGTCTTGGTGCTGATCATGTTTTGCTCGTGGAAGAGGCTTAGTCAGCGGGTCTGCAACATTCAGATTCGTATGTATCTTGCAAATTTCTATGTCTCCCACCTGGACTAAATCCCGGATGGAATTGAAGCGTCTTTTGATGTGCTTGGTTCTTTTGTGAAATCTGGATTCCTTTGCTAAGGCAATTGCACCAGTATTGTCACAAAAAAAATTCATTGGACCCGATGCACTAGGTATGACACCTAGATCGGATATGAACTCCTTCATCCACACTCCTTCATTTGCTGCTTCCGAAGCAGCTATGTACTCCGCTTCACACGTAGATCCCGCCACGACACTTTGCTTAGATTTGAACCAACTGACAGCTCCACCGTTCAATGTAAACACGTATCCGGTTTGCGATTTAGAATCGTCCGGATCAGTGTCAAAGCTTGCATCAACGTAACCATTTACGATGAGCTCTTTGTCACCTCCATAAACGAGAAACATATCCTTAGTCCTTTTCAGGTATTTCAGGATGTTCTTGACCGCTGTCCAGTGATCCACTCCTGGATTACTTTGGTACCTCCCTGCTAAACTTATAGCAAGGCACACATCAGGTCTGGTACACAGCATTGCATACATGATAGAGCCTATGGCTGAAGCATAGGGAACATCTTTCATCTTCTCTCTATCTTCTGCAGTGGTCGGGCATTGAGTCTTACTCAATCTCACACCTTGTAATACAGGCAAGAACCCTTTCTTTGCTTGATCCATTTTGAACTTCTTCAAAACTTTGTCAAGGTATGTGCTTTGTGAAAGTCCAATTAAGCGTCTTGATCTCATAGTAATAGGAACATGTATAAGTCATGAAGAAAGCAATAGCAGTAAACTAAACGATCAAGTGCTAAGCTAAAGGAATGGGTCAAGTCAATCACATCATTCTCCTAATGATGTGATCCCGTTAATCAAATGACAACTCATGTCTATGGCTAGGAAACTTAACCATCTTTGATCAACGGGCTAGTCAAGTAGAGGCATACTAGTGACACTGTGTTTGTCTATGTATTCACACATGTATTATATTTCCGGTTAATACAATTCTAGCATGAATAATAAACATTTATCATGATATGAGGAAATAAATAATAACTTTATTATTGCCTCTAGGGCATATTTCCTTCAGTCTCCCACTTGCACTAGAGTCAATAATCTAGATTACACAGTAATGATTCTAACACCCATGGAGTTTTGGTGCTGATCATGTTTTGCTCGTGGAAGAGGCTTAGTCAATGGGTCTGCAACATTCAGACCCGTATGTATCTTGAAAATCTCTATGTCTCCCACCTGGACTTGAGCCCGGATGGAATTGAAGCGTCTCTTGATGTGCTTGGTTCTCTTGTGAAATCTGGATTCCTTTGCCATGGCAATTGCACCAGTATTGTCACAAAATATTTTCATTGGACCCGATGCACTAGGTATGACACCTAGATCGGATATGAACTCCTTCATCCAGACTCCTTCATTTGCTGCTTCCGAAGCAGCTATGTATTCTGCTTCACACGTAGATCCCGCCACGACGCTTTGTTTAGAACTGCACCAACTGACAGCTCCACCGTTCAATGTAAACATGTATCTGGTTTGCGATTTAGAATCGTCCAGATCAGTGTCAAAGCTTGCATCGACGTAACCATTTATGAAGAGCTCTTTGTCACCTCCATAAACGAGAAACATATCCTTGGTCCTTTTCAAGTATTTCAGGATGTTCTTGACCGCTGTCCAGTGATCCACTCCTGGATTACTTTGGTACCTCCCTGCTAAGCTAATAGCAAGGCACACATCAGGTCTGGTACACACCATTGCATACATGATAGAGCCTATGGCTGAAGCATAGGGAACATTTTTCATTTTCTCTCTATCTTCTGCAGTGGTCGGGCATTGAGTCTGACTCTACTTCACACCTTCTAACACAGGCAAGAATCCTTTCTTTGCTTGATCCATTTTGAACTTCTTCAAAACTTTATCAAGGTATGTGCTTTGTGAAAGTCCAATTAAGCGTATTGATCTATCTCTATAGATCTTGATGCCCAATATATAAGAAGCTTCACCGAGGTCTTTCATTGAAAAACTCTTATTCGGTATCCTTTTATGCTATCCAGAAATTCTATATCATTTCCAATCAGCAATATGTCATCCACATATAATATTAGAAATGCTACAGAGCTCCCACTCACTTTCCTGTAAATACAGGCTTCTCCAAAAGTCTGTATAAAACCATATGCTTTGATCACACTATCAAAACATCTATTCCAACTCCGAGAGGCTTGCACCAGTCCATAAATGGATCGCTGGAGCTTGCACACTTTGTTAGCTCCCTTTGGATCAGCAAAACCTTCCGGTTGCATGATATACAACTCTTCTTCCAGAAATCCATTCGAGAATGCAGTTTTGACATCCATTTGCCAAATTTCATAATCATAAAATGCAGCAATTGCTAACATGATTTGGACAGACTTAAGCATCGCTACGGGTGAGAAAGTCTCATCGTAGTCAACTCCTTGAACTTGTCGAAAACCTTTCGCAACAAGTCGAGCTTTGTAGACAGTAATAGCACCATCAACGCCAGTCTTCTTCTTGAAGATCCATTTATTCTCTATGGCTTGCCGATCATCGGGCAAGTCAACCAAAGTCCACACTTTGTTCTCATACATGGATCCCATCTCAGATTTCAAGGCCTCAAGCCATTTTGCCGAATCTGGGCTCACCATCGCTTCTTCATAGTTCGTAGGTTCGCCTTGGTCAAGTAACATGACCTCCAGAATAGGATTACCGTACCCCTCTAGTGCGGATCTTACTCTGGTTGACCTACGAGGTTCGGTTGTAACTTGATCTGAGGATTCATGATCAACATCATTAGCTTCCTCACTAATTGGTGTAGGTGTCACAGAAATCGGTTTCTGTGATGAACTACTTTCCAATAAGGGAGCAGGTACAGTTACCTCATCAAGTTCTACTTTCCTCCCACTCACTTCTTTCGAGAGAAACTCCTTCTCTACAAAGGATCCATTTTTAGCAACAAATGTCTTGCCTTCAGATCTGTGATAGAAGGTGTACCCAACAGTTTCCTTTGGGTATCCTATGAAGACACATTTCTCCGATTTGGGTTCGAGCTTATCAGGTTGAAGCTTTTTCACATAAGCATCGCAGCCCAAACTTTAAGAAACGACAACTTTGGTTTCTTGCCAAACCACAGTTCATAAGGCGTCGTCTCAACGGATTTCGATGGTGCCCTATTTAACGTGAATGCAGCCGTCTCTAAAGCATAACCCCAAAAGTATAGCGGTAAATCAGTAAGAGACATCATAGATCGCACCATATCTAGTAAAGTACGATTACGACGTTCGGACACACCATTACATTGTGGTGTTCCGGGTGGCGTGAGTTGGGAAACTATTCCGCATTGTTTCAAATGTAGACCAAACTCGTAACTCAAATATTCTCCTCCACGATCAGATCGTAGAAACTTTATTTTCTTGTTACGATGATTTTCCACTTCACTCTGAAATTCTTTGAACTTTTCAAATGTTTCAGACTTATGTTTCATTAAGTAGATATACCCATATCTGCTCAAATTATCTGTGAAGGTGAGAAAATAACGATACCCGCCGCGAGCCTCAATATTCATCGGACCACATACATCAGTATGTATGATTTCCAACAAATCTGTTGCTCGCTCCATTGTTCCGGAGAACGGTGTTTTAGTCATGTTGCCCATGAGGCATGGTTCGCAAGTACCAAGTGATTCATAATCAAGTGATTCCAAAAGTCCATCAGTATGGAGTTTCTTCATGCGCTTTACACCAATATGACCCAAACGACAGTGCCACAAATAAGTTGCACTATCATTATCAACTCTGCATCTTTTGGCTTCAACATTATGTATATGTGTATCACTACTATTGAGATTCAATACAAATAGACCACTCTTCAAGGGTGCATGACCATAAAAGATATTACTCATATAAATAGAACAACCATTATTCTCAGATTTAAAGGAATAACCGTCTCACATCAAACAAGATCCAGATATAATGTTCATGCTTAACGCTGGCACCAAATAACAATTCTTCAGGTCTAAAACTAATCCCGAAGGTAGATGTAGAGGTAGTGTGCCGACGGCGATCACATCGACTTTGGAACCATTTCCCACGCGCATCGTCACCTCGTCCTTAGCCAGTATTCGCTTAATCTGTAGTCCCCGTTTCGAGTTGCAAATATTAGCAACAGAACCAGTATCAAATACCCAGGTGCTACTGCGAGATCTAGTAAGGTACACATCAATAACATGTATATCACATATACCTTTGTTCACCTTGCCATCCTTCTTATCCGCCAAATACTTGGGGCAGTTCCGCTTCAAGTGACCAGTCTGTTTGCAGTAGAAGCACTCAGTCTCAGGCTTAGGTCCAGACTTGGGTTTCTTCTCCTGAGCAGCAAGTTGTTTGATGTTCTTCTTGAAGTTCCCCTTCTTCTTCCCTTTACCCTTTTTCTTGAAACTGGTGGTCTTGTTGACCATCAACACTTGATGCTCCTCTTGATTTCTACCTCCGCATCCTTTAGCATTGCAAAGAGCTCGGGAATTGTCTTATCCATCCCTTGCATATTACAGTTCATCACGAAGCTCTTGTAGCTTGGTGGCAGTGATTGAAGAATTATGTCAATGACACTATCATCCGGAAGATTAACTCCCAGTTGAATCAAGTGATTGTTATACCCAGACATTTTGAGTATATGTTCACTGACAGAACTATTCTCCTCCATCTTGCAGCTGTAGAACTTATTGGAGACTTCATATCTCTCAATCCGGGCATTTTCTTGAAATATTAACTTCAACTCCTGGAACATCTCATATGCTCCATGACGTTCAAAACGTCGTTGAAGTCCCGGTTCTAAGCCGTAAAGCATGGCACACTGAACTATTGAGTAGTCATCAGCTTTGCTCTGCCAGACGTTCTTAACGTCATCAGTTGCATCTACAGCAGGCCTGGCACCCAGCGGTGCTTCCAGGACGTAATTCTTCTGTGCAGCAATGAGGATAATCCTCAAGTTACGGACCCAGTCCGTGTAATTGCTACCATCATCTTTCAACTTTGCTTTCTCAAGGAACACATTAAAATTCAACGGAACAACAGCACGGGCCATCTATCTACAACAACATAGACAAGCAAGATACTATCAGGTACTAAGTTCATGATAAATTTAAGTTCAATTAATCATATTACTTAAGAACTCCCACTTAGATAGACATCCCTCTAATCATCTAAGTGATCACGTGATCCATATCAACTAAACCATAACCGATCATCACGTGAAATGGAGTAGTTTTCAATGGTGAACATCACTATGTTGATCATACCTACTATATGATTCACGCTCGACCTTTCGGTCTCAGTGTTCCGAGGCCATATCTGCATATGCTAGGCTCGTCAAGTTTAACCCAAGTATTCTGCGTGGGCAAAACTGTCTTACACCCGTTGTAGATGAACGTTGAGCTTATCACACCCGATCATCACGTGCTGTCTCGGCACGACGAACTTTGGCAACGGTGCATACTCAGGGAGAACACTTTTACCTTGAAATTTTAGTGAGAGATCATCTTATAATGCTACCGTCAAACAAAGCAGAATAAGATGCATAAAGGATAAACATCACATGCAATCAATATAAGTGATATAATATGGCCATCATCATCTTGTGCCTTTGATCTCCATCTCCAAACCACCGTCATGATCACCATTGTCACCGGCGCGACACCTTGATCTCCATCGTAGCATCGTTGTCGTCTCGCCAACTATTGCTTCTACGACTATCGCTACCGCTTAGTGATAAAGTAAAGCAATTACAGGGCGATTGCATTGCATACAATAAAGCGACAACCATATGGCTCCTGCCAGTTGCCGATAACTCGGTTACAAAACATGATCATCTCATACAATAAAATATAGCATCATGTCTTGACCATATCACATCACAACATGCCCTGGAAAACCAAGTTAGACGTCCTCTACTTTGTTGTTGCAAGTTTTATGTGGCTGCTACGGGCTGAGCAAGAACCGTTCTTACCTACGCATCAAAACCACAATGATAGTTCGTCAAGTTAGTGATGTTTTAACCTTCTCAAGGACCGGGCGTAGTCACACTTGGTTCAACTAAAGTTGGAGAAACCGACACCCGCCAGCCACCTGTGTGCAAAGCACGTCGGTAGAACCAGTCTCGCGTAAGCGTACGCGTAATGTCGGTCCGGGCCGCTTCATCCAACAATACCGCCGAACCAAAGTATGACATGCTGGTAAGCAGTATGACTTGTATCACCCACAACTCACTTGTATTCTACTCATGCATATAACATCTACGCATAAAACCAGGCTCTGATACCACTGTTGGGGAACGTAGTAATTTCAAAAAAATTCCTACGCACACGCAAGATCATGGTGATGCATAGCAATGAGAGGGGAGAGTGTCGTCCACGTACCCTCGTAGACCGTTAAGCAGAAGCGTTATGACAACGCGGTTGACGTAGCCGTACGTCTTCACGATCGACCGATCCTCAGTACCGAACATACGGCACCTCCGCGTTCAGCACACCTTCAGCTCGGTGACGTCCCGCGATCTCACGATCCAGTAGAGCTCGAGGGAGAGTTTCGTCAGCACGACGGCGTGGTGACGATGTTGATGAAGCTACCGTCGCAGGGCTTCGCCTAAGTACCGCTACGATATGACCGAGGTGGATTATGGTGGAGGGGGCACCGCACATGGCTGGGAGATATCAATGATCAACTTGTGTGTTCTAGGGTGCCCCCTTGCCCCCGTATATAAAGGAGCAAGGGGGGAGGCCGGCTGGCCCTGTAGGGCGCTCCAGGAGGAGGAGTCCTCCTCCTAGTAGGAGTAGGACTCCCCTCTTTCCTACTCCTACTAAGAAGGGAAAAGGAAGGGGGAGAAGGAGAAGGAAAGGGGGGCGCCGCCCCCCTCCTAGTCCAATTCGGACCAGAAGGGGAGGGGGCGCGCGGCCTGCCCTGGCCGGCCCCTCTCTCTCTCTCCACTAGGGCCCAACAAGGCCCATTAACCCCCGGGGGGTTCCGGTAACCCCTCCGGCACTCTAGTAAAATCCTGATTTCACCCGGAACTCTTCCGACGTCCAAATATAGGCTTCCAATATATCAATATTTATGTCTCGACCATTTTGAGACTCCTCGTCATGTCCGTGATCATATCCAGGACTCCGAACTACCTTCGGTACATCAAAACATATAAACTCATAATACCGAACGTCACAGAACTTTAAGCGTGCGGACCCTACGGGTTCGAGAACTATGTAGACATGACCGAGACACATCTACGGTCAATAACCAATAGCGGAACATGGATGCTCATATTGGTTCCTACATATTCTACGAAGATCTTTATCGGTCAAACCGCATAACAACATACTTTGTTCCCTTTGTCATCGGTATGTTACTTGCCCGAGATTCGATCGCCGGTATCTCAATACCTAGCTCAATCTCGTTACCGGCAAGTCTCTTTACTCGTTCCGTAATGCATCACCCCGCGACTAACTCATTAGTCACATTGCTTGCAAGGCTTATAGTGATGTGCTTTACCGAGAGGGCCCAGAGATACCTCTCTGACAATCAGAGTGACAAATCCTAATCTCGATCTATGTCAACTCAACAAGTACCATCGGAGACACTTGTAGAGCACCTTTATAATCACCCAGTTACGTTGTGACGTTTGGTAGCACATAAAGTGTTCCTCCGGTAATCGGGAGTTCCATAATCTCATAGTCATAGGAACATGTATAAGTCATGAAGAAAGCAATAGCAGTAAACTAAACGATCAAGTGCTAAGCTAACGGAATGGGTCAAGTCAATCACATCATTCTCCTAATGATGTGATCCCGTTAATCAAATGACAACTCATGTCTATGGCTAGGAAACTTAACCATCTTTGATCAACGAGCTAGTCAAGTAGAGGCATACTAGTGACACTGTGTTTGTCTATGTATTCACACATGTATTATGTTTCCGGTTAATACAATTCTAGCATGAATAATAAACATTTATCATGATATGTGGAAATAAATAATAACTTTATTATTGCCTCTAGGGCATATTTCCTTCATTCGTGAGCAGCAACTACACTTTCTAAGATAAACCTAAAGTCAGATTGATAACATGATATTAATATGCTAATCATCAAAGCTAATCTATTAGTTAGCAGTTTAGTAAAAAAATTGAAACAACAATTTAGTAGACTAGGTCTTATTTCCTCATATTTCTAGCATTGTTCTCTTCAGGGAGAAGAGTAATCGTAGAAAAATTAAGTTTGGAGATACCTAGATCTTCCTCAATCCATACAACATATTAATAAGATCCCTTGTGATGATCTCCCAAAAACTTTGAAATAACAAAAAGGCAGCCCATCTAGATCACGGCCCCATCCGAATAAGAGCTAAAAATTGTATTCTTAATTTCTTCGTCGGTAACTTTAGTTACCAGAAGTGTATTATCCTCTTGGGATACATTCTCTCCCTCAGTAAGAAATCTGCCCTGAGACACATCCCAGGCCTAGGTTCCCAACACAAAAGATATTCATAATAATCTACAACTATTTTCCTCACTCCTACTCCATTAGTAATTGGATCCTTAGGTCCATCAAGCACATGAATTAATTTTTTTAACTAAAAATTCATTGGTTATCATAACGAATTTAAGGATAATTCAATATTAGTTTTGAAGAAAAAATGATTTTGGAAAAATGAGAATTAGATATTTATCTATAAATCACATAGCATACTTTGCAACCGTTCTCATCTAAACAGGATTCTATGCATACTTATTTTTAATAGAAATATTACTAATACTACTTTCCTAAAACAATCTATTAAACGCTTTTTGTTAGAACTGAAAGTTAGTTTTGGTTATCCAAACAACACACTACAAATTTGCCGGTCAAGATGCTCGCCGGTGTTTTTCTTCCATTGAGTTGCTCTATGATGTGTGGGAGTGTGAGTGCGTTGATGTCTACTACACAACTTTTATTCTTACAGACGTTGTTGGGCCTCCAAGTGCAGAGTTTTGTAGGACAATAGCAAATTTTTCTCAAGTGGATGACCTAAGGTTTATCACTCTGTGGGAGGCGTAGGATGAAGATGGTCTCTCTCAAATAACCCTGCAATCAAATTGTTGGGTATCGTAGCAGAATTTTAAAATTTCCTACGCATCACCAAGATCCATCTATGGAGTATACTAGCAACGAGGGGAAAGGAGTGCATCTACATACCCTTGTAGATCACGAGCGGAAGCGTTCCAATGAACGTGGATGACGGAGTCGTACTCGCCGTGATTCAAATCACCGATGACCGAGTGCCGAACGGACGGCACCTCCGCGTTCAACACACGTATGGTGCAGTGACGTCTCCTCCTTCTTGATCCAGCAAGGGGAAGGAGAGGTTGATGGAGATCCAGCAGCACGACGGCGTGGTGGTGGATGTAGCGGGTCTCGGCAGGGCTTCGCCGAGCTTCTGCGAGAGGGAGAGGTGTAGCAGGGGAGGAGGGAGGCGCCCAAGGCTGTAAATGTTGCTGCCCTCCCTCCCCCTTTATATAGGCCCCCTGGGAGGGGGGGCACCGGCCAAGATCCATCTGATGGGGGGGGCGGCCAAGGGGGGTAACTTACCCCCCAAGTCAAGTGGGGCGCCCCCCCCACCCTAGGGTTTCCAACCCTAGGCGCAGGGGGGAGGCCCATGGGGGGGCGCCCCAGCCCACTAAGGACTGGTTGCCCTCCCACTTCAGCCCATGGGGCCCTCCGGGATAGGTGGCCCCACCCGGTGGACCCCCGGGACCCTTCCGGTGGTCCCGGTACAATACCGATAACCCCCGAAACTTTCCCGGTGGCCGAAACTGGACTTCCTATATATAATTCTTCACCTCCGGACCATTCCGGAACTCCTCGTGACGTCCGGGATCTCATCCGGGACTCCGAACAACTTTCGGGTTTCCGCATACTCATATCTCTACAACCCTAGCGTCACCGAACCTTAAGTGTGTAGACCCTACGGGTTCGGGAGACATGCAGACATGACCGAGACGCCTCTCCGGTCAATAACCAACAGCGGGATCTGGATACCCATGTTGGCTCCCACATGTTCCACGATGATCTCATCGGATGAACCACGATGTCGAGGATTCAACCAATCCCGTATACAATTCCCTTTGTCAATCGGTATGTTACTTGCCCGAGATTCGATCGTCGGTATCCCAATACCTTGTTCAATCTCGTTACCGGCAAGTCTCTTTACTCGTACCGTAATGCATGATCCCGTGACTAACGCCTTAGTCACATTGAGCTCATTATGATGATGCATTACCGAGTGGGCCCAGAGATACCTCTCCGTCACACGGAGTGACAAATCCCAGTCTCGATCCGTGCCAACCCAACAGACACTTTCGGAGATACCCGTAGTGCACCTTTATAGTCACCCAGTTACGTTGTGACGTTTGGCACACCCAAAGCACTCCTACGGTATCCGGGAGTTGCACGATCTCATGGTCTAAGGAAAAGATACTTGACATTGGAAAAGCTCTAGCAAACGAAACTACACGATCTTTTATGCTATGCTTAGGATTGGGTCTTGTCCATCACATCATTCTCCTAATGATGTGATCCCGTTATCAACGACATCCAATGTCCATAGTCAGGAAACCATGACTATCTGTTGATGAACGAGCTAGTCAATTAGAGGCTTACTAGGGACACGTTGTGGTCTATGTATTCACACATGTATTATGATTTCCGGATAACACAATTATAGCATGAACAATAGACAATTATCATGAACAAAGAAATATAATAATAACCATTTATTATTGCCTCTAGGGCATATTTCCAACAGTCTCCCACTTGCACTAGAGTCAATAATCTAGTTACATTGTGATGAATCGAACACCCATTGCGTCCTGGTGTTGATCATGTTTTGCTCTAGGGAGAGGTTTAGTCAACGGATCTGCTACATTCAGGTCCGTATGTACTTTACAAATATCTATGTCTCCATTTTGAACACTTTCACGAATGGAGTTGAAGCGACGCTTGATATGCCTGGTCTTCCTGTGAAACCTGGGCTCCTTTGCAAGGGCAATAGCTCCAGTGTTGTCACAGAAGAGAGTCATCGGGCCCGACGCATTGGGAATCACCCCTAGGTCGGTAATGAACTCCTTCATCCAGACTGCTTCCTGTGCTGCCTCCGAGGCTGCCATGTACTCCGCTTCACATGTAGATCCCGCCACGACGCTTTGCTTGCAACTGCACCAGCTTACTGCTCCTCCATTCAAAATATACACGTATCCGGTTTGTGACTTTGAGTCATCCAGATCTGTGTCGAAGCTAGCGTCGACGTAACTCTTTACGACGAGCTCTTCGTCACCTCCATAAACGAGAAACATATCCTTAGTCCTCTTCAGGTACTTCAGGATATTCTTGACCGCTGTCCAGTGTTCCATGCCGGGATTACTTTGGTACCTTCCTACCAAACTTACGGCAAGGTTTACATCAGGTCTGGTACACAGCATGGCATACATAATAGACCCTATGGCCGAGGCATAGGGGATGACACTCATCTTTTCTCTATCTTCTGCCGTGGTCGGGCATTGAGCCGTGCTCAATTGCACACCTTGCAATACAGGCAAGAACCCCTTCTTGGACTGATCCATATTGAACTTCTTCAATATCTTGTCAAGGTATGTACTCTGTGAAAGACCAATGAGGCGTCTCCATCTATCTCTATAGATCTTGATGCCTAATATATAAGCAGCTTCTCCAAGGTCCTTCATTGAAAAACACTTATTCAAATAGGCCTTATACTTTCCAAGAATTCTATATCATTTCCCATCAATAGTATGTCATCCACATATAATATGAGAAATGCTACAGAGCTCCCACTCACTTTCTTGTAAACACAGGCTTCTCCATAAGTCTGTGTAAACCCAAACGCTTTGATCATCTCATCAAAGCGAATGTTCCAACTCTGAGATGCTTGCACCAGCCCATAGATTGAGCGCTGGAGCTTGCATACTTTGTTAGCATTCTTAGGATCGACAAAACCTTCCGGCTGCATCATATACAACTCTTCCTTAAGGAAGCCGTTGAGGAATGCTGTTTTGACGTCCATCTGCCATATCTCATAATCATAGTATGCAGCAATTGCTAACATGATTCGGACGGACTTCAGCTTCGCTACGGGTGAGAAAGTCTCATCGTAGTCAACCCCTTGAACTTGTCGATAACCCTTAGCGACAAGTCGAGCCTTATGGATGGTCACATTACCATCCGCGTCTGTCTTCTTCTTAAAGATCCATTTATTTTCTATGGCTCGCCGATCATCGGGCAAGTCAGTCAAAGTCCATACTTCGTTTTCATACATGGATCCTATCTCGGATTTCATGGCCTCCAGCCATTTGTCGGAATCCGGGCCCGCCATCGCCTCTTCATAGTTCGAAGGTTCACCGTTGTCTAACTACATGATTTCCAGGACAGGGTTGCCGTACCATTCTGGTGCGGAACGTGTCCTTGTGGACCTACGAAGTTCGGTAGTAACTTGATCCGAAGCTTCATGATCATCATCATTAACTTCCTCCTCAGTCGGTGCAGGCACCACAGGAATATTTTCCCGTGCTGCGCTACTTTCCGGTTCGGAAGGGGTGACTATCACCTCATCAAGTTCCACTTTCCTCCCACTCAATTCTTTCGAGAGAAACTCCTTCTCCAGAAAGGACCCGTTCTTGGCAACGAAGATCTTGCCTTCGGATCTGAGGTAGAAGGTATACCCAATAGTTTCCTTAGGGTATCCTATGAAGACGCATTTCTCCGACTTGGGTTCGAGCTTTTCAGGTTAAAGTTTCTTGACATAAGCATCGCATCCCCAAACATTTAGAAACGACAGCTTAGGTTTCTTCCCAAACCATAATTCATACGGTGTCGTCTCAACGGATTTCGACGGAGCCCTATTTAAAGTGAATGTGGCAGTCTCTAAAGCATAGCCCCAAAATGAGAGCGGTAAATCGGTAAGAGACATCATAGATCGCACCATATCCAATAGAGTGCGATTACGACGTTCGGACACACCGTTTCTCTGAGGTGTTCCAGGCGGCATGAGTTGTGAGACTATTCCACATTTCCTTAAGTGTGTACCAAACTCGTGACTTAAATATTCTCCACCACGATCTGATCGTAAGAATTTTATTTTCCTGTCACGTTGATTCTCAACCTCACTCTGAAATTCCTTGAACTTTTCAAAGGTTTCAGACTTGTGTTTCATTAGGTAGACATACCCATATCTACTTAAGTCATCGGTGAGAGTGAGAACATAACGATATCCTCCGCGAGCCTCAACACTCATTGGACCGCACACATCGGTATGTATGATTTCCAATAAGTTGGTTGCTCGCTCCATTGTTCCGGAGAACGGAGTCTTGGTCATCTTACCCATGAGGCATGGTTCGCATGTGTCAAATGATTCGTAATCAAGAGACTCCAAAAGTCCATCTGCATGGAGCTTCTTCATGCGCTTGACACCAATGTGACCAAGGCGGCAGTGCCACAAGTATGTGGGACTATCGTTATCAACTTTACATCTTTTGGTATTCACACTATGAATATGTGTAACATCACATCCGAGATTCATCAAGAATAAACCATTGACCAGCGGGGCATGACCATAAAACATATCTCTCAAATAAATAGAACAACCATTATTCTCAGATTTAAATGAGTAGCCCTCTCGAATTAAACGAGATCCAGATACAATGTTCATGCTCAAAGCTGGCACTAAATAACAATTATTGAGGTTTAAAACTAATCCCGTAGGTAGATGCAGAGGTAGCGTGCCGACGGCGATCACATCGACCTTGGAACCATTCCCGACGCGCATCGTCACCTCGTCCTTCGCCAGTCTCCGTTTATTCCGTAGTTCCTGTTTTGAGTTACAAATATGAGCAACCGCACCGGTATCAAATACCCAGGAGCTACTACGAGTACTGGTAAGGTACACATCAATTACATGTATATCACATATACCTTTGGTGTTGCCGGCCTTCTTGTCCGCTAAGTATTTGGGGCAGTTCCGCTTCCAGTGACCACTTCCCTTGCAATAAAAGCACTCAGTTTCAGGCTTGGGTCTATTCTTTGACTTCTTCCCAGTAACTTTCTTACCAGGCGCGGCAACTCCCTTGCCATCCTTCTTGAAGTTCTTCTTACCCTTGCCCTTCTTGAACTTAGTGGTTTTATTCACCATCAACACTTGATGTTCCTTTTTGATCTCCACCTCCGCTGATTTCAGCATTGAATATACCTCAGGAATGGTCTTTTCCATCCCTTGCATATTGAAGTTCATCACAAAGCTCTTGTAGCTTGGTGGAAGCGACTGAAGGATTCTGTCAATGACCGCGTCATCCGGGAGATTAACTCCCAGCTGAGACAAGCGGTTGTGCAACCCAGACATTCTGAGTATGTGCTCACTAACAGAACTATTCTCCTCCATTTTACAGCTGAAGAACTTGTCGGAGACTTCATATCTCTCGATCCGGGCATGAGCTTGGAAAACCATTTTCACCTCCTCGAACATCTCATATGCTCCATGTTTCTCAAAACGCTTTTGGAGACCCGGTTCTAAGCTGTAAAGCATGCCGCACTGAACGAGGGAGTAATCATCAGCACGTGATTGCCAAGCATTCATAACGTCTTGGTTCTGAGGGATTGGTGCTTCACCTAGCGGTGCTTCTAGGACATAATCTTTCTTGGCAGCTATGAGGATGATCCTCAGGTTCCGGACCCAGTCCGTATAGTTGCTGCCATCATCTTTCAGCTTGGTTTTCTCTAGGAACGCGTTGAAATTGAGGACAACGTGGGCCATTTGATCTACAAGACATAGTGTAAAGATTTAGACTAAGTTCATGATAATTAAGTTCATCTAATCAAATTACTCAATGAACTCCCACTCAGATAGACATCCCTCTAGTCATCTAAGTGAAACATGATCCGAGTTAACTAGGCCGTGTCCGATCATCACGTGAGACGGACTAGTCAAGATCGGTGAACATCTCCATGTTGATCGTATCTTCTATACGACTCATGCTCGACCTTTCGGTCCTCCGTGTTCCGAGGCCATGTCTGTACATGCTAGGCTCGTCAAGTTAACCTAAGTGTATTGCGTGTGTTCCGAGGCCATGTCTGTACATGCTAGGCTCGTCAACACCCGTTGTATGCGAACGTTAGAATCTATCACACCCGATCATCACGTGGTGCTTCGAAACAACGAACCTTCGCAACGGTGCACAGTTAGGGGGAACACTTTCTTGAAATTATCATAAGGGATCATCTTACTTACTACCGTCGTTCTAAGCAAATAAGATGCAAAAACATGATAAACATCACATGCAATCAAATAGTGACATGATATGGCCAATATCATTTTGCTCCTTTGATCTCCATCTTCGGGGCACCATGATCATCTTCGTCACCGGCATGACACCATGATCTCCATCATTGTGTCTTCATGAAGTTGTCACGCCAACGGTTACTTCTACTTCTATGGCTAACGCGTTTAGCAATAAAGTAAAGTAATTTACATGGCGTTATTCAATGACACGCAGGTCATACAAAATAATAAAGACAACTCCTATGGCTCCTGCCGGTTGTCATACTCATCGACATGCAAGTCGTGATTCCTATTACAAGAATATGATCAATCTCATACATCACATATATCATTCATCACATCTTCTGGCCATATCACATCACATAGCACATGCTGCAAAAACAAGTTAGACGTCCTCTAATTGTTGTTGCAAGTTTTTACGTGGTTTGTAGGTTTCTAGCAAGAACGTTTCTTACCTACGTATGACCACAACGTGATTTGCCAATTTCTATTTACCCTTCATAAGGACCCTTTTCATCGAATCCGTTCCGACTAAAGTAGGAGAGACAGACACCCGCTAGCCACCTTATGCAACTAGTGCATGTCAGTGGGTGGAACCTGTCTCACGTAAGCGTACGTGTAAGGTCGGTCCGGGCCGCTTCATCCCACAATGTCGCCGAAACAAGATAAGACTAGTAGCGGCAAGAAGAATTGGCAACATCAACGCCCACAACTACTTTGTGTTCTACTCGTGCATAGTAACTACGCATAGGCCTGGCTCATGATGCCACTGTTGGGGATCGTAGCAGAATTTTAAAATTTCCTACGCATCACCAAGATCCATCTATGGAGTATACTAGCAACGAGGGGAAAGGAGTGCATCTACATACCCTTGTAGATCGCGAGCGGAAGCGTTCCAACGAACGTGGATGACGGAGTCGTACTCGCCGTGATTCAAATCACCGATGACCGAGTGCCGAACGGACGGCACCTCCGCGTTCAACACACGTACGGTGCAGCGACGTCTCCTCCTTCTTGATCCAGCAAGGGGAAGGAGAGGTTGATGGAGATCCAGCAGCACGACGGCGTGGTGGTGGATGTAGCGGGTCTCGGCAGGGCTTCGACGAGCTTCTGCGAGAGGGAGAGGTGTAGGAGGGGAGGAGGGAGGCGCCCAAGGCTGTAATGTTGCTGCCCTCCCTCCCCCCCTTTATATAGGCCCCCTGGGAGGGGGGGCGCCGGCCAAGATCCATCTGATGGGGGGGCGGCGGCCAAGGGGGGTAACTTACCCCCCAAGTCAAGTGGGGCGCCCCCCACCCTAGGGTTTCCAACCCTAGGCGCAGGGGGGAGGCCCATGGGGGGCGCCCCAGCCCACTAAGGACTGGTTGCCCTCCCACTTCAGCCCATGGGGCCCTCCGGGATAGGTGGCCCCACCCGGTGGACCCCGGGACCCTTCCGGTGGTCCCGGTACAATACCGATAACCCCCGAAACTTTCCCGGTGGCCGAAACTGGACTTCCTATATATAATTCTTCACCTCTGGACCATTCCGGAACTCCTCGTGACGTCACCGAACCTTAAGTGTGTAGACCCTACGGGTTCGGGAGACATGCAGACATGACCGAGACGCCTCTCCGGTCAATAACCAACAGCGGGATCTAGATACCCATGTTGGCTCCCACATGTTCCACGATGATCTCATCGGATGAACCACGATGTCGAGGATTCAATCAATCCCGTATACAATTCCCTTTGTCAATCGGTATGTTACTTGCCCGAGATTCGATCGTCGGTATCCCAATACCTTGTTCATTCTCGTTACCGGCAAGTCTCTTTACTCGTACCGTAATGCATGATCCCGTGACTAACGCCTTAGTCACATTGAGCTCATTATGATGATGCATTACCGAGTGGGCCCAGAGATACCTCTCCGTCACATGGAGTGACAAATCCAGTCTCGATCCGTGCCAACCCAACAGACACTTTCAGAGATACCCGTAGTGCACCTTTATAGTCACCCAGTTACGTTGTGACGTTTGGCACACCCAAAGCACTCCTACGGTATCCGGGAGTTGCACGATCTCATGGTCTAAGGAAAAGATACTTGACATTGGAAAAGCTCTAGCAAACGAAACTACACGATCTTTTATGCTATGCTTAGGATTGGGTCTTGTCCATCACATCATTCTCCTAATGATGTGATCCCGTTATCAACGACATCCAATGTCCATAGTCAGGAAACCATGACTATCTGTTGATGAACGAGCTAGTCAATTAGAGGCTTACTGGGGACACGTTGTGGTCTATGTATTCACACATGTATTACGATTTCCGGATAACACAATTATAGCATGAATAATAGACAATTACCATGAACAAAGAAATATAATAATAACCATTTATTATTGCCTCTAGGGCATATTTCCAACACAAATAAATCTTCTCTGTCCCCAACACAACCAATACAATGGTAAATTGTATAAGTGCACTAGTTCGGCGAAGAGATGGTGATAAAAGTGTAGTATGGATAGTAGATATACGTTTCGTAATCTAAAAATATAAAACAGTAAGGCAGCAAGTGATAAAATGGTGCACAAAGGGTATTACAATTCTTATAAACAAGGCCTAGGGTTCATACTTTCACTAGTGCAATCTCTCAACAGGGTAACATAATTGAATCATATAGCAATCCCTCAATGTGCGACAAAGAATCACTTCGAAGTTTCTATCGGAGAACATAGGACGAAAACGTGTATCAACCTATGTGCCTAGATTACCACGGGAATCCGCAAGTTGAATTCAAAAACATACATCAAGTAACTCAACAGAACATACCATTGTCACCACGGGTTTCCACATGCAAGACATACACCAAGTGATCTCAAATCCATTATTTAATCCAACATAATGAAACCTCAGAGAGCAAGACTCAATCCATGACAACAAGAAAGAGAGGGGAAAACACCAGATGATGAGACTTTATTAACAAAGCCCATGGTTATATCAAGATCGTGCCGAAACAGGGATCTGGGTGAGATCGCTTTGGAACAGAGGCTTGCGGCGGCGGAGCGAAAGTTCTAGGTTTCTTTCTGGAGTTTTCTATATTTATAGGAATTTTTGTTGTCGGTTTCACGTCAAGGGGGTCCATGAGGAAGTGACAAGCTCGGTAGGAGCGCCCTAGGGGGGCGTGCCCCTTGAGCCTGTCGTGTCCTCGTGGCTCTTCTGGTCGTTCCTCGAAGCTTCAGGGGTCTCTTTTTGTCCATAAAAATTTACCATAAATTTTCGGCCCAATCTGAGAACTTTTATTTCTTCACAAAAAACAACACCACGACACTCTGCTAAAAGCAGCATCAGTCCGGGTTAGTTCCATTAAATCATATAAAAGCACACCAAAATCATAAAAAAAATTGTAAACATGGCATAAATACTTGACAAATTATTGATACGTTGGAGACATATCACGCGCGTGCGTGTGTGTTTGTGGGGTAGGAGTTTTATTCCAAAACGAAAGAGTTACAATCAAGAGGCAAGAGATCCTCGATTCATGAGGCCCTCGGTGTAGGGAAACAACAATGCTATATTTAGTACGGCTATAACTTACTCCCTCCATCCCATAATGTAAGACGATTTTTGACACTACACTAATGTCAAAAAACGTCTTATATTATGGGACGGAGGGAGTACCAAACAATCCGCTACTCTATTTTGTTCATGATGAAGCTCCATGGAATAAAATCTTGCTCATCCATCAGGGCCTTAGTATGCATTTAGTTACCTACATTAGGCCCGGCCTGGCCCGCGTAGGCAGTTTTTAGCCTGTTTGGTTGCTCGGTTCGCATCTAAAAGTTGTCCTGCACGAAACTTAAAGTAGCTCTGGACATCCAGAGGAACGCTCAAATCGACCATTTTCCCATAGCCAGGCCTGAGCGATGCTACCCTAGGCACATCGGCGTGTGTGGTTGCACGTTTGGATGCGGTCTCGAGACATCGCGTTGTTTCCCGAAACCGCATCATAAATTACCTGCACCCCCTTCCTCACCGCTCTCTCCCCTCTTTCCCATTCACACCGGCGGGGGCGACCACCAGAGCGACTGCAAGACGATCCAAGACGGCGGTGTGCATCGGATTGACCAACGCATCAGTCATGGCGGTAAGCCCTTACCCTGTCATTCGATTTAGTGTTTCTAAGTCGTGGTTGATTTGATTTGCCGATAGGGTTGAAGCGTTAGGGAGGGGATGGAACACACATCAGGGGTGGGGGATTGGTTTAGGGGAAACACTACTGATGAACCCTCGAGTCCATCGGTTTTGCACCGATGGCTTCTAGGGTTCTTACGGTCATCTTTTGATTACATCTGGGGTGGGGATTGGGGTAAAAACTTGCTTAGAAGCACCTAATCCTAGCCGTGGCGACCTTGGAGTCGTGTCGAGCGGCGGGGGGCGTAGCCATCTTCTTTTCTTCCACCACCGTGGTGCCCACAGTCTCATCCTCATCCTGCCACCATCAACACCGCGTCGTTGTTGCCCTCTGGCGAGACCAACGTCCTAGTCCAATACACTGTGGCACACTGATCTTGTGGCACCGTGTACTCCCTATACTTGGCCCATCTTGCCCTCTCTCTAGCGTCACCAGAGTCTGCCTGATTCGTGGCCCAACGCAGATGTCCACTAACATTGCACCCTTGTCTGGGTCAGGAATTACTGTCTTCAGCTTATCCGTCGTAGCCTTCTTAATCACAGCGTCGGCCTCCTTGTGCATGTCTTTGATGCTGCTGAAATTCGAGCACACTTCCATGGTGTTCTTGAACTTCGCGCGGTCACCGAGCGAGCATCCGAAGAAGAAGGCCCTCCATCCAATGCCCTAGAGGAAAGGGTTGGGGTTGGAGTTCATGGCGAGGGAGAGGTGGTGAAACAGAGAGGGTTAGAGTGTGGTGCTGGGTAAGTAGTGTGGGTTAACATAGGAGCATTAGGCCGATAGGAATGAATGTTGGCCTTTGAACTGCGTGTTGTTCATAATGCAGGCCGACAAGGGCAAGGAGGTCGTGCCACCATTGGAGAAGGGCAAGGAGGTCGTGCCGCCATTGGTCGATATGTCGGTGCAGGGTCACCCAAGCGCCAAGCGGACGAACTACAGATACTATGATGAGGAGTCAGTACCAAGACACTTCTACAAGGTTATCCTTGCTCCAAAGCTGGGGAGTCTCCCATTGCCTCTGGAGTTCGTGAAGCACTTCCCCACCATCCCTAAGGAGTTCAAACTCAAGACAAACACCGGCTGTGGAGGGTCATGGTCAGGGTGCTCGACAGCAGGGTCACCCTTGATCAGGGTTGGGCCACCTTCGCCGCCGTTCACCAGATCGTGATCGGATACATGGTGACCTTCAAGTTGCTGACCCCCGACACCATGAAGTTGATCGTCTTCAAGGACAACAGCGTGGAGAGTGCAAGAAGCACGACGACGCCTTCGCCGTGACTGCCTAGAAAGCTCTTGTTGCCCGTTCCGTGTTGGTTGTTGGTTTAAGACTCTATTATTGTGGTGCCCTACGTTTAAAATTTATTGTACTATGTTAAACTTCTACGCGTGGTTAAGACTTATATATGCCTAAGTTTGTTCTGTTTGCTCTAGTTTTGTTGTTAACTATCCATGTGTGTCTATGGTAACCTCACCACATCGGAGAGAAGATTACCACACAATTGTCCTTGATTTAACCAAACAATCGAACTTGTGTTTATGTTGAAACAAGCCCGCCGACTAAAAGGGATGCAAGCAACAAATCAACAATTTTTCCCGCAAAAAAAACACAAATCAACAATTTAACATGCAGAATTTGCGCAATCACATCCAACTAGAACAAGTATGCAAAGAGGAAAAAAAAAAACAGGTAACCAAACGCGCGCTTAATCTCCAAAGCTAGCTGATCTATGGTGGTTTGTTGCTTCTTCATTTTAGTGCACCGTGAAATATTGACGCGACGTAAGTACCATGTCTACTTTTTCCTTTTCAAGCACGTGACTGTTGCTACTGTGTCAACAATTTCTTCGTACTACTAGCCCACTATTACCTAGCTTACATAACATCTTGAGATTTTACACCGTAGGCTCCTCGCAGTCCACATAAATGTTTTCTCCCGCTGAACGTGCGTCACCGAAAATACTAAAATAAATCCAGAAAAATACGAGTATCAAGACTTGAACCTTAGTGGACTGAGATACCACTAGTTACCTAACCATCCAATCACAGGTTGGTTCGGTGTACTGAGGCATCTTGACAAAACAAGCCCGCCTATCAGCGCTCCCGTGAAACCCCCTTGTGCACACAAACAGGACACGCCTTGCACGAAAAGGCAATAAGAGAGCCATAACATCTCAGCGAACCAATCTGTGGTTGGATAATTAGAGGGACAGTGGTATCCCCAGCCAACAAGTCCTGGTGCTTGCATTATTCTTGGATTTATATTAGGATTTCCGGCGACGACGAGGCGCCTACGGTGACTTCGTAAATCGCAAGATGATATGCTGACTCAGTCTCTCGAAGGTGCTCATATGGGTAAGGTGTGCGTTTATGCGTTTATAGGGGTGAGTATATGCGCGTATGTAGGAGCGTTTGCGTCTGTACTGTGTTAAAAAAAAGTCATAACATCTTAAAAAATAAATACCCGCAAAAAAACATCTTATTAAAAAATAAATAAATAAAGAGAGCCTTAAAAGAGAGTACCGTACGTACGGGGCACGGTGGAGCAGAAAGGGACGCCACCATTACCACGCGCTTGAATGCTCTTCATGTCCATCGCGTAATGGCCGCACCTACGGGGTCCGGACTGGCCTCACAATCTCCGAATTATCTGCATGTGGCTCGAACAGTACCAAGTTGACAGAGGCTATTTGTTCATGGGTAGGACGGTGCATGATCGCCCTGGCGCATAGAACGTGGGTAGCCAGACGGTACGGGCAGTGGATCACGGAATTTGGCGGCAATGACTGCTATAAGGTAGCCAGACGGTTGCCAAACTGCTATGAGAAAAGAAATAGGCTTTCTTTCGCTTTTTAGATAAAGTCACACTGCCGAATGATATAAAGATAATGAGAGAGCCCTTTTACATAGCAGATCAAAGAAAATCAAACAACAGAAATCACACCGGAAGAAACACACAAGTGCACTCCATGACCTTGCTACCGAGCATGACCACGGGAGAGCACGAAGACGACAGTACGCCACAATTGAATGCACTTGAGCTCCACGACGATGCCCCCAGTAGGGAAACAGCACAAAGCACCGCCGCCGTTAAGTCTGAAGGGACGAACATGGGTTTTCATTCGGAGAAGAAAATAATTGTTTTGTTAATTAGCGAAAAAATAGACCAAAACAGATACATAATGCCCCAAAATACTAGGCACCATCGCCCATTCTCGCTACCCATATGCACACCACACACTACCGAGAGGATGACCACCGTTGTGGTTGCCTGCAAGAGTCATCGTCATCATTTCTCCCGAGCAACGAACTCCAACTCTGCTGCATCGAACAATATACGAGGTCGACACCAGAGCAGTCGCCCGAAGTCCACGTCGGCCTATGCCAAACAACCGACCACACGCACCAACGGCAAGACAACTCTGATTCTGAACGCGAGCGACAAAGGGAATGTATGCCAAGGTTACACTGGAAAGGATCCTCGCAACTAGACACCCATCGCTCTTCATCTCCGCCGCGCGGACCCAGCCACAACAACTTCGACTCCAAAGCAATGAACAAAGCCCAAAGACATGTGGACATGTCAGAAAGTCGTCTACCAAACCATGTTGCTCCAGGAAAGCACGAACGAGATTGAGGACCATCAAGGCCACACCCTAAAGGAGGCAGCGACTAGGAGATGCCGCCGCCGCTCGACCAAGACATGTGTCTTAGGCTTTCGCCTAAAAGACATGACCTTGGGGTAGATGAAGAAAAGGAGCTCTAGGACGAAAACCGAGCGAGGAAAGTGACACTTGCAAGAGCCTCATAGTTGGTGCTGAGAAATCCAGGTAGGTGCTCCCCCGAAGCAGCCCGTCCCTCCACACCACGCAGTTAGTGACCCGAGCGCCACCAACTCAATAGCCCATGCATCTGCTGCTTGGCAACAGCGCCATCTCCACCCCGAATTCACAAACCTCGCCATTAGCACATGAAAATGAGCTGCAGCCGACCGAAATGGCCAGATCCAGTGTCACCCTACCGCAGTAGCGTCCAAAGGCCGACATGCAACTGACTCGTGCGAGGACGAACCCTCTATAGGGCCAGGCTATCACTCCGCCACAACTCATGGGGAGGAGCTGTCAAACTGGAGCCCTCGACCCCGCTACCTTCAAGTACTGGGCCCTGAGTCGGTTTTGGGGAACGCGGCATGCAATTTCAAAAAAATTCCTATGCTCACGCAAGATCTATCTAGGAGATGCATAGCAATGAGAGGGGGGGGGGGAGTGTGTCCACGTACCCTCGTAGACCGAAAGCGGAAGCGTTAGGTTAACGCGGTTGATGTAGTCGAACGTCTTCACGATCCAACCGATCCAAGTACCGAACGTAAGGCACCTCCGAGTTCAGCACACATTCAGCTCGATGACGTCCCTCGAACTCTTGATCCAGCAGAGGGTCGAGGGAGAGTTCCGTCAGCACGACGGCGTTGTGAAGATGATGGTGATGTGATCCGCGCAGGGCTTCGCCTAAGCACTACGACGCTACGACCGGAGGAGTAAACTGTGGAGGGGGCACCGCACACGACTAAGAGAACAATTGATATGCCTTTGGGTGCCCCCCGCCCCTGTATATAAATGAGGGGAGGAGGAGGTGGCCGGCCCTAGGGCTGGCATACCATGGGGGGAGTCCTACTAGGACTCCACTCCTAGTAGGATTCGCCCCCCTTCCTTCCAACGGAGAGGGGAAAGGGGACAGAGGGGGAGGGGGAGAAGGAAAGGGGGGCCGCGCCCCCACCCCTTGTCCAATTCGGATTGGGTAGGGGGCGCGCACCACCTCTTGTGGCCTGCCTCCCTCTCTGTACTATGGCCCATGAGGCCCATTAACTTTGTCGGGGGGTTCTGGTAACCTCCCGGTACTCCAAAAAATGTCCGAACTTCTTTGGAACCATTCCGGTGTCCGTATATAACCTTCCAATATATGAATCTTTACCTCTCGACCATTTCGAGACTCCTCGTCATGTCCGTGATCTCATCCGGGACTTCGTATAAACTTCGGTCACCAAAACACATAACTGATAATACAAATCGTCATCGAACGTTAAGCGTGCGGACCCTACTGGTTCGAGAACTGTGTAGACATGACCGAGACACATCTCCGGTCAGTAACCAATAGCGGAACCTTCATGCTCATATTGGTTCCTACATATTCTACGAAGATCTTTATCGGTCAAACAGCATAACAACATACGTTATTCCCTTTGTCATCGGTATGTTACTTGCCCGAGATTCGATCGTCGGTATCATCATACCTAGTTCAATCTCGTTACCGGCAAGTCTCTTTACTCGTTCCGTAATGCATCATCCCGCAACTAACTCAATAGTCACATTGCTTGCAAGGCTTATAGTGATGTGCATTACCGAGAGGGCCCAGAGATACCTCTCCGATACACGGAATGACAAATCCTAATCTCGATCTATGCCAACCCAACAAACACCTTCGGAGACACCTGTAGAGCATCTTTATAATCACCCAGTTACGTTGTGATGTTTGATAGCACACAAGGTGTTCCTCCGGTATTCAGGAGTTGCATAATCTCATAGTCAGAGGAATATGTATAAGTCATGAAGAAAGCAGTAACAATAAAACTTAACGATCATTATGCTAAGCTGACTGATGGGTCTTGTCCATCACATCATTCTCCTAATGATGTGATACCGTTCATCGAATGACAACACATGTCTATCGTTAGAAAACTTAACCATCTTTGATTAACGAGCTAGTCTAGTAGAGGCTTACTAGGGACACGATGTTTTGTCTATGTATTCACACATGTATCAAGTTTCCGGTTAATACAATTCTAGCATGAATAATAAACATTTATCATGATATAAGGAAATATAAAATAACAACTTTATTATTGCCTCTAGGGCATATTTCCTTCAGTCGGCCCATTCTATGAGACGCCCTGCAGGCCTTGAGGTATTGAACGTCATAGCCCATCTTGAGTCTTACTCGTCAGCCACCATTGAATAACCCAACCCAACTAGGCGGGTCATACTGTGGGGTTATATGCCCAACATTGCTAGCGCGGTTGTCACCCAATGAAGACACTACCTGGCAAACACCCACATTATCCAAAGCCATTAAGAAACAATATAACAGGGCGAGCTTGATCCACCATAGCGCTTTGGTTCGCTGACAGTTGGATCAAGCCTACGAACGCACCAGATCTGCCGGTCACTCGCTGCATCCCCATGGCCGTTTTCGTTCACCACTCATGACCGGGCCAACGTCTCTGGGCCGCTACTCTCGAGAGCAACCTAGGCTTCCTCTCATCATCCGAGCTGAAAATTGTAACTGGGCCATCAAGTTTGCTGTGATCCAGGTCGACTTACAAAGCGGCTCGACGAGAAAAGTAATCCCTCAAAAGAAAAAAAGCAGGCGGAGCGGGGGCGTGGGCAAAGGAGATGGTGGAGTCTTCGCCGTTTCTTCCGGCCATTAATGGCATATACAAGGTGTGCTGCCGCTGCCCTTCCATTCTCTCCCCTTCCGGTTATAGTGGATGGTTGTTTCTAGACTGCCCACCTTCTATTCCCTGCTTCATGAGTCTATTTATGCTCTGATCTATATGTTTCCTCTTGTTGCTTCGTGAGCAGCCATGGTTGACATTTATGTTTCCCCTCCCTGCTTGCAGAAATTTTGGTTTCTTCCTCATCATGTTTTCCCGGTTTGCATAGGTGCTGATACCGAGTACTCTTTTGTGTGTGTGTGTGTGTGTGTGTGTGGAATCACGACTACGATGATGATATGCTGGAGAGGGTGCATGTCAGCAGCAACGGGAACGAGGAGTAGGCCATGGCGTCAAACGGCTCTAGAAAACAGAGGAGGAGGACACAACGCGCCACCCCGCCACCCACCCCGACCATGATGGGAGTGCAACACATCTCCACTCCCACCATGGCACTGCCTTCCCCCTGCCTGATGGGTATTTTTGCAGTGATGTGTTCCATTCTAAACTCAAACACGTTGGAAGGGACAATAAATCTTCAGGCTACCTGTATACTAGAACTCCACCCAACCAATTACTTGTGAACTTGGGATCAAACTCAGTGCTCTTGTTTAGCCGGTGGAGTTCAGATCCTCTATAATTAATTATTTAATATGATGCAGCAACAAGTATGTTGGAGTTTGTTCTTGATGTGTTGTCAGCAAATATTCAGGCAAATCGCCGCCACTCGCTGATTATGTAAATGAACTAAGATCAATACCTATGGTTGCTACTATATTTTTAGATTTATTAATTCTTTTAATAATAAGCGGGCACAGCAACGCGTGCCTTTATGGTCTAGTTTCACAATAGAAGAGGAGCGAGCTTCCCCCACCGCGAGCCCCCGTCATGTAACGAGGAGAAATATTTGTCACCTTCCTCTATGAGTTCTTACCTAGCAGACTACTCTAACAATGGCGATGGGAGGAAGGGCGACAAGGGGGCTGACAACACTCAATCTTGGTTTTCGCCTGTGTCGCCTTAGAGGCAACACGTGGGACGAGGATGAGATTTTTCCTTGTAACACTCACGATTGTGGACTTAGTGACTGTGTCCCAGCTAAGGGCCCTCTCGTGACGTCGGTTCCTAACCTGGTGGGCTGAACTGAGGTTCTATCCAGGGCCACTTTGCGCGACCCATGGCGATGTAATGGCAATTCCACAGGGCTTGACGTACAGATAAGACTACGGGGTTGTGGATAGTTCTACCTTCTTGGACGTAGCCGGCCTAGTTGTGTAAATCCTAGGACCCCCAGTATGCTATATAAGCCCGGGGTCAGCCTCGTCGCAGAATAGATCTTACATAATAGAATCTCTCAGTACTTTGCACTCTGTATACACCCCAACGCAATAAAGCAAAGAGCAGGACATTGGGTATTATCTCCATAGTGAGATCCCGAACCTAGGTAAAAACCCTTATCCTTGTTACCATCTCGCCAAGTATCCTAGGTCGGATACTCTACCGAGTGATCTGCCGGATTTAGCTCCGACACTTAGTAAGGATATCATTCGATTTAAATATAGATGCATCAAATAATTTGAACTAGTGGTTATTTATGGCTGGTGGACATCGAAAGAGGTGTACTCTCCAGCTTTCATATGGAAAGGGGACCAATTCAAAAAATATACGCCTTCAGTGTTACTACAATGTTCTCCCACATATGCACATCACTGTACCACATTACAACACACCTAAAATTTTACACAGGGAAGATGATTCCCTCACCATGCCTTTAACTGAGAAAGAAATCTCAGAGTGGTATTTTTGACAGAGCACGACAAAGCACCTGAATTGCATTGGGTGTTTTTTTTTGAAGTTGTAGAAAGTTCTCTAACAAGGGATGAAAATTTGATCGTATGGCACTTTTATCAATTTTCATCATACAAAGTGGTGCCTTTATACACCTCAGTCATGGGATTATCATCTTCACTATGAAAAAATCCATGCACCAAAACTTCAGCAACACCGATATAATATCTAAATGCTAACTCTCATTACTATATCTGCTAATGTTTATGTTATTTGGATTTCCATGGTTTCTCAAAATTCACATATACAACAAAAAATTTATAGTGGGAAATACTATGAACCATCGCCAGAAGCCCGCAACACACGTCCAAAAAGGAGGTCAAAATTTTAATCACGCGTGCGGGAATCCATGCAGCCAACATTTGAAACCACTAACACGCAAAGCGTCAGGCGTATCACAAAAGCCGAGGAGTCCACTATAAAAAATGAGTCAAAGGGTCTGTCAACATGCAAAATATAATGTCATGACAAGTTAGAAAGATTCACAATGATGACTTTTTGATGAATCACCTTCGAGTCGCAGGAAGTATTCCGTCGGCTCAAAGATCTCACATCAATTCGACTCCCGGGGCATTCGATGAAAACCGAGTGAAGCGAAACTCGTCACAAATCCGCCCTATGTAGAGGAAGGAGCACCGAGGACATCCCCCGTGGCACAAGTCGGATTTCTCGCAAGAAAAATTGAATGCATGGCTATGCAAACTTGGTTCACGAGGAAGATGTTTGATCGACATTCCACATAAAGGATTATTGACTGGTAAACTTGATCAAATCAAGCCCGAGCGTCTCAGACCACCACTCAAAATTTGATGATACACCCACAGTCAGGCCCGGGCCATCCTCTCCCGCAGAGATTGAAAACGGGTATCACCATGTGTTTTTCCAAATTGCTCGCCCTTCACCTCCAGTAGGTATGATCAAAAGAGTCCGTCGAGGTGTCTCGGTTGACCAACCAATGGCTCTTTGAGTTCAACAATTAGTCGGAATCTATCCTAATGACGTACAGTCGATTTCAGCAATGAGACCTCATCCGACTCATTGGCTACAGACGGGGTTATAACTAAGGGGTGGTAACCCACAAGTATAGGGGATCGCAATAGTTTTCGAGGGTAGAGTATTCAACCCAAATTTATAGATTCGACACAAGGGAAGCCAAAGAATATTTGTAAGTATTAGCAGTTGAGTTGTCAATTCAACCACACCTGGAGATTAAATATCTGTAGCAAAGTGATCAGTGCCACAGTAATATGATAGTTTGATAGTGGTAGTAATGGTAACAGTGGTAACGGTGACAGCAGTAACAGTAGCAATAGCAATAATAACTTAGCAAGAACAATATGTGGAAAACTCGTAGGCATTGGATCGGTGATTACGTTGGATAATATTCATCATATAATAGTCATAACCTAGGGCGACACAAAACTATAGCTCCAGTTCATAAATATAATGTAGGCATGTATTTCGTAAATAGTCATACGTGCTTATGGAAAAGAACTTACATGACATCTTTTGTCCTACCCTCCCGTGGCAGTGGGGTCCATTAGGAAACTAAGCAATATTAAGGCCTCCTTTTAATAGAGAACAGGAACAAAGCATTAACACATAGTGAATACATGAACTCCTCAAACTACGGTCATCACCGGAAAGTATCCCAATTATTGTTCCCTTGGGGTTTACGGATCATAACACATAGTAGGTGCATATAACTTGCAAGACCGGATCAGGACATAGATATAATGGTGAAAACATAAACGGTTCAGATCTGAAATCATGGCACTCGGGCCCTAGTGACAAGCATTAAGCATAGCATAGTCATAGCAACATCAATCTCAGAACATAGTGGACACTAGGGATCAATCCCTAACAAAACTAACTCGATTACATGATGAATCTCATCCAATTCCTCACCGACCAGCGAGCCTACGAAGGAATTACTCACTCCCGGCGGTGAGCATCATGAAATTGGTGATGGAGGACGGTTGGTGGTGACGAAGACCGAAGATCCCCCTCTTCAGAGCCCGGAACGGGCTCCAGATCTGGCCTCCCAATGAAGAAAATGAGGTGGCGGTGGCTCCGTATCGTAAAACGTGATCAAACTTCATCTCCTATTTTTTTCTGGAAAAACAGGATTTTATATCGTCGGAGTTAGGGTCAACGGACCCTTGTGGGCCCTACTACCCACCAGGCGCACCAGAGGGGGTGGCTTGGCCTGGTGCCTTGTGGGCAGCTGCCCCCCTCTCCAGTGGGTCTTGATTCTAGTATTTTTTATTTATTCCAAAATAATTCTCCAAAAAGTTTTGTCCGATTCCGAGAACTTTTATTTCTGCACAAAAAACAACACTATGGTAGTTCTGCTGAGAACAGCGTTAGTCTGGGTTAGTTTCATTGAAATCATGCAAATTAGAGTCCAGAACAAGAGCAAAAGAGTTAGGAAACGTAGATACGATGGAGACGTATCAACTCCCCTAAGCTTAACCCATTGCTTGTCCTCAAGCAATTCAGTTGACAAGTTGAAAGTGATGAAGAAAAACTTTTACGAACTCTTTTGTTCTTGTTTCCCTATATATGCTTAAATAGCACCCAGATTTTCAGCAAGGATCATGACTAACCATGCAAACAATAACTCTTAGAAATTATATTAACTCATATCAACTACATAATCAACTAGTGAGCAATAATAAGATATCTCAAATGCCCAACACTTTGTCAAAATAAACATGACATAATATGACAATAGTGGTATCTCGCTAGCCCTTTCTGAGACCGCAAAACATAAATGCAAAGCACCTCCAAAGTTCAAGCAGCGACTAAACATTGTAATTCATTGTAGAAGAGATCCAGTCATGATGCATTCAACATTAAGTATACATAATGCATGAGGATGACAATAGTGCTCTCAGGACTGGCGCTTGTTTGAGAAGGTGATGACTCAACATAAAAGTAAAATAAGATGAAAGTAAATAGATAGGCCCTTCGCAGAGGGAAGCATGGATTTGCAGCGGTGCCAGAGCTTGAAGCTTAAATCAGAGATAAATATAATTTTGGGAGGTGTACCCTTCTAGGGATGGCAGTTTTGCCCATGGGTATGGGTATCCGCGGGTACCCTACCCGAAAACAGCGGGCATGGGTAAGACTTAGCAAGATTTTGTACCCATGGGTAATGGGTATCCATACCTGCAAAATATATGGGTAGGGCATGGGTATAAGATTGCGCCCATGGGTAACCCAATGGATACCCAAAAAAAATTAATAAGTGAAAATAACTCCTATGACATGTGGAGTCAACATCCAACTCCTATGGCCCAACTCTCAATCCATTTTTTTTCCTAAACCAACCATAGTTCATAGGCTCGCAACAACCAACTCGCACTCCTCCTATGTCCTACATGACTCCTTGAAATGATGAAATCTCGGCTCATCACCAACACACTCTTGTCCAACTCTTAAACCAGCGATCCCCTGTTCCCACTACCGCCTCCCACTGTGTCAGGCTTCCACCAACCACTTATCGTACTCCATTGTTGCATGTAGTTGGCCACTCATCAGAGGAGGTCACGTTGGTACTAGACAGACCCATAATCACATGAATTTTACACTCATTTCTCGACTTCTTTAAAATTTAAATGCTATATGTTGTATCCACTGGATACCCATTGGGTATAGGATACCCGATGGGTATGGGCATGGGTGTCAATTTGTGCCCATGGGTATTGAAAGGGGTGGGTATAGAAAGTTTCTATGGGTATGGGTTTGGGCAGAAGAAGGTTGTCGGTGTGGAACGACACCTACGGGATCACAAGAATCCCCACTACGGTTGCTGGGGTCCAGGGTTGCAAGAAGAGCAGGATTAGTAATCAGCGCAAGCATCGTTTACCCAGGTTCAGGCCACGAGGATGCGTAAAACCCTAGTCCTGCTTTGGTGGATGTATTGAGTGTTCTTGAGCCCTTGAACTAGCTACGGTGGCTGAGTAGTTCTAGAGAGCCGAATCCTTCTCCAATACGCCATGGGCCTCCTTTTATAGTCGAAAGGGGCTGCCACAGTGGCACACAGGAGGTGGAAAGGCGTACAGTGCTACAAGCTTATCGCTCGTATTACAGGACAAGACGCATTTAATGCGTCGCTTAGGTGTCCCCTTGCTTTATCGGGGACGGGGGCGAGGCCCGTCCCGTCCGTCGCCGCTCCCCCTCGTTTCGACACGCGCCCTGGCCAGCGCTGCATGTGGCGCCATGTAGGCAGGCAAGCAGCTAAGGTGGCGCGGCGGTAGGGTCTTCACGAAGATGTGCATGCCACCACGCATGCGCTTGCTGATCCGGTCAGGGAGCTGCATGTTGCCACGCAGGTGCCAACCCAGCTGGTTGGGCTGGCAGCTGCATGCGAACAGTGGTGGAGACTTGGCTGGTGCGGGCCTGGCAGTGGCCCTGCTGGCGTCCTCGACGGGGGCCTTGCCGGGTGGCCCAGCAAGGGTCTTGCCGTGGCGCACCGTCGTCCCCGGCAAGGATCTTGCCGGGGGTCTTGTGGCTTTCCTCGGCAAGGATCCTGCCGAGGGTCGCCGTCTTCTGGTCCTCATCTGATCTTGAACATTCCTTGGTCTTGACAAAGATCTGCATGCCACCATGGAGGTGCCTCCCGAGCCCTAGTTCCAACGTGGTTGGTTGAGTTGGAACCCGTGGGCTCGAGGGTGGCTCACTCCGCTGGTGTTGGACGAGCCGCCCCGACAAGGGCCTTGCCGGGGCCGCGGAGGCTGCCCCAGCAAGGGTCTTGCCGAGGGAACCTGCTTCGTCTCTCTGCTCTTTTGTGATCTTGGCCTTGGCGTTGCTCTGGCTGTCTTGAGCTTTGGTTTTACCTCAGTTCACCTCCCCTGTTTCGCTCAGTGCGGCCGTGGGCGCGGCTCCGACTGTCCGTGCACAGGTAAAGGGGTACAAAGGTGCGCCCCTTCTTTTGTACACCAACAGGAGCCCCCGGGCCTGGGCCACATGTAAGCGTGACACGTTGTTGGGCCAAGCCCAAAACGGTGCGCGGGCAGGAGGGGCGGTTTTTACCGCGGTAATTTTCCGTCTGCTGCGCTTCCCCACGACCCGCGTTGAATGCGCGACGAGGGAAGGGTGGGCGGCATGCGTGGGGCGGTTTCCGCAGGCATGCGTCACATCGCGATACAGGGGCAGCTCGCGCCTTCCCCATGAAGAGGGAGAGGCGTAAAGGCGCGACCCATTTACTGAATGGGGCCGGGTCGCGGTCTTCAAGGCGTCCACACCCCACGATCACGGGGTGGAGAGAGGTCGCTTCACCCGTCCGCTCGGTTCTACACGTTCGCCATGCGTCCTCCATGCGCTTGGGGTGGCAAGCGGTGGAGACGGGAAACCGGGCCGTCGCTGGTTGGGGCAGCGGGTCCGTCTCAATTCCCCGCACCTCCGGTGGCTGGATTGGCCGAGCGGGGCGGCCGAGCCCCAACCCCGCCCCTTTATAAGGAGAGGGAAGGGAGGACGGCATCCCACATTCTTCTATCTTCTATCTCCTCCTGCTTCTGCTTCTTCCTCTCATCCGCCATGGAGAAGGGGAACCCTGGTCCCTCGACGCTGGTGGCGAGGGTCGCCGCTTGACAGCGCGTCCCTCCTCCTCCCGAGCCCGCGGTGGTCGAGCCGGCCGTGAGGGGAAGGGGGAGGGGGCGAGGCCGTGGGCGAAGCCATGGCAGAGGTCGTGGTGCTCGGGTAAGAGGAGGACGGGGCGGCGCCCCGGCCTCGCCCCCGCCAAATGATGCCTTTCCCCACGGAGGGCCACGTCGGAGACCAGCCCCACGAGTTCTGCATCAGGCTGCGCCGGCCTCCGCGTCGCCGTCTTCGTCTTCCCGCCCCGTTTGCTTGGGAGATGGAGTGTGACCCGCCCCAGACCCTGAGGTTGCACATGAGGGGTTGCGGGAATGGGGGCACGCGGGTTGATGTCGACTTCCCGGCTCCTCAGGTCATGTACCTCCGCCGTGGATGGAAGACGTTCGCTCGCGTCCACAGCCTGACGGCGGGGCTCGTCCTGTACTTCAAATTAATGGAGGACGGGTTGCTCTCTGATACGTCCATTTTGCATCATGCTTTTATATCAATATTTATTGCATTATGGGCTGTTATTACACATTATGTCACAATACTTATGCCTATTCTCTCTTATTTTACAAGGTTTACATAAGGAGGGAGAATGCTGGCAGCTGGATTCTGGGCTGGAAAAGGAGCAAATATTAGAGACTATTCTACACAACTCCAAAAGTCCTGAAACTCCACGAAAGTTATTTTTGGAAATAATAAAAAATACTGAGCAGAAGAAATACGTCAGGGGGGCCTCCACCTGTCCACGAGGGTGGGGGCGCGCCCTACCCCCCTGGGCGCGCCCCCTGCCTCGTGGGCCCCCTGTTGGCCCTCCGGTGCCCATCTTCTGCTATATGAAGTCTTTCGTCCGAAGAAAAATCATAAGCAATCTTTCGGGACGAGACTCCGCCACCAAGAGGCGGAACCTTGGCGGAACCAATCTAGGGCTCTGGCAGAGCTGTTCTACCGGGGACACTTCCCTCCGGGAGGGGGAAATCATCGCCATCGTCATCACCAACGCTCCGCTCATCGGGAGAGGGCAATCTCCATCAACATCTTCACCAGCACCATCTCCTCTCAAACCCTAGTTCATCTCTTGTATCCAATTCTTGTCTCTAAGTCTGGGATTGGTACCTGTAGGTTGCTAGTAGTGTTGATTACTCCTTGTAGTTGATGCTAGTTGGTTTATTTGGTGGAAGATCATATGTTCAGATCCTATATGCATATTAATACTCCTCTGATTATGAACATGAATATGCTTTGTGAGTAGTTATGTTTGTTCTTGAGGACATGGGAGAAGTCTTGCTATTAGTAGTCATGTGAATTTCGTATTCGTTCGATATTTTGATGAGATGTATGTTGTCGATCCTCTACTGGTGTTATGTGAACGTCGACTACATGACACTTCACCATTATTTGGGCCTAGAGGAAGGCATTGGGAAGTAATAAGTAGATGATGGGTTGCTAGAGTGGCAGAAGCTTAAACCCTAGTTTATGCGTTGCTTCGTAAGGGGCTGATTTGTATCCATATCATGCTATGGTTAGGTTTACCTTAATACTTTTGTTGTAGTTGCGGATGCTTGCAATAGAGGTTAATCATAAGTGGGATGCTTGTCCAAGTAAGGACAAGACCCAAGCACCGGTCCACCCACATATCAAATTATCAAAGTACCGAACGCGAATCATATGAACGTGATGAAAACTAGCTTGACGATAATTCCCATGTGTCCTCGGGAGCGCTTTTCTCTATATAAGAGTTTGTCCAGGCTTGTCCTTTGCTACAAAAAGGAATGGGCCACCTTGCTGCACTTTATTTACTTTTGTTACTTGTTGCTCGTTACACATTATCTTATCACAAAACTATCTGTTATCTATTATTTCAATGCTTGCAGAAAATACCTTGCTGAAAACTGCTTATCATTTCCTTATGCTCCTCGTTGGGTTCGACACTCTTACTTATCGAAAGGACTATGATAGATTCCCTATACTTGTGGGTCATAAAGATTCTTTTCTGGCGCCGTTGCCGGGGAGTGAAGCGCCTTTGGTAGGTGGAATTTGGTAAGGAAAAATTTATATAGTGTGCTGAAATTTACTGTCAATTGTTACTATGGAAAGTAATCCTCTGAGGGACTTGTTCGGGGTATCTTCACCCCGACCAGTAGAGCAAAGAGTTGCTCCTCAACATACTGAATCTACTGAAAATGAAAATGTCTACTTTGAAATTCCTTCGGGTATGTTAGAAAAACTGCTAGCTAATCCTTTTGCAGGAGACGGAACAAAGCATCCTGATGAGCACCTAATCTATGTGGATGAAGTTTGTGGATTATTTAAGCTTGCAAGTATACCCGATGATTTTATTAAGAAGAAGGTCTTCCCTTTATCTTTGAAGGGAGATGCATTGACATGGTATAGGCTATGTGATGATACTGGGTCATGGAACTACAAACGATTGAAATTGGAATTTCATCAAAAGTTTTATCCTATGCATCTTGTTCATCGTGATCGCAATTATATATATAATTTTTGGCCTCGCGAAGGAGAAAGCATCGCTCAAGCTTGGGGGAGGCTTAAATCAATGTTATATTCATGCCCCAATCATGAGCTCCCAAGATAAATAATTATTCAAAGTTTTTATGCTCGGCTTTCTGATAACAATCGCACCATGCTCGATACTTCTTGTGCTGGCTCTTTTATGATGAAAACTATTGAATTCAAATGGGATTTATTGGAAAGAATTAAACGCAACTCTGAAGATTGGGACCTCGACGAAGGTAAGGAGTCAGGTATGACACCTAAGTATGATTGTGTTAAATCTTTTATGGATACCGATGTTTTCCGTAAATTTAGCACTAAATATGGACTTGACTCTGAGATAGTAGCCTCTTTCTGTGAATCTTTTGTTGCCCATATTGATCTCCCTAAGGAGAAGTGGTTTAAATATCATCCTCCCATAGAAGTAAAAGTAGCTGCACCTATTAAAGTTGAAGAAAAGACTATCACTTATAATGATCCTATTGTTCCTACTTCTTATGTTGAGAAACCACATTTTCCTGTTAGGATAAAGGATCATGCTAAAGCTTCAACTGTGGTCCGTAAAAGCAATATTAGAACTTATACACCTCCTGAGCAAATTAAAGTTGAACCTAATATTGCAATTGTTAAAGATCTCTTGTCTGATAATATTGATGGGCATGTTATTCATTTCTGTGATGAAACTGCTAGAATTGCCAAACCTTGTGCTAAAGATAAACATAGACCTATGGTAGGCATGCCTATTATTTCTGTTAAAATAGGAGATCATTGTTATCATGTCTTATGTGATATGGGTGAAAGTGCTAGTGCTATACCTCATGACTTATACAAAGAAATTATGCATGATATTGCACCTGTTGAGATAGAAGATATTGATGTTACCATTAAGCTTGCCAATAGAGATACCATATCACCCATTGGAATTGTTAGAGATGTTGAAGTCTTGTGTGGGAAAACTAAATATGATGCTGATTTTCTTGTTCTTGGTTCCCCACAAGATAGCTTTTGTCCCATTATATTTGGTAGACCCTTTTTGAACACTGTTAATGCTAGGATAGACTGCGAAAAGGATGTTGTTACTATTGGTCTAGGTGATATGTCTCATGAGTTGAACTTTTCTAAGTTTCGTAGACAACACCGTGAAGAGGAATTGCCTTGTAAAGATGAAATTATTGGTCTTGCTTCTATTGCCGTACCTCCTAGTGATCCTTTAGAACAATATTTGCTAGACCATGAAAATGATATGTTTATGAATGAAAGAATGGAAATAGATGGAGTATTCTTCAAACAGGAACCCATCCTGAAACACAATTTGCCTGTTGAAATCCTAGGGGATCCTCCTCCACCCAAGGGTGATCCCGTGTTTGAGCTCAAACCGTTACCTGATACTCTTAAATATGCTTATCTTGATGAGAAAAAGATATATCATGTTATTATTAGTGCTAACCTTTCAGAGCATGAAGAAGAGAGATTATTGAAAACTCTGAAGAAGCACCGTGCTGCTATTGGATATACTCTTGATGATCTTAAGGGCATTAGTCCCACTCTATGCCAACATAAAATAAATTTGGAGAAAGATGCCAAACCAGTTCATGATCACCAACGACGACTGAATCCTAAAATGAAAGAAGTGGTAAGGACGGAAATACTAAAGCTCCTTGAGGCAGGTATAATTTATCCCATTGCTGATAGTCAGTGGGTAAGTCCTTTCCATTGTGTCCCTAAGAAGGGAGGTATTACTGTCGTTCCTAATGATAAAGATGAATTGATTCCGCAAAGAATTATTACAGGTTATAGGATGGTAATTGATTTCCGCAAACTAAATAAAGCTACTAAAAAGGATCATTACCCCTTACCTTTTATCGATGAAATGCTAGAAAGATTATCCAAACATACACATTTTTGCTTTCTAGATGGTTACTCTGGTTTTTCTCAAATACCTGTGTCAGCCGATGATCAATCAAAGACCACTTTTACTTGCCCTTTGGGTACTTTTGCTTATAGACGTATGCCTTTTGGTTTATGTAATGCACCTGCTACCTTTCAAAGATGCATGATGGCTATATTCTCTGACTTTTGTGAAAAGATTTGTGAGGTTTTCATGGACGATTCTCCATTTATGGATCCTCTTTTGATGATTGCTTGAGCAACCTTGATCGAGTTTTGCAGAGATGTGAAGAAACTAATCTTGTCTTGAATTGGGAAAAGTGCCACTTTATGGTTAATGAAGGTATTGTCTTGGGGCATAAAGTTTCTGAAAGAGGTATTGAGGTTGATAAAGCCAAGTTGATGCTATTGAAAAGATGCCATGTCCCAAGGACACCATAGGTATAATAAGTTTCCTTGGTCATGCCGGGTTTTATAGGAGGTTCATTAAGGACTTCTCAAAAATTTCTCGGCCTCTGACTAATTTATTACAAAAAGATATACCATTTGTCTTCGATGATGATTGTGTAGAAGCATTTGAAATACTTAAGAAAGCATTGATATCTGCACCTATTGTTCAGCCACCTGATTGGAATTTACCCTTTGAAATCATGTGTGATGGTAGTAATTATGCTATAGGTGCTGTTCTAGGGCAAAGAGTTGATAAGAAATTAAACGTTATTCAATATGCTAGTAAAACTCTAGAAAATGCCCAGAGAAATTATGCTACTACTGAAAAAGAATGCTTAGCAGTTGTATTTGCTTGTGATAAGTTCAGACCTTATATTGTTGATTCTAAAGTAACTATTCACACGGATCATGCTGCTATTAAATATCTTATGGAAAAGAAAGATGCTAAACCTAGACTTATTAGATGGGTTCTCTTGCTACAAGAATTTGATTTGCATATTATTGATAGAAAGGGAGCTGAGAACCCCGTTGCAGACAACTTGTCTAGGTTAGAAAATGTTCTTGATGACCCACTACCTATTGATGATAGCTTTCCTGATGAACAATTAAATGTCATAAATGCTTCTCGTACTACTCCATGGTATGCTGATTATGCTAATTATATTGTTGCTAAATTTATACCACCTAGTTTCACATACCAGCAAAAGAAAAAGTTTTTCTATGATTTGAGGCATTACTTTTGGGATGACCCACATCTTTATAAAGAAGGAGTAGATGGTGTTATTAGACGTTGTGTACCTGAGCATGAACAGGAACAGATCCTACGCAAGTGTCACTGCGAAGCTTATGGAGGACACCACGCTGGAGATAGAACTGCACATATGGCATTGCAATCCGGTTTTTATTGGCCTACTCTCTTCAAGGATGCCCGTAAGTTTGTCTTGTCTTGTGATGAATGTCAAAGAATTGGTAATATTAGTAGACGTCAAGAAATTCCTATGAACTATTCACTTGTTATTAAGCCATTTGATGTTTGGGGCTTTGATTATGTGGGACCTTTTCCTGCCTCTAATGGATATACACATATTTTAGTTGCTATTGATTACGTTGCTAAGTGGGTAGAAGCTATTCCAACTAGTAGTGCTGATCATAACACCTCTATTAAGATGCTTAAAGAAGTTATTTTTCCATGGTTTGGAGTCCCTAGATATTTAATGACCGATGGTGGTTCACATTTTATTCATGGTGCTTTCCGTAAAATGCTTGCTAAGTATGATGTTAATCTTAGAATTGCATCTCCTTATCACCCGTAGTCTAGTGGTCAAGTAGAATTGAGTAATAGAGAGCTCAAATTAATTTTGCAAAAGACTGTTAATAGATCTAGAAAGAATTGGTCCAAGAAACTTGATGATGCATTATGGGCCTATAGAACTGCATATAAAAATCCTATGGGTATGTCTCCGTATAAAATGGTTTATGGAAAAGCATGTCAGTTACCTCTCGAACTAGAACATAAGGCATATTGGGCCATTAAAGAGCTCAACTATGATTTCAAACTTTCCGGTGAGAAGAGGTTATTTGATATTAGTTCACTGGATGAATGGAGAACCCAAGCCTACGAAAATGCCAAGTTGTTTAAAGAAAAAGTTAAAAGATGGCATGACAAAAGAATACAAAAGCGTGAGTTTAATGTAGGTGATTATGTATTACTATACAACTCTCGTTTAAGATTTTTTGCAGGAAAACTTCCCTCTACATGGGAAGGTCCTTACATTATCGAGGAGGTCTATCGTTCCGGTGCCATAAAAATCAACAACTTCGAAGGCACAAATCCGAAGGTGGTGAACGGTCAAAGAATTAAACATTATATCTCAGGTAATCCTATAAATGTTGAAACCAATGTTATTGAAATCGTAACCCCGGATGAATACATAAGGGACACTTTCCGGAACGTTTCAGACTCCGAAAAGGAATAGGTATGTGGTATGGTAAGTAAACCGACTCCAAGGTAGTTCTAATGGCAATATTTCTCCGTTTTGGAATATTTAGAAAAATAGAAAAATAAGAAGCAGTCCGGGAAGGACACGAGGGCTCCACGAGGGTGGAGGGCGTGCCCCCTGCCTCGTGGGCACCTCGTGCGCTCTCCGGACTCCGTTTTCTTGCACGATACATATTTTGGTCGGTAAAAATTCATTATATAATCTCCCGAAGGTTTTGACTCCTGTATCACGCAATTGTCCTCTGTTCTTGTTTTGAGCTGTTTTCTGTCAGGGTTGTCAAGGCCAGGCATCATGTCGTCCCCCTCCTCCAACAATGGTGACAACGATGCTTGGCTAATGAAGATTGAGCTGAAGAGGGAAGAACCCGTGGAGATCAACAAGGATGAAGGGATCAAGAAGGCCACGGAGGACCAAGTTCCGGCAGTAGGAGACACCCTTCAACTTGATCGAGTTAGCTCGTATACAAAACAAGTATCTCACACATGAAAATATTTTGTTGAAGGAGCATATCGTTGCACTCAAGGGCATTATCCGCAAGCTGGAGGACCTCTTACGCTCGATGTGCGACTATCCATCATCACCTCCACCTTCTTCACCAGCAAAGGAGACATAATCACATGGGTATGGGCACTCCCCTTGGCAACTGCCAAGCTTGGGGGAGGTGCCCCGGTATCGTATCACCACCACATCTCCTATCTTTACCGTTTTTCTTAGTTCGATCCTTTTAGTAGTATCTTGATCTAGTAGAATAAAAGTTTTGATATGATCTAGTTTTGAGTTTTGCTTTATGATCCCTCTATGTAATCGAGTCCGTGAGCTATATAATAAAAATTAGTGCTGAGTCAAGGGCTTGATTATCTTGTTATGATCTTGAGTGAATAAAAGATAAAGAAAAAGAATAAAAAGGAACAAAGAGATCATATTGATCTTATGGAGAGTAATGACTTCACATAGAAAGAGTATGATGATTAAAAATTGTTGAGAGTTGACAAACATAGCTTTGGTCATCGTTGCAATTAATAGGAAGTAATAAAGAAAGAGAGGTTTCACATATAAATATACTATCTTGGACATCTTTTATGATTTGGAGCACTCATTAAAATATGACATGCTAAAGAGTTGATGTTGGACAAGGAAGACAACGTAATGGGTTATGCTTTCTTATATCTGAGATAAAGTATATTGTCATGGATCATCCAACATGTTGAGTTTGCCTTTCCCCCTCATGCTAGCCAAATTCTTTACACCAAGTAGAGATACTACTTGTGCTTCCAAAAACCCTTAAACCAGTTTTGCCATGAGAGTCCACCATATCTACCTATGGATTGAGTAAGATCCTTCAAGTAAGTTGTCATCGGTGCAAGTAATAAAAATTTCTCTCTAAATATGTATGATTGATTGGTGTGGAGGAAATAATCTTTATACGATCTTGTGATGTGGAGGAAATAAAAGCGACAGACTGCATAATAAAGGTTCATATCACAAGTGGCAATATAAAGTGACGTTCTTTCGCATTAAGATTTTGTGCATCCAACCCTGAAAGCGCATGGCAACCTCTGCTTCCCTCTGCGAAGGGCCTATCTTTTATTATTATCTTCTACCTTATGCAAGAGTCATGGTGATCTTCACCTTTCCTTTTTATTTTATCCTTTGGCAAGCACAGTGTGTTGGAAAGATCCTGATAGATATATCTAATTGGATGTGGGTTAGCATGAACTATTATTGTTGACATTACCCTTGAGGTAAAAGGTTGGGAGGCGAAACTATAAGCCCCTATCTTTCTCTGTGTCCGATTAAAAATCCATAACCACAAGTATTGCGTGAGTGTTAGCAATTATGAAAGACTGAATGATAGTTGATTATGTGGACTTGCTAGAAAGCTCTGACATAGACTCTTTCTGATGTTATGATAAATTGCAATTGCTTCAATGACTGAGATTATAGTGTGTTAGTTCTCAATAAAGTTTCTGATTCATACTTTGCATTGTGAATAGATTATTACTTGAGCATAAGAAATCATATGACAATATCCATATATGTTGCCGTTATGAGAATAATCATGATGCCCTCATGTCTGTATTTTATTTTATCGACACCTCTACCTCTAAACATGTGGACATATTTATCGTTATCGGCTTCCGCTTGAGGACAAGCGAGGTCTAAGCTTGGGGGAGTAGATACGTCCATTTTGCATCATGCTTTTATATCAATATTTATTGCATTATGGGCTGTTATTACACATTATGTCACAATACTTATGCCTATTCTCTCTTATTTTACAAGGTTTACATAAGGAGGGACAATGTCGGCAGCTGGAATTCTGGGCTGGAAAAGGAGCAAATATTAGAGACCTATTCTGCACAACTCCAAAAGTCCTGAAACTCCACGAAAGTTATTTTTGGAAATAATAAAAAATACTGAGCGGAAGAAATACGTCAGGGGGGCCTCCACCTGTTCATGAGGGTGGGGGCGCACCCTACCCCCTGGGCGCGCCCCCTACCTCGTGGGCCCCCTGTTGGCCCTCCAGTGCCCATCTTCTGCTATATGAAGACTTTCGTCTGAAGAAAAATCATAAGCAAGCTTTCGGGACGAGACTCCGCCGCCACGAGGCGGAACCTTGGCGGAACCAATCTAGGGCTCCAGCAGAGCTGTTCTGCCGGGGACACTTCCTTCCGGGAGGGGGAAATCATCGCCATCGTCATCACCAACGCTCCTCTCATCGGGAGAGGGCAATCTCCATCAACATCTTCACCAGCACCATCTCCTCTCAAACCCTAGTTCATCTCTTGTATCCAATTCTTGTCTCTAAGTCTGGGATTGGTACCTGTAGGTTGCTAGTAGTGTTGACTACTCCTTGTAGTTGATGCTAGTTGGTTTATTTGGTGGAAGATCATATGTTCAGATCCTATATGCATATTAATACTCCTCTGATTATGAACATGAATATGCTTTGTGAGTAGTTACGTTTGTTCCTGAGGACATGGGAGAAGTCTTGCTATTAGTAGTCATGTGAATTTGGTATTCGTTCGATATTTTGATGAGATGTATGTTGTCTATCCTCTACTGGTGTTATGTGAACGTCGACTACATGACACTTCACCATTATTTGGGCCTAGAGGAAGGCATTTGGAAGTAATAAGTAGATGATGGGTTGCTAGAGTGACAGAAGCTTAAACCCTAGTTTATGCATTGCTTCGTAAGGGGCTGATTTGGATCCATATGTTTCATGCTATGGTTAGGTTTACCTTAATACTTTTGTTGTAGTTGCGGATGCTTGCCATAGAGGTTAATCATAAGTGGGATGCTTGTCCAAGTAAGGACAGCACCCAAGCACCGGTCCACCCACATATCAAATTATCAAAGTACCGAACGCGAATCATATGAACGTGATGAAAACTAGCTTGACGATAATTCCCATGTGTCCTCGGGAGCGCTTTTCTCTATATAAGAGTTTGTCCAGGCTTGTCCTTTGCTACAAAAAGGAATGGGCCACCTTGCTGCACTTTATTTACTTTTGTTACTTGTTGCTCGTTACAAATAATCTTATCACAAAACTATCTGTTATCTATTATTTTAGTGCTTGCAGAAAATACCTTGCTGAAAACCGCTTATCATTTCCTTATGCTCCTCGTTGGGTTCGACACTCTTACTTATCGAAAGGACTACGATAGATCCCCTATACTTGTGGGTCATCACTCTCCGTCAAGGTCTTCGAAGATTTTAGAACTCGCCTGAAGTGCTGCATGGAGAGCTCCTCCGACGGAGACTCCGACGATGGAAGCTCTTGCTTTAGCGAAAGTGACGAGGAGGACAGCGGGGCAGATGACGGGGACAAGTCCGACTAGGCGTCGGACGCCCCGTGCCTGGGCGGGTGCGACAGCAGCAGCATCTGCGCCTGGCCGCTCCTCCGGTGGAGTTTTGCCGGGGGAGGGGCCAGCTCCTTGAACTTCTCGGGGCCGTCTCCTTGGGCGGCTGGCGTCGGGATGCTGCGGAAGAGGAAGAGGGCGGGCGGCAAGGCCGTCAACTCGGAGTACACGGACACCGACGCCTTCGTCGCGTGTCTGGCGTCCTGCCGCCTCGTCTTCCAGCTCCTTTCCCGGCACTGTCATCACCGGCCCACCCTTGGGTAGCCACCGAGGTGTTCTCTTGGTGCTTTCTGCTGCTCGTAGCTCGCCTAGGCGCCCCTTTTGCCTTTTCGCCTTCTTGACCTGCCTCCTGAGGAGAGGGACAAGAAAGGGATTACGGGCATCTCATCTCTTTTTTAGTTTGTAAGCCTTCGGGCCTTCGTTAAATTTAGAACTTGTAATCCCCTTGCTCATGTTTTTCATTCCGTACGTACTGTACCTGTGTGGGATGTTTTTAATGAAAAAAGGGATGTTTGCCGGGTTTTTCGTTCATGGGTGGACCCCGCGACAAGGAGCGAATCCTTGTTACTATTTAAGACAAACGTTTTTCGCCCAGCAACAGGCCTTGCCGTTCCCCTCACTTCGTCTGACCATTCTCGCGCCCTTGGCAGAGGCAGGGATGAAGTGGGCTTAGGCTCCTTGTTCTATCTCCTTGCCACCGTGGCTACAACCAAATCCGGACCCAGGAGATAATCCTTAGGTATAGGAAAAAAGGGAGCACGGTAGCAGGGAGATAAAACGAGGTTTCACATGTCCCAGTTCCGTACCAAAATGCATGACAGAGGATGAAAGACTTATCTGGATCTGCAGCCCCCGGCAACCTTGTCTTGCCGCGGTTGGATCCTTGTACTTGCAGCCCCCGGCAACTCTGGTGTGCCGGGGTCGGGACGCGGTCCGTTCTCTTTCTTCCAAGTAGCTCAGCAGAAGTTCCCATGTGCCCTGCGAACCAAAGGAGGGCAGAAAAGAACAGAGAGACACGCACTCGACCTCTAGGCTAGGGGTTAGTCACCGCTAAGCACTATCAACCCTAACCAAGGAAGAGACTCGACCTAGCATGCATGCTATAACTTAGGGCGCCAGCGCTTCATTTATTTGTGCTCAGGGTCTGCGCCTGGCTTTGTACAAAGGGTTACATGCCTTGCCGGCAAGGCTTTTACAAAAGGTGGCTTGTCGGGGGGGCCGGCAAGCCGCGCCTTATGGGTAAAACTTGCAAAGATGCTCGATGTTCCAGGAGTTGCTCACTTGAATAGCATCTTCGGTCTCCAGGCGGACTGCGCCAGGCCTGGTGACTCGTATTACCCGATAAGGGCCTTCCCACTTCGGCATCAACTTGTTGGAATTCTTGGCCGACTGAACGCGCCGAAGAACAAGGTCGCCTTCCTCAAAGCTTCGGGCATGAACCTTGCGGCTATGGTAGCGGCGCAAGGCTTGTTGGTAGCGTGCTGCTCTCACAGCCGCCCGAAGACGATCTTCCTCAAGGAGCGTCACGTCATCTTGCCGCAACTGCTCTTGCTCAAGCTCATCATAAGCGAGCACTCGAGGTGACCCGTATATGAGTTCCGTGGGGAGAACTGCCTCCGCCCCATATACTAGGGCAAAGGGTGTCTGACCGGTGGCTCGATTTGGCGTCGTCCTGATCGACCAAAGAACCGCCGGCAACTCATCAATCCAGCGCCTTCCGCTCTTGTGCAGCCTGTCAAAAGTCTTCGTTCTCAGGCCACACAACACTTCAGCATTCGCCCTCTCTGTCTGACCGTTGCTCTGGGGGTGTCCCACGGAAGCAAAACAGACCTTGCTGCCGAGGTCTTGAATGTACTACATGAAGGTGTGGCTTGTGAACTGCGTGCCGTTGTCGGTGATGACTCTGTTTGGCACACCAAAACGGCAGACTAGTACCTTGAAGAACTTGACAGCTGACTGTGTTGTCACCTTCCTCACTGGTTCCACCTCTGGCCACTTTGTGAACTTGTCGATTGCAACGTACAAGTACTCATAGCCCCCGACAGCACGGGGGAAAGGGCCCAGTATGTCGAGCCCCCAGACGGAGAATGGCTAGGAGAGAGGGATCATTTGAAGGGCTTGAGCTGGTTGATAAAGCTTCTTTGAATGGAACTGACACGCTTCACACTTGGTTACTAGTGTCATCGCATCCTGGAGGGCGGTGGGCCAGAAGAAACCTTGCCGGAACGCCTTGCCGGCAAGGGCTCTTGACCCTATGTGGGAGCCACATATGCCTCCATGTATCTCTGCCAACAGCTCCAGTCCTTCCTCCCGGGGGATGCACTTCAATTTCACACCGTTCGGCCTTCTCCTATACAGGACGTCATCGACAAACTAGTACAGGGCAGACCGACGGGCTACTTTTTCCGCTTCTTCCTGCTCCTCAGGAAGTTCCCCTGTTTGGAGGAATCAGACAGTATGCTGCACCCACGCCGGAGCCTGGGCTCGACGACAAGGACCAAAGGCATTTCCTCCGCCATGGGAGCGGCTGTCTCCACGGCCAGGGCTTGACGCCCTGCCGGAGCCAGTTGCTCTTTGGCCGGCTCAGCGTCCACGGCAGCATCCTTGCCGGCAGCCCCAGGGGGCTCGGCAGGAAAGTACTTCCCGGGACTTGATTTCCTCCGCTTGTTCCGCCCCGTTGATGGTTCGACGGATGGCTGAGTTAAACGGAGCAAAAAGGTACCTGGTTCCATAGGTAGCTTGCATGCAGCATGCTTCGATAGGTAATCGGCGATGTCGTTCTCCGCTCGGGGAACGTGATCCGCTTGGATACCGTCAAAGCGCTCCTCCAGCTTCCTCACTTCATCTACGTAGGCCTCCATCAATGGGCTCTGGTAATCCTTGTTGACTTGTCTGACGACAAGCTACGAGTCACCCCTGACGATGAGCTTCTTCACCCCAAGGTCTGCCGCGATCCTGACACCGGCAAGCAGCCCCTTGTATCCAGATGTGTTGTTTGTGGACATCTCCCTAGGAAAGTGCATCTGGATCACGTACTTGAGGTGCTCTCGGGTGGGTGCGACAAGCAGCACACCGGCACCGGCGCCTTGCAGCGAGAAAGCCTTGTCAAAGTACATGATCCAGTCGCGGTCCGCTTCCTTGCCGGGGAGAGCGGTCTCTTGGATTTCTTCGTCAGGTGTTGAGGTCCATTCCGCAATGAATTCTGCCAAGATTCTGCTCTGGATTGTTGAGGTACTTTCAAACTTCAACCCAAAGCTCGACAACTCCAAGGCCTCTTCCACAATCCTTCTGGTTGCATCTGGGTTGTGCAGTATCCGTTGTAACGGGAGGCGGGTGACGACAGTGATCTCGCGGGCTTGGAAGTAATGACGCAACTTCCTCGAGGCCATAAGGAGGCCGAAGAGCAATTTCTGCACACCGGAGTACCTCGACCTAGCCCCCTGCAGGAGGGCGCTGACAAAGTAAACCGGGTGCTGCATCATCTTCTTCTTCTGTACCACTTCGCTTGACTGTGCGGGCGTTGCCCTGATGGCGTTAGACTCTGCCGGGGGCCTTGCCTTGCCGGCACCAGGTCCTGCTGGGGGAATCTTTTGCTCGCCGTCCGTTGGTCCTGCCGTTGCCACTGCCTCCTCGTCGACCTCCCTTCGTGCCACCAGTGCGGCGCTGACAACTTGATTCGTTGCCGCTAGATATAGCAACAACGTTCTTGTGGTTTAGGTGCAACCAGTATTGGCGTGGAGGAAAGGTATTTCTTCAGATCCTGCAACTCCGCCTCGGCTTCTGGGGTCCACTCCATCGGGGCTGCCTTCTTCAAGATTTTGCAAAAGGGAAGGGCGCGCTCGGCGGACTTGGAGATGAATCGGCTCATGGCGGTGACATAGCCAGTGAGCCGACGCACATCCTTGATCCGCTTGGGCGCCTCAATCTGTTCAATAGCCTTGATTTTGTCTGGGTTTGCCTCAATCCCGCGCTGCGACACAAAGAATCCGAGAAGCTTGCCGGACGGAACGCCGAAGACGCACTTCTCAGGGTTCAACTTAAGGTTGATCTTGCGCAGGTTGGCAAATGTCTCTTCCAGATCTTGCACAAGAGTTGCCCCGTCCTTGCTTTTGACCACTATGTCATCCATGTACGCTTCCATATTTCTATGGAGCTGGGGTTCAAAACCAATTTGGACTGCTCTTGCAAACGTCGAGCCAGCACTCTTCAACCCGAAAGGCATCCGTAAAAAGCAATACGTACCACATGGGGTGATGAATGTTGTCTTCTCTTCATCTTCTCTTGTCATGAAGATTTGGTGGTAGCCCGAGTAGGCGTCGAGGAATGACAGCAGATCACACCCGACCGTGGAGTCGAAAATCTGGTCGATGCGCGGCAATGGGAAGGGGTCCTTAGGACAAGCCTTATTGATATCTGTGTAGTCAATACACAGCCTCCACTTCCCATTTGCCTTGCGCACCACTACCGGATTGGCCAACCACGTCGGATGGAGCACTCCTCTCACCAAACCCGCCGCTTCCAACTTCCTGATCTCCTCTGTGATGAACTCCTGCCTCTCCAGAGCATGCTTTCTGATCTTCTGCTTGACGGGCCGCGCATGAGGACAGACAGCTAGGTGGTGCTCAATCACCTCCCTGGGAACACCGGGGATGTCGGATGCTTGCCACGCAAACACGTCGACATTTGCCCGCAGGAAGGTGACGAGCGCGCCTTCCTATTTGCCGTCGAGGGTGGAGCCTATGGTGAAAGCCCCTCTCGTGCCATCCTCCCTGACGGACACCTTCTTGGTCCGCGGTGGCTCAGCTATGGATTTCTTGCTCTTGCCGGTAGAGCTCTCTGGCACGTCCTCGACGGTAGCATAACACTCCGAGGAGGTGCGCTTGCCGGAGTGGGTGCGAGAGGTCTTGCCGGGCTTCTTCTTCCCTCCCGGGGCTTCAGCGGCAGGAGCAAGTGCCTTGGCGGTAGCTACTGCGACTGCTTCCCGGTAGAGTTGGTCGGCACAAATCAGTGCGTCCTTCTTGTCGGAGGGGACGGAGATGATGGTCAACGGCTCGGGCATCTTTAGCATGTTGTAGGCGTAGTGCGACGCCGCCATGAACTTGGCTAGTGCCGGGCGGCCGAGGATCCCGTTGTAGGGCAAGGGGATCTCGGCCACGTCGAAGATGATCCTCTCCGTCTTGTGGTTCAACTCCCCTCCAAACGTCACGGGCAACGTGACCTTCCCCTTCGGCTGGCTCCTCCCCGGATTGACCCCTTTAAACGTGCTCGTTTCCTCGAGGTCTCCATCAGGGATTTGCAGCCTTTTGATCACGACGGGCGAGATCAAGTTCAGCCCGACCCCGCCGTCGACCAACATCTTGTTCACCTTGAGGTTACGTATCATTGGCGAGACCAACAACGGCAAACAACCGACCGGGGTTATGTGGTCAGGGTGGTCCTCGGCGTCAAAGATGAGGGGCGTGTCGGACCACTTCAGCGGCTTCTGAGCGTCGAACGACGGCTCCGCTGCTGTAATCTCACGCGCCCACTGCTTGAGCTGGCGGTGAGTAGTATGCAGCGAGGCGCCACCATCGACGCACATGGCCTTTTTAGCCTTCTGGAACTCTTGCTCGCCGGACTCGTCGTCCTCGTCATGATCATCGTCTTTTTGCTTCTTGTCACGGCCCTGGGCGGGCCTCTCTTGCTGGCTGTCCTTGTCGTGGCGGCTTCCTTGGCCGCCACGCTTCTTGCCGGATCCCTCGGCACCGTCCTGGCCCTTCTCCTTGTCCCGCCTCTCATACTCGGCCTTTTGCTTTTCAGCAAGCAGCTCGACTTGCTGGCAGTTCTGGAGGTCGTGGCCCTTGGTGTGGTGGATCTTGCAGTACTGCTTGCCAGAGCCCCCTGACTTGTCGGCAGCCGCTAAGGCCCGGCAGGCGACGCACCCGGCAATCTCCTTGCCGGGGTCGTCTGCCTTGACCTTCTTGGCAGTGCCGGTGTCGTCAGACCCTTCAACGTCAAGCACGGCCTTGCCCTTGCGTTTCCTGTTGCGACGCCGGCCCTTCTTCGTCGGGGCGGCGGTGCCTTCGTCAGTAGAGTCGGTTTTTGCGCTGGCGTCCTCGCCGGGGTACTTCCTTCCCTCTTCAGCCCGGGCGCACCTATCGGCCAGAACATAGAGTTCGGCCACATCCTTAACCTTGGTCATCGCCAGCTCTTCGTGCATCTTGCGGTTGCGCACGTTCTGATGGAACGCGCTGATCACAGCGGCGGGATGAACATCGGGGATGTTGTACTGCACCCGGCTGAATCTCTGGATGTACTTGCGCAGGGTTTCCCCTTCCTTCTGGGGAATGATATGCAGATCACTGGCCTGGCCATGAGCTTGGTGGCCTCCAGTGAAGGCGCCAACGAACTCATGGCACAGATCCGACCAAGAAGAAATGGAATCCGCTGGCAAGTGCATCAACCAGGACATAACATTGGGCTTCAGTGCCAACGGGAAGTAATTGGCAAGCACCTTGTCGTCGCGACCTTCGGCAGCCTGCATCGCGATGGGGTAGATGCCGAGGAACTCGGACGGATGGGTCTTGCCAGTGTACTTCTCGCCGACGTCGGGCTTGAACGTGCGGTGGGACGGCTACTAGAACTGCCGCAGCTCGCGGGTAAAGGCTGGGCAGCCCACCTCGTAAGGTAGGCCGCTGGAGCCCCCCGGCGCTGGGTGGTCCATAGCGGGTCCCGCCCGCTTGTCCGACTGGTGGCGTGTATCACGCCGGCGCTCGATAGTGGTTCGAGCATCTTCGTGAGCTCGTTCTCGAAGAACTTGGCGCTGGTCACGGTGGGTCCGCGGGTCGGACGACGCTATAGAGATGTTATCACAAGCGTCGTCACGACGAGCCGACACCCGCGGCGGCTGGCGAGGAGGAGGAGAGTGTACCATGACCGCAGCACCCCCGGTCCTCGCAGCGCTGGCATGGGGTGGCTCGGTGGAGTGCCGGCCCGAGGGTCCCGCCGGTCGCGGATCATCTTTGTTGGCGATGGTGATGAGGCTCCGGATGGTGGCCCTCCACTCGTCGAGCTTCTCCGCAGCAGGAGGGAAGTCGAGGAGCAGCTGCGCGCGCTCCAAAGCTTCTGCTGGCGTGGGTGGCGGCGACAGCTGCGTGGACCGTGGCGCGCTTCGACTTCTAACCACGTTAGAAGGAGCTCTATCATGACCCAGCGGCTGCGCGCCATTTTCGCCAGCACTTCGGCGGGCATGCTGAACTCCTTCGTCCCGCGGACGACGCACAGGGCTCTTCCCACGACGGTGTCCAGGGTCACCGGCGTGGTGACGCTGCTCGTCGCACACACCAAGGGAAGAGCGTGCAGTTGTCGCCGGCGTGGGCGTCTTGGAGGTTGCTACGCCGCCCGTGGGTGGCACAACGACACTCCTGGAGGGCCCCGCGCCGCCTGCGGGGGGCCAGCCCTGTCATTGGATTTGGTGGCGTGCAGCCCGTCGCCTAGCGCACGGATGGTGCCGCTCGCCAGGCTCTGACTGCCAGGGCGATGCTGGTGCTCGCGGACCGCAGCCCGGGTTCTGTCCGTGACCGGGCCGCTGCCCGCCCGTACTGGCACGGGCCGTTCGGCCCCCGACGAGCCGATCGTCGTGGCCGTCTTCTTCTTGGGAGCCATGGCGATGAAGAACCACTAGGCTAACTACTAGACCAGATTCTCACAATTGCGCCCCCTACCTGGCGCGCCATAGATGTCGGTGTGGAACGACAACTATAGGATCACAAGAATCCCTACTACGGTTGCTGGGGCGCAGGGTTGCAAGAAGAGTAGGATTAGTAATCAGCGCAAGGATTGTTTACCCAGGTTCGGGCCGCGAGGATGCGTAAAACCCTAGTCCTGCTTTGGTGGATGTATTGAGTGTTCTTGAGCCCTTGAACTAGCTACGGTGGCTGAGTAGTTCCAGAGAGCCGAATCCTTCTCCAGTACGCCATGGGCCTCCTTTTATAGTTGAAAGGGGCTGCCACAGTGGCACACAGGAGGTGGAAAGGCGTACAGTGCTACAAGCTTATCGCTCGTATTACAGGACAAGACGCATTTAATGCGTCGCTTAGGTGTCCCCTTGCTTTATTGGGGACGGGGCCGAGGCCCGTCCCGTCCATCGCCGCTCCCCCTCGTTTCGACACGCGCCCTGGCCAGCGCTGCATGTGGCGCCATGCGGGCAGGCAAGTAGCTGAGGTGGCGCGGTGGTAGGGTCTTCACGAAGATCTGCATGCCGCCACGCATGCGCTTGCTGATCCGGTCTGGGAGCTGCATGTTGCCACGCAGGTGCCAGCCCAGCTGGTTGGGCTGGCAGCTGCATGCGAACGGCGGTGGAGACTTGGCTGGTGCGGGCCTGGCAGTGGCCCTGCTTGCGTCCTCGGTGTGGGCCTTGTCGGGTGGCCCGGCAAGGGTCTTGTCATGGCGCGCTGTCGTCCCCGGCAAGGATCTTGCCGGGGGTCTTGTGGCTTTCCTCGGCAAGGATCCTGCCAAGGGTCGCGGTCTTCTGGTCCTCATCTGATCTTGAACATTCCTTGGTCTTGACAAAGATCTGCATGCCACCATGGAGGTGCCTCCCGAGCCCTAGTTCCAACGTGGTTGGTTGAGTTGGAACCCGTGGGCTCGAGGGTGGCTCACTTCGCTGGTGCTGGACGAGCAGCCCCGACAAGGGTCTTGCCGGGGCCACGGAGGCTGCCCCGGCAAGGGTCTTGCTGGGGGAACCTGCTTTGTCTCTCTGCTCTTTTGTGATCTTGGCCTTGGCGTTGCTCTGGCTGTCTTGAGCTTCGGTTTTACCTCGGTTCACCTCCCCTGTTCCGGTCGGTGCGGTCGTGGGCGCTGCTCCGACTGTCCGTGCACAGGTAAAGGGGTACAAAGGTGCGCCCCTTGTTTTGTACACCGACAAAGGCTGTACCCACCCATTGCCATCCCTATACCCTTCCTGTCAATGTTACAACCAAGAGTTTTCAATATCTTCCATGCTAAACATATTAGTGGCGGTTCCCAAGCGATAAAAGTAAAGTTTACTCCCCCTCCACCCTCAAACACAAGCCATGGCTAGTCGAATGCTCGGGTGCCCCCCATACCAACAACAGTCTGGGGGAGTTTTGTTCAATTCTTTGTAATTTTTTATTTTGGGACTGGGCATCCCTATTACCAGCCCCTCTCGTGCAAGGACAAGTGAATAAACACTCATTGTGAGACTAACCCGCTTAGCATGGAAGATATTGACCACTCCCTCGCTCCATGAGTGGTCCGGGCACACAAAACATATGTTCATTTGAATATTTGGAGGTGGCACATGTAAATTTACATAGAATGGCAGGGTAATACCGCATATAGGTAGATATAGTGGACTCATCTAGAATAAATGGTCTAAGGATTTTGATGCACAAGCAGTATTACCGCTTAGTACAGGTGAAGGCTAGTAAATAGATTCAGAAGCAGCCAGCTAGAGAGCAAAAATGGTCATGAATATGCATTATGAATAATCAACATTGAGTACTAGCATGAGTAGGATATAAACACCATGAACATAAATATTATAGAGGCTATGTTGGTTTTGATTCAACTACATGCGTGAACATGTGCCAAGTCAAGCCACTTGAAACATTCAGAGGAGGATACCATATCATCATTTTAATGCATGTTGACACCCAAGATAAATCATTATTCACTCCTAGCTACTTAAGTAATGCATGAGCAACTATAATCTCTAATTGTCATTGCAAACATGTTTAATCATAATATGCTAAATCATGGATATTGAGTTAAACATATTTACAAAACCAAGTTCAGTTCATACCCGCTTTTCTCTGCCACGGTCACTTCATCAAATATCGTCATTATTGCCTTTCACTTGCACGACCGAATGATATGAAAATAATAATAGTGCAAGAGTGTCGTGGACTAAGCTGGAATCTGCAATTTATTCAGAGGAGAAGTCAAAATAATATGGGCTCTTTGTTAGATCAACAATAATGCACACGAGAGCCACTCAACATTTTCATCGTGGTCTTCCCCTTGGTAGGACTCAATAAAAAGAAAAGAATTTTGGAGAAACAAACTGAAATATTTTTGGAGTTTTTAGTTTTTCTTGAAAGGAAGCAAAATAAAGAAAAACAAAAGCAAGAAAAACTATTTACACGGGAAAACTCCCAATAAGGAAAATAAGAAATGGGAAATCATTTTGGGTTTTCTTTTAATACTACAACTAATTTAATCTAGAAAAAAAACCAAAAATAAGCAAGAAATATTTTTGGATTTTCTGAAAGTTTTCCAAACACACAAGAACAAAGCGAGAAAATAAATCTAACATGGATAATACAATGAAAAAGTGTGGACACCGACAACTGAAATGAAATGTGTGAACATGAATGTAATGTCGGTGGAAATACGTACTCCCCCAAGCTTAGGCTTTTGGCCTAGCTTGCTAATCACCACCCGTAGTAGCCGTCCGGTCCCATGTGAAAGTGTTGAGGCGGCGGCACCTGAGCATCCAACTCCTGGGGCTCTTCCTCTGCCGCTGCCTGGTTGTTCCGGTAGGCTATAATGTCCGCTGGTAGGATAGTGTATCCGTTCATGGAAATATGATCAAACAAAGCAGGTGCAGGCAACGGGATAATATCAATGGTTTTCTCACTGAAAACTAAGTTGTAACGAATGTTGTAAAAAGAATTGGCAGCATTAGTAAACTGGTGATCCACCATTGCCTGGTGATCTAGATAAACTCGGGGCAAACGATAGGCATGGCGGTGTATCTAAACATTAAAGTGACTCGCTAAGTGAGTGGCATAAATACCACCATGTATTTTGCCCTTAGTTCTGTTAAGGTGCAGACGGCGTGCAATAATAGCTACTAGGTTAAAGGTGTGACCATTGTGAAGTGCACGGCGTAGAATAGCAAAGTCATGAGCACTAAGTATACCGCCTTTGTCCCTAGCAGTCAAACACTTCGCGTTGAATAAAGCAAAGTAATGCACAGAAGGAATCTACAAACTAGTGGCGGTGGCTTTCGACACTGTAAGTGCATCTAGTGCCACCCCTAGTTGGTTTTGGAGTATTGATGACAAACTTGGTTGAGGGACTAATGTGTTTGTGAGAATTACAGGATAACACAGGTAGTAGTCCCTCATTGATTCGGTTTGCCTACCAGAGCTGACCCCTAAAAATGTATGAAGACATTGAAGACAATGGTGGTTCGTGAAGACATTCACGATGAAGATAATGACCTGTGAAGACATTCACCTGAAGACTATGGAGTGCGAAGACATAGTTGTTTCGTAGTTTCCTTTTCTTCTTTATTGAGTCATAGGAACCACCGTACTGTTAAATGGGGTCCAAGTGAACAAAGTCAGATGACTGTGATGCTCAACCAAAATCCTATGTCTTCGAGCGAAGACTATGAGAGCAAATCTTATCCAGAATTGGATGATTCAGCTTTGCTTGTAGCCCAAGCCAAGTTGTCGCGTGTGTTTGAAATCCGACTGTTGGACACATGTCGGTTCCTTGGTGACCCAGGGTCATTTCGGACATATCATGTCGGGTTGCCTCCTGGCTATAAATAGCCCACCCCCTACACCATCATTTGGTGGCTGCTCAGAGTTAGTGCACGGCTTTTGTCATTTGAGAGCAACCCACCTCAGAAGCCTTTGAGGGAGAGATCCTTGCGAGGACAAAGCCCAAAACACCCAGAGCCAAAGAGTGTGAGGCATCACTAAAGTATTTCTATCCGCGTGACCTGAAGACTTGTTACACTTGAGGACTATGAATCCTCCAGCCGGTTAGGCGTCGCATTCTGAGTATCCAAGAGCCATTGTGGATCGCCGGTGAACGAAGTCTATGAAGGTTTGGAAGTCTACCTTGAAGACTTACCATGATTGGGCGAGGACTGGGTGTCCTTAGCTCAAGGGGAATAAGGTGAAGACGCGGTCTTCTGAGTTCAATGTCAGCCTCCCTAACCATACATACAGTTGTCACAGCAACTGGAACTGGTCTACCAAATCCTTGTCTTCGCCAAGATACTGGTTCTATCCCCCACTTCCCTTTACTTTACTGTTTGTCTTCGTGAAGTCATTGCTTTGCTGTCTGATCTGATTGACTTCACTGTGTGAAGACTATTACCTATTTGGCTTCATACTGTTTTCCATCCTGATCCATACTACCTAGCTGCTGATAGTCTTCGTACTTTCACTATATTGTTTACTTGACTATGGCTTGTCTAGTATAGTCTATCTTCTGCTGCATATCAATAGGTTCATTTCATCTGTTTGTCTTCAAAGACCTCGTGTTTTGAAGACTTTCATAAAAATTGCCTATTCACCCCCTCTAGTCGATAACTAGCACTTTCAATTGGTATCAGAACAAGGTGCTCCCTTGTTCTGTGTGATTCGGTTTAACCACCTGGAGTTTTAGCTATGTCGACTACAGGGATAATCAAGGTGTCCGCTGCGTGCCCAGTCTTCGATGGCACTGATTATCCCTACTGGAAGAATAAGATGTGCATGCATCTTGAAGCCATTGACGTCGACCTCTGGTATGTCGTCAAGACAGGCGTTCCCAAGGTCGATGAAGGTGTCACCGCTTCTAATGTTAAGAGGTTCATTCAACTGGATTCGACCGCCAAGAGCATCATCTGTGGTCATCTGACCAAAGCACAGTATGGCCGTGTGAGTGCACTGGAAACTGCGAAGCTAGTCTGGGACTGGCTCTCCAAGGTCAATGAAGGCGTCTCAACTCAAAGATATTCAAGGATTGATGTTCTTCGCAACCTCTTCAACCGCTTCAAGAGAAACGACAATGAGAATGTCTAGCTCACATTTGATCGCCTCACTGATATCACAAATGAGCTTCGCGCCCTTGGCGCCACTGAGATCACCAAGCATGAAATCGTGAAGAAGCTTCTAAGATCACTTGACAGCTCATTTCACACCCTAGCCCTGATGATACAAGAGTGCCCTGACTTCAAAGATCTCGACCCATCTGACATAATTGAGAGACTCAACACACACGAGTTCCAACTATCTGAGAAGAGATATATCTATGGCCCCAACTATGGCGAACCCGTGCTTTGAAGGCAAACGTTGTTTCCTCATCTGAAGAAGAATCGGACTGCAGTTTTGAGATCCTGAAGACATTGGAAAGGAGCTTGCTATGCTCATGAAGAAGTTCCAGAAATTCTCCAAAAAGAATCGCTTCGGAAAGTCTTCAGGATCTAGCTCAAAAAATGATGAGGCTTCCACTCATGACCACAAGAAAAGAACATGCCACAAATACAAGAAGTCGGGCCACTACATCTCTGAGTGCCCTGAATGGGACAAGGAATCTAAGAATAAGAAGAAGAATCAGAAGAAGAAGAAGAAGAAGAAGAAGAAGAAGAATAAGAAGAAGAATAAATCCTCAAATTCTTCTTCAAAGTCTTCATCAAAATCTTCGTCTCACAAGAAGAGCTCATCTAGCAAGGCTCGTGCATTCGTTGGCAAGGAGATGGATTCAGAGGAGGAGTCTACTTCTGAGGAGGCAGAGGTGGAGTCTGAGGAGGAGTCTGACTCAGGCATTGCAAGCCTGGCTCTAGCTTCGGCATTCGTCGCCAAGTCCATCTTCAACACTGAAGACAATGGTCACGTCGCCAACGCTGAAGCCGATGATGAGGACGACTCTGCTCCTACCTACTGCTTCATGGAATGAGGTGCCAACGTAAACTCGCGCGATGCTTACTTTCAAACATCCAGTGAAGATGACTCTGAATGTGAATCCAAACCTAGCTAATATACACTTGCTAAAATTGCAACCGAACAACAAACTGCTATGGAACATATTCAAAAGTTGCTAGACAAAAGCGATGACCTGTTGGACGCAGAAATGAATCGAACTCAGTCCTTAATTGAAGACATAAAAAATCTTCATGTTAAGTACGAGGAACTTGAAAGTCGTCATGAAACTCTCTCAGCTACTCATGAGAAGTTTTCCTATGATTATCTTCAAAGGAAGCAAGAACTTGAGAATCTGAGAGCATCTCATGAAGATATTCAAAAGGAGAACGATTCACTTCGCACTCAACAGATCAATTCCGCTCAGGAAGACTTTGAGCCACCTTGTTTAAAATGTCTTGAGTGTGATAATGCTGCCTCTGTTGCTGAATATTCTACTGCTGCTAGTGTTGCAATATCTTCAACTGCTGATGTGGTGACTAACCCCTCTCCTGAGGATACCACTACTATTGCTGATGAGAACGCTAGATTGAAGACTTTGCTTGAAACAGGCATGTACAAAAGCCTCAAAGGGCATCAGACACTATGTGATGTCCTCAAGAAACATATTTTGAACTGAAACTCTAGGAAAGAGGGTGTTGGGTTCGAGAGGAAAATGAACGTTGATGGTTCATACTGTGTCAGGACCGGTTTTCCAATAAAACATTTATTGAGAAACCGCCCCTTTTATCGGACCAGTATAGAAGAATCCTTCTTACTGGTGGACAAATCCTTGATACAGAAATCCAGAAGTACTAAATATTATACAAGGTTGAGCCGAGGTTGCTCAACAATTTATTACAAGCACGCCGATATAATACATAAGGGAGGATATGACACAAGGAGTATGGTGGCATAACTCCTGACTCGCAATAAAAGTGGTGGCGGATATGTCACAGTGAAGTGGGTGACATGACTCCTAAATCTTACAACTCATCGAGCGTCGGAGTGAGGCTCGATGACTTTTATTCTGGGTAGCGGAAGCGTACATAATACAAGTGACCAATTCCAGGATCGCATGGGACTGACTGAGACTCCTCTAGGCGTCGGACTCGCTATCAAACTCCTCATCCATAAGATCGCCTTCGTCAACATCTGGCCAAATCAACAAGCCAGGTGAGTACTTTGAATGTACTCGCAAGACAGTTTGGACATAAGATATAACAAATGCAAACATGATGCACATGAGCAGATTAGTAATGCGCACTCAGATAATAAATTGCACGACACGATAAATAAAAAGGAAGTCAGGCGGTAGTCCTCCCAAAATCCCAATAAAATAGCTGAAGACCGATCGGGTGTCTGAAGCGACGTCTCGAAAGGTAAAAAAATAAATTAACAATGCCGCAGTCGGGCGTCAGGGCGACACCACATAAAGGGCTTATATTGAAATATAAACGACAGTGCGTGCCACAGTCAGACGTCTAAGCGACATCTCGAAAAGGGCTTATAAAAGTAAATAGCAAGAATGCCACAGTCGGACGTCTGAGCGACATCACATAAAGGGCTTATATCAAAGTGAATAACAAGAGTGCCACAGTCGGACGTCTGAGCAACATCACATAAAGGGCTTATATCAAAAGTAAATAACCAGAGTGCCACAGTCGGACGTCTGAGTGACATCACATAAAGGGCTTATATCAAAGTAAATAACAAGAGTGCCACAGTCAGACGTCTGAGCGACATCACATAAAGGGCTTATATCAAAAGTAAATAACCAGAGTGCCACAGTCGGACGTCTGAGCGACATCACATAAAGGGCTTATATCAAAAGTAAATAACTAGAGTGCCACAGTCGGACGTGTGAGCGACATCACATAAAGGGCTTATATCAAAAGTAAATAACAAGAGTGCCACAGTCGGACGTCTGAGCGACATCACATAAAGGGCTTATATCGAATTCAAGTAGCTCATGAATTTGAATCATCTCAAGGAAACACTCATGTACGTAATAATAAAATGGTTAGTCCATCCACAGGATTAACATTCAGCCGGGTTTACCACTCATGTTTATTCACCGGAGATTTTCACTGAGACTGACACAGAGACTGACGCTGAGACGGACGTTGAGACTGATACTGATACTGATATGGATGTGTTGACCAAGATCCTTGACCATGGACACGGTTACTCGGATGGTTTTGACTCTGCAGAGTTTGTACTCTTTAACCACAGCCAACGGATTTCAGTAGTCACAAAGGACTAGTTCCGTTTACGGTATTTTAGGAGAAACACATCTAACTAGTACACTGTTGGGGAACGTAGTAATTTTCAAAAAAATTCTACGCACACGCAAGATCATGGTGATGCATAGCAACGAGAGGGGAGAGTTTTGTCCACGTACCCTCGTAGACCGAAAGCGGAAGCGTTAACACAACGCGGTTGATGTAGTCGTACGTCTTCACGATCCGACCGATCAAGTACCGAACACACGGCACCTCCGAATTCAGCACACGTTCAGCTCGATGACGTCCCTCGAACTCCGATCCAGCCGAGTGTTGAGGGAGAGTTTCGTCAGCACGACGGCGTGGTGACAATGATGATGTTCTACCGACGCAGGGCTTCGCCTAAGCACCGCTACGATATTATCAAGGTGTAATATGGTGGAGGGGGGCACCGCACACGGCTAAAAGATCGTTGATCAATTGTGTGTAGAGAGGTGCCCCCCTGCCCCCGTATATAAAGGTGCAAGGGGGAGGCCGCCGGCCAAGGAGGTGTGGCGCGCCAGGAGGAGTCCTACTCCTACCGGGAGTAGGACTCCCCCCCTTTTCCATGTTGGACTAGGAGAGGAAGGGGGAAGAGGTGGAGGGGAGGAAGGGAGGGGGGGCGCCGCCCCCCTCTCCTTGTCCTATTCGGACTGGGGGGGAGGGGCGTGCGGCCCTGCCCTAGCCTCCTCTCCTCTCTTCCACCTAGGCCCACTAAGGCCCATTAAGTTACCGGGGGGTTCCGGTAACCTCCCGGTACTCCGGAAAAATCCCGATTTCACCCGGAACACTTCCGATGTCCAAACATAGGCTTCCAATATATCAATCTTTATGCCTCGACCATTTCGAGACTCCTCGTCATGTCTGTGATCACATCCGGGACTCCGAACAACCTTCGGTACATCAAAACACATAAACTCATAATATAACTGTCATCGTAACGTTAAGCGTGCGGACCCTACGGGTTCGAGAACTATGTAGACATGACCGAGACACCTCTCCGGTCAATAACCAATAGCGGAACCTGGATGCTCATATTGGTTCCCACATATTCTACGAAGATCTTTATCGGTCAGACCGCATAACAACATGCGTTGTTCCCTTTGTCATCGGTATGTTACTTGCCCGAGATTCGATCGTCGGTATGTCGATACCTAGTTCAATCTCGTTACAGGAAAGTCTCTTTACTCATTCCGTAATACATCATCCTACAACTAACTCATTAGTCACAATGCTTGCAAGGCTTATAGTGATGTGTATTACTGAGTGGGCCCAGAGATACCTCTCCGACAATCGGAGTGAAAAATCCTAATCTCGAAATACGCCAACCCAACAAGTACCTTTGGAGACACTTGTAGAGCACCTTTATAATCACCCAGTTACGTCGTGACGTTTGGTAGCACACAAAGTGTTCCTCCGGTAAACGGGAGTTGCATAATCTCATAGTCATAGGAACAAGTATAAGTCATGAAGAAAGCAATAGCAACATACTAAATGATCGAGTGCTAAGCTAACGGAATGGGTCAAGTCAATCACATCATTCTCCTAATGATGTGATCCCGTTAATCAAATGACAACTCATGTCTATGGCTAGGAAACATAACCATCTTTGATCAACGAGCTAGTCAAGTAGAGGCATACTAGTGACACTCTGTTTGTCTATGTATTCACACATGTATTATGTTTCTGGTTAATACAATTCTAGCATGAATAATAAACATTTATCATGATATAAGGAAGTAAATAATAACTTTATTATTGCCTCTAGGGCATATTTCCTTCATACACACCCATTCCACATTCCGCTGCCAGGGATCACCCTAGGCAACGTTCAAGAAAAACTTTAAGACGGGGAGGCTACAACCTCGAGTAGCATGGGATCAAATTTATATCGCGCGCTCTAAGGGGTGCCCCCCTCTCGGTCCCAACCGGAAACACCCATGCCCCTTGACCGGATGACGGGCTTTAATCCAGGGCCATGGAACCCTCATCACGGCCCCTCTATTTGGTGTGTACGAGGAAAGAGGTTTGCAACTTACTAAACCGTATTCTTTGCAGAAAACATGTGGCAGCACGAAAAGGGGACGGATGGTAACGTGGCTTGATCCACGTTGACACTGGAGTTTAACGGTTGACATAAGACTGGCATGCTTCAACAATACCATCTTACCACCTTTCATGTCACCACATGATCATGTTATCTCCCATCAAATGATCACATCAAGTTTCGAAGCTCACTCGTAATTGCCTTGCATGCAATATAACACTCACTGATGCTCATATAAACATGCCATGAACTAACTATTCAAGCAAACATGCAAAACACTCATCATATCAAAGGTTCAAACATGCTTGCCTGGTTCGGAGTAGTCGGAGTCTAGCTCGGCGAAGTTCGCGGTTCCGTCACCTCCTCCGGTATCTACGGTATAAAGAAATCGCATACTAACGTAAATACCGAGTGTGCATAAAATTTGTTCCAAATATTTTTACAATAAATATGATAACAAACTAGACAGAAAAACAAAGATGACAGAAAAAGAATCAACTCAAAATCATCTTTTGTTTAAAAGTTATAAAGGTTTTAGTCCAGGGAGTAATCTGTGATGAAACAGAAAGTTTCCAGGGGTTAGTTTATAAAAATAGAAAACGTACTTTGCCCGAAGGCGCTTTCAGAAAATGGTTCAAATAAGAGAGAGAGGCTGATGAGGGGGTCCCACCCGCCAGGTTTAAAAATCAAAACAGAGGCCCCGGCGCCCGAGGGCCGCGGTGGGGAAGAGGACGGCCACGCGTAGGCTTCTGGTGGTGTGGGCGGTGCTGGACGGCGCCGTCCCTCGCTGCGCCTCTCTGGCAGCCGCAGCAAGTGCTGCTGCCGCTGCTCATGGGGGCGATGCACCTCTGCCAGCTCACCGCCGACGCTCGCAACCGTCCAGGTGACCGTGCGGCGCGGTGGATAAGAAGGAGGAGCAGTGAGCAACGAGCCAACGAGGGCACTGGCGAGATTGACGCTGCCGACTGACGAAAACGACACTGACGACTAAACTGAAACACTGAACTCTGAATTTTGACAGAAATAGTGCACGCCAGCTGTTCGACGAAATGATTCTGGCATGTGGAAAATTTTTCTGGAGTTGATCTTTGGTGGAGAGGTCTCTTGATGCATCTGGAGGCTGCCTGATTTTTCTCAGAATTTTTGGGGAAGAAAGATAATGAATTTCACCAAAAATGGCAAATCTGGTCCAAACTTGCAGCAAGCAGAATTTGAAAAATTTGAACTGTGGACCAGTGGATCTTGATGGATCTAGGTTGAGGGTACTAAGGACTAGTCAGAGGAGTTTGTTTGGAACCAAAACTCAAAAGGGATCTGGTGGTTCCTTTGTAAATCACCAAGGTTCAAAATAAATGATAGAAATAGTTTTGAGGATAAAATAAATAGGAATAAAATTTAAAAGAGTTTGAAACTTGCTGGAATAGGATGCTTGGCTTGACCCAAAGTAGAGGGAGGGGTTTTGGAAGAAATTTTCAACCTAGGTCATGGCAAGAAATTTTTTTTAATGAGGAAGAATCAATCCATAAGTCATAGGGTTATTTCTAAAAGAAAGGATTTCAAAAACTTCCCCAAAGCAAATATTTGTGTTGAGTCAACACAAGATGTAAAACCCTCAAGACCACAAATCAATATTGAGAAGGACCCTTTTAAAGAAAATATTTGTCACAAAAAAATTGAGAAGGAGAGTCCCTCTTTTCGAAAAATTCAAATAACCTCCTTTAAATCAAATAAAAAAAGCCAAATCAAAATTTTTGGAGTGTTACAACACCTACCCCCATAGGAAAAATCTCGTCCCCGAGATTTCAGCTGATCCTCAAATAGGTGTGGGCACTCTGCCTGAAGAAAATCCTCTCTTTCCCATGTTGCTTCATCCTCAGTGTGATTGCTCCACTGAACCTTGAAAAATTTAATTGTTTTCTGACGGGTCCTCCTTTCAGACTCCTCTAATATTTTTATTGGACGTTCCCTGTAGGTGAGGTCTGGTTGCATCTCAATGCTCTCATGTGGTACATGCTTCTCTGGGTTGCTTACGTATTTCCTCAACTGTGAGACGTGGAACACGTCGTGGACGTCTGACAGCTCTTTGGGTAGGTCTAGCTGGTAGGCTACTGTGCCTATTCGTGCAACTACACAGAAGGGTCCAATAAATCTTGGGGCTAGCTTTCCTTTAACCTTGAACCGTTGCAGGCCCCTCATAGGAGATACTCGTAGATACACATATTCACCGGGTTCAAAGCTGACTTCACGATGTTTTCGAACGTAATAGCTCTTTTGTCGGCTTTGAGCTGTCTTGAGTCGGTCCCTGATTAGTCTAACTTTCTCCTCGGCTTCCTTGAGCATGTCTGGGCCGAAGATACGACTGTCTCCTGTTTCTGACCAATTTAATGGAGTACGATATCTCCGCCCGTACAAGGCTTCAAAAGGTGCCATTTGTAGACTGGCTTGGTAACTGTTGTTGTATGCAAACTCGGCATATGGCAAGCTTTCCTCCCAACTAGTTCCATAGGTGAGAACACATGCTCTCAGCATGTCCTCTAGAATTTGGTTCACGCATTCAGTTTGTCCATCAGTCTGGGGGTGGTATGCTGTACTGAATGCTAGTCGAGTCCCCAGAGCTTGTTGTAAATGATCCCAAAATCTAGAGACGAATTGAGTGCCTCTGTCGGATATTATAGTCTTTGGAACTCCATGCAGGCAAACTATACGGGAGAGGTAAAGGTTGGCAAGCTTCTGAGTGGTGTAGGTTGTCTTTACGGGAATGAAATGTGCCACTTTAGTTAATCTATCGGTGATGACCCATATGGCATCATTTCTGTGTTGTGACCGAGGAAGTCCGACAATAAAATCCATTCCAATTTCGTCCCATTTCCACTCAGGTATCCTGTTTGGCTGCAACAGCCCTACTGGTTTTTGGTGCTCGGCTTTAATGCGTTGACATGAATCACAACATGCAATGAATGTGGCTATATCCCTCTTCATACCGTGCCACCAAAATTTTTCCTGGATGTCCTTGTACATTTTGGTCCCTCCAGGGTGGATTGAATATGGAGCGGTGTGGCCTTCGGTTAGAATTTGCTGTTTTAGGCCCTCTGTGTTTGGTACGCAAAGTCTGTCCTCGTACCATAATATTCCCTCATCGTATACGACGAATTCTGAAGCCTTGCCCAGACTTACCTTTTCTTTATGCCTTCAATGTTGGGATGTCCATGCTGAGCTTTCTTAATCTGTTCCATTAGGGTGGGCTGTATTTCCAGATTTGACGCGTTGCCCTCAGTGACCATCACCAAGTTGAGTTTGGCGAACTCCTGCTGAAATTCAGGCCTCAAGTTCTGTAGACTGTCGTTGCCCGAGCTGGGGTTCCGACTAAGAGCATCTGCCACTACATTCGCTTTTCCTGGATGGTAGTGAATGCCAACATCATAATCTTTGACTAATTCCAACCAGCGTCGTTGCCGTAAATTGAGCTCTGGTTGTGTGAAAATATATTTGAGGCTTTTATGATCCGTATATATTTCACAACGATTCCCAAGCAAAAAGTGCCTCCACTCTTTGAGTGCATGGATGACTGCTACCAACTCCAAGTCATGAGTAGGATAATTTTCTTCATGCTTTCGTAGTTGCCTGGAAGCATATGCGACAACTTTGCCATCTTGCATCAATACGCACCCGAGGCCCTTCCGGGATGCGTCACAATACACTTCAAAACTTTTGTGTATGTCTGGCACAACCAATACCGGTGCTATTGTTAATTTCCTTTTGAGTTCCTGGAAACTTTTCTCGCACGCTTCAGTCCATACAAATTTCTTATCCTTCTTGAGTAACTGTGTCATTGGTTTTGCTATGGTGGAGAATCCCTCGATAAACCTTCGGTAATATCCAGCCATTCCTAGGAAACTTCGTACATCTGTTACGTTGGCTGGTGGTTTCCAGCCAAGTACGGCCTTGACTTTTTCTGGGTCTACGGCAACACCTTCTTGGGTCAATACATGGCCTAGAAAACCAACCTCTCTTAACCAAAATTCACATTTGCTGAACTTGGCGTATAATTGATGTTTCCTCAATTCTCCCAGTACAATTCTAAGATGTTCAGCATGTTCTTCCGGCGTCTTTGAGTATACTAGAATATCATCAATGAACACCACAGCAAATTTCTCCATAAATTTCATAAACACTTTGTTCATGAGGTGGACAAAATATGCGGGGGCGTTTGTCAGTCCAAACGGCATTACTGTGAACTCATATAATCCGTATCTGGAAGTGAATGCTGTCTTAGGGATATCTTCTGTCTGTACCTTTAATTGATGATACCCCGATCTTAATCCAATTTTCGAGAAAACCTTGGCTTGTGCGAGCTGGTCAAATAATTCATTTATCCGTGGCATCGGATATTTGTTTTTGATGGTGACCATGTTGAGTGCTCGATAGTCTATACATAACCTCAGTGTCCCATCCTTTTTCTTTGCAAATAATACTGGTGAACCCCAAGGTGAGGAGCTGGCTCGTATAAATCCTTTGTCCAGTAATTCTTTTATTTTCTTCTTTAATTCTACCAACTCGGAGGGTGCCATTCTGTAAGGTTTCTTGTAAATGGGGGTGGTTCCAGGTGCTAGTTCAATGAACTCTATTTCCCGGTCTGGTGGTGTTGAGGATATAACCCTTAGAGTCACCCGCCAGGAGGGGCCGGGTTACTCATAATGGTCATCACGCGAAGCCCAGTACCGAGCTTGAAGACGGCGGGTCAATGATGGGCCTAAGACCCGGAGATGGCTTAAGGCCCGTAGTGATAAACCGCCGTATGGCAGGACTTGTAGTGTAAGGCAAGAATAGTTGAGAGTCCGAGCCGGACACTCTTATGAGCTGGCCGGGACTCTGAGAGCCGCTGGGCGTCAACCTCTCTATATAAAGGGACGACCCGGCGGCGGTTTAGGGACAAGTAAGATCTCGTCGAAAGCCAGGCATAGCAATCAAGCTCCCTGGTCATCGAAACCATAATCAATACCACCTCAACTGGACGTAGGCTTTTACCTTCACCGTAAGGGGCCGAACCAGTATAACCCCCGTGTTCCTTGTCCCGTTTAACCCCTTTAAGCTTCCTAGCTGCGATGGCTCCATGACTAAGTCCTAGCTCGAGGACATCTGCCGTGACAATTCCACGATAGTTGGCACCCACCATGGGGCCAGCGCGCGGTGGATTTGAGTTCTTGAAGGGCATCTTCGAAGGGCTCAAGGGATACGCTGTGGGCCGGATGACCAAGAGTCGTCGCGGCAAGCTCTACATCGACAATGCAAACTGGGGCCCCGACGCCGGCTCAATTGAGTACGGGTACCGGGTCCCCTCCGGCGGAATTCATGTCTTCATTGGCAAGATTGGTGAGCCGGGCCCTGAGCCGGATCTCTGCGCCGGTCTCATCGAGACGGCTCAGCGGGCATGACCCGCCCGGGCTCTACCTGCCTTGAAGCATGCTTTTGTGGGATGTGTTCATGGAGGACTCTCTGAAGGGTCTGGATCTGGTGATGAGACGGCCGCCGGCTCTGATAGCGAGTCGTCTATGGATGAGTCAAACTCATCGTATCAACTTCAAGATGGCAGGCTCAGGGGTTGTTCTGATGGAGACAGCATTCCGGACCCCTTTGAACCGCCGAGCCGGGTTGGAATCTTCATGACCGGCGCGCAACCTGTTCAAAACCCCGCCTCCGGGTCAGGAAGCCCGGTGCCTTCGCCGGCACAGGTGCTGATGGATCTTATAGATAAGATGACAGTCCTATTGACCACTACGGTAGCTCCGGCGGATCAAGTTCAACATGACGCGGAGGTGGCACAGTTAAAACTGGATCTAGCAAAGGCCAAGGAGGATCTGGCGGCGGAGGGGATCAGGATGGCTGCGGAGAGGGCGGCTCTCGACGCCCAGGCTCAGTTGATTCAGGCACAGTCCTTCCGGCTCACGATGGATCAAAACGCATCCAATGAGGTCATGAGAAGGAGGCATCAAAAGGCCCAATCTCGACTCCCTTCGGTTTACGATCCTCGAAACCTCTTCAACACGCCAGGTGCAGGGTCTAGTAACCCGCCGGAGATCATAGTGCCCGGGGCTGGGACACCAATTCAGCCCCAAGTAATGGGACCGCCCCGGGCGAACCCTGCCCCGCCTCAGTATGTGCCAATACCACCGGGTCATTACGCCAACCCGTTGGAAAACATGGTCGCCGCGGTGGCACGGCTGGCGGCTCTCCCAATTGATGGCGACTCTCCAACAGCGGTCGAAACCCGCCGGGTCAGGGAGCTCCTTCAGACAGCTCTGGCGCAGCAAGAGGCGTACTCTTACAGCCGGGACAGGATCCATTCAACCCCTCGTCCAGGCCGGAGCCCGAGTTATAGCAGACACATGGTTTCAGCGACCGGCTCAAGTAATGTCCGACGCCATGACTTGCCACCTAGCCATGGCCCGGCTCATAACGGAGCCTTTCACGCAACAGACCAAGACAGAGCACGGCAAGGGGCAGAGCAGGTGCCTCAGTTGACGGCTTACCAGACACCCCCGGCTTATCCGACGGCTTCCGTCGACGTGGGTATCCCTACGAGGACTGGAGGTGTCCCTTGTTTAGTGCCGGCTCTCCGCAATGAACGTCTACCCAAGGACTTCAAAGGGCCTAGGAAGGTGCCTAATTACACGGCTGATTTACAACCCGGAGCCTGGATCGAGAGTTACGAGATGGCCATGGAATTGCTGGAGGTTAGTGAAGTGGCGATGGCCAAGTACTTCACCATGATGTTAGACGGGACGGCCCGCACTTGGTTGAAAGGGCTACCACCGAATTCCATCGGGTCTTGGGCTGAGCTGAAAGCCCGGTTCATCCAAAACTTCAAAGATACCTGTAGGCAGTCTATGTCAATTGTGGATTTGACTAACTGTAAACAGAAGGAGGGTGAGTCTACAACACATTGGGTTCGCCGGGTCAAAGAGATAATACATTCATCTGATAAGATGGATGCCGGCTCTGCAGTCTTAATGTTGGAGCAGAATTGTCGCTTCCTGCCCCTGAAGATGAAACTCGGGCGGCTCAAACGCGACTGCAATGATATGGGTACGCTGATGGCGGCTCTCGTCAAGTACGCCGACTCTGATAGTACCAAGGACCCCGCTTCGGATGATGAAAGGACAGGAAAGGGAAGGAAGAACGGCAATGGCAAGGGTCCTCAGCATAACCTGGCAAGCCAAGGAGGTAACAAGCGTAAGGCTGATGGCAGCATGGAGTTTGTGGTCAATGCCAGCTCACAGGGTAACAACCAGCGGCGTAAAGGGAGGCCACCTCCCCGAGCTGGCGGGTCAGGCCCGACGCTCGAGCAGTTGTTGAATGAGCCTTGTCCGAGCCATGGTTCTAGGGAGAAGCCAACTACTCATCTATGGAAAGATTGCGCAATCATGAAGGCCTTTAAGAATTCCAGTGCCTTTAATGGCAACAATGGCCCGGGCGGCGGCTCAGGCGCTGGCGGTTTTCATGGCCCGGGCGGCGGCTCAAATCCTAATCCTCAGAATGGTCAAGGGGGCTTTTATCAGCAGTCCGCCCAGGGTCATCAACAGCAGCAGGGGGGTTACCAGACCAATCCAAAGCAGCTTAACGATGGACAGTATCACGTGTTTACCACCAGTCTGTGTAAGCGAGATCAGAAGCTTCATAAGAGGGTTGTGAATGCTGTTCAGCCGGCGGTTCCACGCTATTTAAGATGGTCTGAGCAGCCTATTGTGTGGAGTAGGGAGGATCACCCTCCCCAGGTTGATAATCCGGGTCACTTGGCCCTGGTGGTGGCTCCCCAGGTGGGAGGATATAAGTTCACTAAGGTGCTCATGGATGGAGGCAGCAGCATCAACATCCTCTATTATGAGACCTTTCGTCGTATGGGGTTGATTGATAAGAACCTCAGCCAGTCCAATACTGTTTTCCATGGCGTGGTGCCTGGTAAGTCGGCTTATCCAGTTGGTAAGATCGAATTGGAAGTGGCCTTTGGAGATGAGTACAACTACAGGGTGGAAAAATTGACCTTTGAGGTGGTCAAGATAAGAAGTCCGTATCATGCCATATTTGGGCGGCCGGCTTACGCCAAGTTCATGGCACGGCCGTGTTACATATACCTACAGCTCAAGATGCCGGGTCACAATGGAACCATTACGGTTCATGGTAGCCGAAAGGTAGCTTTGGAATGTGAGGAAGGTGACGCGGCTTATGCAGAATCTGTTTGTGCAACAGAGGAGCTGAAGTTTTACAAGGATAATGTTGACCGAACAGATATGACATCTCTGAAAAAGCCGACCACGGAGCATGAGCCGGCAATGAAATTTAAGTCAGCTGATGAGACTAAACTTGTTGATTTCGTTCCAGGTGACTCATCTCAGCAGTTTAGCATCAGTGCCAATTTGGATCCAAAATAGGAAAGCGCGCTCATCGAGTTCATCCGTGAGAACAGGAATGTCTTTGCATGGAAACCTTCTGACATGCCAGGTGTACCTAGAGAACTCGCTGAGCACACTCTCAATATTGATCCGAAATTTAAACTGGTCAGGCAATTCCTTCGGCGGTTTAATGAAGAGAGGCGGAAAGCCATTGGTGAGGAGGTGGTCCGGCTCTTGGCGGCCGGGTTTATTGTCGAAGTCTTTCATCCAGAATGGTTAGCTAACCCGGTGCTCGTGCTCAAGAAGAATGGCACCTGGCGGATGTGTGTGGACTACACGGACTTAAACAAGGCGTGTCCGGCTGATCCTTTTGCCCTTCCCCGTATTGATCAAATCATTGATGCTACGGCGGGTTGCGAGCGCTTAAGTTTCTTGGATGCTTATTCTGGATACCATCAGATTAAAATGGCATTTAAGGACCAGGAGAAGACGACGTTCATCACTCCCTTTGGAGCCTTCTGTTATGTGTCTATGCCTTTTGGACTCAAGAGTGCACAGGCGACTTACCAGCGTTGTGTGCAGAATTGTCTTCATAACCAGATTGGGCGCAATGTTCACTCCTATGTGGATGATATCGTGGTTAAGTCCAGGGAGAAGGGGACCCTGATAGATGACCTTAGAGAAACTTTTGATAATCTCCGGGTTTACAAGATGATGCTTAACCCGGCCAAGTGTGTTTTTGGTGTTCCTGCAGGCAAGCTCTTGGGTTTCCTGGTTTCTAACAGAGGCATTGAAGCTAACCCGGAAAAAATCAAGGCAATCACCTCTCTGGCTAAGCCGGCGTGTATAAACGACGTCCAGCGCCTGGCGGGTCGTATCGCTGCTTTAAGCCGGTTTATAAGCTGTTTGGTTGAGAAGGCCATGCCGCTGTACCAGTTGATGAAGAAAACTGATGACTTTATCTGGAATGATGCTGCCCATGCTGCTTTTGAGGATTTGAAGAGATAGCTGGCCGAGCCCCCAGTCCTCGCTGCTCCGGTTGACAAGGAGCCCTTATTACTGTATGTAGCTGCTAACACACGAGCCGTCAGTGTGGCTGTGATGGTGGAGCGCAAGGAAGAGGGTAAGGAATATCTGGTTCAGCGGCCGGTTTATTACGTCAGTGAAGTGCTCATCGAGTCCAAACAGCGGTATCCACATTGGCAGAAGCTTGTTTATGGTGTGTTCATGGCAAGCCGGAAGCTTAAGCACTATTTTCAGGGTCACCCCATTACGGTGGTTAGTTCTGCTCCCCTTGGAGATATCATCCAAAACAGAGAAGCCACGGGGAGAGTGGCTAAGTGGGCTAGAACTTGGGCCTCATGGTCTGAAATACGTACCACGCACTGCTGTTAAATCTCAAGCTTTGGTGGATTTCATCAACGATTGGACAGAGCTACAGGTGCCTGAAGAAAAGCCGGATAATACATATTGGACTATTCACTTTGATGGGTCTAGGCAATTGGAAGGTTCGGGGGCTGGAGTTGTATTGGCTTCCCCTAAAGGTGACAAGTTTCATTATGTGCTACAGTTGATGTTTCCTTGTACTAACAATGCGGCTGAGTACGAGGCCTTGCTCCATGGTCTTCGGATGGCCAAGGAGATGAGCTTGAGCCGAGTAAGGTGCTTCGGCGACTCAGATCTAGTGGCTCAACAAGTATCAGGCAAGTGGGATTCCAAGGACCCTCTCATGGCGGCTTATCGCCATGAAGTTGATACCATTGCTGGACACTTTCAGGGTTACCAAGTAGAGCACATCGATCGCAGGAAGAACGAGGCGGCTGATGCATTAAGCCAGCTGGGCACTCAGCGAAAACCGGTGCCGCCTAATACTTTCTTGGACATCTTGCATAACCCTTCTGTTAAGGTACCTACAGAGGAAGACTTGGTTGTCCCTGACCCGGAGGCACAGTTGGTGGCGGCTCTCCACATCACCCCGGACTGGACAGTGCCATACTTGGCTTACATGACCCGGGGAGATTTGCCTGAGGATGAAACTTTGGCCAGACAAATAACCCGGCGGTCTAAGTCAATGGTTGTTATCAATGGTGAGCTGCATCGCCGCAGTGTTACAGGAGCGTTCCAGCGTTGTGTCTCCCCTGAGGAAGGTCAAGAAATCTTGCGTGAGATTCACGAAGGGGATTGTGGCCATCATGTCGGCTCAAAATCCCTTGTGGCCAAGGCTTTTCGTCATGGTTTTTATTGGCTGACGGCTCATGCTGATGCGGAGGACTTGGTCAGTAAATGTGATGGTTGCTAGAGGTTCTCGCGACGGGCTCATGTGCCGGCTCAGGAGCTGAGGATGATACCAATCACTTGGCCATTTGCGGTCTGGGGGCTTGATATGGTTGGGCCTTTTAAAAGGTCTAAGGATAAGAAGACTCACCTTTTGGTGGCAGTTGACAAGTTCACAAAGTGGGTTGAGGCAGAGCCCGTTAGCAAGTGTGACGCAGCCATGGCGGTTCAGTTTATGAAAAGGGTGATTTTTCGCTTTGGTTTTCCGCACAGCATTATAACTGACAATGGGACTAATCTGTCTAAAGGCGCCATGGAGGAGTTTTGTCAACGTGAGCATATTCGACTCGACGTTTCCTCAGTGGCTCACCCTCAATCCAATGGTCAAGCTGAGAGGGCTAATCAGGAGATTTTGAAGGGTATCAAGCCCCGGCTTTTGGTCCCTTTGCAACGGACGCCGGGTTGTTGGGTGGAGGAGTTACCCTCCGTGTTTTGGAGCATCAACACTACTCCTAACAGGTCTACGGGTTACACGCCTTTCTTCATGGTTTATGGAGCGAAAGCAGTCCTCCCCAGTGACATCCGTCATGACTCGCCTCGAGTGGCGGCTTATGTTGAGGCGGATAATGAACAGGCGCGCCAAGATGCTCTTGACTTGTTGGACGAACAGCGTGACGTGGCAGCAGCTCGCTCAGCGATTTACCAACAAGACCTGCGCCGTTATCACAGTCGCCGGGTTAATTCCCGAGTCTTCCAGGATGGTGATCTGGTGCTCCGGCTCATCCAAGATCAAACAGATGCACACAAGCTATCCCCGCCTTGGGAAGGGCCCTTTGTGGTCAGCAAGAACTTGCACAACGGGTCATACTACCTTATTGACGTTCGGGAGCATAAAGATTCATGCAAGTCGGAGGAAGAGACCCGTCGGCCGTGGAACATAGCTCAGCTTTGGCCTTATTACACTTGAGCCACCGGCTCTCATAATGTACATATTTCTATAGCCATGTATATATTATGTTAAATAATAAAGCAGGACCTCTGTCCTTTTCTCCTCCAAAGGTAAAAGTGTTGTTTCCATTACACCATCACATGGTCACTTGGAGGTGGATCCGGCTTATGATCGTATTCGAATCTAGCTGTATGCAATATAATCACCTGGGGGCTTCCTGTTCAAACATAGGTCGTATTCGAACCAAAGAGAACATAGCTGTCGATACCCACTTGATTGGCAAAGTACCGAGCTCATTGGGGAGTTTTCTTTGATCATATTTGAATCATAGCTCAACCCCCTTTGGGAACCGACGTGGATCGTATTCGAATCAGCGTCGTTAAACAACTCTTAAGTTCATTTGGGGGCTTCCTGTTCAAACATGGGTCGTATTCGAACCAAAGAGAACATAGCTGTCGGTACCCTCTTGATTGGCATCGCCAAAGCCACTGGGGGCTATATGATCGCATTCGAATCTTAGCTTAACCCCTTTGGGACGGTTCTCTGGTCGTATTCGAACCGGAAGCCCTTAAGTTTTTGATTTTCTGATTTACAACAAGTTTTGTTGGTCACATCAGCAGTGTGCAAGGGCGGCTTTTCCTTTGCCGACTTAATTTTGATTCACAATGTTGATAACATATAGTAAGTATTCTTGACGCTGGTAAACCGGAGTTGAGGTCTTCATCTCATCATTCGGGTTACATAAGCCGGAACTCTACTTGAAGGCCCGTAAGTATGCCATTATGGTTACATCAAAGAGGTAATGGAGGGCCAGTCTTTGATGATTGTTAATTCCTATTCCGGGTTATGTATGTAAGGTCTATGGTTCTCAGTGCGGTAAGCCGCCTCGAGACTTGTGACTTGTTTTTCTATGCAGGATGGTTAAAGACATCTATTCGAGCTTAAGGACAATAAATGATCAATTATGACCCGGAGGAATATAAGGAAGCAACTTTAATGGAGCTAAGCATTCAACATGTGCACGATGGCACGAGAAGATTAACATGTTTTTCCTACTCTATTACAAGACTCCCCAAGTCCAAAAGGTGAGGCATTGCTCTAAGGTGCAACCATAAGCCGTCTAAAGATCAAGGTGCTGGTGGAGTCGAAGCTTCCGGCTCATCCCTCTCCGCTCCTCCGGCTGTTCCCATGACCTGGAAGGTTGACGATTTCCAGTCAATGCCGCTCAAAGCTTCAAATTGAGCCTCCTCGTCAATTAACCCGGCCAGGTCAATTTCCGGGGCAAAGGTGTGCTTACGAGTCGGCGGGACCAAGCTGATGGCTTCATAACGCGGAGTGGGGATCCTCTGATTCTCTGCGTCGTAGCCCGGCTGGTACTTGGTAAGGTCGGTGTCATTCCCAATCAGGGTGGCCACCGGGTGCATGATCTTCACACAGGCAGCAAAGTCTTTTTGGTCGAAGGGGGTGCCATCTTCCTTCAGGCTGGGGTATCCAAGTTGATGTCAGCCGGGTCTAGCTCTGGGAGGAAAGCCTTGGCCCGGCTCAGAGCAGCTATGACTCCGGCTCTTGCAGAGGCCCGTCGCAGCTCTTGGAAACGCTGAGGAAGAACGGCAAGCCGGTGAAGTACGTCCGCCAGGTGAGTCAGAACCTCATTGGACAGGGCCACAACGGCCAAGGCGCGCTGTGACCCGGTGTAGAGTTGCTCCACCAAAGTGTACACGGCCTTCAGCTTGGTCAGCACATTTTGATTGAGGTTGGCGCTTCTGGGACCTGTTTTACAACATCAGGTAAGCCGCTAGCAATGATGGGACTTATGAGACATAGAGAATGTAAACTTGTTGAAAGTCTGCAGAATGACTTACCGAAGATTGCGGCGACCATTTGTGACACATGGCGCTTTAAGCCGGAGAGTTCGGCGATTCTCTCCATCAGAGCCGCCTCCGCCTGTTCGGCCCGACTGACCAGAGCAGCCTTCTCTTCGGCCCAAGTCTTCCTTTCGGTTTCAAACTTCTTCTTTAGCTTCTCTTGAGCAGCAACACTGGACTCAAATTTAGCGTTGGCCTTCCGGGTCTTAGTTTCCTGAGTCTTCAGGCGGTTCTTCAGCTCAGAGATATCAGCCTCAAATTTCTTGCAAGCAGCCTATACAATTTCCGGGTTATAGTATGAATAATTATTATACACCTTTAAAGTCCCAAGCACTTTCCAAGCAAAGACACTAGGCACTTGGGGGCTAATGTATGCTGAAAGGTTCTATCTACAAATTGCCGGTTCATGAAAGTAAGCCGGAAGTTAAGTCTACAACATATTCTATCATAAGTAGTAGACTTGGGGGCTAGTATGGTAAAGATGACTATGCAGTAAGCAAGAGAGTGGTACCTCAGACTTCTGTTGTATCTGCTTCACCATGTCAATCTCCAGGTCCCGGCTGTTGTGCACCTGATTGACATAGCCGGAGATGATATCTCCAATGCTCAAGTTAGCGTAGTTGGTGATGTCCAGCTTGGCTCTGCGGCGCTCTAGCAACTCTTCCTTGGCAGAGCACTTAGCCAGCGCAGTGGTTCTCCCCGGCTCGACAAACTCCGTCCGGGTGATTACCACGTCCGGGTCATCAGCCGGCTGAGCCGGGCTGGAGATGTCCGGATTGGTAGAAGTCTCTATGACTGGCTCGTTGGTTGGAGCGGTGGCTTCAGGAGCAGAGGCAGCTGGCGGCTCTTGAGCTGAAACCTCCGGCTCAGTCAAGACCGGCTCTTCGACCGGTTTATTCTTTTTGCCCTCTTGCTGAGCTTTGCCTGGGCACTGAAAGGACAAAAGGTTAGTACAAAAGCATGAGTAAAGATAAGCACAACACAAGATTATCATCGTTACCCGGGTGCGGTCTTGAAAGCCGGCAGGTTAGATTGCATAGAGTCACCAGAGGAAGGTGAAGTTTCCTGATAATTTGAATCAGAAGAATTGAGCGGTTGACGAGTAACGCCCGCCAAAGGATGAAAAGGATATAAGTTGGAGATAACCTCGGTCCGGCGCTTCCTTGATGCTTCAGGTAAGCCGGAGGAGAGGTCTGCATCCTTGTTGGTCCAGGTGTGCCGCCGGCTCTCATGAATCTGTTGCTTCAAAAGAAATTGAGGATCTTGATAAGCTAAAGGATGTGAAAATCTTACTTTCCGGGTTACTCTTCGGACTTTCAGCCTTGGCAAGGGCTCCGAGTCGGAGGAAAGTGTCGTTACCTCTTCAGTCACCGGGTTACTTGCTCCGGTGTCATCCTGCTGATGATCAGTATCGATAAGGTGGATAGGAATAAACAAGAAACAAAACAAGAGCCTACAGATTCAGGGGTTACCTCTGACTCGGAGCTGTCACTTAGCTGAAGCAGCTCTGAGGTAGTAGGCCTGCTTCCCTTCTTGCGGGGAGCGGCTCTCCTGGCGGCTTTCTTAGCCTTCCTGGCTTTTTTGGCCGCTTCATGGTCATATTTGACCTTCCAGAACTTGTCATTAGCCTGAAACATGCAGCAAAGATTTCTTAAAGTTCAGATGGAAACTATTAAAAAGAAAACCAAGGTGTTCAAGTCAGTGGCTTACCGCCGGAGCCGGGTTAGCTTGGCAGAAGGGGTTCAGGCCGGTTCTCCCATAGTCGGCTAAGCTCTCATTCAGGAGAGACTTGGTCATGTCGTCCACAATGTCCTCAGGAAGATCGTTGGGGCTGTGCCGTAGAGGGTCATCCTTCCGGCCCGTGTAAGCACACATTAAGCCGGGGCGGCGGCTCAAGGGGATCACCCGCCAAGAGATCCTAACCCGGACCAGATCAATGTCGTTGAGGCCGTTACCCAGGAGAGCCTTGATCTTATTGATGGTAGGGATCAGAGGTTGACGCTCAGCTTGAGAGAGTTTGTCTGGCAAAGGGTGATTTGGCTCCAGACGCAGGGCACGAAAGCCGGGCAGAGGGCTCTCGTCAGCCGGAGAAGTGTCCTGGCAATAAAACCACGTCTGGTTCCAGTCCTTTGGATGGTTTGGCGGCTCAGCATAAGGAAAGAGGCAGTCTCTCCGGCGTTGAATGGAGATTCCACCAAGTTCCAGGCTCGGCCCGTTGGCGCACTCATTCTGGTGGTTCAGATAAAATAGCTCTCTAAAGAGGAGCAGGCTGGGCTCTTCTCCAAGATAGACTTCGCAGAATACTTGGAAGTTGCATATATTTGACACGGAATTGGGTCCTATGTCTTGCGGCCGCAGATCCAAGAAGTTCAGAACCTCTCTAAAGAATTTTGAGCCGGGCGGTGCGAAGCCCCGGCTCATGTGATCAGCAAATATCACCACCTCACCATCTCTTGGTTGAGGTCTTTCCTCCGACAGGTCAGGGGCACGATAAGACATGATTTCTTTCTTGGGCAAGTAACCCGTCTTTACGAAATCAGCTAGAGTGTCGTCGGTGACGTTGGATCTCATCTAGTTGCACGTGATGGGTGCCTTGGGAGCTTTGGGAGGCATTGTGAAAGATGAAGCCTATGACAAAAGGAAAATGTCCGGTTCAATTATAAGCCGGCAGACGTCTACAGTTTAATACTCAAATGGCGGCTTATGAGAGGGGCCTAATGACATATGGTTAAGTGCATCGGGTTATCTAAGCCGCTGCAGGTATCGTGAGTAATTCAAGTTGTATACAGCTTCATCATAATTGAGCCGGAAATTTTACAGCGCGTGGCTTCTTTTAAGCCCGAAATGTGAGCTGCCATAGCTCAGCAGATGCAATTTTTGACTAAATGTGGTGAAAACAAGTTTCACAGATCGCAGTAATTATTTTGGATCAAACGGTTGGCTAAAAGGAAAAAAATTCTAGACCTAGAACAGACACAGAAAAAGTTCAAGGGTTTGAACGGAGCCTTTATGCAATGAAAGGGGATCTATGTACATTGGGAACGGGCGTGAAACAGCTACCGCAGCAGTTCTGTACAGTCTAAAGGTCAAGAAAAGGTGGTAATAATGGAATCTACCAAGGGCTCGTGATGAACAGCGACGAACACGGGAAGAACAGCAAAGAACCCTAATGCGGATCTATTTTATGGGGTGGCAAGGGCTTACAGGTGCTGGAGAGTTGCGGAGGTCGCCGACGTTTCTCTGGTCACGTCAGGTTGATGCAGCGGCCTGAGTCGGTGAAGACGAGGAGACCCGCGGCGGCGGTGGAGCTCGAGCGCCAGTACAGTGGCGAGAGGAGGAAGACGATGGAGGCGACGAGTAACTGGAGCCTCATGGGCCGGGCTATTTATAAGGTGAGGCTCATAAGTGGGCGCGAGAAACAAGGAGGCCGCGGCGTGATTATCTCACCACAAAAACGCCTCGATTTTCGGGATGGCCTTTAAAGATAAGATCCGTTGAGGATATGGTGGGTTAAAAAATGGACTTAATGGAAGATGACGTCATGGCGGGTTACCAGGAATCCAGAAGATGACGTCACGATGGGTTATAACCTTCGCACGACCATAAGCCGGAAGATCTTTTCTCTCAAAATAATTGAAGATTGACATGAACCGGTTCAAATCAATCTGGGGCCTAATGTTGAGGATATAACCCTTAGAGTCACCCGCCAGGAGGGTCCGGGTTACTCATAATGGTCATCACGCGAAGCCCAGTACCGAGCTTGAAGACGGCGGGTCAATGATGGGCCTAAGACCCGGAGATGGCTTAAGGCCCGTAGTGATAAACCGCCGTATGGCAAGACTTGTAGTGTAAGGCAAGAATAGTTGAGAGTCCGAGCCGGACACTCTTATGAGCCGGCCGGGACTCTGAGAGCCGCTGGGCGTCAACCTCTCTATATAAAGGGATGACCCGGCGGCAGTTTAGGGACAAGTAAGATCTCGTCGAAAGCCAGGCATAGCAATCAAGCTCCCTGGTCATCGAAACCATAATCAATACCACCTCAACTGGACGTAGGCTTTTACCTTCACCGTAAAGGGCCGAACCAGTATAACCCCCGTGTTCCTTGTCCCGTTTAACCCCTTTAAGCTTCCTAGCTGCGATGGCTCCACGACTAAGTCCTAGCTCGAGGACATCTGCCGTGACAATTCCACGACAGGTGGCATGCCTGGTAGTTCTTCGGGAAATACGTCAGGGAACTCACACACCACTGGAACTTTTCTTAACTCTGAAATGTCCACCTTGTTCAACTTTGGTTGTCGTGACATTGGTCTTTCTTGAGCTGCAAATTTTATCGTCTTGCCATGATGATGAGTAAGAATTACCGTCCGATTGAAGCAGTCGATAAATCCCTTGTTGGTGGTTAACCAGTCCATTACTAGGATAACATCCAGTCCTTTATTTTCCAAAACGATGAGATTTGCCTGAAACTTTAATCCCTCAATTTCAATAACCACACCTTGGCAGTAACTCTGAGTGATTTGCTTAATCCCAGGGGACTTGAAGATCATGGATTTTTCCAAAGGAAGCATCGAAAAATCATGTTGCAAAACAAAACTCTTTGAAATGAACGAGTGAGAAGCTCCAGAATCAAACAAAACCGTGGCAGGTATTGTGTTGACAAGGAACGTACCGAGTACGATATCTGGGGCATTTTGTGCTTCCTCCTTGGTCACATGGTTCAAGTGACCCTTCTTGTGATTGTTATTGGGGTTGAAGTTGTTACGCTTGGGAGCTGGATTATTTCCACCGTTGTTCGGCTTGGGGGCCGAGTTCCTTGGTTTTGGGCACTGTTTGGCATAGTGTCCTTCCTCTCCACAAGCATAGCAAGTAACACCTGGGCGATACGTAAAATCCTTGTCCCTTGCATGAAAAATTTTGGTTGGGCTTGGAACATTGGTCATGGATTTGTTCGCTCTATTTTTCTAAAAACCAGTCTTGTTTTGGTTGTTGCGAGCATGAGTAGTCTTGTCCCTTTTGCGCTTGCGAAGATCCTCCAAGCTGCGGCGCTCGTTTTCCAATGTAATAGCCTTGTACACAAGTGTTTTGAAATCTGGAAAGGTGTGTATGACCAGCTGGCATTTAAGTGTTGGTGCCAGACCGTCCAAAAATTTCTCCATCCTTTTATTTTCAGTCATATGCTCTTTGTTGGCATAACGAGATAATTGAGTAAACTGACTATTGTACTCAGTCACTGTTATGCTTCTCTGCTTGAGGTCATCAAACTCCCTTTTCTTGATCTTCATAATGCTTCTGGGAATAGCGCCCCACGAAAACCTTCTTTAAATTCTTCCCAGGTGATGTTATTTTCATTGGGGTGCATGTGTAGAAAATTTTCCCACCATGATGCAGCTGCTCTAGTGAGGTAGTGAGGTGCATAAAGTACCTTCTCATGGTCCGAACATTGTGCAATAATTAATTTCCTTTCAATGTCTCGGAGCCAATCATCGGCCTCGAGAGGTCTATCGGTGTGAGAGGATGTTGGGGGACGTGTCTTTTGTAGTTCAGAAAATTTGGAATGCTGCTGGTATGGTTCACGGTGATTTCCCATGTTGATAACATGGTTCATCATTTCTTGATGCTGCTGCTGGCTTTGCTCATAAAGGCGGCATACTTGAGAAAATGCTGCTTCACTGCCTTGCTGACTTGACTGCCCCTGTGTGAAATTGTGGCTTGTCTGGGTACCATAATTTTCTTCCGGTGGACTTGGCATGGAACGAGTCCAGGGACGAGGCATTTTCCACTCTGGGGTATTTTTGCAAAACTCATGAGAAAAACCGAGTGGCAAAATGAATAATTTTGCAAAGGCGGAATTTTTAAAGACTCCAAGATTTTTTAAGAAAAATACTTGATTGCGCATGGAGAAGGACTGCTCAGTACATATCTTACACGCGAGTCGTAATTATACAATACATCACTCAGGATGTGCGTACACATTCCTGACATGTTATTTAGGCTAGTGCACTTCTCCGAGTTCCTACATGATGCACACACAAACTACTTCTCACCAAACCTATATACATATAAACATATCATACAAGCTGGCACATCGCACGGCTGCTAGGCGCACTCAGTCGGAGATGGTGAAAACTTCCCTCGGCCTGCCGAGGGTAAGACCCAGTGGTGCAGGAGACTCAACCTCCTCCTCACTAATAGGCTCCAGGCGCGAAGTACTGCGTTGAGGAGTTGGTGCGGGTGCGGTAGGTGGTGCAGCTCTGACTGGAGTAGGAGCAATGACTTGGTCAAACCCCTCAGTGGTAGACAGGCGGCGAGCGGTGGATAGGATGGCAGGTGCATAGGATGCTGAGGACGAGACGTAAGTCAGTGGTGGTGCTATGTGGAGAAGCTCCCTCCTGTTGGCGGAACAACCCTGCACGAAGTCCATACGAGCAGCCACAAAGTCGTCCACGAGGTTATCAAAAGCTGCCTCAAGAGCTTTGAGATACTCAACAAGCATCTCAATAGCCTCATCTCTCTCTCCCCTAGGGCAAGCGAATGCATAGTGACAAGTATATGGCACATGGCATGGGAGGTAGCGGTAGCGACGAGTCTTCATCGTAGGGAGAGCATCCCGGAGACGAGCTATCGCCTCACGGGCAGCCATCTGCATGGCATGCCTCTCCGTAGGCATGACCCTTCCCACAAAACGGAAGCGGCGTGACTCAGAACGTCCTCCCTTGAATTGCACCGTGGCTTGGTGCATAGACACGCTGTCGCTGATCTTGTACTGGTAGAGTGTGAACTCTGGACGAGCCGATGGCCCGATCGCGAGCTTGGTGATGGAGACGAGAAGCTTGATAAACCCCTCAGGCACATTGGCGAACGCCTGTGACTCGCAGTCGTTGCCAGCCATCTACAAAAGTAGAAAAAAATTCTGGATAGTCAAATCATAAATATATGATGACCAACAGAAAATTTCTACATTTTGCAAAATGTTAAACTAGCTCTTATTACGCTAATAACCGACTAGCGATCGCACCTAGTGGCTTCCTACAGTCAGCATGGCTCTGATACCAAGGTTGTCAGGACCGGTTTTCCAATAAAACATTAATTGAGAAACCGCCCCTTTTATCGGACCAGTATAGAATCCTTCTTACTGGTGGACAAATCCTTGATACAGAAATCCAGAAGTACTAAATATTATACAAGGTTGAGCTGAGGTTGCTCAACAATTTATTACAAGCACGCCGATATAATACATAAGGGCGGATATGACACAAGGAGTATGGTGGCATAACTACTGACTCGCAATAAAAGTGGTGGCGGATATGTCACAGTGAAGTGGGTGACATGACTCCTAAATCTTACAACTCATCGAGCGTCGGAGTGAGGCTCGATGACTTTTATTCTGGGTAGCAGAAGCGTACATAATACAAGTGACCAATTCCAGGATCGCATGGGACTGACTGGGACTCCTCTAGGCGTCGGACTCGCTATCGATCTCCTCATCCATAAGATCGCCTTCGTCAACATCTGGCCAAATCAACAAGCCAGGTGAGTACTTTGAATGTACTCGCAAGACAGTTTGGACATAAGATATAACAAATGCAAACATGATGCACATGAGCAGATTAGTAATGCGCACTTAGATAATAAATTGCACTGCATGATAAATAAAAAGGAAGTCAGGTGGTAGTCCTCCCAAAATCCCAATAAAATAGCTGAAGACCGATCGGGTGTCTGAAGCGACGCCTCGAAAGGTAAAAAATAAATTAACAATGCCGCAGTTGGGCGTCAGGGTGACACCACATAAAAGGCTTATATTGAAATATAAACGACAGTGTGTGCCACAGTCGGACGTCTAAGCGACATCTCGAAAAGGGCTTATAAAAGTTAATAGCAAGAATGCCACAATCGGACGTCTGAGCGACATCACATAAAGGGCTTATATCAAAGTAAATAACAAGAGTGCCACAGTCGGACATCTGAGCGACATCACATAAAGGGCTTATATCAAAAGTAAATAACCAGAGTGCCACAGTCGGACGTCTGAGCGACATCACATAAAGGGCTTATATCAAAAGTAAATAACCAGAGTGCCACAGTCGGACGTCTGAGCGACATCACATAAAGGGCTTATATCAAAAGTAAATAACAAGAGTGCCACACTCGGACGTCTGAGCGACATCACATAAAGGGCTTATATCGAATTCAAGTAGCTCATGAATTTAAATCATCTCAAGGAAACACTCATGTACGTAATAATAAACTGGTTAGTCCATCCACAGGATTAACATTCAGCCGGGTTTACCACTCATGTTTATTCACCGGAGATTTTCACTGAGACTGACACAGAGACTGATGCTGAGACGGACGTTGAGACTGATACTGATACTGATATGGATGTGTTGACCAAGATCCTTGACCATGGACACGGTTACTCGGATGGTTTTGACTCTGTAGAGTTTGTACTCTTTAACCACAGCCAACAGATTTCAGTAGTCACAAAGGACTGGTTCCGTTTACGGTATTTTAGGAGAAACACATCTAACCAGTACACACCCATTCCACACCCTAGGCAACGTTCAAGAAAAACTTTAAGACAGGGAGGCTACAACCTCGAGTAGCATGGGATCAAATTTATATCGCGCGCTCTAAGGGGTGCCCCCCTCTCGGTCCCAACCGGAAACACCCATGCCCCCTGACCGGATGACGGGCTTTAATCCAGGGCCATGAACCCTCATCACGGCCCCTCTATTTGGTGTGTACGAGGAAAGAGGTTTGCAACTTACTAAACCGTATTCTTTGCAGAAAACATGTGGCAGCACGAAAAGGGGACGGATGGTAACGTGGCTTGATCCATGTTGATACTGGAGTTTAACGGTTGACATAAGACTGGCATGCTTCAACAATACCATCTTACCACCTTTCATGTCACCACATGATCATGTTATCTCCCATCAAATGATCACATCAAGTTTCAAAGCTCACTCGTAATTGCCTTGCATGCAATATAACACTCACTGATGCTCATATAAACATGCCATGAACTAACTATTCAAGCAAACATGCAAAACACTCATCATATCAAAGGTTCAAACATGCTTGCCTGGTTCGGAGTAGTCGGAGTCTAGCTCGGCAAAGTTCGCGGTTCCGTCACCTCCTCCGGTATCTACGGTATAAAGAAATCGCATACTAACGTAAATACCGAGTGTGCATAAAAGTTGTTCCAAATATTTTTCAAATAAATATGATACAAAACTAGACAGAAAAACAAAGATGACAGAAAAATAATCAACTCAAAATCATCTTTTGTTTAAAAGTTATAAAGGTTTTAGTCCAGGGACTAATCTGTGATGAAACAGAAAGTTTCCAGGGGTTAGTTTATAAAAACAGAAAACGTACTTTGCCCGAAGGCGCTTTCAGAAAACGGTTCGAATAGGAGAGAGAGGCTGATGAGGGGGTCCCACCTGTCAGGTTTAAAAATCAAAACAGAGGGCCCGGCGCCCGAGGGCCGCGGTGGTCGCCGGCGGCGATCCACGGCGAGGTAGGGGGAGTGGATGGTACCTACGGACTCACGGTGCTCTCCCGCGTCTGTGGGTGGTGGAGTTGGTCGTCGGCGAGCACCACGTCGACGGCGGCCTCCACTCCGGCGGACGGTGGTTCGGGCGGTGGTGGATCTCGCTGGGGAGGGCTGCAATCGTCAAATTGAGGCTCGGGTTAGACGAGTGGGTGTACTAGGAGGCGACTGGCACGGTCTGGGAGGCGGGGTGGTCTGACCAGAGGGAATCGTGCCGGAGCCCAAAGCGGATTGGGGCGGCCGGAGGCGGGGAAGAAGGCCTCCCCGAGGTCTCCCTAGCAGCTAGGCGTGGCTCTGGTGGGATGTAGGAGTGGTGTTGGGTCGAAGGCGAGCTCGAGGCTCCTTTTTATAGCCGGTCCGAGGCGGTTGCCGAGAACAAGATAACTCCGGCGAGGATTACGGCGAGGCAGTGGTCGAACGGGGTTTTAGGGGTCGGGGCAGCTGCGGATTGGATCACTGGCTTCATCCCGTAGCTAAACTTGGCCAGACTTGGGTGATACTCCAAGTCTTCGACGGAACGGCCTCACGGGCTCGTCGGCGGCAGAGAGCGCGCTCTGCGCCTCTCAGGCCACGGGGACTGTGCTGCAGCACGCATGGGGAAGAAGACGGCCATGCGTAGGCTTCTGGTGGTGTGGGCGGTGCTGGACGGCGCCGTCCCTCGCTACGCCTCTCTAGCAGCCGCAGCAAGTGCTGCTGCCGCCGCTCACGGGGGCGATGCACCTCTGCCAGCTCACCGCCGACGCTCGCAACCGTCCAAGTGACCGTGCGGCGCGGTGGATAAGAAGGAGGAGCAGTGAGCAACGGGCCAACGAGGACACTGGCGAGATTGACGCTGCCGACTGACGAAAACGACACTGACGACTGAACTGAAACACTGAACTCTGAATTTTGACAGAAACAGTGCACGCCAGCCGTTCGACGAAATGATTCTGGCATGTGGAAAATTTTTCTGGAGTTGATCTTTGGTGGAGAGGTCTCTTGATGCATCTGGAGGCTGCCTGATTTTTCTCAGAATTTTTGGGGAAGAAAGATAATGAATTTCACCAAAAATGGCAAATCTGGTCCAAACTTGCAGCAAGCAGAATTTGAAAAATTTGAACTGTGGACCAGTGGATCTTGATGGATCTAGGTTGAGGGTACTAAGGACTAGTCAGAGGAGTTTATTTGGAACCAAAACTCAAAAGGGATCTGGTGGTTCCTTTGTAAATCACCAAGGTTCAAAATAAATGACAGAAATAGTTTTGAGGATAAAATAAATAGGAATAAAATTTAAAAGAGTTTGAAACTTGCTGGAATAGGATGCTTGGCTTGACCCAAAGTGGAGGGAGGGGTTTTGGAAGAAAATTTTCAACCTAGGTCATGGCAAGAATTTTTTTTTTGAATGAGGACGAATCAATCCATAAGTCATAGAGTTATTTTTAAAAGAAAGGATTTCAAAAACTTCCCCAAAGCAAATATTTGTGTTGAGTCAACACAAGATGTAAAACCCTCAAGACCACAAATCAATATTGAGAAGGACCCTTTTAAAGAAAATATTTGTCATAAAAAAATTGAGAAGGAGAGTCCCTCTTTTAGAAAAATTCAAATAACCTCCTTTAAATCAAATTAAAAAAAGCCAAATCAAAATTTTTGGAGTGTTACATACTGGAAGCCTGAGCAGTACCCCAAAACCACATGGGTTGCTGCAAAGGGACCTTCAGTGGATCCGTCTACCTTATCTAGCTTCACTTGTGCTAACCCTATTATCATTGATGAATCCTTTGATGCAAATTTTAAGAATCAGAATGGTGAAGTGTTTGCCAGGTATATTGGTACTAACTGCAGGAATGGACCACCTATGAAGAAGATCTTGGTGCCCAAAAGTTGTCTTGAGAATCTTTCCGTGAATGTCATCATGACACTACATGGGAAGAAGACAAACCCCAGACCAAAGGCTTCATATGGTCCAAAGGTTTCATACCGATAGAGGACCCACCAGGGTCACCCTAACGCCAATGTTTTGCAGGGAAACCATACTCAGACTTATGAATATGAGCGCGTTTCATCAAACCTCTATGTTCATAAGACCAAGAAATTTTCTGCTTATTCTTACGAGTATTATTCACCTCCTGCAAGGCTATTTGCTAGGGCTCCGAAGCCAAAGTTCTCACATGCTGCACTTAGACTCATTGCTTCTAAGCCACCCCTGAAGATGTGGGTGGTTAAGAAGAATTAACTCTCTTTTGCAGGGAAAGGTCTCCAGCAGGACATCAAAAGCTTCAGGCACTAATGCTGGGGATCTAAAACATCTTGTGGGACGCAATATAAAGTGCCAAAATCGTCTTACTATGTATTTCGTCCCATGATTTCTTGAAAATCATCCTATCTACCCTAACAAGGATCTGAACTTTGATAGTATGCTTGTTCGTCAAATATTTATGCTTCACACTTCTCTTTGTGAAGCCTCTCCCCCAAACTGCACTATAGGGTACGGCTCCGAAGGCTACTGAGTGGATTATGGACAGTGGATGCACTAACCACATGACGGGTGATCGAAGTCTTCTTATGGATTCAACCCTACGTCCGTCTGACAAAAGTCACATCACATTTGCTGACACTGGTAAAAGCAAGGTATTGGGCCTAGGTAGAGTTGCTATCTCAAAGGATCAGCACATGGATAAAGTGATGCTTGTTGAATCCCTTGGTTTCAACTTAATGTCTGTCTCAATGCTTTGTGATCTGAACATGATTGTGATATTTGGAAAATATCGTTGCCTTGTGCTTATGGAATCTGACAAATCTCTAGTCTTCGAAGGGTATCGAAAAGACGATATGTATATAGTAGATTTCTCCGCAGGACCACAGCTTGTTGTATGTCTTCTAGCAAAAGCTTTAGAGTGTTGGCTCTGGCATCGGAGGCTAGGGCATGCGGGCATGAGGAACTTGCACACTCTCCGGAAGAAGAAGCGTGTCATTGGCATCGAGGGCGTCAAGTTCAAGAAGGATCATCTGTGTGGTGCCTATGAAGCCGGAAAGATGACTAGGGCCAAGCATCCCTCAAAGACAATCATGACGACAACTCGTCCCTTCGAGCTACTTCACATGGACTTATTTGGCCCTACTCACTACTCTACCCTTACTACCACTACATGCCTCTATGGCTTCATCATTGTTGATGATTACTCAAGATATACATGGGTGCACATAATTCTCTACAAGACAGAAGTGTGGGATGTCTTCAGACGATTCGCCAATCGTGCCATGACCAACTATGGCATCAAGATCAAGCACATCAGGAGTGACAACGGCACAGAATTCAAGAACACCGGCCTCGACACTTATCTTGATACATTGGGCATCACACATGAGTTCTCTGCTGCATACACACCTCAGCAAAATGGCATCGTAGAGCGCAAGAACAGAACCCTCATTGAGATGTCACGAACGATGCTTAATGAGTACAAGACTCCAAGGAAATTCTAGCCTGAAGCCATTGATACTGCTCGCCACATCATCAACCATGTTTATCTTCACAAGTTCCTAAAGAAGACATCATATGAGCTCCTGACTGGTAAGAAGCCAAATGTCAGCTATTTCAGAGTCTTTGGTGCTAGGTGCTAGATCAAGGATCCACATCACACTTCAAAATTTACACCAAAAGCACATGAAGGTTTTATGCTTGGCTACGGAAAGGATTCGCACTCCTACAAAGTCTTCAACCTCTTTCACTACAAAGTGGTTGAAACTGTGGATGTGTGGTTTGATGAGACTAACGGCTCACAAAGAGAGCACCTGCCAAATGTGCTAGATGAAGCTACACCAAGTGAGTCTATCAAACTTATGGGTACTGGAGAAATCATACCTTCAGAGGAACATGCTGAACAGGAAATCATCATTTCCGCACCTAATTAGCATGAAGACACTGCTCAGCCTAAAGCCAATGCTAAAGACGAAGACAATGATCAGCAAAGGAAAAATCTTCGTCCAGTACATCCTCGTGTTGCTAATGAAGTCCAGGTTGAGAAGATAATCGATAGCATCAATGCACCTGGTCCACTCACTCGTTCAAGAGCAACACAGCTAGCCAATTTCCGTGGGTGCTTTGCATTTGTCTCTATATCTGAACCCAAGAAAGTTGATGAAGCCTTCATGGAACCTGAATGGATTCAAGCTATGCAAGAAGAGCTTCAACAATTTGAGCTAAACAATGTATGGTAGCTAGTAAAGCGTCCTGATCCTCGCAAGCACAATATCATCGGCACCAAATGGATCTATCGCAACAAACAAGATGAGCATAGTCAAGTTGTCAAAAACAAGGCCCGTCTCGTTGCTCGAGGTTACACACAAGTTGAAGGGATTGACTTTGATGAAACCTTTGCTCCTGTGGCTAGGCTTGAAGCCATTCGCATATTGCTAGCATATGCCAACCACAACAACATTCTTCTGTACCAAATAGATGTAAAGAGTGCCTTCCTCAATGGCAAAATTGAAGAAGAAGTGTATGTTGCTCAACCACCTGGCTTTGAAGACCCAAAGCATCCTGACATGGTATACAAGCTCAACAAGGCACTGTATGGCCTCAAACAAGCTCCTCGCGCTTGGTATGACACACTCAAAGACTTCCTGAAGACCAAAGGCTTCAAACCTAGTTCTCTAGATCCCACTCTCTTCACGAAAACATATGATGGTGAGCTATTTGTATGCCAAATCTATGTGGATGACATTATCTTCGGCTGCACTGACAAGAGATACAGCGATGAGTTTGGACATATGATGTAAGAGAAATATCAGATGTCCATGATGGGTGAGCTGAAGTTCTTCCTTGGTCTTCAAATCCTTCAGCAGAGAAATGGCATCTTCATATCACAAGAGGAAAACCTCAAAGATTGCCTGAAGAAGTTTGGAATGCAAGACTGCAAAGGGTACACGACGCCAATGCCAACCAAAGGCCAATTGGGCCCCGACGACAATGGTAAAGAGTTCGATCAGAAGGTATACCGCTCCATGATTGGTTCTTTACTCTACTTATGTGCATCTAGGCCTGATATAATGCTTAGCATTTGCATGTGTGCCCGATTCCAAGCGGCACCAAAGGAATCACATCACTTAGCTGTGAAGCGAATTCTTCGATATTTGGCTCACACCCCAACACTAGGATTATGGTATCCAAAGGGCTCAGAGTTTGATCTAGTTGGATTCTCATATGCTGATTATGATGGTGACAAGGTTGATCGCAAGTCCACATCAGGCACATCTCACTTTCTTGGACGATCTCTTGTCCGTTGGTCTTCAAAGAAGCAGAACTGTGTATCACTCTCCACTGCTGAATCTGAATACATTGCTGCTGGATCTTGCTGCGCTCAACTTCTCTGGATGAAGCAAACTCTCAAGGACTATGGCATCAACATGAAGCATGTGCCACTCTACTACGACAATGAAAGCACCATCATGATTGCTCACAACCCAGTTCAGCACTCGAAGACAAAGCACATTCAAATCCGTCATCATTTTCTCAGAGATCATGTGTTGAAGGAAGACATTGATATCATTCACGTCAACACTGAAGAGCAATTGGCAGATATCTTCACAAAGCCCTTGGATGAGAAAAGGTTTTGCAAGTTGCGGCGTGAGCTAAATATCTTAGAATCCTCGAATGTCCTGTGAATGGACACACATCCTAACGCTTATGCATGTTGATGACTTAGATGTACAACACACGAAGTAACGTATATCTTCAATTAATGAAGACTTACCCTCTTAAGTGTGAATACATTAACTCAGAATTTGACTTCGGAGTGCCACGATAATTGTGTGACGTGTCTGGGTCTAATACTCCCTATACGGTGGGTAACGCCACCACCAAACTTTCTCGAAGATTTTCATTGGCGTCATGGTTGCATTATCCTCATATTTGGTTTGTCTTCAACGTTGATTTGTCCTCAAGGTTTATCTTCGCAATGTTGATTTGGTCTTTTATGATATATATATATATATATATATATATATATATATATATATATATATATATATATATATATATATATATATATATATATATATATCGGTGCGTGTGTGTGTGTGTGTGTGTTTGTTTGTGTGTTCTGTCGTCTACAACATTCACTTATAGCTATGTCTTCAAACTAGCCATTTTCTGAACTATGTGAATGTGATCGGACCCTAACCCCTTCTGTGCTTCTTCCTCAAATTCTATCTATCTAGTCGTATGCATTCTATTGACACGTGTCGAATGTCTTCACTGCGTCCTTGTCAGCTGAAGATAGAGAGACACACATTTAAATCTGTTTTTAATGCCATATCTCTTTTGCCTGGATACCGGAGAAGCCGGAACGACCACCCGACAAACCAGGCGTGTGTGGGAACATGGAACAACTCTCAATGAGTTGCATGCATGCCATGTGTCCATCAGATGTGAACCGCTAGGGGCACCTTGCTACCTCTTGAGCACTGCGTTGGTTTTCCCTTGAAGAGGAAAGGGTGATGTAGCAAAGTAGCGTAAGTATTTCCCTCAGTTTTTGAGAACCAAGGTATCAATCCAGTAGGAGGCCACGCTCAAGTCCCTCGCACCTACACAAACAAATAAAAACCTTGCAACCAATGCAATAAAGGGGTTGTCAATCCCTTCACGGTCACTTACGAAAGTGAGATCTGATAGATATGATAAGATAATATTTTTGGTATTTTTATAATAAAGATGCAAAGTAAAATAAAAGGCAATAAAAATAGCTAAGTGTTGGAAGATTAATATGATGGAAAATAAACCCGGCGGCCATAGGTTTCACTAGTGGCTTCTCTCAAGAGCATAAGTATTACGGTGGGTGAACAAATTACTGTTGAGCAATTGATAGAATTGAGCATAGTTATGAGAATATCTAGGTATGATCATGTATATAGGCATCACGTCCGTGACAAGTAGACCGACTCATGCCTGCATCTACTACTATTACTCCACACATCGACCGCTATCCAGCATGCATCTAGAGTATTAATTTCAAAAGAACAAAGTAATGCTTTAAGTAAGATGACATGATGTAGAGGGATAAACTCATGCAATATGATATAAACCCCATCTTGTTATCCTCGATGGCAACAATACATACGTGCCTTGCTGCCCCTGCTGTCACTGGGAAAGGACACCGCAAGATTGAACCCAAAGCTAAGCACTTCTCCCATTGCAAAAAAGATCAATCTAGTAGGCCAAACCAAACTGATAATTCGAAGAGACTTGCAAAGATAACCAATCATACATAAAAGAATTCAGAGAAGATTCAAATATTGTTCATAGATAAACTTGATCATAAACCCACAATTCATCGGTCTCAACAAACACGCCACAAAAGAAGATTACATCGAGTAGATCTAAATGAGAATCGTGGAGAACTTTGTATTGAGATCCAAAGAGAAAGAAGAAGCCATCTAGCTAAGAACTATGGACCCGAAGGTCTGAGGTAAACTACTCACATCATCGGAGAGGCTATGGTGTTGATGTAGAAGCCCTCCGTGATCAATGCCCCCTCCGGCAGGACGCCGGAAAAGGCCCCAAGATGGGATCTCACGGGTACAGAAGGTTGCGGTGGTGGAATTAGGTTTTTATGGATGCTTCTGTTGGTTTGGGGGTACGTAGGTATATATAGGAGGAACAAGTACGTCGGTGGAGCAACGTGGGCCCCATGAGGGTGGAGGGCACGCCCAGGGGGTAGTCGCGCCCCCTGCCTCGTGCTCTCCTGGTTGATTTCTTGACGTAGACTCCAAGTCCTCTGGATCACGTTTGTTCCGAAAATCACGTTCCCGAAGGTTTCATTCCGTTTGGACTCCGTCTGATATTCTTTTTCTGCGAAACTCTGAAATAGGCAAAAAAACAGCAATTTGGGCTGGGCCTCCAGTTAATAGGTTAGTCCCAAAAATAATATAAAAGTGTATAACAAAGCCCATTAATCATCCAAAACAGAATATAATATAGCATGAAGCAATCAAAAATTAGATACGTTGGAGACGTATCAAGCATCCCCAAGCTTAATTCCTGCTCGTCCTCGAGTAGGTAAATGATAAAAATAGAATTTTTGATGCGGAATGCTACTTGGCATAATTTTTAATGTAACCCTCTTAATTGTGGTATGAATATTCAGATCCGAAAGATTCAAGATAAAAGTTTAATATCGACATAAAAGCAATAATACTTCAAGCATACTAACTAAGCAATTATGTCTTCTCAAAATAACATGGCCAAAGAAAGTTCATCCCTACAAAATCATATAGTTTAGTCATGCTCCATTTTCGTCACACAAGAATGCTCTCATCATGCACAACCCCGATGACAAGCCAAGCAATTGTTTCATACTTTAGTAATCTCAAACTTTTTCAACCTTCACGCAATACATGAGTGTGAGCCATGGATATAGCACTATGGGTGGAATAGAATATAATGATGGGGTTTATGTGAAGAAGAAAAAAAAGGAGAAAGTCTCACATCAACGCGGCTAATCAACGGGCTATGGAGATGCCCATCAATTGATGTTAATGCAAGGAGTAGGGATTGCCATGCAACGGATGCACTAGAGCTATAAATGCATGAAAGCTCAACAAAAGAAACTAAGTGGGTGTGCATCCAACTTGCTTGCTCACGAAGACCTAGGGCATTTGAGGAAGCCCATTGTTGGAATATACAAGCCAAGTTCTATAATGAAAAATTCCCACTAGTATATGAAAGTGACAAAACAAGAGACTCTCTATCATGAAAATCATGGTGCTACTTTGAAGCACAAGTGTGGAAAAAAAGGATAGTAGCATTGTCCCTTTTTATTTTCTCTCTCTTTTTTTTGGGCCTCCCTTTTTTTTATTTGGCCTTTCTCTTTTTTTATTGGGACAATGCTCTATGAATGATGATCATCACACTTTTATTTATTTACAACTCAATGATTACAACTCGATACTAGAACAAAGTATGACTCTATATGAATGCCTCCGCCGGTATACCGGGATAGGCAATGAATCAAGAGTGACATGTATGAAAAATTATGAACGGTGGCTTTGCCACAAATACGATGTCAACTACATGATCATGCAAAGCAATATGACAATGATGAACGTGTCATGATAAACGGAACGGTGGAAAGTTGCATGGCAATATATCTCAGAATGGCTATGGAAATGCCATAATAGGTAGGTATGGTGGCTGTTTTGAGGAAGATATAAGGAGGTTTATGTCTGACAGAGCGTATCATATCATGGGTTTTGGATGCACCGGCGAAGTTTGCACCAACTCTCAATGTGAGAAAGGGCAATGCACGGTACCGAAGAGGCTAGCAATGATGGAAGGGTAAGAGTGCGTATAATCCATGGACTCAACATTAGTCATAAAGAACTCACATACTTATTGCAAAAATCTACAAGTCATCAAAAACCAAGCACTACGTGCATGCTCCTATGGGGATAGATTGGTAGGAAAAGACCATCGCTCATCCCCGACCGCCACTCATAAGGAAGACAATCAAAGAACACCTCATGTTTCAAATTTGTTACATAACGTTTACCATACGGGCATGCTACGGGACTTGCAAACTTCAACACAAGTATTTCTCAATTTCACAACTACTCAACTAGCACAACTTTAATATCACTACCTCCATATCTCAAAACAATCATCAAGCATCAAGCTTCTCTTAGTATTCAGCACACTCATAAGAAAGTTTTTACTAGTCTTGAATACTTAGCATATTAGGATTAATTTCCCAATTTAAGCAAATTACCATGCTGTTTAAGACTCCCAAAATAATATAAGTGAAGCATGAGAGAATAATAGTTTCTATAAAACAAAACCACCGCCGTGCTCTAAAAGATATAAGTGAAGCACTAGGGCAAAAACTATATAGCTCAAAAGATATAAGCGAAGCGCATAGAGTATTCTAATAAATTCCGAATCATGTGTGTCTCTCTCAAAAGGTGTGTACAGAAAAGATGATTGTGTTAAACTAAAAAGCAAAGACTCAAATCATAAAAGAGGCTCCAAGCAAAACACTTATCATGTGGTGAATAAAAATATAGCTCCAAGTAAAGTTACCGATGGAAGTAGACGAAAGAGGGGATGCCTTCCGGGGCATCCCCACGCTATGGATTTTTGGTGTCCTTAGATTATCTTGGGATGCCATGGGCATCCCCAAGCTTAGTCTCTTTCCACTCCTTGTTCCATAATCCATCAAATCTTTTACCCAAAACTTGAAAACTTCACAACACAAAACTTAACAGAAAATCTCGTGAGCTCCGTTAGCGAAAGAAAACAAAACACCACTTCAAGGTACTGTAATGAACTCATTCTTTATTTATATTGGTGTTAAACCTACTGTATTCCAACTTCTCTATGGTTTATAAAATATTTTACTAGCCATAGATTCATCAAAATAAGCAAACAACACACGAAAAACAGAATCTGTCAAAAACAGAACAGTCTGTAGTAATCTGTAACTAATGCAAACTTGTGGAACTAAGACAAATCTACCAAAATAGGACAACCTAGATAATTTGTTTATTGATCTACTGAAATTGGAATCAGTATTTTATCATGTTCTCGTGATTTTTAACAATTGTTTCCGTGAACAAAAAGTTTCTGGAATTTTCAGCAAGATCAAATAACTATCATCCAAGAAGATCCTATAGGTTTAACTTGGCACAAACACTAACTAAAACATAAAACCACATATAACCAGAGGCTAGATCAAATATTTATTCCTAAACAGAAGCAAAAAGCAAAAAACTAAAATAAAATCGGGTTGCCTCCAAACAAGCGCTATCGTTTAACGCCCTTAGCTAGGCGTTGAGATTTCAATGATGCTCATATGAAAGAAAAGAATTGAAGCGAAAAGAGAGGATCATGAAACACGTGACAAAAACACATCTAAGTCTAACATACTTCCTATGCATAGGCATCTTATAGGCAAACAAATTATCATAGGAAGCAAAAACTAGCCTATGCAAGGAAGCGGAAAGAAACAATAGCAATCTCAACATAACGAGAGGTAATTTAGTAACATGAAAATTTCTACAACCATATTTTCCTCTCTCATAATAATTACATGTGGGATCATAAGAAAATTCAACAAAATTGCCATCACATAAAATATTTTCAACACGATCCACATGCATGCAAAGTTGACACTCTTCCAAAATAGTGGGATTAACATTAGCTAAAGTTATGACCTCTCCAAACCCACTTTTATCAAAAAATTCATAAGATTGAACATTCTCCAAATATGTGGGATCTAAAGTTGACACTCTTCCAAACCCACTTTCAATAATGTTGCAAACACTATTATCAATCTCATAATCATCATGGGGCCTAAATAAATTTTCAAGATCAAAAGAAGAATCACCCCAATCACGATCATTGCAACTAGTAGTAGACATAGTAAAACTAGCATCCCCAAGCTTAGTGTTCTGCATATTATTAACACAATTGGCATTAAGAGAATTTATAATAACATCATTGCAATCATGCTTTTCATCGAAGGAACTACCAAGTATGGGTGCAATAGCAACGATCTCATGTTTAACATAAGGAACTATAGCAAATTCATCTTCATAAATATTGGCATCATGGCCACAAGAATAGCAAGCATCATGTTCATCAAGGGATTTTTCAATCAAATCATCGGAATCATCATTATCTATAGATTCATGCATATCATTATTTTCTTCCAAAGCAACGGTCATTCTCTCAATAAATTCTTTGACATAGACATTATGAGCATAGTTTTCATAGCAATATTTAAGTATGTCAAAATTTTCAGTTTCGTAGAGAGTAATATCATACTTTTCAATCAAAGAAGCAACTTCATAAGCACCCTTAAAAGCAACAAATTCTTCAATTTGTTCGATATCGTAGTAACTATAAACACCCTTTGCATAAGAAGATAAGATTTCATTATCATTAAACTCACATAGGTAGGGAAGGTGTTTTTAGGGTTCTTAGAGCAACAAGTAAAATCACAAATTTCACAAAGATTCCAAGCATAACACAGCAATCTGTTTATTTGATTCCATAAGAGTCTCCCCTTTTCAGACAAATGGTGACGCACAAAATGAGCATGCTCATCTAAAGATTTCCCATCAACTAGGCTAGTTGGGGTTTCAGCACGAGCGCATAAGGATCAAAGATGATCCAAGTAGAACACTTTAAGTGGATCCATATCAATAGATTTTTAGCAAGCAAAGATGCAAGCAAATACGAGGCACATGGAAACACAAACAAAAAGACATACGGGAAGAAGGCGAAGAAAAGGCGAATAAAGCGGCAAGGGTGAAGTGGGGGAGAGGAAAACGAGAGGCAAATGGCAAATAATGTAATGCGAGGGATAAGAGTTTGTGATGGGTACTTGGTATGTCTTGACTTGTGCGTAGACTCCCTGGCAACGGCGCTAGAAATGGCTCGTTGTCGGGAGTCAAATCTTGACTTGACTTCGCGTAAGCCTCCCCGGCAACGGCGCCAGAAATCCTTCTTGCTACCTCTTGAGCACTGCGTTGGTTTTCCCTTGAAGAGGAAAGGGTGATGCAGCAAAGTAGCATAAGTATTTCCCTCGGTTTTTGAGAACCAAGGTATCAATCCAGTAGGAGGCCACGCTCAAGTCCCTCACACCTACACAAACAAATAAAAACCTCGCACCCAACGCACTAAAGGGGTTGTTAATCCCTTCACGGTCTCTTACGAAAGTGAGATCTGATAGATATGATAAGATAATATTTTTGGTATTTTTATAATAAGGATGCAAAGTAAAATAAAAGGCAATAAAAATAGCTAAGTGTTGGAAGATTAATATGATGGAAAATAGACCCGGGGGCCATAGGTTACACTAGTGGCTTCTCTCAAGAGCATAAGTATTATGGTGGGTGAACAAACTACTGTTGAGCAATTGATAGAATTGAGCATAGTTATGAGAATATCTAGGTATGATCATGTATATAGGCATCACGTCTGTGACAAGTAGACCGACTCCTGCCTGCGTCTACTACTATTACTCCACACATCGACCGCTATCCAGCATGCATCTAGAGTATTAAGTTCCAAAGAACAGAGTAATGCTTTAAGTAAGATGACATGATGTAGAGGGATAAACTCATGCAATAAGATATAAACCCCGTCTTGTTATCCTCGATGGCAACAATACAATACGTGCCTTGCTGCCCCTGCTGTCACTGGGAAAGGACACCGCAAGATTGAACCCAAAGCTAAGCACTTCTCCCATTGCAAGAAAGATCAATCTAGTAGGCCAAACCAAACTGATAATTCGAAGAGACTTGCAAAAATAACCAATCATACATAAAAGAATTCAGAGAAGATTCAAATATTGTTCATAGATAAACTTGATCATAAACCCACAATTCATCGGTCTCAACAAACACACCGCAAAAGAAGATTACATCGAATAGATCTCCATGAGAATCGTGGAGAACTTTGTATTGAGATCCAAAGAGAGAGAAGAAGTCATCTAGCTAATAACTATGGACCCGAAGGTCTGAGGTAAACTACTCACACATCATCGGAGAGGCTATGGTGTTGATGTAGAAGCCCTCTGTGATCAATGCCCCCTCCGGCAGGACGCTGGAAAAGGCCCCAAGATGGGATCTCACGGGTACAGAAGGTTGCGGCGGTGGAATTAGGTTTTCGTGGATGCTTCTGTTGGTTTGGGGGTACGTAGGTATATATAGGAGGAAGAAGTACGTCGGTGGAGCAACGTGGGCCCCACGAGGGTCGAGGGCGCGCCCAGGGGGTAGGCGCGCCCCCCTTGCCTCGTGCTCTCTTGGTTGATTTCTTGACGTAGACTCCAAGTCCTCTGGATCATGTTTGTTCCGAAAATCACGTTCCCGAAGGTTTCATTCCGTTTGGACTCTGTTTGATATTATTTTTCTGTGAAACTCTGAAATAGGCAAAAAACAGCAATTTGGGCTGGGCCTCCGGTTAATAGGTTAGTCCCAGAAATAATATAAAAGTATATAACAAAGCCCATTAATCATCCAAAACAGAATATAATATAGCATGAAGCAATCAAAAATTATAGATACGTTGGAGATGTATCACACCTGCGTAATTGCGCTACGCAGCCCTTCACCTTATAAATACACACCCGCGCGGTCATTATTTCCTCTTCCACCTCGCCATCTCGCTCAAACCCTAGCGCCACCGCTAGCTCGCATCGACGCCGGAGACGAAGCGCTTAGCTGCCACGACCTCTTCGACGTCGTCCTCACGCCGGCCGCGGACCTCGTCTTCTCCGCCGCCGCCACCATAAGTGTCTTCCGCTGCCAAGTTAGGGCACGGGAGATTGGACTGCTCGGCATCCATTCTGCCCCGTCTAGCAGTTCTAGAGTGGTAAATAAAACTCGCTTTTTACCGCTTTTTCGATCTGCCAAATCCATCCACTTCAACCAGAAGTGGTTTCTGTACTTCCAAATATGGATCTTTCTCTTTCTGAATCTCATATCTTGCAAAGTATATTCACTTATGCTTCATAACTAGTTAGATTCCTCACTTGTACTTATTCATGGATTCATACAAATCTGGAACCAACTCACTTCAAATAAGTGAATGTCTTCACACTATGAGATCAATGTCTTCAAACTGATTTATCTTCAAAATCTTCTGAGAATGCATATGACCTCTTCCCCTTCCCTCGCATCTCTAATGCTGTCACAGGTACATGTCCGTGGGAGAATCCCTTGGTTCTCATAGTCTGCATTCATTTGCAGAATTCTTACAGCATCATATTGAATCTCCTGAAGCCAGTTCTTGTTTGACAAGTCGTCGGAAGCCTTTCACTGTCTTGAAGCCTCTCTGTCTGAATATTATGGCCACTGAAAAATCTGCAAGGAAAGCTGGCAGGCAGCGCCGTGGAAATACTGCTCTGGATCTGCCTCCCAATCTATTTGAACTTTACAAGTCTGATCCTGAGGAAAGTTACAATCAGCGCAAGACCAGAATACAATGGATCCGAAGATATTGGGCTGAACAGTGGTTCAAGTATAACATCGTCACTCCTGAGTATGCTGAAAAGAATGCTATCAAGCCCCCGTGGGGCGATATTCTTTACAAGAATCTGCAACCCAAGACGAAGCCTGAAGCTATTGCCCAAGGCTTCTATCCATGCATGGTCCGAGGACCTCAGCCAAAAAATGCTGACCCATCATCTCTTCGATGGTGTCGTGACAACAATCTCTTCAAGCGCAACTTTCAGTTTGCAAAGGAGTCTGGTGCCAAGAACAAGAAGGCTTTCGAGCTCAACTTCAACCCTGGCCCGTCTGCTCCAAGGGCGGATGGCACACGTGATGCCAATCCAAATGTCATCGGCCCCTTCAATAGCTTCGATGGGCTCCTCTCCCATATTGCTACTCAGAGGGCCACGGCAGAACAATCTGCTGATGATGCAGACTCTGAAGATGCTCCTGCACCCCCTAAGCAAAAGAAGAAGTCAAAAGCTTCCAAGCCCTCTGCTGCTCCAAAAGCTTCAACTATGAAGCCATTGACGACTACACCTCCTGAACTAAGTGTGCAGTCTGAAGACTTGTCTCGTGTCTCCAAGAAGACCAAGAAGCCCAAGAAGATTTCTGGGCATGACCTGACTCTTGCTGCCGTTCTGCACAATGAAGACAATACCATCGATCTCTCAAGTGATGAAGATCTTGCAGATGAAGCTCTGGAAATGTTGATCAAGAGTAAGCAAGAGGCTGAGATCTTCCATGATCCGCCTCTATTTGATGCTGGTATACTGAACAACTTCATTGATGAATGGTTTGAGGACCAAAGCATCAACATTGATGATCTGCAGCTGCCTGTGGGCATCAGCGTCACATTTCACGGAGCCATTGCCAATGAACTTGCCTTGGCTCAGAAAATTGTTGAGCTCAAGAACAAGATAGACTATGAGAAGGCACATTTCAAGAAGCACATGGCTAAGCTCAGTGTTGCTGATGTGCAAATATTCAAGAAGATGATGAATGACCTCCAGGCAGAGTTCAACAAGAAGCGTGAAGAAGCCAAAGGCTCACGCAAGCACATTAAGTACTATGTGTAGAAGTGTGTGCAAGCGCACAATGAAGCTAAGAAGAGAAAGGCTCTTGGGCGTCCTAGCATTGACCCCAAGATGGTTGCCAAGAAAAACAAGAAGTCCGCTGAAGCTGAACCAAAATCTTCAAGGCAGGGCCAGCCAAGCATTGTCTTCCCTGCCAGCATGACTGGCTCGAAGCCAAAGGTCCCCTCAGCAGCTTCTGAGTAGAAGAAGACAAGGCAAGCCAAAGCCAGGAAGAGGAAGCTCAAACACACCTCTAATGATGCTCCCTCCAAGAAGAAATTGAAGACAAAGGCTTCAAAGTCTTCAAGAAAAGAGCGTGTTGCTACCCCAGAGCCCCTCAACGTTGAACCAATCTCTGTTGCTCTCCCTGCCTCTTCCAACCGCGAGCGCCGCTTGGTGATTCATGAGCCTGCTTCCACACAGGCTCCAGAAAGTGAAGAGATTCCAGCTGTTGACCCCAACGCAGTTGAAGACATTGGTCGTGAAGACAATGTGAATGATTATGAAGTCCTTCCTTAGCTTGAACCCAATACATTATCATCGCTTGCTCCCACGAGCAATGAACTCATTAGCATTGGTCGTCCCTTGACGCCAATTGCTCAAGATGATTCGTGGGTAGAGAAACACCAAGAAACCCCACTGCAAGATCCAAAGGCGTCACCAACATTCCACAGGCTTCGCAAAGGCCTCAGGCCCCAAGTCTCCATGTCAAGCATTCCAGAAGAGGATGTGCAACACACCAGCTCAGTAGCACATCAAGTGTTCCCTAAAGCCATCCCTTCTGTGTCTGCTTATGAGTCTGAAGCTAAAGTTGCTGAAGACATTTCGGCTGCATTAGCCGATGAAGATAAAGAAGAAGATAAAGAAAGAGAGAGAGAAGCTACTCCCCCTGCCAGTGATCCAGTCCAACCCGAAGAGAATGTGATCGTGCCCGACCCTCCAGTTGTTGAAGAGATGGAGGTTGAAAACAGTAAGGCTACAACCACCAACACTACTGAAGCCAATGACACAGTCATGGTTGAAGACAATGTGGAGCCCAAAGCCAATGCTGCTACTAACACCATTGTGCAGCAAATCACTTCTGATGACGCCATTCCTCCACCAAGGCCTCATACTATGGAACGCGCATTCAATCGTGGTGAGTTGGTAACTGTCAGATGGCCTATCATGGTTCCACCCACTGCTCCCGGCCCTCAATATGATTATCACGTGGAGAAGAGGCCTCAGGTTCAGAAGCCAAAGCCAAGATTGCCAAGGCTTCCCAGTGCTGCAACAACTCAGGGCTCTTTCAGTGTGCTCAGCTTCAGAGAGCACAACACCTTCTTTGACAGCGCCAAGAACCCGTACATGAAGCCCAAGATCTCCTCTGACAGGATTTGGAGCCATCAGCAGCGAAGCTACTACTCATGCATCTTATACAACCAGGACCAAATTTTTCCTCATAAGCGTCTGGATCGTGATGCTATGGCTGGGCTGCCATGCCTTGAGGAGGCATTGGACTACTTCAGAGATGTTGGGTTGCTGCCATTTGTGACTGATAAGGAGCACTGGAATGAAGAACTTCTACTACAGTTTTATGCTACACTGCACATTCGAGGCTACAACAGGGATCTGAAGAGTTGGATCCTTGAGTGGATGACAGGCGACATTCATCATGAAGCCAAAGCTCAGGACATCATTGAGCTTACTTCCCTGCCCACTCCAGGTGAGTTGTATGAACCTGGTTGCCAACTTCATCAGAACGAACTGCAGAGCATATTCCAGAAGCCAGAGCCCAACATGAGCCAGATGTTGAGCATGATGAAGCCATTGCCCCATGACGCCGAATACCCCAAGGAATTCTTTGTTAAAGACCTTGAGTACTTGCCGCGCACAGTTTATCACATTCTGGGGCGTACTCCCTGGCCAATCAAAGGCAATTCCTCTGAAGCTAAACTCGAAGGCGCCATGAAGACATTGGTGTTCTATGTCATCAATGGCATCAGATTCAACACATAGGATTTCTTCATCCAACAGCTTGTAGCCTCTGGAATTGATCTTTGTGGACTGAAATTTTATGCTCCATGGGTGATGCGTTTGATCAAGCTTCATTCAACCATCAACTATCAACCTTCAACGCGCAACCATATTGTATTTATGCCTGATGTTGATATGTCCATTGAAGCCATCTACCCTGAGCCTGCAAAGAAGCCACTCCATCTTCAAAATGCAGAATTCCAAAGCTTCACGCAGCCTATTGAAGGGATTCATGTGCCAAACTCTGCTACTCCTACTTATCCTCTGGCTGGCAACTTGCGTCTACCGCATCACGCCAATACTGAAGCCACTGCCAGCACCATTGCTCAAAGGCCCCAGAAGCGTCCCCGTGTCCTCAACGACCATGAGCTTCTGGTTTCTCTCCATCAAAAGCAGGATAGGCATCTTGACTGGCTAAAGCATCAAACGCAGAGTCTCTTGGTGGATGTTACTCGCATTCGCAACTTGGCCACCAAGAACTCATTCGTTGCACATGAAACCTGTCAGCAGTCCTGGAAGAGCCTCACATTGCTCTGCTCTAAAGGTGATCTTCGCGAAGATGGCTTCTCCGAGAGCTTCAAGTTTGACTCCAGGCCTCTGCAATCTGCAAGCTGGCGTCGCACACCCTCAATTGAAGATTCTGAACATTCGTCTTCGGCTGCAACTGTTGTTGCGAGAGTCGTCGATGAAGAAGATGACGCCACTTCACCAACTCTGGCTGCACTGCACCACGATTCTGCTTCAGGCCCGTCTGCTCCACCCAACTCCAACCTCGACCCTGCTCCAACATCCTCTCCAACTAGGAACGAGTAGATCCTCTATGTCTCCAAACCTTTTTGGTCCTTCCTGACAAAAGGGGGAGAAGCATATGAGGTTGATAGTCTTCGAGCGGGTCCATATGGGGTGGTTGCATTATTTTTGCTAAGTTCTTACAACTCTCGTTTTGAAACTATTTGGCTCTTGAGTTGTAACACTTAAACTTAATGGTCGTCTGCTACTTTTGCTGCTACTTTGTGATGCGATGATAAATTCCACATGAAGTCATTATGCAGACGCCCATTTCTCATTATGCATGTCAGTATCTTCGTTATTCTTATATATGCATGATGAATTGTCTTCGTAAGTTGAAGAGGATCTCCACAAAGTAAAACCTGCCATCTGCATTTGCATTCAAAAGCAAACTACTTATATGCACATCTTCAGGGGGAGCCTTTTGCAACTTATGAAGACAATGACTTTGATCTTTAACTTTCATATACTTTTATCCCCGTTGAAAACTTCAACCAGTTTGTCATCAATCACCAAAAAGGGGGAGATTGTAAGAGAATATAGTGCCACCCCTAGTTGGTTTTGGAGTATTGACGACAAACTTGGTTGAGGGACTAATGCGTTTGTGAGAATTGCAAGATAACACAGGTTGTAGTCCCTTATTGATCCGGTTTACCTACCAGAGATGACCCCTAAAAATGTGTGAAGACATTGAAGACAATGGTGGTTCATGAAGACATTCATGATGAAGATTATGACATGTGAAGACATTCACTTGAAGACTATGCAGTGCGAAGACATAGTTGTTTCGTAGTTTCCGTTTCTTCTTTATTGAGTCATAGGAACCACCGTACTGTTAAGTGGGATCCAAGTGAACAAAGTCAGAGTGACTGATGTGATGCTCAACCAAAATCCTATGTCTTCGAGCGAAGACAATGAGAGCAAATCTTATCCAGAGCTGGATGAGTCAGCTTTGCTTGTAGCCCAAGTAAAGCTGCCGCGTGTGTTTGAAATCCGACCGTTGGACACATGTCGGTTCCTTAGTGACCCAGGGTCATTTCAGACATATCAGGTCGGGTTGCCTCCTGGCTATAAATAGCCCACCCCCTACATCATAAATTGGTGGCTGCTTAGAGTTAGTGAACGGCTAGTCGTTTGAGAGAAACCCACCTTCGAAGCCTTTGAGAGAGAGATCCTTGCGAGGACAAAGCCCAAAACACCCAGAGCCAAAGAGTGTTAAGCATCACTGGAGTCTTTCTGTCCGCGTAACCTGAAGACTTGTTGCACTTGAGGACTGTGAATTCTCCAGCCGGTTAGGCGTCGCGTTCTGAGAATCCAAGAGCCATTGTGGATCGCCGGTGAATGAAGTCTGTGAAGGTTTGGAAGTCTACCTTGAAGACTTACCATAGTGATTGGGCGAGGACTGGGTGTCCTTAGCTCAAGGGGAATAAGGTGAAGATGCGGTCTTCTGAGTTCAATCTCAGCCTCCCTAACCAGACGTACAGTTGTCACAACAACTGGAACTGGTCTACCAAATCCTTGTCTTTGCCAAGCTACTGGTTCTATCCCCCACTTCCCTTTGCTTTACTGTTTGTCTTCGTGAAGTCATTGCTTGCCTATCTGATCTGTTTGACTTCACTGTGTGAAGACTATTACCTGTTTGGGTTCATACTGTCTTCCATCCTGATCCATACTACCTAGTTGTTGATAGTCTTCGTACTTTCACTACATTGTTTACTTGACTATGGCTTGTCTAGTGTAGTCTATCTTCCGCTGCATATCAATAGGTTCATTTCATCTGTTTGTCTTCAAAGACCTCGTGTTTTGAAGACTTTCAAAAAAATCGCCTATTCACCCCCCTCTAGTCGATAACTAGCACTTTCAACAACCACCTGGTTTTGAAGACCCAAAGCGTCCTGACATGGTGTACAAACTCAACAAGGCACTGTATGGCCTCAAACAAGCACCTCGCGCTTGGTATGACACACTCAAAGACTTCCTGAAAAGCAGAGGCTTCAAACCTGGTTCTCTAGATCCCACTCTCTTCACGAAGACATATGATGGTGAACTGTTCGTATGCCAAATCTATGTGGATGACATTATCTTCGGCTGCACTGATAAGAGATACAGTGATTAGTTTGGGCATATGATGGAAGAGCAATATCAGATGTCCATGATGGGTGAGCTGAAATTCTTCCTTGGTCTTCAAATCCGTCAGCAGAGATGTACCTCAAAGATTGCCTGAAGAAGTTTGGGATGCAAGACTGCAAAGGGTACACGACGCCAATGCCAACCAAAGGCCAATTGGGCCCCGACGACAATGGTAAAGAGTTAGATCAAAAGGTATACCGCTCCATGATTGGTTCTTTACTATACTTATGTGCATCTAGGCCTGATATAATGCTTAGTGTTTGCATGTGTGCCCGATTCCAAGCGGCATCAAAGGAATCGCATCACCTAGCAGTGACGTGAATTCTTTGATATTTGGCTCACACCCCAACACTAGGATTATGGTATCCAAAGGGATCAGAGTTTGATCTAGTTGGATTATCAGATGCTGGTTATGCTAGTGACAAGGTTGATCGCAAGTCCACATCAGGCACATGTCACTTTCTTGGACGATCTCTTGTCTATTGGTCTTCAAAGAAGCAGAACTGTGTATCACTCTCCACTGCTGAATCTAAATACATTGCTGCTAGATCTTGCTGCGCTCAGCTTCTCTGGATGAAGCAACCTCTCAAGGACTATGGCATCAACATGAAGCATGTGCCACTCTACTGCGACAATGAGAGCGCCATCAAGATTGCTCACAATCCATTTCAGCACTCGAAGACAAAGCACATTCAAATCCGTCATCATTTTTTCAGGGATCATGTGTTGAAGGAAGATATTGATATCATTCACGCCAACACTGAAGAGCAATTGGCAGATATCTTCACAAAGCCCTTGGATGAGAAAAGGTTTTGCAAACTGCGGTGTGAGCTAAATATCTTACAATCCTCAAATTTCCTGTGAATGGACACACATCCTAACGCTTATGCATGTTGATGACTTAGATGTGCAACACACGAAGTAACATATATCTTCAATTCATGAAGACTTACCCTCTAAGTGTGAATACATTAATGTGAAATTTGACTTCGGAGCGCCACGATAATTGTGCGCCGTGTCTGGGTCTAATACTTCCTATATGGTGGGTAACGCCACCACCAAACTTTCTCGAAGATTTTCATTTGGCGTCATGAGTGCATTATCTTCATATTTGGTTTGTCTTCAACATTGATTTGTCTTCATAGTTTATCTTCCATGTGGATTTGGTCTTCTTTTACATATATATTTGTGTGTTCTGTCCTCTACAACATTCACTTATATCTATGTCTTCAAATTTACCATTTTCTGAACTACGTGAATGTGATTGGACCCTAACCCCTTTTGTGCTTCTTCCTCAAATTCTTTCTGTCTCTTCATATGCATTCTTTTGACACGTGTCGAATATCTTCATTGTGTCCTTGTCAGCTAAAGATACAGAGGCACACATTTAAAACTGTTTTAATGCCTTATCTTTTTTGCCTGAAAACCGGAGAAGCCGGAACTACCACCCGACAAACCAGGCGCGCGTGTGAACATGGCTCAACTCTCAATAAGTTGCATGCATGTGATGTCTACTACTCAACTTTATTCTTGTAAACATGTGTTGGGCCTCCAAGCGTAGAGTTTTGTAGGACAGTAGCAATTTTCCCTCAAGTGGATGACCTAAGGTTTATCAATCCGTGAGAGGTGTAGGTTGAAGATGGTCTCTCTCAAACGACCCTGCAACCAAATACAAGAAATCTCTTGTGTCCCCAACACACCCAATACAATGGCAAATTGTATAGGTGCACTAGTTTGGAGAAGAGATGATGATAAAAGTGTAATGTTGATGGTAGAAATATATTTTTATAATCTGAATAAATAAAAACGGCAAGGTAGCAAATAGTAAACGGGCACAAAAACGGTATTGCAATGCTTGAAAATGAGGCCTAGGGTTCGTACTTTCGCTAGTGCAACCTCTCAACAATGCTAATATAATTGGATCATATAACCACCCCTCAAAATGCGATGAAGAATCACTCCAAAGTTCCTATCTAGCGGAGAACATAAGAACAAACTGTTTGTAGGGTACAAAACCACCTCAAAGCTATTCTTTCTGTTCGATTTATTCAAGAGTTCGTGCTAAAATAACACAAAGCTATTCTTTCCGTTCTATCTATCCTAGAGTTCATACTAAAATAACACCAAAGCAAATTCATACTCATAATACTCAATCCAACACAAAGAACTTCAAAGAGTGCCCCAAGATTTCTACCGGAGAAACAAAGACAAGAACGTGCATCAACCCCCCATAGATTACCCCAATGTCCACCTCGGGAATCCGCGAGTTGAGTGCCAAAACATATATCAAGTGAATCAATACGATACCCCATTGTCACCCCGAGTATTCAATTGCAAGACATATATCAAGTGTTCTCAAATCCATAAAAGTATTCAATCCGATAACAACAAAATCTCAAAGGGAAAAACTCAATTAATCACAACAAGATAGAGAGGGGAAAACACCATATGATCCAACTATATTAACAAAACCCGCGATACATCAAGATCATGACATCTCAAGAACACGAGAGAGGGACATTAAACACATAGCTACTCGTACAAACCCTCAGCCCCGAGGATGGACTACTCCCTCCTCATCGTGGTGGCCGCCGGGATGATGAAGATGGCCACCAGAGATGATTCCCCCCTCCAACAGGGTGCCAAAAAGGGTCTAGATTGGTTTTTGGTGGCTATAGAGCCTTGCGGCGGTAGAACTTCTGATCTAGGTTAACCCCGAGGGTTTTCGGAATATTTGAGAATTTATAGGGTAAAGAGGGGGTGCGGGAGGCCACCGAGGTGGGCACAACCCACCTGGGCGCGCTTGGGCCCCCAGGTGTGCCCTGGTGGGTTGTGCCCCCCTCAGGGCACCCCCCAGGTGCTGCTCTGGCCCAATGGTTGTCTTCTGGTCCATAAAAAATCCACTAAAAGTTTCGCGGTGTTTGGACTCCATTTGATATCAATTTCCTGCGATGTAAAAAACAAGCAAAGAACAGCAACTGGCACTGGGCACTGGGTCAATAGGTTAGTCCCAAAAAATGATGTAAAGTTGCTATAAAATGATTGTAAAATCCAAGAATGATAATAAAATAGCATAAATACTTCATAAATTATAGATACGTTGGAGACGTATCAGCATCCCCAAGCTTAATTCCTACTCGTCCTCGAGTAGGTAAATGATAAAAGAAATAATTTATGAAGTGTGAATGCTAGCAAAGTGCATAAGTTTGATCAATGATAATTTCTATCACTTTTCCTAGCATCAAAACATCAATTTTTCTCATAAAATTTCTCATGTTAAAGTAGCAACAAATTCACATGTTAAGGTTGAAACAATGAACTCTCTTGAAACTCAACAACCTATGTTCTTAGTCACCAAGCAATTGCAACTCAACTTATTCAACGGAGTTTAAGTAAGAACTCCACATACTCAACCATCTTATAGTCTTCTATGATTGCTAACACTCACCGCGTACACATGAGCAAAATGTTTCAACCAGACACAAAGAAAGATAGTGGCTTATTGTTTTGCCTCCCAATGTATTCACCTCAAGGGTGATGTCAACTATAATAACTCATGCTACCCATATTCAACTAGACATATGTGCCTAGATCTTTCCTCACCAAATTATGCTTGCCAAAAGACAAAACTAAAAAGTAATAGAGAGAAAAACTTTGACTCTTTGCATAAAAGTAAATACTGAAATGTAAAAGATAGGCCCTTCGCAGAGGGAAGCAGAGGTTTCCATGCGCTTATTTGTTTGTATGCTCAACCCCATAGTGCAAAAGAACATCACCTTATATTGCCCCTTATGATAGCAACCTTTATTATGCAGTCTGTCGCTTTTATTCTTTGCCATCACAAGTTCGTACTACGCTCAATTTTCTCTTACACTAAATGATCTAACACTTTTAGAAGCAATTTTTATTGCCTTATTGCACCGATGACAACTTACTTGAAGGATCTTATTCAATCCTTAGGTAGGTATGATGGACTCTTGAAAATAGGATTTGGGTTTAAGGGTTTTTGGATGCACAAGTAGTATCTCTACTTGGTGTGGAATTTTTGGCTAGCAAAGATAGGGGGCAAGCACCACATGTTGAAGGATCTATGACAATATAACTTCTATGTGAATATGAACAAACATAAATCATTACGTTGTCTTCCTTGTCCAACGTCAACAATTTTGGCATATAATATTTTGATGGGGGCTCACAATCACAAAAGATTTCCAAGATAGTGTATTTGCATGTGAAAGTTATCTTCCTTATACTAATTATTCATGAATTGCTTGTATGACCAATATTGTGATTGTCAAGCCTCAAAAGATTCACTTTCTAAACCCAATGTGAAGCTACCACTAGGTATGATATGATTTCAACTTCATGATATTCAATTTATTCAACAATTTACTCATAGGATATAAGTGAAGCACAAGAGTAAATCACAAGCTACTCCAAAAAGATATAGGTGAAGATCATGAGCAATTCCATATAAAAGAGATTCGTTGACGGGATGTGAATGCCGCTTACTTAGCCTCCCTGGCAACTATTTGAGAACTCTATTTTATTTAAAAACTTTAAGATATAAGTATTTTATTAAAACAACAAGCAAAAACAAAATAAAATGACATTCTAAGAATAGCACAACTCATGTGAAGAAGCAAAAACTTAGGCTCCACCGATACTAACCGATAATTGTTGAAGAAGAAAGGTGGGATGCCTACCGGGGCATCCCCAAGCTTAGATGCTTGAGACTTCTTGAAATATTATCTTGGGGTGCTTTGGGAATCCCCAAGCTTGAGCTTTTGCGTCTCCTTAATTCTTCTCATATCGCGGTTTTCCTAAATCTCAAAAGTTTCATCCACACAAAACTCAACAAGGACTCATGACATAAGTTAGTATAAACCAATGCAAAAACCTTATCATTCTCTACTATAGAAAATCACTTAAAATTATTATTCAACATTGCCTACTAAATGCCTCTGCATATTTAACACTCATATCCTCAAATAGAATAATTAAACAAGCAAACATATGCAAACATGACAGCAATCTGCCAAAACAGTACAGTCTGTAAAGAATGCAAGAGCATCAACACTTATTCAACTCAAACAATTCTGAAAATTTAAAACACTGTAGAAAATTTATCAGAGCTTATTGTGTAAAAAGTTTCAACATTTTATCACATTCTGATTTTTCTAGGGAATTTTTGCAACAGTGGTAAACTTTCTGTTTTCAAACAGCAACATGTAGACTTGCAAAATAAGCATGGTAAAGGCTATCCTTGACACTTTTATTGAAATAAAAGATGCAAAACATTATTCTAAATAACAACAAGAAAATCCTAACAAAATAAATTAATGCTCCAAGTAAAACTCATATCATGTGACGAATGAAAACATAACTCCAAGTGAGGTTACTGATAATGTTGGAGACGAAAGAGGGGATGCCTTCCGGGGCATCCCCAAGCTTAGTTGCTTGGATCTTCCTTGGATATTAACTTGGGGTGCCTTGGGCATCCCCAAGCTTAGGGTCTTGTCACTCCTTATCCTCCTCATATCAATATCTCACCCAAAACTTGAAAACTTCAATCACACAAAACTTAACGGAACTTCGTGAGATGGGTTAGTATGATAAAGACAAACCATTCACTTTGGTACTGTCAAAAACAAGATTCATAATTTTTCTCACACAATTCCTACTGTACCCAATCATTTCTACAATTTATATTGAGCAATATAAGCCATAGAAACTAGAAAACAAGCAAACTATGCATTGAAAATAGAATCTGTCAAAAACAGAACAGTACGTAAAGACCTAAATTAAGGTCATACTTCTGTAACTCCAAAAATTCTTAAACATTAGGACAAAATAGACAATTTTTATTCCCATCAACTGTAAAAATTTCAGAATTTTTCCACGTTCCATTAAAAGATAAGAATGTCTGCACTGGACGCAAAAGTTTCTGTTTTTGCACAGAATCAAGTCAACTATCATCCACACTATCCCAAAGGCTTTACTTGGCACTTTATTGGAATAAAAGCAATAAAACATAATTACTACAGTAGCATAACCATGTGAACACACAAAAACAGTAGGTAAAAATGTTGGGTTGTCTCCCAACAAGCGCTTTTCTTTAATGCCTTTTAGCTAGGCATGATGATTTCAATGATGCTCGCATAAAAGATAAGAATTGAAACATAACAAGAGCATCATGAAGCACATGGCAAGCACATTTAAGTCTAACCCACTTCCTATGCATAGGGATTTTGTGAGCAAATAACTTTTGGGAGCAAGAATCAACTAGCATAGGAAGGCAAAACAAACATAACTTCAAGATTTTCAACACATAGAGCGGAAACTTGATATTATTGCAATTCCTACAAGCATAAGTTCCTCCCTCATAATAATTTTCAGTAGCATCATGAAGAAATTCAACAATATAACCATCACATAAAGCATCCTTTTCATGACACAAAAGCATAGAAATTTTTCTACTCTCCACATAAGCAAATTTATTCTCATGAATAGTGGTGGGGGCAAACTCAACAAAATAACTATCATGTGAGTGAAAATTAAAATCATGATAACAAGTTTCATGGTTATCATTATTCTTTATAGCATACATGTCATCACCATAATCATCATATATAGGAACTTTGTTTTCATAATCGATTGCATCCTCTTCCAAAATGGTGGATTCATCATTAAATAAAGTCATGACCTCTCCAAATCCACTTTCATCAATATAATCATCATAAGTAGGAGGCATGCAATCATCATAACAAATTTTCTCATCAAAACTTGGGGGACTAAAAATATCATCTTCATCAAATATAACACCCCCAAGCTTGTAGCTTTGCATATCATTAGCATCATGGATATTCAAAGAATTCATACTAACAACATTGCAATCATGTTCATCATTCAAATATTTCGTGCCAAACATTTTATCGACTTCTTCTTCTAGCAGTTGAGCACAATTTTCCGATCCATCATTTTCAAGAAAGATATTGTAAAGATGATCAATAATATGATGCAACCTTAATTCCATTTTTTGTAGTTTTCTTTTATAAACCAAACTAGTGATAAAACAAGAAACTAAAAGATTCAATTGCAAGATCTAAAGATATACCTTGAAGCACTCACCTCCCCGGCAAGGCGCCAGAAAAGAGTTGATGTCTATTATGCAACTTTATTCTTGTAGACACGTGTTGGGCCTCCAAGCGCAGAGTTTTGTAGGACAGTAGCAATTTTCCCACAAGTGGATGACCTAAGGTTTACCAATCCGTGAGAGGTGTAGGATGAAGATGGTCTCTCTCAAACGACCCTGCAACCAAATACAAGAAATCTCTTGTGTCCCCAACACACCCAATACAATGGAAAATTGTATAGGTGCACTAGTTCGGCGAAGAGATGATGATAAAAGTTTAATATTGATGGTAGAAATATATTTTTATAATCTGAATAAATAAAAACAACAATGTAGAAAATAGTAAACGGGCACAAAAACGGTATTGCAATGCTTGAAAATGAGGCCTAGGACTTTCGCTAGTGCAACCTCTCAACAATGCGAATATAATTGGATCATATAACCACCCCTCAAAGTGCGATGAAGAATCACTCCAAAGTTCCTATCTAGCGGAGAACATAAGAACAAATTGTTTGTAGGGTACGAAACCACCTCAAAGCTATTCTTTCCGTTTGATCTATTAAAGAGTTCGTACTAAAATAACACAAAGCTATTCTTTCTGTTCGATCTATCCTAGAGTTCGTACTAAAATAACACCAAAGCAAATTCATATTCATAATACTCAATCCAACACAAAGAACTTCAAAGAGTGCCCCAAGATTTGTACCGGAGAAACAAAGACAAGAACATGCATCAACCCCTAAGCATAGATTACCCCAATGTCACCTTGGGGATCCGCGAGTTGAGTGCCAACACATATATCAAGTGAATCAATACGATACCCCATTGTCAGCACGAGTATTCAATTGCAAGACATATATCAAGTGTTCTCAAATCCATAAAAGTATTCAATCCGATAACAACAAAATCTCCAAGTGAAAAACTCAATTAATCACAACAAGATAGAGACGGGAAAACACCATATGATGCCACTATATTAAGAAAGCCCGCCATACATCAAGATCGTGACATCTCAAGAACACGAGAGAGGGAGATTAAACACATAGCTACTGGTACAAACCCGCAGCCCCGAGGGTGGACTACTCCCTCCTCATCGTGGTGGCCACCGGAGATGATTCCCCCCTCCGGCAGGGTGCCGGAAAGGGTCTAGATTGGTTTTCGGTAGCTATAGAGCCTTGCGGCAGCGGAAATTCTTATCTAGGTTAACCCCAAGGGTTTTTGGAATATTTGAGAATTTATAGGGTAAAGAGGGGGTGCGGGAGGCCACCAAGGTGGGCACAACCCACCTGGGCGTGCTTGGCCCCCCAGGCGCGCCCTGGTGGGTTGTGCCCCTCTCGGGGCACCCCCAGGTGCTGCTCTGGCCCTATGGTGGTCTTCTGGTCCATAAAAAACCCACAAAAAGTTTCGCGATGTTTGGACTCCGTTTGATATCGATTTCCTGCGATGTAAAAAACAAGCAAAAAACAGCAACTCGCACTGGGTCAATAGGTTAGTCCCAAAAAATGATATAAAGTTGCTATAAAATGATTCTAAAACATCCAAGAATGATAATAAAACAACATGAATACTTCATAAATTATAGATACGTTGGAGACATATCAGCATGCCACGTGTCTACCAGATGTGAACCACCAGGGGCACTTACGTAATTGCGTTGCGTCGCCCTTCACCTTATTAATACTCCACCCGTGCAGTCATTATCTCCTCTCCCACCTCACCGTCTCGCTCAAACCGTAGCGCCGCCGCTAGCCCCTGTCGACACCGGAGACGAAGCGCTTAGCTGCCGCGACCTCTTCGACGCCGTCTTCACATCGGCGGTGGACCTCGTCTTCCCCGTCGCCACCGTAGGTGTCTTCCGCCGCCAAGTTAGGGCGCGGGAGATTGGACTACTCGGCATCCTCTTTGCCTCGTCTAGCAGTTCGTCGAGCGGTAAATAAACTCACTTTTTACCGCATGTTTGATCCGTTGAATCTGTCAACATCTACCAAAAGTGGTTTCTACACTTCCAGATCTACTTCTTTGTGTTTCTGCATCTCATATCTTGCAAGTATATTCACTTATGCATCCCCAACTAGTTAGATTCCTCACTTGTACTTATTCATGGATTCGTACAAATCTGGAACCAATTCACACTACAAAAAAAATGACACATCCGTGACATTTTGGGCCGAACGAAAAAAAATTCTGTCATGCATATGACACTTCTATGACGATAATTGTGACAAAACCCGGTATCAACATAGATGTGGTGGGCTCCTACTTCTATGACAAAAAATCATGACAGAAAATGGGCTTTTCGTCTTGCGCGGGCCGGAGACGCAGCTGCATGACATTCTTTGGGCCGTCCATGACGGAAAAACCCGTGGTAGAAGCGAGGGGGAGGAAAATTTCGGGGAGTTCCCGGTTACGGTGGGAGGTCGGGGGCCGAGCGATGCGCATTTCTCTCGTACACATACGCGCGTGTGTACGAGGCGTTGGCTCTAACTGAACCCGAGCGAGGCGTTGGGCTCTAACTGAACCCGAGCGATTGCACTGCAGGCTACGCGTTACTGAACCCGATCGATCGATGGCTATTAACTGAACCCAATAGAGCGATTCCTTCGCTGCTGCTGCTAACTGAAGCCGGTCGATTGGATGAACAGTGAGCGTTGCGGGGGGGGGGGGGGGGGGGGGTTGGATGAATAGTGAGCGGTGGCGTTGCCTCTGGATGAACAGGACCCCGTGGTGTGGAGGGCTGGATGAACAGTAGATGGTGGAGGGGTGCCCGTGGAGGGGTGGTTGAATAGGACCCCGTGGTGTGGAGGGCTGGATGAACAGTAGACGGTGGTGGGGTGCCCGTGGAGGGGTGGTTGAATAGTAGCCGGTGGAGTAGCGCGCGGTGGAGGCTGGATGAACAGGAGCCCGTGGAGGCTGGAGGAGGTCGACGGTAGCCCGTGGAGGCTGGAGGAGGTCGACGGTGGAGATGAACAGTATCACGTGGAGTCCCGTTTTGCGGTACGCCACACCCCTCCCGATGAACAGGACCCCCGTTTCGACCGTAGGAGGTCCGTTTCGTCTGTTTTGCGGTACGCCACACCCCTCCCGATCAACAGGACCCCCGTTTCGACCGTAGGAGGTTCGTTTCGTCCGTTTTGCGGTACGCCACACCCCTCCCGATCAACAGGACCCCTGTTTCGACCGTAGGAGGTCCGTTTTGCGGTACGCCACACCCCTCCAGATCAACAGGACCCCCTTTTCGACCGTAGGAGGTCCGTTTCCTTATTTTGCGGTACGCCACACCCCTCCCGATCAACAGGACCCCATTCCGAACGTAGGAGGTCCGTTTCCTCCGTTTTGCGGTACGCCAGGCCTCGTTTCCATCGCCTTTTCCATCCAAGCCCTCCCGATGAACACGACCACGCATTCCGTTCCGACCCAGCCGGTTGGCTCCCACGCGTTCCGTTGCCTCCCGATGAACACGACGCATTCCGTTGCCTCCCCATGAACACGACGCATTCCGTTGCCTCCCCATGAACACGACACATTCCGTTGCCTCCCCATGAACACGAGGATGACACTGTTTCTCCGTTCCGACCCAGCCATGTACACGAGCCCTGGCCGTACGTATGCGCGAGTAGGCGTTCGAGACCCTGCCCGTATGTACACATATGTGGCCGTATTTTCTTTCTTGCACCCTGGCCGCTGTACGTACGTGTACATGCTACGTGCGCGCCTCTACTATGACACGTGCGCGCCTCTACTACGACACGTGCGCGCCTCTACATCGACCAGTATGTACGTACACGTTCGCGACCAGAATGACAACACTACGTACGCTTCGACCAGGTGGGTCCCGACTGTCAGGCACTTCCTTGCCTGCGAAGATGTAGCTTGTGGGTCCCAGCAGTCAGGGGGGCGAATCATTTTTTTTTGCCCGGACGCACTTCCTTGCGTGCGAAGATGTAGCCGGTGGGTCCCAGCAGTCAGGGGGCGAACGTTTTTTTTGCCCGGACGCACTTCCTTGCATGCGAAGGTGTAGCTGGTGGGTCCCAGCAGTCAGGGGGCGAATCGTTTTTCTTTTTGCCCAGACGTACTTCCTTGCGTGCAAAGATGAAGCTGGTGGGTCCCAGCCGTCAGGGGGAAACGTTTTTTCTGCGAAATACAGTGGCCCGTCCGGTGGGTCCCAGCTGTCAGGTGGAGGAATCATTATTTTCCGCGTAATAAGGAGGCACTTCCTTGTTGCGGCCGTGGACCCAGCTGTCAGCCTCTCCACGTACAGTCCACATCCGATGGAAGTCGTTCCTTGACCACGTTGACCAGGCCGCGCTGAGAGCACCACGGCGGTGGACGACAGCGAGACCTAGGAAGGGGAAGACACGGAGCCGGAGAAGACGCGGCAGTGGAAGCCCGCGCGGAGAGGAGTACGAGGGTTCACTGGTTCGGCTGCGGTGTGAGGCTGCCATCGCCGCAGGGCCTGGCCGGCGGTGGGAATAGTAGGGGCGGTGAGGCCTCCGCGGCAGCACAGCCGGCCACGGGAGGCAGGAGCATGCGGCACGACCGGCGCTGCTTTGGGAGGCTGGAGCAAGAAGACCAGAGGTTGAAGAAGCACTACGGCCGTTGGATGAACATCATACGGTCACTGGAGCTAGAATCGTTCATATTGACTAAGTTGACAAAGCCTTTCATCCCCGTCAACTTAGTTGGCCCACAAGTCATCCTCCCACTATGGTGGGTCCCAGCTAGCAGGGGGGTATTCATTTTTTTGTGCGTAATAAGGAGGCACTTCCTTGTGTGCGAAGATATGGCTGGTGGGTCCGACATGAGCGGGGGGGACGTTTTTTTCATGAAATACAGAGGCCCTTCCGGTGGGTCCCAGCTGTTAGGTGGAGGAATCATTATTTTGCGCGTACAGTCCACGGCCGATGAATGTCGTTCGTTGACCACGTTGACCAGGCCGCGCCGAGAGCACCATGGCGGTGGACGACGGCGAGGCCTAGGAAGGGAACGACACGGAGCCGGGGAAGACTCGGCAATGGTTGCCCACGCGGTGGGGAGTACGAGGGTTTACTGGTCCGGCTGCCATCGCCGGAAAATAACAGGAGGTGTGGGTGAGTAGAGGAATGGCCTGGCCAGCAATGAAGTAGGGTGGGGCGGTGCGGCCTGTGCGGCAGCACAGCCGGCCACGGGAGGCGGGAGCAGGCAGTCCCACCGGAGCTGGTTTGGGCGGCTGGAGCAAGAAGATTAGATATTGAAGAAGCAGCACGGCCGTTGGATTAACAGCCAACGGTCACTGCTGCTAGAATTGTTTGTGGACTAAGTTGACAAAGCCAAAGTACACGTCAACCTAGTAGACCCACAAGTCAGCCTCCAAATCTGTCCCAAACAGCATACAGCCCGAAATTTCTAGCCAGATTCAAATTAATTTTAAATCTAAATATACCTTAATTTAAATTCAATGAAATTTTACCCGCACAAAAAGAATGAAATTTAAAATATCAAAATCCGAAAGAAAACAGTATTTTGGAACTAATTGCCTGTTTGCTGTATTTTTTCATTTTACAGCCCATTTATTATTACTTATAGCCCATTTCTTATTACTTATAGCCCATTTTCTGGGAAAAATGCATCCCTCCTCGTCTTGAAAGATTTCCGGCCTAGCAGGGCGTAGAAAAGCAAGTAGGCCTACATTGGTTATTCTGAAAAAATAGCTGGCTAGCCATTTTCAGAAAGGAAAAAAACAAACTGGGCTGGTCATGTGCTAAACATATGAAATAAAAGCCTGGGCTAGACGGGCCACGGGTCCCGCACAACGCAGTTGATACCCTTCTCCGTCCCGAAAAAACAAAATTACTGCGCGCGCTGCTGGGTCCCTACTGTCATCCTCACCATGTACAGTCATCTCCTTATTCCTCTCGGTTGTTGACCATGTTGACAACACCGGAGGGTGGCGCCGCGGCGAGCGAACCAAGGCGGAGGACGATGGTGAGGCCTCGTACGGGAACGAACAGGAGCCGGGGAAGATCACAGCCAGCCGTGGGAGGTGGGAGCAGGCGGTCCCGCCGGCGCTGGTTTGGCTTTGGCGGCTCGAGGAAGAAGAGACTGAAGAAACGTGACAGACGTTGAATGTCAATCCAACGGTCAAGGTTGGCACAATCGTTTGTTGACTAAGCGGACACCAAGTAGCATACTTTTTATATATAGGAAGAAAACTGCGAGGAAAATGCGTTCGTCTGCCGTCCTCCTCACAGGGAACGTTCGCCACATAAGTGACTAGCACCCTTGGTTTTCAATCGAGAGGTCTTGGGTTCGAGTCCCAGGAACTCTCAATTTTGTCCTCCTTCCTTCCTTGCAAAAAAGGGAAAGAAAATCAAAGACTTGGGAAGGCGTACAGAACAAGCTAGTGTACCAGTAAAGAGACGTTGCCGAGTTTTAGAAAAAAGAAAGACGTGCTCCTGTAGCTGGTTCGAATCCAAACCTAGACTATGACTATATATGGTGCTATGCTACTCTGCAAGTAATGAAACTGACATATCCAACGTTCGCTTCTCCTCTTCTCTACTTACTCTGCCTAGCATCAGAAGCTCTGGCCGCAGCAACCATGTCCGCTGGCTGCTCATCCACCTGCTCTTCAGCAGGCAACAACCAGATATGCGCCAAGTCGCCACCCGTACCATCGCCTGTGGGTCTCATCACACCCCCACCGGCACGCGCACCGCAGCCGATTGCTCATCGCAACCCGCTGCCGTTGGTGTGGTGCCACTGCTGCAAATCACGCAGAGTCATCCATCGCGTCTCAACCACAATCCGCAACCCTGGCTGAGTCTTCTACAAATGCCCGAATCATGGGGTAATATTATGTTTAAGTGTTGTTCTGCTGCTTTCAGTTGCTGATTTTTTTTAATAGTTTGGTTGATGATCTTCCAATTTGATTCGTGCAGAAAAGGGAAGATTCATGTGATTTGTATTTCTGGGAAGTTGCTGATGTGGGGGAATGCAACTACGCTGATTATTTGGTTAGCCGAGGAATCCCAATACCAGTAGGTTGGGGTGTTGGACAAGTAACTGAAGGAACAGGAGAAGAGGAAGATGCAGAGCAGAAGGTTAAAGATGCAGTTCCTCTGATCATGGCCAAGCAACAGCTGCTGAACGGCCTTGACAGCAATGAGGAGATGAAAGAGCTTGTGAAGATAATGGGCAAAATCGATGTGCTCTGTATGATGATTGTCTCTTTATTTGCAGTGTATGTAGCACTCGTGATGTATTCAGTGGCTACGACATGAGCACTTTGCTGAAACTAGTAATGAATGAAACCTGTGTAGCAGGCTGGGCGTAGTGTTGTGAACATCTAATGATTTCTATTAATGGAAATCAGGGGGTATCCCCTTTTGCTCATATAAATAAATAGCAGAGGCCCTGTCGGGTCAGCTTTGTTCTCATTCGAAGACGTCGAGAAAATTGCAGTCCAACAGCAAACTATGTCATCAAATTCAAGTTTCACAGCCAAATATGAGTACAACTAAACAACAATGTCATCATGTTTTAGTTGTCATACAATCACCAAACACAAATCAGCATACATAACAAGTGATGTTCTCACAGCAAAATACTAAACAACATGTTCATCAGGTTTCAGTTGTCATAGCAAACACAATTTCACATAGTAGATAAAAAACGTCTTCTGACAGGCAAATACGAAAAAAGCAATGTAATCATCATCCACAGCAGCAGCGTCAACATCTTTGCCATGTGTATCAGTCTGAATCGTAATTCCCCACGGTGTCATCTTCTTCTTCGTCCTCGAACGTTGGCTTCTTCTTGATCAACTCTTGTATGTCCACAGCACGACAGGCAATCTTTTCGCCGGTGTCATTGACGTGATGGTTCTCAAAGATATTAGGAACATCTGTGTTATCTTGTACATCGGGAGCAGTGTAAGCATCATCTTTTTGTGCAACTTCATTAAACGAATTCCTCTGCTCAAACCTTTGCAATACTCTCCAGTCATCGCTACGTGCAAATGTGTCTTCCAAGAAAAATATATGTGTTGCTTGATTTGCCAAAATAAAAGGCTCGTTGGTCTGGTACGCCGCCTTGACATTGATGGATTTGAAATAATCATTAGCTCTGGGTTTTGCGATCCTGGAAAACAGGTTATACCAACGACAGCACAACAGAACCACACACCGATGATCCTCGAAACTGGAGATATACTGCAACTGAACAATGTCTGTTATGTTAGCATACATTTCAGTTGTCTCTTTGTCATACGTATCCGTGCTCATGATGGCACTGTTTTGTGTCTTCCTGCCTTCGTCTCGTGCAAGGGTGTTGTAGCGCACATCTCCAACAACGCAAGATTCATAATGTCTTACCCGAGTATCAGGACCCATTGCTAGTGAGTAAAGGGCATCATCAACTGCCTGCCCATCCTCCCGCATCTTCTTAACCTATGGTTAGAAAATAGACAAGCTGATCATCTTATGTACTCAATATATTTAAAAAACTGACAGTGCACTTCAAAAGCTTACATGGTTCTTGAACCATTTCGCAAATCCTGCCATAACCAGTTTGTTAATGTTTCTTGGATTTTGTGGCAGTAACTCCTCTTTGTAGATGCTGCACAACATATTGATCGCGTCAAACATCTAAATATATAAGAATGTGCTGCAAGTTTAGTAGATTACGATGTATAAGCTGCAGTACTGCACTTACTTGATATAAGGTAGTATCTCAGGACAGTTATTCAACACATACCAAACCATTTTGTCCAAATCTTTAGGTTTGTCCTCTTGTCGACTCTTCCCTGTAACTCGAACATAATAATCGAAAACATTGAGCCCGGGATTGTCTTCACCCACCTCTTAGCTAAGCTGATCAGCTGTTTCAATGTATTTTGAGCAGAATGTCAACGCTTCTGTAGCAATGTAGGCCTCTGCAATGGAACCCTCGGGTCTAGCTCTATTCGTAACATAGCCCTTGAAAGTGCCTAGCCGCCTTTCAATAGGGTACATCCAGCCATACTGTACTGGACCTCTAAGTAGTGCCTCATCAGGTAGATGAACAGCCAAATGCACCATCACATCAAAGAAGGCTGGAGGATATATCTTCTCAAGGTCGCATAGGATAGTTGGTATCTTGTCTCTAAGATGCTCCAAAGCATCTATCCTGATATTCCTACTGCAGAGTTCCCTGAAGAATTGTCCCAACTCTGCAACTGCTCTATATAAGTCAGGGCGGCCCAATCCTCTAAGGATAACAGGTAAAACCCTTTGAAGTAGGACGTGGCAGTCATGAGTTTTCAACCCTTGTACCTTGTTTCCATCTGCACTGACTCTCCTTTCAGGGTTGGAAGCAAATCCATGTGGGAATCTCACATGTGACAGGACCTCACAGAATTCTTTTCTTTTTACCTTGTCCAAGACGTACACAGCTGGTGCCATATCCCATGGTTTACCTTCATCTTGCACCTGCAAATCCTTTCTGGTACCCATGTGTGTCAAATCAATCCTAGATTTTAAGGTATCTTTCGTCTTGCCTTCAATATTAAGAAGTGTGCCGATAATGCTGTCACATATATTTTTCTCGATGTGCATCACATCAAGATTATGCCGCAGATCCAAATCTTTCCAATACTCCAAGTCCCACAAAGTGGACCTGCGGGTAAACAATAATCTCTCTTCTACCCTGCCACGCTTCCTTTTCCCGCTACCATTACCAGGATGGTTTCCTGGTGTAATATGCCTGACCTTCTCTAATTCCACTTGCAACTCATCGGCGGTGAGCCTCTTTGGCGCATCACGGTTTTCATGCTTTGCATTGAACACATGTCTTCGGTATTTTCTAGGATGCGGCTTGTCCTTGGCAAGGAAACGGTGGTGTCCAATGTAACAGATCTTGCTAAGTATTGCGTATGACAGTGGATTCCTGTCACAGCGAACACATGCATTGTAACCATGTGTCGTTCGCCCTGACATAGTGCCCAAAGCCGGATAATCATGGATGCACCAAATTATAACAGCACGCAGAAAGAAATCAGCTGGTGGGCTGCTATATAGGTCTCGAGTGAGAACACCCTTCCATAGCTGTTGAAGTTCCTCCACAAGAGGCTCCATGAACAAATCAAAATCCTTTCCAGGACTTTTTGGACCTGGGATGAGCAAGGCCATCATGTAGTTTGATTCTTTGGTGCAGACATTTGGAGGCATGTTGTAAGGGATAACAAGCACTGGCCACATGCTATATGTGGCGCTCTGGTGGCCAAATGGGTTAAATCCATCTGAAGCTAAGCCAAGTCTAATGTTTCTCGGGTCAGCAGCAAACTCTTTGTGTTTATCATTGAAGCTTTTCCACTCACTACCATGAGATGGATGGCTCATTACATTCTGATCTCTGTACTCCTGGTTCCTAGAATGCCACAATACATCCTCTCTTGTTTCAGCATCATGAAACAACCTCTGCAATCTTGGTGTAATTGGAAAATGTCTCAGAACATTATGAGGAATCCTCTTCATAGCATCGCCATCTTTCCATCTTGATGATTTGCATTTCGGGCATTCACTTAAGTTGGCATAATCCTTCCGGAACAGAACACAATTATTCTTACAAACATGGATCATATCATATCCAATTCCAACTGCATGAAGGAAATTCTTCATTTTACTGTAGGTGTGTGGCAGCTCAGACGCATCTGGGAAAGATTTGCGGAAAGCAGCCAACATCGCATCGAATGATTTGTTGGTCATCCGCTCAGATGTCTTCACCTGAAGAAAGGTGACCATAGCTGAGAATACTAACAGCTTATTTCCTGGGGTGACAGCAACGTTGCATTGTTCCAACATGCAGGCCCACCGTTTTTCTTCTGCAGGTGAAAGTTCACGGAATGCACGAGCATTTCGTAGCATTGTTTCAATGTTGGTCAAACTCACTGGTTCCGCCACCACCACCTCCTCCTCCTCTTCCACCTGAGCATCAGGCAGATCAAGATGGTGATCTGTTGCTTCCACGTAGTCAATAACATTGACATTCACAGCTTCACCATGATGAACCCACCTAGTATATGTGACCGACATCCCATACAAGTGTAGATGATTTTGCCCAGTTGACTGGGGTCTTGTAACTGAATTCATACAACTGCTACACGGGCAGAGCACATCTGATTTCGGACCACCGTACTCATCTCTGATAAAGTTCATGAAGTTTTCAACCCCCTCGACATATGCAGCGGAGAATCTTCGAGCAGAAGTTATCCAAGTCCTGTCCATCTGTTAGACATACAAATTAGTTCTTCTACTAGATATTACAGGAAAAACATATATGCTTTTTTATGAAGTCCAGAAAAAAAAATACCTAGGTCGATGTCTAAATCTATGGCAAGATATTTGGACGAGCAGATCAAAGTAACGAAATATATGTAAAGCTAATTCAGCAAACAAATTTGAGTGCCAAATTATGGCAGGCTGTTTCAGCAGTCAATGAGGCCGAGCACACATCCATCGAACTATCGAAGGCCATCGCAGCAACAAAGATCGAGTATAAAACGGTGTAGAGCTATTTCACCAAACAGATTGGCTACTAGACCATGGCAATCTACGTCACAATAAATATATGGCAGGATATTTTAGCAACTAATCGGCCTTGGCATGCCATCTCAGCTAAGCAGATTGAGTGCAGAACAAGGCAAGGAAGCTTCTTAAGCAGAGCATATTGATAGTAAACTACTTCGGCAAACAGTGAGATTAACAGTGTCTATCAGCTAACATTCAGCGCTACACCGACATGAACGGGGCCTCAGTCTAGAATGCGCGTACCGTGGGAGAAGCTGACCGCCGTGCGTCTCCACACGAACGTCGCCAGCGGTGGCGGCGCTGACCGCCGTGCGCCTCCACAAGAACATAGCCAGAGGTGGCGGCGCGGCTAGAGGACGGCAGTCTACAAGAGCGTACTATGGGAGCGAGAGGATCGCCGAACCGCGGCGCCGACGTATCGGCACGGCGGGGAGGGCGGCTTTGGCGGAGCGAATGGAGTGGAGGGGGACAGGGGGGAGGGGGTTTGGGGAATATTATTGGCTAGTTAGCCGAAGGGCGGTTGAATCGGATTTGGGGGGAATTTTTGGGTGTGGGGGGGGAGGATTTTCGCGCGGTGGGCGGGGGGAGTTTGGCGCATGGTCGGTTTCTCCAAGTGCAGTCCCACGTGTCAGTGAAGAGGCAAGCCGAAGCGCGTTCCGTTTGCGTGAGCCGTGTGCAGGACCGAACGTGTGTGGGGTGCAATGCGACCGCGACAGGAGTGCTGTGAGTGTACCGCCTTTTTTCCTTTTAAACTAGGTGCTTCGCCCCCTCAAAAAAAAATTTGTTGCTTCGCGCGATCCATCGATACTACTACTAGTAATCCGGTAATCCCGACTAAAACGGCGCGGCCGGGTCTTTTCCCGCGCGATATGCTGGGAGGTTGGCTTAGTTGGGTTTTTTAGGACGAGTAATGCTACACCTACGTAATCCCAGTTACGTACGTAATGTGAAACGTCTGAGCTGTTGATTGTAGATTGGGGGAGGGAGGGGCCCACCACCATGAAAATCAGGGGAGGAGAGAGAGAGGCAATTTACGTTAACCCTTTCGTAGGTTCCCGTAGATGTAGAAAGATGTGAAATGCGTGAATGTGTAGTGGACGTACTATTGGAGTGCCTAGGATAATTTGTGTATGTATAGACCCTATGTGTTTATTTTACTTCGCATGTTAGATTTGTCTCGGTTCAATAAAAAGCAGAGTTGGTGATGATGGTGTGTCTGTCATCCTGCAATATAGGCCGTCCGATCTATATCTAACGGATAGGAAGGAAACTATGACAATTTACCCGCACTCCTCTCCACATTTGCAGACAAGGCTTTCCCTCGTTCATCCTTTTCTCCCACGAGATCTTGATCTTCCGTGCAACGCACGGGCATCTTGCTAGTACTCCTACAATATGTATATTATTGTGAAAGTTCATATACACCGGCCGAGATTAATGCAAACACGGCAGATTTTGATTACATTTCGAACTTTTATAGGACAGAAAAATAAAAGAAACCCGACCCTAAACCTATTCTACGGCGGCGACCGACGTCCTCCATCTGCGATCTCTATGTACGGGGGCGGGGTTCAAGACCCATGAAGTGAAGGTGCGGTCTCCTGCGAGGAAGAGTAGAACACACGATACGGACCGGCCAGTTGGCACACCATGCCCTGCCGCCTCCCATGCCCTACTCATCCTCGGAGGAGTCCCCGACCTCGGCGGTGCCGGACATTGGACGGCGGCAAGTAGGACGCGTGGCTGACAGTGCTCCCATCGTCGGCCGCCAGCGTGGCCACCGCTTGTGCGGTCGCGTCCGCGTCCGGCTATGCCGCTATTGCGTCGCGAGAGGCGACTTGAGCGAGGGCGGCGACCTCGAGCTTCATCCCCGAAGACAAGCTCTCCCGCAGAGCGTTCGCACTTGCGGTCATGGCGGATGTGGTGCCAGGTAGGAGGACGATGCGCTATGGTGTGGAGGTTAGCTGGGCGTTGCCTCTTTAAGTAGCGCATTCCGGTGAGGCCAAGCGTCCGGGTGCGTCATTAAGTCGCCGGAGTTGGTTCCTCGGGCACCGAGCCTCTTAACGACGACATACGAACGGACGGCATGAATGCGGGCAGCTGGCGCCGGCTGGGAACGCACCGCGCGACGGCGCGAGGGACGAGGGTTTTGGTGTGCCAGGGTAGTCAGCTGCGGTCGTGGCAACATTGGATATGCCCTTTGCTCACATGCAATCCCCGCATGTCATTGAAAAAGCAAGACGACCCGGAATGGTCTCAGGTCCAGAGGATGCAGTTGGCCGCGCTACACCACTCCGCGGACGCGTCGCGGCGCCCCGTGCATCCTCGACGAGCCGGGTGTTGGGGTGTGTTTGGATTGTGGCCAAAGTGCACCTTAGCAAAATTTTGGTCATGACCCAAAGATTGGTCTTTGTTTGGATGGTTGCCATTTTTTTGGCATGCCAATGAACTCTAGCCAACTCTAGTTCATTTTTCTTGCCAATGTCGGCCAAATCATGGGCAACCAATACCTCAACCAAAATTTTGGTCATGACCCAAAATTGGTCTTTGTTTGGATGGTTGCCATTTCTTTGGCATGCCAATGAACTCTAGCCAACTCTAGTTCATTTTTCTTCCCAATGTCGGCCAAATCATGGGCAACCAATACCTCAACCAAAATTTTGGCTACCCAATGCTTTGATGGGGCAACCTTGGGCACAAACCAAACATACCGTTGGTCGTGCCACAGCACTAACGCCACCCGCGGCACACTGAAACCGACCGTATCTAGCGACGATATGAGTGTGTCGCTCACCGTGGTCGCCGTGTCCAGAGGCGGTGCTGGAGCTGTGCCCCGTTGTTGGCCCCAACGACCCACATGAACGGTTGTCGGTGCCGAGGAGGTCGTGGGCCAGCTCCTCCATTGGACTAGTCTGCGCTACGTCGTCCCGACGGGTGTGCCCCACATGTCGGTTTCCCTGTTTTCCTGGCCATATTCAAGCGTCAGTGCTCCGCGTTGCGCATTAGGCCTTTCACTATGTAGGCCAAGCGAGACAACTTATTGTTTATTTGAGTCGTTCAAGTATAATCATGTGGCGTTTGCTTATTTCTCATTCCTCTCCAACCCTCTTCTCCATCGATCATGTCGCCCTCCAGTCGAGTCCATCCTCCCGCATGCCTCATTTGAACATTCCGCCGAGTATCATTCGCATGTACCCACCCTAGTCCTCTTTCAATAGATCTCCGGACCCCGAGATGAAATCGAGAGGGAACGAGTGGGGGCACGTGATACCTAAGGCGGATTCAAAATTTTGAACCGGTGATCATAGCATCCGCAAATCATATATAAAGGGTATTCAATGTTCGTTTCGTTTTTTAACGTACAATATACTCCCCCTATCCTTTCTAGTTTACATATAAGTTTTATGTGTAGTCAAAGTATCTCTACTTTGATCAAAAAGGTATCAACATTCAACAACGCCCAATCAATATTGTTAGATTCGTACGTACTCCTAGATTTGTACTCGAGATGGTTTCCAATTTGACTATTGACAAGATTAATAGTACATGAGATGTATAATGTGAAAATTATATCATTGGAAACTCCTTTCACATACGAATTTGACCGTATGCTTTGTGTAAGTTGCATGTCATATATTATTACTCTAACATTTGGTCAAAGTTAGCCTTGAAAAACGCATTAGACCCTGTATGCTTTGTGTAAGTTGCATGTCATATATTATTACTCTAACATTTGTGTAAGTTGCATGTCATATATTATTACTCTATCATTTGGTCAAAGTAGTATAGTGGAAGTGGATCCTCTGACGTAGGTATCCCTGCCTTACCCTCCCTTTCGGTCACTTACTGGCGGACCCCATGCTTGCTAGACCCCACATGTCAGTTACTCAATGGGTTCGGCCATGTCAGGGGATCCTCATCCGTGGTATACTCCCTCTGTTTTTATTTACTCCGCATAAAACGGAGGGAGTGGTGGTATAATAAATGACGCGGGCGGGGGAGGGGGAGGGACGTCGGTTTGCTCTCAACTGCGGTCCCAAGCGAGTGAAAACGCAAGACGAAGCGCGTTCCATTCGGTGAGCGACATGGAGGGTCTAGCGTGCCGGGCTGCAACACGAACGCGACAAGAGCGATGTACAGTCGAAACCGATTGACCGGTCATCACCGGAACCACTATTCACACCAGAACCTTCGCTGCTCGGCCTACGCCAGCCACTGCCCTAAAACCACACCAAATCTCCAGCCCATTCCCCTACCTTTCGAGCCCCTAGCCCGCATCAAGCGTCCCCTAGTTCGCCGGAAAGCCATGGTGCGCCGCAAGATTACTTACTACAAGATGCTGACGCCGGAGCGCCGCGCAGAAATCACGGCAGCGGTCGGCGCCACAGACCTCCGTTCCCAAGCTCGCTTTGCGGCGGGCCAATCCCCGAGTTCTCTGGAGCCAAGCTACGAGGAGGAGGAAGCCGACCCAATGTTCATGGCGGAGGTCGCGGCGCAAAAGGCCCCCGATGGGTATGAGATGATGGACGTCGACTTCGTGCCGGCGTCCGAGTCCCCCATGGTGCAGGCGGACCAGCGGTTCAACATGGCGATACTAAAGGAGGACCGGGAGGCAGAGGCTCAACTCGACGCGGAGCGCGCGCATGCCGCTGCCATCGAGGCTCTCCTGCAGGCGGAACCGGATGTCGTGGATGTGAACCGGGCGGCGGAGGCTCAACTTGAGGCGGAGCGCGCGGATGCCGCTGCCATCGAGGCCCTCCTGCAGGCGGAACTGGACGTCCTGGACTTGAACCGGGCGGCAGAGGCTCGACTCGACGCAGAGCGCGCGGATGCCGCTCTAATCGACGCCCTCCTGCAGGCGGAACTGGACGTCCTGGACTTGAACCGGGCGGCGGAGGCTCAACTCGACGCGGAGCGCGCGGATGTCGCTGCCATCGAGGCCCTCCTGCGCTCGGAACCGGACGTCCTCGACTTGAACCGGGCTGTGCTCTCGTCCGTGCAGAGCGCCCGCACGCTCCGCTTGAACGAGTAGCTGGAGGCCGAGGACAACCACGGTGCGGAGACACACATCGGCAGCGACGGCTGGTTCGCGCCCGCAGCCAAAGACGATGAGGCCGTCTCTTTCCGCAAGCAGTGATAGTTTTTCTTTATGTTGTTGTTTTTATGGATCTTTTGCTGTGTAAAAACATATATTTGTTATGCAAGTTGCCTAACTTGGGTCAGTCTACCATTTCAGGCGGTTGGATGAATATCCTACGTCTCCTAACCCTTCTTTCCTTCTTCCTCACCTCTTCTTCTTCCCCAACAGACCACCGCACGGGCCGTACGGATACTTCCCAACATGCGGTTGGATAAACATATGCTATGAACTAAAATTATGTGTCAGCGATAGGATGGCTGAGTTTGGTTTGTTCACATGCGACATCACGTGTCAGTGAGGGTGCGTTCCCTTGGTTGGGTTTGCGGTGTGCAGGAGCGACTGTGTGAGGGTGCGGTGCGACCGCGGCGTGCAGGAGCGACCGTGTGAGGGTGTGGTGCGACCGCGACAGCCGTGCGCAAGTGTACCTCCTTCTCATTTTGAAAACTTTAGGGAAGCTTGGCAAAAATGTGTGGCGAAGTTTGGCAATGCAAGGTCTAGACCCAAACAGGATAAGTACGTACGTACTAGGAGTACTAGTGTTAAAAAAGAAAGGCGGGGTTTCCCTTCGCGGGATTTAATCGATACAAATCCTCGTTTCACGTGTCAATTAATGCGTATTTTTTCTCCAAAGACCAAAGAGCTAACCATCTCACTCCTCATCGCTTGATTAATGCAGCGCCATGCAAACCAACCTTCTCACTTCCGCATGCATGCAGGGGATATTAATGTCCTTGGTTGCTAACCCCATCAATTTTGCTTCGATTAGTGTTAGTGGACCTTTGCAAATTGTAATTTTGATATACTGGCCTTGTGTACAAAAAAATGGAGGTAGTAACTATATTTGACTTCCTTCCCCATTGCGGTGACGTCGACGATATCTTTTTTTTGGTGGTTTGGCGAAGTGCGTTCGACGGAGAACACCATTGAGGGAGACCACGGTAAGTCATTCGCAAGTGCCGCCTGCAAGCCGAGACAACCGCCTTATTTGCATCCAGGAAGTCCTTTACTAGTACTACTAGGAGTACTAGTGCGGTGAGATGGTTTCTCGAAGAAGACGATGGAGAAGCGGAGTCAGCGAAGAGTGAAATGATGGTTGCTTCGTCCGTGCTTTTGTGATTTGATGCCTCACTGCTTTGTGATTTGTGATAGAAGGGACAGGGGAGTAGACTCTGTGCTCTATACTGTACTACATGCGTCCAAGCATGGGAGAAAGAGGAGAGACGTTGCATTTTTCTATTCCTTCAATCAATCAATCAGGGAGCTTCGGTTCCATCTTTCTGGCTTTGGCAACACCGTCCACAATGGTTCCCACGATGCCAAAAGCTATTTTCACATTTGGCTACACATTGTGGATGCCCTTAACCGTACCACTTGGTTTTGCTCCTGTGTGCTATCTATACAAATCTCAATTATATTGATCTAAAAAATTATAGAATCAAGATTAGTAAAAAGGAGGTGATTTTGCCGCGCGGATGGCGGGGGAGGTTTCTTATTTGAGCAATGCTACATCCATGTAATGGTTTACGTAAAGTTACGAACTGATGTGATGTGGGACTATTTGATTGGATTAAAGGAGAGGATTAGGCCCACCCCACCTGAAAATCAGGGGGGGCATATATAGATTAGATGGAAAGTATACGTAGCAGCTACGTAGCCCTTTGTAAGTCTAGGATTAGGCTTCTTATTTTCGGTGGACGTTGTCCTGGCGGTTTGCTAACATGCGGTCCCATGTGTCAATGCTTTACCAAGCCGATCCGCGTCCCACATGAGGCAGAACAACGGCAGAAGCAACACATGGTTAAGTTGAAGAAGATGATGGAGAAGCGGATTCAGCAACGAGTGAAATGATGTGATGGTTGCTTCGTCCCTCCAACTTAACTGCGGGAAAGGTGCAGCTTTGTGATTTGACGCCTCATTGCTCATTACTACGCCGGCGCCATGACTGGGGTGCTTCACCCCGGCTGCTCTGCACTGTATTCCGGTATGGCACGTGGACCCGGTAGCTTGATGTCCCACATGTCGGCGAAAGGGACTAGAAGATTTATGAAAGCGAGCGCTCCACTCTTACGACGGAGGAGTAGACGACACGACGGCCCAGTGAACTGTCACTTGTAGTACTGTATAGTACTATAGTTTTGCTAGTTCGCACGATCCATCGATACAAACCCGATTAAATAGGAAAGGGCGGGATTTTTCCCGCGCGGTAGATGATAATGGCCATACATTTCAAAGGCAATTTTAATGTATGCAAACTGAACAATTATAAGTAACAATACGATATCTAGTAAAACTAAAAACACATATGATTTATTGTGTTAGAGTGTAGTAGTAGTGCTGTATTGCATAGTTGTTAGATGTAACATGCGAGAACGTGTAGAGATGTAGTTTTGGAGGGCCTACAGAGAGAAAAGCGTAATACGGTCACCGAACTTCAGAATAAGCTGATTACGGTCACTATATACGTTTTGCGGTGATTATACGGTCACTTGCTCACAGTTCAGCATCGGATTGCACTCTGTTGACCGGCCAAATAGTCTGCGTGGCGCCATGTTGACTAGTTAAATTGACCACGTTCCTTGTGGGTCCCACCTGTCAGTTCGCATAGGCAAAAGGTCAGATAAACACAAATTTACGCGGGCGCGACAAGGCTCCAACCCGTGCGCGGGAATCACCTAGTTGTGTATGTGTCTGTCAGGGCCTGATGTGTGCGCATGCACGTGTAGGTTGAGCACTTGAGTGTGAGAGTGTGTGTTGGTCATGTGGTGTACTGGTGTGTGCATGCATGCGTGCGTGTGTGCGTGTGAGTGTTGCGTGCGTGCGTGTGAGTGTTGCGTGTGTGCGTGGCTGCGTGTGTACATGTGAGTGTTGCGTGCGTGCGTGGGTGCATGTGTTTGTGTGAGTGTTGCGTGGACGCAGTTCGTGTGCATGCGTGCATGTGTGTATAATCACCACACCAGCTCCTGTGTGTTAAAACAGACGGCTCAGCATACCAATACAAGGCCACCTTGTACGCTGTGCCCGCGGTCATGACTCCGAACCACCGTCCAAATATTTTTTTGTCGTTTGTTTTCATTCTTACTAGCAAAATGCTCGTGCGTTGCACGTAACATCAAGATGCATTTGTATGACTTGTTTATCTTGTGAGAGAAAAGGATGAACGAGGGAAGGCCTTATTTGCAAATGTGGAGAGGTGTGTGGGTACCTTTTTGCAAAATTGCCATAGTTTCTTTCCTATCCGTCAGATATAAATTGGACGGCCTATATTGCAGGATGGCAGGCACACCATCATCACCAACTCTATTTTTTATAAGAGTGTATTTTATGTATTTTATAAGAGTGTAGATGTAGAGTAGATACAAGTCGACAGGTGGGCACGATGGTAGTGAGATAATGTGATGCAACACTAGAGGTGCCACGTGGAGCGTTTAACTGGTCAACTAGTCATGTCATGAGCAAATACAGAGTTGTACGGTGAGCCCGTGACTGTATAATAACCACTAAACGTAAATGGTGACCGTAATGAGTGGATTCTGAAGTCCAATGTATGTATCGTGCTTTCGCTTCAAATACAATGATCGTCATTGCATATATCGCGAGAGAAAGATGAAACATGCGTGAATTTTCTGTGGGCTTACTTTTAGAGGACCTGGAGATAGTTTTGTGTGCATACGTGAAAGGGGCGTACAGGGGGGTATGCGATGGAGAGAGAGATGCTCTTCGTTTCTCTTTATTATGACTAACTTTGTATATAGTATAAAAATATACAAATTCACAGTGCGGAATAAATATCATTGTGGGCACCATGCAATGCAAATTAGCGTTCGTACTCCTCCATATAACTTTGTAATGTTGTATATATGTAGAAACTCTAAAATAAATTTTTGGCCACACTTTATTCAAAAGGAATGTTGTATGCGAAATAAACGTGAAGAGAGGGCTTTTTAGATCAATGGGGTACGTGATGTAACATGTGTGAATGTGTAGTTGATGCATTTGGCGGGGCCTAGAGAGGTATGTGTGTGTATTACGTATTCGAGAGAGGCATGGATAGAGGGGCCGACGGGGGGCGTGGAAGAGATAGCACGAGAAATGAGAGTGGTCTAGAGAGAGAGAGACGAATATGACGTCGCGACAAGAGATTCCATTCCCTTGAGTGTGTATATGCAAGGGGGGAGGGAATAGAGGCACCAGGAGAAATTTTCTGTGTGTGTGGTGTTTGTGTTGGTATGTGTTGGTGTGAGAAGATAATGAGACGTGGGGGCAGAGGGTGTGTCACCACGTGAGGTCCAGTGGGTCGAGGTGAGGCCCTTCGTTCGGTTCCGTCCTGCGCCACATTGGTCGGCCCGTGACGCATTTAGGAAGACCCATGGATGACTAGTCGTACAAGACAAAGATAGCAGAATTGTGAAGGACTCTGTGTCCACTGACAAAGCTGGCTAGGATTTGTAACCCTAGGTTCTCAGACTAAGGTAACCCCTTTATCTCTGATATTACTATTCATCCAACCTAACTTTCAGGGGCATCCTACAGAATGCTCTGCTAGAATCGTACTCGTCGATTAGGAAGAGAGGTGTGAGACAATGCGTGAGAGACAGGCGTAAAGATAATGTGCGTACATGAGACACGTAGGCAGGTCCATGTATATAGAAAGGGCCGATGAGGATTGTGCGTGTGTATGTTTGCGAGAGGAAGAATGCTTGTGATAAAGGTTAGTGAAAACAGTTGTAAATGGTTACGAGAGGGAGGGAAAGTTATATCTAGAGCATGTGTGCGAGAAAGACACCTCGGGGGAGAGAGTGTGAGCATGTGTGAGAGACCACCGATGGAGAGTGAAACTACACGTAAAAGACCGCTCTACACATTGATTAAAGATATAAATTGTATCCAAATATTAGGATGGGATCATGATATTTGCAATTCGCGTAAGGAGCGGTCATTGATCCATCAGACATCTAGATTCTATCGAATTTGAGCATGTCTATGTTATTATTCGACACAATTGATCCACATAGTTAGTATTTTGAACTCCAGACAATGCATCGCTTTAGCAATCGAATATAAACGTGAGTATAGTTCATGTTGTGTGTGTAAAGCACATTATACATACGAAAGTTACACAATGGACATTATAAATGGCTACCTATGAACTAGCATACATTTGAATTCAACTTAAGGTGGTTTAAAAAAATCGAATTCAACATGAAGTCCATTCAATTATTTGAATTTAATATCATGGCATTTGTAAACCATACCTAAATTATGGGGGCACCAATCTTTGCTCTGATTTTGTACATAATAGCATATGTAGTCGTGTACAAAATAGATTCAAATTTAGCTCCTCCATTCCAAAATAATCATAGTTATAGGATTTTCAAGTGTCAAAATTTCAAAAAGAAGCGGATAATTTAATGAGGTTTTCAAACATAGAAGGTCAAATATAACGTTGTCTATTTAGGTCAATCCTCATAGTTCAAGAGTACTCTAAACGTGAATGCTTGTGTTTCAAAATTTCGAACGAAGCGCCAAAGGAGCCTCTACTCGCCCGAAACCGTGTGAGACCAATGTTTAGTAGTACAAGGAAATTACTTTTCTAATAAGTCCGACCCGTGAAACCTACCGGCCCGACGTCCAAAGGTCTAAACCAGGGTAGGTTTGTAGCTTCATCTAGACGCCACGCAACCGCATCCGAAAAACATTCATACACAATGGCCGCCTAAGCACACATGCGCGCGGCCGAAATCGCTCCCGCCCACTATTTGGGACACCTGGGATTACCATCCTACCCCTGACCCGCAGTAGGTCCAAAATTTAGGAGGGGGGCAAAGTTTGTACTTTCCCCAGATTTCAAACAAGCGCGTCCCATCTTTTGTTCAAAAAAGCCAAAAACAAGCGCGTCCCACACCGAAACATGGTTCCCCCCACCCGTCCGATTCCCCATTCGTACTCCGTGGGCGCCAAAACTACCTCTCCACCAGCCGCGAAACCCCGGCGTCCTCCGTCCGCCACCCCATCCCACCCATCAACCGTCACCCTCCTCCATCACGCCAGAGCCGATACCCCGACGTCGTCATCCACCGCAACCTCAACCGCAACGCCCTCCACGGCTAGTAGTTGAAGCCGAGGCCGAGCCATCCGTACCCAAGCCAGTTCAACCACGCCGTCCTGCGCCTTACCGCTGCCGCTCCAACTTCACCACCCTCCACCGCACCGGAGTTGTTCCTGCTACGCCGTCCTTCGCCGCCTCGGATCTGCTTCCCCTCCGCCGACATACGGCCACGGCAACACAGTCAACAATTTGGCCATGGGTTCGTCCAAGCCTGCACCCTCCAGAACGTCGGTTTCCCCGGTAAAAAGAAGAAGATCGGCGCGACATGTGGAGGTGACCACACCGGCAACCGAAAAAGGTACTCCTCTTCCCTTATTCATGCAAATCTTACGTCTCTGCTTGCACGGTATTTATCCCACAGAAGACACTAGTTGACCGCTTCTTCTTGATACCAGATGTTCCTAGTAACTCGCGATGCACAAGGTTTCTCCTCATATACTATTTCACCTTAGCTAGAGGTCTATCGCCCCCCTGAATTTCAATTTCTGGCCAGTTGATTCCCAATTAACGGAAGCATTCCCCGGCGTAACAGGCGCTAGTACGCCTATTACGCCGGGGAAGCAGCGCCTTGGTGTTTATCTTAGGGGCTTGTGCGGCCTAGAGCTACTGGCGCCCGATATGGAGGTCGGCCGGGATTAAAGGGATGGCCTGGGGGCGCTGCCAAGCACGGCGGTGGTGTGAGGTCGATGGGAGGGTGGGGCGGCGGAGGCAGGGGTCTGGGCCGGTCGTCGCTGGCGGTTCGAGAAAGATCGTCAACAGTGACTGGCGGGAGGTAGACGAAAGCCATCTGCCCGTTCCTTATAGATCGGACGGTTCATTAAAAAATCGACTGGCCTATTTATTTTCAGTCGACTGTTATCTTAGATATGACCACATGTGGTGGTGTGTTGGAGGAGTACCTTCATTTCCTGTGCTCATATATTACAAAATCATACGGAGTAGAATCTAATTTTGTTTTCCATGCAATGTTGTAGAGCTATCATATGTCGCCTGTCATTTATTTTTCAGCCACCTGCTATCTGCTACTTTTACAGTGCACTAGTTCTGCACACACTTCACCCTTACTCTCACTATTGTGTTTTTATGCAAGGGTATTTCAGACTCTGCTGCCATGAGAGAAGCCAAAAAGAAAAGAGAGAAGTCGCTCCAGCTTCGTATGCGGGTAGGCAAGACACATTACAGCGCTATAAAGGGTGCAGTGTCAGCAGATGGAGACGGTAAACGTAGCTCTGGAGTTGGTGACCTCGCTCGCAATGAACCACCATCCCAGGTGCTTGCTTTAACTTCGTGGTGTCATATGTGGTTGCATGTTCCATATGGTATCTAGCTTGTATTCGAAAGGCCGAAGTCGGTAAGATAAGGAAAGATATTCTTTTTACATGAACCACCATCCCGTGAGCACCAGAAGACAAATAGCTAGTCAGGGCACTGGCCGAGCCAGTGACAAGCCCAGCAAAGATAGGCATCACCTGGAAGCCAACTAAAAAGCTGCGATGGTGGCGAAGCAGCCCGCCTCCCACCAGGCTCTCAGGTCCTAGATGATCATGCTCAGCACTCCAGCCGGATGTCTAGCTTGTATTGCTTCCAATTTGGTTAAATTGCATCTGCTTAGCTTACACATTATACCTTTGAATATGACATACCTTTCTGTTTTTGGTACATACTAGTACACTTGTGTATTAACCATGTTCTTACATCAAACTAATGTTCTTGTGTATCCCTCATCAATCACTTATGACGAGGCAGGCAGGCAAGGGGACTACTCCTCATTTAAAGAATGCAGCGTCAGCCTCCCGACATGATTCTCAAGAAACAGAAATGCTAGATGAAGATAGTGAACGTAGCTCTGTAGTTGATTACAGCATTTCCCCTACACTAGCATCCCAGGTGCTTGCTCTAACTTGGCAGCGTGATATGTGGTTGCATGTTGCATATGGTGTCTAGATTGTAATTCTTCCAATCTGGTTAAACTGCATGTGTTAGTCTGCTTAGCTTATACATTATACCTGTTAATGTGACATGCCTTCCTGTATTTAGTACATAATACATCTGTCTATTAAGCATGTCCTTACATAAAACTATTGTTTTTTTGTATCCCGCATCAATCAACATGACGAGACACCTTTAGTATGTGCAGTGCGATATTAGTTGCATCTTTCATATGATTTATAGCATGCGCTGCTTCTAATTTGTTGAAATTCCATTTATGATGGGACGCTTTTAACTTGGCAGAGTCATATTGGTTGCATCTTTCATGTGGTGTCTAGCTTGCATTGCTTCTTATTTGCTGGAATGGTTTCTGCTTAGTTTACACAAACAGTTGTGAACATGCCATGCCGTCCTGTTTTTTGTACATATTCCATCCTGGTATCATGTGTTTGCCTTACATCAAAGTAGTGATTGTCAGTATCATGCATGAATGAGTTCTGAAGAGAGAATTTTATTGCTTTTTCTTGTCGGTTTTACTTGACAATTCAAAATCAATAAAGCGGAAGGAAGTTAGCAAGGCAGCGGATAAAGGTGCTCCTTCCGAACGGAGAGCCTCTACAGTTTCTACTCCTCCACACCCCAAGATGATTTCCAAGACAACACATGCATAGACACTCAACAAAGCTGTGTTTATGATGAGCACGTCTCCCCTAGTGCAGCATCACCAGTGCTCCCTCTAACTTGGCACTGTTATATGTGGTTGCATGTTATGTGTGATGTCTAGCTTGTATTGCTTCTAATTTTGTTGAATTCCATCTACTTACTTTACACATTATACTTGAATAAGACACGTGTTCCTGTTTCTAGAACATACAATATCTGTCTATCACACCATGTTCTTACATCAAATTACTACTGTTGTGTAACCTGCAACAATCACTTATCATAAGACATGTTTGACTTCGGAGTGTGATATAGGTTACATCTCACATTCTTTTCTAGCTTGTACTACTAATTTGTTGAAATGGCACTTATGACGAGACAGTTTTAACTTGGTAGAGTTATATTCGTTGGATCTTTCATATGGTGTCTAGCTTTCATTGCTTCTAATTTGTTGAAATGCCTTCTCCTTAGTTTACACATCATAAGCTGTGAATATGCAATGATGTGAATATGCAATGGCACTAATGACGAGAGACCTCTAACATGGTAGTGTGATGTTGTTTGCATCTTGCATATGATTTATTTCTTGTACTGCTTCACATTTGTTTAAACGCCATTTATGATGAGACACTGTTAACTTGGCAGAGCGATATTTGTAGCATCTTTCATATGGTGTCTACCTTCCATTGCATTGCTTCTAATTTGGTGAAATGTCTTCTTCTTAGTTTACACATCATAGTTCTGGTTATCTCTTCCGTTCTGTTTTTCATACATATTACATCCTCCTATCATGTGGTTGTCTAACATCAAAGTTCAGTTCGTCTGCATCATGCATCAATTTGTTCTGAAGAACTAAATTGTTATTCGTTTTCCTTGTCGGCTTGACTTAACATGGCACAGAGAAAGAGGAAGAAACACAGAATGGCAGGGAATGAGAAGCGGATGAATCCTGCAGATTCTGCTGGTACTGATGGTGCAATAGAAGGTCAAAGTCCAGCGGAAAATTCTACAAACACGGCATCCCATGCTACACGAGTTGCAAAAAAGCCAAACAGAAACAAATAGCTGCCACCAAACAAGCAGAGACAACCCTAGTTCTTGCAACACCTACCACAGTACTACCAGCTGCACGACTTACTCGTGCGTCAACTGAGCTAGCAGCACGTTCCCAAGCTCCCTTGCCACCTGACACTACTTCCCAAGCACTCTTGACACAAGACGAGTTGGCAATATCAGATGAACCTTGTGAGCTTCAACAGCAAGAAGGTAGTTGCTGGAGTCAAGTTACAGTTGCATGCTTCTTTATATGTAGTCTCACAGTTTGATGTACACTAACACTTCATATGTTCGTTGTTGGACTAGCACCTAGGCGCAAGAGGAAACAAACATCAGGGATAATGCTCGATAGGTTAACTAAATCTAGAGGAGGAAGAATGGAGATCCATTTTGAGGCAGGTTTAAAAAGGCCACGTGATGCTACAGAGTCAGCCAAGTTAGTATCAGAGGCAGCGGTTGCCGTTAGGTGTCATGTACATATCCTCCCAACATGGATTCAGTACAGGAATGACAAAGACGAAACTCAGTTCAACACCTTCCTCGACCATTTATCTGTAAGTATGGTTATGTATGGAAACTAGTAATATCGTCTTGCACTGTCCCATACTTTCTAGGTTGCTGATAATGAGACTCCCATAATTTTCAACAGATGAGGTTCAAGTTGGATAGCCAAGATGATGCAACCAGACAAGCTTGCACCCATGTTTTCAAGTCTGCTCTGCAACAGTATCGGTATAACTTGAGGAAAACTCACTTTGAAGGCAAGGCTAACAGTGAACTTTCCCAAACATCTCGAGTGGAAAATATATCGGATGAAGACTGGAGGGGCCTTGTTAAACACTGGTCTGGTCCAAAGTATCAGGTACATTATATATATGTGCTCAGATCACATGTTGAAGTCCTATTTACGCATGTGCCACACAAATCTATCTTCTTGTAGGTGAACTGTTCAAAGAACAAGGCCAACCATACGAAAGTGGAATTCCAACAGACGACAGGATCTCGTAGCTATATTGCACACTGCGAGGCTCTTGTAATTAGATGTTGTTTCACTCTTTTCGTTGTACCATATTATCAGATCTATATTGACTTGTTCGAAATGCAGAGGAAAGCCCGCATGGACCAAAAAGTACCTGAACCAAATGCTGTGGAAATCTTCAAGGACTGTCACACCAGCAAGAAGAAGGGCATGACTACACCAGTCAAAGCCGCTGTTGTAAGTCCTTAATCCTCATGCCTTTTAACTACTACTTACTCTGACTTGTGCCTTGAAATGCATGGTTTGCAGCCAATGTCTATTACTCTTTTCAATTTTATACACAATTGCCTTAGCGTATCATTGCACCTTACAAGGTTTAAAAGAGAGGAGTGATGTTCCTTTGATCTTGACCCGTAATCTAGTTCCGTGCTGGACTTGCCCACACAACGTTACAATTGCCTGTTTGTCTGTTCTCAGTTGTTTTGTGATATGAATGATGTCATACTATGCTTACCGTATTATAAACTTAGTCTCTTTATCCTTAGCCCTCAATACAATGTGAAGAAATAGACAATACATTAGCGATGGTACATGGTCATATGTTTGGAACCTGGTTTTATTATGTACTTTGCAATAAAATACAACTAATATTTTACATGGGTTCACCAGAATAAGTTATGTATATAGACCAAAGCTATTTTCTTTGGTTTTGCTGCCTCCTTAATATCTTCTATTCTGGTACTACTAATGTAAAACTTCAACTTTTCAGCGAGCTATGGAAAAAATGGTGGAACCGCCACCTTCTGAAGGTGGCGAGGCAACTATAACCGCAATGTCAGCTCTTGCTGCAGTGGGTCAGTACCTGTCCACTAACAGTGCCAAAAGCACGTTCCTGCGTAATACTGGGTTGGTTGTTAAGGCAATATCGTCCAAACTGCCTCATGATCAAGATATGCAAGCTCAAAGCAATGTTCTATCTGCGCTCCAGACACAAGTCCATTCCCTAACAGAGACCCTTTGTGAAACAAGGAGAAACATTGCTCAATGTCGTCAAGATATGCATGGTTTTGAAACCAGACTATCAGACATTTGCTATGTTGTTCAGGAGCCTAGGGGAAATGAAGGCGAGGGTTATGGTGCTCCATCGGACAATACAGCATGAAAACGTAACAGTCAGGTCAAATGAACTGAGCTTCTGAACTTCTGGTGGTGCATTTATCTGCTAGACTGTTAAGTTTTATGCCAACCTTCCTTTTGTTATATGGTTGTAATTTGTTTTGGTGCGATACAAAATTTATTCTTAACGTGCAGCCACCGGCTGAAGAAAATAGCAAGCCATTTTTGTATAGTGTAGGGTGTTCCCTATATTTGCACTGGTGGCGATCTTTGATGCCGAGTGGATGTAATCTGTGCAATCGCCTTAATAGCCTAGCGTTAGTTTCGGCCTTATTTATTTCCTAGTCTTCTTTTTCCCTGGTTTGCTAGTGGCCGCAACTACCATGGGCCATATACGGGCCGTAGGATCCATGGGTCTCCTACGGGCCGTCGATAAATGAGCCTGTAATCGGTGGGCCTCGGGCCGTCGGATAAATGGGTCTACATGGGCCGTAATCGGGCGTAATTGGTATCGGCCCAGCACGGTAACAGGCCGTTAACAGGCCGTAGGACAGCAAAGGCTTAATTTTGTCACAGGCATAACGGGTCATTAATGGGCCAGAATATAGGACGGGCTGGAAACGGCGCAACGGGTTAACAAGCCAGAAACTGGCCGACTCTTGCCATGGGCCGAATTTGGCCCATTAGGGTAACAGGCCAGTAACGGGCTGACTCTTGCCATGGGCCGAATTTGGCCCATTAGGGGAACAGGCCAGTAACAAGGCCAGTAACTGGCCAACTCTTGCCATGGGCCGAATTTGGCCCATTAGGGGAACAGGCCAGTAACGGGCCGGAAGTAATTGAGGGCCGAAAAGGAGCCCAAGAACGTATGGGCCGTCAATAGGCTGAAAGCTAACATGGGCTGGAAACGGCCCATGTAAATCACGGGCCGTTAACGGGTATAAAGAAAATTACTGTTCATTATGGGCTAGAGTCACTGTGGGCCTGTAAAGGGTCGAAAGATACGAAGGCCTCATATGGGTCGAAAGACATCGTGGGCCATACATGGGCCGAAAGTGAAATGGGCTAGTGTTATATTCGACGGCCCACATGACATTGTTGGGCCGATTTCCGTTAGGGCCTAACGGGCCGTGAGTTAACGGGCCGTAAAATGGGCTATTTGTGAAGAGACCGTTAACAGGCTTTTCATGGCCAGCCCGTTAACTTTTGACCAAGTCAAATGGGTCGGCTTTGTAAGCTAAATGGGCCAGTGGTGGGCCGTGGCACGTGTCGACATATCATAGGCGCCTATCTGACCCACTGACGAGCTGACACGTGTTTCGTCCGGCCAATAAGAATTTTACACGTGGAAATTTCCCATTGGTCGGGGCTGTTAACGGGTTATCGGATCCAAAACCCGACCCGATAGCTTAACGGCGTTCCGTTACGGTGGATGCCACGTGTCGGTCACCCTTGACGAAAGCACTTCTGTGACGCGCGATTTATCGTCATGGAAGTGGACACTTCCGTGATGATAATTTTGGTAATGTCATGGAACACTTCTACGACAGCACAGGTATGACTATCTTGATTCTGTCATAAAATCGTCATGGATGTACATGCATGACAAAAAATGCGACCTACTGTGACAAACACGTATCATCACGGAAGTGTATTTTTTTGTAGTGTCACTTCAAATAAGTGAATGTCTTCGCACTATGAGGTCAATGTCTTCGAATTGATTTATCTTCAAAATCTTCTGAGAATGAATATGACCTTTTCCCCTTCCCTCGCATCTCTAATGTTTTCACAGGTACATGTCCATGGGAGAATTCCTTGGTTCTCACAGTCTCCATTCATTTGCAGAATTCTTACAGCATCATATTGAATCTCCTGAAGCTAGTTCCTGCCTGACCAATCGACTGAAGCCATTCACTGTATTGAAGCCTTTCAGTATGAATACAATGGCAACTGAGAAATCTGCAAGGAAAGGTGGCCGGCAATGATGTGGCAACACTACCTTGGATCTGCCCCTAGATCTGTTTCAACTATACAAGTCTGATCTGGAAGAAACTTATAATCAATGCAAGTCCAGAATCCAATGGATCAGAAGATATTGGGCAGAGCAATGATTCAAGTATCGCTTCATAACTCCTGAGTATGCGGAGAAAAATGCTATCAAGCGCCCGTGGGGCGACATTCTCTACAAGAAACTGCAACCTTAGACGAAACCTAAAGCCATTGCTCAAGACTTCTATCCTTGCATGGTCCGAGGACCTCAGCCTGACGATGCCGACCCAACATCTCTTCGATGGTGTCGTGACGATGATCTGTTCAAGCGAAACTATCTGTTTGCAAAGGAGTCTACTGCTAAGAACAAGAAAGCATTCGGACTCAACTTCAACCCAGGTCCGTCTGCTCCAAGGCCTAATGGCACTCGTGAAGCCAATCCGAATGTCATTGGCCCCTTCAATGGCTTCGATGGACTTCTCTCCCATGTTGCAGCTCGAAGGGCCACAGTTAACCAATCTGCTGATGATGCGGACTCTGAGGATGCTCCTGAGCCCCCGAAGCAGAAGAAGAAGACAAAAGCTTCCAAGCCCTCTGCTGCTTCCAAAGCTTCAAGAGTGAAGCCCTTGAAATCTGCACCTCCTGAATCCAGTGTGCGGTCTGAAGATCAATCCCGCATCTCGAAGAAAACCAAGAAGCCCAAGAAGATTTTTGGGCATGACCTCACTCCAGCTAGCATTCTGCGAAATGAAGAGAATGCCATTGATCTATCCAGTGATGATGCTGTGGAGTTGCTCATCAAGAGCAAACAAGAGGCTGAAATCTTCCAGGATCTGCCTCTGTTTGATGCTGACATTCTCAATCACTTCATTGATGAATGGTTTGAAGATCCCACAATCAATATTGATGATTTGCAGCTGCCCGTGGACATCAGCGTCACATTTCCAGGAGCCATAGCCAACAAGCTTGCTATTGCTCAGAAAATTGTTGAGCTGAAGAAAAAGATTGACTATGAGAAGGCCCAGTTCAAGAAGCACATGCCCAAGCTCAGTGCTGCTGATGTACAAAAGTTCAAGCAAATGATGATTGACCTCAAGGCCCAGTTCAACAAGAAGCGTGAGGAAGTCAAAGGCTCCCGTGAGCGCATGAAGTATTATGCGCAGAAGCGTGTTCAAGCACACACTGAGGCTGAAAAGAGAAAGGCACTTGGGCGTCCAAGCATTGACCCCAAGCTTGTTACCAAGAAGAAGAAAAAGTCTGCTGAAGCTGAACCAGAAGCTCCAAGGCAAGACCGACCTAGCATAGTCTTCCCTGCCAGCATGACTTGCTCGAAGCCAATGGTCCGTTCAGCAGCTTCAGAGCAAAAGAAACACGGCAAGCTGAGGCTGAAGCCAGGAAGAGGAAGCACCAAGACACCTCTGATGCTTCTCCCTCTAAGAATAAGTTGAAGACAAATGCTTCAAAGTCTTCACGAAAAGAGCGTGCTGCCGCCCAAGAGCCGTTGAATGTTGAACCCATTTCTGTTGCACTTCCTGCCTCCACCAATTGCGAGCGTCGTCTCGTTGTTCATGAGCCTGCTGAAGGAAATATGCCCTAGAGGCAATAATAAAGTATTATATATTTCCTTATATCATGATAAATGTTTATTATTCATGCTAGAATTGTATTAACCGGAAACATAATACATGTGTGAATACATAGACAAACAGAGTGTCACTAGTATGCCTCTACTTGACTAGCTCGTTAATCAAAGATGGTTATGTTTCCTAGCCATAGACATGAGTTGTCATTTGATTAACGGGATCACCTCATTAGGAGAATGACGTGATTGACTTGACCCATTCCGTTAGCTTAGCACCCGGTCGTTTAGTATGTTGCTATTGCTTTCTTCATGACTTATACATGTTCCTATGACTATGAGATTATGCAACTCCCGTTTACCGGAGGAACACTTTGTGTGCTACCAAACGTCACAACGTAACTGGGTGATTATAAAGGTGCTCTACAGGTGTCTCCAAAGGTACTTGTTGGGTTGGCATATTTCGAGATTAGGATTTGTCACTCCGATTGTCGGAGAGGTATCTCTGGGCCCACTCGGTAATGCACATCACTATAAGCCTTGCAAGCATTGTGACTAATGAGTTAGTTGCGGGATGATGTGTTACGGAACGAGTAAAGAGACTTGCCAGTAACGAGATTGAACTAGGTATCGAGATACCGACGATCAAATCTCGGGCAAGTAACATACCGGTGACAAAGGGAACAACGTATGTTGTTATGCGGTCTGACCGATAAAGATCTTCGTAGAATATGTGGGAGCCAATATGGGCATCCAGGTCCCGCTATTGGTTATTGACCGGAGACGTGTCTCGGTCTTGTCTACATAGTTCTCGAACCCGTAGGATCCGCACGCTTAACGTTACGATGACAGTTTTATTGAGTTTTGATGTACGAAAGGAGTTCGGAGTCCCGGATGAGATCGGGGATATGACGAGGAGTCTCGAAATGGTCGAGACGTAAAAATCGATATATTGGACGACTATATTCGGACTTCGGAAAGGTTCCGAGTGATTCGGGTATTTTTCGGAGTACCGGAGAGTTACGGGAATTCGTATTGGGCCTTAATGGGCCATACGGGAAAGGAGAGAAAGGCCTCAAAAGGTGGCCGCACCCCTCCCCATGGTCTGGTCCGAATTGGACTAGGGAAGGGGGGCGCACCCTTCGTTCTTTCTCCTTCCCCCTTCCCTTCTCCTACTCCCACAAGGAAAGGAGGAGTCCTACTCCCAGTGGGAGTAGGACTCCCCCCTATGGCGCGCCTCTCCCCTTGGCCGGCTGCCTCCCCCTTGCTCCTTTATATACGGGGGCAGGGGGCACCCCAGAGACACAACAATTGATCCTTGAGATCTCTTAGCCGTGTGCGGTGCCCCCCTCCACCATATTACACCTCGATAATACCGTTGAGGAGCTTAGGCGAAGCCCTGCGTCGGTGGAACATCATCATCGTCACCACACCGTCGTGCTGACGAAACTCTCCCTCAACACTCGGCTGGATCGGAGTTCGAGGGACGTCATCGAGCTGAACGTGTGTAGAACTCGGAGGTGCCGTACGTTCGGTACTTGATCGGTCGGATCGTGAAGACGTACGACTACATCAACCGCGTTGTGATAACACTTCCGCTGTCGGTCTACGAGGGTACGTGGACAACACTCTCCCCTCTCGTTGCTATGCATCACCATGATCTTGCGTGTGCGTAGGAAATTTTTGAAATTACTACGTTCCCCAACACCTGCTCCCACAGAGGCTCCAGATTCTAAAGAGATTCTAGCTGCTGACTCCACCGCAGCTGAAGACATGGGTCATGAAGACCATGTTGAATATGATGAAGTCCTTCCTCAGCTCGAGCCCAAACCGGTATCATCGCGTGCTCCCACGAGTAGTGAACACATAAGTATTGGCGGTCCCACGACACCAATTGCTCAAGATGAATTTTGGGAAGAGCAACACCAAAACACCCCCCTGCATGAAGTGATTCCTCGTACTCCACCAGCTCAAGTCACAACTCTGGTGCTTGATGAAGACATGGAGGAGACCACTCCCTCACCAAAAGTGTCGCCCGCATTTCGAAGGCTTCACAGAGGCCCTAGGCCCCAGGTCTCCATGTCGAGCATTCCTGAAGAGGATGTGCATCCCACAAGCTCGGTAGCACGTCAAGTGTTCCCTGAAGCCATCCCTTCAGAGTCTGCTCATGAGTCTGAGGCCAAAGCTGCTAAAAACATTCCGGCTGCATCAGCCGATGAAGAGAAAGAAGAAGAACGCAATGTTGTTCCCCCTGCTAGTGATCCAATTGTCCGAGAAGAGAATGTGATTATGCCAGACCCACCTGTTCTCGAAGCCATGGATGTTGAAGCTAATGAGGCTGCCACCACCATAACCACTGAAGCCAATGATGTTTTCATGGAAGAAGACAATGTGGAGCCCGAAGCTAATGCTGCCCCTGAAGATAATGTGCAGCCAACCACTTCTGATATAGTCGTTCCTCCGCCAATGCCTCACACTATGGAACGCGCTTACAACCGTGGTGGTGACCTTGTCACTGTAAGATGGCCCGTTATGGTTCCTCCCACTGCTCCAGGTTCACAATATGACTATCATGTGGAGCAGAGGCCTCACACACAGAAGCCGAAGCCTAGATTACCAAGGCTTCCCAGTGCTGCAACTACCCAAGGCTCCTTCAGTATGCTCAGCTTCAGAGAGCACAACACCTTCTTAGACAGCGCCAAGAACCCCTACAAGAAGCCAAAGATCACCTCAGACAAGTTCTGGAGCCATTAGCAACGAAGCTATTACTCTTGCATTCTATACAATCAAGGCAAGATTTTTCCTCATAAGCGTCTGGATTGTGATGCCATTGCTGGCCTGCCATGCCTTGAAGAGGATCTTGACTTCTTCAGAGATGTTGGGCTGCTCCAGTTTGTGACGATAAGGAGCATTGGAATGAAGAGCTTCTGCTGCAGTTCTATGCCACACTTCACATCAATGGCTACAACAGGGATCCGAAGACTTGGATCCTTGAGTGGATGATAGGCGATGTCCATCATGAAGCCAAAGCTCAGGACATCATCGAGCTTACTTCCCTGCCCACTCCTGGTGAGTTATTAGAACCAGGTTGTTAGCTACATCAGAATGAACTGCAGAGCATCTTTCAGAAGCCAGAGCCCAATATGAGCCAGATGCTGAGTATGATGAAACCTTTGCCCCATGATGCCGAATACCCCAAGGAGTTCTTTGTCAAGGACCTCGAGTACCTGCCCCGCATAGTATATTATATTCTGAGGCATACTCTGTGGCCTATCAAAGGCAACTCTCTTGATGTCAAACTTGAAGGCGCAATGAAGACATTGGTCTTATACATCATCAATGGCATCAGGTTCAATACACAAGATTTCTTCATTCGTCAGCTTGCAGCCTCTGGAATTGATCTGTTTGGCCTCAAATACTATGCTCCATGGGTTATGCGTTTGATCAAGCCTCACTCAACAATCAACTATCAACCTTCAGCACACAACCATGTTGTATTCTTGCTTGATGTTGATATGTCCTATGAAGCCATCTACCCCGAGCCTGCCAAGAAGCCACTCCACTAGCACAATGTTGAACATCAAAGCTTCACTCAACCTATTGAAGGTGTTCATGTTCCAAATTCTGCTGCTCCTGATTATCCACTGGCTAGTCATGTGCATCTACCGCATCGTGCCAACACTGATGCCTATTTCTCAAAGGCCTCAGAAGCGTCCCCGTGTCCTCAACGACCGAGAGCTTCTTGTATCACTTCATCAGAAGCAGGATAGGCATCATGACTGGCTGAAGCGCCAAATGCAGAGTCTTCTGGTTGATGTCAATCGCATACGCAATCTGGCTACCAAGAATTCATTTGTTGCGCATGAAGCCTATCGGCGGTCATGGAAGAGCCTCACTCTACTCTGCTCTGAAGATGATCTTCGTGAAGACGGCTTCACCGAATAGTTCAAGTTTGACTCCAGGCCTCCAGAATCTGCTAGATGGCGTCCAACTCCTTCCATTGAAGATTCTGAGTATTCATCTTCGGCTCTGAAAGGATCGAGAAGAGGTGTCTAGATGGGGGATTAGACCATCAATAAAGAAAAGTAGCAGTTTTTAAATTCTTCAAGTTAAGGTGGAGTTTTAGCACAAGTTTAAACATTCACAATACATGTCAAGCAAGCCTGGCAAGAGTATATGAGCAGCGGAAAGTAAAGCATGCAAGTTGCAAGAAAGTAAAGGAATGGGATTGGAGTGTGCAAACACAATCGGAGACACGGAGATTTTTGGCGTGGTTTCGATAGGTGGTGCTATCGTACATCCACGTTGATGGAGACTTCAACCCACGAAGGGTAACAGTTGCGCGAGTCCACAGAGGGCTCCACCCACGAAGGGTCCACGAAGAAGCAACCTTGTCTATCCCACCATGGCCATCGCCCACGAAGGACTTGCCTCACTTCGGTAGATCTTCATGAAGTAGGCGATCTCCTTGCCCTTACAAACTCCATGGTTCAACTCCACAATCTTGACGGAGGCTCCCAAGTGACACCTAACCAATCTAGGAGACACCACTCTCCAAAAGGTAATAGATGGTGTGTTGATGATGAACTCCTTGCTCTTGTGCTTCAAATGATAGTCTCCCCAACACTCAACTCTCTCTCACAGATTTGGCTATGCTGGAAAGATGATTTGAGTGGAGAGCAACTTGGGGAAGGCTAGATATCAAGATTCTTGTGGTTGGATTGGAATGTCTTGGTCTCAACACATGAGTAGGTGGTTCTCTCTCAGAAAATGAATGCGGGAAGTGTAGGCACGTTCTGATGGCTCTCCCACTTATGGAGAGGAGGGTGGAGGGGTATATATAGCCTCCACACAAAATCTAACCGTTACACACAACAGAGCCAACTCGGTCAGACTGAATAGATGAACTCGGTGAGACCGATTCAGTTCAAAATGTGAACGTTGGGATTTTTGGTGGGACCGATAAGATCAACTCGGTGGGACTGATGTGCTAGGGTTAGGGTAAAACCTCAACTCGGTTTGACCGATTACACAAACTCGGTGAGACCGATCTTGGTAATAAGCAAACAGAGAGTTGGTCAGGCAAACTCGGTGTGGCCGACTGCATATTTCGGTGAGGCCGAAATAATTGCAATAGGCAACAGAGAGTTTGCAAGCCCATCTCGGTGAGACCGAGATCCCATCAGTGAGACCAAACTGATTAGGGTTTCTGGCTATGGCTATGTCAAGTGAACTCGGTAGCGCTGGATGAATCAAATCGGTGGGGCCGAGTTTGACTGCACGTTTTGGACATATTTGGAATAGAAAGAGTGGTTGAGGGATTTGGAGCATATCACTAAGCATTTTGAGCAAGTAGACCATTAAGCAACACCTCATCCCCTTTTAATAGTATTGGCTTTCCTATGGACTCAATGTGATCTTGGATCACTAAAATAGAAATGAAGAGTCTTGAGCTTTTGTCAACTTTTTGTCCTTAACATCTTGAAGGGGATCCACATCCTTTTGTCCATGCCATGCCTTTGCTGAACTTTCTGAAATATACTAGATGAAAATATTAGTCCAACAAGAGATATGTTGACATTAATTACCAAAATCACCCAGGAACACTTGTGCTTTCAATCTTCCCCTTTTTGGTAATTGATGACAACATACATCAAAGCTTTAGATAAAGATATAAAGAATTACAAGTAAAGCTTTGGAAAGACATGTAACATGCATAGGCTCCCCCTACATGTATGCAGTCATGTAAAGATAGGATATGAGAGCATTTGAATGCATAAGCATGTCAGAGCAAGCAATGAGTTACATGTATCTTGGTTATATGCATCAGAGCAAATGATGTAAATATGGGAAATGTACCTCCATGTTCATGAGTCCTTCTTACAAACAATATGTACATCAGCAAGAGATCATCATGCACATGAGTGTGATGCATATACTTACCTTGTGGTCTTGAGATGGCTTTGGAGGAGGTGAACTTGAGAAAACAGGGTTAGATAACACAAGAACACCTATTAAACAAAGCAAGTTGAGAAAACCACAAGAGTACCAATATTGGGATGACATGTAGTGAGTGAGTACTTAGTACTCTATTTGGATATAGACATGTCCCCAAAGAATAAATATATGCAACTAATTCCAAAGATTTTCTTCCCTTAGGTATGAACTCTTTCTCCCCCTAAATCTGATATTGGATAATGGGAGAAGATAGGGAAAAAGAAAATTAGGACAACCTTTACTTAACATGTCCTTCTCCTCTTAAAGACATGTGACTTCTCTCCTCTATGGTTGATAAGCATCTGGAGAAGCTAAGATGTGCTTTCTCTCTTATGTGATAAGCTTTGATGTGCTCTCTCTCCCCCTTTGACATCAATTTCCAAGAAGGGATCTTCTGGAGTATGAGTCATATAGGTTTGGTCACTGAGTCACATTACAAAGCAACATGTAATTTAAGATGCTAGTAGAGGACAAGAATCATCGAGTGGAGCTGGAAGGAAAAAAGACAATGGCAATGGCAAAATGCTTTCTCAGTAGTGAAATCGGTAGCTCTGAGTTATTCTCATTGGTGACACCGAGTTGGCGACGTCAGAGATGATGCATATCGGTCAGACCAGGTTTGTCCTTGTTGGTTGAACCGATGAACAATCTACAATGTAGCATTGTAGTTCAGTCTAGCCGGGATGTATAAATCGGTGAGACCGATTTCAATACCAAAGAAAAGATTTTGTCATCTCAGCTCACTAGGCAAATAAGATCTCACAAAGATTTACAGGGAATTAACTAAAAGATTTGCAATGAATTAGATGTAGGGAATGCAGAACATAATAGAGAAAAGAAAAGACATCTAGATGAAGTGAAAAGGAAACAAACAAACTAGGCACAAATGCAAGAACACAAATAAATACTAGAGAACTTCATCTAGAAAGGGTCGCAACAAAGTCACCTATGTTAGAGTATATTGACTGAGGAGTCAAGTGAGAACACTTGATCGTAGGTCATACTCATCGTTTAAGCTTAAAATAGGGTTACCATTTTTCGTTTAAGCATTTTGATGTATCCACATATTGTTGAGTTGCTTTGACCCATGACTTGGGGTAAAGCTTCTCTAAGATGGAATGACATACCTTGGGTGGTGGTGTTGATCTTGATCATGTAGTTGAACTTGTGTAGGATGCTCAAGGTTGATGTAGCTCATCAATAGTTGGGAGCACCGCTTGTAGTTTGAGTTCATCTACCTACATGGGTTAGATTCGCAAGGAACAGCACTTGTGCATTGAAAATTACAATCATAAAATTTGATACCAAATGAAATTTGATATATAGAAATGGTCAAAGGATATGTTGAGTTGATTCATGCTTCCTTGTCTTCAACCACCATATTATAGAGACTTGGTGATGTAGAGATTGCTCAAGATGTGAGTGAGTTGCAATCTCATAGATTTGGGCTCGTCCAAGTACCTACAAGGGTTAGATAGCATGCAAGGGTACAAGTATAGATCCAAGACATATGATAATTATCATAAGAGAAATATCAAGGATTATTCAAAGGCTCATGCCTTGCATGTATCAAAATGGAGTTTCTACTCCAAGTTTGAGGCATCAATGATGTTCAATTCACCTCTCACACGGCAAAATACTTTCTCATCAAGCGGTTTGGTGAATATATCCGCTAATTGCTTATCGGTACGAACATGCTTAAGATCGATATCTCCTTTAGCAACATGATCTCGAGTGAAATGATGACGAACTTCAATATGCTTAGTTCGAGAATGTTGCACGGGATTGTGAGCAATCTTAATAGCACTTTCATTATCACAAAGCAATGGAACATGTTTCACATAAATCCCATAATCTTTAAGAGTTTGGGTCATCCAAAGTAATTGAGCACAACATGAACCGGTGGCAATGTATTCCACTTCGGCGGTTGATAAGGATACCGAGTTTTGTTTCTTGGAGGACCAAGACACAAGAGACCTACCAAGAAATTGACAAGTACCCGAAGTGGACTTTCTATCAACCTTGTCACCGACATAGTCCGAGTCAGAGTAGCCAACAAGATCAAAAGAAGACTTCTTAGGATACCAAATGCCAAAGTTTGGTGTATGAATTAAGTATCTCACTATCCTTTTCACAGCCTTAAGATGACATTCCTTAGGGGCCGCTTGATATCGTGCACACATGCACACACTTAGCATAATATCGGGACGGGAGGCACATAGATATAACAATGAACCGATCATAGAGCGGTAAACCTTTTGGTCAACCGGTTTGCCATCCTTTGTCAAGTCAAGATGTCCACTAGTAGGCATGGGTGTTTTCATACCTTTGCTTTCTTGCATGTTGAACTTCTTGAATAAGTCCTTGGTATACTTTGTTTGAGACAAAGGTACCCTCCTTAGTTTGCTTGATTTGCAAACCAAGAAAGAACTTGAGTTCACTCATCATAGACATCTCAAACTTCTCCGACATTAGCCTTCCAAACTTTTCACTAAAATGAGGGTTAGTCGAACCAAATATGATATCATCAACATAAATTTGGCACACAAATAATTCTCCATTAACCCTTTTAGTAAAAAGAGTAGAATCAATTTTTCCAATCTCAAAGCCTTTTTCAATAAGGAACTTGGTCAAGCATTTATACCACACTCTAGGAGCTTGTTTAAGACCATAAAGAGCTTTGTGAAGTTTGTAAACATGATCGGGTTTCTTAGGATTAACAAAGCCGGGAGGTTGTTTAACATAAACTTCCTCCTCTATTTCACCATTTAGAAAAGCACTTTTAATGTCCATTTGATATAATGTAATATCATGATGATTGGCATAAGCAAGTAAGATGCGTATGGACTCAAGTCTAGCAACGGGGGCATATGTCTCACCATAGTCCATACCTTCGACTTGAGTGTAGCCTTGGGCGACGAGACGGGCCTTGTTGCGTACAACTTGTCCACCTTCATCTTGCTTATTCCGAAACACCCATTTGGTACCAATGACATTTTGGTTGTTGTCCAGCTTTTCTACCAAGGTCCACACTTGGTTCCTATCGAAGTTGTGTAGCTCTTCGTGCATGGCGTTCACCCAATCCGGATCATCAAGCGCTTCTTCAACCTTCATAGGTTCAATACTAGAGATGAATGAATAATGCTCACAAAAATTAGCCAAACGAGTTTTAGAGCGAGTAATTCTCCCGGTTTGGATATCATCAAAGATTTGTTCGACGGGATGGTCTCTTGGAACTATTGCTCTAACTCGTGAGAAATTTTGTTTGGGTCGGGATGGAACATCCTCTTCATCATCTTGTTCTTACTCTTGGCCTTCTTCGTTGTTGGTGTTGTTGTTCTCTTGTGGAGGTGGAGAAGGAGGTTGATGAGGTTCATCTTGGTGTACTTCCTTGTTTTCCTCATCTTGGTGTGTCCCACTTGTGTATGCCTCCGAGTCAACTCATGGTTCACCTTGTCGTGAGGTAGAAGCTTCCACTTGGATGGATGAGGTACTCTCCTTCACCTCCCTTGGGCGAATCTTGCCAATAGACAAGTCTTGGATTGCTTCTGAAGGGTATTTGTCTCCTACATTAATTGGCAATTGCTCTACTTGCGAGCCGTTCGATTCATCAAACTTCACATCTACCGTCTCTTCAACCTTTCGAGTGAAATTGTTGTAGACACGGTAAGTGTGAGAGTTTGAGCCATAACCGAGTAGGAATCCTTCATGAGATTTAGGAGCAAATTTCAAACGACGATGCTTATCAAGAATATAGCACTTTGAGCCGAATACTCAAAAGTATCCAACTTGGGGTTTGTTACTGGTGAGAAGCTCGTATGCCTTCTTGCAGAGTAGCTTGTGAAGATATAGACCGTTTGTTGCATGACAAGCTGTCTCAACCGCTTCCGCCCAAAAGTGTTTTGGCGTCTTGTACTCATCAAGCATCGTTCTCACCATCTCAATAAGAGTCTGATTCTTCCTCTCAACAACTCCATTTTGTTGAGGCGTGTACGTAGCTGAGAACTCATGTGAAAACCCTTCTTCATCAAGAAAGGTGTCCACATTTGCGTTCTTGAACTCCGTTCCGTTGTCGCTGTGAAACTTCTTGATCTTTACTTCAAATTGATTTTGGTCCTTCCTAGCGAAGTTTTTGAAGATCTTTTGGACCTGCGATTTATCATCAAGAAAGAACACCCACGTAAATCATGAAAAATCATCGACTATGACTAAACCAAATGAATTACCACCGAGACTTTTATAGGCGTTTGGACCAAAGAGATCCATATGAAGCAGCTCGAGTGGTCTTCTCGTGGTCATGATGTTTTTCACTGGGTGGCTTTCTCCAACCTGTTTTCCTGCTTGACATGCACTACACAATGTCCTTGTCAAATATAACATCTTTCACTCCAAGGATATGATCACCTTTAATAAGCTTATCAAGTCGCATGCCCACATGACCTAACCTTCTATTCCACAACCAACCTTTAGAAGATTTAGCAATTAAGCAAGTTCTAGGTTGAGCCTTTTTAGTGAAATCAACAATGTATAGATCACCTCTACGTATACCGGCAAAGACCATATTATGGTTATCTCTTTTAAACACTTGGCAATCTACTTCATTAAATAGGACATTGAATCCAAAGTCAGCTAGTCTAGTTACGGAAAGTAAATTATAGCCAAGAGATTCAACGAGCATAACATTTTGGATGGAGCTGTCATGTGAGATGGCCACCTTACCAAGGCCAACCACCTTACCCTTTGAGTTATCACCAAAAGTGACATACTTTCGAGGGCCGTCATTTTTAGCAAGCTCATGAAACATATCCTTGTCTCCGATCATGTGATCGGTACATCCACTATCAAGAACCCATTCCTTTCCTCCAGCCATGTAGCCGCGAAGGTTAACCATAAGACCAAAGTGTCTCATAGACTCATCGAGATAAAGTCACTATCATCATCCTCATCATATTATCCATGTTCAACATCGTCTTGTGATTGATCATCACCTAGAGAGAGTGATTCATTAGTATTATGATCATGACAATGTTCATCCTTATGAATTCTAATGACTTCCGAGATGATGTTACTAATGATTCCAACATCTCCTTTGGCACGCATAAGGTCACGAAGCTCAAATAAACAATCACCAAACTTAGGATCATTGGGATTCATCTTATTTAAAGCAATTGACTTTTGAAGAATCGCGTCTAGATTTTTCAAGGAATAGTTTGGGAACCGTTCCTCCAGAAATCTCCATATGGTGTAAGCGCATTCAAGAGTAGGCAAGCAAACAATCAAATTTCTAGGCAATCCTCTAATGATAAGATTGATAGTTCTAAGATTGCGGATCATGTCGAGAGAATCATCGGTGGTAGGATACCAGGGGTCAATAAGGGGCACACAAGGGCTAGAGTAATGTACTTGTTCAAGTGATATTCATTGAAATTCTCAAGCATCTCATTTTTTTCAAGCATTAAAGAACTCTCCATCAAGCATGGGCACTCTATGTCAAACACTCCCCATCGTAGACTCATTCATCTTCCTCCAATGCTGATTAAACGAAAGCAATGGAGACCAATGCTCTGATACCAATTGAAAGGATCGAGAAGAGGTGTCTAGAGGGGGATTAGACCCTCAACAAAGAAAAGTAGCAGTTTTTAAGTTCTTCAAGTTAAGGTGGAGTTTTAGCACAAGTTTAAACATTCACAATACATTTCAAGCAAGCATGACAAGAGTATATGAGCAGCGGAAAGTAAAGCATGCAAGTTGCAAGAAAGTAAAGGGATGGGATTGGAGTGTGCAAACGCAATTGGAGACACGGAGATTTTTTGTGTGGTTTCGATAGGTGTGGTGCTATCGTACATCCCACGTTGATGGAGACTTCAACCCACGAAGGGTAACGGTTGCGCGAGTCCACGGAGGGATCCACCCACGAAGGTTCCACGAAGAATCAACCCTGTCTATCCCACCATGGCCATCGCCCACGGAGGACTTGCCTCACTTGGGTAGTTCTTCACGAAGTAGGCGATCTCCTTGCCCTTACAAACTCCTTGGTTCAACTCCACAATCTTGACGGAGGCTCCCAAGTGGCACCTAACCAATCTAGGAGACACCACTCTCCAAAAGGTAATAGATGGTGTGTTGATGATGAACTCCTTGCTCTTGTGCTTCAAATGATAGTCTCCCCAACACTCAACTCTCTCTCACAGATTTGGCTATGGTGGAAAGATGATTTGAGTGGAAAGCAACTTGGGGAAGGCTAGAGATCAAGATTCTTCTGGTTGGATTGGAATGTCTTGGTCTCAACACATGAGTAGGTGGTTCTCTCTCAGAAAATGAATGCTGGAAGTGTAGGCACGTTCTGATGGCTCTCTCACTATAGAGAGGAGGGTGGAGGGGTATATATAGCCTCCACACAAGATCTAACTGTTACACACAAAAGAGCCAACTCGGTCAGACCGAATAGATGAACTCGGTGAGACTGATTTAGTTCAAAATGTGAACGTTAGGATTTTCGGTGGGACCGATAAGATCAACTCGGTGGGACCAATGTGCTAGGGTTAGGGTAAAACCTTGACTCGGTTTGACCGATTACACAAACTCGGTGAGACCGATTACACAAACTCGGTGAGACCGATCTTGGTAATAAGCAAACAGAGAGTTAATCAGGCAAACTCGGTGGGGCCGACTGCATATTTTGACAAGACCAAAATAATTGCAACAGGCAACAGAGAGTTTGCAAGCCCATCTCGGTGAGATCGAGATCCCATCGGTGAGACCGAACTGATTATGGTTTCTGGCTATGGCTATGTCAAGTGAACTCAGTAGCGCTAGATGAATCAAATCGGAGGGGCCGAGTTTGACTGTAGGTTTTGGACATATTTGGAATAGAGAGAGTGGTTTAGGGATTTGGAGCATATCACTAAGAATTTTGAGCAAGTAGACCATTAAGCAACACCTCATCCCCTTTTAATAGTATTGGCTTTCCTATGGACTCAATGTGATCTTGGATCACTAAAATAGAAATCAAGAGTCTTGAGCTTTTGCCAACTTTTTGTCCTTAGCATCTTGAAGGGGTTCCACATCCTCTTGTCCATGCCACGCCTTTGCTGAACTTTCTGAAATATACTAGATGGAAATATTAGTCCAAGAGATATGTTGACATTAATTACCAAAATCACCCAGGGAGCACTTGTGCTTTCAGGCTGCAACTGTTGTTGCGAGAGTCATAGATGAAGAGGACGACGCCATTTCTCCAGCGATGGCTTCACTGCACCACGACTCTGCACTAGGCCCATCTGCACCGCCCAACACCAACATTGACCCTGCTGCTCCAACATCTTCATCACCTGAGAGCGATTAGACACTCTATGTCTTCAAACCTTTTTGGTCCTTAATGACAAAAGGGGGAGAAGCATATGAGTTGATAGCCTTCAAGCGGGTCAATATGGGTTGGTTGCCTATTTTTTCCAAGTTCTTACAACTCTCGTTTTGAAACTATTTGGCTCTTGAGTTGTAACACTTAAACTTGATGGTCGTCTGCTACTTTTGCTGCTACTTTGCGATGCGATGTAGATTCCGCATGAAGTCATTCTGCAGACACCCATTTCTCATTATGCATTTCATTATCTTCATTATTTTTATGTATGCATGATGAATTGTCTTCATGTGTTATAGAGGATCTCCACAAAGTAAAACCTGCCATGTGCATTTGCATTAAAAAGCAAACTACTTATATGCACATCTTCAGGGGGAGCCTTTTATAACTTATGAAGACAATGCCTATGATCTTTAACTTTCACATACTTTTATCCCCGTTGAAAACTTCAACCAGTTTGTCATCAATCACCAAAAAGGGGGACATTGTAAGTGCATCTAGTGCCACCCCTAGTTTGTTTCGGAGTATTGACGACAAACTTGGTTGAGGGACTAATGTGTTTGTGAGAATTACAGGATAACACAGGTAGTAGTCCCTCATTGATTCAGTTTGCCTACCAGAGATGACCCCTAAAAATGTATGAAGACATTGAAGACAATGGTGGTTCGTGAAGACATTCACGATGAAGATAATGACCTATGAAGACATTCACATGAAGACTATGGAGTGCGAAGACATAGTTGTTTCGTAGTTTCCTTTTCTTCTTTATTGAGTCATAGGAACCATCGTACTGTTAAGTGGGGTCCAAGTGAACAAACTCAGATGACTGATGTGATGCTCAACCAAAATCCTATGTCTTCGAGTGAAGACTATGAGAGCAAATCTTATCCAGAGTTGGATGAGTCAGCTTTGCTTGTAGCCCAAGCCAAGCTGCCGCGTGTGTTTGAAATCCGACCGTTGGACACGTGTCGGTTCCTTAGTGACCCAGGGTCATTTCGGACATATCATGTTGGGTTGCCTCCTGGCTATAAATAGCCCACCCCCTACACCATAATTTGGTGGCTGCTCAGAGTTAGTGCACGGCTTTTGTCGTTTGAGAGCAACCCACCTCCGAAGCCTTTGAGAGAGAGATCCTTGCGAAGACAAAGCCCAAAACACCCAGAGCCAAAGAGTGTTAGGCATCACTGAAGTCTTTCTTTTCGCGTGACCTGAAGACTTGTTACACTTGAGGACTGTGAATCCTCCAGCCGGTTAGGCATCGCGTTCTGAGCATCCAAGAGCCATTGTGGATCGCCGGTGAACGAAGTCTGTGAAGGTTTGGAAGTCTACCTTGAAGACTTATCAGAGTGATTGGGCGAGGACTGGGTGTCCCTAGCTCAAGGGGAATAAGGTGAAGACGCAAGGGGAATAAGGTGAAGACGCGGTCTTCTGAGTTCAATGTCAGCCTCCCTTACCAAACGTACAGTTGTCACAGCAACTGGAACTGGTCTACCAAATCCTTGTCTTCACCAAGCAACTGGTTCTATCCCCTACTTCCTTTACTTTTTAGTTTGTCTTCTTGAAGTCATTGCTTGCTTGTCTGATCTGATTGACTTCACTATGTGAGGACTGTTACCTATTTGGCTTCATACTGTCTTCCATTCTGATCCATTCTACCTAGCTGTTGATAGTCTTCGTACCTTCACAATACTGCTTACTTGACTATGGCTTGTCTAGTGTAGTCTATCTTCCGCTGCATATCAATAGGTTCATTTCATCTATTTGTCTTAAAAGACCTCGTGTTTTGAAGACTTCCATAAAAATCGCCTATTCACCCCCTCTAGTCGATAACTAGCACTTTCAGACATGCCTCTTTCCTCACCCACTGTCAAAGTGAGGAGGAATTCCTCAAACTCTGCCGATGTAGGCTCTCTTCATTCCCCATCAGAGGGAATCAAAAATGTCTCGCAAAATTCAGTGAGTGGTATCTTACAGGTTTCAGAATATAAATTAAACCGTACCGCAGGAGGGTCATGCCTATTCAGAAAATAAAAGTTTTGCACAAAGGAGTTCGTGAGGATGTGGTGTTGGTCACACTCATCTGCGAGGAAGTTGGTTAGCCCGGCATTTGCAATCAATTGGGCAAACTCTTGATGGAACCCGGCCTCATCCATGAAGGCATTATGTGGCCATTCACACGGCCGCACCTCCGTTGTTCTCGGACTGTTGAGGTCGCTATTCGATGCTTCCCTTATGACTCCCTTAGCATTCTTTTTGGAGGAATACTTCCAGAAGATATCCATTTTTTCATATGAACAAAATTCTGGAAAAAAATTTGGGTCACAAAGTTTTGTCAAGAAAACTTCACAAGATTGATTTCAACTACTCATATGGTTGTCTAGGGGCTATATCAAGCATTCAAACTACTGGAACTCAAATAATTTAACATGCAAGCTCATTGACAGCAGCACCAAGAGTTGCTAATTACTCAAAATATACACCACTAGAACAAAAGCTAATTGGAGCAATGGAGGAGTCACATACCAAGTAGCAATCCCCCAAAACAGTTTCGAAAATGGAGCTTCGAGCAAAGAGATCGAAATCCGTGGGTTTGAGAGCAAGAACACAAGATAGAGAGAGAGAGAGAGAGAGATCAAGAGTGATTTTTTTGGAGGTAGGTGGTGAAGTGAGCTAAAGGGATAAGTGAGGGGGGCCACATGGGGCCCACTACCCACCAGGGCGCGCCTGGGGTAGCTGGCGTGCCCTGGTGCCTTGTGGGCACCAGGGGCACCCCCCTGTGATGTTATTTGTATCAAAAATTCTTAAATATTCAGAAAAAAATCATGTAAAAATTCCAGGTCATTCTGAGCACTTTTATTTTTGATCACTTTTTATTGCACGGAAAATTCAGAAAACAGGATAAACATGACATTTTATTTTATTTAACTAAGAAAACAGAAAACAATGAGTAGAGACAGAAAGTTGTGCTTACTAAATTCATCAACCACATGCCTCTCGAAAACAATCAATTAATAAGGTTGATCAAGTCTTATTAACAATCACTTCCAATTAGCATGAGCTCGAAGAACTTTCGTAAAACACTAAGTTACCTCAACAGGGATATGCATATCCCCAACAATAAGTATTTCATATTTCTGTTGGGCAGTAGGTAGAGGGAGTTGAAAACTTCCAATAGTAATTGCCAGAGACTTTTCAATAACATTAATACCATTCACTTCAAATTGTTTCTTCAGAAAATGCATCGTATGCTCATTACCATTGATATGAAAAGTGAATTTGCTTTTATTGCAATCAATAACAACCCCTACAGTGTTCAAAAAGGGTCTACCGAGGATAATCAACATGTTGTCGTCCTCGGGCATCTCAAGTATAACAATGTCTATTAAGATAGTAACATTTGCAACAACAACAGGCGCATCCTCACAAATACCGATAGGTATGGCAGTAGATTTGTCAGCCATTTGCAATGATATCTCAGTGGGTATGAGTTTATTCAAATCAAGTCTTTTATATAAAGACAAAAACATAACACTAACACTGGCTCCCAAATCACATAAAGTGGTTTTGACATAGTTTCTTTTAATGGAGCATGGTATAGTTGGTATTCCTGGATCTCCTAGTTGTTTAGGTACTCCATCCTTAAAATAATAATTAGCAAGCATAGTGGAGATTTCAGCTTCAGGTATTTTTCTTTTATTAGTGATAATCTCTTTCATGTATTTAGCATAAGGGGCCATCTTTAAAATATCAGTCAAACGAGTATGCAAAAAGACTGGCCTAAGCATCTTAATAAAGCGTTCAAATTCTTCATCATCTTTTTTCTTAGATGATTTAGGAGGAAAGGGCATGGGTTTCTGAACCCATCGTTCTCTTTCTTTGCCATGTTTTCTAGCAACAAAGTCTCTCTTATCATAACGTTTATTTTTAGGTTGTGGGTTATCAAGATCAACAGCAGGTTCTATCTCAACATCATTATCTGGTTCTTTATCATTGTCTGGTTGAGCATCTACATGAACACCATCATTATCATTTTCATTATCACTAGATGAATGTTCATTACCAGATTGAGTTTCAGCATCAAAGATAGAGACATCATTGTTATCTTCAGAAGGTTTTTCTATCTCAGGTTCACTAGAAGTATGCAAAGTCCTATCATTTTTTTCTTTTTTTAGATGGACTAGGTGCATCAACATTAATTCTTTGAGAGTCTTGTTCAATTCTTTTAGGGTGTCCCTCAGGATAAAGTGGTTCCTGAGTCATTTTACCTCCTCTAGTTGCTACTCTAACAGCAAAATCATTCATATTATTATTCATTTCACTAGGCAATTCTCTTTGAGATTTGGCAACTTGTTCTAACTAGGTTTGAACTATAGAGGCATGTTTTCCTACACCTCTAACATCATTAGTGATTCTAAATGACAAGTCACTCAAGCGAGCAATCATATTAGAGTTTTGTTTTAATTGTTTCATAACATTGACATTGAAGTGATCTTGTTTCATAGTGTAGTTGTCAAATTCATATAAGCATTGACTAGGATGTTTATTGTAAGGGATGTCACCTTCATCAAACTTTAATAAAGAATTTACCTCTACCACTTGTGGAGGTGGTGTGTCAAGTCCATGTATTTCTTCAATAGGTGGTAAATTCTTAACATCCTCAGCTTTAATACCTTTTTTCTTCATACATTTCTTTGCCTCTTGCATATCTTCAGGACTGAGAAATAAGATACCCCTCTTCTTTGGAGTGGGTTTAGGCGATGGTTCAGGAAGAGTCCAATCATCATGATTCTTCCATATATTATTCAATAATTCCTCAGCTTGTTTAACAGTTCGTTCCGTGAAAACACAACCATCACAACTATCTAGAAAGTCCCTAGAAGCATCGGCTAGTCCATTATAGAAGATATCAAGTATTTCATTTTTCTTAAGAGGATGATCAGGCAAAGCATTAAGTAATTGGATAAGCCTCCCCCAAGCTTGTGGGAGTCTCTTCTTCAATTCGCACAAATTTAAATATTTCCTGTAAGGCGGCTTGTTTCTTATGAGCAGGAAAATATTTTTCAGAGAAGTAATAAATCATATCATGGGGACTACGCACACAACCAGGAGAAAGTGTATTGTACCATATCTTAGCATCACCTTTTAATGAGAACGAAAATAACTTGAGGATATAGTAATAGCGAATTTTCTCATCATGAGCAAATAGGGTGGCTATATCGTTCAATTTAGTAAGATGTGCCACTACAGTTTCAGTTTCATAGCCATGGAAAGGATCAGATTCAGCCAAAGTAATTAACTTTGGGTCGACAGAGAATTCATAATCCTTATCAGTAACAAAAATAGGTGAAGTAGCAAACTTAGGATCACATTTCATTCTAGCATTCAAAGATTTTTCTTTCAACTTGACTAGTAGTTTCTTTAGATCATCTCTATCCTTGCAATCAAGGAAGTCTCTAGCTACCTCTTCATCCATAACATAATCCTCGGGTATCTTAGGCATTTCAAATCTAGGAGACCTAGATCTACTAGGTGTTTCATAATTCTCAGTTTCAAAGACTTCATCAGTTTCAGCATTCTCAATATCTTTTAACTCTAGCAAGTTGTTCATCAAGAAATTCACCTAGTGGCACAGTCTTATCAAGCAAGTTACTGGCATCATCATAAGTATCATTCATGGCAGAAGTGGCATCATCAATAACTTGCGACATATCAGGATTAATAGCATGCAGTGGTGTTGCAAGTTTACCCAAAACAGAAGGTGAATCAAGTGCAGAGCTAGATGGCAATTCCTTACCTCCCCTCGTCTTAGACGGAACGATCTTGGTTCTAGTATCTTTCAGATTCTTCATAATGATAAATACATATAAATCCAAAGTGACTCAACAAATATAGATATGCTCCCGGCAACGGCGCCAGAAAAAGGTCTTGGTAACCCACAAGTATAGGGGATCGCAACAGTTTTTGAGGGTAGAGTATTCAACCCAAATTTATAGATTCGGCGAAAGGGGAGCCAAAGAATATTTGTAATTATTAGCAGTTGAGTTGTCAATTCAACCACACCTGGAGATCAAATATCTGCAGCAAAGTGATCAATAGCACAGTAATATGATAGTTTGATAGTAGTAGTAACGGTAACAGTGGTAACAGTAACAGTTTTGTAGCAGTTGTAATAGTAGCAATAGCAATAGTAACTTAGCAAGAACAGTATGTGGAAAACTCATAGGCATTGGATCGGTGATTACGTTGGATAATATTCATCATATAACAGTCATAACCTATGGCGACACAGAACTAGCTCCAGTTCATAAATATAATGTAGGCATGTATTCCGTAAATAGTCATACGCGCTTATGGGAAAAAAAACTTGCATGTCATCTTTTGTCCTACCCTCCCGTGGCAGCAGGGTCCATAAGGAAACTACGGGATATTAATGCCTCCTTTTAATAGAGAACCAGAACACAGCATTAACATATAGTGAATACATGAACTCCTCAAACTACGGTCATCACCGGAAAGTATCCCAATTATTGTCACCTTGGGGTTTACGGATCATAACACATAGTAGGTGCATATAACTTGCAAGATCGGATCACGAACATAGATATAATGGTGAAAACATAAACGATTCAGGTCTGAAATCATGGCACTCCGACCCTAAAGACAAGCATTAAGCATAACAAAGTCATAGCAACATCAATCTCAGAACATAGTGGATACTAGGGATCAAGCCCTAACAAAACTAACTCGATTACATAATGAATCTCATCCAACTCCTCACCGACCAGCGAGCCTACGAAGGAATTACTCACTCCCAGTGGTGAGCATCATGAAATTGGTGATGGAGGACATTTTGTGATGACGAAGACCGAAGATCCCCCTCTTCGGAGCCCCGAACGATCTCCAAATCTAGTCTCCCGATGAAGAACAAGAGGTAGCGGCGGCTTTGTATCATAAAACGCGATGAAACTTCCTCTCCTATTTTTTCTGGAAAAATATGATTTTATAGCGTCGGATTTGGGGTCGGCGGAGCCTCCTGGGCCCCACTACCCACCAGGGCGCGTCAGAGGGGGGTGGCGCACCCTGGTGCCTTGTGGGCAGCTGGGGCCCCCCTCCAGTGGGTCTTGGTTCCAGTATTTTTTATTTATTCCAAAATAATTCTTCAAAAAGTTTCGTCCAATTTTGAGAACTTTTATTTCTACACAAAATACAACACCATGGTAGTTCTGCTGAAAACAGCGTTAGTCTGGGTTAGTTTCATGCAAATTAGAGTCCAAAACAAGAGCAAAAGCGTTAGGAAAAGTAGATACAATGGAGAAGTATCAGGGGGTAGCCCCAAGTACACATATGGGCCAACCCAAGGCCCAGGCCAATCAAGAATATAGTACAGAAGACTATGGGACAAGGGGGAGGCATCAGATACTAGGGGGATACTCGCGGGAGGACCAAGTGCCTACAGTCGAAACATAAGACCCTTGACGAACAAGACCCAACAGTCGGTCATCTAAGATAGGTACAGTCGGATGACCTACAAACGGTTGTGTCCCAGGAAGCCACGACCCCCACGAATCATTAATTACCACCATCACACAATGGTGGTATAATCTAGTTAAATACGACATTTACCAGCACTAATAGCCACGAACAGTCAGTCATGCATATGACCATCAATAGCATTATTATCAGCTCATTATGACACCCCTTCTAGCACACTCTATATAAGACAGAAGGAGGGCACCGGACCAGAGGGTTGAACTCTCTCATACTGTAACCTGTGCCAAGAACAAGAACACCACAGGATAGATAGATGTGATTGTCTCTTTGAGCGTACTACCAATCGTACTACCAATGGTATGACCTCCACCACAGTGGGCCCAAACATGTATAATCCCTTGAGCGTACTACCAATCGTACTGATAGATAGATGTGATTGTCTCTTTCACCCCTGTAGTATTGTCAGGATTATATCTATGACAAATAATTTTAGAATAATCCAAAAAAAAATTTAGAACATCATTCATTTTTAAATTGTATGGAACACTTTTTCAAATGGTGAATAAAATTTTGGAAAACACAAACATTTTTCAACATTCTATTTTTATAAAAAAATAACAATTTTTAAATATATTGGACTTTCTCAAATTTGCTATTAAAACAACGGAAATAAAAAGGAAACAGAAACAGAAAAGGGGAGAAAACCCCCAATTAAAATGATTTAGGAACCTTCTAAAAGGTTTTCAAAACTAGTAAAAACCGGACACAAATCATTCTATTGAACACGGGCCGGCCTAGGAAAAAATAGAAGGTTCCCAAAACTAAGATCGATAAACCTATATGGACCGCCCGCCTCGTTATTTCCTTGTGCAAAACAATGACTATTGGACGCGATGAACATGACAGCAACTAACGAAGGAGTACTCCTTCGGGAGCCCCCGCAAGGGTCACCTGGGGTGGGCTGAAAGTGCGCCACTTGGCGCACTATGAGCCGTCGCCACGTGTCGCACTTGGGCGCTCCCTCCAATTTTTGTTTTTTTCGCATGTGGTTTCGCCCTTTTAGATGTTTTTTCGGCTTTTGGTTTTCCATTTTTTCTTCGGTTTTGGACCCAAAAGTCGATTTTTTTCTCCAAAAAAACATGTTTTTTTGCTTCCGTAAGCGACACGGATTTGTTTCCCTGAGACGCACAGTTGTGCCTCTCGAAAATGCAAAAATAGTGTTTTTTCCTTCCGCGAGATGCACGGATTTGCTTTCGCGCGAGACACAGTCATGCCTATCAGAAACAGAAAAAAAATGTTTTCTTTTTTTATTCTCCTTTCGCGAGAGGCACGGATTTTCTTCCTGTCTCTCGGAAACGAGGAAACATATTTTTTCCTTCATGAGAGGCTCGTGCCTCTCGGAAACAAAAAAAGAAACATGTTTTTTCTCTTCCGCGAGAGGCACATATTTACTTCTCGTGGAGGCACGGATTTGCTTCCGCGAGAGTGCCTCTGAGAAACAAAAAAAATCATTTTTTTGTTCCGCAAGAGACACGGATCTATTTCTTGTGGAGGCAAAGATTTGCTTCCGCGAGAGGCACAACCGTGTCTCTTTCAGAAAGGGGAAAAAGTGTTTTTGCTTCGGTATTTTCGTCCATTTTTTCGTGAAAAAAAGAACGTCAAAACCTATCAACACGGGATCTAGTTTTAAAGATCTCAACGCAAGGAATCCAACGGTGAAAGCAGTTCAAGATTTGGACGCACTGTTAAGAAATAAAATATTTTGAATAAACAGATCTACGACAAAAGGGAAACTCACAGGTTGCGACAAGTGACGCACATGCAGTGCGCTACTTGTTGTAAATTGAAGATGTGAGAGTGACCTTGAAAAAAGTGTTCCTTAATGAGTGATTTCGAATGAACATCTAAAGAAAAATTCCTTTTGTACACGCCAATGGTTTACAGTTTCAACCACATTTATCTTTTTCTGGATGTGGGAGGCCCAGCAAGCCACGCTAACCTTCTGCCTTCGGCCATCTAAAACTATTTGGGCTTTGAGAACCAAGGCTATATCTCGGCTGTGACTATACCTCGCCTGACGCGAGGTGGAAGACATCCTTGCACTGGGAGACGGTGTTGGGCTGGCTCAGCGGGGACGTGGGTCGTCATGCTGACATGCCGATGTCACACTATTTTGGTTTTTCTTAACTTTTTATTTTACATATCTAAAATAATATATTTACTAACTGAAATTTACTTCAAAATAAAACAGAGATTTTGCAAAAATGTTAACATAGTACAAAAAACATGGATAGCTTTAAAAAAACACAACAGTGTAATAATGTCTCTACGATTCATAAATATGTTTGTGAACTCTTTAAGAATGGTTATACAATGTTAAAAACCATATTTTCATAGTATGAAAAATGATTCATACTATTAAAAAATCTGACATTTTAAGTAAATGTCTCGCATTGCAAAAATGTGTTTATGTGATTTAAAAGGTATTCATATAATGTATGCAAATGTGCACATAGTTTACAAGATAAGTATTAACTATCAAAAATCTAACTTATAATTTTAAAAATAGTGTCCAAGTACTCAAAAGGTTTTTCAGTTCAAAACATGTATTAAAATAAAAATATACACCACGTATTTGAAAAATATTCAAGGTGTATCAAAAAAAGTATATGTCTATACTAAAAATGTGTATGATGTAGTAAAAAAGTAGTCCTGTGTTCCAACTAAAATTGACAAAGAAAACAAAAGTGAAAAAGGAAAGAATCAACGAAAACAAAGAAAACGCAAAGAAAACCTACATATACCAAAGGAAAGAAGAAAGACAATGTAAAACCGGCGAAAAAACAAAGAAAGCCAAACTTATAAACGGCCAAAAAAGTAAAACAAAGAAGACAAGAAAGAAATAAAAGACCAAACAAATATAGAAAACAAAAACAAGAAAACCCGACCCAGGCAGCTAAAACGGGACAAAGAAAACCCACACAAAAAGCACCGACCCAAAACAGTGAAAAAAGGCCAAAAAGTAAAAAAGAAAAAAGAACTCGGAAAAAAGTATGAACTGCTACAGTACTGGCCGGGCTGGTCGCGCCATGCCTGAGGCAAGGGGAGCATACATCTAGCGAATTCACTAATTAAGGAGCATTCATTGCAAAGGTCACTCCTACCTCCCATGTGCGTCACTTGTTGCAATCTGGGAGTTTTCTCTTTTTTTTAGATTTGTTTATTCAAAACGTTTTATCTCTTAAACGGTGTGTACGAATATCGAACTGCTTTCACCGTTGGATTCCTTATGTCGAGATCTACAAAACTAGATTTAATGTTGATAGGTTTTGACAAACATTTTTCAGAAAAAACCTGACGTAAAAACCAAACCGGGAGCATTTTTTTTCCTTTCCCAAAAGAGGCATGATTGTGTCTCTTGCAGAAGCAAATCTGTGCCTTCATGAGAAGTAAACCTATGTCTCTCGCGGAAGGAAAAAAATGTTCTTTTCATTTCTCTCACGGAAGTAAAATCGTGCCTCTTGCGGAAGGAAAAAGAAAAGAAAACATGTTTTTTTCGTTTAGGCACGAACGTACCTCTCGCGGAAGAAAAAAATAAAATGCGTTTTTTCCATTTCTATCATGGAAGCAAATCTGTGCCCGTCGCGGAAGGAAAAAAGACAACGAGTTTTTTTTCGGAGGCACAACCGTGCCTCTCGAGGAAGTAAATATGTCCCTCTCGTGAAAGTAAAAAATAGAAATGTGTATTTTTTTTGTTTCCAAGAGCCATAGTTGTGCCACACGTGGTAGCAAAAAAATCAAGTTTTCTCGCGCAATTTTTTTTGATTTTTTTCCTAAAAGCTAAGAAAGACAGGTGGTAAACTGAAAACCCAAAAAAACCATCTCAAAAGCCGAAAACGCATGCGAAAAAATAAAAATAAAAACAAAGGTAGCGCCAAGAGCCTGACACGCGATGCGCTCTCAGCCCACTCCAAATGACCCATGCGGGGCTCCCGAACGAGTACTCGCTCGTTAGCTACATGTAGTTATAAGCGACGTATAGCTCCCACGCTATATCTCGCCTATTATAAGATGTAGCCTTGGATCAACTGTGGGGCCCGTACATATGGGCTGGCCTGTTAGCTCTTTTTCTCGCAGTTTCTGTTCACTATATAGCTCGTTAATGTAGATTGTTTTTTCTTCTTTTTTCATGTACATCGGCTGTACTGGTTTGGTTTTATTCATTTTCTTGTGTTGTCCTTTTCCCTTTGGTATTTTGTTTTTTCTCAGTTTTCAACAGTTTTCTTTGTTTTTCACAGTATTTCACTGTTATGCGTTGGTTTTTCTTTCATTTTTCTTTTACTTTTTTATTTATTTTGTCTTTTTCTCAGGTTTAGTTTTCTAATAGTATTTCATTGTGTTTCGCTGTATATTCGTTTGTCCTTCTATTTCTTTATTTTTTTTATTTTGTTTTTCATTCATTATTTCGGTTTTCTTTCTTGTTTTCTTATTTTCCACTCATGTCCTTTTTCCCATATACATTTTTTTGTATACAACAGATTTTTTTTGTATAATTCTAACTTTTTCAAATACATAGTTAATATTTGCTGAAATGTATGTTTTGATGCTTCTATTTTCTCGTACAGATTGTACATTATTCGTGTACAACATGATAATTTTCTTAAACATATTGTACATTTTCAATATAAGATTAGCATTCTTTCAAATATATGCTGGATGTCTAAAAATTTTCCGTACGCATTGTACATTTTTCTTACACCCGAAACTTTTTCTGCAAGTTAAACCTTTTTCAAATACATTACTTACATAATTTGTATATAGAGGGATTGACTATTCGTCACCCTGGGTGTGGAATAATTTTTCTTCACGCCCCCCCCCCCCCCCCCCCCCTTAGTTTAACATCAACACACCATAATTTTATGGTCCATAAATTTTGCCTCATTTCAGACGTAAAAAGAGAACGTAAGAAAATATATAATGACCTTAAAAAATATTTTGTGTTACGTAAAATTACAAATGTAAAAACATAGTGTAAAATGTATATAGAATGCAATTTTTCTGGTCTTATGACCTACATTTTTTATGCCAAATTTTATGCAGTGAATCAATATGAATGTAACTATTTGTATTTCAAATGTCATTTATTATGAAATGATCGTAAGATTACCTCGGGTGAAGAGTAACTTATTCTGCACCTTGGGTGATGAATAGACTTTAAATATATTATTTCTACTTTTTCATACACATTGTACATTTCTCATACAACCTGAAATATTTTTATGCTCGTTAAACATTTTTCAAATATCATTAACATTTTCTAAAATACATGTTTTGATGTCTAATTTTTTGCATACACATTGTAAATTTCTAGTATACAGCTGAAACATTTTCTAAGCACTTTAAACATATTTCAAGTACATGATTAACATTTTTCTAAACACATATTAAACTTTTATTGAATACGTTTAAGCATTTTGAAATATATGTTTAAACCTTTTTTAATGATATGAACATTTTTTAAAAATATGCTAACCTTTTTTAATGATATGTTATGATTTCTACTTTTCTTCATACATGTTATACATTTTTTATACGTCAGAAACATATTTTTATACACTTTACACTTTTTATTAAATGCATGATTATTATTTTTCAAATAATTGTTAAATAATTTTTAAATTCGCATTTTTTAAGACAATTTAAATAATTTTATGTTTTGAAAATATGAGCACAGATAGAACTACATGCATACTCCCAAACTCACGCGTGCTATTGCTTGCAGGCGGCGGTCTACCTCCCATAGATGCATTAGAGATTTAATTGTGACCCACCCAGTCCTGTAAGCGTAACTCCTATTGAACGAACTATCTAGCGCTCGCCCCCCATCGTTGCGGTGGCCATGGCCGATGTTATTGCTTGCTATTGCTAATAATTATTAGATGGCAGAGACTCGGAATACCGTCAACATGGAGCAAAGATGGACTAAGCCTAAACCAGAAAATGTATTTAACTTAATGTTGATGGAGCATTCTTCGAGGAGGAAGGAGCAGGAGAGAGAAGTGCTTCAAAAAAAAGGAGCAGGAGAAGTCGTAGCAATTCTAAGGGGTGAGAGAGGTACTTTTCTTGCGGCCAAGTGTTCTTACGTTCCATATGTTGCAGATGTGATGATCGCGGAGGCAAGAGCAATGAGTGAAGGTCTTAACTTTGCTAATCAGCTGGGTTTCTCTCATGTTGAAGCTGAAAGGATTGTCTTAATGTGATTGAATTTTGCACTGGGCAATCAAGATGATGGGATACTACAGCGGCTATCTTTGCAGAGTGTATCAAGCGTAGCTACGTTAATTGGGAAGCTCACCTTTAGGTATTCTTTTTGGTTCGCAAATCAAGCGATGCATGTGCTAGCTAATTACAATTTTGTAATAGGTTTTTGCTTAGCTGGACAGACGAGCCTCCCGACTGTCTGATTACTGAGCCTGTGGACGGTGTAATGCCTTGTTAAATTTAATAAAGCTAGTCATGGTGGTCTTTTCTGAAGAAAAAAAAGTCTGATATCAGACTAAGGTTTGCATTCCGAATAGTCTGGATCACGTTGTGTATAATGCATGTATGTTGCTGATCGCCGAAACTGACGGCTGACATCAATCTTTAACGGCTCCAGTCCTGACCTCCCACTGAGTAATAAGCAGCGTTCTCCAAAGGCATAGAGCAAACAACCCGAAGGCAGTGCTACGAAGAAGAAAAATATTCAGCAGGCAGTGCTCAGACAAAAAATTACGGCCCTACACTTAAGCAAACACACTGGTTCTGAACTTCTGATTGAGGGACAAATCTGAACTATCGGCAGGCCACGCCCTTCACCGTTCCAGCGTTCTCAGCTGCTCACTCAAGTCTCGACACGCGTCCCTCCCAGCATACTGGCCCCCCTAGGTATGAGGTAGCTGAAATACTCTTCTCTGCTTGTATTTCTCGCTCTGAAAGGGAAACGTATCGTGTACGAAGACAAAAGATGGTATGCAATAGCCAACAGGTCCACAACGAAAAGGACATTTGTCAAGTGGATAAACACGATACCCAACAGATATATATGCCAGACAGAAATTTTGTTTCTTGCTGCTCAGTTAAATGTCATTTCAAATAGTTCAACTCAAGCTTTAACTTTAAAATAATTCCTTTGATGGTAAAAATAAAATAAAATAATTTATATGGGGGTTTATATGACCTTTAATAAGTGAAATTATTGAGACTTGCCTGCACCAGCAACATGAGCATAAAAGTTAACATTCACTACATACGGCTCGCCAGCTTTTAGGGAGGAGCAAGAACCAGCCAGTAGTTTTTTTTAGAAAAGGACCCCCGGCCTCTGCATCAGAGTGATGCATGCAGCCCCAGAACCAGCAAGTGGTTGGATTGTTAGGAGGGTAGTATTACCCTTGGTTCATCAGGTTCTGAGTGTGTCACCAGGGTGGGATATTCTCTCGGTGGAAAATGATGTTTACAGCGTTGTGGTGATTTATCAATCTTAAAGCTCTCTGTGACTCTAGCCTTCAGTAGGGACTCTACGAATGAGTGCAAGCGGTGGTGGTGTTCGTGGGTATAGTTTCTATGTTGTACTTGATGTTTATTAAATATACTTCTGGTAAAATTTCAAAAAGAAAGGACATGTCAGTAACGTCTATGTATGTTGGTCACATCACACAGGACAAAGATCTGGATGTGCAATTGGCACTTGACATGCCTTGGATCATGAAGCGCGCCCCAGTGGACCGCAGGGATGGGCTTGATGTTGATGCCCTGGCTAAGCTCACTCCCCTCCAAATCTCACTTGGCTGTCCCGTTTTGGAGCAGGATCCAGCACCTTCATCGGTTTCACAAAGAATATGCCATTTTAGTGAAACTTAGTTGAGCTTTCAAAAAGTAAAGTGAAGCTCAGTCTACATAGACGGCAAACGCTTATGCAAAATTGTAAACACTTTTTGGGGCATGCATGGGATCGGCATATATTTTTACTGTATTTTGGGTACACATAACACATGTATAGTAACCTACTACTGCAGCGTACTTACTGCTGAGTTTGACTGATTGTATTGAGCTTTCCTCAGAGCAACGAAAGAGACGGCGAATACACTGTCAATGTTGCTGTCGTGGTATATTGTCATTTGTAGCTTTGTAAGTCGGGCAAATCGACGTATACTTGGTCTCCAATCATCTGGGTTTGGAGCGACGTGGAGCATCGATTGCCTATGCTCGTTCCTGTGTCAGGAGCGTAACAAAAGCGACCCGTTGGAGAAGCGGCTAAAATGTCGAAAGCGCACGGCGCGACTGTTGGTGCACACCAACTGCTGAATCCCTTTAGCCACGTAGACGCGGCCATGGCATAGTTATCCCCAGTTTCTACGCGCTAGTGTGCTGGAGACTTGTTGTATCCGAGCTAGCTCCAGCTGCGCCTGATAACGTCTCTCCAGCCTCTAGGTTACTACTTTGCCTCGAGCATTTTCACTCTCCCTTTACAATTACAAGGATGCGAGTTTTTTCTTTTCTTTTTGAAATGGGGTTGAAATGTCCGACCTCTGTATCGGTCGATGCACAGAGTCCTATTAAAACGTGTGCATAAGCAGTATATATATACATATGTTAGGAATCAAGCTAGGATGGACTGCTATGGTGATTTTGCTGCTTCAGTGTTGAGTGTCGGCTACAATATAATAATGCCCAAATTAATTGCAAAACGTTTGTTTTTCCTCTGATTCAATAATGGACACGTCGTATATATATGCAGCGATCGGTGCTGCATAAGATCCAATATCGCATGTACCTTATAAAACGATGTTATTTTGTTTGGATCTTGACACTAGCAGCACGATATTTCTGAACAAGGCAAGCCCACGTGCACCTACCATCTACACAATCTGCATGCATCTCTGGCAAACTTAGATATTCAATCATACCTCGAAAAAAACATAGGCAATCATACATACATAGACGGAGGGATTTTCTGGCAAGACCATATGTGTGCTGTCAAATTTCATGAAGTAGCTTCGTAGTCTGGTTAATTTCGTAAATACAGACTCTACATCAACCCGATGACCGAGTTGGGTTTGGATGGCCAATGTGCAGCGAAGCTGGTGTACAGTTGCAGGTGTTTGCAGGTTATACACATGTATTTCGCCCATGGAAGAAAATTACTGACCCATCATGAAATACATAAGTGTCTTCGCACAGCAATCTTCTACGGTACCATAAAAACTCTCTAAAAACAAGTTGGTGCTAAGGTGTATCGGTGGCGGCCGCGACGTGCTCAGCTGTTCGCGCGCAGGGAGGTGGCGTCGACGATAGTTAGACCGAGCAAGGTTGATGCGTCAGTACAACTCTGAAGATGAAGCGGTGGCAGTTGGTGGCGGCGGCCTCTGAGAGCGCGCCGGACCGGTGTGTGCCCCAGACCCGGCAAGTGCCTAGGTTGGGGCCTCAGGTTTTAGATGTTAGGTTTGGCTGCGAGGTTTGTGGTATTAGGCCCGGACTATCAGCATCCCTTCATCAACTGGATATGAGTAGCGACAAATGTTGCCTAGACAGTGGCTTCAAACTTACTGTTGTATTTCTTTGTAAGGTCTTATATGAATAATTAATAAAGTGGTTGCATGCATCGCCCAGATGCAGAGGCCGGGGTCTTTCCTCCTTTTCTAAAAAATAAAAACAAGTAGAAGAATTCGATAGGTACGGCATCTATTTTCTGCTAGACGCATTTACATGGCAAATCTTAAGAGGATAAGACCAGTACAATTCAGGCATATCCCATCGGCATCATCACATCAACGCGAGTCCGAGTGTTTTGTAGTCGCATCCTGACCTCGCTGCTACATTCCAATGTGGTAATCAACCGCTATATTCCACACCATCAACTTTGCGAGAATGATACAAATCACTCGCGAGGGGACCCGCCGGCCCGAGCACTGTTATTTCAACGGATTTGAGCGTGGACGTTTCTTGTTTGCTTGCATGTAAACACATAGCTACAGGGCATCCTTCTCCCTACAGGGACCACATATATTAGGATGAGCGATGCAGGTTCATTTCAGTTTATTGTTGATGGACTCTCGAGTCTTGATTTTGGATTGATATTCAGGTCATAGTTAAAAAGGTAAAATGCATGAATCACTCATGATTGATCGAAGTAGAGAGGGCTAAGATGCACGTTGCGATCTTTGTGCCAATTTTTTTAATGAAAACAAAGGTTATTTTCACCCTTGTGCACTTTGGAGTCAAAAATAATAATCAGCACGACAGTAAAATTTATTACCCCTAAACATTAGTTTGTGATAAGATTTATCCTATTTAGCAGAAATTCCCCTAAAATTCCCGATTTCGCAAGTTTGTTCCTAAAAGTGTTTATGTGGTTTGTCCATAAACAAGTCATTCTAACTAAGGACAATTTGGCAAAACGCAACTGGACAGGATCTAGAAGATGTAGCTTTTGTGATCATGATGAATCTATCAAACACCTCTTTCTTGACTGCCCAATGTCAAAAAAATTATGGCGGTCTGTCCACATAGCATTTAACATTACTCCTCGGAATACCATCCGCACGTTATTTGGGACGTGGCTAGATGAAATAGAGTCAGAAACGGCGAGACATATCTGTGTAGGAGTATGTGCTTTATTATGGGCAGTATGGAACTGCAGGAATGATTTGGTTTTTAACAGAACAACACATATTCATTTCTTGCAGGTTATTTTTCGGGCCACTGCACTGATCCGTATGTGGTCGCTACTCACTCCGACGGATGCCAGAGAGCGTATGGTTACTGGGTCTATCCGGTGGGAGACGACAGTTATAGATGTGAAACGTATATCTGTCATATTGTGTAATTAAAAACTACCAGACCATGGGTTAATAAATACTCCCTCAGTTTCAATTCACAATGAGTATTACATTGGTTGTTAAGACCAACATGGAGCGAGCCAATACCTGCATGTGCATTTGGTAACTAACAGTTGTATAAGAGCATCTCCAACAGCCACACTAAATATCGCACGCGGGGGAAAAGCCCATATGAGTGTTTGCATCTATTTTAAACAACCCTTCATTTGTATACATTGGTTTTTATATATTCAAAATAAAATTAAAAAAGAGAGAGCATAAGAAACACAAATATCCTATTTGTTCTAAAATATTTGAAGTTCTATATTTGTCCCAAGTCAAACTTTTTTAAGTGTGACCGATTCTAAATATAGTATGAAAAATTGTTTTATGATAAATCTTATAAAATTAAGTTGGTGTATGTTTCGAGTGTAATTTGGTCAAATATCAAGAAGTTTGTTTTGAGCAAAATTATGATTTCATAAATTAATATAGATTGAGTAGCACTAAGATGTACCCACTCCGTAAAAAGAAATATAAGAGCGTTTAGATCACCACATAAGGAGTATCCTGGAATTTCAGAACACTCTTTATTTATTTATTGCCCTGACGTTGGCAGTGAATTTTAATGGAAAAGTACCTTTTCAGGGCAGAATGGAAGAGAACCTAGTCAGTCCCAGAATGACTTCTTCAGTCTCGGCCGCAGTCGGTCCCACTGCCAGCGACGTAGGAAAACCACAGCAACCGCGAGAGCGACTGGGAAAGGCCCGTGCGTCACGTAGCCAAACGGAACGGCCCTACCAAAAATCCAGCACGAGCCAATCAGAGGCCTCCCCGCTGGATGGATATTACCCACCAGCCAATCAGAACGCAGATAAGGCCCGCGAGTGCGCCCAACGACGCACCAAAAGCGCAAAGTACACACGACGCGGGCCCACGAGTAAAGCGTACGAGCCGGGGGGCCACCTCCGCCCCTTCTGCTATAAACCTAGACCCGCGATATTTTCGCCGCAAATATATTTTGGCTCCTACAGTGAACTGCAAGCAGCCAGTGCGCGACGCGGCGGTGAAACGGAGTAGCTAGCTGGTGCTGGTTTGGTGCGGCGCGCGGTGCGCCAGCGGCTTTGGTTTTCATTTGATGAGCTGCTCGGGGAAGGCGGCGGACGGCGCGATGGGGAGCAAGGCGGCGCGGGCGTGCGACGGCTGCCTGCGGCGGCGGGCGAGGTGGTACTGCGCGGCGGATGACGCGTTCCTGTGCCAGGGGTGCGACACGTCGGTGCACTCGGCGAACCCTCTCGCGCGGAGGCACGAGCGGGTGCGCCTGCGGCCCACGTCGCCGCTGCTCCCTGGTGCGGCCCCGCGGGAGAGGCGCCGCGGCGACGAGGTCGTGCCGGCGTGGTTCAAGCGCAAGGCGCGGACCCCGCGCTCGCAGGCCAAGAGCGTCGGGCGTCTCCTCTCGAGGCGGCTCGTCGTGCCGGAGGCGTCCGGCGGGGACTCGCCGGAGGAGCAGAAGTGTGACGTGGAGACCGACGAGGAGGAGCTGCTGTACCGCGTGCCCATCTTCGACCCCGCCCTCGCGGAGCTCTGCTCGCCGCTGACTCTCGAGGAAGCGACGACGGCCGTCGCGTCATGCTGCAATGAGGATGGTGCCATCGTCGAGGACCCGACAAAGCCAGCTGCGACGCCGACTCCGGCGCCGGTTCAGTTCTTCTCCGACAGCCTCGTAAACTTGGGCCCGACGGACGCCGAGCTCATGGAGTTCGCCGCGGACATGGAGGCCCTTCTTGGCCGGCCGGGCATGGACGACGGCGACGAGGAGGAACCGTTCTGCATGGAGGCATTGGGCCTCATCGAGCCGATGGACGTAGACGGCGGGCGAGTCAAGCTGGAGATCGACCCCATGCGAGCGTGCGGCCTCGAGCAGAAGCCGGAGGTGTCCGGCGATATGTTCGACATCGACTTCGACTACGACTCGCCCCTGGGGACACCGGACGAGAACGCTGCAAGCAGCGGTGCCAGTGCGGACGCCCAGTTCACCCCGAGGAGCCTCGCGCTCAATCTAAACTACGAGGCCATCATGGAGAACTGGGGGAGCTCGCCGTGGGCCGACGGCGAGAGGCCGCACGTCAAGCTCGATGACTGCTGGCCACACGACTACTACTCGCTGCAGGAGGGCGCTTGGATGATGGGAGGAGTGGTTGGCCATGGCGGGGAGGGGTTGGGGACGCCGAGGCTGAGGATGGACGGCGGCAGGGAGGCGCGGGTGTCGCGGTACCGGGAGAAGCGGCGGACGCGGCTCTTCTCAAAGAAGATCCGGTACGAGGTGCGCAAGCTCAACGCCGAGAAGCGGCCGCGGATGAAGGGCCGCTTCGTCAAGCGGGCCAACGGCGCCGGAGGCGGCGTGCCCGTCGCCATCGCCACGGCGTGCGTCGCGTAGCTGCCGATCGTGCAATGCTGTCGGTGTGCATGCATGGCTCTGCAGGCTGCATGGCGCGCGCGCACACACACAAAACAACTCGTCGAAACTGCTCGTAATTTAGTTACTTTCCTTTTTCAGTTATTACGGTATATGGTGCATTCAGCTGAGTATCCAAGGAATTTCAGGTCGCTCTGATCAGCTAGCTCGCGCTCGTTAGAGTCGAAGAAATGAATAACGGAATAATATTAAGTTTTTCACTTTAGCTACTGTATATGTTAGGCGATTCCACTTCGAGCGGTTTTGGGTTCACCTCGAAGGCTTTCAGGACACTGTGAACAACGCCTGGAACTGCGAGCCTCCGGATCCGGACCCATTTAGGAGGATCTACCAGCGCCTCAAGCTCACAGCCCGCCGACTCCAAAGTTGGAGTGCACGCTGCATCGGCAACGTCTCTCTTCAGCTTCTGGTTGCGCGCGAACTGATTGCTCGCCTCGACGCGGTGCAGGACTTGCGCCCCCTGTCACCTTCGGAGGCCTGGCTAGCCGGAATCTTAAGCTCAAGTACCTGGGCCTGGCATCTCTCGAGAGGTCGATTGCCCGCCAGCGCGTGCGCCTCTCTTGGCCCCGGGAAGGCGATACTAGCTCCACCTTCCTTAAGATCCACGCCTCCCAACGCAAGCAGAAGAACCGCATCCTGCAATTGGATGTCGATGGCTCGCTGATTTCCGACGAGGCTGGGATGGCCGAGGCTGCGTTCCAGCATTTTGCTGGCATTCTTGGCTCCTCGGATGAGCGCAACATCACCCTAGCCCTCGATGCTTTCGATGACCGCTCCTTTGATCTCTCCGAGCTGGAGCTTCCTTTCTCTGAGGCCGAGATTTGGGAGGCCGTTAAATCTCTTCCTTCAGGCAAGGCTCCGGGCCCGGACGGCTTCACCTCTGAGTTCTTGCGCGCCTGCTGGGACACTGTTAAGCATGACATCTGCGACGCTTTCGACAAGCTATACCATTTTAATGGCCTGGGCCAAGCTTAACGAAGCGCTTGTCACTCTCCTCCCGAAGAAGCCCGACGCCGCGACCCTTGCGGACTATAGGCCTATCAGCCTAATTCACCTCTTGGCCAAGCTTTTCGCCAAGGTGTTGTCACTGCGGCTAGCTCCACGACTTGGGGGCATGGTGTCGACCAACCAGAGTGCGTTCATTGCAGGTCGCTGCATTCACGACAATTTCATCCTGGTTCAACAGACTGCCCGCCAGTTGCACAACATGAGGGCTCCTCGCATTCTCCTCAAGCTCGACATTGCGCGCGCCTTCGACTCCGTCTAATGGCCTTTTCTCCTCCAGCTTCTTGGGCACCTTGGCTTTGGCCCAAGGTGGCGCGAGTGGATCTCCATCCTGCTCTCCACGGCAAAAACGCGTGTGCTCATCAATGGCCATCCGGGCCCCCCATCTGTCACGAAAAAGGTCTCCGGCAGGGTGACCCCGTCTCTCCCATGCTCTTCACGCTGGTCATTGACGCGCTCAACTCCCTCCTCCAACACGCCATCAGGACGGGAGTGCTGCGCCGCCTCACCGAGCGTCGGATGGCCTCGAGTATCTCCCTGTATGCCGATGACGTGGTTATCTTCTGCCACCCGGACCCCCACGAGCTTCAGGTCATTCATGAGCTGCTCCGTGTCTTCGGCGCCGCGACTGGGCTGCACACCAACTTCCGAAAATGCTCCGCCACGCCGATCCATTGCACGGCCGAGCAGACCGCGCTAGTCGAGGGCACGCTTGCCTGCCCGATCGCGCACTTCCCCATCACTTACCTTGGCATCCCGCTCTCGACCCGGAAGGTCTCCGCGACGGCCCTTATGCCATTGGTGGAGCGGATGGCGCGCAAACTGCCGACTTGGAGGGCGTCCCTCCTCTCGCGAGGAGAGCGTTTAGCCCTGGTGCGCCATGTTCTTGCCGCCATGCCCGTTCACCTGCTTATGGCCATGGCGCTCCGACCCGCTATTCTCAAGAAGATCAACAGGATCATGCGCGACTTTCTCTGGCACGGCAAGGCCAGATGCCTCTGGTGGAGGCTGCCTTGTTAGTTGGCAAAAAGTGTGCCGCCCCCTGGAGCTGGGTGGGCTTGGCATTCGGGACCTGCAGCGCACCGGCGTGGCGCTTCGCGCTAGGTGGCTCTGGCTTCAGGCCACTGATCAGTCCCGTCGCTGGCGACACCTTCATTTGCCCTTTGATCCCGAGGTCCAGGCGATTTTTTATGCTTCCTCTTACTGGATCCTTGGCGATGGGACCTCCTGCTTGTTCTGGAGAGACCGTTGGATCTCGGATCGCTCGGTCAGCGAGCTTGCGCCGGCCGTCCTCGCCTTGGTCCCCAAGCGTCGGAGGCCTACGACGACCGTTGTGCAGGGCCTCCACAATAGGGCCTGGGTGGGAGATATCCAGGGTGCCTTGGGGCCGGCTGCGATGGTTCAATACTGTAACGCCCACGATGCGGCTATATCTCCCACGTGTCGAGGCACGACTTAGAGGCATAACCGCATTGTGGTATTGTCGCAAGAAGGGTTATCTTCACACAATCCCACGTAATGAACAAGAATGGGATAACGAGAGTTGGCTTACAATCGCCACTTCACATAATACATAAATTAATTCATACATCATCCAAAATCCACACATAGACCGACTACGGTCAAATCCAGATAAAAATAAGATAACCCCAAATGCTAGATCCCCGATCGTCCCAACTTAGCCCATTATAAGCTCTCACGGTCAACGAAGGATAAACCTTCTCCCGGGAAGACCCGATCAGTCTCGGAATCCCGGTTTACAAGACATTTCGACAATGGTAAAACAAGACCAGCAAAGCCGTCCGATGCGCCGACAAATCCCGATAGGAGCTGCACATATCTCGTTCTCAGGGCACACCGGATAAGTCAAGCTACGAGTAAAACTAGGCCTCGAGTTTCCCCGAGGTGGCCCCGCAGGCTGCTCGGTTCGGACCAACACTCGAAGGAGCACTGGCCGGGGGGGGGGGGTTAAAATAAAGATGACCCTCGGGCTCGCGAAAACCCAAGGGAAAAGGCTTAGGTGGCAAATGGTAAAATCAAGGTTGGACCTTGCTGGAGGAGTTTTATTCAAGGCGAACTGTCAAGCGGGTCCCATAAATCACCCAACCGCGTAAGGAACGCAAACTCAAGGAACATAATACCGGTATGACGGAAACTAGGGCGGCAAGAGTGGAACAAAACACCAGGCATAAGGCCGAGCCTTCCACCCTTTACCAAATATATAGATGCATTAAATAAATAAGAGATATTATGATATTCCAAAATATCCATGTTTCAACATGGAACCAACTTCAACTTCACCTGCAACTAGCAACGCTATAAGAAGGGCTGAGCAAAAGCGGTAACTTAGCCAAACAACGGTTTGCTAGGAAAGGATGGTTAGAGGCTGGACATGGCAATATGGGAGGCATGATATAGCAGGTGGTAGGTAGCGCAGCATAGCAGTAGAACGAATAACTAGCAAAGCAAAGGTAGAAGTGATTTCGAGGGTATGGTCATCTTGCCTGCAAGGTTCTCAGAGTTGTCGAAAGCTTGATCCTCGTAAGCGTACTCAACAGGTTCCTCGTTCATGAACTCGTCTCCCGGCTCTACCCACAGCAAGAACACAAGCAATGGAACCACAATCAATCACGGGAAATGCACAAGCAACATGATGCAATACATGCATGATATGCGGGATGTGATATGCGATGCATATGCGTGCTCTGGAAGAAAAATAATGAACAAGGCAGTAACTTGGCAAACCAAGTATGCCACTGGAAAGAAGAGATGATTTCGGTCGAAATCGATATAAAGATCACCGGAAACGGATGCACGGTTTGCAAATGGCAAGCAAAACAAGAATGACACGAATCTGCGATTAACAGCATGATAGCACTTAGAATACATCAAGTAACTATGCTACAATAACCCAACATAGTCACAAAGCATATGGCAGTAATCTACAGGAGATTCTTGACAAAAGATGAACACTGAGCTATGGCTAGGTCACACAATAACAGGTTCAAACAAGCATGGCAAAAGTGCAAAAGATATCAGGATCACAGACTTGGTGAAATTACTGGACATGACTGAAACAGCATCAGGTAGCAATGTTCAGAGCAAGCAATCAACATGCTACAGGAAATTAACATAGCAAAACAGGGCATGGCATGAATCTACTAAATGCATAGAACAAAACAAGCATACCTACAGCAAGATGGCATGTTTATGAAGCTAACCATGGCAATAGCAAGTTCATAGCATGTATGGATCAACAACAACAACCTTGGCAAAATTGAATATCATGTTAATAATCTGCCAGGAATATTTTATAGCAAAAGTAGAGCAAAATTGAGACATTCTAGGCACTCCATGATTGCAAACAGGGGCATGGATGGATAGACCACAACTATATCTACAAAACATCTTTACTGAACATGCCCAAAAGAATCATGGATCTCACTGTAGACACATGGATACATGGCAACAAAATAACAGCAGTCACAGACTTAGCAAAATTCTAAGTCCCTGAAAACAGAAACATCACGAAGCCTAGTTTGCATGCTTGTGCTAGTCACCACAGAGATCACAAAAATACATGGCATACACCTCTGTAAATATGGCATGGCATAGATCAAAACACCTGTAGAGCTCATGCTCATAAGATGCACACATCAATTGCAACAAAAATAACAAATCACCAAGTTCTGATAAATAACAGCAGTAAACATCATATAGCACACTTGCACCAGAGATTTGGGCATCAAGATGGACTCAAACGAGCATGGCACAATAGAACAAAGTGAAGAGCATCTCGAGGTGAACATTTCGGTATATCATGCACGCAAAACGGAGGAGTATGCAATAAGATGTGATGCGATGAACAGGGCTCCAGAATGTAAGAAAATAAGGACTTGGAGAAAATCTCGGACAACCTGCAGATCTAGGGTTCGGGGCGCGCGCGAACCGAGGTGCGGCAGAGAGGAAGACGGTGGCCGGATCTCGCCGGATCCGAGGCTTGGGCGGCGAGGAAGGAGGCGCCGGCGGCCGGGGACGAGCGCCGGAGAGGGAGCACGGGCGTGGACGGCGACGGGCTCCGAGGTCGAGGTGGGCGCGGGCGGAGGCAGAGGAGGCGGCGGAGGCGGCGACGGCGCGGCGAACGACGGCGGCCGGCGGGCGGCTGGGCGTCGCTCGGGCGGCGGAGGAGCCGCGGGCGACGCAGGCGGCGGGGGAGCCTCGGGCGAGGGCAGCGGCGGCGCGGGGGCCACGTGGCGGCTCCCGATTGGCTGCGGGCAGCGGCAGCTTTCGTCCGGCGCCGGGCGGACGTGTCCGGCGCGCGGAGGGAGCGGGGTTAGGGTTTCGGGACCCGGATTTCGAAGGGGGGACACATATTTATAGGTAGAGGGAGCTAGGAGACTCCAAATGGAGTGCGGTTTTCGCCCACACGATCGTGATCGAACGACCGAGAGCATGGAGGTGACTTAGGTGGGTTATTGGGCTGTTTGGAGGGGGTTTTTGCTGCAACACACGAAAGGACTTAGCGGTTACCCGGTTAACCGTTGGAGCATCAAACGACCTCCAAATGGAACGAAACTTGACAGGTGGTCTATCGGTGGTGTACCAAGGCCACTTGGCAAACCTCGGTCCATTCCGAGAACGTTTAACACCTGCTCACGTAAAGAAACAAGAGGGGTGCGCCGGTGCATGTGGGAGTGCCGGATTGCAAAACGGACAATTTGGAAAATGCTCGGACGCATGAGACGAACACGTATGAAAATGAGATGCACATGATGACATGATATGAGATGCATGAGATGAAAAAAATGCAAAACAAAAAACAAAACCCGACCACGGAGGGAATATCATATCACATAGCCGGAAATGGCAAGAGTTGGAGTTACAAATATGGGAAGTTACATCCGGGGTGTTACAACACTCCACCACTACGAGAGGATCTCGTCCCGAGATCTAGGACTGAAAGAACTCCGGATATTCGGAACGGAGGTGGTCCTCGCGCTCCCAGGTGGCTTCTCGGTCGGAATGGTGTGACCACTTCACTTTCAGGAATTTGATTGACTTGTTGCGAGTCTTGCGCTCGGTTTCTTCAAGAATAGCAATGGGATGCTCATGATAAGACAGATCTTCTTGAAGGTAAATCTCTTCGAAGTTGATGGTGCGCTCAGGAGTCTTGAAGCACTTGCGGAGCTGTGACACGTGGAACACATCGTGCACGTTCGCGAAGTTGGAGGGAAGCTCAAGTTGATAGGTGAGGTCGCCTGTTTTGCCAATGATCTTGAAAGGACCCACGTATCTAGGGGCAAGCTTCCCTTTGATACCGAAGCGACGAGTGCCTTTCATTGGAGAGACGCGGAGGTAGACATGGTCTCCGATCTCGAAAGCCAAATCACGGTGCTTGCTATCATAGTAACTCTTCTGGCGCGATTGCGCGGCTTTGAGATTTTCACGGATGACTTTACACATTTCTTCAGCCTCTGTGATTAAGTCATTGCCAAGAAGTTGGCGTTCACCAGTCTCTGACCAATTGAGAGGAGTACGACACTTTCTGCCATATAGAATCTCGAATGGGGCCTTGCCCGAACTCGCTTGGAAGCTGTTGTTGTAGGAGAACTCGGCATATGGGAGGCAATCTTCCCACTTCATGCCAAAGGAAATGACACAAGCCCTGAGCATATCTTCAAGGATTTGATTGACTCGCTCGACTTGGCCACTAGTTTGAGGATGGAAAGCTGTGCTGAAGCGAATGTTGGTGCCCATGGCCTTCTGGAAGGAGTCCCAGAACTTAGAAGTGAAGATGCTTCCACGATCTGAAGATATCAATTATGGAATGCCGTGCAAGGAGACAATCCTGGAGGTGTATAGCTCTGCCAACTGAGCTGCTGTGATAGATTCTTTGATTGGAAGGAAATGAGCCACTTTAGTATGCTTGTCGGTGACAACGAAGATAGCATCATTTCCGCGCTTGGACTTTGGAAATCCAGTCACGAAGTCCATTTCGATATGATCAAACTTCCATTCTGGGATAGCAAGAGGTTGGAGGAGACCAGCTGGTCGTTTGTGTTCTGCTTTCACCCTTCGACAGACATCACATTCATGCACGAATTGAGCGATTTCTCGCTTCATTCGAGTCCACCAATACGACTGCTTGAGGTCATGGTACATCTTCGTACTTCCAGGATGAATGGAAAGAAGAGAATTGTGTGCCTCGTTCATAATGACTTTCCTTAGATCACCTTTAGGAACCACAATCCGGTCCTCAAAGAATAAAGTGTCTCTGTCATCAATGCGATAGCACTTGTATTTGGAAAGACCCTTGTCGATACCACGTTTCACCTTCTTCACCATGGTATCCAGGAGTTGTGCCTCACGTATTTGATCTTCCAAAGTAGGAGAGACTATGAGGTTGGCAAGAAAACCTTGAGGAACAACTTGGAGATTCAGCTTGCGGAAAGCATCACAAAGATCCGGTTGGAAGGGCTTGAGAATTAAGCTGTTGCAATAAGCCTTCCTGCTCAAAGCATCTGCAATGACATTGGCCTTGCCTGGAGTATACTCAATACTCGGATTGTACTCTTGAATCATTTCGACCCATCGAGTTTGCCTGAGGTTGAGGTTGGGCTGAGTGAAGATGTACTTGAGACTCTTGTGATCGGTGAATATGTCCACTTTTCTTCCCAACAAGAGATGTCTCCATGTTATTAATGCATGGACAACTGCCGCCAACTCAAGATCGTGAGTGGGGTAGTTCTTTTCGTTGGGCTTCAACTGACGAGAGGTATAGGCCACAACTTTCTTCTCTTGCATTAACACAGCACCGAGACCTTGAAGAGAAGCATCACAGAAAACTTCGAATGGCTTGGATTCGTCAGGTGGAGTTAAGACAGGAGCTATGACGAGTTTCTCTTTGAGAGTGTTGAAAGCAACGTCACACTCAGGAGACCAGACATACTTCACATGCTTCTGGAGGAGGTTGGAAAGAGGCTTTGCAATCTTAGAGAAATTCTCAACGAATCTTCGGCAATAGCTTGCAAGACCAAGAAAACTGCGAAGCTGCTTGACATTCTGAGGAGGTTCCCAATTCACAATTGCAGACACCTTCTCGGGATTAATAGCGATGCCCTTGGCAGAGATGATATGACTAAGGTAAAGAACTTCATCAAGCCAAAACTCACATTTGGAAAACTTCGCATAGAATTGATACTCTCTCGAGCACCAATCGCAAATGTTTGGCATGGTCCTTCTTATTCTTGGAGAAGACCAAGATATCATCGAGATACACCAGGACGAATTCATTGGTATAGGGGTTGAAGATGAAGTTCATCATTCGAGAGAATGTTGGAGGAGCATTGACAAGGCCGAAAGACATGACAGTATATTCATAAGAACCAAAGCTTGTTCTGAATGTTGTCTTGGGAATATCTTCTTCATGAATGCGAATCTGATGATAACCCATACGAAGGTCAAGCTTGGAGAATACTTTAGCACCTTTGAGTTGCTCGAATAGCTCATTGATGTTGGGAAGTGGATACTTGTTCTTAATTGTCTTCTTGTTCAATGGACGGTAGTCGACACAAAGTCGGTCCGTGCCATCCTTCTTCTGGACAAAAAGAACACCACAACCCCATGGAGATGAACTCGGTCTGATCAGACCCAGACGCTCTTTTTCATCGAGCTGTTTCTTCAATTCCTTCAGCTCCTTGGGTCCAAGCTTGTAAGGACGCTTGCAAACGGGTTCAGTGCCGGGCTCAAGATCGATAGCGAACTCAACTGGCCGGCGAGGAGGCATACCCGGAAGCTCTTCTGGAAAGACATCTTGGTACTCACAAACGACTGGAATCTGAGAGATTGCGTCTAGCTCGCCCTTCTCATTGAGAGAAAATAACTGAATAGTTTCATCACGAGCGGCATAGATGATAACATCCTCAGAAGAGTGTGTCAATTGAATTTCCCTGGCAGCACAATCAAGTTGAGCCTTGTGCTTAGAAAGCCAGTCCATCCCGAGAATTAGATCAATATCCGAGTCACCAAGGACAATTGGAGAAGACAGAAATTTATAGTTCCCCATCTTGATGGAAACATCCGGAACCACCAAACTAGAACTCAAACGTTTACCCAGACATCCATGGGTTTACCCAAATGTGAACAAGTGAATTCATGCTTGGCAAAAAACGGTCTTGACATGAAACAAAGCGAAGCACCAGTATCAAATAAGACTTTTGCAGGAATATCATTAACTGAGAGATTACCCATTATCACATCAGTAGATTCCTCCGCTTGAGCTGCATTCATCGTGTTCACCTTTGCAGACTTGGGATTATGCTTGACCACTGCATTGCTGGAAGATCTCACAGGAGGAGGAGGCGGAAGGCGCCTTTGGTTGAAGCACTTGTTAGCATAGTGACCTTTCTGCTGACACTTGTTGCAAGTCACCTCTGAGAGTGGACGATGATAAGGAGCATTCGACTTTGGAGCTTGATTCTGAGACTTGTTCTGATAGCCAGGGTTGGATGAGTGGGAAGATCCATGGCCACCTTTGTTCTTCTGCTGGAAAGGCTGACAAAACGGAGGAGGAGGAGGCAACCAGAACTTCTGTTGCTTAGCAGCCACTAGTGAGGAAGAAGAAGACTGAACTGCGTCCCCGACTCTCTTCTTAGAAGCCTCACACTTGAGCTGAGCAGCCTCTTGCTTCAGAGCCATGTTGTAGAAATCATCATACTTGGTTGGCTCAAAAAGCACGAGAGGTAATTGCAGATCTTCTCTGAGGCCACCTCTGAATTGATAGATCATCCTCTTTTCATCAGGAACGTCTTGCTTAGCGAAGCGAGCGAGTTTCTGAAACTGAGTATTGTATTGATACACGGACATGCTGCCTTGCTTGAGATTGCGGAACTCCTCACACTTGCTCTCGATAACACTTTGTGGAATGTGGTGACCTTTGAAGTCTCAGCGGAAATCATCTCAGGTAATCACACGACCTCCTCTGGAATCTTTGTATTGTTGATACCACTCGGCAGCTTGATCCTTGAGTTGAAAAGAAGCGAACTTGACAAAGTCCTCAGGCCTGACATTGCTACATTCATAATGCTTGTTGATGTCCATGAGCCAATCATCGGCGTCTGTGGCCTTGGCACAGTAGCTGAAAGACTTGGGCTGATTTGCGAGGAACTGGTTGAGGGTAGCGAAGTGAGGCTGATTGTTGCCTTGGCTTTGATTTCCTTGATTGCCTTGCCCTTGGGTGCGTTCTTGCAAGAGTTGCAAAATCATCTGAGCACTGGCGTTGGTGGCTGCCATGATAGCTTGCCATGCCTCCGGAGGCGGAGGTGGTGGCGTAGGGTTCGCCTGACTCCCCTCATTGTGTTCCGGATTCTGACGCGTTGGCGGAGCCATCCTGGAGAGGGTGACATCCGTTAGCATCTTGATAGACAGATAGGCAAATTGAATCAACGGATAGAAATTGCAACATATAGTCATCACAATAAACATTCGAACGAGGATGAACGAATGAATTCCATAGTAAATCATCACACTTCCATTAAGGTGAGAAGCCACTTGATAAGAGATTGATGAATAAAATAAAAAGGTACGAGTGGAACAAATAAGTGGTAAGGATTACCCAATCACAAACCAAGTATCTGCGGGAAGAAATGCTAAGAGCTACATGAATCCCACCTATAAACTCCCGAAACTTTCTGGTTATGCAATCTGGTGTTGGGGATACAGGGGACACAAAATATATCACCCAAACTAGCAATCCCTAGATCCAGCTGTATCCATCCGTCAACACATAACCAAGAAACCTTCGGAAATCGTGTACCTCAACCTTCGAAAAGCATCCGTTATACGAGTTATGGCAATACTCCCGAACTCCCGCCCCAGTACTGGGTGGCATCGAGGTGATCTCACCAACAACTGCATAAAAGAGATTTTCGATGTCGGCGAAACTCAGGTATTCCAGAACTGCAACGATAAAATTGTGACGACAACACCTCGGAGCTCAACTCCCCGGGACACTACCACAACCCCTAAATGTCAGGAGGCACCAAGAACAATGTTCTCGTCACAAAACCATCGGAACGATTCTAAGATACCCGCGTGATCCTAAATTTTTTTTAGTGAAATTTGAGGAGAGAAGAGTCAAAATTCTACGTCAGGAGGCCTCACCAGAGCGACGAAGGGACTGAGGAGTAAAAAGAATCCTACTCTCCGATATATATAATCCTAAGACTCAAAACACTTTTTGTTCTAGACTCAACAACGCCAGCGATTCGGTCAAGCAGGGGGCTCCTAAGTCGGGGATGGCTCTGATTACCAACTTGTAACGCCCACGATGCGGCTATATCTCCCACGTGTCGAGGCACGACTTAGAGGCATAACCGCATTGTGGTATTGTCGCAAGAAGGGTTATCTTCACACAATCCCATGTAATGAACAAGAACGGGATAACGAGAGTTGGCTTACAATCGCCACTTCACACAATACATAAATTAATTCATACATCATCCAAAATCCACACATAGACCGACTACGGTCAAATCCAAATGAAAATAAGATAACCCCAAATGCTAGATCCCCAATCGTCCCAACTTAGCCCATTATAAGCTCTCACGGTCAACGAAGGATAAACCTTCTCCCGGGAAGACCCGATCAGTCTCGGAATCCCGGGTTACAAGACATTTCGACAATGGTAAAACAAGACCAGCAAAGCCGTCCGATGCGCCGACAAATCCCGATAGGAGCTGCACATATCTCGTTCTCAGGGCACACCGGATAAGTCAAGCTACGAGTAAAACCAGGCCTCGAGTTTCCCCGAGGTGGCCCCGCAGGCTGCTCGGTTCGGACCAACACTCGAAGGAGCACTGGCCGGGGGGGGGGTTAAAATAAAGATGACCCTCGGGCTCGCGAAAACCCAAGGGAAAAGGCTTAGGTGGCAAATGCTAAAACCAAGGTTGGGCCTTGCTGGAGGAGTTTTATTCAAGGCGAACTGTCAAGGGGGTCCTATAAATCACCCAACCGCGTAAGGAACGCAAACTCAAGGAACATAATACCGGTATGACGGAAACTAGGGCGGCAAGAGTGGAACAAAACACCAGGCATAAGGCCGAGCCTTCCACCCTTTACCAAATATATAGATGCATTAAATAAATAAGATATATTGTGATATTCCAAAATATCCATGTTTCAACATGGAACCAACTTCAACTTCACCTGCAACTAGCAACGCTATAAGAAGGGCTGAGCAAAAGCGGTAACTTAGCCAAACAATGGTTTGCTAGGAAAGGAAGGTTAGAGGCTGGACATGGCAATATGGGAGGCATGATATAGCAAGTGGTAGGTAGCGCAGCATAGCAGTAGAACGAATAACTAGCAAAGCAAAGATAGAAGTGATTTCGAGGGTATGGTCATCTTGCCTGCAAGGTTCTCAGAGTTGTCGAAAGCTTGATCGTCGTAAGCGTACTCAACAGGTTCCTCGTTCATGAACTCGTCTCCCGGCTCTACCCACAGCAAGAACACAAGCAATGGAACCACAATCAATCACGGGAAATGCACAAGCAACATGATGCAATACATGCATGATATGCGGGATGTGATATGCGATGCATATGCGTGCTCTGCAAGAAAAATAATGAACAAGGCAGTAACTTGGCAAACCAAGTATGCCACTAGAAAGAAGAGATGATTTCGGTCGAAATCGATATAAAGATCACCGAAAACGGATGCACGGTTTGCAAATGGCAAGCAAAACAAGAATGACACGAATCTGCGATTAACAGCATGATAGCACTTAGAATACATCAAGTAACTATGCTACAGCAACCCAACATAGTGACAAAGAATATGGCAGTAATCTACAGGAAATTCTTGACAAAAGATGAACACTGAGCTACGGCTAGATCACACAATAACAGGTTCAAACAAGCATGGCAAAAGTGCAAAAGATATCAGGATCACACTTGGTGAAATTACTGGACATGACTGAAACAACATCAAGTAGCAATGTTCAGAGCAAGCAATCAACATGCTACAAGAAATTCACATAGCAAAACAGGGCATGTCATGAATCTACTAAATGCATAGAACAAAAGTCCCTTACTGACCATGAGCCAAAAATGGATCAGAAGATATGATGGCACCCATGTAAACATAGCAAGTTCCGTTAACAGGTTCCAGATTTAGCAGAAAACAGAGCATGGCATTAACAGCATTATGAAGGCATCTTGGTGAGCTTGATGCACTCATCACAAAGCAATTCATGACAAAACAAGCATACCTACAGCAATATGGCATGTTTATGAAGCTAACCATGGCAATAGCAAGTTCATAGCATGTATGGATCAACTACAACAACCTTGGCAAAATTGAATATCATGTTAACAATCTGCCAGGAATATTTTATAGCAAAAGTAGAGTAAGATTGAGACATGCTAGGGCACCACATAATTGCAAACAGGGGCATGGATGGATATACCACAACTATATCTACAAAACATCTTTATTGAACATGCCCAAAAGAATCATGGATATCACTGTAGGCACATGGATACATGGCAACAAAATAACAGCAGTCACAGACTTGCTAAGTCCCTGAAAACAGAAACATCACGAAGACTAGTTTGCATACTTGTGCTAGTCACCACAGAGATCACAAAAATACATGGCATACACCTCTGTAAATATGGCATGGCATAGATCAAAACACCTGTAGAGCTCATGCTCATAAGATGCACACATCAATTGTAACAAAAATAACAAATCACCAAGTTCTGCTAAATAACAGCAGTAAACATCATATAGCACTCTTGCACCAGAGATTTGGCCATCAAGATGGACTCAAACGAGCATGGCACAATGGAACAAAATGAAGAGCATCTCGAGGCGAACATTTCAATATATCAGGCACGCAAAATGGAGCAATATGCAATAAGATATGATACGATGAACATGACTCCAGAATGTAAGAAAATAAGGACTTGGAGAAAATCTCGGACAACCTGCAGATCTAGGGTTCGGGGCACGCGCGAACCGAGGTGCGGCGGAGAGGAAGACGGCGGCCGGATCTCGCCGGATCCGAGGCTTGGGCGGCGAGGAAGGAGGCGCCGGCGGCCGGGGACGAGCGCCGGAGAGGGAGCGCGGGCGTGGACGACGACGGGCTCCGAGGTCGAGGTGGGCGCGGGCGGAGGCAGAGGAGGCGGCGGAGGCGGCGACGGCGCGGCGAACGGCGGCGGCCGGCGGCGGCCCGGCGTCGCTCGGGCGGCGGAGGAGCCGCGGGCGGCGCAGGCGGCAGGGGAGCCTCGGGCGCGGGCGGCGGCGGTCGGGCCCCGCGGACCAGACGCGGGCCACGCGGGCCGGCGGCGGCGCGGTGGCACGGGGGCCACGTGGTGGCTCCCGATTGGCTGCGGGCGGCGGCTTTGGTCCGGCGCCGGGCGGACGTGTCCGGTGCGCGGAGGGAGCGGGGCTAGGGTTTCGGGACCCGGATTTCGGAGGGGGACACATATTTATAGGTAGAGGGAGCTAGGAGACTTCAAATGGAGTGCGGTTTTCGCCCACACGATCGTGATCGAACGACCGAGAGCATGGAGGTGACTTAGGTGGGTTATTGGGCTGTTTGGAGGGGGTTTTTGCTGCAACACACGAAAGGACTTAGCGGTTACCCGGTTAACCGTTGGAGCATCAAACGACCTCCAAATGGAACGAAACTTGACAGGTGGTCTACCGGTGGTGTACCAAGGCCACTTGGCAAACCTCGGTCCATTCCAAGAACGTTTAACACCCTCTCACGAAAAAAAACAAGAGGGTGTGCCGGTGCATGTGGGAGTGCCGGATTGCAAAACGGACAACGAGGAAAATGCTCGGACGCATGAGACGAACACGTATGCAAATGAGATGCATGACATGAACAAAATGCAAAACGAAAAACAAAACCCGACCACGGAGGGAATATCATATCACATAGCCGGAAATGGCAAGAGTTGGAGTTACAAATATGGGAAGTTACATCCGGGGTGTTACAAATACGTCGAGCTTTGGCGCGCCCTGCAGCCCGTAACCCTAACTCTCGACCCCGACGTGTTACGCTGGAAGTGGACCGACTCGGGCATCTACACTGCGAATTCCTGCTACCGAGCCATGTTTGCTGGCTCCACCATCGCGCCCAACTGGAAACTCATCTGGCGCACGTGGGCCCCGCTGCGGATCCGCGTCTTTGCGTGGCTCGCAAGCCAGGATCATTGCTGGTCCGCCGCCCGCCTCTCGCGCCACAGCTTGCCGCATGACGACCGCTGCATCTTCTGTGACCAAGTGCTGGAAACCCTCGATCACCTTCTCGTACAATGCCCATTCTCCCGGATCATCTGGCATGAGATCTTCGCCTGGTGCCGGCTGCCAATCCCCCCTCCGGACACCGATGATTGCTTCCTTGAGTGGTGGGCTGATTCTACCAGGCGGGTTCCAGCGGCCTTGCGGAAAGGTCTCGCCTCCCTCGCCCTCCTCGCTGCGTGGTCCATCTGGCGCCACCGGAATGCATGCATCTTCGACCACATACACCCCTCCACTATGCTACTTCTACAGGTCATCAAGGACGACGCTCGGGCATGGGCTTCTGCCGGGGCCAAGGACATTGCAAACTTTATGCCTCCCTAATGTGTAGATAGCTAGGTTGGGGTCGAGCACCCCCATCTATTCTGTTCATGTACCACTTTTTCACGCCAGCTCTGCGTACGTGGTAAAGTGATACCCGTGTAATTCTGTCACTCTTGTTTTCTATCTATCAATGGAATGATACGCATCTCGCGAATTCGCGAAAAGAAAAAAACGAATTTGTTGCCGTTTATTCAGTGTGCTTTATGAAACGTGTGTAAGAGGTCCCATGGATTTGACCGACGCTGTTATTTATTCAGACGATTTCCTGCCTTTCCTTGCTAAGTGCATGATGCATACCCCATGATGTCTCCACTTCGTGACTCTTGCACTCACATGGATGGATGAAATGCATGAAAATTTTAGTGTGCGTGCATGCCTTTTTCCTTGTGCTTGCTTCTGTTTTTTGCACGTGTTTGCCTTTTTTCCTTTTTAGTTGAGTTTTTTTATGTGTATTTTTAGATGTTGAGTGTATGTAAATGTATGCATGCAAGTACTATATGTATATACTACTCCCTCCATTTTATAATATAGTGCGCATAGATTTTTTTATAAGTCAAATTTTATAAACTTTGACGAAAATTATAAAGAAAACTATTTATATCTACAGTACTCCCTCCGTATCGGTGCATAAGCCATCTTACGAAAACCAAATATTCTCAAAACACTTAGACGCGATGCATTAACTCTCACCTTGTTTCTTGTTTCTTAACATTAATAAATGAATCAACCAATAAGGGACATGGGGCGTGTATGTTTTTAATGACTTAAGACTACCTAGCACGACATGCAGTGGTTAGTTCATTGCATGCAATGATATTAATTAACAAATAAACATTAAGTTCTCTCATTTTCCCCTCCATCTTGGTCGCGGCGCACAACGTAAGATGACTTATGCACCGGTACGGAGGGAGTACTAAACATATAAAACATGAAACTATGTCTTATGACGAACCTAATGATATATGTTTGGCATTCTATATGTAAATATTTTTCTCCACAAACTTGGTCAAAGTTGATGAGGTTTGACTTTAAAAAAATATGCACTACATTATGGAATGAAGGGAGTATATTAGAGTACAGAAATTCCATTGATATATGTTTCTTTCTTACATACTTATAAAAGGTGCAATTTTTATACTAATTGTGTGGAATTTTTTTGTTTTAAGTTTTTATTTCGCTTTCTTTCTTATTTAAAGGTAATACCAATGAAACTAACTCATTCCTTCTTTTTAACTTATTTTTATGTAAATTCTATTATTATATGTTTGTCTCCCATATATATATAATGCAATTTATGTGTTAATTGTGTGCAAGTTTTATCATTTTTATATTTCTTTCTTCTTGAAGGGTGGTACCAATGCCACTACTTCATTCTTTATGAGAAATGTTCTTTTCATTTTTGTGTGTGTAAATAAGTATACACGCAAGTACTATACAAGATGTGTGTAAATTATAGTACAATAAAAAATTGCAATATTATATATTCCTTTTTTGCATATTACTTAAAGTGCAATTTCAGCGCAACTTGTGTGCAATATTTTTCTCTATTTCTTTCTTCTTAAAGGGGTTCATTATTCCCTAGAAAAGTACATTATTTTGTTTTTTTATTTCTTCTTAAAGGGTTTCATTTTTCCATAGAATACTTTATTATTTTGATTTCATTTTAGTTTTTATTTTATTTCATTTTCTTTCTTTAAGGGCAATACGAATATCATTCCACTATTACGTGTTTATTCTTTCATATTATAAAAAATGTAATTTATATATAATCTTTGTGCAAAATTTGTCATTTTTTTATTTTCTTCTTCTTAAAAGGGAGTATTAATACCACTTCCTTTTTTATTTTTGGGTGTGTAAGCATACATGCAAGTACAACACAATATGTATGTAAATTATAGTAGATTGTGAAAATTGCACTATTATATGTTTATTCTTTGCGTATTACAAAAAGTGTGATTCGAATGTAATGTTTTGTGCAAGTTTTTTTATTCTTCAAGGGTAATGCCAATGATACTTAATCTTTCTTAGAAAACTTTGTTATTTTGTTTTTATTAATTTCTATATCATATATAATTACTGAAAATTATAAAAAAGTTGTGTGTGCATGTTATGACCGGCCTGGCTTACGGCCGTAGAAGGCCCACCGGGCAATCTTAGCCTACAAGTTATCTTAGGTTAATTCGTAAGCAAGTTATCTAGATTATAAATATATGATGTAAGACTCTTTTTCACATTAAGCAATAAGAATATTATTATCCCTATTGCCCGGCTCCCAGAGGAGCCGGAACCCTAGCCGCCTCTAACCCTAGCCGCCGCCATCTCCCTCCGACGCGATGGCGCCCAGCCGCCGGCGCGCTCGCTCATTGCCTCGCCCCGCTCCATCCTTCCCCTACAACCTCCAGAGCAGGTCCGGTAGGACCCCTGGTTCTACCAATTTGGTATCCAGAGACTTGGGCTCGATCATGTCTTCGTCCACACCATCGCCGCCGCTGCCCGTCGTCACCTCCGCGCCAATGACCACCAGCCCGCTGTCCACCGCCGGGGCCCCCACGCTGTCGGGCCCGGTCACCACCGCGGGCACCCCACCGCCGCCGGCCCCCATCACGTCCGCGCCACCGACGCCCGCCATCTTCACGCCGGAACAGGTCACCAATACCTTGCGGGATCTCGTGATGGCCGTCCAAGGGCTCCACCTGAACCAGTACCACCAGTACATGGCTGGGCCGTACGCACCTCCGCCGGCTGCGCCGATCGCCGCCTACGGCCACCCCGCACTGCCGTGGCCGTCCCAGGGCGCGCATGCATACAGCGAGCAGCCGCTGCTGCCGTTCTAGGCGGGGCCCCCGGCGTTGCCGTGGCCGACCCAGGGTGCGCCGGCCTGCACTGGGTTGCCGCTGTTGCCGTTCCAGGCGGGGCACCCTGGCGTTACCACTCCGGCCGCGGCCCCTCTGTGGTATCTGCAGCCGCCGTCCCCCGCGGCCACCGACGCGCCCGCCCACCCTCCGCAGCCGACGCTGCAACCACCGGCGCCACCTCTACCCAGCTCAGGGGACTCCTCGCCGGCGGGACTGCCGATCCATGAGGTCCGGTTTCCGCCCTCTCCGTCGCCACTACCAGCTTGGGCGGCCGATACGTCTCCAAGGTATCTATAATTTTTTATTGTTCCATGCTATATTATATTCTGTTTTGGACATTAATGGGCTTTATTATACACTTTTATATTATTTTTGGGACTAACCTATTAACCGGAGGCCCAGCCCAGAATTGCTGTTTTTTGCCTATTTCAGAGTTACGCAGAAAAAGAATATCAAACGGAGTCCAAACGGAATGAAACCTTCGGGAACGTGATTTTTGGAACGAACGTGATCTAGAGGACTTGGACCCTACGTCAAGACATCAACCAGGAAGGCACGAGGTAGGGGGCGCGCCTACCCCCCTGGGCGCGCCCTCCACCCTCGTGGGGCCCATGTTGCTCCACCGACGTACTTCTTCCTCCTATATATACCTACGTACCCCCAAACTACCACATACGGAGCCAAAAACCTAATTCCACCGCCGCAACCTTCTGTACCCATGAGATCCCATCTTGGGGCCTTTTCCGGAGCTCCGCCGGAGGGGGCATCGATCACGCAGGGCTTCTACATCAACACCATAGCCTCTTCGATGATGTGTGAGTAGTTTACCTCAGACCTTCGGGTCCATAGTTATTAGCTAGATGGCTTCTTCTCTCTTTTTGGATCTCAATACAATGTTCTCCCCCTCTCTTGTGGAGATCTATTCGATGTAATCTTCTTTTGCGGTGTGTTTGTTGAGACCGATGAATTGTGGGTTTATGATCAAGTTTATCTATGAGCAATATTTGAATCTTCTCTGAATTCTTTTACGTATGATTGGTTATCCTTGCAAGTCTCTTCGAATTATCAGTTTGGTTTGGCCTACTAGATTGATCTTTCTTGCAATGGGAGAAGTGCTTAGCTTTGGGTTCAATCTTGCGGTGTCCTTTCCCAGTGACAGTAGGGGCAGCAAGGCACGTATTGTATTGTTGCCATCGAGGATAACAAGATGGGGTTTATATCATATTGCATGAGTTTATCCCTCTACATCATGTCATCTTACTTAAAGTGTTACTCTGTTCTTTTGAACTTAATACTCTAGATGCATGCTGGATAGCGGTCGATGTGTGGAGTAATAGTAGTAGATGCAGGCATGAGTCGGTCTACTTGTCGCGGACGTGATGCCTATATACATGATCATACCTAGATATTCTCATAACTATACTCAATTCTGTCAATTGCTCAACAGTAATTTGTTTACCCACCGTAATACTTATGCTCTCGAGAGAAGCCACTAGTGAAACCTATGGCCCCCGGGTCTATTTTCCATCATATTAATCTTCCAACACTTAGCTATTTTATTGCCTTTTATTTTACTTTGCATCTTTATCATAAAAATACCAAAAATATTATCTTATCATATGTATCAGATCTCACTTTCGTAAGTGACCGTGAAGGGATTGACAACCCCTTTATTGCGTTGGTTGCGAGGATTTTATTTGTTTGTGTAGGTGCGAGGGACTCGTGCGTGGCCTCCTACTGGATTGATACCTTGGTTCTCAAAAACTGAGGGAAATACTTATGCTGCTTTACTTCATCACCCTTTCCTCTTCAAGGGAAAACCAACGCAGTGCTCAAGAGGTAGCAAGAAGGATTTCTGGCGCCGTTGCCGGGGAGGCTTACGCGAAGTCAAGTCAAGATTTGACTCCCGACAACGAGCCATTTCTGACGCCGTTGCCGGGGAGTCTACGCAAAAGTCAACATACCAAGTACCCATCACAAACCCTCATCTCCCGCATTACATTATTTGCCATTTGCCTCTCGTTTTATTTTGGCTGAATTTTTTGAGTTCCAGAAGTTTGTGTTAGTTACAGATTACTACAGACTGCTCTGTTTTTGACAGATTCTATTTTTCGTGTGTTGTTTGCTTATTTTGATGAATCTATGGCTAGTAAAATAGTTTATAAACCATAGAGAAGTTGGAATACAGTAGGTTTAACACCAATATAAATAAAGAATGAGTTCATTACAGTACCTTGAAGTGGTGTTTTGTTTTCTTTCGCTAGCGGAGCTCACGAGATTTTCTGCTGAGTTTTGTGTTGTGAAGTTTCCAAGTTTTGGGTAAAGGACTTGATGGATTATGGAATAAGGAGTGGCAAGAGCCTAAGCTTGGGGATGCCCAAGGCACCCCAAGATAATCTAAGGACACCTAAAAGCCAAAGCTTGGGGATGCCCCGGAAGGCATCCCCTCTTTCGTCTACTTCCATCGGTAACTTTACTTGGAGCTATATTTTTATTCACCACATGATATGTGTTTTGCTTAGAGCGTCTTGTATTATTTGAGTCTTTGTTTCTTAGTTTGCCACAATAATCCTTGCTGTACACACCTTTTGAGAGAGACACACATGATTCAGAAATTGTTAGAATACTCTATGTGCTTCACTTATATCTTTTGAGTTATATAGTTTTTGCTCTAATGCTTCACTTATATCTTTTAGAGCACGGTGGTGGATTTGTTTTATAGAAACTATTGTTCTCTCATGCTTCACTTAGATTATTTTGAGAGTCCTACAAAACCGCATGGTAATTTGCTTTAATTATGATAGGCATTCAAGATTAGTAAAAAAATTCTTATGAGTGTGTTGAATACTATGAGAAGTTAGATACTTGATAATTGTTTTGAGATATGGAGATGGTGATATTAGAGTCATGCTAGTTGAGTAGTTGTGAATTTGAGAAATACTTGTGTTAAATTTTGTGATTCCCGTAGCATGCACGTATGGTGAACCGTTATGTGATGAAGTCGGAGCATGATTTATTTATTGATTGTCTTCCTTATGAGTGGCGGTCGGGGATGAGCGATGGTCTTTCCCTACCAATCTATCCCCCTAGGAGCATGCGCGTAATACTTTGCTTTGATAACATGTAGATTTTTGCAATAAGTATATGAGTTATTTATGACTAATGTTGAGTCCATGGATTATACGCACTTTTCTTCCTTCCACCATTGCTAGCCTCTTTAATACCGCGCACTTTTCGCCGGTATCATACACCCACCATATACCTTCCTCAAAACAGCCACCATACCTACCTACCATGGCATTTCCATAGCCATTCCGAGATATATTGCCATGCAACTTACCACCGTTCAGTTTATTATGACACGCTCCATCATTGTCATATTGCCTCGCATGATCATGTAGTTGACATCGTATTTGTGGCAAAGCCACCGTTCATAATTCTTTCATACATGTCACTCTTGATTCATTGCATATCCCGGTACACCGCCAGAGGCATTCACATAGAGTCATATTTTGTTCTAAGTATTGAGTTGTAATTGTTGAGTTGTAAGTAAATAAAAGTGTGATGATCATCATTTTTTAGAGCATTGTCCCAAGTGAGGAAAGGATGATGGAGACTATGATTCCCCCACAAGTCGGGATGAGACTCCAGACTAAATAAAAAAAGGGAAGGCCATAAAAAAAGGCCCAAAAAATGAGAGAAAAAGAGAGAAGGGACAATGTTACTATCCTTTTACCACACTTGTGCTTCAAAGTAACACCATAATCTTCATGATAGAGAGTCTCCTATGATATCACTTTTATATACTAGTGGGAAATTTTCATTATAGAACTTGGCTTGTATATTCCAATGATGGGCTTACTCAAAATGCCCTAGGTCTTCGTGAGCAAGCGAGTTGGATGCACACCCACTTAGTTCCTTTTGTTGAGCTTTCATATACTTATAGCTCTAGTGCATCCGTTGCATGGCAATCCCTACTCACTCACATTGATATCTATTAATGGGCATCTCCATAGCCCGTTGATACGCCTAGTTGATGTGAGACTATCTTCTCCTTTTTGTCTTCTCCACAACCACCATTCTATTCCACATATAGTGCTATGTCCATGGCTCACGCTCATGTATTGCGTGAAGATTGAAAAAGTTTGAGAACATCAAAAGTATGAAACAATTGCTTGGCTTGTCATCGGGGTTGTGCATGATTTAAATACTTTGTGTGGTGAAGATAGAGCATAGCCAGACTATATGATTTTGTAGGGATAACTTTCTTTGGTCATGTTATTTTGAGAAGACATAATTGCTTAGTTAGTATGCTTGAAGTATTATTATTTTTATGTCAACATTAAACTTTTGTCTTGAATCTTTCAGATCTGAATATTCATACCACAATTAAGAGTATTAAATTGAAATTATGCCAAGTAGCATTCCACATCAAAAAATTTGTTTTTATCATTTACCTACTCGAGGACGAGCAGGAATTAAGCTTGGGGATGCTTGATACGTCTCCAACGTATCTATAATTTTTTATTGTTCCATGCTATATTATATTCTGTTTTGGACATTAAAGGGCTTTATTATACACTTTTATATTATTTTTGGGACTAACCTATTAACTGGAGGCCCAGCCCAGAATTGTTGTTTTTTGCCTATTTCAGAGTTTCGCAGAAAAAGAATATCAAACGGAGTCCAAACGGAATGAAATCTTCGGGAACGTGATTTTCGAAACGAACGTGATCCAGAGGACTTGGACCCTAAGTCAAGACATCAACCAGGAAGGCACGAGGTAGGGGGCGCGCCTACCCCCCTGGGCGCGCCCTCCACCCTCGTGGGGCCCACGTTGCTCCACCGACGTACTTCTTCCTCCTATATATACCTACGTACCCCCAAACTACCAGATACGGAGCCAAAAACCTAATTCCACCGCCGCAACCTTCTGTACCCGTGAGATCCCATCTTGGGGCCTTTTCCGGAGCTCCGCCGGAGGGGGCATCGATCACGGAGGGCTTCTACATCAACACCATAGCCTCTCCGATGATGTGTGAGTAGTTTACCTCAGACCTTTGGGTCCATAGTTATTAGCTAGATGGCTTCTTCTCTCTTTTTGGATCTCAATACAATGTTCTCACCCTCTCTTGTGGAGATATATTCGATGTAATCTTCTTTTGTGGTGTGTTTGTTGAGACCGATGAATTGTGGGTTTATGATCAAGTCTATCTATGAGCAATATTTGAATCTTCTCTGAATTCTTTTATGTATGATTGGTTATCTTTGCAAGTCTCTTCGAATTATCAGTTTGGTTTGGCCTACTAGATTGATCTTTCTTGCAATGGGAGAAGTGCTTAGCTTTGGGTTCAATCTTGTGGTGTCCTTTCCCGGTGACTGTAGGGGCAGCACACCCTCGCATCGGAGCGTACCTGGCTCGCCTCTTACCACCTCCGCGGCGCGGCACAGACGTGGTATTACGCTCTCGAGCAGGACGAGGGCGCCATGCCTCCTTGGGAGCGCTTCCGCGAGCTCTGCTTCCTTCGCTTTGGACCTCCGGTTCGCGGGAGCCGCCTGGCAGAGCTCGGCCGCCTTCCCTTCACCTCTATGGTGCAGGACTTCGCCGACCGCTTCCAGGCCCTGGCATGCCATGCGTCGGGCGTGACGGCGCAGCAGCGAGCCAACCTCTTTGTCGATGGCCTTCCGGATCACATTCGCGTGGACGTGGAGCTTCGCGGCCCTCAGGATCTCCAGACGGCCATGTATTACGCCCGCGCCTTCGAGGCTCGTGCCCAGGCCATGCAGCCGGCCGCCCCGGCCCGAGGAGTCCGGCAGGCCGCCCGACCGTCCCCTGCGCCGGGCCGGCCACCTCCGGCCGCACCGGCGACTACTACCCCGGTCACGATGCGACCCTTCCGTCGCTTCTCTCCGGCGGAGCAGATGGAGCGGCGGCGCCAGGGCCTCTGCTTTAACTGTGATGAGCCCTATACGCCGAGCCAAGTCTGCCCGCGCCTCTTCTACTTGGAGATGGTCGACTTCACCGAGGAGGACGCCATGGCCGACGGGGCCGATGCCCTACCGCCCCCAGCGGCTGCTGAGGGCGCACCCACGCCTGCCCCGGCGACGGCCCTCGTGGTATCTCTCCACACGCTCGCCGGCATCCGCGATGAGCGGACCAGGCTCTTGCCGGTGATGATACACGGTGAGTGCTTGGTGGCCTTGGTGGGTACAGGCTCCACCCATAACTTCCTGCCCGAGGCTACCATGCGTCGCTTAGCGCTTCAGCCGACGGGCGGGGAGCAACTTCGGGTCACGGTGGCCAACAGCGATCGCCTCCGGTGCCATGGCCTCGCACGAGACGTACCCATCACCATCGGCGATGAACACTTCTCCATCACCTGTGCGGGCATCGACTTGGGCTGCTTCGACTTCATCCTTGGCGTCGACTTCCTGCGGACTCTCGGCCCCATACTTTGGGACTTCGACGCGCTGATGGTGACCTTCTGGCGGTTGGGCCGCCGCATCCAGTGGGACGGTGTTGGGGGCGCCGCACCGGCGACGCCACAGCTTCAGCTGGCCATGGCTACCTCCGAGGCCGAGCACCTTCTGCAGCAGCACGGCGACCTCTTCACCGAGCCGCGGGGCCTTCCGCCCGCCCAGGCTTATGATCACCGTATCCATCTCCTGCCGAGCTCCGCACCAGTGGCGGTGCGTCCTTACCGCTATCCGCAGCTGCAGAAGGACGAGTTGGAGCGGCAGTGTGCGCTCATGCTCGCGGCGGGCATCATTCCGATCTCCACGTCGCCGTTTACCACGCCGGTGCTCCTCGTCCGCAAGTTGGATGACATGTGGCGCTTCTACATCGACTATCGTGCCCTTAATGCTGTCACACTCATGGACAAGTTTCCTATTCCGGTGGTCGATGAGCTCCTGGATGAGCTACACGGGGCGTGCTTCTTCACCAAGCTCGATCTCCGGTCGGGGTACCACCAGGTGCGCATGCACCCGGACGACATCGCCAAGACGGCGTTTCAGACTCACCACGGCCACTTCGAGTTCTTGGTGATGCCCTTTGGCCTCTCCAACGCCCCGGCGACCTTCCAGGCTCTGATGAACGATGTCCTCAGGCCCTACTTACGTCGGTTTGTGCTCGTTTTCTTTGATGACATTCTTATCTACAGCGCCTCATGGGCGGAGCACCTCCAGCACGTCGCCATCATCTTCAGCGAGCTTCGGGCGCACCATCTTCATCTTAAGTGCTTGAAGTGCTCGTTCGAGACACCTTCAGTCGCCTACCTCAGCCACGTCATCTCGGCCGACGGGGTTTCTATGGATGCCGACAAGGTGGCGGCCATCGCAGCCTGGCCGATGCCGCACTCACCGCGGGCTCTTCGCGATTTTATCGGCCTCCGGGATACTACCGGAAGTTTATCCGGGAATTCGGCCTCATCGCATCGCCACTCATGCGTTTGCTGCGCCGCGACGCCTTCGCGTGGGACGACGAGGCGACGGTGGCCTTCGAGGCCCTCAAGGGGGCCCTCATGACGGGCCCTGTTCTTCAGATGCCGGACTTTGACCGCCCGTTCATGGTGGACTGTGACGCCTCGGGCGCCGGGTTCGGCGCCGTGCTTCATCAGGGCGATGGGCCTCTCGCTTTCTTTAGCAGGCCTTTCGCTCCGCGCCACCTTAAGCTCACGGCGTACGAGCGGGAGCTCATTGGCTTGGTGCAGGCGGTGCGCCATTGGCGGCCCTATCTGTGGGGTCGGTCTTTCCAGATTCGCATGGACCACTACAGCCTCAAGTTCTTGCTGGACCAGAGGCTCTCGACCGTGCCGCAACACCAGTGGATCAGCAAGCTCTTCGGCTTCGACTTCTCCGTCGAGTATCGTCCGAGCCGCCTTAACCGTCGTCGATGCCTTGTCTTGCCACAACGCCGACCACGACACCACCGGCGGCGCCTCCGAGGGGACGGCGCTCTGCCTCCGCTCCAGGCCAACCTTCGGCCTCTTTACCGACATTCGCTGCGCGATGGCGGCTGCACCCGACGCTCTTCTTCTTCAGCAACAGTTGGCTGCGGGCGAGCTGGAGGAGCCTTGGCGCCTCGCCGATGGGTTGCTCCTTCAGGGGAGCCGCGTCTTCGTGCCGGCGCTTGACGATCTCCGTCACCAGGTGCTGCTGCTGGCCCACTCGGCGGGCCATGAGGGGGTACAGAAAACCCTCCATCGTCTCCGCGCCGATTCTCTACATCCCTGGTGATCGGGCCCTGGTCCGAGACTGGGTCCGGTCTTGTGTGACGTGTCAGCGCAACAAGACGGAGACACTACGGCCAGCTGGTCTGCTCCAGCCATTGGAGGTGTCGTCTCAGGTCTGGGCGGATATCTCCATGGACTTCATCGAGGGCCTCCCTAAGGTGGGCGGCAAATCAGTCATTCTCACGGTGGTGGACCGCTTCTCCAAGTATGCTCACTTCATTGCGCTCGGTCATCCATACACTGTTGCCTCCGTGGCCCGCACCTTCTTCGACGGGATAGTTCGCCTCCATCGGGTTTCCCTCTTCGATCGTCAGCGATCGGGACCCGTTGTTCACCGGACATGTCTGGCGCGATCTCTTCCAGTTGGCGGGCGTGAAACTCCGCCTGAGCACGGCCTTCCATCCTCAGACGGACGGCCAGTCCGAGGTTGTCAACAAGGTGATTGCCATGTATTTGCGTTGTGTCATAGGTGATCGTCCGCGCGCTTGGGTGGGCTGGCTCTCATGGGCGGAGTACTACTACAACACCTCCTACCACTCCGCCCTACGCGCCACTCCTTTTGAGGTGGTCTATGGCCGACCGCCCCCGGCCATCAATCCAGTTGATTCGGCCACGGCTCGGACAGAGGTGGCGGGTGAGCTTCTGCGGCGTCGGGACGAGATGTTGGCCGAAGTCTAGCAACGCCTTCTTTAGGCCCAGCAGCTGGACAAGCACCACTACGACGACCACCATCACGAGGCAGAGTTCGCGGTGGGAGATTGGGTGTGGCTGCGTCTTCTTCACCGCTCTATGATACGTCTCCAGCGTATCTATAATTTTGATTGTTCCATGCTATTATATATTCTGTTTTGGATGTTTAATGGGCTTTATTATACACTTTTATATTATTTTTGGGACTAACCTATTAACCGGAAGCCCAGCCCGAATTGCTGTTTTTTTGCCTATTTCAGTGTTTCGAAGGAAAGGAATATCAAATGGCGTCCAAACGGAATAAAACCTTCGGGAACATGATTTTCGAAACAAACGTGATCCAGAGGACTTGGAGTGGATGTCAAGAAATGAACGAGGAGGCCACGAGGCAGGGGTGCGCCTACCCCCCTGGGTGCACCCTCCACCCTCGTGGGCCCCTCGTAGCTCCCCTGACCGACCTCCTTCGCCTATATATACTCATATACCCTGGAAACATCAGATACGGAGAAAAAACCCTATTTCCACCGCCGCAACCTTCTGTACCCGTGAGATCCCATCTTGGGGCCTTTTCCGGCGCTCCGCCGGAGGGGGCATTGATCACGGAGGGCTTCTACATCAACACCATAGCCTCTCCCATGATGTGTGTAGTTTACCTCAGACCTTCGGGTCCATAGTTATTAGCTAGATGGCTTCTTCTCTCTCTTTGGATCTCAATACAAAGTTCTCCTCGATTCTCTTGGAGATCTATTCGATGTAACTCTTCTTTTTGCGGTGTGTTTGTCGAGATCCGATGAATTGTGGGTTTATGATCAAGATTATCTATGAACAATATTTGAATCTCCTATGAATTCTTTTATGTATGATTGGTTATCTTTGCAAGTCTCTTTGAATTATCAATTTGGTTTGGCCTACTAGATTGATCTTTCTTGCAATGGGAGAAGTGCTTAGCTTTGGGTTCAATCTTGCGGTGCTCGATCCCAGTGACAGTAGGGGAAACGACACGTATTGTATTGTTGCCATCGAGGATAAAAAGATGGGGGGTTTATATCATATTGCATGAGTTTATCCCTCTACATCATGTCATCTTGCTTAAAGCGTTACTCTGTTCTTATGAACTTAATACTCTAGATGCATGTTGGATAGCGGTCGATGTGTGGAGTAATAGTAGTAGATGTAGGCAGGAGTCGGTCTACTTGTCACGGACGTGATGCCTATATACATGATCATACCTAGATATTCTCGTAACTATGCTCAATTCTATCAATTCCTCGACAGTAATTCGTTTACCCACCGTAATACTTATGCTATCTTGAGAGAAGCCACGAGTGAAACCCATGGCCCCCGGGTCTATTTTCCATCATACTAATCTCCCGACAACAAGCTATTTCTGGTGTCGTTTATTTTGCTTTCTTTACTTTTAGTCTTTACCATAAAAATACCAAAAATATTATCTTATCATCTCTATCAGATCTCACTCTCGTAAGTGACCGTGAAGGGATTGACAACCCCTTTATCGCGTTGGTTGCGAGGTTCTTATTTGTTTGTGTAGGTGCGTGGGACTCGAGCATGGTCTCCTACTGGATTGATACCCTAGTTCTCAAAAACTGAGGGAAATGCTTACGCTACTTTACTGCATCACCCTTTCCTCTTCAAGGGAAAACCAACACAGTGCTCAAGAGGTAGCAAGAAGGATTTCTGGCGCCGTTGCCGGGGAGTCTACGCACAAGTCAAGACATACCAAGTACCCATCACAAACTCTTATCCCTCGCATTACATTATTTGCCAATTGCCTCTCGTTTTCCTGTCCCCCACTTCACCCTTGCCGTTTTATTCGCCCTCTTTTCCGTTGTTTTTCTTATGCCATGGCCGAATCAAAAAGGGCTAAGGGCTCTCTCCAGGGTTTTAATATTTTGGATAGTCCCTCTGTCCTCTCTAAGGTCATAAATAATGATGCTATGGAAAGGCCTACAGGGATTATCAACGTGTGTTTGAATAATATCGATGAAGATGATCCCGGAATTTTTTGTTATTTACTTGATGAGTCTTTGAAAGATGCTTGGGATATGCTTTTAAGGATCCGAGCTAGCTATGTGCCCCAATATCAAATTGAGATATACCTAAAAAGCTTTTATGTTGGGCTGCCCGCCTCGTTCAAGCAAGTTTTAGATTCTATTTTTGAAGAGGGTTTTCTTGAAAGGGATCCCATAGATACCTATGAAAAGATGAAAACTATATTTGGCACCCTATGAGTGAGAAAGTTGAATCCACCTCTCTTTTGTGCTTTTACCAAAACGAAATTATCAAAGAGATGAAGGCTAGCTTAGATGCAAATTTCCGTAGCGTACTTAATCTTTCTTCCACCATTAATGGCCATGTGCTTTCTCAAAATAGAAAGATAAATGCTATAGATAATAAATTTTCTCTTTTCTTTCTCAATACCAAACATGGCAATACCTAGATCTATCCTTGTTTTTATGTCTAGCTAAGGGCGTTAAACGATAGCGCTTGTTGGGAGGAAACCCAATTTTATTTTGGTTTTTTTCTTTCTGCTTCTGTTTAGGAATAAATCTTTGATCTAGCTTCTGGTTAGATGTGTTTTTATGTTTTAATTAGTGTTTGTGCCAAGTGAAACCTATAGGATCTTCTTGGATGATAGTTATTTGATCTTGCTGAAAATTCCAGAAACTTTCTGTTCACAAAAACAATTGTTAAAAATCACCAGAATGTGATGAAATACTGATTCAAATTGCAGCAGATCAATAAACAAATTATCTAGGTCGTCCTATTTTGGTAGAATTTTTGGAGTTCCAGAAGTTTGTGTTAGTTACATATTACTACAGACTGTTCTGTTTTTGACAGATTCTGTTTTTCGTGTGTTGTTTGCTTATTTTGATGAATCTATGGCTAGTAAAAGAGTTTATAAACCATAGAGAAGTTGGAATACAGTAGGTTTAACACCAATATAAATAAATAATGAGTTCAATACAGTACCTTGAAGTGGTGTTTTGTTTTCTTTTGCTAACGGAGCTCATGAGATTTCCTGTTAAGTTTTGTGTTGTGAAGTTTTCAAGTTTTGGGTAAGGATTTGATGGATTATGGAACAAGGAGTGGCAAGAGCATAAGCTTGGGGATTCCCGAGGCACCCCAAGGTAAATCCAAGGACACCAAAAAGCCAAAGCTTGGGGATGCCCCTGCCCCGGAAGGCATCCCCTCTTTCGTCTTCGTCCATCGGTAAATTTACTTGGAGCTATATTTTTATTCACCACATGATATGTATTTTGCTTGGAGCGTCTTGTATGATTTGAGTCTTTGCTTTTAGTTTACCACAATCATCCTTGCTGTACACACCTTTTGAGAGACACACACATGATTCGGAATTTATTAGAATACTCTATGTGCTTCACTTATATCTTTTGAGCTATATAGTTTTTGCTCTAGTACTTCACTTATATCTTTTAGAGCACGGCGGTGGTTTGTTTTATAGAAACTATTGTTATCTCATGCTTCACTTATACCATTTTGAGAGTCCTACAAAACAGCATGGTAATTTTCTTTAATTGTGAAATTAGTCCTAATATGATAGGCATCCAAGATTAGTAAAAACTTTCTTATAAGTTGGTTGAATACTAAGAGAAGTTTGATGCTTGATAATTGTTTTGAGATATGAAGATGGTGATATTAGACTCATGCTAGTTGAGTGGTTATGAATTTGAGAAATACTTGTGTTAAAGTTTGTGATGCCCGTAGCATGCACGTATGGTGAACCGTTATGTGATGAAGTCGGAGCATGATTTATTTATTGATTGTCTTCCTTATGAGTGGCGGTCGGGGACGAGCAATGGTCTTTTCCTACCAATCTATCCCCCCTAGGAGCATGCGCGTAATACTTTGTTTTGATAACTAATAGATTTTGGCAACAAGTATATGAGTTCTTTTGACTAATGTTGAGTCCATGGATTATACGCACTCTCATCCTTCCACCATTGCTAGCCTCTCTATTACCGCGCACTTTTCGCCGGTATCATACACCCACCATATACCTTCCTCAAAACAGCCACCATACCTACCTATCATGGCTTTTGCATGGACATTCCGAGATATATTGCCATGCAACTTACCACTGTTCCGTTTACTATGACACACTCCATCATTGTCATATTGCTTTGCATGATCATGTAGTTGACATCGTATTTGTGGCAAAGCCACCGTTCATAATTTTCATACATGTCACTCTTGATTCATTGCATATCCCGGTACACCACCGGAGGCATTCATATAGAGTCATATTTTTGTTCTAAGTATTGAGTTGTAATACTTGAGTTGTAAGTAAATAAAAGTGTGATGATCATCATTATTAGAGCATTGTCCCAAGGGAGGAAAGAATGATGGAGACTATGATTCCCCCATAAGTCGGGATGAGACTCCGGACTAAATAAAAAAAGAAAAAAAAAGAGGCAAAAAATAAGAGAAAATGCCCAACTAAAAAAGAGAGAGAAAGAGAGAAGGGACAATGCTACTATCCTTTTTCCACAATTGTGCTTCAAAGTAGCACCATGATCTTTATGATAGAGAGTCTCTTGATTTGTCAATTTCATATACTAGTGGGAATTTTTCATTATAGAACTTGGCTTGTATATTCCAATGATGGGCTTCCTCAAATTGCCCTAGGTCTTCGTGAGCAAGCAAGTTGGATGCACACCCACTTAGTTTTCATTATTGAGCTTTCATACACTTATTGCTCTAGTGCATCCATTGCATGGCAATCCCTACTCACTCACATTAATATCTATTAATGGGCATCTCCATAGCCCGTTGATACGCCTAGTTGATGTGAGACTATCTTCTCCTTTTTGTCTTCTCCACAACCACCATTCTATTCCACCTATAGTGCTATATCCATGGCTCACGCTCATGTATTGCGTGAAGATTGAAAAGTTTGAGAACACCAAAAGTATGAAACGATTGCTTGGCTTGTCATCGGGGTTGTGCATGATTTAAATATTTTGTGTGGTGAAGATAGAGCATAGCCAGACTATATGATTTTGTAGGGATAACTTTCTTTAGCCATTTTATTTTGAGAAGAGATGATTGCTTTATTAGTATGCTTGAAGTATTATTACTTTTATGTCAATATTAAACTTTTATCTGGAATCTTTCGGATCTGAATATTCATACCATAAATAAGAGAATTACATTGAAAATTGTGCTAAGTAGCATTCCACATCAAAAATTCTATTTTTATCATTTACCTACTCGAGGACGAGCAGGAATTAAGCTTGGGGATGCTTGATACGTCTCCAACGTATCTATAATTTTTGATTGTTCCATGCTATTATATATTCTGTTTTGGATGTTTAATGGGCTTTATTATACACTTTTATATTATTTTTGGGACTAACCTATTAACCGGAGGCCCAGCCAGAATTGCTGTTTTTTTTGCCTATTTCAGTGTTTCGAAGGAAAGGAATATCAAACGGAGTCCAAACGGAATAAAACCTTCGGGAACGTGATTTTCAGAACAAACGTGATCTAGAGGACTTGGAGTGGACGTCAAGAAACGAACGAGGAGGCCACGAGGCAGGGGGCGCGCCTACCCCCCTGGGCGCGCCCTCCACCCTCGTGGGCCCCTCGTAGCTCCCCTGACCAACCTCCTTCGCCTATATATACTCATATACCCTGGAAACATCAGATACGGAGCAAAAAAAACCAATTTCCACTGCCGCAACCTTCTGTACCCGTGAGATCCCATCTTGGGGCCTTTTCCAGCGCTCCGCCGGAGGGGGCATTGATCACGGAGGGCTTCTACATCAACACCATAGCCTCTCCGATGATGTGTGAGTAGTTTACCTCAGACCTTCGGGTCCATAGTTATTAGCTATATGGCTTCTTCTCTCTCTTTGGATCTCAATACAAAGTTCTCCTCGATTCTCTTGGAGATCTATTCGATGTAACTCTTCTTTTTGCGGTGTGTTTCTCGAGATCCGATGAATTGTGGGTTTATGACCAAGATTATCTATGAACAATATTGAATCTCCTATGAATTCTTTTATGTATGATTGGTTATCTTTGCAAGTCTCTTCGAATTATCAGTTTGGTTTGGCCTACTAGATTGATCTTTCTTGCAATGGGAGAAGTGCTTAGCTTTGGGTTCAATCTTGCGGTGCTCGATCCCAGTGACAGTAGGGGAAGCGTCACGTATTGTATTGTTGCCATCGAGGATAAAAAGATGGGGGTTTATATCATATTGCATGAGTTTATCCCTCTACATCATGTCATCTTGCTTAAAGCGTTACTCTGTTCTTTTGAACTTAATACTCTAGATGCATGCTGGATGGCGGTCGATGTGTGGAGTAATAGTAGTAGATGCAGGCAGGAGTCGGTCTACTTGTCACGGACGTGATGCCTATATACTTGATCATACCTAGATATTCTCATAACTATGCTCAATTCTATCAATTGCTCGACAGTAATTCATTTACCCACCGTAATACTTATGCTATCTTGAGAGAAGCCACTAGTGAAACCTATGGCCCCCGGGTCTATTTTCCATCATATTAATCTCCCGACAACAAGCTACTTCTCGCGCCGTTTATTTTGCTTTATTTACTTTTAGTCTCTACCATAAAAATACCAAAAATATTATCTTATCATCTCTATCAGATCTCACTCTCGTAAGTGACCGTGAAGAGATTGACAACCCCTTTATCGCGTTGGTTGCGAGGTTCTTATTTGTTTGTGTAGGTGCGTGGGACTCGAGCGTGGTCTCCTACTGGATTGATTCCTTGGTTCTCAAAAACTGAGGGAAATACTTATGCTACTTTACTGCATCACCCTTTCCTCTTCAAGGGAAAACCAAGGTAGTGCTCAAGAGGTAGCACTCTACGCAGTCACTGGACCCGCGCGCGAAGCACAAGCTGGGCCCTCGTTACGCCAGGCCTTTTTCTGTCTTGGAGCGCATCGGGAAGGTGGCTTACCGCCTTCAGCTTCCTGCCGGTGCCCGCATCCACGACATCTTCCATGTGGTGCTGCTGAAGCCTTTCCATGGGGCGCCACATGTGGCCCCTTCCGTGTTGCCTCCCACCTTCGACGGGCGCATCCTTTCGGGACCGGAGAAGGTCATGAAGGCCCAGCTCCGTCGCGGGGTGTGGTACGTGCTGATTCAGTGGGCTGGACTTCCGGAGGACAAGGCCACTTGGGAGCAGCGTGATGAGTTCCGTCAACACTATCCAGACTTTCAGCTCGAGGACGAGATGTTTGTGCAGGCGGGGAGAGATGTTATGACCGGCCTGGCTTACGGCCGTAGAAGGCCCACCGGGCAATCTTAGCCCACAAGTTATCTTAGGTTAATTCGTAAGCAAGTTATCTAGGTTATAAATATATGATGTAAGACTCTTTTTCAGATTAAGCAATAAGAATATTATTATCCCTATTGCCCGGCTCCCAGAGGAGCCGGAACCCTAGCCGCCGCCATCTCCCTCCGATGCGACGACGTCCAGCCGCCAGCGCGCTCGCTCATCGCCTCGCCCCGCTCCATCCTTCCCCTACAACCTCCGGAGCAGGTCCGGTAGGACCCCTGATTCTACCAGTGCACATATGTGTAATGCATCTACTCATATCCATCGAGCAGAAAATTTTCAATTGTGAATGGTCATGTACATGGACGCACCATCATCCATGCATGACACGAGGAACAAATGCATGCATGCATGTGCGTGCGAGGCCAATCGTTGCCACACACTTGGATGAATCCTACGTTAAAAAAAGTGACTGGCCAAGTGATGTGGAGATCGCGCACATGCCGATTTGGGTATGCATCTACGATGCTCCCCCAATCATGCTCTCCGAACCGGTGGCCCGCGAGATTGGTGGCAAACTCGGTGAAGTACTTGAGGTGCACACAAACAGGGAAGGTAACATTTGGGGCGATTTTCTCAGAATCCGTATAAACCATGACGTTGATGAACCTCTCTGTAGCACTCTAGAGTCCCATGATTTCGCTGAAAATGAAGTTTTCTTCCTAGATGTAAAGTACGAGAGGGTGCCTCGTTTCTGTAGCTACTGTGGTTTCCTTGGTCATAGTCAGCGCGATTGTAAGCTACCTGTTGACCTCCAAAAGATGAGGTTCTCGGCAGCATTGCGCACATCTCCTTTCAAGCACAGTAATGGTAGGGATAGCTATATCACCCCTGGCACCGGCAACGCCCGTCGCTTCCTTCACTTCGACTCGGAGGTCGGGTGTGGGATGAGAGTTGCTCCGGAGAGGCGGGCTGCAGTGACGAGCACCTAGCAGTGACAAGCAACTATTGAGACGGATAAAAGATAACTCAAGTGCCCCATGGTTAATGACTGGGGATTTCAATGAAACGATGTGGCAATCCGAACACCTATCAGCCACGAGGAGATCGGAAAGAAACATGGAAAATATTAGAAGAGTCCTCTCTGACTATAGCCTGTTCGATCTTGGTTTCAAGGGACCGGCGTGGACATATAATAATAAACAGGAAGGAAGGCAAAACGTACGTGCGAGATTGGATAGAGGGGTTGCGTCTGCAACCTGGATAGAACACTTCAGAGAAGCCACCGTCGAACACATCTGCTCAAGTCGGCCTGACCACCTTCCGGTCCTGATCAGATGTGGCAAGAGGAAGGAATGGAGACCTGTGGGTGCAAAATCTGACCGACCCTTTCGCTATGAGCATGGGTTATGGAGTGTATCCGCTCAGTGAGATATTCAGTCAGATGTAACGGCGAGCTGCTCGAGCCATTCATACCGTCTAGAGGACTACGGCAAGGGGACCCCCTCAGCCCATATCTCTTCCTCTTTGTCGCTGATGGTTTGGTTAACCTCATGAACAAGAATATTAGAGAGAGTAAGCTGACGCCCATAAAAATTGCAAGAAATAGCCCGGGAATATCTAATCTCCTCTTTGCTGATGACAGTCTGATCTTTTTCAAAGCTACAGTGGAGCAGGCACGTGCTATGAAAGAGGTGCTAGTTTCCTTTCAGAGAGGCACGGGGCAATTGTTGAGTGAGAGTAAGTGTTCTTTGCTTTTCAGTGAGCTATGTCCAGAAGGGATTAGAGAGGAGATTAAGAAAACTCTGGGAGTTGTGTCAGCCTCTTTTGAGAGCAAGTATTTGGGGCTACCAACTCCGAAAGGTAGAATGAAGGATGAGAACTTTCAGCCGATCTTGGACAGATTTGCAAAAAGGTGTAATGATTGGTCAGGGAGGTCATGGCCTATGCTGCAAAGGAAGTTCATGTCGAATCGATCGTTCAGGCTCTCCCATGTTTCACTATGGGTGTTTTCCTCCTTTCGAAAGGATTTTGTGACAAATATGAGAAGATGATACATGACTTCTGGTGGGGAGACGAAGAGGGTCAGCGAAAAGTGCATTGGATGTCGTGGGAACGCATGACCTGACCTAAGAGAGCGGGTGGGATTGGCTTTAGGGATATGCACCTATTCAATGTAGCACTGCTTGCAAAACAAAGTTGGAGGCTCATTCAGAACCCAAATAGTTTGTGTGCTAGAGTGCTCAAATCGAAATACTACCCACATGGAAACCTCATAGATACGGTGTTTACCTCCGATGCTTCTCCGGTGTGGAGGGGGATTGAGGCAGGTTTGGAGCTACTCAAGAAAGGGATTATCTGGCGAGTCGGTGATGGGAAGAGTATTCAGATTCAAAGAGACCAATGGATCCCACGTAAGGAAGGACTTAAGACGGCTGCTTTTGTCAGGAGGTCAAGATTATGTTGGGTAAACCAGCTTATGCAACCGGACAGCAAAGAATGGAATGTTGAGTTAGTGAGGCAAATCTTCCACCCCTTCGATGCTGATGAAATTTGCAAAATTCCTATTCCAAAGTCTAATGCGGAAGACCAAATCGCTTGGCACTATGAAAGGATTGGAATCTTCTCAGTCAGAAGCGCCTATAGACTGGCCGGCTCAATCCAAGGACAGACCCAACAAATTCCATCGAGCTCATCTAGCGAACCAAACACTAGAAGCATTTGGGATCTCATATGGAAGGCAAAGGTCCCACCCAGAGTTAGAATTTTTGGGTGGCGTGTGGCCACGAATACGCTTGCTACAAAAAGGAACAAATTTAAGAGGACACTGGAAGTGGATGCCACATGCAGTATATGCGGGTGTGGCGAGGAGGATGAATTCCATGCGGTGGTTGCTTGTACCAAGAGTAAAGCTCTAAGGTATGAAATGAGGAAGGAGTGGGAGCTTCCTGATGAATGTTCGTTCAGGTATACTGGCCCGGACTGGCTGCAGGTGCTTCTAGATAAGTGTTTGGATGACATCCGGGCTAGGGTGCTGATGCTGCTATGGAGAGGGTGGCACCTGCGAGACAATTGTATCCATGGGAAAGGTGACAAGACTATCAGAAAATCTGCACTCTTCCTCCTGAAGTATGAAGAGGATCTCCAACTTGCAAATGCTACATTGACAGAATCTGAAACGGGGAAGGCAATGTGGCCATCAGCCACCCCAGGGTCGTGTCCATCTGGCCAGTCACCCAAAAGATGGACTGCCCCACCACAGGAGACTATAAAGATCAACTCTGACGCCACCTTCCTGCCAGCCAGTGGACAGTGTTGGGCGGGAGCAATCGCAAGGGACTCCAGAGGACAGGTTTTGATGTCAGTTTGTGAACAGATTGGCACTGCAGCAAGTCTGGAAGAAGCTGAGGCCCGGGCAGCTTTGGTTGGCCTGAAGGCGGTGGCAGAAGCTTACAGAGGGGCAATAGTGCTTGAAATGGACTGCTTGGTGATAGTAAATGATTTAAAGGTGAAACTCAGATCCTAGCACCATGTTATGGAGTGCTACAGGTCATTCTGGACGTCTTGGGGGGTTTTTGCATCCTTCAGCGTCAATCATGTGAGTAGGGATTGCAACACCCTGGCCCATGAGCTAGCTGTGGAGGCAAGATAGCACGGCGATCTTCGGCTCTCCGCTATGGTTCCGGCCAGGCTGATGACGAGGATGCAGGATGATTGTACTCCTCCCACTTGAGTATTCTGTATACTCGAGTATCTCAAAAAAAGTGACTGGCCCTAAAAATAAAATCAGTCGACTGGCACATAGCCAGTCCCTAAATTTTTCTTAAATGACGGTGAATGTTATTGAGTTTTTCTTTTTCCAAAAGTAATCCAGAACTATTGTCAGAGTTCACCGGAAAGTATAAAGCACATCAAACATAATAAAAAATTATATCGAGACTTCGATACCGCTTAACGACCATTCGTCGGAGGACGGGAGTTAATTGTACGGGTGTTTTATTAGTTGAACAGTGTTAGAATATTGCCACCTATGGCCTCACCGGGGTTGGAGAGGATGCAAAATGACCCATACATGTATTTCGTCACACTTCTTCACCTACGCTGGAGAGTCCCCAGTCTGTTCCTCCCATGGTAGTCAATGACTGGCGATGGAAGGTCGGGTACCAAAAATGCTAGGCTTACGGTAATTCCTCTACGGACGAATGCTACGGGTCTAACTGGCCTAGTCTCATTGATTCTCTTTCCAGATCTAGCAGTGGTACCCAAATCATGATAAATCCGGCCAAAATGACTATTTTGATCTTGTCAGAAAACTTTAGCATAAAATGAACAAATCCAAAAATTATTTCACTATCTGACCCTTTTGAGCAATGCCATGGCTAGTGGCGTTTATTACCCACATAGATACGCCAAACCAGGCAACGTTTCTGACCTGGTCATGTATCTACTTGGCAGGATAGAAATGCCAGGGTCAGTGGCGTTACTGGAAACTCCAGGGTCAGTGACGTTGCTGCCCTAATTAGAAACGCCATTGACTATGGCGTTTCTAGCAAAGTGTGTCCATTGCCACTTATCTATTAAGAAGAGAAATGTTGCCCAGTTTGGACTGTCTATGTGGGGCAGAAACATCACAAGCCATGGCGTTACCAAAAGGGCCAGATCCTGAAATAATTTTCAGGGGAGTTCATTTTATGCTAAATTTTCTTGACAAGGTCAAAACAGTGATTTTGGCCGATAAATCGTAGGTCTCCACATCATGTTCGTAAGCACTTTTCGTAAAACCTACCTGTAGCTACATCAAAGTTCGGTCGGATACCCATGGCGGAATAGGTTGTTAGTTCATGTGTGTGAGGCCCAGCAAAACTAAAAAAGTTCATGTGAGGAGGGCATTTTTTCTAGGGCCATTTGCATTTCTGCCCCTAACTCAAACCACGTACTCACATTTGCCCCTAATTTCAAAGCATGCTCAAATTTTCCCCTCTGTCGTTAAGTCACTACTCAGAAATGCCCTGCCGTCCAATCAAAGGCCTTTGACCGTCAAAGGCTCATCTGTATTGTAGCAGACGAAAAGTTCTACAGTATTGGACGGAAAGTGCTACAGTACTGTACGGAAGGGCATTTCTGAGTAGTGACTTAACGGCGGAGGGGAAAATTTGAGCATGCTTCAAAATTAGGGGCAAATTTGAGTAGTGGGTTCGAGTTAGGGGCACATATGTAAATGTCCCTTTTTTCTATACCGAACTTGTTGTCCCGTCGGCGAGACTTGGCTTGCCCTTGTTGTTTTCTAAAACCCGTGAGTTTTTCCTATTTTTTGTAGACTCATTTTTCTAAAATATTTCATCTCTTGAACCGTGCGTCCAAACCACAAACTGTTTTCACTGTTGGGTTTCTCTCGTCGGGATCTTCGAAACTAATCTCATGTAAATAAGTTTTGAAATTATTATTTTTCAAAAAAATCAGGAAAATAAAAAATGAAGAATTAAAACAAAAAGAACAAAAAAGGGGGAAATCAAAAACAAAAAATACCGAATACCAAAAAAATCTATAAAAAATAACCCATAATCCCAGTTGTGTTTTTCACTTTTTTGGAAGTGCAATTGTGCTTCTCGCGGAAGCATAGATTGTGCTTTTCCATTTTCGGAATGCAGGTTGTGCTTTCCTTCTTGTGGAAGTAAAGATTGTGCTTTTCCTTTTTCGAAAAGCAAAGTTGTTCCCATTTCCTTTTTGAGAAGCACAGACTTTGTGTTTCCCCTTTCTGGAAAGCATAGCTTTTTTTACCTTTTCAGGAAGCACAATTACGCTTTTGGTGGAAGCATAGGCTGCGGAAGCACATATATGATTTCTCATTTTTAGGAACCACAGTTGTGCTTCTTGTGGAAAAGCACTGCTTCCGAAAAGAATATAGTAAAATCAAGCAAAAGCTAGAAAAGCAAATACAAAACCGATCAAAACCCAAAAACACATGCAGAATCCCGAAGGTGCGCCCAGCACATGACACATGGCGGCGGATGGCGCACCACATAGTGGGCTCACAGGCCTAAGAAATTTACCTTTGCGGGCTTGTCTGGCTAGGCCTAACGGAACATAATGGCATTTCATCTTAGTTTCATACATGGTGGCCATAAAGAAAAAAAGGTGGGCCTAAATAGGTGGTTTCTGAAGGAAATATGCCCTAGAGGCAATAATAAAGTTATTATTTATTTCCTTATTTCATGATAAATGTTTATTATTCATGCTAGAATTGTATTAACAGGAAACTTAATACATGTGTGAATAAATAGACAAAGAGAGTGTCACTAGTATGCTTCTACTTTCACTAGCTCGTTAATCAAAGATGGTTAAGTTTCCTAGCCATATACATGTGTTGTCATGTGATGAACGGGATCACATCATTAGAGAATGATGTGATTGACTTGACCCATTCCGTTAGCTTAGCATTCGATCATTTAGTATATTGCTATTGCTTTCTTCATGACTTATACATGTTCCTATGACTATAAGATTATGCAACTCCCGAATACCGGAGGAACACTTTGTGTGCTACCAAACGTCACAACGTAACTGCGTGATTATAAAGGTGCTCTACAGGTGGCTCCGATGGTACTTGTTGAGTTGGCATAGATCAAGATTAGGATTTGTCACTCCGATTGTCGGAGAGGTATCTCTGGGCTCTCGGTAATGCATATCACTATAAGCCTTGCAAGCAATGTAACTAATGAGTTAGTTGCGGAATGATGCATTACGGAACGAGTAAAGAGACTTGCCGGTAACGAGATTGAACTAGGTATTGAGATACCGACGATCGAATCTGAAGGAAATATGCCCTAGAGGCAATAATAAAGTTATTATTTATTTCCTTATATCATGATAAATGTTTATTATTCATGCTAGAATTGTATTAACCGGAAACATAATACATGTGTGAATACATAGACAAACAGAGTGTCACTAGTATGCCTCTACTTGACTAGCTCGTTAATTAAAGATGGTTATGTTTCCTAACCATAGACATGAGTTGTCATTTGATTAACGGGATCACATCAGATTGACTTGACCCATTCCGTTAGCTTAGCACTTGATCGTTTAGTATGTTGCTATTGCTTTCTTCATGACTTATACATGTTCCGATGACTATGAGATTATGCAACTCCCGTTTATCGGAGTAACACTTTGTGTGCTACCAAACGTCACAACGTAACTGGGTGATTATAAAGGTGCTCTACAGGTGTCTCCGAAGGTACTTGTTGGGTTGGCGTATTTCGAGATTAGGATTTGTCACTCTGATTGTCAGAGAGGTATCTCTGGGCCCACTCAGTAATGCACATCACTATAAGCCTTGCAAGCATTGTAACTAATGAGTTAGTTGCGGGATGATGTATTACGGAACGAGTAAAGAGACTTGCCCGTAACGAGATTGAACTAGGTATTGAGATACCGATGATCGAATCTCGGGCAAGTAACATACCGATGACAAACGGAACAACGTATGTTGTTATGCGGTCTGACCGATAAAGATCTTCATAGAATATGTGGGAGCCAATATGAGCATCCAGGTTCCGCTATTGGTTATTGACCGGAGACGTGTCTCGGTCATGTCTACATAGTTCTCGAACCCGTAGGGTCCACATGCTTAACGTTTTGATGACAGTTATATTATGAGTTTATATGTTTTGATGTACCGAAGGTTGTTCGGAGTCCCGGATGTGATCACGGACATGACGAGGAGTCTAGAAATGGTCGAGACATGAAGATTGATATATTGGAAGCCTATATTTGGATATCGGAAGTGTTCCGGGTGAAATCGGGATTTTACCGGAGTACCGAGGGGTTACCGGAACCCCCCGGGGGCTTAATGGGCCATAGTGGGCCTTTTTGGAGAAGAGGAGAGGCGGCCAGGGCAGGGCCGCGCGCCCCTCCCCCTAGTCCGAATAGGACAAGGAGAGGGGGGCGGCGCCCCCCCCTTTCCTTCCTCTCTCCCTCCTCTTTCCCCCTCCACTCCTAATCCAACTAGGAAAAGGGAGGGAGTCCTACTCCTGGTGGGAGTAGGACTCCACCTGGCGCGCCCCTCCTGGCCGGCCGCACCTCCCCCCCCCCCTTGCTCCTTTATATACGGGGGCAAGGGGGCACCCTAGAGACACAACAATTGTTCGTTTGATCTTTTTGCCGTGTGCGGTGCCCCCCCTCCACCATAGTCCACCTCGATAATACTGTAGCGGTGCTTAGGCGAAGCCCTGCGTCGGTAGAACATCATCATTGTCACCACGCCGTCGTGCTGACGAAACTCTCCCTCAACACTCGGTGGATCGGAGTTCGAGGGACGTCATCGGGCTGAATGTGTGCTGAACTCGGAGGTGACGTGCGTTCGGTACTTGATCGGTCGGATCGTGAAGACGTACGACTACATCAACCGCGTTGTGCTAACGCTTCCGCTTTCGGTCTACAAGGGTACGTGGACAACACTCTCCCCTCTCGTTGCTATGCATCACCATGATCTTGCGTGTGCGTAGGAATTTTTTTGAAATTACTATGTTCCCCAACAGAATCTCGGGCAAGTAACATAGCGATGACAAAGGGAACAACGTATGTTGTTATGCGGTTTGACCGATAAAGATCTTCGTAGAATATGTAGGAACCAATATGAGCATCCAGGTTCCACTATTGGTTATTGACCGGAGATGTGTCTCGGTCATGTCTACATAGTTCTCGAACCCGTAGGGTCCGCATGCTTAACGTTCGGTGACGATCGGTATTATGAGTTTATGTGTTTTGATGTACCGAATGTAGTTCGGAGTCCCGGATGAGACCGAGGACATGACGAGGAGTCTCGAAATGGTCGAGACGTAAAGATTGATATATTGGATGACTATATTCGGACATCGGAAAGGTTCCGAGTGATTCGGGTATTTTTTGGAGTACCGAGGAGATACGGAATACGGGAAAGAAGTATTGGGCCTCATGGGCCAAGTGGTGGAAGAGAGGAGGCAGGGCAAGGCAGGGCGCGCGGCTCCCCTAGCCCAAACCGAATTGGACTAGGGGGGCGGCCCCCCTTTCCTTTCTCTCCTCCCTCTCCTTCGTTCTTCCCTCCTTCCCTTTGGTGGACTCCTACTAGGACTTGGAATCCTAGTAGGACTCCACACTTGGCGCGCCCATAAGGGCCGGTCGGCCTCCCCTCCTCTCCTCCTTTATATACTGAGGCAAAGGGCATCCCATAGACACAAAAGTTGATCATTGATCTCTCTTAGCCGTGTGCGGTGCCCCCCTCCACCATAATCCACCTCGGTCATATCGTAGCGGTGCTTAGGCGAAGCCCTGCGTCGGTAACTTCATCGTCACCATCATCACGCCATCGTGCTGACGGAACTCTCCCTCGATGCTCTACTGGATCGTGAGTTCGTGGGACGTCACCGAGCTGAACGTGTGCAGATCGCGGAGGTGCCGTACGTTCGGTACTAGGATCGGTCAATCGTGAAGATGTACGACTACATCAACCGTGTTGTCATAACGCTTCCGCCTACGGTCTACGAGGGTACGTAGACAACACTCTCCCCTCTCGTTGCTATGCGTCACCATGATCTTGCATGTGCATAGGATTTTTTTTTGAAATTACTATGTTCCCCAACAGTGGCATCCGAGCCAGGTTTATGCATAGATGTTATATGCACGAGTAGAACACAAGTGAGTTGTGGGCGATACAAGTCATACTTCTTACCAACATATCATACTTTGATTCGGCGGTATTGTTGGATGAAGCGGCCCAGACCAACATTACGCGTACGCTTACGCGAGACTTGTTCTACCGAGGTGCTTCACACACAGGTGGCTGGCGGGTGTCAGTTTCTCAAACTTTAGTTGAATCGAGTGTGGCTACGCCCGGTCCTTGTGAAGGTTAAAACAGCACTAACTTGACAAAATATCGTTGTGGTTTTGATGCGTAGGTAAGAACGGTTCTTGCTCAGCCCGTAGCAGCCACGTAAAACTTGCAACAACAAAGTAGAGGATGTTTAACTTGTTTTTGCAGGGCATGCTGTGATGTGATATGGTCAAGACATGATGCTAAATTTTATTGTACGAGATGATCATGTTTTGTAACCGAGTTATCAGCAACTAGCAGGAGCCATATGGTTGTCGCTTTATTGTATGAAAAGCAATCGCCATGTAATTGCTTTACTTTATCACTAAGCGGTAGCGATAGTCGTAGAAGCAATAGTTGGCGAGACGACAACGATGCTACGATGGAGATCAAGGTGTCGCACCGGTGACAATGGTGATCATGACGGTGCTTTGGAGATGGAGATCAAAGGCACAAGATGATGATGGCCATATCATATCACTTATATTGATTGCATGTGATGTTTATCTTTTATGCATCTTATTCTGCTTTGATTGACAGTAGCATTATAAGATGATCTCTCACTAAATTTCAAGGTACAAGTGTTCTCCCTAAGTATGCACCGTTGCCAAAGTTCGTCGTGCCGAGACACCACGTGATGATCGGGTGTGATAAGCTCTACGTTCATATACAACGGGTGCAAGCCAGTTTTGCACACGCAGAAATACTCGGGTTAAACTTGACGAGCCTAGCATATGCATATATGGCCTCGGAACACTGAGACCGAAAGGTCGAGCGTGAATCATATAGTAGGTATGATCAACATAGTGATGTTCACCATTGAAAACTACTCCATATCATGTGATGATCGGACATGGTTTAGTTGATATGGATCACGTGATCACTTAGATGATTAGAGGGATGTCTATCTAAGTGGGAGTTCTTAAGTAATTTGATTAATTGAACTTTAATTTATCATGAACTTAGTCCTGGTAGTATTAGCATATCTATGTTGTAGAATCAATAGCTCGCGTTTAGCTCCCCTGTTTTATTTTTGATATGTTCCTAGAGAAAACTAAGTTGAAAGATGTTAGTAGCAATGATGCGGATTGGATCCATGATCTGAGGATTATCCTCATTGCTGCACAGAAGAATTATGTCCTTGATGCACCGCTAGGTGACAGACCGATTGCAGGAGCAAATGCAGACGTTATGAACGTTTGGCAAGCTCGATATGATGACTACTTGATAGTTTAGTGCACCATGCTTTACGGCTTAGAATCGGGGCTTCAAAGACGTTTTTAAACGCCACGGAGCATATGAGATGTTCCAAGAGTTGAAATTAGTATTTCAGACTCATGCCCATGTCGAAAGGTATGAGACTTTTGACAAGTACTTTGCCTACAAGATGGAGGAGAATAGCTCAGCTAGTGAGCATGTGTTCAGAATGTCTGAGTACTACAATCACTTGAATCAAGTGGGAGTTAATCTTCCAGATAAGATAGTGATTAACAGAGTTCTCTAGTCACTATCACCAAGTTACTAGAGCTTCGTGATGAACTATAATATGCAAGGGATAACGGAAACGATTCCCAAGCTCTTCGTGATGCTGAAATCGATGAAGGTAGAAATCAAGAAAAGCATCAAGTGTTGATGGTTGACAAGACCACTAGTTTCAAGAAAAGGGCAAAGGGAAGAAGGGGAACTTCAAAAAGAACGGCAAGCAAGTTTCTACTCCCGTGAAGAAGCCCAAAGCTAGACCCAAGCCTGAAACTGAGTGCTTCTACTGCAAAGGAAATGGTCACTGGAAGTGGAATTGCCCTAGATACTTGGCGGATAAGAAGGATGGCAAAGTGAACAAAAGTATATTGGATATACATGTTATTGATGTGTACTTTACTAGTGTTTATAGCAACCCCTCGGCATTTGATACTGGTTCGGTTGCTAAGAGTAGTAACTCGAAACGGGAGTTGCAGAATGAACAGAAACTAGTTAAGGGCGAGGTGACGATGTGTGTTGGAAGTAGTTCCAAGATTGATATAATCATCATCGCACACTCCCTATACTTTCGGGATTAGTGTTGAACCTAAATAAGTGTTATTTTGTGTTTGCGTTGAGCATGAAAATGATTTGATCATGTTTATTGCAATACGGTTATTCATTCAAGTTAGAGAATAATTGTTGTTCTGTTTAAATGAATAAAACCTTCTATGGTCATACACCCAATGAAAATGGTTTGTTGGATCTCGATAGTAGTGATACACATATTCATAATATTGAAGCCAAAAGATGCAAAGTTAATAATGATAGTGCAACTTATTTGTGGCACTGCCGTTTAGGTCATATTGGTGTAAAGCGCATGAAGAAACTCCATGCTAATGGGATTTTGGAATCACTTGATTATGAATCACTTGATACTTGCGAACCATGCCTTATGGGCAAGATGACTAAGACTCCGTTCTCCGGAACAATGGAGCGAGCAACTGACTTATTGGAAATAATACATACTGATGTATGCGATCCGATGGGTGTTGAGGCTCGCGGCGGGTATCTTTATTTTCTGACCTTCACAGATCATTTGAGCAGATATGGGTATATCTACTTGATGAAATATAAGTCTGAAAATATTTGAAAAGTTCATATAATTTCAGAGTGAAGTGGAAAATTATCGTAACAAGAAAATAAAGTTTCTACGATCTGATCGTGGAGGAGAATATTTGAGTTACAAGTTTGGTCTTCATTTGAAACAATGCGGAATAGTTTCGCAACTCACGCGACCTGGAACACCACAGCGTAATGGTGTGTCCGAACATCGTAATCGTACTTTATTAGATATGGTGCAATCTATGATGTTTCTTACCGATTTACCACTATTATTTTGGGGTTATGCATTAGAGACAGCTGCATTCACATTAAATAGGGCACCGTCTAACTCCGTTGAGATGACACCATATGAACTGTGGTTTGGCAAGAAACCAAAGTTGTCGTTTCTTAAAGTTTGGGGTTGCGATGCTTATGTGAAAAGTTTCATCCTGATAAGCTCAAACCCAAATCGAAGAAATGTGTCTTCATAGATACCCAAGGAAATAGTTGGGTACACCTTCTATCACATATCCGAAGGCAAGACATTCGTTGCTAAAGATGGATCCTTTCTAGAGAAGGAGTTTCTCTCAAAAGAAGTGAGTGGGAGGAAAGTAGAACTTGATGTGGTAACTGTACCTGCTCCCTTATTGGAAAGTAGTTCATCACAGAAATCTGTTCCTGTGACTCCTACACCAATTAGTGAGGAAGCTAATGATGATGATCATGTAACTTCAGATCAAGTTACTACCGAACATCGTAGGTCAACCAGAGTGAGATCCACACCAGAGTGGTACGGTAATCATGTTCAGGAGGTCATGTTACTTGACCATGACGAACCTACGAACTATGAGGAAGCGATGATGAGCCCAGATTCCGCAAAATGGCTTGAGGCCATGAAATCTGAGATGGGATCCATGTATGAGAACAAAGTGTGGACTTTGTTTGACTTGCCCGATGATTGGCAAGCCATAGAAAATAAATGGATCTTCAAGAGGAAGACGGACGCTGATAGTAGTGTTACTATCTACAAAGCTGGACTTGTCGAAAAAGGTTTTGACAAAGTTTAAGGTGTTGACTACGATGAGATTTTCTCACTCGTAGCGATGCTTAAGTCTGTCCGAATCATGTTAGCAAATTGCCACATTTTATGAAATCTGGCAAATGGATGTCAAAACTACATTCCTTAATGGATTTCTTAAAGAAGAGTCGTATATGATGCAACCAGAAGGTTTTGTCGATCCTAAAGGTGCTAACAAAATGTGCAAGCTCCAGCGATCCATTTATGGACTGGTGCAAGCATCTCGGAGTTGGAATATACGCTTTGATGAGTTGATCAAAGCATATAGTTTTATACAGACTTGCGGTGAAGCCTGTATTTACAAGAAAGTGAGTGGGGGCACTACAACATTTCTGATAAATATATGTGAATGACATATTGTTGATCGGAAATAATTTAGAATTTTCTAGAAAGCATAAAGGATTATTTGAAAGGAGTTTTTCAAAGAAAGACCTCGGTGAAGCGGATTACATATTAAGCATCAAGATCTATAGAGATAGATCAAGACGCTTGATAAGTCTTTTCAATGAGTACATACCTTGACAAGATTTTGAAGTAGCTCAAAATGGGATATTCAAAGAAAGAGTTCTTGTCTGTGTTACAAGGTGTGAAATTGAGTAAGACTCAAAAGCTCGACCACGGCAGAAGATAGAAAGAGAATGAAAATTATTCCCTATGCCTCAGCCATAGGTTCTATAAGGTATGCCATGCTGTGTACCAGATCTATTGTATACCCTACACTGAGTTTGGCAAGGGAGTACAATAGTGATCTAGGAGTAGATCACTGGACAGCGGTCAAAATTATCCTTAGTGGAATAAGGATATGTTCTTCGATTATGGAGGTGACAAAAGGTTCGTCGTAAAGGGTTACGTCGATGCAAATTTTGACACTGATCCAGATGACTCTGAGTCTCAATCCGGATACATATTGAAAGTGGGAGAAATTAGCTAGAGTAGCTCCATGCAGAGTATTGTAGACATAGAATATTTGCAAAATACATGCGGCTCTGAATGTGGCAGACCCGTTGACTAAACTTCTCTCACAGGCAAAACATGATCACACCTTAGTACTCTTTGGGTGTTAGTCACATAGCGATGTGAACTAGATTATTGACTCTAGTAAACCCTTGGGGTGTTGGTCACATGGCGATGTGAAACTATGGGTGTTAATCACATGGTGATGTGAACTATTGATGTTAATCACATGGTGATGTGATCTAGATTATTGACTCTAGTGCAAGTGGGAGACTAAAGGAAATATGCCCTAGAGGCAATAATAAAGTTATTATTTATTTCCTTATTTCATGATAAATGTTTATTACTCATGCTAGAATTGTATTAACCGGAAACTTAATACATGTGTGAATACATAGACAAACACAGTGTCACTAGTATGCCTCTATTTGACTATCTCGTTAATCAAAGATGGTTAAGTTTCCTAGTCATAGACATGTGTTGTCATTTGATGAACGGGATCACATCATTAGAGAATGATGTGATTGACTTGACCCATTCCATTAGCTTAGCATTCGATCATTTAGTATATTGCTATTGCTTTCTTCATGACTTATACATGTTCCTATGACTATGAGATTATGCAACTCCCGAATACCAGAGGAACACTTTGTGTGCTACCAAACGTCACAACGTAACTGGGTGATTATAAAGGTGCTCTACAGGTGTCTCCGATGGTACTTGTTGAGTTGGCATAGATCAAGATTAGGATTTGTCACTCCGATGTCGGAGAGGTATCTCTGGGCCCTCTCAGTAATGCACATCACTATAAGCCTCGCAAGCAATGTAACTAATGAGTTAGTTCCGGAATGATGCATTACGGAACGAGTAAAGAGACTTGCCGGTAACGAGATTGAACTAGGTATTGAGATACCGACGATCGAATCTCGGGCAAGTAACATACCGATGACAAAGGGAACAACGTATGTTGTTATGCGGTTAACCGATAAAGATCTTCGTAGAATATGTAGGAACCAATATGAGCATCCAGGTTCCGCTATTGGTTATTGACCGGAGATGTGTCTCGGTCATGTCTACATAGTTCTCGAACCCGTAGGGTCCGCACGCTTAACGTTCAGTGACGATCGGTATTATGAGTTATGTGTTTTGATGTACCGAAGGTAGTTCGGAGTCCCGGATGAGATTGGGGACATGACGAGGAGTCTCGAAATGGTCGAGATGTAAAGATCGATATATTGGACGACTATATTCGGACATCGGAAAGGTTCCGAGTGATTCAGGTATTTTTCAGAGTACCGGGGAGATACGGGAATACGGGAAAGAAGTATTGGGCCTCATGGGCCAAGTGGTGGAAGAGAGGAGGCAGGGCAAGGCAGGGCGCGCGGCCCCCCTAGCCCAAATCGAATTAGACTAGGGGGTCGGCCCCCCTTTCCTTTCTCTCCTCCCTCTCCTTCCTTCTTCCCTCCTTCCCTTTGGTGGACTCCTACTAGGACTTGGAGTCCTAGTAGGACTCCACACTTGGCGCGCCCATAGGGGCCGGCCGGCCTCCCCTCCCCTCCTCCTTTATATACTGAGGCAAAGGGCACCCCATAGACACAAAAGTTGATCATTGATCTCTCTTAGCCGTGTGCGGTGCCCCCCTCCACCATAATCCACCTCGGTCATATTGTAGCGGTGCTTAGGCGAAGCCCTGCGTCGGTAACTTCATCGCCACCGTCATCACGTCGTCGTGCTGACGGAACTCTCCCTCGATGCTCTACTGGATCGTGAGTTCGTGGGACGTCACCGAGCTGAACGTGTGCAAATCGCGGAGGTGCCGTACGTTCGGTACTAAGGATCGGTCAATCGTGAAGATGTACGACTACATCAACCGCGTTGTCAATCCCCCCCCCCCCCCACATATTTTGGGAATGTTCATTTAACCCAAAATAAGCGTTGAAATTTTAAAGAAAATCGTGTTTTAAGTGGAAACATGATGACCAAGAGGAAATCAGAGGAAACGGGGAAAACCTCAAAAACCATATCCACAATGTTTTTTTCGCGGTAAACCATGAAATTCGTTTTTTTTAGGAAAAGCAGGACCATTGACAATGGAAGAAACACCGCCACACCCAGAACTGGGCCTCCAGGCCATGGCACAGATGCGAGTGTCGGCCTTGTAAAGGTCCATGTAGTAACTGCCCCAGTTATTTTTTTTGGGAGCTCCTGTTCCGCGACACACGCACCGGGAATCGGCCGTACACCCCTCCTCCCTCCCCGGTTCCCGTGCACACCCATGTGCGGCGCAAGGATGCCCCCTATTTTTTCAAGATTTCAGAAAAAGTTCTAACTTACAAAAAACATTCACAGATTCAAGAATTGTTCGCAATTTCAAAGGAATGAACATTAGTTTATTGTGATGAACATTTTTTATGAGCATTTCTGAATAATGAAGAATTTCTATTTGTATTTGATGAACAAATTTAGAATTTGATAATATATTTTTAAATTGGTTAAAAAAATTTGTATTCAAGAACATTTTTTGAAAAATGGATGATTTTTTTAATGTTGTCCTTGTTGGGGAACATAGTAATTTCAAAAAAAATCCTACGCACACGCAAGATCATGGTGATGCATAGCAACGAGAGGGGAGAGTGTTGTCCACGTACCCTCGTAGACCGACAGCGGAAGCGTTATCACAACGCGGTTGATGTAGTCGTACGTATTCACGATCCGACCGATCAAGTACCGAACGTACGGCACCTCCGAGTTCTACACACGTTCAGCTCGATGACGTCCCTCGAACTCCGATCCAGCTGAGTGTTGAGGGAGAGTTTCGTCAGCACGACGGCGTGGTGACGATGATGATGTTCCACCGACGCAGGGCTTCGCCTAAGCTCCGCAACGGTATTATCAAGGAATAATATGGTGGAGGGGGGCACCGCACACGGCTAAGAGATCTCAAGGATCAATTGTTGTGTCCATGGCGTGCCCCCTTGCCCCCGTATATAAAGGAGCAAGGGAGGAGGAGGCCAGCCCTAGGAGGGGGAGCACCAAGTGTGGAGTCCTACTAGGACTCCCTAGTCCTAGTAGGATTCCACCTCCCATATGGAATAGGAAAAGAGGAAGGAAAAAAGAGAAGGAAGGAAGGGGGCGCCCCCCTTCCCTAGTCCAATTCGGACCAGACCAAGGGGAGGGGTGCGGCCACCCTTGAGGCCCTTTTCCTTCTTTCCCGTATGGCCCAATAAGGCCCAATACGTATTCCCGTAACTCTCCCGTACTCCGAAAAATACTCGAATCACTCGAAACTTTTCCGAAGTCCGAATATAGTCGTCCAATATATCGATCTTTACGTCTCGGCCATTTCGAGACTCCTCGTCATGTCCCCGATCTCATCCGGGACTCCGAACTCCTTCGGTACATCAAAACTCAATAAAACTGTCATCGTAACGTTAAGCGTGCGTACCCTACGGGTTCGAGAACTATGTAGACATGACCGAGACACGTCTCCGGTCAATAACCAATAGCGGGACCTGGATGCCCATATTGGCTCCCACATATTCTACGAAGATCTTTATCGGTCAGACCGCATAACAACATACGTTGTTCCCTTTGTCACCGGTATGTTACTTGCCCGAGATTTGATCGTCGGTATCTGGATACCTAGTTCAATCTCGTTACCGGCAAGTCTCTTTACTCGTTCCGTAACACATCATCCCGCAACTAACTTATTAGTCACAATGCTTGCAAGGCTTATAGTGATGTGCATTACTGAGTGGGCCCAGAGATACCTCTCCGACAATTGGAGTGATAAATCCTAATCTCGAAATACGCCAACCCAACAAGTACCTTTGGAGACACCTGTAGAGCACCTTTATAATCACCCATTTACGTTGTGACATTTGGTAGCACACAAAGTGTTCCTCCGGTAAACGGGAGTTGCATAATCTCATAGTCATAGGAACATGTATAAGTCATGAAGAAAGCAATAGCAACATACTAAACGATCGAGTGCTAAGCTAACGGAATGGGTCAAGTCAATCACGTCATTCTCCTAGTGAGATGATCTCGTTAATCAAATGACAACTTATGTCTATGGCTAGGAAACATAACCATCTTTGATTAACGAGCTAGTCAAGTAGAGGCATACTAGTGACACTCTGTTTGTCTATATATTCACACATGTATTATGTTTCCGGTTAATACAATTCTAGCATGAATAATAAACATTTATCATGATACAAGGAAATATATAATACTTTATTATTGCCTCTAGGGCATATTTCCTTCAGTCTCCCACTTGCACTAGAGTCAATAATCTAGTTCACATCGCCATGTGATTTAACATCAATAATTCACATCACCATGTGATTAACACCCATAGTTCACATCTCTATGTGACCAACACCCAAAGGGTTTACTAGAGTCAATAATCTAGTTCACATCGCTATGTGATTAACACCCAAAGAGTACTAAGGTGTGATTATGTTTTGCTTGTGAGATAATTTTAGTCAACGGGTCTGTCACATTCAGATCCGTAAGTATTTTGCAAATTTCTATGTCTACAATGCTCTGCACGGAGCTACTCTAGCTAATTGCTCCCACTTTCAATATATATCTAGACCGAGACTTAGAGTCATCTAGATTTAGTGTCAAAACTTGCATCGACGTAACCCTTTACGACGAACCTTTTTCACTTCCATAATCGAGAAACATATCCTTATTCCACTAAGGATAATTTTTGACCGCTGTCCAGTGATCTACTCCTAGATCACTATTGTACTCCCTTGCCAAAATCAGTGTAGGGTATACAATAGATCTGGTATACAGCATGGCATACTTTATAGAACCTATGGCCAAGGCATAGGGAATGACTTTCATTCTCTTTCTATCTTTTGCCGTGCTCTGGCTTTGAGTCTTTACTCAATTTCACACCTTGTAACACAGGCAAGAACTCTTTCTTTGACTGTTCTATTTTGAACTACTTCAAAATCTTGTTAAGGTATGTACTCATCGAAAAACTTATGAAGCGTCTTCATCTATCTCTATAGATCTTGATGCTCAATATGTAAGCAGCTTCACTGAGGTCTTTCTTTGAAAAACTCCTTTCAAACACTCCTTTATGCTTTGCAGAATAATTCTACATTATTTCCGATCAACAATATGTCATTCACATATACTTATCAGAAATGCTGTAGTGCTCCCACTCACTTTCTTGTAAATACAGGCTTCATCGCAAGTCTGTATAAAACTATATCCTTTGATCAACTTATCAAAGCGTATATTCCAACTCCGAGATGCTTGCACCAGTCCATAGATGGATCGCTGGAGCTTGCATATTTTGTTAGCACCTTTAGGATTGACAAAACCTTCTGGTTGCATCATATACAACTCTTCTTTAATAAATCCATTAAGGAATGCAGTTTTGTTTATCCATTTGCCATATTTCATAAAATGCGGCAATTGCTAACATGATTCGGACAGACTTAAGCATAGATACGAGTGAGAAACTCTCATCGTAGTCAACACTTTGAACTTGTCGAAAACCTTTTTGCGACAATTCTAGCTTTGTAGATAGTAACACTACTATCAGCGTCCGTCTTCCTCTTGAAGATCCATTTATTCTCAATTGCTTGCCGATCATCGGGCAAGTCAACCAAAGTCCACACTTTGTTCTCATACATGGATCTCATCTCAGATTTCATGGCCTCAAGCCATTTTGCGGAATCTGGGCTCACCATCGCTTCTTCATAGTTCGTAGGTTCGTCATGGTCTAGTAACATAACCTCCAGAACAGGATTACCGTACCACTCTGGTGCGGATCTTACTCTGGTTTACCTATGAGGTTTGGTAGTAACTTGATCTGAAGTTACATGATCATCATCATTAACTTCCTCACTAATTGGTGTAGAAGTCACAGGAACAGATTTCTGTGATGAACTACTTTCCAATAAGGGAGCAGGTACAGTTACCTCATCAAGTTCTACTTTCCTCCCACTCACTTATTTCGAGAGAAACTCCTTCTCTAGAAAGGATCCATTCTTAGCAACGAATGTCTTGCCTTCGGATCTGTGATAGAAGGTGTACCCAACAGTCTCCTTTGGGTATCCTATGAAGACACATTTCTCCGATTTGGGTTTGAGCTTATCAGGATGAAACTTTTTCACATAAGCATCGCAACCCCAAAATTTTAAGAAACGACAACTTTGGTTTCTTGCCAAACCACAGTTCATAAGGCGTCATCTCAACGGATTTTGATGGTGCCCTATTTAACGTGAATGCAGCTGTCTCTAATGCATAACCCCCAAAACGATTAGTGGTAAATTGGTAAGAGACATCATAGATTGCACTATATCCAATAAAGTATGGTTATGACGTCCGGACACACCATTATGCTCTGGTGTTCCAGGTGGCATGAATTTGTGAAACTATTCCACATTGTTTTAACTGAAGGCCAAACTCGTAACTTAAATACTCTTCTCCATGATCAGATCGTAGAAACTTTATTTTCTTGTTACGAAGATTTTCTGCTTCACTCCGAAATTATATGAACTTTTCAAATGTTTCAGACTCTTGTTTCATTAAGTAGATATACCCATATCTGCTCAAATCATCTGTGAAGGTCAGAAAATAATGATACCTGCTACGAGCCTCAATATTCATCGGACCACATACATCTGTATGTATGATTTCCAACAAATCTGTTGCTCTCTCCATAGTTCCGGAGAACGGCGTTTTAGTCATCTTGCCCATGAGGCACGGTTCGCAAGCATCAAGTGATTCATAATCAAGTGATTCCAAAATCCCATCAGTATGGAGTTTCTTCATGCGCTTTACACCAATATGACCTAAACGGCAGTGCCACAAATAAGTTGCACTATCATTATTAACTTTGCATCTTTTGACTTCAATATTATGAATATGTGTATCACTACGATCGAGATCCAACAAACCATTTTCGTTGGTGTGTATGACCATAGAAGGTTTTATTCATGTAAACAGAACAACAATTGTTCTCTAATTTAAATGAATAACCGTATTGCAATAAACATGATCAAATCATATTCATGCTCAACGCAAACACCAAATAACACTTATTTAGTTTCAACACTAATCCTGAAAGTACAGGGAGTGTGCGATGATGATCATATCAATCTTGGAACTACTTCCAACACACATCGTCACCTCGCCTTTTACTAGTCTCTGTTTATTCTGCAACTCCCGTTTTCGAGTTACTACTCTTTAGCAACTGAACCAGTATCAATTACCGAGGGGTTGCTATAAACACTAGTAAAGTACACATCAATAATCTGTATATCAAATATACCTTTGTTCACTTTTACTAGTCTCTGTATATCAAATATACCTTTGTTCACTTTGCCATCCTTCTTATCCACCAAATAGTTGGTGCAGTTCCGCTTCCAGTGACCAGTCCCTTTGCAGTAGAAGCACTTAGTCTCAGGCTTAGGACCAGACTTAGGCTTCTTCACTTGAGCAGCAACTTGCTTGCCGTTCTTCTTGAAGTTCCCCTTCTTCCCTTTGCCCTTTTCTTGAAACTAGTGGTCTCGTCAACCATCAACACTTGATGTTTTTCTTGATTTTTACCTTCGTCGATTTCAGCATCACGAAGAGCTCGGGAATTACTTTCGTCATCCCTTGCATACTATAGTTCATCACGAAGTTCTACTAACTTGGTGATGGTGAGTAGAGAATTCTGTCAATCACTATTTTATCTGGAAGATTAACTCCCACTTGATTCAAGCGATTGTAGTACCCAGACAATCTGAGCACATGCTCACTAGTTGAGCGATTCTCCTCCATCTTTTAGCTATAGAACTTGTTGGAGACTTCATATCTCTCAACTCGGGTATTTGCTTGAAATATTAACTTCAACTCCTGGAACATCTCATATGGTCCATGACGTTCAAAACGTCTTTGAAGTCCCGATTCTAAGCCGTTAAGCATGGTGCACTAAACTATCAAGTAGTCATCATATTGAGCTAGCCAAACGTTCATAACGTCTGCATCTGCTCCTGCAATAGGTCTGTCACCTAGCGGTGCATCAAGGACATAATTTTTCTGTGCAGCAATGAGGATAATCCTCAGATCACGGATCCAATCCGCATCTCTGCTACTAACATCTTTCAACATAATTTTCTCTAGGAACATATCAAAAATAAAACAGGGAAGCAACAACGCGAGCTATTGATCTACAACATAATTTGCAAAATACTGTCCGGACTAAGTTCATGATAAATTCAAGTTCAATTAATCATATTACTTAAGAACTCCCACTTAGATAGACATCCCTCTAATCCTCTAAGTGATCACGTGATCCATATCAACTAAACCATGTCCGATCATCACGTGAGATGGAGTAGTTTCAATGGTGAACATCACTATGTTGATCATATCTACTATATGATTCACGCTCGACCTTTCGGTCTCCGTGTTCCGAGGCCATATCTGTTATATGCTAGGCTCGTCAAGTTTAACCTGAGTATTCCGCGTGTGCAACTGTTTTGCACCCGTTGTATTTGAACGTAGAGCCTATCACACCCGATCATCACGTGGTGTCTCAGCACGAAGAACTTTCGCAACGGTGCATACTCAGGGAGAACACTTATACTTTGATAATTTAATGAAAGGATCATCTTATAATGCTACCGTCAAACAAAGCAAGATAAGATGCATAAAGGATTAACATCAGATGCAATCAATATAAGTGATATGATATGGCCATCATCATCTTGTGCTTGTGATCTCCATCTCCGAAGCACCGTGCTTGTGATCTCCATCTCCGAAGCACCGTCATGATCACCATCGTCACTGGCGCGACACCTTGATCTCTATCGTAGCATCATTGTCGTCTCGCCAACTTATTGTTTTTACGACTATCGCTACCGCTTAGTGATAAAGTAAAACTATTACATGGCGATTGCATCTCATACAATAAAGCGACAACCATATGGCTCCTGCCAGTTGCCGATAACTCGGTTACAAAACATGATCATCTCATACAACACATTATATCACATCATGTCTTGACCATATCACATCACAACATGCCCTGCAAAAACAAGTTAGACGTCGTCTACTTTGTTGTTGCATATTTTACGTGGCTGCTACGGGCTTAGCAAGAACCGTTCTTACCTACGCATCAAAACCACAACGATAGTTTGTCAAGTTGGTGCTGTTTTAACCTTCGCAAGGACCGGGCGTAGCCACACTCGGTTCAACTAAAGTGAGAGAGACAGACACCCGCCGGTCACCTTTAAGCAACGAGTGCTCGCAACGGTGAAACCAGTCTCGCGTAAGCGTACGCGTAATGTCGGTCCGGGCCGCTTCATCTCACAATACCGCTGAACCAAAGTATGACATGCTGGTAAGCAGTATGACTTATATCGCCCACAACTCACTTGTGTTCTACTCGTGCATAGCATCAACCCATAAAACCAGGCTCGGATGCCACTGTTGGGGAACGTAGTAATTTCAAAAAAATTCCTACGCACACGCAAGATCATGGTGATGCATAGCAACGAGAGGGGAGAGTGTTGTCCACGTACCCTCGTAGACCGACAACGGAAGCGTTATCACAACGCGGTTGATGTAGTCGTACGTCTTCACGATCCGACCGATCAAGTACCGAACGTACGGCACCTCCGAGTTCTACACACGTTCAGCTCGATGACGTCCCTTGAACTCCGGTCCAGCCGAGTGTTGAGGGAGAGTTTCGTCAGCACGACGGCGTGGTGACGATGATGATGTTCCACCGATGCAGGGCTTCGCCTAAGCTCCGCAACGGTATTATCGAGGTGTAATATGGTGGAGGGGGGCACCGCACACGGCTAAGAGATCTCAAGGATCAATTGTTGTGTCCATGGGGTGCCCCCTTGCCCCTGTATATAAAGGAGCAAGGGAGGAGGAGGCCGGCCCTAGGAGGGGGCGCACCAAGTGTGGAGTCCTACTAGGACTCCCTAGTCCTAGTAGGATTCCACCTCCCATATGGAATAGGAAAAGAGGAAGGGAAAAAGAGAAGGAAGGAAGGATGCGCCCCCCTTCCCTAGTCCAATTCGGACCAGACCAAGGGGAGGGGTGCGGCCACCCTTGAGGCCCTTTTCCTTCTTTCCCGTATGGCCCAATAAGGCCCAATACGTATTCCCGTAACTCTCCGGTACTCCGAAAAATACCCGAATCACTCGGAACCTTTCCGAAGTCCGAATATAGTCGTCCAATATATCGATCTTTACGTCTCGGCCATTTCGAGACTCCTCGTCATGTCCCCGATCTCATCCGGGACTCCGAACTCCTTCGGTACATCAAAACTCAATAAAACTGTCATCGTAACGTTAAGCGTGCGGACCTTACGGGTTCGAGAACTATGTAGACATGACCGAGACACGTCTCCGGTCAATAACCAATAGCGGGACCTGGATGCCCATATTGGCTCCCACATATTCTACGAAGATCTTTATCGGTCAGACCGCATAACAACATACGTTGTTCCCTTTGTCACCGGTATGTTACTTGCCCGAGATTTGATCGTCGGTATCTCGATACCTAGTTCAATCTCGTTACCGGCAAGTCTCTTTACTCGTTCCGTAACACATCATCCCGCAACTAACTTATTAGTCACAATGCTTGCAAGGCTTATAGTGATGTGCATTACTGAGTGGGCCCAGAGATACCTCTCCGACAATTGGAGTGACAAATCCTAATCTCGAAATACGCCAACCCAACAAGTACCTTTGGAGACACCTCTAGAGCACCTTTATAATCACCCATTTACGTTGTGACGTTTGGTAGCACACAAAGTGTTCCTCCGATAAACGGGAGTTGCATAATCTCATAGTCATAGGAACATGTATAAGTCATGAAGAAAGCAATAGCAACATACTAAACGATCGAGTGCTAAGCTAACGGAATGGGTCAAGTCAATCACGTCATTCTCCTAGTGAGGTGATCTCGTTAATCAAATGACAACTTATGTCTATGGCTAGGAAACATAACCATCTTTGATTAACGAGCTAGTCAAGTAGAGGCATACTAGTGACACTCTGTTTGTCTATATATTCACACATGTATTATGTTTCCGGTTAATACAATTCTAGCATGAATAATAAACATTTATCATGATAAAGGAAATATATAATACTTTATTATTGCCTCTAGGGCATATTTCCTTCAGTCCTCCCTACATCAAGAAAACCTTCACAGTCAACTTCACTCATCACCTCCATGCCCAAATAATGTTGTCCTCCCTACATCAAGAAAACCTGCCCTATGATCCCAGTAACCCACATGGACTTCAGGGAGATTATCTTGCACTATCTGAACTAACTGTGTTACTTAGTTGTAGGTTTTTGATGGCCATGAAGGTTCTGATGCAGCATCCTATACATGAAAAAACATGCAATGAGGTTGTTCTTTAAGGATTCAGAGTTCCCATAAGCAGTACATGATGTTTTTCTTCTGAATCTGTCGCAAACTCAATCCACAAAGCTTTCTTAAGTGCAGATCTTGCTCTTGCAAATGATTCAGTCAATCAGTTGATCGTCGAGAACCACAACTCTTACAACTTTGTTCTTTGGAAGGTATGACGAGCATGCAGTCAAAACACGTGCAGTTACACTCTACACTGTGATACAATATGATTGTATTTGCATATGCATGCGTCATTTTTCTTCCTATCTCGCTGGTAATAGTTTTTTTGCAAATGTTGTGGATTGCCAAGCAGTTCTATGTAGGAAACACATGGCTATGGAGATGTGTTGTGATCACAGGTCAAAATATGAAGTAGAGCTTGATGCTGACATAAGGATATATCCTTTTTTATTACGCAATGTTTGATTGGTAATATATATCTTTGCTTTTCTCATGCCTTTCCACCAATTACTAACATGTAAAGGCACGATGCCTACCAAGACATAATTATGTTTCCTTCACAAATAAGCTAAGCTTTTCCACTTTATTGCCTTTTGTTGCCAGTTATTCTACATTATATTGCATGAGGTGTCATTCTTTTGTTCTCTCAACCTGTAACTCTGATTTTCTGACAGTATGCAAGTTTCCAATTTACTCCATTGAACAGGTTAGTGTATATACTTTCTCTTCCCAACAGGTTATTATATAAGAGCTGCACCTTCAAACCATTTATTGGTATGCCTTCGCAAAGTTTATGATAGATATGGCGGCATGAGAATTCAATATATGCATATCTTAAATATGTTACAATTTTACCTGCTTTTTCTTTGCGACGCACAGATAATAATGTTGGGGAACGCAGTATTTCAAAAAGTTTCCTACGATCACGCAAGATCTATTTAGGAGATGCATAGCAACGAGACGGGAGAGTGTGTCCACGTACCCTCGTAGACCGAAAGCGGAAGCGTTTAGTAACGCGGTTGATGTAGTCGAACGTCTTCACGATCCAACCGATCCAAGTACCGAACGTACAGCACCTCCGTGTTCAGCACACGTTCAGCACGATGACGTTCCTCGAGCTCTTGATCTAGTTGAGGACGAGGGAAAGTTCCATCAGCACGACGGCGTGGCGACGGTGATATGAAGTTACCAGCGCAGGGCTTCGCCTAAGCACTACGACGATATGACCGAGGTGGTAAACTGTGGAGGAGGGCACCGCACACGGCTAAGAGATGTCTGTTGTACCTTTGGGGTGCCCCCCGCCTCCGTATATAAAGGGGGGAGGAGGAGGTGGCCGGCCTAAGGGGGCGCGCCATAAGGGGGGGTCCTACTTGGACTCCTAGTCCAAGTAGGATTCGGCCCCCTTCTTCCTTCCATCGGAGAAGGAAAAGGAGAAGGGAGAGAGAGGGAGAAGGAAAGAGGGGGGTCGCCGCCCTCCCCTAGTCCAATTCGGTTTGGGCAAGGGGGGCGCCCCTCTCACGTGGCCTTTCTCCTCTCCTCCAATAAGGCCCAATAGGCCCAATACTTCTCCCGGGGGGCTCCGGTAACCTCCCGGTACTCCGGAAAAATGCCCGAACCACTCGGAACCATTCCGATGTTCAAATGCAATCTTCCAATATATGAATCTTTACCTCTCAACCATTTCAAGACTCCTCGTCATGTCCGTGATCTCATCCGGGACTCTAAACAAACTTCGGTCATCAAATCACATAACTCATAATATAAATCGTCATCGCACGTTAAGCGTGCGGACCCTACGGGTCCGAGAACTATGTAGACATGATCAAGACACATCTCTGGTCAATAACCAATAGCAGAACCTGGATGCTCATATTGGTTACTACATATTCTACGAAGATCTTTATCGGTCAAACCGCATAACAACATACGTTATTCCCTTTGTCATCGGTATGTTACTTGCCCGAGATTCGATCGTCGGTATCATCATACCTAGTTCAATCTTGTTACCGGCAAGTCACTTTACTCGTTCCGTAATGCATCATCCCATAACTAACTCATTAGTCACATTGCTTGCAAGGCTTATAGTGATGTGTATTACCGAGAGGGCCCAGAGATACCTCTCCGATACTCGGAGTGTCAAATCCTAATCTCGATCTACGCCAACTCAACAAACACCATCGGAGACACCTGTAGAGCATCTTTATAATCACCCAGTTATGTTGTGACATTTAATAGCACACAAAGTGTTCCTCCGGTATTTGGGAGTTGCATAATCTCATAGTCAGAGGAATATGTATAAGTCATGAAGAAAACAATAGCAATACAACTAAATGATCATTATGCTAAGCTAACGGATGAGTCTTGTCCATCACATCATTCTCCTAATGATGTGATCCCGTTCATCAGCTGACAACACATGTCTATGGTTAGGAAACTTAACCATCTTTTATTAACGAGCTAGTCAAGTAGAGGCATACTAGGACACTTTGTTTTGTCTATGTATTCACACATGTATCTGTTGGGGAACGTAGTAATTTCAAAAAAATCCTACGCACACGCAAGATCATGGTGATGCATAGCAATGAGCGGGAGAGTGTTGTCCACGTACCCTCGTAGACCGTAAGCAGAAGCATTTTATCAACGCGGTTGATGTAGTCGTATGTCTTCACGATCCGACCGATCCAAGTACCAAACGCACGGCACCTCCGAGTTCAGCACACGTTCAGTTCGATGACGTCCCACGAACTCACGATCCAGCAGAGTGTCGAGGGAGAGTTTCGTCAGCACGACGGCGTGGTGACGGTGATGATGAAGCTACCGGCGCAGGGCTTTGCCTAAGCACTGCAACGATATGACCGAGGTGGATTATGGTGGAGGGGGCACCACACACGGCTAAGAGATCAATGATCAACTTGTGTGTCTATGGGGTGCCCCCCTCCTCCGTATATAAAGGAGTGGAGGAGGGGGAGGGCCGGCCCTCTACTATGGCGCGCCCTGGGGAGTCCTACTCCCACCGGGAGTAGGATTCCCCCCCTTCCATGTAGTAGGAGTAGGAGAGAAGGAAGGGGAAGAGAGAAGAGAAGGAAGGAGGGGGCGCCGCCCCTCCCCCTAGTCCAATTCAGACTAGGCCTTGGGGGAGCGCGCGGCCTGCCCTAGGCAGCCCCTCTCTCTTTCCCTTAAAGCCCAATAAGGCCCATATACTCCCCGGCGAATTCCCGTAACTCTCCGGTACTCCGATAAATACCCAAACCACTCAGAACCTTTCCGATGTCCGAATATAGCCTTCCAATATATCGATCTTTATGTCTCGACCATTTCAAGACTCCGCGTCATGTCCCCGATCTCATCCAGGACTCCGAACAAACTTCGGTCATCAAATCACATAACTCATAATACAAATCGTCACCGAACGTTAAGCGTGCGGACCCTACGAGTTCGAGAACTATGTAGACATGACCGAGACACGTTTCCGATCAATAACCAATAGCGAAACCTGGATGCTCAAATTGGCTCCCACATATTCTACGAAGATCTTTATCGGTCAAACCGCATAACAATATATGTTGTTCCCTTTGTCATCGGTATGTTACTTGCCCAAGATTCGATCATCGGTATCTCAATACCTAGTTCAATCTCGTTACCGGCAAGTCTCTTTACTCGTTCCGTAATGCATTATCCCACTACTAACTCATTAGTCACATTGCTTGCAAGGCTTATAGTGATATGCATTACCGAGAGGGCCCAGAGATACCTCTCCGACAATCGGAGTGACAAATCCTAATCTCGATCTATGCCAACCCAACAAACACCATCGGAGACACCTGTAGAGCACCTTTATAATCACCCAGTTACGTTCTGACGTTTGGTAGCACACAAAGTGTTCCTCCGGTATTCGGGAGTTGCATAATCTCATAGCCATAGGAACATGTATAAGTCATGAGGAAAGCAATAGCAACAAACTAAACGATCATCGTGCTAAGCTAATGGATGGGTCAAGTCAATCACATCATTCTCTAATGATGTGATCCCGTTCATCAAATGACAACTCATGTCTATGGCTAGGAAACTTAACCATCTTTCATTAACGAGCTAGTCAAGTAGAGGCATACTAGTGACACTCTGTATGTCTATGTATTCACACATGTACTAAGTTTCCGGTTAATACAATTCTAGCATGAATAATAAACATTTATCATGAAATAAGGAAATAAATAACAACTTTATTATTGCCTCTAGGGCATATTTCCTTCAGTCTCCCACTTGCACTAGAGTCAATGATCTAGTTCACATCGCCATGTGATTTAACACCAATAGTTCACATCACTATGTGATTAACACCCATAGTTCACATCATCATGTGACCAATACCCAAAGGGTTTACTAAGTCAATAATCTAGTTCACATTGCAATGTGATTAACACCCATAGAGTACTAAGGTGTGATCATGTTTTGCTTGTGAGAGAAGTTTAGTCAACGGGTCTGCCACATTAAGAGCCGTATGTATTTTGCAAATATTCTATGTCTACAATGCTCTGCACGGAGCTACTCTAGCTAAATGCTCCCACTTTCAATATGTATCTAGATCAAGACTCAGAGTCATCTAGATCGGTGTTAAACTTGCATCGATGCAACTCTTTACGATGAACTCTTTATCACCTCCATAATCGAGAAATATTTCCTTAGTTCTCTAAGGATAATTTTAACCAATGTCCAGTGATCAACTCCTAGATCACTATTGTACTCCCTTGCCAAACTCAGGGCAGGGTATACAATAGGTCTGGTACATATCATGGCATACTTTATAGAACCTATGGCTGAGGCATAGTGAATGACTTTCATTCTCTCTCTATCTTCTGCCGTGGTCGGGTTTTGAGTCTTTACTCAACTTCACACCTTGCAACACAGGCAAGAACTCCTTATTTGACTGTTCCATTTTGAACTACTTCAAAATCTTGTCAAGGTATGTACTCATTTGAAAAAACTTATCAAGCGTCTTGATCTATCTCTATAGATCTTGATGCTCAATATGTAAGTAGCTTCACCGAGGTCTTTCTTTGAAAAACTCCTTTCAAACACTCCTTTATGCTTTCCAGAAAATTCTACATCATTTCTGATCAACAATATGTCGCTCACATATACTTATCAGAAAGGCTGTAGTGCTCCCACTCACTTAGAGGCTTCACCGCAAGTCTGTATAAAACTATATGCTTTGATCAACTCATCAAAGCGTATATTCCAACTCCGAGATGCTTGCACCAGTCCATAGATGGATCGCTGGAGCTTGCACACTTTGTTAGCACCTTTAGGATTGACAAAACCTTCTTGTTGTATCATATACAACTCTTCTTTAAGAAATCCGTTAAGGAATGTAGTTTTGACATCCATTTGCCAGATTTCATCAAATGTGGCAATTGCTAATATGATTCGGACAGACTTAAGCATCGCTACGGGCGAGTAGGTCTCATCGTAGTCAACTCCTTGAACTTGTTGAAAACCTTTTGCGACAAGTCGAGCTTTGTAGACAGTAACATTACCGTCAGCGTCAGTCTTCTTCTTGAAGATCCATTTATTCTCTATGGCTTGCCGATCATCGGGCAAGTCAACCAAAGTCCACACTTTGTTCTCATACATGGATCCCATCTCAGATTTCATGGCCTCAAACCATTTTGCGGAATCTTGGCTCATCATTGCTTCCTCATAGTTCGTAGGTTCGTCATGGTCAAGTAACATGACCTCCAGAACAGGATTACCGTACCACTCTGGTGCAGACCGTACTCTGGTTGACCTACGAGGTTCGGTAGTAACTTGATCTAAAGTTTCATGATCATCATCATTCATCTTCCTCACTAATTGGTGTAGGCATCACTGGAACTGATTTCTGTGATGAACTATTTTCCAATTCGGGAGAAGGTACAATTACCTCATCAAGTTCTACTTTCCTCCCACTCACTTCTTTCGAGAGAAACTCCTTCTCTAGAAAGGATCCATTCTTAGCAACGAATATTTTTCCTTCGGATCTGTGATTAGAAGGTGTACCCAACAGTCTCCTTTGGGTATCCTATGAAGACGCATTTCTCCTATTTGGGTTCAAGCTTATCAGGTTGAAACTTTTTCACATAAGCATCGCAACTTCAAACTTTAAGAAACAACAGCTTAGGTTTATTGCTAAACCATAGTTCATACGGTGTCGTCTCAACGGATTTAGATGGTGCCCTGTTTAACGTGAATGCAGCTGTCTCTAATGCATAATCCCAAAACGATAGTGGTAAATTGGTAAGAGACATATAGATTGCACCATATCTAATAAAGCACAGTTATGACGTTCGGACACACCATTACACTGTGGTGTTCCAGGTGGCGTGAGTAGTGAAACTATTTCACATTGTTTTGCCTGAAGGCCAAACTCGTAACTCAAATATTTTACCTCTGCGATCATATCGTAGAAACTTTTATTTTCTTGTTACGATGATTCTCCACTTCACTCTGAAATTCTTTGAACTTTTCAAATGTTTCAGACTTATGTTTCATCAAGTAGATATACCCATATCTGCTCAAATCATCTGTGAAGGTCAAAAAAATGATACCTGCAGCAAGCCTCAACACTCATCGGACCGCATACATCAGTATGTATTATTTCCAATAAGTCAGTTGCTTGCTCCATTGTTCTGGACAACGGAGTCTTAGTCATCTTGCCCATGAGGCATGGTTCGCAAGCATCAAGTGACTCATAATCAAGTGATTCAAAAAGCCCATCAGCATGGAGTTTCTTCATGCGCTTTACACCAATATGACCTAAACGGCAGTGCCACAAATAAGTTGCACTATCATTATTAACTTTGCATCTTCTGGCTTCAATATTATGAATATGTGTATCACTACGATCGAGATCCAACAAACCATTTTCATTGGGTGTATGACCATAGAAGGTTTTATTCATGTAAACAGAACAACAATTATTCTCTAATTTAAATGAATAACCGTATTGCAATAAACATGATCAAATCATATTCATGCTCAACGCAAACACCAAATAACATTTATTTAGGTTCAACACTAATCCCGAAAGTATAGGGAGTGTGCGATGATGATTATATCAATCTTGGAACTACTTCCAAAACACATCGTCACTTCACCCTTAACTAGTTTCTGTTCATTCTGCAACTCCCGTTTCGAGTTACTACTTTTAGCAACTGAACCAGTATCAAATACTGAGGGGTTGCTATAAACACTAGTAAAGTACACATCAATAACATGTATATGAAATATACCTTTGTTCACTTTGCCATCCTTCTTATCCGCCAAATACTTGGGGTAGTTCCGCTTCTAGTGACCAGTCCGTTTGCAGTAGAAGCACTTAGTCTCAAGCTTAGGTCCAGACTTGGGCTTCTTCACTTGAGCAGCAACTTGCTTGTCATTCTTCTTGAAGTTCCCCTTCTTCCCTTTGCCCTTTTTTCTTGAAACTAGTGGTCTTGTCAACCATCAACACTTGATGTTTTTCTTGATTTCTACCTTCGCCGATTTTGGCATCGTGAAGAGCTTGGGAATTGTTTTCGTCATCCCTTGCATATTATAGTTCATCACGAAGTTCTAGTAACTTGGTGATAGTGACTAGAGAACTTTGTCAATTACTATCTTATCTGGAAGATTAACTCCCACTTGATTCAAGCAATTTTAGTACCCAGACAATCTGAGCACATACTCACTGGTTGAGCTATTCTCCTCCATCTTGTAGGCAAAGTACTGTCAGAGGTCTCATACCTCTCGACACGGGTATGAGTATGAAATACCAATTTCAACTCTTGGAACATCTTATATGCTCCGTGGCGTTCAAAACATTTTTGAAGTCCCGGTTCTAAGCCTTAAAGCATGGTGCACTAAACTATCGAGTAGTCATCATACCGAGCTTTTGTCAAAACGTTCATAACGTCTGTATTTGCTCCTGCAATAGTTCTGTCACCTAGCGGTGCATCAAGGACATAATACTTCTGTGCAGCAATGAGGATAATCCTCAGATCACGGACCAAGTCCACATCATTGCTACTATCATCTTTCAACATATATTTCTCTAGGAACATATCAAAAATAAACGGGGAACTACATCGCGAGCTATTGATCTACAACATAAATATGCAAATACTATCAGGACTAAGTTCATGATAAATTAAAGTTCAATTAATCATATTACTTAAGAACTCCCACTTAGATAGACATCCCTCTAATCATATAAGTGATCACGTGATCCAAATCAACTAAACCATGTCCGATCATCACGTGAGATGGAGTAGCTTTCAATGGTGAACATCACTATGTTGGATCATATCTACTATATGACTCACGCTCGACCTTTCGGTCTCAGTGTTCCGAGGCCATATCTGCATATGCTAGGCTCGTCAAGTTTAACCCGAGTATTCTGCACGTGCAAAACTGGCTTGCACCCGTTGTATGTGAACGTAGAGCTTATCACACCCGATCATCACGTGGTGTCTCGGCACGACGAACTTTCGCAATGGTGCATACTCAGTGAGAACACTTATACCTTGAAATTTAGTGAGATATCATCTTATAATGCTACCGTCAATCAAAGCAAATTAGATGCATAAAAGATAAACATCACATGCAATCAATATAAGTGATATGATATGGCCATCATCATCTTGTGCCTTTGATCTCCATCTTCAAAGCACCGTCATGATCACCATCGTCACCGGCGCGACACCTTGATCTACATCGTAGCATCGTTGTCGTCTCGCCAACTATTGTTTCTACGACTATTGCTACCGCTTAGTGATAAAGTAAAAACAATTACGGGGCGATTGCATTGCATACGATAAAGCAACAACCATATGGCTCCTGCCAGTTGCCGATAACTCTGTTAAAAAACATGATCATCTCATACAATAAAATTTAGCATCATGTCTTGACCATATCACATCACAACATGCCCTGCAAAAACAAGTTAGACGTCCTCTACTTTATTGTTGCAAGTTTTACGTGGCTGCTACGGGCTGAGCAAGAACCGTTCATACCTACCCATCAAAACCACAATGATATTTCGTCAAGTATGTGTTGTTTTAACCTTCAACAAGGACCGGGTGTAGCCACACTCGATTCAACTAAAGTTGGAGAAACTGACACCCGCCAGCCACTTGTGTGCGAAGCACGTCGGTAGAACCAGTCTCGCGTAAGCGTACGCGTAATGTCGGTCCGGGCCGCTTCATCCAACAATACCGCCGAATCAAAGTATGACATGCTGGTAAGCAGTATGACTAGTATCGCCCACAACTCACTTGTGTTCTACTCGTGCATATAACATCTACGCATAAACCTGGCTCTGATACCACTGTTGGGGAACGTAGTAATTTTAAAAAAAATTATACGCACACGCAAGATCATGGTGATGCATAGCAACGAGCGGGAGAGTGTTGTCCACATACCCTCGTAGACCGTAAACGGAAGCGTTTTATCAACGCGGTTGATGCAGTCGTGCGTCTTCATGAACCGACCAATCCAAGTACCGAACGCACGGCACCTTCGAGTTCAGCACACGTTCAGCTCAATGACGTCCCACGAACTCACGATCCAGCAGAGTGTCGAGGGAGAGTTTCATCAGCATGACGGCGTGGTGACGGTGATGACGAAGCTACCGGCGCAGGGCTTCGCCTAAGCACTGCAACGATATGACCGAGGTGGATTATGGTGGAGGGGGGCACCGCACACGGCTAAGAGATCACTGATCAACTTGGGTGTCTATGGGGTGCCCCCCTCCTCCGTCTATGGAGTGTAGGAGGGGGAGGACCGGCCCTCTACTATGGCGCCCCCTGGGGAGTCCTACTCCCACCGGGAGTAGGATTCCCCCCTTCCATGTAGTAGGAGTAGGAGAGAAGGAAGGGGACTAGTCCAATTCGGACAAGGCCTTGGGGGGCGCGCGGGCTGCCCTAGGCAGCCCCTCTTTCTTTCCCTTAAAGCCCAATAAGGCCCATATACTGCCCGGCAAATTCCCGTAACTCTCCGGTACTCCGATAAATACCCGAACCACTCAGAACCTTTCCGATGTCCGAATATAGCCTTCCAATATATTGATCTTTATGTCTCGACCATTTCGAGACTCCTCGTCATGTCCCTGATCTCATCCGGGACTCCGAACAAACTTCGGTCATCAAATCACATAACTCATAATACAAATCATCACCGAACTTTAAGCGTGCGGACCCTACGGGTTCGAGAACTATGTAGACATGACCGAGACACGTTTCCGGTCAATAACCAATAACGGAACCTGGATGCTCATATTGGCTCCCACATATTCTACAAAGATCTTTATCGGTCAAACCGCATAACAACATACATTGTTCCCTTTGTCATCGGTATGTTACTTGCCCGAGATTCGATCGTCGGTATCTCAATACCTAGTTCAATCTCGTTACCGGCAAGTCTCTTTACTCGTTCCGTAATGCATTATCCCGCAACTAACTCATTAGTCACATTGCTTGCAAGGCTTATAGTGATATGCATTACCGAGAGGGCCCAGAGATACCTCTCCGACAATCGGAGTGACAAATCCTAATCTCGATCTATGCCAACCCAACAAACACCATCGGAGACACCTGTAGAGCACCTTTATAATCACCCAGTTACGTTCTGACGTTTGGTAGCACACAAAGTGTTCCTCCGGTATTCGGGAGTTGCATAATCTCAGTCATAGGAACATGTATAAGTCATGAAGAAAGCAATAGCAACAAACTAAACGATCATCGTGCTAGGCTAATGGATGGGTCAAGTCAATTACACCATTCTCTAATGATGTGATCCCGTTCATCACATGACAACTCATGTCTATGGCTAGGAAACTTAACTATCTTTGATTAACGAACTAGTCAAGTAGAGGCATACTAGTGACACTCTGTATGTCTATGTATTCACACATGTACTAAGTTTCCGGTTAATACAATTCTAGCATGAATAATAAACATTTATCATGAAATAAGGAAATATATAATAACTTTATTATTGCCTCTAGGGCATATTTCCTTCAGTGTCAAGTTTTCGGTTAATACAATTCTAGCATGAATAATAAACATTTATCATGATATAAGGAAATATAAATAACATATTTATTATTGCCTCTAGGGCATATTTCCTTCAGTCTCCCACTTGCACTAGAGTCAATAATCTAGTTCACATCGCCATGTGATTTAACACCAATAGTTCACATCGTCATGTGATTTAACACTCTATAGTTCACATCGCCATGTGCCCAATACCCAAAGGGTTTACTAGAGTCAATAATCTAGTTCACATCGCCATGTGATTAACACCCAAAAAGTACTAAGGTGTTATCATGTTTTGCTTGTGAGAGAATTTTAGTCAACGGGTCTGCCACATTCAGAGCCGTATGCATTTGCAAATTTTATATGTCTACAATGCTCTGCACGGAGCTACTCTAGCTAATTGCTCCCACTTTCAATATGTATCCAGATTGAGACTTAGAGTCATCCGGATCAGTGTCAAAGCTTGCATCGACGTAACCCTTTACGATGAACTTTTGTCACCTCCATAACCGAGAAACATGTTCTTATTCCACTAAGGATAATTTTGGCCGCTGTCAAGTGATCCACTCCTGGATCACTATTGTACCCTCTTGCCAAACTCATGGTGAGGTACACAATAGGTCTGGTACACAGCATAGCATACTTTATAGAACCTATGACTGAGGCATAGGGAATGACTTTTCATTCTCTTTCTATTTTCTGCCGTGGTCGGGTTTTGAGTCTTTACTCAACTTCACACCTTGCAACACAGGCAAGAACTCCTTCTTTGACTATTCCATTTTGAACTACTTCAAAATCTTGTCAAGGTATGTACTCATTGAAAAAACTTATCAAGCATCTTGATCTATCTCTATAGATCTTGATCCTCAATATGTAAGCAACTCTACCGAGGTCTTTCTTTGAAAACTCCTTTCAAACACTCCTTTATGCTTTCTAGAAAATTCTACATTATTTCCGATCAACAATATGTCATTCACATATACTTATCAGAAATGTTGTAGTGCTCCCACTCACTTTCTTGTAAATACAGGCTTCACCGTAAGTCTGTATAAAACTATATGCTTTGATCAACTCATCAAAGCGTATATTCCAACTCCGAGATGCTTGCACTAGTCCATAGATGGATCGCTGGATCTTGCACACTTTGATAGCACCTTTAGGACTGACAAAACCTTCTTGTTGCATCATATACAACTCTTCTTTAAGAAATCCATTAAGGAATGCAGTTTTGACATCCATTTGCCAGATTTCATAAAATGTGGCAATTGCTAACATGATTCGGACAGACTCAAGCATCGCTACGAGTGAGAAAATCTCATCGTAGTCAACACCTTGAACTTGTCGAAAACCTTTTGCGACAATTCGAGCTTTGTAGATGGTAACACTACTATCAGCGTCTATCTTCCTCTTGAAGATCCATTTATTCTCAATGGCTTGCCGATCATCGGGCAAGTCAACCAAAGTCCATACTTTGTTCTCATACATGGATCCCATCTCAGATTTCATGGCCTCAAGCCATTTCGCGGAATCTGGGATCATCATCGCTACCTCATAGTTCGTAGGTTCGTCATGGTCAAGTACAGGATTACCGTACCACTCTGGTGTGGATCGTACTCTGGTTGACCTACGAGGTTCGGTAGTAACTTGATCTGAAGTTTCATGATCATCATCATTAGTTTCCTCACTGATTGGTGTAGGAATCACTGGAACTGATTTCTGTGATGAACTACTTTCCAATTCGGGAGAAGGTACAATTACCTCATCAAGTTCTACTTTCTTCCCACTCACTTCTTTCGAGAGAAACTCCTTCTCTAGAAAGGATCCATTCTTAGCAAAAAATATCTTGCCTTCGAATCTATGATAGAAGGTGTACCCAATAGTTTCTTTTGGATATCCTATGAAGACGTACTTCTCCGATTTGGGTTCGAGCTTATCAAGCTGAAGCTTTTTCACATAAGGATCGCAACCCCAAACTTTAAGAAACGACAACTTAGGTTTCTTGCCAAACCACAGTTCATACGAGTCGTTTCAACGGATTTAGATGGAGCCCTGTTTAGCGTGAATGAAGTTGTCTCTAATGCATAACCCAAAACAGTAGTGGTAAATCGGTAAGAGACATCATAGATCGCACTATATACAATAAAGTACGGTTACAACGTTCGGACACACCATTACGCTATGGTGTTTCAGGTGGCGTGAGTTGTGAAACTATTCCACATTGTTTTAAATGAAGGCAAAACTCGTAACTCAAATATTTGCCTCCGCGATCAGATCGTAGAAACTTTATTTTCTTGTTATGATGATTCTCCACTTCACTCTGAAATTCTTTAAACTTTTCAAATGTTTCAGACTTGTGTTTCATTAAGTAGATATACCCATATCTGCTTAAATCATATGTGAAGGTCAGAAAATAACGATACCCGCCGCGAGCCTCAACACTCATCGGACCGCATACATCAGTATGTATTATTTCCAATAAGTCAGTGGCTCGCTCCATTGTTTCGGAGAACGGAGTCTTAGTCATCTTGCCCATGAGGCATGGTTCGCAAGCATCAAGTGATTCATAATCAAGTGATTCGAAAAGCCCATCGGCATGGAGTTTCTTCATGCGCTTACGACAATATGACCTAAACGGCAGTGCCACAAATAAGTTGCACTATCATTATTAACTTTGCATCTTTTGGCATCAATATTATGTGTATCACTGTGATCGAGATTCAGTAAACCATTTACATTGGATGTAAGACCATAGAAGGTTTTATTCATGTAAACAGAACAACAATTATTCGCTGACTTAAATGAATAACCATATCGCAATAAACATGATCCAATCATATTTATGCTCAACGCAAACACCAAATAAGATTTATTTAGTTCCAATACTAATCCCGAAGGTAGAGGGAGTATGCGATGGTGATCTTATCAACCTTGGAATCATTTCCAACACACATCGTCACCTCGCCCTCAACTAGTCTTTGTTCATTTTGTAACTCCTGTTTCGAGTTACTAATCATAGCAACTGAACCGGTATCAAATACCCAGGGGCTACTATGAACACTAGTAAAGTACACATCAATAACATGTATATCATATATACTTTTGTTCACTTTGTCATCATTCTTATCCGCCAAGTATTTGGGGCAGTTCCACTTCCAGTGACCATTTCCTTTGGAGTAGAAGCACTCAGTTTCAGGCTTGGGTATAGCTTTGGGCTTCTTCATGGGAGTGGCAACTTGCTTGCCATTCTTCTTGAAGTTCCCTTTCTTTCCCTTGCCCTTTTACTTGAAACTAGTGGTCTTGTCAACCATCAACACTTGATGCTTTTCTTGATTTCTACCTTCGTCGATTTCAGCATCGCGAAGAGCTTGGGAATCGTTTTTCGTCATCCCTTGTATATTATAGTTCATCACGAAGTTCCAGTAACTTGGTGATAGTGACTAGAGAACTCTGTCAATCACTATCTTATCTGGAACATTAACTCCCACTTGATTCAAGCGATTGTAGTACTTAGACATTCTGAGCACATGCTCACTGGTTGAGCAATTCTCCTCCATCTTGTAGGCAAAATACTTGTCAGAGGTCTCATACCTCTCGACTCGGGCATGAGTCTGAAATACCAATTTTAGTTCTTGGAACATCTTATATGCTCCATGGCGTTCAAAACGTTTTTGAAGTCCCGGTTCTAAGCCGTAAAGCATGGCGCACTAAACTATCAAGTAGTCATCATACCGAGCTTGCCAAACGTTCATAACGTCTGCATATGCTCCTGCAATAGGTCTGTCACCTAGCGGTGCATCAAGGACATAATTCTTCTGTGCAGCAATGAGGATAATCCTCAGATCACGGACCCAGTCTGCATCATTGCTACTATCATCTTTCAACTTATTTTTCTCTAGGAACATATCAAAAGATAAACGGGGAGCTACATCGCAAGCTATTGATCTACAACATAGATATGCAAATACTATCAGGACTAAGTTCATGATAAATTAAAGTTCAATTAATCATATTACTTAAGAACTCCCTTAGATAGAAATCCCTCTAGTCATCTAAATGATCACGTGATCCATATCAACTAAACCATGTCCGATCATCACGTGAGATGGAGTAGTTTTCAATGGTGAACATCACTATATTGATCATATACTATATGATTCACGCTCGACCTTTCGGTCTCAGTGTTCCGAGGCCATATCTGCATATGATAGGCTCGTCAAGTTTAACCGGAGTATTCTGCACATGCAAAACTGGCTTGCACCCGTTGTATGTGAACGTAGAGCTTATCACACCCAATCATCACGTGGTGTCTCGGCACGACGAACTGTCGCAACGGTGCATACTCAGGGAGAACACTTATACCTTGAAATTTAGTGAGGGATCATCTTATAATGCTACCGCTGTACTAAGCAAAATAAGATGCATAAAGGATAAACATCATATGCAATCAAAATATGTGACATGATATGGCCATCATCATCTTGTGCCTTTGATCTCCATCTCCAAAGCACCGTCATGATCTCCATCGTCACCGGCTTGACACCTTGATCTCCATCATAGCATCGTTGTCGTCTCACCAACTATTACTTCCACGACTATCGCTACCGCTTAGTGATAAAGTAAAGCAATTACATGGCGATTGCATTTCATACAATAAAGCGACAACCATAAGACTCCTACCAGTTGCCGATAACTTTTACAAAACATGATCATCTCATACAACAATTTATATCTCATCACGTCTTGACCATATCACATCACAACATGCCCTGCAAAAACAAGTTAGACGTCCTCTACTTTGTTGTTGCAAGTTTTACGTGGCTGCTACGGGCTTCTAGCAAGAACCGTTCTTACCTACGCATCAAAACCACAACAATTTTTCGTCAAGTGTGCTATTTTAACCTTCAACAAGGACCGGCCGTAGTCAAACTCGATTCAACTAAAGTTGGAGAAACAAACACCCGCCAGCCACTGATACGTCCATTTTGCATCATGTTTTCTTACTGTTATTTATAATGTTTTTATCCATAATAATGCTTTTTGGAGTAATTCTAATGCCTTTTCTCTCGCAATTTGCAAGGTACACACCAAGGGGGAGAATTCCGACAGCTGGAAATCTGGACCTGGAAAAGCTACGTCAGGCCACCTATTCTGCACAACTCCAAACAAGCTAAAACTTCACGAAGATTTTTTATGGAATATTTAAGAATTATTGGAGCAAATAACTACCAGAGGGGGCCCACCAGGTGGGCACAACCCACCTGGGCGCGCCCTTGTGGGTTGTGCCCTCCTCGGCCCACCTCCGGTGCCCATCTTCTGGTATATAGGTCATTTTGACCTAGAAAAATAACAAAAGGCTTTCAGGACGGAGCGCCGCCGTCTCAAGGTGGAACTTGGGTAGGAGCACTTTTGCCCTCCTGCGGAGCGATTCCGCCGGGGGAACTTCCCTCCCGGAGGGGGAAATCATCGTCATCATCATCACCAACAACTCTCCCATCTTGGGGAGGGCAATCTCCATCAACATCTTCAATAGCACCATCTCATCTCAAACCCTAGTTCATCTCTTGTGTTCAATCTTGTTACCGGAACTATAGACTGGTGCTTGTGGGTGACTAGTAGTGTTGATTACATCTTGTAGTTGATTACTATATGGTTTATTTGGTGGAAGATTATATGTTCAGATCCATTACGCTATTTAATACTCCTCTGATCATGAACATGTTTATCATTTGTGAGTAGTTACTTTTGTTCTTGAGGTCACGGGAGAAATCATGTTGCAAGTAATCATGTGAATTTGATATGTGTTCGATATTTTGATAGTATGTATGTTGTGATTCCCTTAGTGGTGTCATGTGAACGTCGACTACATGACACTTCACCATATTTGGGCCTAAGGGAATGCATTGTGGAGTAGAAATTAGATGATGGGTGGCGAGAGAGACAGAAACTTAAACCCCAGTTTATGCACTATTCCGTAGGGACCGATTGGATCCAAAAGTTTAATGTTATAGTTAGAATTTATTCTTAATACTTTTCTCGTAGTTGCGGATGCTTGCGGGAGGGTTAACCATAAGTAGGAGGTTTGTTCAAGTAATAATAGCACCTAAGCACCGGTCCACCCACATATCAAATTATCAAAGTAGCGAACACAAATCGAACCAACAATGATGAAAGTGACTAGATGAAGTTCCCGTGTACCCTCAAGAACACTTTGCTTATCATAAGAGACCGTTTTGGCTTGTCCTTTGCCTCAAAAGGATTGGGCTACCTTGCTGCACTTTTGTTAATACTATCGTTACTTGTCCGTTACAAATTATCTTGCTATCAAACTACTCAGTTACTTACAATTTCAGCACTTGCAGACATTACCTTACTGAAAACTACTTGTCATTTCCTTCTGCTCCTCGTTGGGTTCGACACTCTTACTTATCGAAAAGAGATACAATTGATCCCCTATACTTGTGGGTCATCAAGACTATTTTCTGGCGTCGTTGCCGGGGAGTGAAGCGCCTTTGGTAAGTGGAATTCGGTAAGGAAACATTTATATAGTGTGCTGGAATTTATTGTCACTTGTTACTATGGAAAACAATCCTTTGAGGGGTTTGTTCGGGGTATCTTCACCTTGTCCGAAACCACAATTAGCCACCCCTCAACCTACTGCACCTACTGAAAATATTGAATATGAAATTCCTTTGGGTATGATAGAACAACTGCTAGCTAATCCTTATGCAGGAGATGGAACCGAACATCCTGATATGCACTTGATATATGTAGAACAAATTTGTGGATTGTTTAAGCTTGCAGGTTTACCCGGAGATGAGGTGATGAAAAAGGTTTTCCCTTTATCTCTGAAGGGAAAAGCATTGGCATGGTATAGGCTATGCGATGATATTGGATCATGGAATTGGAATCGTTTGAAATTGGAGTTCGACCAAAACTTTTATCCTATGCATCTAGTTCATCGTGATCGGAATTATATATATAATTTTTGGCCTCGTGAAGGAGAAAGTATTGCTCTAGCTTGGGGGAGGCTTAAGTAAATGTTATATTCATGCCCCAATCATGAGCTCTCAAGAGAAATTATTATCCAAAAAATTTACGCTCGGCTTTCTCGTAATGATCAAACCATGCTTGATACTTCTTGTGTTGGTTCTTTTATGAAGAAGACTATTGAATTCTGCTGGGATCTCTTGGAAAGAATTAAACACAATTCTGAAGATTGGGAACTCGACGAAGGTAAAGAGTCAGGTATTAAACTTAAGTATGATTGTGTTAAATATTTTTTGGATGCCGATGATTTTCAAAAGTTTTGCACTAAATATGGACTTGACTCTGAGATAGTAGCCTCCTTTTGTGAATCATTTGCTACTCATGTTGAACTCCCTAAAGAGAAGTGGTTTAAATATCACCCAACTATTAAAGAAAAAATTAAAGACCGGTACCAGTTAAAAAAGAAACTATACTTTATAATGTTGATCCAGTTGTCCCTTCTGCTTATATTGAGAAACCACCTTTTCCTGTTAGGATAAAGGAACATGCTAAAGTTTCAACTGTGGTTAACAAAAGCAATATTAGAACACATAAACCTGATGAACAAATCAAAGTAGAACCTAGCATAGCTATGGTTAAAGATCTCTTAGAATAAGACATAGATGGGCATGTTATTTATTTCTGTGAAGAAGCTGCTAGACTTGCTAAACCAGATAAAAGGGATAAACATAGACCTGTTGTGGACATGCCTCTCATCTCAGTTAAAATAGGAGATCACTGTTATCATGGCTTATGTGACATGGGTGCTAGTGTGAGTGCTATTCCTTACACCTTATATCAAGAAATTATGAAAGACATAGCACCTGCAGAGTTGGAAGAAATAGATGTTACTATTAAACTTGCTAATATATACACCATATCACCATTTGGGATCATTAGAGATGTTGAAGTCTTGTGTGGGAAAATAAATTACCCTACTGATTTTCTTGTTCTTGCTTCCCCACAAGATGACTTTTGTCCCATTATCTTTGGAAGACCTTTCTTGAACACAATTAATGCTAAGATAGATTGTAAGAAACAAACTGTCGGTGTTAGCTTTGATGATGAGTCTCATGAGTTTAATTTTTCCAAGTTTAGTAGAAATCTTCATGAAAAAGAATTGCCTAGTAAGGATGAATTAATTGGTCTTGCTTCTATTGCTGTGCCACCTACTGATCCTTTAGAACAATATTTGCTACATCATGAAAATGATTTACATATGCATGAAAGGAATGAAATAGATAAAAATTTCTTTGAACAACATCCTCTACTTAAACATAATCTGCCTATTGAAACTTTAGGAGGTCCTCCTCCACCTAAAGGTGATCCTGTGTTTGAATTAAAACAATTGCCAGACACTTTGAAATATGCTTATCTTGATGAAAAGAAGATATATCCTGTTATTATCAGTGCTAACCTTTCAGAACATGAAGAAGAAAGATTATTGAAAGTTCTAAGGAAGCACCGAGCTGCTATTGGATATACTCTTGATGATTTAAAGGGCATTAGTCCCACTTTATGTCAGCACAAAATTAATATGGAACCTGATGCTAAACCCGTTGTTGATCACCAACTTTGGTTAAATCCGAAGATGAAAGAGGTGGTAAGAACGGAAATATTAAAACTTCTGGAAGCAGGTATAATCTATCCTATAGCTGATAGTAGATGGGTAAGTCATGTTCATTGTGTCCCTAAGAAAGGAGGTATTATTGTTGTTCCTAATGATAAGAATTAGCTTATTCCACAAAGAATTGTTACAAGCTAAAGAATGGTAATTGATTATAGAAAATTAAATAAAGCAACTAGAAAAGATCATTACCCTTTGCCTTTTATTGATCAAATGCTTGAAAGATTATCTAAGCACACACACTTTTGCTTCCTTGATGGATATTCTGGTTTTTCACAAATACCTGTTTCTCAACCTGATCAAGAAAGACCACTATTACTTGTCCTTTTGGAACCTATGCTTATAGACGTATGCCTTTTAGTTTATGTAATGCACCTGCTACCTTTCAAAGACGTATGACTGCTATATTCTCTGATTTTTGTGAAAAGATTGTTGAGGTTTTCATGGATGACTTTTCTGTTTATGGGAAGTCTTTTGATGATTTTTTAAGCAATCTTGAGCGAGTTTTGTAGAGATGTGAACAAACAAATCTTGTCTTGAATTGGGAGAAGTGCCACTTTATGGTAAATGAAGGCATTGTCTTGGGTCATAAAATTTCTGAAAGAGGTATTGAAGTGGACCAAGCTAAGGTTGATGCAATTGAGAAAATGCCATGTCCTAAAGATATAAAAGGTATTCGTAGTTTCCTGGGTCATGCTGGTTTCTATAGGAGATTTATCAAGGACTTCTCTAAAATTTCTAGGCCTCTCACTAATCTTTTGCAGAAGGATATTCCTTTTGTTTTTGATGATGATTGTTTAGAAGCCTTTAAAACACTCAAGAAAGCTTTAGTTTCTGCACCTATTGTTCAACCACCTGATTGGAACTTGCCTTTTGAAATTATGTGTGATGCTAGTGATTATGCTGTTGGTGCTGTTCTAGGATAAAGAGTTGATAAAAAATTGAATGTTATTCATTATGCTAGTAAAACTCTAGACAATGCTAAAAGAAATTATGCTACTACTGAAAAAGAATTCTTAGCAGTGGTGTTTTCTTGTGATAAATTTAGACCTTATATTGTTGATTCCAAAGTAACTGTTCACACAGACCATGCTGCTATTAAATATCTTATGGAAAATAAAGATGCTAAACCTAGACTTATTCGTTGGGTTCTCTTGTTACAAGAATTTGATTTACATATCATTGATAGAAAAGGAGCTGAGAACCCAGTAGCTGATAATTTGTCTAGGCTTGAAAATGTGCTTGATGACCCACTTCCTATTGATGATAGTTTTCCTGATGAGCAGTTAGCTGCAATAAATGTCTCTCATAGTACTCCTTGGTATGCTGACTATGCTAATTACATTGTTGCTAAATATCTACCACCTAGCCTTACATACCAACAAAACAAAAAATTCTTCTATGATTTAAGACATTACTTTTGGGATGACCCACATATTTATAAGGAAGGAGTAGATGGTATTATTAGATGTTGTGTACCTGAGCATGAACAGGGACAAATCCTACGGAAATGTCACTCCAAAGCTTATGGAGGGCATCATGCTGGAGATAGAACTGCTCATAAGGTATTGTAGTTTGGATTTTATTGGCCTACTCTCTTCAAGGTTGCCCGTAAGTACGTCTCATCTTGTGATGAATGCCAAAGAAAAGGTAATATCGGTAAGCGTCTAGAAATGCCTATGAATTATTCACTTGCTGTTGAACCATTTGATGTTTGGGGATTTGATTACATGGAACCTTTTCCTTCCTCTAATGGGTATACACATATTTTGGTTGCTATTGATTATGTTACTAAGTGGGAAGAAGCTATTCCAACTAGTAGTGCTGATCACAACACCTCTATTAAAATGCTTAAGGAAGTTATTTTCCCAAGGTTTGGAGTCCCTAGATATTTAATGACTGATGGTGGTTCACACTTTATTCATGGTGCTTTTTTGTAAAATGCTTGCTAAGTATGATGTTAACCATAGAATTGCATCACCTTATCATCCTCAGTCTAGTGGTCAAGTTGAACTTAGCAATAGAGAAATAAAATTAATTTTGCAAAAGACTGTTAATAGGTCCAGGAAGAATTGGTCTAAAAAATTAGATGATGTACTTTGGGCTTATAGGACAGCATATAAAAATCCTATGGGTATGTCTTCTTAAAAAATGGTTTATGGAAAAGCTTGTCATTGCCTCTTGAGTTAGAACATAAAGCATATTGGGCAGTTAAAGAACTCAATTATGATTTCAAACTTGCTGGTGAAAAGAGGTTATTTGATATTAGCTCATTGGATGAATGGAGAACCCAAGCTTATGAAAATGCAAAATTATTCAAAGAAAAAGTTAAAAGATGGCATGACAAAAGAATCCAAAAGCGTGTGTTTAAAGTCGGAGAATATGTTCTTTTGTACAACTCTTGTTTTAGATTCTTTGCAGGAAAACTCCTCTCGAAATGGGAAGGCCCATATGTCATCGAGGAGGTTTACTGGTCTGGAGACATCAAAATAAATAATTCCGAAGGTACTAACCCGAAGCTTGTCAATGGACATCGAATAAAGCATTATATCTCAGGTACACCCATTAATGTTGAAAGTAATATTATCCAAACTTTGACACCGGAAGAACACATAAAAGAGTCCTTCCGGACTACTCCAGAATCGTCAAAATAAGGAGGTACGTGATGCGGTAAGTAAACGGACTCTAGAAAATCCGCAAAAATATTTTTTGTCAGTTTTGGAATATTTAAGAATTTTGGGAATAAACAAACTTCCAGGAAGCGTCCCCTGGTGGGCACAATACACCAGCCTGGCGCGCCCAGGTGGGTTGTTGTAACACCCCAAATTTTCAATTTGGAATGTTATACATTAGATCATCATTGCATAGCATATTTTATTGCATTTTGGCAAATCCTCGAAAATCCTAAGCAACTCAAGGACCCTCGGAGAGAGTTGGGGACTTTTACCGATTTTCATATTTGATTTTTTATCAAATAATAAAACGAGGATTTTTGGTTTTAAATATTTTTCTCTCCAAAAAATATTTCATATTAAAATAAATGAGAGGAGAAAATATGACTTCTCCAAAATAATTGAAATATTGGAGGAAAAATATTAAAATCAAATATTTGATTTTATTCGGATTTTTATTTGCAATTTTTATTGCATTAGAAAAATTTCACGTTTTCAAAACTGCAAAGTTTGGGCCAAGAAAATGTTCACGTCGTCCTAATTATTTAATTAGACGGTGAAAATTTGTTTTGGCATTTTTGGATTTTTTATTTATTTTTCTACGATTGTTTTTAGTTCGGCAGAATTTTTTTTTTAAATCCCCGCGCCCGACTGGGCCGAGGCCTAGCCGAGCCAGGCCGGCCCATCCCGCGTCGCCATCTCCCTCCTGGAGACCGGGACGAGCACGCCGCCGCCGCCCGAGTCTGGGACGGCCATGCCTCCCCGGCGCCCCCTTCCCCAAGCCGGAGTAGCCCCCCCACCTATATATATACCCCGCCCCGCCGCCGCCTCCCTCACCTCGCCCCGCCGCCGAAGCCGCCGCCGCCGCCGCGAGGAGCCCGCCCCGACGCCGTTCCGCCGCCGCCCGCCGACCCCGTCGCCACCTGCCGCCTCCCCGCACCCCGCCCGCACCCCGAAGCCCCGCCGGAGTAGCCTCGCCGGAGGTAACCGAAGCCGCCGACGCCGAGTCCGGTTTTTTTTAAAACCGATTCGGTTTATTTTTTTTGAAACCCTAGTTTTTTTATATAGATCGGTTTATTTTTTTGGTTTTATTAATTAGTGAACGTTCACCGACCCGTTCGTTTTAACGAACGAGTTCGTCGGATTGTCGCTGTTAACGAACGTCCGTTCGATTAACTGTTCGTCAGTTTTCTTTTTCGTCGGATTTTCCGCGGTTATTCCAGATCGCGATTTCCGATCAGATTTTCGTTTTCGTTTATCTTTTCGCTCGTTTATCGGAATCAGGCGATTCAAGCGCCTAGAGTTTCGTCTTGAAATTATCTTTCCGTTTAACCCACTCAAACAAGTTTTTGCTACTGTAAAATTTGACCTAGATCCAGATTAGTAAACGAAGCTTGTTTCTTTCGCCGCTTGATTTTCGTTGCTTCGTTCGATTTGATTCTTTTTGCAAACCGGAGTTCTTAAGTTGAACTTTCTGGTTAGATCATTATTTGAGTTTTACCTGTGCATTTGATGAGTGCTTATTGTATGCTTGTTTGTTTGTGATAGAGTACCCGGAGTGCGCCGCTTGCTACTTCGAATCTCTAAGTTTCACGGATCATCAGCAAGGCAAGTAACACTTTGATCATATCTTTTACTACCCAGTTTTATTGCATTAGACCAACCCTCAAACATTGCATGGTTAGGATCTAATTAAATTGTGGGTATTGGGAAGTAGTTGAGGTAGTACCTATTGCCCTGTTTATTGTCAAACCCTTGGGAGTTACTTCTACGTTTGCTTATATCGCTATGCTATGCTAGTAGACGTGGATTGGGTTTGAGAGGTATTCACGACAGATGTGAGATTGTTAATTAATGGTTTACTTAAGGTGGCAACTAAAACTCACATCTGGGTGGATTGAGGCACCTGGAGAACCCAGTGCTGCCTGTATTTTTGGATATCCCGGAGTACCCGTGTGATCATCCTATGGACCGCCACCCAGGCTCAAAGGGATCATGAGATTATTCATGCTAGAAACTTCCGTGTGCAGCCACAAGCTATTATGGGCTCTAGCATAGTTGAGTAGGTTGTGTGAGCTCTTGAAGAGGTAGACTAGCAGATGTAGGGGATGTAGGTGGTACTGTCTACCCGGAGTAGAGAGTTAACGCTTCCGAAAGACTGTGTCTCGGTCATCCATTTCTCAAACACCATGAAGTGCGAGAATCCCAACGGAGGAGATCGAGTCTTGTGGGGAAAAGTGCACAAACCTCTGCAGAGTGTATAAACTAATCATGGTTAGCCGTGTCCCCGGTTATGGACATCTTGAGTATCTAGTACTTGGGTTATCATGTGAATCTCACCACCATGTTATTTTAATTAATATTGTTGGGTTAATGATGATACTTAATTGGGATTGAGATGCTTGGGATTGAGATGCTGTCAACCATCTCAATGTTTCACAACCACCATGATAGTTAAATTAAATTTATTCCTTTGCAGTAGGGAAAAATTGGCTTTTCGCAAAACTATAACCATAGAGCCTTCTATCAGCCATATATGCATGTAGTATAGCATTATTATGTTCATTACTCTCTATGTGTTACATTGCCAGCATATTCCATGTGCTGACCCGTTTCGGGCTGCAACGTTTTATGTTGCAGACTTTTCAGACGACGAGTAAGGTGCCTTAGGTCGTGGTCTTATACTCAGTGATGCCGTTGGAGTTGATGGACTCACTTATCTTCCAAGTCTTCCGCTGTTATCGTATTTAGATGGCCTTAAGCCGTATTTATCATACTTATTTCTCTTTTGAGATACTCGATGTAATAAGTGTGTGATTGCTACTCTGTTATAAATCCTCCATTTGTACTGCGTGTCAGCATTACTGATCCAGGGATGACACTAAAGCACAGAGCACAGACTGTTTGAGGTCTGGTCGCTACAGTTGTGCCCACCTGGGACACCTTCCGTACTCCATTTTTCTCCTGTATGCTTGTCCTCCAAGATAAAAAAATCTATATATACTTCCCGAACCTGTTAACCACCGTATCGCGGAGAAATCCTCTGTTCTCTTTTCTTGCTGTTTCCGGTCAGATTTATCAAGCCAGGCATCATGTCTTCCTGCTCCTCCAACCACATGGATGAAGATGCTTGGCTGATGAAGATCGAGACGAAGAGGGAGGAGCCTACGGACGCTATCAATGGAGATAAGGGCAAGGAAGCTACCGTAGATCCACCCCGGTGGAAACACAAGCATTGCTGGCCGAGGAGGAGGAGGAAGATATCCTTAAACCCTACCTTACTCACCTTACTCCTGCTGAGATTGAAGCTTTTCGCGTCATTGAAATAGTCCGCATACAAAATAAGTATCTCACTCACGAAAATATTCTGCATCAAGAGCATATCACCTATCTCCGGAGCGTCATCCGTTGGTTGGAGAATCTCTTGATCCTTAAGGATAGTATTGTTTCATAACCACCACCATCTTCTTCACCACCAAAGGAGAACTAAGTATCGGGTATGGGCACTCCCTTTGGCTTCCGCCAAGCTTGGGGGAGGTGCCTCGGTATCGTATCATCCCACTATCCTTTTGCTTTTACTTATTTTAGTTCGATCTTTTGCATTAGATGAATAAAAGTTAGTTCGATCCTTTCCTACACTACTGCAGGATGGTCCAAACGCGATACTACGATCAGAGACCCTTCGACGAAACTGTGTGCGATGCCATAATAGCAAACGGTGGTGTAAAAAACCGTCAAAAAAGGTGTGAAACGTTTGCGATAACGGATGCATCAAACACGGTTCAGATTTTAGTTGCGTGTGCGATGCAGGGCATACGGTTCAGTTCAATTAACTGTTTGGGATGAGGAGGAACAAAAGCAATGGGCAGCCAGATGAAGGCGTGTGCGATATACAGCATACAGATCACTAGGATGAACTGTGTGTGATTAGGCAACACAATGGAAACAGTTCAACTGAACAAGATGTGTGTGATACGCGGCAAACAGGTCTGTAATCAGAAATGTGTGCGAAGACCAATAATAATAGAGACGATTGCTGCTAATAAGCCATGTGATTTGCTCTGTCTACAGTAGAATAACATGTACATATATATATAACTGAAATAAACATCCAATTACATAAGTGACTATACAGATAATTCACACACACCTCAATAAACAATTGCATGCATTCTAAAGTAGGAGAAACGATCGTCTAGTCATCTACTTCTTGTGACGCTCCCACCACTGCTCTGGGCTCGATCCCTCGTCTGGGGCAGGAAGAAGACACTTCCTCATGTCAACGATCCGCCTGTACATCTCGTAGCTTGTGTACGCGTCCATGGCCGCGTACTTGACATGTTGTTCATCCAGTCTCTCATGCCACACACTGTGCCAGGCGTTCTTGTCCTTATTGCTCTCATTCTTCATCTTCATGTAGTAGGGGTCGATGATGGCCGAGGAGAGGTCAACCAGGGAGTTCAGTTTGTTTTTGTCGCTACTCCACACCTTGTAGCGAAACTGTAGTCGGAGCTATTGATAAACCTGGAGAAACGCTCGCAAGGCCTTGTGGCAAGGTAGTAGTGGTAGACGAGGACGTCATGTCGCACGCACAACTGGGCGACGGCAACCTTCTAATCGTGCCAGGTATGACCGATGGTGTACTCGAGGTTGAAGCCGACCACTCGGTACTTGTCCTCGACAAGGAACTACTCCATAGTTTGGATGGAGCTCTCCACCAAGACCGGATCGTTCGTGTACACCACCAAGAGGGCTTCCTGTTGGGGAACGCAGTAATTTCAAAAAAATTCCTATGCACATGGAAGATCTATCATGGTGATGCATAGCAATGAGAGGGGAGAGTGTAGTCCACGTACCCTCGTAGACCGTAAGCGGAAGCGTTATGACAACGCGGTTGATGTAGTCGTACGTCTTCACGATCCGACCGATCCTAGTACCGAAAGTACGGCACCTCCGCGATTTGCACATGTTCAGCTCGGTGACGTCCCACGAACTCTCGATCCAGCTGAGTGTCGAGGGAGAGCTTCATCAGCACGACAGCGTGATGACGGTGATGATGAAGCTACCGGCACAGGGCTTCGCCTAAGCGCTGCACCGATATGACCGAGGTGGATTATGGTGGAGGGGGTCACCGCACACGGCTAAGACAATGTCTGTTGTTGTGTTCTAGGGTGCCCCCTGCCCCCGTATATAAAGGAGCAAGGGGGAGGCCGGCCGGCCCTTGGGGCGCGCCAAGGAGGGGAGGAGTCCTCCTCCTAGTAGGAGTAGAACTCCCCCTTTCCTAGTCCAACTAGGACGAGGAAGGGGAAGGAAGGAGAGAGAGAGAGAGAGAGGGAAAGAGGGGGCGTCGCCCCCCCTCCTTGTCCAATTCGGACTCCTCAAGGGGGGCGCGGCCAGCCCTAAGGCCTCCTCCTCTCTCTCTCACACAAGGCCCATGTTGGCCCATTAGTTCCCTCGGGGGTTCCGATAACCCTCCGGCACTCCGATAATTATCCGGTGACCCCCGGAACTCATCCAGTGTCCGAATATAGTCATCCAATATATCAATCTTTATGTCTCGACCATTTCGAGACTCCTCTTCATGTCCGTGATCATATCCGGGACTCTGAACTACCTTTGGTACATCAAAACACATAAACTCATAATACCGATCGTCACCGAACGTTAAGCGTGCGGACCCTACGGGTTCGAGAACTATGTAGACATGGCCGATACTCATCTCCGGTCAATAACCAATAGCCGAACCTGGATGCTCATATTGGTTCCTACATATTCTACGAAGATCTTTATCGGTCAAACCACATAACAACATACGTTGTTCCCTTTATCATCGGTATGTTACTTGCCCGAGATTCGATCGTCGGTATCTCAATAACTAGTTCAATCTCATTACCGGCAAGTCTCTTTACTCATTATGTAATGCATCATCCCGCAACTAACTCATTAGACGCATTGCTTGCAAGGCTTATAGTGATGTGCAGTACTGAGAGGGCCCAGAGATACCTCTCCGACAATCGGAGTGACAAATCCTAATCTCGATCTATGCCAACTCAACAAGTACCATCGGAGACACCTGTAGAGCACCTTTATAATCACCCAGTTACGTTGTGACATTTGGTAGCACACTAAGTGTTCTTCCGGTATTCGGGAGTTGCATAATCTCATAGTCATAGGAATATGTATAAGTCATGAAGAAAGCAATAGCAACATACTAAACGATCAAGTGCTGAGCTAACGGAATGGGTCAAGTCAATCACATCATTCTCTAATGATGTGATCCCGTTAATCAAATGACAACTCATGTCTATGGCTTAGGAAACTTAACCATCTTTGATTCAACGAGCTAGTCAAGTAGAGGCATACTAGTGACACTCTGTTTGTCTATGTATTCACACATGTACTAAGTTTCCGGTTAATACAATTCTAGCATGAATAATAAGCATTTATCATGATATAAGGAAATATAAATAACAACTTTATTATTGCCTCTAGGGCATATTTCTTTCACTTCCCCTCACGTGGGTGTCCACTACGTGATGCGTGGTGAACTGCCCGCCGTTGTCGTCAGCGGCCGCTGGGAGCGCCATTGTAGCCACGGGGAGCGCCATTGGAACCGCTGTATGTCCTCTCTGTATGTGTCGTCGTGGGTGTGCTTATTGTGTCGTGTGACACGAGAGATATAAGGTAAATGGCCGCAGGAATAAATGGGGGCCGGGCAGCCTGGATTCTCTGCGCGTCCGCATGGCATTTTTTTGCAGCGGGTAATTGCATCGTCGCGTCGCGCCCGGCGCAACGGCATGCACACAAACGTGCGTGATTGTGTGCCGGCCCCAAACACTGGCAGCGCGCATGGAGGGACGAGGGCAGAGCACCCGGAGGGACGCGAGCGCAGAGCGCGCGCAGCGGGACACGAGCAGAGCACGCCGCGGCCGCCTGAACTGCAAGCAACCACACGCATAGAGTAGTTGAACACGCAGGAAATGGTCGCCCACAAGTCGGCCGACAGTTGCGTCGCTGCATAGAGAGCGGCCGTGTGCTACACCTCCGTCTAGTCTATAGTCCCCTTTATATTTTGTGCCATACTTTGCCCTCAAATTTAATCCACAAAATGTTAATGCATGTTATAAAAATTATATAATTGGAAACTATGTTCAAATACGAATCCAACTATATAATCTTCGGCGACATGCATTCATATTTTATTAGTTAAATCATACTTATAAACCAGGACGGGGGTATAGTAGGTAATTAAATCGCAAACATTTTTTATTAACCGTGTGTGTACGTGGCCTTTCGTCCTCCTCTCGCACGTCTTGTCACCCCGCTGCCGTAGACGGCTTACAGCGCAAGCTTGCGCAGCGTGCGGGGGTGTTCTTTTGGCCAAACTGTGGCACCAATGAATCGTCGGTGAGCCTGTTCCCGCGCAACCTCGCAGGTTCCCGCGCAAGCTTTCCGCCCGACACGGTGAAATCCCCCAAAATCCTAATGCTTACCGGCCTGCTATAAAAACCCTCATGGCCGGCAAGTCCTTTGTTGGTGTCAAAACTGGCGGATCTCGGGTAGGGGGTCCTGAACTGTGCGTCTAAGGTCGATGGTAACAGGAGACGGGGGACACGATGTTTACCCAAGTTCGGGCCTCTCTATGGAGGTAATACCCTACTTCCTACTTGATTGATCTTGATGAATATGAGTATTACAAGAGTTGATCTACCACAAGATCGTAATGGCTAAAACCCTAGAAGTCTAGCCTATATGATTATGATTGCCTCTACGGACTAAACCCTCCGGTTTATATAGACACCGGAGAGGACTAGGGTTGTACAAAGTCGGTTACAGAAAGTCGGTTACAGAGAAAGGAATCTTCATATCCGAATGCCAGGCTTGCCATCCACGCCAAGGAGAGTCCCATCCGGACACGGGAGAGAGTCTTCTATCTTGTATCTTCACAGCCCATCAGTCCGGCCCACGTCACATAGGCCGGACGCCCGAGGACCCCTTAATCCAGGACTCCCTCAGTAGCCCCTGAACCAGGCTTCAATGACGATGTGTCCGGCGCGCATATTGTCTTCGGCATTGCAAGGCGGGTTCCTCCTCCGAATACTCCAAAGCGACCTTTGAACACAGAAAACATGTCCGGCTCTGCAAAACAAATACCACACACCACCGCAGAGTACACTATTTCACGAGTCCAATCTGCTGACAACTTTTGTAGCGTGACATCACGTCGCCGCCCGGTCATTATTTCGAACCATTTTTAGCCTCCCGCACCACGTTCCAAGATGCGGTTTTATTGTCACGTCTTGTCGAAGCAGAGATCGTGTCCCCTTATTGCGGGATTCTCATCAATACGGGCCTGGGTAACCCAACCGTGCCGTTCGCATGGCCTTTGAGGAATGGGCGAGTTTTAAGGCAAGTGGGGAGGCGCTTGATATTCGCTGCCTTTATAAGGAGATAAGGATTCACCCCTTTCACCCATGCCTTCTCTCTCTCTACCCATTCTCGAGCTCCAGCGCCCGAGTCCACATCCTCTTCGCCTCAAGAAAGCACTCCAATCATGTCCGGCTCCGAAGCGCAGGGCAAGTGGATGGTCTCCTCCATCAAGGAGAAGGACATCACCAAGCTCCGGGAGGCCGGATATTTGGCCAAGGAAATCGCCCACCGGCTTCCGGCCAAGGGATAGATCGTCCCCACCCCAGAGCCCCATGAGAGGGTTGTGTTCATCCCCCACTTCGTCCGCGGGTTGGGATTCCCTCTCCACCCATTCGTCCGCGGACTCATGTTCTACTACGGGCTAGATTTCCACGATCTGGCCCCCAACTCCTTCCTCAACATCTCGGCATTCATTGTCGTGTGTGAGGCCTTCCTCCGAATCCCGCCCCACTTTGGATTGTGGCTGAAGATCTTCAATGTGAAGCCAAAGGTGGTGGGTGGCGAACACACAGAGTGCAGAGGTGCCATGGTGAGCAAGATGCCCAACGTTACATGACCCAAAGGTACCTTCGTGGAGACCGTTAAAGGGTGGCAACAACAGTGGTTCTACGTCACAGAGCCTTGTGACACCACCTGGGCCGCGGCTCCCGAATTCCAGCCCGGAGCTCCGATGCGGCTCATCTCCTGGCTAGAGAAGGGCCTGGACAGGTCTTTGTCAGACGAGCTGATAGCGCTTCAGACGCGCATTAGGAGCATGGTCGACAAAAACATAAAGCTTGTCAATGTGATCCAAGTGATGCTAGTTCGCCGGATCCTTCCATGCCAAAGCCGGACTTGCCATCTGTGGGAGTTTGATCTGGCTGAGCACCAGACCTTGCAACAGTTCTTCGGTACTACGCACGAAGAAATCTGGAAGGTGCTCTTCAAGGCCAACGAGACATGGCCGAAGACGACCGAGGACCGCGGGCACGACCTGGCCCGTCCCGCCAGTCTGGTAAGTCTTTCATATTTCAAGGTGTACCCTTTACTTGCTTTACTCAAGGAAGATGTCTAAGCTTCCCTATTTGTTTTTTCAGGGCTGGACAAAGAAGGCGGAGCGGATTCAGTGTCCAGCTCCGCTGCCCGAAGAACCAGCAATTCCACTTCTAACGAAGATGCTGGTTCCGGCACCCTATCAAGCACCGGACAAGAAGGCCAAGAAAAAGGCCAAGGAGACCAGAAGTGGCCTCCGCCGCAAGGGCGCTTCGGATATGACGTCCGAAGACGCCGAGACTCACTCCTCCGCCACCGAGGACGATGAGGAGGAGGAGGAAAGCAACTCTCCCCCAGAGGGGGAAAGGAAGAAAAGGGCGGCCTCCACACGTCTAGAGGCAGAGGCGTCCAAGAAGGGGAAGATCTCCCTCGCGGATAACTCCGCGTGGGATATCGACAGCAGCTCCGAGTGGCGCCCCAGGGATAAGCCCCTGGCCGAATCGTAAGTACTCAAAGACGCGCACATATATCCAGCTCCTTTACTCCCTGGTTTTAACATGTTGAATCATGCGCTACAGTCCAGCTCGCTCTGACCTCCAGCGATCCTCATCTTTGGGGGGTTCGCTGGATCCGAAGGTGATGGACATCGGGTCCCTTCCGGCGGCCTCTTCTCCCAAGGCCATGGATGACACCGAGGTGTTGTCCCAAATGATTCCAGGCCAAGAAAAGACGTAGGAGGCCGTCAGGGCGGCGCCGGATGGTGAAATCTCAACCGTCGGACACATGGGGGAGCAAATCCCCATGGAGACGGGCGATGGGGGCCATATCCAATTCGGCCCCTAGCCGAATACACTTCCGGAGACCTATGCAGCTCCGGAATCAGGCAAGCAGCCTCCTTCGAAAGAAGGAGGTGCACCGATTCCACTGGTGACCTCTGTCCATCCAGAGGCACCAGATACTCTACTGGAAGCGCTGTGAAGTGCTTCCATTGTTGAGGAACATCGTACCCTCATGGGTACAGTGATTGAGAGGATTCAGTCCGCGAAAAGCGGACTGACCGAGGCCTGCACAAGCCTTCTAACAGGCTTAGAGGTATGAGACACAATTTATGCAAAAGGAATGTCATAGTATAGACAGTAGCCCCTTGGACTCTGTTCAGTGTTCGGAAAGAAAATCCGGACAGAGGATCAAGTAATTTTTGCAGGAGACTAACCAAATATGTCTTATGTGAATAAGCAGGCGTCGTTGCTGGCTGCGACCTCTCATTCTGCCGAAGCCTCTGGACTGAGGCAGAGTCTGGAGCGGGCCAAGGAAGAGCTCGGCCGTGTAAAAAGCAGTTAGAAGACAAGCGAGGTATGCAATGACCTTTTGCTAATCCAGAAAGGATAAATAATTTGTGCTAATCATAGTGCCATGATTTTTGTTAGGAGCGGCGACCGAGGTGGAGACCCTCAAGAAGGCGCTGGCCGAGGCCGAGGAGAGAGCGGCAAAGGAACAAGCTGCCCGCGAAAAGCATGAGGCCAGGGTCGGCGAGGTCCAGCAGGAGCTCCGGGACGCCGTGAAGAAATGCGAGTCCTAGGAGCGCAATGTTGCGGATCAAGAGTCCGAACTTGCCAAGGCCCGCCAAAGCACACAAGATGCCCGGTCGAAGCCCAGGGCGCCCTCCAGGAAATCCAGGAGGCCAGGAAAATCGCGGCGGGTAAGGCTTTTATTATGCAGAGCAAGTATGTGAAGAAAAGGTACCTCTTACTGACCCGGATTTGGAGTTCTCCAGGGGCGTTTGCGGATCTGTCGCGCAGTGTTTCTGGCGCTGCAGAATTCTTTCGAGCTGAAGAGGGGAGCTCAACGGATAAGCTGTTCTGGTCGCAATACCTTGCGCCAAAGTATCCGGTGCTCTTTAGTGATCAGCTGAAACAGCTGACCGAACTGCATAGGGTGGCTGAACTGGCCATGAAGGATTTGATAATCCGTTTGTGGCCTGCCGAAGCCGTACCCAGCAGCTACTTCGGGCTCGTGAAGCGGCTGGTCAATGCCTGCCCTCGGCTTGATGACATCAAGCGGTCGGTCTGCATTGAAGTTGCACGGATGGCCTTCGCCCGTGCCAAGATACAGTGGGCGAAGATGGACGCCGTCAAGCTCGCGACCGAGGGACCGCCCGCTGGCAAGGAGCACCGCACGCCGGAGCGGTATTTTGATGATGTCCTCAAGGGATCCCGCATTGTAGAGGGCCAGTGTTCAAAAGACATTATCTTTGAATGAATACATTCATGTTATCTTGTCTTGTATGATGAAACAAAGCCGTTATGTAGTATAATACTTTTTATTTTATTAAAATTTTACCTCCTGTGCGGCCGTTTTTATTAAATCTGAGAGTTGGCCAGTCGTCGGCTTCAGCCCCCACGTAGGTAGTACGGGGGTGTTCGGGATGAATCTTGAAGGAAATATGCCCTAGAGGCAATAATAAAGTTATTATTTATTTCCTTATATCATGATAAATGTTTATTATTCATGCTAGAATTGTATTAACCGGAAACATGATACATGTGTGAATACATAGACAAACAGAGTGTCACTAGTATGCCTTTACTTTACTAGCTCGTTGATCAAAGATGGTTATGTTTCCTAGCCATAGACAAAGAGTTGTCATTTGATTAACGGGATCACATCATTAGGAGAATGATGTGATTGACTTGACCCATTCCGTTAGCTTAGCACTTGATCGTTAGTATGTTGCTATTGCTTTCTTCATGACTTATACATGTTCCTATGACTATGAGATTATGCAACTCCCGTTTACCGGAGGAACACTTTGTGTGCTACCAAACGTCACAACGTAACTGGGTGATTATAAAGGTGCTCTACAGGTGTCTCCGAAAGTACTTTTTGGGTTGGCGTATTTCAAGATTAGGATTTTTCACTCCGATTGTCGGAGAGGTATCTCTGGGACCATTACGGAACGAGTAAAGAGACTTGCCGGTAACGAGATTGAACTAGGTATTGAGATACCGACTATCGAATCTCGGGCAAGTAACATACCGATGACAAAGGGAACAACGTATGTTGTTATGCGGTTTGACCGATAAAGATCTATGTAGAATATGTAGGAGCCAATATGAGCATCCAGGTTCCGCTATTGGTTATTGACCGGAAACGTGTCTCGGTCATGTCTACATAGTTCTCGAACCCGTAGGGTCCGCACGCTTAAAGTTCGGTGACGATCGGTAATATGAGTTTATGTGTTTTGATGTACCGAAGGTAGTTCGGAGTCCCGGATGAGATCGGGGACATGACGAGGAGTCTCGAAATGGTCGAGACGTAAAGATCGATATATTGGATGACTATATTCGGACATCGGAAAGGTTCCAAGTGATTCGGGTATTTTTCGGAGTACCGGAGAGTTACGGGAATTCGCCGGGGAGTATATGGGCCTTATTGGGCTTTAGGGGAAAGAGAGAGAGGAGTCTGTGCGCCCCCCCAAGGCTTAGTCCGAATTGGACTAGGGGGAGGGGCGGCGCCCCCTCCTTCCTTCTCTTCTCTTTTCCCTTTTCTCCTCTCCTACTCCAACATGGAAGGGGGCGCGCCAAGGGTGGCCGGCCCCCTCCCTCTCCTCCACTCCTTTATATACGGGGAGGGAGGCACCCCCTAGAGACAACAATTGATCCCTTGGATCTCTTAGCCGTGTGCGGTGCCCCCCTCCACCATAATCCACCTCGTTCATATCGTAGCGGTGCTTAGGCGAAGCCCTGCGTCGGTAGAACATCATCATCATCACCACGCCGTCGTGCTGACGGAACTCTCCCTCAAAAGCTCGGCTGGATCGGAGTTCGAGGGACGTCATCGAGTTGAACGTGTGCTGAACTCGGAGGTGCCGTGCGTTCGGTACTTGATCGGTCGGATCGTGAAGACGTACGACTACATCAACTGCGTTGTGCTAACGCTTCCGCTTTCGGTCTACAAGGGTACGTAGACACACTCTCCCCTCTCGTTGCTATGCATCACCATGATCTTGCGTGTGCGTAGGAATTTTTTTGAAATTACTACGTTCCCCAACAAATCTAAACACTCTGGTCCAAGATTTTGGTCCTTGAAGGAGGTGTTGAGCGCAACGAACCAGGCAATCAGACTATGTGGCTTTATCAGCCTCACTTAGCCATAGGAGTTTGACAATAAAAATGTAGGCGCAGCCCCTAGTTAGCATTTAATCCGTACTAGGGTGTTGTAAACACCTGATCGGATGAAGGCCGATTCATCGCATAATGCGGAAAAAATCGCAAAAGATTTTTAACCTCCGAATAGCTGACCAGCTCTTGCCGCATCATGACAGTCAGTTTTCGGCTTTCTCTACTGAGGCGCTCATCCGGATAAACCAGGACACAATCGCAGTAGTCCTCCCTTTACTACCCTAGCCGATATAGCGGAACGTAAGGTAGTAAGCACAGGAGCCGAGCAACCCAACTATTGACCAAAGACATGATTCGGAGCAGATGCATATAATGCTAAAATTCGGGGTGCTGAACTATACTATAAAAAGTGCTCGGACTTTGTTGCCGCAGTGTGGAGCATAGTGAAGCCCCTGGCGAATTGAAAGCGTACCAAAGTGTACGTGTGCAATCGACAAGAATGACGAAATAAAATGAAGTAGTAAGCTAGTGCCACAAAAGCTGGGCCGCAAACTGCTTCAATTATAATTTGATTAATACGTCAAAGTGTATTTGTACAAGTAGTGCGATAAGCAACCTGGCTATTTAACATGCCAAGACCAAGGGGGAGCTGCGTGCACGTCCGAAAGACAGGTAGAATAATCATCGAGAAGAGCGTATAAAGAGTCCCCCACACATCTGATCTGCTTGCCGCCTTGGTGTATCCGTCCTTCGAAAGGACCGATTATCAGACCGCTGCGAGGGGCATGTGGAAGAGAAACCTGAAAAGGATAAAAAAGGAAAAGTGAAAGTATGTGTGTCCAAGGGAGGTCGAGCCGTATTATGGACCACAATTTGGTTATGCCTCCGTCTCTGCCCATGGTATTTTTAGTGCGTAATTATGTACGCGCGGTACGTATGCTGCCACTTGGTCGGGACTGAGATGGAGGTCGAATTGCTAGTATAACTCATGACGAGCCAGACTGTCATGTTGCGGAGTAGTCCGGACTCGTTTGACAGTGTCCGGGAGCGTGGCCGCTGAATTAAAGTTCTGCCTTAAAAGGCCACTCTGTACTTCCACTGCCAGGGCCGCGGTGTGCTCCTCGGTCCGGAGGGAGCGCTTCGTGTTTCCATTGACTGTTATGACACCGCGTGGTCCGGGCATCTTGAGCTTGAGATAAGCATAGTGTGGCACCGCATTAAATCGAGCAAATGCGGTTCGTCCGAGCAGTGTGTGATAGCCGCTGCGGAAGGGGATGATATCGAAGATCAACTCTTCGCTTCGGAAGTTGTCCGGAGATCCGAAGACGACCTCCAATGTGATTGAGCCCGTGCAACAGGCCTCTACACCTGGTATAACTCCTTTAAAGGTAGTTTTGGTGGGCTTGATCCTTGATGGATCGATGCCCATTTTGCGCACTGTATCCTGATAGAGCAGGTTGAGGCTGCTGCCGCCGTCCATGAGGACTCGCGTGAGGTGGAAGCCATCAATGATTGGGTCAAGGACTAGTGCGGCTGAACTGCCATGACGGATACTGGTCGGATGGTCCCTGCGATCGAAAGTGATCGGGCAGGACGACCATGGGTTGAATTTTGGGGTGACTGGCTCTATCGCATAGACGTCCCTAAGCGCGCGCTTGCGCTCCCTCTTGGGGATATGGGTAGCGTATATCATGTTCACCATTTTGACCTGAGGGGGAAACTTCTTTTGTCCCCCTGTGTTCGGTGGACGGAGCTCCTCGTCATGGTCCTCGCTTTGTGACCCCTTCTCCTTGTGCTTGGCATTTAACTTGCCGGCCTGTTTAAAAACCCAATAGCTTCTGTTGGTATGATTGGCTGGTTTGTCAAGGGTGCCGTGTATCTGACACGGATGGTCGAGTATGCGGTCCAAGCTGGATGAGCCCGGATTATTCCTTTTAAATGGCTTCTTCCGCTGGCCGGACTTGGAGCCACTGAATCCGGCGTTGACCGCTGTGTCATCTGTATTGTCACCATTGTTTTGACGCTTATGCCTATTGAACCGGGGCTTGCCGTTGCTATTCTTGGCTTCAGATGTGCCAGGTTCACTTGCATTATTATTGCTACGGCCTAGCCAACTATCTTTGCCCACGCAAAAGCGGGTCATTAGTGCCGTGAGGGCTGCCATGGACTTCGGCTTTTCCTGGCCGAGGTGTCGGGCGAGCCATTCGTCGTGGATGCTATGCTTAAAGGCCGCTAGGGCTTCGGCATCCGGACAGTCGACGATCTGGTTCTTTTTAGTTAAGAACCTAGTCCAAAATTTCCTGGCTGACTCTCCGGGCTGTTGGACTATATGACTTAAGTCATCTGCATCCGGAGGTCGGACGTATGTACCTTGGAAGTTGTCGCGCAAGGCGTCTTCCAGGTCCTCCCAGCTGCCAATGGAGTTTTCAGGCAGGCTGTTCAACCAGTGTCGAGCTGGTCCCTTGAGTTTTAGTGGGAGGTATTTGATGGCATGAAGATCATCTTCGCGGGCCATATGAATATGAAGAATAAAATCCTCAATCCACACCGCGGGGTCTATTGTCCCATCATATGATTCGCTATTCACGGGTTTAAACCCTTCTAGGAATTCGTGCTCCATTACCTCATCGGTGAAGCAGAGGGGGTGTGCGGCGCCTCTATATCAGGCCAAGTCGTGACGTAGCTCGGATGGAGTCTGTCTGCGGTTTTTGGCATAGACGTGATTATGCTTATCGCGTCCAGCTGGATGGCCGTCGTCGCGCGTCGGGGCGCGCCCCCGTGATCTGTAGATCGATCTGGTCTGACCTGCTCTATTGTCTAGGTCCTGCCGCAAGTCATATGTATAACCCCGAGCTGTTTTATCTATGCCTTTGCGGCGAGGTAGTATGGGCTGGTGTTCGGCTTGAGTTGCCGCTTTATCCCGGCCACGGGGTGGTCGATCAGCCGCATTACGCGTTGATGGTACGGGCTCAAGTGCCTCCTCATTGAATTGAGGTAGCAATTTGCGCTTTGGGTAACTTTTGGTTGCGCGCTCGAGGCCGTATTCCTCGGCTGCCAGGACATTAGTCCATCTATCATTGAGCAGATCTTGATCAGCTTGAAGCTACTGCTGCTTCTTTTTCAGGCTCCTAGCAGTGGCTATTAGCCGGCGCTTAAAGCGCTCCTGCTCGAGAGGTTCCTCAGGCATGATAAAATCCTCGTTGCCGAGGCTCACCTCATCCTCGGAGAGCGGAAGGTAGTTACTGTCCTCCGAGTCTTCGTTTACGGCCTGTTCATCGGGGCTGATTCGCCCATCTTCCCGTTCATCCTGTTTTTGGAGTTTGGATTAACGGGGTCTTCATTGTCCTCGGCATCGTCGAGAGTATTGTTTTCTCCTGTGCCGGTATTGCTGTCTTTTCCGCGGCGTGGCTTAGAGCGGCGCCGCTAATGTCGGCGCTTTGGCTATATCTCAGGAGGTTTGTCCTCGACTGGATCTTCCTTGTCATCGCCGCTATTCTCTTCGGGTGTATCCACCATGTACACGTCATACGAAGAGGTGGTCGTCCAGTGTCCGGTAAACGGCGGGTTTTGGGCCTGCTCTTCTCCGGCATCGTCATCCACACCGTCGATGTCTTCGGAGCCATAATCGAGCATGTCAGTTAAGTCCTCGACAGTGGCTATAAAGTGGGTGGTGGGTGGGATGTAAAATTCCCTGCTCTCAGCCCCTAGTCTGGGTTGGGCATAGTTCGGACATTGCTCCTCTGTAATGACAAGGGATCGCATTAAGTCCAGAGCCTCGCTTAAAGGCGAGGTTTGGCCCGAGAGAAGAGAGCCCGTGGAGTGCGGCGAGAGGGACACTCCTTGGCCGAACTCACACGATGTTGACTCCGAGGGTTCGGAGCCGGTGTCCGGAGAAGGGTCCGGCTCCATGATGGCTGCCAGCGACACTACTTCCTCCGGCTCTCCCACGATGGGCCTAATGGCCGCAGATAGTCCGGGGAGCTCAGGGAGCCCGTCTTCGGACCTGGCGATCCGCTCCGGATCTAAGGCAGAGCGGAGGTTAAGGGCGCGAATCCTTGGAAGATCAAGTCTCCTCGGATATCAGCGACATAGTCCAGATTTCCCAAACTAATCTGGTGACCTGGGGCGTAGCTGTCGATCTGCTCTAGATGGCCAAGCGAGTTGGCCCGCAGTGCGAAGCCGCCGAACACAAAGATCTGGCTGGGGAGGAAAACCTCCCCCAAGGCAGCGTTGTTGTAGATGATTGACGGAGCCATCAAACCTTTTGGTGACGATGAGCGGAACTCTCAATGAAAGCACCAATGTCGGTGTCAAAACCGGCGGATCTTGGGTAGGGGGTCCCGAACTGTGCGTCTAAGGTCGATGGTAACAGGAGACGGGGGACACGATGTTTACCCAGGTTCGGGCCCTCTCTATGGAGGTAATACCCTACTTCCTGCTTGATTGATCTTGATGAATATGAGTATTACAAAAGTTGATCTACCACGAGATCGTAATGGCTAAAACCCTAGAAGTCTAGCCTATATGATTATGATTGCCTCTACGGACTAAACCCTCTGGTTTATATAGACACCGGAGGGGACTAGGGTTGTACAAAGTCGGTTACAGAGAAAGGAATCTTCATATCTGAACGCCAGGCTTGCCATCCACGCCAAGGAGAGTCCCATCCGGACACGGGAGAGAGTCTTCTGTCTTGTATCTTCACGGCCCATCAATCCGGCCCACGTCACATAGGATGGACGCCCGAGAGGACCCCTTAATCCAGGACTCCCTCATCCTTCGTCGCATTTTCCCCTGCCTCCCTGTAGCTTATCTTGTCTGCTTCTCCCACAATCGCCAATGGCACCGATCCGTCGTCATCGCTCAGCCACTCCGCCGTCATCAGAGGACAGCTCCAGCTAGGAGGTTACACCGCAGCGGTGGCGCAGTCCCCGGCGTAGTGTAGTGCGCGTGGCGTCCCTGTTGGGTGTGCGCGGAACACCCACCACACGCTCCGCCGCCGGTGCCCGTCGGCAGCTGTTGCCTGCCGCCGTCGCTGCCACATCACCGTCGAAAGCCAGGGCCATCGCCCGCTCCGCCGCCACGGCCCGAAGGCAGGAGGTGGCCATCGTGGCCGCCACCCCACTGCCGGCCACCGTGGCCATCACCCGCTCCGCCACCGCGGCCCGAAGGCGGGAGGTGGTAGTCGTGGCCGCCACCCCATCGTCGGCCGTCGTGGCCGCCAGCCCACCGTCGACCGCCGGGGTCATCACCCGCTCCGCCACCGCCGCCCGAAGGCGGGAGGCGGAGGTGGATGCCCGCACATGCGTCAGCGACCTTGCGCGCTACACCGAGTTCCTGCGGAAGGAGGCGGAGTGCCTCGTCGAGCATGCAAAGAGCCTTATCGCCGCCGTGGCCGTGGCACACGCCGCCTCAGAGGCAAGGAATTGGGAGATCTACAAGGAGAACCACTGCTTCGAGAGGGGTCGTCTGGAGCGGCAGAGAGCGTTCGAGGTGAGCGTCGCTGAAGCTGCAACAGCGGCAGGCACCGTATTGTGGTTGCCCAGCTCGTCGGTAGGCCCCTCCTCCTCCGCCTCTTACTGAGCGCGCTCGGCAGAGGAGAGGCAGCCGGAAGTAGTACAAAGCCCCTCCGTAGTAGTAGTAGTAGTATTTAGGGGCTATTTTGTTCAGTTCATCTGACTACAGATGTGGTGGAATTGTACAACGTACTTAAAATTAGCTAGTATATATAGTTGAACTAGCTATTTCAGTACGTGGTTGGCAACAATTGGGGAAAAGTTTGGTCGGTTCAGCTGTCGAGTTGAACTATTTGTATAAATTAAGAATGACTGCTTAATCTATGAATGAAATCTATGCTTAATTACTGAATTTTAGTTGCAAAAATTAGATACTGCTAGTGATTTTTAGCTTCATATTTTGATAAATCGCAGTGTTACAAGGTTGACAAATGGCAATGTTACTAGATCAACAAATGTCAATCTTTCCAGTTTGACAAATGGCAACATACCCAATATGACAGATGCAAATCTTACCAACTTGTTTGTAAGTGGTTGCACACGGGTCATCCAAAAGAACCGTTTGCGTTGAAGAGATGCACAAATCCTGCTCTCACTTTGGATCATGTCATCCCGGGATCGACGGGCGTGGCGCGGTAGGACGGAGCCAGCGGCGCTGAGAGGTAGCGTTCGACGGCGGCATCCCATGCCGCTGAGGGGGGCGCGCGCATGGAGAGGAAGGCGGGCGGCCATGGAAGCCAAAGGGCTCGCTTCCCAGTGAGCATGTGCAGCGTACAGCTCGCACGCTTCCCGGTGAGCCTGCGCATTCTAGGACAGCTTGCACGCCTCTCGGTCAGCCTGCACACCGGACTGCGCTCGCACGCATCTCGTTCAGTCAAGGTCAAGCAGCTGTCCGCACGGCACGTCCTACAACCATAACCAAGACACGTGGCGTCACGTGAATGGTTAACATAACGCACACGATTTGGATTATACAAACGTTTGAGATACTAAAGTGGTAGTTATTTTTTCAAAATGCCTTTGTTGGCTGTCATTATTCGAGTGCGCCTTCTCTCGAAATGGACACGAAAAATATCACAGCATGTTGGGTGCCATTCCATGATAGCATGCCAAGTTTCATGAATTTCAGACGAGTTTTGGATTTACTAGAATTTAAAAATAAAGTATCTCAACATTTTGCCGGCAATCAACGGTGCTTTGGTGTTTGAAATTCATTCCCATTTCTTGCATGGGACCTAAGCATGCACCCAAGGACACAGATTTGATTTTTCAACCAATTTATATGCATTGGAGCATGTGCATGTAGTTCAAATTTGAATTATGCACATAAATGCATTGAAAACTCAGTTAATGCATAAAAATGTCCAAACGAACCCCGAAAAATCACAAAAATTGACACAACGCTCATGTTGTTCTATGTTGACACGAGAAAAAATTTGAAAGCAATAAGAGGCAATGGATATCATTTCGTCCCCAAAGGTGGGACGTTCCCTACCGAAACCATCATGCTTATTGTGAGAAGCTCTGGTTTGTGAGAAGCATATACCCAAACCTGCCCCAAATGGGACAAAAAATTTACCACGTCATGTTGATGCCGCTCCATGATAGCATGCCAATTTTCATGAATTTCAGACGAGTTTTGGATTTACTAGAATTTAAAAACCAGGTATCTCAATGTTTTGCCGGCAATCAACGGTGCCCTGGTGTTTGAAATTCATTACCATTTCTTGCATGGGACCTAAGCATGCACCCAAGGACACAGATTTGATTTTTCAACCAATTTATATGCACTGAAGCATGTGCATGTAGTTCAAATTTGAATTATGCACATAAATGCATTGAAAACTCAGTTAATGCATAAAAATGTCCAAACGAACCCCGAAATATCACAAAATTTGACACAACACTCCTGTTGTTCTATGTTGACACGAGAAAATTTTTGAAAGCAATAAGAGGCAATGGATATCGTTTCGTCCCCAAAGGTGGGACGTTCCCTACCGAAACCATCATGCTTGTTGTGAGAAGCTCTGGTTTGTGAGAAGCATACACCCAAACCTGCCTCAAATGGGACAAAAAATTTACCATGGCATGTTGATGCCGCTCCATGATAGCATGCCAAGTTTCATGAATTTCAGACGAGTTTTGGATTTACTAGAATTTAAAAACCAGCTATCTCAATGTTTTGCGGGCAATCAACGGTGCCCTGGTGTTTGAAATTCATTACCATTTCTTGCATGGGACCTAAGCATGCACCCAAGGACACATATTTGATTTTTCAACCAATTTATATGCACTGGAGCATGTGCATGTAGTTCAAATTTGAATTATGCGCATAAATGCATTGAAAACTTAGTTAATGCATAAAAATGTCCAAACGAACCCCAAAAAATCACAAAAATTGACACAACACTCCTGTTGTTCTATGTTGACACGAGAAAATTTTTGAAAGCCATAAGAGGCAATGGATATCGTTTCGTCCCCAAAGGTGGGACGTTCCCTACCGAAACCATCATGCTTGTTGTGAGAAGCTCTGGTTTGTGAGAAGCATATACCCAAACCTGCCCCAAATGGGACAAATTTTTTACCACGGCATGTTGATGCCGCTCCATGATAGCATGCCAAGTTTCATGAATTTCAGACGAGTTTTGGATTTACTAGAATTTAAAAACCAGGTATCTCAATGTTTTGCCAACAATCAACGGTGCCCTGGTGTTCGAAATTCATTACCATTTCTTGCATGGGACCTAAGCATGCACCCAAGGACACAGATTTGATTTTTCAACCAGTTTATATGCAGGAGCATGTGCATGTAGTTCAAATTTGAATTATGCACATAAATGCATTGAGAACTCAGTTAATGCATAAAAATGTCCAAACGAACCCCGAAAAATCACAAAAATTGACACAACACTCCTGTTGTTCTATGTTGACACGAGAAAATTTTGAAAGCAATAAGAGGCAATGGATATCGTTTCGTCCCCAAAGGTGGGACGTTCCCTAGTGAAACCATAATGCTTGTTGTGAGAAGCTCTGGTTTGTGAGAAGGATATACCCAAACCTGCCCCAAATGGGACAAAAAATTTACCACGACATGTTGATGCCGCTCCATGATAGCATGCCAAGTTTCATGAATTTCAGACGAGTTTCGGATTTACTAGAATTTAAAAACTAGGTATCTCAATGTTTGCGGCCGAGTGACGGTGGCAGGGTGTTTGACATTCATTCCCATTTCTTGCATGAGACCTAAGCAGGCAACCAAGGACACGGATTTGAATTTTCAACTAATTTATATGCATTAGAGCATGTGCATGTAGTTCAAATTTGAATTATGCACATGAATGCATAGAAAACTCAGTTAATGGATAAAAATGTCCAAGCGAACCCCGAAAAATCCCAAAAATTGACGCAACACTCCTGTTGTTCTATGTTGACACTAGGAAAAAAATTTGAAATCGAGAAGAGGCAACGGATATCGTTTCGTCTAGAAAGGTGAAACGTTCCCTACCGAAACCATCACACTTGTTGTGAGAAGCTCTAGTTTATGAGAAGTTTATACCCAAACCTGCCCCAAAATGGGACAAAATTTTTACCACGGCATGTTGATGCCGCTCCATGATAGCATGCCAAGTTTCATGAATTTCGGACGAATTTTGGATTTATTAGAATTACAAAAGCAAGTACGTCGACGTTTGCCGGAGAGCCACGGTGTCGTGGTGTTCGAATTTCATCCCCATTTCTTGCATGGGACATAAGCATAAACCCATGGACACATATATGATTTTACAACCCATGTTGGTGCACCGGAGCATGTGCACGTAGTTTAATTTTGAATTGTGCACCTGAAATGGCTAGAAAACCAACTTAATGTATAAAATGTTCAAACGAACCCTGAATAATTCCAATTCTTTTACGACACACATATAGTTGCATGTTCACTGCAGATAAAAGGTCTAGCAATTCAAACACCGTCCATTGTCGCCGTGACCCCATTATGTAATTCAAATCAAGATGAAAAATCAAGTAGATCGCACACAGTTTATTATCACCAACCGTGTGAGATGCATCACAAAATATCCTGGAGCACCGTCGGTGTATATATAGTACACCTATGGCTTACGCGAGAAGGTGCGTCGGTTACAGTCCATAGCCGGCGTCTCAAGCACACTAGCTTGCTCCCCAAATATCATTTCACTGTTCAATCATCGCCGGTGAAAGATGGGCACGTGGACCCGCGTCGTGAGGGCAACTTCGGTGGCCCACTCCGGCGAGAGCGCGGCCGCAGCCGCCATGCGCGTGCTAACAAGGTGCATGAGCACGGCCGCAATCTGCGACCGGGCGGCCAGGGCAGCCCAAACGGCCACTATTGCTTCTCAGGTGGCGGCAGCAACATCTGCCTCAGGGATAGCAACTGGCGAGAGCGGCACGGCAACTGTCCGTTTCACAACGGCGGCCTTAGCCCTGATGGAGGCCGCCCACGATCATGTCGAGGCCGCCCACGCCCAGCTTGTGGCGGTCACCGCACAAATCGAACGAAGCTTCTCTGACAACGGTCGGCAACCCACGGCTGAAGAGTTGGCAATCGCCGAGAGCGTTCGAGCAGCCGTCCGTTCCTCCGCCGCATACCTTGCGACGACGGAGCCCGTCCAATCCCAGATCGCGGCCGCCCACGCCCAGCTCGTGGCGGCCTTTTCCAAAGAGATGCCGGACGCGGATGGCGAGATGCTTGTCGAGTATGGTGCGATGGATGCCATGGAGCCCCTTCCCCAGGAGGTCGTCGGGCGCGAGCTGGACATGGAGGCGGCGGCGGAGATCGACGAGCACCAGCTGTAGTACTAGTACTCTTTGTTTTGTTTAATTAAGAGCGTCGGTTTTTAATTTTTTAGAGTAATGTTTAGGTCAGCTAGCTCTGTTAATTGCTGAACTTGCTCGATTAAGAAGTGTGGGTGTGTTGTAGTCTCCTTTGTGTACCCTAATTATGCAATGACGTGGATGAACACTGTAACCATGGAAATTTGAACCAAATTTTTTGACGTTCAAACTCATCACACACTGGTTAAGCTATCTGAATCGTTTGTGATGTTCACATATCGTACACAGTTCTGAATAAGGGACCGTGTCTGATGACACTTTACGCGCCAGTTTTTTCGCTGAAGCGATTCCAAATTTTCGGCTTTCGCGGAAGTATCTACCTCCCCGCCCCCTCCCCCTTACCAAAAGCCACATTTCCCCTGTTTCTGCCTTCCTTTCCAAGTTGAAACCTTCACTCCTTGCTTGCAGCGCCGCCTCCTCGCCGACGACCCTCCTTCACGCTGCTCGGCCTCGTCTATCCAGGCAGGTAATCCACACCCGTCCCCCATCCTCCTCCTCCTTCCACATCCCACATGCCCCGACCGCCAGCGCGAGTGCGACACCTTCCACCAAAATCACCGGCCCCTCCACCAAATAAGCGCCGCCCTAAGCCATGGTGCAGGCAGTTTAGCCAGGATCTCAAGGAGCATTTGGCAGCGGAGAAGCAAATCACGGTCACACGCGCGGATGAGGTCGCGATGGCTGCTATTCGTGCCGACCCCCAGATCTTGGAGGAGCACCTTGCCATTTGCTAGCTACGCCGGTTAAGCATGCTCGGTTTACCCGTTGCGTGTGCTGCTCTTGCCTTTCCTTCACAAGTTCTAGTGAATTCTGCTATCTAATTTTACCATGCAATCTATTGCTCTAGTTTATATGTTCTATATGTCATGCAGTGTGGTGCTCACTTATTAACTATTTTGTTAATTAGTTGTCGTCTTCAGTTAACTGTTTGGTTCAATTTTGCAAATGTGATGTTCAATTCTTCAGGCAGCAATTTTGTATTGTCTTCCATGTGAGAAATAAATCGAATTTATCTTTACAAAATACATGAGAAACGAATACAATTGCTATATTTCCAAGTTGTCAAGCATGCTTGGTTTGGTTATACATTGTGTAATGTGGTGCTCAGTTAACGTTTGGTTCATTTGTGTTGTGGTGTTTAGTTAACTGTTTGGTTCAATTCTGCAATGCGATGTTCAATAGTTGTGGGTGCATTCTGTTATTGTATACAATGTGAGGAATAAATTGAATTTGGCTGTAGTAAATACATGAGAAACAAATACAACTGCTATATTTCCAAGTTGTTAAGCATGCTTGGTTTGGTTAACTGTCTGATCTTCTATTAGGAGTATGTTATATTGTGCAATGTGGTGCTCAGTTAACGTTTGGTTCATTTGTTGTGGTGTTTAGTTAACTGCTCGGTTCAATTCTGCAATGCGATGTTCAATTGATGTGGCTGCATTCTGTTATTGTATACCATGTGAGGAATAAATCGAATTTGGCTGCACTTAATACATGAGAAACATATACAAGTGTTATATTTCCTAGTTCTTAATCATGCTTGGTTTGGATAAATGGGTTTTCCATGTGGCTTGAATTAATCTGGTGAATCTGCAATGTGCTTATTTTTCATCAACATATTTTACTGATAGCATGCGAACCCTTACTTAACCTGATGACTAACTACCTTATATGTGTTTCAGGGAAACAATGGGAAGCACTGAGGTTTACAATCGAGGTTAGCACGTGCATGGTCCGTTGTCTAATAACACATTATTGTGCAATTGCAGGAACCATTCTAATATTTAGGTTTTTAACAATTTGATCTTGCACATGTAGGTCCTGCTGTCAGAGGTTTTGACCCACTGTTCGACCCTTTTTGCATATGGGGAAATGAGTTGTCCATGAATATCATCAATCAAATCAAGAAACTCAGAAAGATTGTTAGGATAAAGAAATTAGCAACAAAAAACAACAAGATCTTTGTCTGCACAATGAAGAAGACATCAGTTCACTACAAGATGGTACTAACTATTATACCTTGCTTTTTTTATTCCTTTGCCCCATTTTCAATATAGAGAAGATATTTATGCACATCCTTGTTTTCAGGCCTTTCCAAAGCAGTTCACTGATGATTACCTCTCAAACCACCTCTATGGTCAGGAGGCGAGGAAGGTTTTCATACAACACCCATGGTTCAATATTGAAGTGTTTCTGGAGAGGACGAAGGACGGACGGTCAATCATCCACAGGCACTGCCCTAAAGTTGCAAAGACCTTCAACATGAATGAAGGCTCAATATTCGCTTTCTGCTTCAGCAGTTTTCCAGATGAGATGCATCTGTCTATATACTGTCTATGATGCTAATTTCGAAAGGTTCTACATGTTGCATGTGAAACTTGGTGCTGATGCAGTTGTGTAATGGGGTAGCTGAGTGCTGAAGCTATATCATGTTGTACTCTGATGTATTTCAATTATGAAATTCTGCTTCTTAATATGGAAATGAAATATATCACGTGCTTAATATGAATGTCAATTAGATTAATAAATGGATTATTAATAATAAGGCAATTAGCCTGCTAATTGGGTCTTGCTATTGCAAACGGTTATTGAATAAATACCGTGGGCGATGACCTCAGGCAACGCACACAGTTTCTAGGAATAAACCGTGTTGGATCAATGAACAATCACACACGACTTTCTCTTGAAAACTGTTTGCGTTAGGCCACCTTGCGCAAACGTTTACCACATAAAAACGGTGTGTGATGGACAGCCTTTGCCACACAGTTTCTTCTACGGACCGTGTGTGATGCATTCAATAACGCAAACGATTTAACGGGAAAAATTGTGTGTGATGTACCTGTGAACGGAAATGTTTTCCTTGTAGCAACTGTGTGGGATGTACATATGAACGGAAACGTTTAGCGGGGACTGGCTGTGTGGGATGTACTTGCGACCGGAAACAATTTCGCTTGTATAATTGTATTTTTAGCTCTACTATACGTATTTCCATATTTGAGTGCTCGCCGGTCGCACACGACCTCATTTTGCCGAGCGTGTGTGCCAGGAGGGCATATCCCCGACGGTTTCTGGGTCGTGTGGGAAGGACCCCCCCTATCGCCCACACTCACTAGGCGACGGTTTCAAATGCGAAAGGGGTTAAAAACTGTTTGTATAGCACCGACGCGTACTAGTGCTACTTGAGAGTTTGCTTAGTGATATATCATTTTAATCGTGTGCAAGTTATATATAATAAAGTTTAGTTTGAGTTTTTGCTTTCTTTACTTTCATGTTGCAAATAAAGAAACGATATAAGAAAGAAAGAAAATGAGAAAGGAAACAAATCAATAAGATCATATACTAATCCTATGGTAGGTGATGTCACCACATAAGGGAAAGTATAAGTAGGAAATTTTATTAGAGATTGACAAACATAGCATTAGTCAATGATGCAACTCATGAAAGAATTAATAAGGAAGAGAAGATTCACATATAAATATACTATCCTAGAAATCATTTGTGATTATGAGCCTTCATCAAAATATTATATGCCAAAATTGTTGACGTTGCATAAGGAAGACAACTTAATGGTTTATGTTTGTTTATATTCACATAGAAGTCATATTGTCATAGATCCTTCAACATGTGGTGCTTGCCCCTATCTTTGCTGGCCAAAAATTTCGCACTAAGTAGAGATACTACTTGTGCATCCAAAAACCCTTAAGCCCAAATCTTATTTTCAAGTGTCCACCATACCCACCTAGGGATTGAGCAAGATCTCTCAAGTAAGTTGTCATCGGTGCAAAAAGCAATAAAAATTGCTTCTAAAAGTGTGGGATCATTTAGTGTAAGAGAAAATTGAGCCTTGTACGAACTTGGATGACAAAGAATAAAAGCGACAGACTGTATAATAAAGGTTGTCATCTTAAGGGGCAATACAATGTGACGTTCTTTTGCACTAAGGGATTGAGCATACAAACAAATAAGCGCATGGCAACCTCTGCTTCCCTCTGCGAAGGGCCTATCTTTTACTTCCATGTATTGACTTTTATGCAAAGAGTCAAAGTTTTCCTTCTGTTCCTTTTTATTTTTCTCTTTTGGCAAGCATCATGTGGTGAGGAAAGATCTAGGCACATATGTCCAGCTGAATATAGATAGCATAAGTTATTATTGTTGACATCACCCTTGAGGTGAATATGTTGGGAGGCGAAACTATAAGCCCCTATCTTTCTATGTGTCCGGTTGAAACGTTTTGCTCATGGGTACGAGGTGAGTGTTAGCAATCATAGAAGACTATATGATGGTTGAGTATGTGGATTTGCCTAAAGGCTCCGACACATGACCCTTCCTGAAAAGATGATGAATTGTAGTTGCAAAGTTGACTGAGAACATAGTTTGTTGGTTTCTAATAGAGTTTTTGCTTTATACTTCGATTATGTGATGAACTGTTACTTATTCTTGAGAAGTGTATGATAAAAGTTCTATGATAAAAGTCTTATGTTTAAATTTGTTGCTGTTATAATAATCAACATGATGCTTCTATGTCCGTATTTTGTTTTTATCGACACCTCTCTCTCAAAGCATGTGGACATATTTTTCGATTTCGGTTTTCGCTTGAGGACAAGCAAGGTCTAAGCTTGGGAGTTGATACGTCCATTTTGCATCATGTTTTCTTACTGTTATTTATAATGTTTTTATCTATAATAATGTTTTATGGAGTAATTCTAATGCCTTTTCTCTCACAATTTGCAAGGTGCACACCAAGGGGGAGAATTCCGGTAGCTGGAAATCTGGACCTGGAAAAGCTACGTCAGGCCACATATTCTGCACAACTCCAAACAAGCTGGAACTTCACGGAGATTTTTTATGGAATATTTAAGAATTATTGGAGCAAATAACTACCAGAGGGGGCCCACCAGACGGGCACAACCCACCTGGGCGCGCCAGGGAGCTCACGCGCGCCCGGTGGGTTGTGCCCTCCTCGGCCCACCTCCGGCGCCCATCTTCTGGTATATAGGTCATTTTGACCTAGAAAGAAAAATAAGAAAAGGCTTTCGGGACGGAGCGCCGCCGTCTCGAGGCGGAACTTGGGCAGGAGCACTTTTGCCCTCCGGCGGAGCGATTCCGCGGGGGGGACTTCCCTCCCGGAGGGGGAAATCATCGTCATCATCATCACCAACAACTCTCCCATCTTGGGGAGGGCAATCTCCATCAACATCTTCACCAACACCATCTCATCTCAAACCCTAGTTCATCTCTTGTGTTCAATCTTGTTACCCGAACTATAGATTGGTGCTTGTGGGTGACTAGTAGTGTTGATTACATCTTGTAGTTGATTACTATATGGTTTATTTGGTGGAAGATTATATGTTCAGATCCATTATGCTATTTAATACTCCTCTGATCATGAACATGTTTATCATTTGTGAGTATTTACTTTTGTTCTTGAGGTCACGGGAGAAATCATGCTGCAAGTAATCATGTGAATTTGATATGTGTTCGATATTTTGATAGTATGTATGTTGTGATTCCCTTAGTGGTGTCATGTGAATGTTGACTACATGACACTTCACCATATTTGGGCCTAAGGGAATGCATTGTGGAGTAGCAATTAGATGATGGGTTGCGAGAGTGACAGAAGCTTAAACCCCAGTTTATGCGCTATTCCGTAATGGACCGATTGGATCCAAAAGTTTAATGCTATGGTTAGAATTATTCTTAATACTTTTCTCGTAGTTGCGGATGCTTGCGGGAGGGTTAATCATAAGTAGGAGGTTTGTTCAAGTAAGAACAACACCTAAGCACCGGTCCACCCACATATCAAATTATGAAAGTAGCGAACACAAATCGAACCAACATGATGAAAGTGACTAGATGAAATTCCCGTGTACCCTCAGGAACACTTTGCTTATCATAAGAGACCGTTTTGGCCTGTCCTTTGCCTCAAAAGGATTGGGCTACCTTGCTGCACTTTTGTTACTACTATCGTTACTTGTCCGTTACAAATTATCTTGCTATCAAACTACTCAGTTACTTACAATTTCAGCACTTGCAGACATTACCATACTGAAAACTATTTGTCATTTCCTTTTGCTCCTCGTTGGGTTCGACACTCTTACTTATCGAAAAGAGCTACAATTGATCCCCTATACTTGTGGGTCATCAGTCACCTGTGTGCGAAGCACGTCGGTAGAACCAGTCTCATGAACGCGGTCATGTAATGTCGGTCCGGGCCGCTTCATCCAACAATACCGCCGAATCAAAGTAAGACGTTGGTGGTAAGCAGTATGACTATTATCGCCCACGACTCATTGTGTTCTACTCGTGCATATAACATCTACGCATAGACCTGGCTCAGATGCCACTGTTGGGGAACACAGTATTTCAAAAAATTTCCAACGATCACGCAAGATCTATCTAGGAGATGCATAGCAACGAGACGGGAGAGTGTGTCCACGTACCCTTGTAGACCGAAAGCGGAAGCGTTTAGTAACGCAATTGATGTAGTCGAACGTCTTCACGATCCAACCGATCCAAGTACCGAACGTACGGCACCTCTGTGTTCAGCACACGTTCAGCACGATGACGTCCCTCGAGCTCTTGATCCAGTTGAGGACGAGGGAAAGTTCCATTAGCACGACGGCATGGCGACGGTGATGATGAAGTTACCGGCGCAGGGCTTCGCCTAAGCACTACGACGATATGACCGAGGTGGTGAACTGTGGAGGGGGCACCGCACACGGCTAAGAGATGTCTGTTGTCTCTTTGGGGTGCCCCCCGCCTCTGTATATAAAGGGGGGGGGGGAGGAGGTGGTGGCCGGCCTAAGGGGGCACGCCATAAGGGGGGAGTCCTACTTGGACTCCTAGTCCAAGTAGGATTCGCCCCCCTCCTTCCTTCCACCGGAGAGGGAAAAAGGGGAAGGGAGAGAGAGGGAGAAGGAAAGAGGGGGGCCGGCCCCCTCCCCTAGTCCAATTCGGTTTGGGCAAGGGGGGGCGCCCCTCTCACGTGGCCTTTCTCCTCTCCTCCAATAAGTCCCAATAGGCCCAATACTTCTCCCGGGGGGTTCCGGTAACCTCCCGGTACTCCGGAAAAATGCTCGAACCATTTGGAACCATTCCGATGTTCAAATGCAACCTTCCAATATATGAATCTTTACCTCTCGACCATTTCGAGACTCCTCGTCATGTCCGTGATCTCATCCGGGACTTAGAACAAACTTCGGTCATCAAATCACATAACTCATAATACAAATCGTCATCGAACGTTAAGTGTGCGGACCCTACGGGTTTGAGAACTATGTAGACATGATCGAGACACATCTCTAGTCAATAACCAATAGCGGAACCTGGATGCTTATATTGGTTCCTACATATTCTACGAAGATCTTTATCGGTCAAACCGCATAACAACATACGTTATTCCCTTTGTCATCGGTATGTTACTTGCCCGAGATTCGATCGTCGGTATTATCATACCTAGTTCAATCTCGTTACCGGCAAGTCTCTTTACTCGTTCCGTAATGCATCATCCCGTAACTAACTCATTAGTCACATTGCTTGCAACGCTTATAGTGATGTGTATTACCGAGAGGGCCCAGAGACACCTCTCCGATACTCGGAGTGACATATCCTAATCTCGATCTATGCCAACTCAACAAACACCACCGGAGACACCTGTAGAGCATCTTTATAATCACCCAGTTACGTTGTGACGTTTGATAGCACACAAAGTGTTCCTTCGGTATTCGGGAGTTGCATAATCTCATAGTGAGAGGAATATGTATAAGTCATGAAGAAAGCAATAGCAATAAAACTAAACGATCATTATGCTAAGCTAACGGATGGGTCTTGTCCATGACATCATTCTCCTAATGATGTGATCCCGTTCTTCAAATGACAACACATGTCTATGGTCAGGAAACTTAACCATCTTTGATTAACGAGCTAGTCAAGTAGAGGCATACTAGGGACACTTTGTTTTGTCTATGTATTCACACATGTATCAAGTTTCCGGTTAATACAATTCTAGCATGAATAATAAACAATTATCATGATATAAGGAAATATAGATAACATCTTTATTATTGCCTCTAGGGCATATTTCCTTCAAATAACACGCTTATTAATTGATTCATGAATTGATTTGCGGTGTGGCCAGCAAGTTATTTCATGTAGTACATATTTGTGCTTCCTTTTTCTCTGTTAGTCTTTTGACAAATTGTTGTTAATTGTTGTAACATATGTTTATTTTGCATTTATATACCTTTGCGTGCTACATAATGCCCATTTGGAGATGGTATATAAAATGACTATCTATTTTGTTTCCCTTCATCTATGGGATTTTGTTTTCTGTATTTGCTTCATGCATTGGCGAAATGTGGTATCTAATCCTTAGGTGTTTTTTCTTACACTTATTTACTCTTAGCAAAATTTTGCGTCAGAGATTAGTATATACACTGTTGTTGCTTATCCAAGAAATGGTTCAAGAAGGTGAGACTGGCCTTCAATTTTCAGTGATTTGTTTCCTATAAATGCTATGGTTTAATGTTCACATCTTATAATTTCTTGATCTGCTATTGGTTTCATAACTGGATTTAAGATTTGTTTCTATCCATGCAGATAGAATACTTCGCAAGAAATTTAGGTGTAATTAACATCGTGGCCGCATATAGTGATAATGTCTAATGTGGCAATGTAAACCATGTATCATTTTTTTGTGAGACCCCATAACCAAGGTGAAAAGTAAAATCCGTTGATTTTGGGATATAGTATATATGACTGTGGTTATAAATTCCATTCCACATTTTCTACCATGTAGTTGCAACTTAAAGATGGTAATTTGTTGGTATGCAGTTTGAAATGAATTGTGGTGGTTATTTATATTGATTCGATGTTTCTAACTAAATATATGTCCCTTACAGTTAACTTCTATAGATAACTAATAACTTTTTCATTCAGGATAGTCCTTCATACGTGGAGTGCTAAGTATTTAAGACAACTAAATTTAATCAAAAAATATTGCAACTGATTCCCGCAGCAACGCGCGGGGTATCATCTAGTTTGATAAAACATACTCCCTTCGTCCGAAAAAGGTTGTCCCGAGGTTGTCCCTCAAATGAATATATCTAGCAATAACTTGGTGCTACATAAATCCATTTGAGGGACCAGCTTTTTCGGACAGATGGAGTATTTGGTAAGCACTGTTGATCTAGAAAAAAAAAATTATGCAGATAGGCGGTGCCCTCACGCGCGCGGTGCAACTCCGCCCCTCTTCTCTTCATGCTCCTTCCAGCGAGGAGGAGGTTTATGACACATAACCCTCCAGTGCAAAGCCCCCACATCCCCTTATCAAAGCGAGGCGGCTCCTCTGTTGGTTCATGGATGGCCGCCGCTGGAGCACCACACGTCGGCGACGAGAAGGCTACAATGCACCACCCACTCTGAAGATAAGGTCAGATTCATGGCTTCCCGCGGCTACTTGCTGGGATCTGGCCGGGAGAGTGATGAGGGGGGGGGGGAGAGGAGTAGGGCGTGTGGAGAGGGGAAATGGGTCAGCCGAGATAGAGGGTGCCAAGCTGTCGCTTGTTCGTGTGGGTGCCAGTTTCAGAGAACGCTTCTTATGATATGACGTGGCAACACTCTCTGCTTTAGGATTCGTGCGCCTCATCCGATGGCAGTTGGCGCGTTCGTTGGTAATCCTTAAACATCTGACGTTTGTCAGATAGCTTTTTCGTTTTTTTGATTAAAAAAACACTTTCTTTCTTGTTCTCCAACCCAACACAACAACCACCTTTTCGCACTCCACATCCGCCCGTCTCCCCCTGCGAAGGAAGTATCTTCCCGGATCCGGTACGCCCACCCAACATAAGAGTGACCCCCACACGTCAGCGCTCAATCCATACCAAACCGCTCCGTGTACACGCGAGCCCCTTCCGCACGCAGATCCGCCCACACACCGCCTCGGAGCAGCCGAACTGCCCACCGCCTCGCACCCCGCTGTCCGCCTCCTGACTCGACACCGGTGACCCTCCCACTGGCAAATCGGCCCAACCTGGCTCTGGCCCCACGCGTCAGGGACCGCAGCCGGACACCGCATCCCCCATCATCTATCTCTATCTGATCGGATATCTTTTTGGTTACGGCTCCAGATTTTTTTGCTCCCCCCTATAAACTCACTTCCCCCGTGCGCCTCCGTCGTCCTCCCCTCCCTCGCGAGTCCGAAGTCAAGGCGAAAACCCTCGAGGCGAAGCGAGAGTCAGATAGGGATACCCGCGAGAGACGAGAGTCGAGTGAGAGGGTGGAAGGGAAGCCGCGATGAAGCTCAACGTGAAGACCCTCAAGGGCACAAGCTTCGAGATCGAGGCGACCCCCGAGTCCTCGGTACGATCCCTCTCCCCCCTTCCCCTCGTGCGTATCTCCAATCGCGCGCGATTCGGCGCAATCCTCCGGCAATTCGCTTGATTCGAGGCGTCTCCGTGCGATTGGGGCGCGCCGTGGCACCGTGATTAGGTGCCCGTGCGGGCGATGTCGCGTTTCTAAGAAATCTGAATCTAGGGTTTAGTCGGTGCTCGGCTCTGCTGGTGTGTGGGGGGTGGATGGCGTGGTGTGTAGATCGGTCGCAACTTGCGGTTGTTGGGGCGCTGATGCCTGTAATTTTACGTCGGCTGGGTGCTCTGAATTGAACGTGTTGAGTACTGCTCGGTAGTAGTCGACATGTGCCGGAATTTTTTGTGTGAAGTCTGTTATCTGCTGTATCTATATTGTTTGGGGCTGCAATGCTTGAAGTTTTGCTTCACTAGTACTAATCTGCTTAGGGCTTGCTCTGTTTTGCAGGTGGGTGAGGTCAAGAGAATCATCGAGAGTGCTCAGGGGCAGAATGTGTACCCTGCGGATCAGCTGATGATCATATATCAAGGAAAAATTCTCAAGGATGATACCACTCTGGAAGCTAACAAGGTTGCAGAGAACAGCTTCCTTGTTATAATGCTGTCTAAGGTATTTGATGCTTCTTGTCCCGTTAGTTTGAATCGTCAGTTCTCCAACTCTTGAAGAATTTTTCCCAGACCCTCGTGGTTTGAATAGAAATTAGGCCATATTTGTATGTTACAGGGAACTAAGCTTGACAATGTAGCCTATTTTAGTCAAGATCTATGAATACTTATGGCAATAATGAGTATATTTCATTACCTTGATCTGTAATCCTTCGAAATTTGACGGACCTTATTAGACACCAAGTTCTGTGTCGAAGTATTCATGTTTGTCTGATAATCAAAATGAGTTGCCTGCTCAAACCAATATGGATCCCACCATTTCCCTCCTTTTGTTTAGCCAACACCCAACGTTGAGCTGTAATCATAGACGTACGATGATGTGCTCTGTTACACATCTGAAATGCACTTGCGTGTTTAATTCAGCCATGGTATTTAATATTTTGATGTGTTTTGAGTTTTTAGCCTGCTAATTGGATGAAGTAATATATATTGGTCTTAGTGATTTCATTCATGTGGATTCGACATTTGTATGTTCTCTCAGTAATGTCTCCATTCTGCACTTTCAATGTTCTTTTATCAATCACTCCTAATGTTCTTTTGTTAAGCGCTTCTCAATCAAATCATTAAAAGTTGGTGAGATAATCATAGACATGCGATGATGCTCTGTTACGCATTCTGAATTGCCCTTACGTGTTTAATTCGGCCATGGTATTTTGTTTTGTTTCTAGTTTTTTATAGCCCACTAATTGGATGAAGCAATAAATATTGATCTTAGCGATTTCATTCATGTGGATTCCATATTTGTATTTTGTCAGCAATGTCTCCATTCTGCACTTCTAATGTTCTTTTGTTACGCACTTCTTAAATCATTATAAGTTGGTGCCAGAACTGTATTTTGAAGATTTAAATGGCTGTTATCTTCTGATCTGGATATCATTAACTTATATCTGGCATGCATTTGTCTTGTAGCCTAAGGCGTCATCTAGTGGTGCTTCTACTGCTTCAAAGGCACCTGCTAGTCAGGTATTCTGGGTTCATACGTTTTTGTAAGATCTACTCCCTCCGTTCCAAAATAGAAGACCCAACTTTGTACTAACTTAGTACAAAGTTGGGTCATCTATTTTGGAACGGAGGGAGTACCTATTATTGTATTTTAACCAACATTTTATTCTATGTTCTTACGTCCTGCTGTGCAAAAAAGCTAAATATGATTCCACCTGGTTTCCCTTTTTTGTTTTTGTATTTTATGCGTCTTCATTCCCACCTTTTATCTTCAATCAGCACCAACAATGTTCTGCCATGTCATATCCTGTTAGGGTTATATGTGGACTCTTCAAATTGAATAAAGTTAGAATAGTGAACCTGAGAAATGTGTGTTACTAGTTAATAAGGTGGGACATCTGTGATCATAAATATCTTGCCTTCTGCGAAGGCAGTTCACTTTAGCTAAACAGAAATAGTAGTTCATCATATAATTATGTTGTCTAATATTACCCTGTCTTTTGTTTCTGTGTGACCCTCAATTTATCAACATCTAACTGGAATTATTTAATTCGTCACATTGCGCTAGTCTCAACCTGCTACTCCACCTGCCCCTGTTGCCTCAGCTGCAAGATCACCACCTTCACAGGCACCTGTTGCTGCATCTGAACCGTGAGTTATCAATGCCTCCCAACTTTTGTGTTGGAACCTTCTATTTATCTAATTTATTTCTTCTCATTTGTAGGGCGCCTCCCAGTGCGCAGCCTTCAGCTGTTTCTGATACTCCAGCTCCTGCAGTAACTGCATCGTGAGCCCATTTCAGAGCCTTAATTTTCATTCTATTAGAAGCTACTCCCTCCGTCCCATAATATAAGACGTTATTACATCCAATATGCTAACGTCTTATATTATGGGACGGCGGGATATATTGATACTGATTAGTGTATTTAGTCTGTTTGTTAAACATAATCTAGAGCTTTGTCCTTGTTATTTTTAGCTACAAATTCCTTGCCTTATCATATGGTCGCTTGTCATGTCGGTTCTTTCTGTAAACTACTCCCTCTGTACCACAATACTTGTCGCTGGGGAACTTGTACTGGTTTTCCCCAACGACAAGTATTTCGGTACAGAGGGAGTATTATCTATTTTTGCACATTGGTGACCCGACATGTTTCCATTCGTGTTTCTGTTAGACAGCATGCACAGTTTATATCATTGGTGAGCCATGTTCTGAACTTTTCTCCCTTTTTCTTTTTGAAGTGGAGCCGTGAACTATTCTTGAATGCCTGAGAAGAAACGAGTTTCTTGTTGCTTTTATAATGATATAAATATAAACATGGTTGAATTATTGTGCCATTGACATACCTAGCAGCTGACAAGTCATGTAACCTATTTCCTGAATTCTTTTGGTATTAACGTTTATTACCTTTTAATTATTTTCTTCTTTGGTACTTCTCTGCAAGTTATACTGCTAAAGTGATAGAAAATCTTACTTATGATGTAACACTGGACAAAAGTTAAAGAAAGATGAATGGAACCTTGGAAATGCATAGGTTCATACATTGATTTTGTTAGGTTATAATTTTTTGCTTTATTTTCTGAATGTGTAGACTTCAAAAACCGGCAGTTCATTCTATGTGTTTGGGTGTATTTGGCATCAGCACATGTTCAGTGCAACTTCTGCTTCTGTATATTATGTAATCTGGCTACTGATTTGGTTCTAATGAATCTTGAGCCAGAAAGAATCTTCCTCGTTCTCTTTCACTGTGTATAATCCGTTTGACTATAAATTAACATTTCTCTATTCTGCTTGTGCTGTATAGAGGCGATGCTGATGTATACAGTCAGGCTGCATCAAACCTTGTCTCTGGCGGCAGTCTAGAACAGACGGTCCAACAAATTCTTGACATGGGGGGTGGCACCTGGGAACGTGATATGGTTGTCCGTGCTTTACGTGCTGCATATAACAACCCTGAGAGGGCTATTGACTATCTGTATTCTGTAAGTTCCATGCTTGTTATTTTTTTCCTTTTTCTTTTGAAGTTTTTATTTCCATGTGCTGCCTTTCATTATGTGCTCAATTGTTTTTGTACAAAATCTGGAGGGAACTGAATTTGTGTTTCATTCTAAATTCATGTTATTCTTACTGTTTCATTTTGGTTTGACTGTTAGGGAATACCTGAATCTGTAGAGGCCCCACCTGTGGCTCGAGCACCTGCTCCTGCTCAACAGGCACCAAACCTGCAGGCTCCTCAGGCTCAGGCTGCACCTCTAGCACCAGTGCAGCCATCTGGTGGTGTCTCTGCAGGGCCTAATGCAAATCCTCTAAACCTTTTCCCGCAGGTATGTACTCCAGATATACCCCTTCAACCATTATAGTTTTTGTATATTTTTGTGTGGAATTGGATGGACCAAGCTTTACAAAGTCAGTAGTTGCTGACCCAGTTAAACTAGTTTACACCTTTACATTCATCCACTGCCGCAACTTCATTTTTTTTACATGCTCAGTCCCATAGGGCATCATCAGAAGCATGATTAGGAATCATAGGAACCTACTGCTTTAAAAAAATTAAAATATATACAGGTGTCAATGAGACCACACCCTGCCCCTAAAGAAAAAGGGAAATTGCATGTCAGTCTCTGAAGCTAAAAGTTGGTCCCTGTGTGGAGGGAAAATCATAGCATAGACTGGTTAGATATGCTCTTACAACTGTCTGTTCTGTGGTGTCTCCTGGTGTGGAGTCTCCTTGACAAAGCATTATGCAACTTTCTTGTGTACTGCATCTACAGCCACCTATCTGTTGTACATTCTTATTCTGAAAACAAACTTTTTTGCGATGATGATCACTCCTTTGGCTAGTTTTGATACACACTATCTTAACAGGGTATTCCAAGTGGAGGGGCAAATGCTGGTGCCGGTGTGGGTGCCGGTGCTGGTGCCCTTGATGCATTGCGACAGCTTCCACAGGTACTAGCAGTACAGCCTTATACTGGTTGGTCATTGAAGTGTTGCATTGTTCTAACAGTGATGCACTTTTTCCTGTCAGTTCCAAGCACTGCTTGCATTGGTCCAGGCTAATCCCCAAATCCTGCAGGTACGAATTAGCCTTTTTATTTAGTACCCTATGCAAACTTCTATAAGACGTTTTAGGTCACTACTTCTATAGAAGTTTACAGAGGAGTACTTCATAACTTATTATTTTTATGTACTTGAAAATCAGCTGATGTATCATCCTATGTATTCACAGCCAATGCTTCAAGAGCTGGGGAAACAAAATCCACAGATCCTGCGGTTGATTCAGGAAAATCAGGCTGAGTTTCTCCGCCTGGTAAATGAAACACCTGAGAGTGGTGCTGGCGGGTAAGAATTAAGAAACATTATACAACTATGTGCAGTTAGGCATACACGCAGCATTTACATTGGTGTTTTCTCCACTATGTGCAACCAGGAATATACTAGGCGCGCTAGCAGCTCAAATGCCACAGGCAGTTCAAGTTACTCCAGAAGAACGGGAGGCCATCCAGCGGGTACAATACATTTTGATGATTTGCTTTCTTTGTAAAACCTTGCCTATTTCTAAATGTATATATTTGTATTCTGTAGCCTAGTGTCACTCTTGACAGTTTGACTATCCATTATCAATGGATAGTATCAGTTTCTTTGTTGCATTACCTACTTAGAAGAGCTTTAATATTTAATTATATTTGTATATTTGACAGCTCGAGGGGATGGGGTTCAACCGTGAGCTTGTGTTGGAGGTCTTCTTTGCATGCAACAGGGATGAAGAACTGGCTGCCAATTATCTTTTGGATCATGGCCATGAGTTTGAGGAACAACAATAGATGTTAGATTGGTCTTGCTGTTGAAAGACAGAAGAGTCAGTGACAGAAGCATTTCAGTTTGGTGTCGTTCTTATATCTTGCTGCTGAATATCACTGCTACTTGCCATTAGTGCCTTGTTGCTGACTTTCAATTTCTTGTATCCTGGAAATGCTTTCTAAGTACATAATATCATATGCAAACCTTAAATTGTGTGTGCAGCTGGTCTCTTTCTACTTTTTAAACAGCATCTGGTCATCTCTAGAATTGCTACTCGTTTTACATGGAAAAGATTACTTTTTAGGTTTTTGTTCGCACCGTCGTGATATTTCAAGCTAGCTACTTATACGGGACAAGGAGTTTCCACACTTGTGCTCAATTGCGCCATTGTGAACAGTAAAACCCAATTTTTTTAGCAACAAATTCATTTTTTGGGATTTTTTTGCAATAATTTGCTCAGTTTTCTGCTTATGTGCAAAATTTATGAAGAAAAAACATTCGTAATGCTCTGGGTGAAAGAAACAAATTCAATTCTCCAAAAGACTTTTCTACAGTATTTTGGTGTGTTGATTTTGTTATTTTTGCTTAGGCCTTCACGAATGTGATTTCATCATGACAAATTGCATTTGAGCTGGGATACTTTCAACTCAACGGTTTTATCTTCTCCTTTTCTTGTTACGCAGAGCTAGATCGCGCTATAGTGGACAAATGTTACATGTATATATGGATTTTATTTGTAGTAGCACTTTGCTCAAATATTTCGGAGAGTAGGTGCTAGATTGGTACTCCCTCCGTCCTAAAATATAAAAATATAAAAACGTTTTTGACACTAGCATAGTATCAGAAACATTATATTTTACTTTCTCCGTTTCAAAATAGATGACCCAACTTTATACTAACTTTAGTATAAAGTTAGTATAAAGTTGGGTCATCTATTTTAAAACGGAGGGAGTAGTACTTATCCATGTGACGCGAGTTCCCATCTTTCTTTGCCACCCGAACGAGACACCCGGTTGGATACAAATACAGGTCATAGTTTGTTACGACTTCCGAGCGATTTCAGGACTCGATGTTTTGTCCCACAGATTTGTTTTCTCTATACGAGTGCATGTCCTAGCAAGTAGAGCTGGCAGCCTTGAATTGACCAGATTGTCGCTATGCAGAGAAACAAAGAAAAGTACGACTGGCAGATCTCAAATGATGACTAAAAGTTGACCATTTTAGCTAGGCCATAGAGTTAAAACTGCAATAAACCCATAATGTTTCAGACAATGTCACCGGGTTATTACTGTTACTCGGATCCCTTTTCTTCGGAAAGGGAAAAGGGAAAATTCCGTTAGTTGATACTCTCTCTGTTTCTTTATGTAAGATGTATTATTTTTGGCACAGTGATCAATGCACATAATTATACACATGTTAGGACGAAATTACCTTTGGCAAATTTGTTGTTTAGTGGCAAGTAAATTAATGGTGGCTGCTACAAATAAGCCGGATGATTTCTTAGAGAAATCACCCGCGTATTCAGCGGTCCGATTCCGTCCGATTAGCGCATTGTTGGCCATTGGATGACAGCAACGCCACAGCATCATCGAGGGCCACAGCTTGAGCGCAACACCTTTGCAGCCCTGGCCGACTCCAATGTAGCACCGAGCCACCAAAGGCGTCCTATGAGCTCCATTGCAGCTCCGGCGGAGCTCCAATGCAGCAGCGACGCTCCGATGAAGCTCCATTGCAGCTCCGGCGGAGCTCCAACACAGCACCAACGCTCCGGCGAAGTTCCATTGCAACTCCGGTCGAGCTTCATTGCAGCCCCGACAGCTCCATTGCAGCCCCGACGGAGCTCCAATGCAGCACCGATGGCTCCGGCGAAGCTCCATTGAAACTCCGGATGAGCTCCATTGCAGCCCGGCGGAGCTCCAACGCAACACCGACGGCTCCGCGCGAAGCGTCCATTGTTGGAAATATGAGCAAATTACTAAGAGATTTAATCCGAATAAACAGAAGATAAATCATGACTACAGTAGCAGAGATTGAATTAATCATGCGAACTAGCATAGTAGATGAACAGATCACATCTAGGGCACATACTAGAAACATGAATTCTACCACGATCTCGAACAGGAAGGATAGAATCACATACGGTGCAGCGGGAGCAGCACCGCCGACGTTGACGTTGTCGCCCATGTCGTCGAGGATGAGGTTGCCGAGGTCCGGGAAGAAGTTGTCGTTCGCGAAGTCGTCGCTGCCAGCAGTTGCGCGAGTGCGCTCCCCAAAAACATGATCGCCCCTCTCCCGTACAGGATCACGAGAGGCGGGGTTCCGGAGGCCTGCTGTCCCTTCTCCCGGTGCACGCCGAAAGGAGGGATGGAGAAGACTTGCTTGGCGGCGCAATGACCTGGAACGGTGGTTAGAAACCATACGAAGCGGCGGCGGCTAGGGTTGACGTCTGCCTGACTATATAGTGCGGGCCCGGTAGGTCGTGGGAGTAAACCCCACGTCCGAGTCGTCATGATCCAAAAGAATCGGAAACGGTTCAGTAATTAACGCGTCCGTTAATTATTAATTAATGACTCATTAATTTTCCCGAGCAGCAAAAATATAGACAACGTGCATAGCTCTGTCCTCGGCTCGGCTCAATCCCGCAACCCGCGGCGCGTCGTGACGAGGCATGGCGAGGCGAGCGAGGAGGAGGAGCGCGCGTGTAGGTCTCCTCCTCATGCTCATACAAGTGGTAGAAGAGCTCACCTTATAAAGAGGTGCAACTCTCTCTCAACTTATGAGGTGGGACTAAACTTTAGCCTCACTCACTCCACTCACATGTGTGCATGAATGGGCCAAGAGAATTTCAGAATTTTAGTTGGGCTTTGGGCAAAAAGCCCACTAGCAAATTCCAACAATCCCCCACAAAGTCTCATTGGCACATCTCATCATTTAGTTCCAAAAAATTGTTTACATACCGGTGCTTAGTGGAGACTGTGAAGTTGAACTTCCACTTAGAGTTTTATGCTACACTAGATCACAACTTGAATAGTGGACTATGCCTTGAACTACAAGTTTTCTGTGAAACTAGTTTCACACAAATTCTTGACCGATACTGGGCGGCCGCAAGGCTTCCCCGCGGGTGGAGCGTATACGTCATACTCCAGGGCCTTTCATGGATTTATTAGAGAACACCCAATTCTCACAGACTGCAGCGTTAACAGTCAAATTCATATAGGTGTGTTCCTCAGGAGATGTTCTGCAGGACAACATCTCTGCTTACCTGAATAAGCCACTTGGAACACATTAAGATAAGTATCAACCTGCCATGCAGATCAGGAGAGTATTGCATCTTCACGGAGTGGGATAATTAATATAGGGATACTCTCCTCCCAACTGACCAACAGCTTGTCTCCCACTTCTACTTCACGGGATCTCCGATCACATAGAGTGGGTTACCACTATGGACAACTCATGCGGTGGGTCTCAGACCCATCTCCATCGATGCATTATCTATCACATTACGTGATAGACCCTTTGTGAAGGGATCTGCCAATTTTTTTCGATGTTTGGATATAATCCAACGTAATAACTACGGAGTTCCTCAATTTTCTTAAAATTGTTAGTCTCCTCTTCACATGCCTTGAGGACTTCATATTGTCCTTAGAACTGTTTATCTTGACGATCACAGTTTGATTATCATAGTTCATCAGGATAGGGGGTAATGGTTTTTCAACCATAGGTAAGTCCATCAAGAGCTCATGAAGCCACTCTACTTCAACAGTGGCAGTGTCTAATGCTGTGAGTTCTGCTTCCATAGTTGACCTCGTTAAGATGGACTGCTTGCAAGACTTCCAAGAAACAGCACCACCACCAAGTGTAAAAACATAACCACTTGTGGCCTTAATCTCATCAGCATCAGATATCCAGTTTGAGTCACTATAACCCTCCAGTACCCTTGGATACCCGGTGTAGTGAATCCCATAGCTCGCGGTGCCTTTCAAATAGCGCATAACTCTCTCAAGCGCATGCCAATGATCATCTCCTGGTTTTGACACAAACTGACTCAGCTTGCTAACAGTAAACGAGATGTCAGGCCTCGTGGCACTCGCCAAATACATAAGCGAGCCAATAATCTGAGAATACCTCAGTTGATCTCTAGCAATCCGTCGATTCTTTCGAAGCAACACACTAGCATAATATGGAGTTGGAGAAGGCGTGCAGTCGCTATACCCAAAACGACTCAAGACCTTCTGCACATAGTGAGACTGAAGCAGTGTGATCCCACCATTCTCATCTCTCAATAGCTTGATGTTTAAGATAACATCAGCTACTCCTAGATCCTTCATCTCAAAACAGCGAGATAAGAAATCCTTAACCTCCTTGATTAAATCAAGTTTGGTTCCAAAGATCAGTATGTCATCGACATACAGACAAAGAATAACTCCTTCGCCCCACCATAGCGATAGTACACGCACTTGTCACCATCGTTTACTACAAAGCCGGCAGCAGTTAATGTTCTTTCGAACTTCTCATGCCACTCCTTAGGAGCTTGTTTAAGGCCATATAAAGACTTTAATAACTTGCACACCTTTCCTTCCTGACCAGGTACTACAAAACCATCTGGCTGATCCATGTAAATTTCCTCCTTCAACTCTCCATTGAGGAAAGTTGTCTTAACATCCATTTGATGAATGAGAAGACCATGTAAGGCAGCCAGTGATAGTAGCACCCGAATTGTGGTCAGTCTAGCCACGGGTGAGTAAGTATCAAAGAAGTCTTCACCTTCTTTCTGGGTATAACCCTTAGCCACAAGCCGTGCCTTGTACTTTTCAATCGTACCATCAGGTCTAAGCTTCTTCTTGAACACCCACTTACATCCTACAGGTTTGCACCCATAAGGACGGTCAGTGATCTCCCAGGTTTCGTTAGCTAAGATGGAATCCATCTCGCTACGAACAGCTTCCTTCCAGTAGTCAGCATCAGGAGATGCATAGGCTTCCGAAATAGTCCTAGGTGTGTCATCCACAAGGTACACAATGTAATCATCACCAAAGGACTTTGCAGTCCTCTGTCTCTTACTCCTCACAGGAGTTCCATTGTCACCCTCAATAGGATTCTCAACGTGTTCCATCGCAATGGTGGGTTCAGGAATTACAGCGAATTCCTCACTAGATGGAGTAGGTATCTCCTGGTTTGATGAACTCGACATATCCTTCATAGGAAATATGTCCTCAAAGAAAGTTGCATCATTCGACTCCATAATCGTACCAACATGCATGTCGGATACCTCAGATTTTATTATCAAAAATCTATAGCCAACGCTATGAAAAGCATAGCCTAGAAGAACACAATCCACGGTTTTTGGTCCAAGCTTGCGCTTCTTGGGAATTGGTATATTGACTTTCGCCAAACAACCCCAAGTACGTAGGTAAGACAGTTTCAATCTTTTCCTTTCCCATTTCTCAAATGGAGTCATGGTCCATTGCAACTCCGACGCCAGAATGAAGCGGGGTATGCAGCAGACAGCAGTGATGTCGCAGCCGATATTTCGTCGCCGGCGCTTCGCAGCACCGCCGACCGTCGTAGCAATAGCAGCTCCGCGACCGGGATGGGGAGGTCATGGACAGGAAGGGGAGAGGCGCTCGCAGAGAGAAAGAGGGCTGGGTTGCAGGGGGATGGGGAGAGAGGGAGCTCGGGCTCGCAGAGAGACATAGAGCTAAGCTGTAGCCTGTAGGGACGGGAAAAGAGGAGCTCGGGAGGATGAGGACGACACGTTTTGGATAGAAGATAAGGTTGGGGGTTGCGGGGTGGACAGATGCATCGGTTGAAAGAACATGCGGTGCCCCCATGTTTGGTTTTGGTAATTGATGACAATCTCTATGGACTAATGGTTGCCTTGAGTTATATTTGAAGGATTTGTCCATAGGCATTTCTTGAAGTTCATGTGTTGGTTTCAAGGAGTTTATGTGGTGACCAAGGTGTTATTAAGGAATTATCCAAAGATTGGTCATGTGAGAGTTGAGCTTATTGCAAGCATGTCTTGGAGAAGAAGATTGTGTGATCATTCATGTATATCTTCAAGACATCATCCAAATGAAGAGAGTTGAAAAGATTCATGGTTGATCAAGACTAAGTCAAGAGTGAATCAACTTGATCAACTCACAAAGCGTAGAAGATGTACCGAGAGGGATCAAGCGATCCCATGGTGTGGTGAGCATTGTCAATTACGCTTTGTGTACTAACCCATGATCTTCGTGAGAGTTCTTTGTGGGGTTAGGTTGCGGTGTGCAAGTTCAAGTGAAGCATCATGAAGAGATCAAATGCTTGAAGCTTGCCGTCCATTGTGGTGACAATGGACTTGTGAAGATGTTGCGGTGTGCAAGTTCAAGTGAAGCATCATGAAGAGATCAAATGCTTGAAGCTTGCCGTCCATTGTGGTGACAATGGACTTGTGAAGATGTGCGGAAGAGTGGCTCACCCATAGTGGAGCATGGGGGAGCAATCAACTAGTCTTCATCGAGCCAACACAACCAAGAAAGGTGGTCAAACTTGAGGGAGTCAAGATCGTCATCATCTAGCTCAAGTGGACCATGTGCAAGGCAAAGGTTTGCTCTTGATAGGTTTTCTATTTTACCAGTCTCATGATGGTAGGTGGGAGACCGGGTTATAGGATCGATTGCCGTACTATCAAGGGGGGCTCTCGATGAGTAGCTTGATCGTATCGTTCATAGAGAGCTCAAACCATTGCATCCTTGCATCATCTTTATTGGTTCTTGTTTGGTTCTTCTCTTTGTGAGTTTTGGAGCTTATGGTCATCTTGATGACAAGCTCGAGTTCAAAGAAAACGGAGTTCACTCGCATCTTCTATGATGTTTTCGATGTTGGAGGTTATGCCGGTTCTTCTCGGTTGGAGGTTTCAATCCTCTATTTGTTGGCATACCTCCCCTGCCTCTTCTTACTATAACCAACAAGCTTGAGTTTGCTCAATTCGGAGCTCATATGCAGAAGTTATGGCAGTTTTGGTTTCCTAGCGGTAGTACCGCGGGCCGGAGCGGTAGTACCGCTTGGGTGCTACAAGCGGTAGTACCGCTGGTATCCCCCAGCCGTAGTACCGCTGCGGTCTCGTGCTAGTACCGCCTCGATTCGAGGGGTCTTTTTCGTGTCGGGTTCTACGGTACTAGCCGCGGCAGTGGGGGCCGTAGTACCGCTCGTTTGCGGTAGTACCGCCCTGCCACCGCGGTAGTACCGCTCTGGGCCCAGCGGCAGTACCGCGAGGGGGAGCGGTAGTACCGCTTATAGGGGCAAGCGGTAGTATCGCTGGCCAAGCGGTAGTACCGCTCTCTGCGGGACTGAAGTGGGGGTAACGATTGGATTGTTCCCCCCACTATATAAGGAGGTCTTCTTCCCCAATGAACTTTATCCTTTGAGCTCGTGTTCTTCCCCCATTGTTGACCTTCTTCGAGCTTGCTAACTCTCAATCCCTCCATGGATTCTTGCTAGTTTTTGAGGGAAAAGAGAGAGGAGATCTAGATCCACATTTCCACCAATCACTTTCTCCTCTATGTGAGGGGAACCCCTTGGATCTAGATCTTGGAGTTCTTGGTGTTCTCCTTCTTGTTCTTCCTCTCTTTTTCCTCCCTAGCATTAGTTGCTTCGGTGGGATTTGAGAGAGAAGGACTTGGGCACTCCGTGTGCCCTTGCCATTGCATTTGGTGCATCGGTTTGAGTTCTCCACGGTGATACGTGGAAGTTACAAGTTGAGAAGCTTATTACTCTTGGGTGCTTGGTACCCTTGAGCTTGTTCCTCTTGGGTGCTTGGGCGCCCTAGACAGTTGGTGGTGTTCGGAGCTCAATCATTGTGGTGTAAAGCTCCGGGCAAGCGTCGGGGTCTCCAATTAGGTTGTGGAGATCGCCCCGAGCAATTTGACGGGTTCCGGTGACCGCCCCCAAGGGTTGCCAAAGTGTACGGGTTCGGTGACCGCCCCCAAGGGTTGCCATTTGTACGGGTTCGGTGACCGCCCTCAAGGGTCCCTTAGTGCAATCACGGCATCTTGCATTGTGTGAGGGCGTGAGGAGATTACGGTGGCCCTAGTGGCTTCTTGGGGAGCATTGTGCCTCCACACCGCTCCAAACGGAGATTAGCATCCGCAAGGGTGTGAACTTCGGGATACATCATCGTCTCCGCGTGCCTCGGTTATCTCTTACCCGAGCCCTTTACTTATGCACTTTACTTTGTGATAGCCATATTGTTTCTTGTTATATATCTTGCTATCACCTAGTTGTTTATCTTGCTTAGCATAAGTTGTTGGTGCACATAGGTGAGCCTAGTTGTTGTAGGTTTTGTGCTTGACAAATTAACCGCTAGGTTTATTCCGCATTTGTTCAAGCCTAAACCGTAATTATTTTAAAGCGCCTATTCACCCCCCCTCTAGGCGACATCCACGATCTTTCATCGGTCCCATGGGACACGTGTCAACACCAGGAGGCGGCTTGCAGGAACAAGAAACCATCCGGTTTAATTTGAACGTTTTCCTAAATTAATTAGTCTAGAAAAGTAAAAGACACATGCAATCGACAGAGAGATAGTACTTTTTTTTGCTACAAGGAGAGATACACATAATTAGGTTAGAGATACTTTTCCTTTTTCTGAAGGACTAACAAGAAAATTATGAGGAATTAGAAGAAGTGCACCTTACATTTTGGAATTTTATAAAAAAACAAATACACCTTATAAAAAGGAATGGAAGGAGTAATACGGTACTCCCCCGTCCCATAATATAATAGCGTTTTTGACACTTCCAGGGTTTTCTTTGCCGGGGTGCTAATACGGTATTGCTACTGTGTGAATTGCAGTTCATGCCTGATCTTATTCGAACTTTACAAACCTTTCTCTCTGATGGGAGCAGTAGAATCAAGCAAGGAAAAAGAGAGGGCAAAAAGAGCCCAGAAAAAGGAGGCCAAAAACAACCCAACAAAAATGAGAGAAAAAGAGAGAAGGGGAAATGTTACTATCCTTTTCCACACTTGTGCTTCAAAGTAGCACCATGTTTTTCATATAGAGGGTCTCCTATCTAGTCACTTTCATATAACTACTGGGAAATTTTTCATTATAGAACTTGGCCTATATATTCCAATGATGGTCTTCTTCAAGTGCTCGAGGTCTTCATGAGCAAGAAAGTTGGATGCACACCCACTTAGTTTTCCTTTTGAGCTTTCATACACTTATAGCTCTTAGTGCATCCGTTGCATGGCAATCCCTACTCCTTGCATTGACATCAATTGATGGGCATCTCCATAGCCCATTGATTATCCTCACCGACGTGAGACTTTCTCCTTTTTTTGTCTCTTCATATCATCTCTACCACCATACTCTAGTCCACCCATAGTGCTATATCCATGGCTTGCGCTCATGTATTGCGCGTGGGTTGAAAAAGGTAAAGCGCATTAAAAAGTATGAACCAATTGCTTGGCTGACACTGAGGTAGTGCATGATTTATACTTTGTGTTAAGAAGATGGAGCATGAAAAGGCTATATGATTTTGTAGGTATAGCATTCTTTATCATTGATATTTTGAAAGGCATGATTGTTTGTTGGTATGCCCGAGTATCGATGTCTTTATGTCAAATTATGACTATTGCTTTGAATAATTCAGATCTAAATGTTCATACCACAAAAAAGATTACATGATGAATATGATTGATAGCATTCCACATCAAAAATTTTGTTTTTATCATTTACCTACTCAAGAACAAGCAGGAATTAAGCTTGGGGATGCTGATACGTCTCCAACGTATCTATAATTTTTGATTGTTCCATGCTATTATAGTATCAATCTTGGATGTTTATTATGCAATTATATATCATTTTTTGGGACTAACCTATTAACCTAGTGCCCAGTGCGAGTTGCTGTTTTTTGGTTGCTTTTGGCTTTTCAGGAAATCAGTACCAAATAGAGTCCAAACACTATGAAACTTTTTGACGATTTTTTCTGGACATAAGGGACCCTAGAAGCTTCGGGAGAAGACCCGCGGAGCCACAAGGGAGCGACAAGCCTGCAGGGCGCGGCCCGGGGGGTGCGCCCCCAGGGTTGTGGGCCTCTCATGGCACCTCTTGACCTAATTCCACTCCTATAAATTCCCAAATATCTCCAATACATTAGAGAGCCACCCAAAATACTTTTTCCTCCGCCGCAAGTTTCTGTTCTTCGGAGATCCCATCTGGAGACCTTCTCCGGTAGTCTGCCAGAGGGGGAATCGATCACGGAGGGCCTCTACATCAACCTTGCCGCCCTTCTGATGATGTGTGAGTAGTTTACCATAGACCTACGGGTCCATAGCTAGTAGCTAGATGGCTTCTTCTCTCCCTTTGATCTTCAATACAATGTTCTTGGAGATCTATTCGATGTAATCCTTTTGCAGTGTGTTTGTTGGGATCCGATGAATTTTGGGTTTATGATCAGATTATTCACGAATATTATTTGAGTCCTCTCTGAACTTTATTATGCATGATTGTTATAGCTTTGCATTTCTGTCCGATCTATCCGTTTGGTTTGGCCAACTAGATTGATTTATCTTGCCATGGAAGAGGTGCTTTGTGATGGGTTCGATCTTGTAGTGCTCAGTCCCAGTGATAGAAAGGGACATGACATGTATTTGTATCGTTGCCATTAAGGATAAAAAGATGGGTTTATTCATGTTGTTTCGGTTTAATTTGTCTACATCATGTCATCTTGCTTAAGGCGTTACTCCGTTCTTTATGAACTTAATACTCTAGATGCGTGCTGGATAGCGGTCGATGTGTGGAGTAATAGTAGTAGATATAGGTAGGAGTCGGTCTACTTGTCTCGGACGTGATGCCTATATACATGACCATTGCCTTGAATATCGTCATAACTATGCGCTTTTCTATTAATGGCCCAACAGTAATTTGTTTACCCACCGTATGCTATGTTCAAGAGAGAACCCTCTAGTGAAAACTATGCCCCCCGGGTCTATCTTTATCATATATTAAAATCCAAAAATGCCTTGCTGCAATTTATTTACCATTATTTTATTTTGTCTTTTTGTTTACCTATCTATCACTATGAGATTTGATCCTTGCAATTAACCGCCAAGGGATTCACAAACCCTTGTTTGCGTTGGGTGCAAGTATTTGTTCTTTCGTGTGTAAGTGCTGTTCACGAGGTCTTGCGTGGTTCTCCTACTCGATTGATAACCTTGGTTCTTAACTAAGGGAAATACTGTCGGGGGATTGATTCCGAGCCACAGGAAATAGTCCAAAGCCCTAGTTCGAGCTTTGGGGACCTGGCTTTGCGTCTACAAAGATACGAGCTAGGCGACAAGGACACAACGAGCTACCCAGGTTCGGGCCATCGTGCGGTGTAATACCCTACTCCTTGGTTGTTTTCCTTGTGGACAGTGCTCTCGGAGCTACAAGATGAGCCGTAGCTCTTTGGGTTTAGCAATGGCGCTAGGGTTTGGCAGGAGTCGATCCTTTGCTACGGTGGCCGCTCTGTCCCTTATATAGATGCCTTGGGCCTCTTCCCCAAAAATATGAGTGGGAAAGGGCTACCACATGGCGGCAATTTGAAAGGGGACAGGCGCCGGTGCTTCTCCGGACAAAAGGTGGTCTTCGCCTGCTAAAGTGCTTATCCATGACACGCCAGGGGCTCCACGATGACCTCCATCCTACCGCGGCACCGTCTTGGTCTTCTATCACCAAAGGGGAAACCTTTGGGACTTTCCTTGGGGGCAGGTAGGCACAGCTGCCCCCTTAGCGGCGAAGGGGAAGTTGTCCTGGCCGCACAGACTGGCACCTGCCCAGATGACATCACCTATGTGACGAGCGGAACCCGCCCCGCGTGGCTCCTTGGGAGGCCTCAAGGGAGGGAGCCTTGCGAGGAAGGCCTCACGAGGGCACTTGCTGTGATGGTAGTTTTGGATGAAGTCCTTCGTAGGAGAAGACCCTCGCAGGGCAGGGCCCTCGCGAGGCTGCTCGCTTCACGGTGCCCATTGGTGGGCTGCCCCATGAGTTGGGGCAAGGAGCCCTTCCTGGGTCGTAGGCAGGTGGGGTGGTACCCCGGTTCCCACTGGGCCGACAGTAGCCCCCGGGCCCACGGCGTGCTGATTGCTTGTATCCACGTTGGTAATTCCCTGAAGAGGAGAGGATGATGCCACACAACAAAGGTAAGTATTTCCCTTAGTTATGAAACCAAGGTTATCAATCCAGTAGGCGAACCAAGCAACACTATGTAAATAGCAGATGCACACAAACAACAAATACTTGCAACCCAACGCGTAAGAGGGGTTGTCAATCCCTCCCCGATATCGAGATAGATTAAATTGTATGAGATTTGATGAATAGATCTAACTAAAACACAAAATAAAATAAATAAAGAAAAAGTGCAGCAAGGTATTTTTAGATTTAATCTGATAGGAAATAGACCAGAGGGCCGTAGTTTTCACTAGAGGCTTCTCTCAAGAAAATAGCATATGGTGGGTAAACAAATTACTGTTGGGCAATTGATAGAAAAGCGAATAATCATGATGATATCCAAGGCAATGATCATGTATATAGGCATCACATCCAAGATTAGTAGACCGAAACGATTCTGCATCTACTACTATTACTCCACACATCGACCACTATCCCACATGCATCTAGTGAATTAAGTTCATAAAGGACGGAGTAATGCCTTAAGCAGGATGACATGATGTAGACAAAGTAAACCCAATCAATATGAATAAACCCCATCTTTTTATCCTTAATGGCAATGATACAAATATGTGTCATGTCCATTTCTGTCACTGGGATTGAGCACCGCAAGATCGAACCCATCACAAAGCACCTCTTCCCATGGCAAGAAAAACCAATCTAGTTGGCCAAGCCAACACTACAAAAAAAACACTTCCGTGATGATACGTGTTTATCATAGTAGGTCACATTTTTTGTCATGCATGTACATCCATGACGATTTTATGACAGAATCAAGATAGTCATACCTGTGTTGTTGTAGAAGTGTTCCATGACATTAGCAAAATTATCATCACGGAAGTGTCCACTTCCATGATGATAAATCGCGCGTCATAGAAGTGATTTCGTCAAGGGTGACCGACACATGGCATCCACCATAACGGGTCGCTGTTAAGCTATCGGGTTCCGGTTTGGATCCGATAACCCGTTAACAACCCGGACCAATGGGGATTTTCCACGTGTAAAATTATCATTGGCTGGAGGAAACACGTGTCGGCTCACCGTTGGGACACATGTCATCCACTCATTGGACAAAATGCGCCAATGATACGTCGACACATGGCACGGCCCAACAGAGGCCCATTCCTGTGAAAAGGCCGGCCCGTTTGACTTGGTCAAAAGATAGTGGGCCGGCCCACGGAAAGCCTGTTAATGGCCTGTTCGCACATAGCCCATTTACAGCCCGCTAACCCAGGGCCCGTGACGGCCTATCCGAATTAGGCCCAGTAGCGTCATTTGGGCCGTCCAATATGATTCCAGCCCATTGTAACTTCCGGCCGATGTATGGCCCATGACGTATTTCGGCCCATGTGAGGCACTTTGTAACACTTGGCCCATTAACGGCCCGTGGTGAAATTGGCCCGTAATGAACAATATATCGCTTTATACCCATTAATGGCCCATTATTCCATTGGGCCGTTTGAAGCCCATGCTATCTTTCGGCCTTCTCAGGGCCCATTTATTCTTGGGCTCATTTCCAGCATTCGGTTACTTACGGCGTGTTACTGGCCTTTTCTGCTTGTGGGCCAAATTCAGCCTGTAGTTACAATCGACCCGTTTGTGGCCCGTTAATCCGTTGGGCCGTTTTCATAGCATCATCAAATACGACCGATTAACGACGGCCCATTATGGTCGGCCCATGAATGGACGATTCCAACTCTAGCCTGTTTAAGGCCCTAATGTAGTCCGTTATTGGCCCATGTTTGGCCAATCGATCATACGGCCCGTAAAGGGCCAATTGATGCTACTCCCCGTAGAAGGCCCATTGTTTCTACGGCCCGTAGGAGGCCCAGGGTCACTATAGTAAATATGTAGCCCATGGTTATTGTGGCCTAGTTTTAAAAATAGGTTATTGCGGCCACTAGCAAACCGCGGAAAAAGAACTGCACTGACTACAAGCAAACAAATAAACAAGACAACAAGGAAATAAATAAGCAAGCAACTTACGCTAGGCTATCACGACTATTACACATATTACATCCACTGGGCATCAAAGTTCGCCACCAGTCCAAATATAGGGAACAAAGCAGCATATCACATACACTGGTTGTCAAAGTTGGTGACCAGTGCAAATGAACGCCGCAGCAAAACAAGTCCAGAACTGAAACCACTTCAGAAGAGCTCAAGAAACAATATCCTGGGTACCCGTAATGCTGGCAAGATGCTTAGCAAGCTTATTAACTTTCTCTTGTTTGGCGCTTAAATCCTCCAGCGCTTGCTGTTGCACAAGAAAATATGCATCTGAATTCCGCAGGGACTTCCTCAGTCCTTCGGCTTCTTGCCGCAGCACAACTGACTGATGCCTTTCAGCTTGTAGCTGAGATTGAAGAAGCCGAAGTGATTCAGGCAGCGAGTTCGAAGAGCTTGTGCCAGCGGTACTTGCCAATAACTCGAACACTACATCAACACAGGGCTGTGGGGTTTTCTCACTGTCTACAAGATCGTTTTTTATCACCTTTCTTGGAGACCAACAGGGTTGTCTCACTATCTTGAACCTTATATGCATTACTTTCTCTACCATTGCATAGTGGGGTGCTCTTCTCCAATATTCTTTTCGCATACTACAAGAGAAACAAGCAGACACGTCACAGGTTTAACATGTAGTATACGAAACTCATTTTGGTAAACCGGTTCAGTAGTAAGGTGGACAGGATATTAGCATGAAACAAACATATATCTATGTACTATGGTCACTGTATTGTCCATATCATTCTAGTTTATGTTGCCAAATCAAGATAGAGACACAGTTCAACTCATATATTTTTAAGACACAACAGCATAGACAGAATGTAAGTGTGAGAAACTACACAGCATTGGCAACAATTGTAATGTGCATCACATGAGAAAATAACTGTTTATACAACTGGAACTGAAATCAACATAGAGCAAGAAGTTAGAACAACAATCCAGTTAAAGAAATAGGTTTAAAACATACCTGTTGCGCCATTGGAGTTTCAATTGGATCCTTCAAATTCGAAAGTAGTTGGTATGAGTAAATACAGTGATGCAACAGCAAAGGAGTATGGACCATAGCTACGGAATGTGACGTGAGAACAATTGCTCTTCTGCTTTAAACGTGGAGTTTGGGTTCGTTGAGGTGGTCTTCGTGCTTTGGGCACTGCAGTTGCTTTACAAACTGCTCGTGTGGGGGTACTCTGTGGTGGACATGGTGCTTTGTCAACTAGAAGTGGGTTACTATCCGCTGGGGTTGGGGTTAGATGGGTTGTAGCCGGTTCTCTGTCCAACGATGTAAGTGTGCAATCTGGAAGAGTCTCGATTATGTGTGGTGGGGCTAGTTCGTGGGCCAGTACAACCATGGTTCTATCTGCATCGACGGGTAGCACTGTCTTTTGTGAAGAACATGTTTTTGCTCCCTTAGATACTGCCATCACCCCCTCCAATTCAAATGGCTAATAAACAAGAAAAGAAATTGAACATACAGACATTGTATGATAGATAGATGTGGTAATTCACATATATGTTGTCTAACCAAACATGACGTCATGACACAATTTCACATATATGATGCCCAACTAAACAGGATAGCATGACACAGTTTCAGAAATATGATGGATAACTTAACAGGATATAATGGCATAATTCAACATATGATGAGTATCTAAACAGGTTGACATGATAAAACTATATGATGCCTTTCTAAAATAGGTTGGGATGAAATAATTCACATACATGTTGTCTAAGTATACAGGATGGCATGATATAATTGACATAATTGATTCATATACTAAGCAACTGGCACTCGCATGTATGATCTCTAAACCAAGCAGATGGAATTCAATATTGTGCATATGATGTCTAAACTAAGCAATGCAAGACACCATATGCATGATATGAGAAATATAAACATTGCAAATTAGAGCATACACCTCAGGTGGGATATAGGACTGGTCATCTGTCTCTGAATCCTCCTCTAAGGAGCTACCTCAATAGGTACCATTGCCTACTCTGAAGACCTTGTTTCCACTCCTGATTTTTCCATAACCGGCTCAAATGGCTGATACACATGAAGAGTAGTTCAATATACACAGATTGTCGACAAATGGAATACGTAATGAAAAAAAGATGGCATGAGATAATTCACATATATGATGCCTGGCTACATGGCGGTGAATAATTCACATATATGATAACTGGCTGAAAAACATGGCATTGCATAATTCACATATCTGATATAGAAAGCAAATAGGAGGCATTCACACAAAGCATGTCTAATCTAAGCAGATGTCATGGCAATGCAAGACACCATATGCATGATATGAGCAATATAACCCTGCCAAGTTAGAGGATGCACCTCGGGGGGGGGGGGGATACGACTAGTCATCTGTCTCTGAATCCTCCTCTGAGGAGCTATCTGTAACCAGCAAGAAATCTACATCGGCAGGTAGCACTGACTGCTCAGAAGACCTTGTTTTCACTCCAGATTTTCCCATGACCGACTCAAATGGCTGATGCACAGGAAGAGTAGATGAATGTATAAACATTGTTGACAAATGGTATACATTATGAAAAAAATATGGCACGATACAGTTCACATATACGATGACTGGCTAAACAGGATGGCAATGCATGATTCACGTATATGATGCCTGGCTAAAGAAGACCGCATTGCATAATTCCCATATACTCCCTCCGTTCCTAAATATTTGTCTTTTAGAGATTTCAAATGGACAACCACATACGGATGTATATAGACATATTTTAGAGTGTAGATTCTTGAAGGTGTCTTGAAATGTGTGCCCTTTAATAAGTAGTATCTGCCACTCATTTTGCTCCGTATGTAGTCACGTGTTGAAATCTCTAAAAAGACAAATATTTAGGAAAGGTGGGAGTATGATATAGAAACCAAACAGGTGGCATTCACACAAAGAAAATCTAAACTAAGTTGATGACATATAAGATGTATAATGTAAGCAATGCGAGGCGCCATATGCATGATATGACCAACATCAGCATGCCAGGTTAGAGCAAACACCTCAGGTGGTAAATAGGAGTGGTCGGCTCCCTCTGAATCCCCATCTGAATAGTTATCTTCCTTTGTAATACAATCTGGAATGGTGGGAGGGGGGGGGGCACTTCGCCCACATGGAGCGGCGTCTGCATGACATTATATTCCTACGCAACGATCTTCTCTTTTTCTCTACATGTTCAGTACGATTATGTACAATAACTAACATGCATAATAAAAAACATAGTTAGATTATGTAAGGCCTAAGGGGTGCATGTAGAAATCAAGACTGATGGTAGCAACCGAGTGGATAGATCCAGAACTAATGATAGCAGGTAGATTATAGCTTCAGTTTAAAAAGATAGACAATGGATCATCTACTGTTTGTTGCCTACCCAACATGAACCACCTAGAAGACCCCAGATGAACCAGATAGTAGACAGATACTATTCGTTGCTGCCTCGATATGTGCCCCACGGGCATTTTAAAACTCAAGTTTGAACGATAAAGTAGCAGGTAATAATAACCGATGTACTCCCTCCGTTCCTTTATATAAGGTGTATTTGTTTTTTTGAAAAGTCAAACGAGTCCAATTTGACCGAGTTTTTAGAAAAATATATCAACATTCACAATACGAAATTTATATCATTTTATCAATCATGAAAAGTAGTTTCATATTTTATCTACTAGGTATTGCGGATGTTGTTATTTTATTCTATAATCTTGGTCAAACAACCAAATGGTTGACTTGCACGGAAACCAATACACCTTATATTCTGGAACCAGATAGTAGACAGATACTATTCGTTGCTGGCTCGATATGAGACCCATGGGCAATTCAAAACTCAAGATTGAACGATAAAGTAGCAGGTAATAATAACCGATGTATAACGTAAGCAAACACGAAAGAGTGCGACCTCTCTTCCGGAACTGTGTAGTCCTCATGTTCATATGCTCAGTCGATGATGGTGATGCAGTTGGCGTGGCTGCGGGCAACGGGGAAGGTGATTTGAGGCGGCGAAAGAAAGTCTGCAGGGGGAATCTCTACTACAGTGAACGCTTCTGTCGACGGTGCACCTCAGGTGGGGTGGATGACGGCACGGCAGGAGCAGGACATAACACACATAGTTTTCTTTGACGCCTATCTGAAAATGAAGTAAATTTGTAAGGGCTCCTTAGAACTGGAGGATTCTATAAATGCAGGGACAGGAAAAACACAAGAATAGGATTGGAATGCATGTGCAAAACAGAGCATTTGGAAACATAGGATTTCTGTCAGCCTGGGTGTTTGGTTCACATGAATTGGAAGAACACAGGAATGGAGAAACATGGTCAAATTAAAGTCAAACCACGTGAAAATGAAAAAATAAGAATCTTATTATGCCAGTAATTCAATTAGTCCTGTTCTTCATGCATATTAATTTGAAAAGGACGTCCAAGTGGATATTAAAATTCCTACGCTTTTTCTTTGAAAGAGACACCAAGGGAAAAAAATCCTCCAGTTTTGCTTTGCTCCACTCCTTCTAACCAAATGCGTGAATAGTAGTACCATAGTAGTTCCATAGCAAAGGATCCCTGAGGGATTGACATGAATGCAGAGTAACAAAGTGATGCGACGAGTGTACAACCTCTTTGGCATAGCCATGTCGACCTCAGCATCATTGGGTTGGACGTGGAGGATGGTGATGCTGGTGTGACTGTTGGAGGCAGGGAACAAGATCTGAGGCCTCCGGAAACGGCGTCGAGGGTACTGCTCCGCTGTGATGGATAGTTCCATCGTTGGAGCAGCTCCGGTGAGGTGTACGGCGGCGAGGCTGAAGCAGGACAAGACAAACAATGTTAATCTGAAGTGGGACTCTAATATCATCTGCAATAGATGATGTAAAATAAATCACCAAAAAGTGCTAGATGTAAAATGCATCAGCCGCGCCACGGCCGCTCCGACAGATGCTGTAAATACTGTTCACTCTGAACTTAACTTAAGAAACTGAACTTTACAATCAAAACTGAATTTTACTGTCGAAACTGATTAAACTAGTAGCAGAGCATTGCAATAGATGTTTAGGGCATTCGAGCACTAGTAGCAGAGATGTGGTGATCTAAATCAGCAGCTGCTCGAGCAGGGAACGCACTAGCAGAGAGCAAGTCATGCAGCAACACCACGAGCGAGTGCTAAAGCAGCAACTCCTGTAGCTGCCGGAGGTCGTGCAGCAGCAGCAGCAGCGCGAGCGAGAGCAAGGCAGAGCAGCAGCACGAACGAGAGCAAGAGCGGAGCAGCAACGCGACCGACAACAATAGTAGAGCAGAGCAGCAGCACAAACGAAAGCAAGAGAAGTGCAGTAGCGCGACCGACAGCAAGAACTGAGCCGCAGCGTGACCGAGATCCGGAGCAGCAGCAGCGCGAGCGAGAGCCGGAGTAGTTGCAGCTAGTGTCGGTGTGGAAGCCGCCGCCGAGGAAGCAACGACATGGGGGAGAGACGCTGTGGATGAAGTGGCCGGCGATAGGGCCGTCAATGTAGACCCGCCATGGCTGCTCGGTATCAAGCACTGGCAGCCCCGTGAGATTGAGTAAAAGATAAAATGCAGCGGTGAGTGCAGAATCTCCTTGGTGGCGCCGAGTAGGCCTCGACTTCATCGGAGGAATTGGTGAGGGTGCTGCGGTTCTGGTGGGGCAGGTCAAGACGACGTTGTGGGGATGGAGGTGGCGCGATAGACGAGGCGAACGTCCGGGCAGCTCCTTGGAGGTGGAGGACGGGGCGGCTGATCCGGCGGGATGACGAGATTGATGATGGATCCTCATCCGGTGCGGTGGATGAGGGACGGCGAGCTATTGCGGTGGACGTGATCGTCGGGGAAGAGTCTCCGGCTGGGCGGCGGTCGGGAGGCCGACGGAGGAGCGTGGGGTTTCTCGGGGTTTGACGGCCTCGGTGTACGAATGGGGGGGACGAAGGGGAAGGTGGGGGGAGCCATGGCTTAGGGACACGCTTATCCAAAATGTAGGGTAAGTTACCAGCATAGCCCCACCGGTTTTGACCACGCGACGTCGAGCCAGCATTTTTGGCTGAGGGGTAGACGGGGGATTTCGCGTGTCTGGGCTGCGAGACCGATTTTGAATGAGGAGGGATTTTTCGCGCGCGTCAAAATTTTGAGATAACAAGGCGCGACGTGGGTTGAAGAGGCGTGAGTTTCACAGCAAATGAGACAAAAGATACTCGAGCTTGAAAATTTTGGGATAACAAGGCACGGATTCCTGTTCGGCAGAACAAACTTATCGTGTACAAAAAAACAATTCATACAAGACACAAGAGAGTCATGTCCCCTTTTACTATATTGCTATAAATGCCATTGAAAAAACTACAAGAAAAATGTAAAAAAAATCATGAGAACAAGATTACCCTGTACAGTACCAAATCAATTCGCACTTCCCTCAACAACAACAAAAAACAAATCAATTCCCACCACAAGAAAGAGTCATGTCTCTTTCTATATGATTACAAATTCTAGGATCTCGAGTTTCAATTTTTGAATCCACGTTATTTTGAATTCGAATATATCGTTAGGTGACCTTGCGGTTTATAATGGATGTAGTCCTACATTTTGATCTTCCATCATATATGAACATTTTACTCCACCCTATGAACATATATATTGTCGTCTACCATATGGACTAAATTTGAATCAATTTTCCTTATTTGAATACGATTGTTGTCAAGTTATACCATCATTTAAATATTATCTTGATAGCAAAAACATGTACCATACGATCTCCAATTCAAATATTTGTATCCATTTTATGTTGAATTCAAATCAGAGTACATTGGTCTAGGTAGCGAGATGTTCGAGATAATGTAAACCCTGTTTTCATATGTATAATTTTTGGCTGAACTGGGAGAAGTTTTGGTATAAGCTTCTTGCAAAACCGGAGATTCTCTCAACAAGCCTCGTGGTTCCGAGAGGGAACGTGTCACCTTTGTGTGCGAAACGATATACGCTGCCTCCCCCCTGATTTTCTTTACAAAGGCAACATAGAACTATATGAGAGCTCTGTTAAATTTTGGAATTATTCCGGGTTCGTTTGGCCTTTTTTATACATTAATTGAGTTTCTGGACATTTAATGTGCATAATTCAAATTTGAACTGCAAGCACATACTCCGGTGCACCAAAGTTGGTTGAAAAATCACATGTGTGTCCTTGGGTGAATTTCTAGGTCCCATGCAAAAAATGGGAATGAAATTCAAACATCTGGGCGTCGTGACTCGGCAGAGAACATCGAGAAACTTGGTTTTTAAATTCCTGTAAATCCAAAACTCGCCTGGAAATCATGAAACTTGGGATAGTGTCATGTCATGGCACTAACATGCTATGGTAAAAAATTGAGAAGAATTGGAACAAGTTTTGGTATAAGCTTCTTGCAAATCAGAGCTTCTCTCAAGAAGGCTCGTGGTTCTGAGAGGGAAGGTGTCACCTTTGAGTGCGAAACGATATACGCTGCCCCCTCTTGAATTTCTTTATAGTGGCAACATAGAACTATATGAGTGCCCTGTTAAATTTTGAAATTGTTCCAGGTTCGTTTGGCCTTTTTTATACATTAATTGAGTTTTTGGTCATTTAATGTGTATAATTCAAATTTGAACTACAAGCACATGGTCCCGTGCACCAAAGTTGGTTGAAAAATCACATGTGTGTCCTCGGGTGAATTTCTAGGTCCCATGCAAGAAATGGGAATGAAATTCAAACATCTGGGCATCGTGGCTCGGCCGAGAACATTGAGAAACTTGGTTTTAAATTTTTTGTAAATCCAAAACACGCCTGAAAATCATGAAACTTGGCATGGTGTCATGTCATGGTACTACCATGCTGTGGTTAAAAATTTAGCCGAATAGGAACAAGTTTTGGTATAAGCTTCTTGCAAACCGGAGCTTCTCTCAAGAAGGCTCGTGGTTCTGAGAGGGAACGTGTCACCTTTGTGTGCGAAATGACATACGCTGCCCCCCCTTGATTTTCTTTACAAAGGCAACATATAACTATATCAGTGTCCTATTAAATTTTGGAATTATTCCGGGTTCGTTTGGCCTTTTTTATACATTAATTGAGTTTGTGGTCATTTAATGTGCATAATTAAAATTTGAACTACAAGCACATGCTCCAGTGCACCAAAGTTGGTTGAAAAATCACATGTGTGTGTCCTCGGGTGAATTTCTAGGTCCCATGCAAGAAATGGGAATAAATTCAAACATCTGGGCGTCGTGGCTCGGCCGAGAACATTGAGAAACTTGGTTTTAAAATTCTTGTAAATCCAAAACACGCCTGAAAATCATGAAACTTGGCATGGTGTCATGTCATGGTACTAACATGCTGTGGTAAAAAAATTGGCCGAATTGGAACAAGTTTTGGTATATGCTTCTTGCAAACCAGAGCTTCTCTCAAGAAGGCTCGTGGTTCTAAGAGGGAACGTGTCACCTTTGTGTGCGAAACGATATACGCTGCCCCCCTTGATTTTCTTTACAGAGGCAACATAGAACTATGTGAGTGTCGTGTTAAATTTTCGAATTATTCCGGGTTTGTTTGGACTTTTTATACATTAATTGAGTTTCTGGCCATTTAATGTGCATAATTCAAATTTGGACTACAAGCACATGCTCCAGTGCACCAAAGTTGGTTGAAAAATCACATGTGTGTCCTCGGGTAAATTTCTAGGTCCCATGCAAGAAATGGGAATGAAATTCAAACATCTGGGCATCGTGGCTCGGCCGGAAACATTGAGAAACTTGGTTTTTTAATTCCTGTAAACCAAAACACGCATGAAAATCATGAAACTTGGCTTGGTGTCATGACATGGCACCAACATGCTGTGGTAATTTTGCTGTCCGATTTGCGAAGGCGCACACATTAACAATCAACAAAGTCATTTTGGAACAAGTGCTGTCACGTTACAGTCGGAAACACAAGTATTATTGAAATCGTGGGTGTTCTACTTACCATTTACGTGCCGTAACGCGTCCCTTTTTTTATTAGCTAGGAGGCGCCGTGCAGGGTAGCTATTTGAGTACGGGAGGCGTCCGATCAGACCCCTGCGTGTGCTTATCGGGAGGAGAGCCCTTTGACCTCCATCTGCCGCCCACCTCTCTCCCAAGCTCTCCATTAATGGCGCCCGAGCCCCTGTTTAATGGCGTGGCTATGTCTCACTCGACTGAGATTTAAGAGAGAAAAAAGAAAATATGAAAAGAAAATTTTGCACGGATCTTGATGTAAGATCCGACGGACCTATATAGCATCTACTGTGACTTATTGCAAGACTGATGAATAGATAAGGATGACGACAGTGGATAATAATTGTCTTACATAATTAGGAAGATAATTAAAAAAGGATAATTAGATTTATGCCCCTAGTTGTGTCCCACTCGGCTGTTTTACCCCTAATTTTCAAAAGTCACCGCTTCTGTCCAAGTCACTTGGCTCCTCTTATGCTTTTGCCCTTTGACCGTTAGTTTGAAAACTTCATAACTAGTTCATACTAAATCATAAAAATGCAAATAAGATACCAAAATGTTCAGAAAAACATCACCTATATGTCAGTGTCATTTGCATTCATGAAAAAAGTATTTGAACGTGTCGATCCGAGTTTTAGCTCTTATGCTACCACCATGAATAGTGAAATCTAAAAAAATTCAAAAAAATAAAAAAAAATGGTGGCAAAGAATGACAAATGTTTTAAGTGCTTGCCAAGTTTCATCAGGGAATGACATTCGTGGGTGCCCCAGAAAAAAACAATCAGCACTCCAAAATAGATTATTTTTGCCACAACTTCCACGAATGTCAATCCCTGATGAAACTTGGCAAGCACTTAGAACATTTGTCGTTCTTTGCCACCATAATTTTTTTTGATTTTTTTAGATTTTACTATTCATGGTGGTATCAAAAGAGCTAAAACTGGGATGTGCACTTTCCAACGCTTTTTTCATGAATGCAAATGGCACTGCCATATAGGTGATGTTTTTCTGAACATTTTGGTATATTGTTTGCATTTTTTCGATTTAGTATGAATTAGTTATCAAGTTTTCAAACTGACGGTCAAACGGTCAAAGGGAAAATGCATAATAGGAGCAAAGTGACTTGGACAGAACCGGTGACTTTTGGAAATTAGGGGTAAAACAGACGAGTGGGACACAACTAGGGGCATAAATCTAATTATCCAAATTAAAAAAGCCACATGCGGCTACACCCGAAATACACATGGGCAAACGAAGAAGGAAGACAACGATTTGGCTCGCTGATCTCTACTTTCTTGATGCGTTGCTGCAGGCCGTGGGAACTAGTCTCCGCGGCGAGGGGTGATGAGCTATGTCGTGTCCTCAAGACGCTGCTTGAGAGCATCCACAGATTCCTCCACCAGACTTTGGCGCTCGATGCGGAGCATGTCGTTCTTGTCCATAAGTTTCTTGACGATGACGCCGGTCCTCTTCAACAAGGCACTAATCTCCTCCTACTGCTCTGCACTTCCGACAATCTTCGCCCTCAGCAGGTCGCACTCGGCCCGGAGCCTCTCATTGCCCTCCCTTAGTTGCCGGATGACGCCGGTAGCCTCTTCAAACGAGGCTTTCATGTCGTCCTGCAACCTCGCCCAGCCGGAGATCTGATCCATCTGGCTATGGATGATCGCATGCATGCGCCTGTAAGAGTCGTCGCCTGCCCGCGAGACATTTTCCCAGGCCACCGCGGCGTGGCGGGACATCTCTGCTACATTCGCGGCGCGACGGGACATCTCTGCTGCTTCCGCGGCGCGTCCGGACCAGTCTGCTGCATCGACGGCGCGGCGGGACCTCCGTGCTGCTTCGGCGGCATGGCGGGACCTCTGTGCTACTACTTCCGCACAGCGGGACATGTCGGCTGCTTTCGTGATGAGGCGGCACATCTCTCGTGCTTCCGCTTCCATGCTCGCCTCTCCCTGGTGGTAATCTCTCGAACCAGAACTCACGCTGGCCATGGCAGACGCAAGGGAAGGATGCTGAATGACTTGTTTGTTTTTGTGGATGAGGAGTTGAGGAGGAATGTGCAGTCATCTTGGCATAGTAGTATTTATAACGAAGTACTAATACGCTCCTAAGTGGGAAACCGTTTAGGTTGTGATCAGTGTGAACAGGTTTGCAATTAAATATAGCGTGGTAGTAATTTGGAATGTGGCGAGACGCAAGCTCAAAATTTATTGACGGTTCTAGTTTCGAAGTGCGGCACTATTCCCTGATGGCGTAACGTGGGCACGTGTTCTTGGCCGTGGTGTAGCATATGCCATGGTACTTCTTTTTCTACTGCTGTGTACGTGCAATAACTGGCACCATTGGATACATATCTTACGGTTATTGGGGCATTCGACAAGAATAGCCTCGTGGCGAGCTATAGACTAGTCTTTTTTCAGACGCATTACACCTATCTCTCGGGACTTCTCGCACGCACCATCTCTAGCTCCCTAGGTCGATGCCACCCACATACACTTGTACTCTGAGTTTAGTACATTATACAAGAAGAGAAGAGGTGCACGCACACACTCGTCCTCTCTCACACACGCATCTATAGCTACGAATTTTAGTGTTCTCAACCATCCGATTGGCTCTATCATAGGTTTCTTGTTGCTCCTTGGCCTTGAGGTTGAGAAGTTTAAAATGCGGAGGCTAAGCTGGAGGCGCGAGGTTTTGGTTAATGTGCGGGCCGCACACGGTACCAACATGACACGAGCTTCGTCTGCCTGGTGCGCAGTCGGGTGAGTTGTCCAAGTATAGACACAACCATGCCCTCCTTGGTATCTGCGCCTCGACTTATGCACAGAGAAATTAGGATTGGAGGGAGTAATACTACTAGTAGTACTACTTTGATGTGTCGCGTCAACTCGCACAAGTATGCAACACTTCTTGAACAAACAAGCATATAAGGGGGTGTTTGTTCACAGGGACTTATTGGTGTAGGGACTTAAAAAAGTCTCTTTTAGTCCCATCTAAACCAAACAGGAGGGACTTATAGGGACTTAAAGTGGGCATTTGGGACTTATGAAAGAAGACCCTGAGGGAGAGTCTTTTTGGGACTTTTAGTTGTAAGATGGTCTTTTAGTCCATGTTTAGTCCGAGGAACCAAACAGGTAGGGAATTTTTAGGGACTAGCGACTTTTTGGTTGGGACTAAAAAAAGTCCTAGGACTTATGAACCAAACAAGGCCCAAGCTATTATACTTCTTACCCAAAGGATCTTTATATCCAACAGACACAAAATATCCGTTCGACTATTGGAAATTACTTTAACTGCCGATTTGATGTCGACGTAATTGCTGCATCGCCACCAAAACCCACCATCTCTTAAGCTAAATTAGACCGAGCTAACCCCTATATTAGCATATTACTAAGATAAACAGAAGGCACTGTAGAATCATTTAGGAGGTGAGCTTGTCAATCTGAATGTGGAGGGACACCGTCCTCGACAACCCAGCCCCGACCAGCAGCTTGGGCGGAACTATGAAGAAGGTCAGCTCCTACACGGCGACGTCGCCGGGATCCTTGCTGCTTGTCACCTACATTTCCACCTTGACGGCGTCGGTCCTGCCTTTGGGCTCCCCCGGTAGGCCATTCACCCACAGCTTGGCCACGTAGTGCGGCAGTGGGGACGCCCCCGCTCTAATGCAGATGACCGACACGGCGATAGGCGCGCCGATATCGAGCATGCCGCCAACCAAGAAAAACGCGCGGCCATCCTCCTCTACGAACAGCAAGAGCCGTCGTTCCGACAGTGGCACTTGTAGCTGGAGCACCTTGCCGTACTGGATCCTATGCACGTGCATGGGATGCACGGTGCTGATGTGGGGGGAGAGCGCCGGCGGCGGGCCTTCGTAGCCGCAGACGGGCATGGGACATTTGCAGGGCGTGAGCGGACACACGCTCTGGTGATCGGCGAGCTTGTGGTAAGTGACGTAGAGCCCACAGCCTTCGTGCGGGCACTCCACCCTCATCGAGGAGAGGACGACATCCACCGCCGTGTTCCGCACGTCAAAGCCACCGCCTTGCTCGTAGTTCTGGCACTGCCGCTGGTTCCCAGGGCACTCGCCGCGGCATTCCACGCAGGCCAGGTGCCCTCCCTTGCACTGCACAAATCAATCTAACAGCACATCAATCAGGAAACCTGCACCTTGCTCGACTAGCCGAATGGACGAGGTGTATTCGAACCTCATACACTGGAGGCTTCAAGGGGCGGAGGCACAAGGGGCAGTGGAGCAAGGTGACGTCCATCGAGACCATAGAGAGCTCCATCGTCGGGTCCTGTTCCGTTGGCATGATCTCGCCCTCCTCGTGCACAACCATCTCTCGCTTTAGGGCCGGGGCACTACAAAGCTTTACCGTCACATATTCATACTACTTCAGGGTGCATTAAATCAACACATGCAAGTATCAAAAGGAAAGTTACGACATGCATGCATGTGTTGTAATTAATGCATCGGTAAACGCAAATTATTAAAATATATCGAGTCCACTGCTTTGATGTCTCGTGTCAACTCGTACAACAACGAGATGTTTGATTACAACGCCCTCTCCCTCGCGGACTGAGCTCTGGTGCCTTAACTGCACCTGCCTTTGGCCATATGACAGGTGGGCCAGCCACCTATTGGGCACACCTATCATACACCCAAAGGCAGGAGCAGTAAGTCAATGAATCTGCGTCCCTCCCTCGCCCATGAGCGTGCTGGCTCGTAGGACTAGGAGAAGCTTTCGCTACACACTCTCCCTCCCGCACACGGTGGACATGCAACAGTTCATTCAGTGTCATATGGCCAGAAGCATACTATAGTACTCCACTGCAGTAGTACCATCATTGTTTGACTTCCCGAAGAGGCGAAGAGCCAAGTGCAACCCGGACGCTCGTTTGGCAGTTTCATGTGTAGAGTAGTCTAGGATAGCGTGTACTGTCGGTGGGAACGACACTTATGGGACCACTGGGATCCCTTCTACGGTTGGCGGGCGCGGGGTTGTGCAAAGAGCGGGTCTGGCGGTCAGCACAAGGATAGTTTACCCAGGTTCGGGCCGCAAAGATGCGTAATACCCTAGTCCTGCTTTGGTGTATGTATTTGAGTGTTCTTGAGTTCTTGAGCGATCTACGGTGTGTGTGTAGCCCAAAAGATCTGAATCCTTCTCCTGGACGCCTCGGGCCTCCTTTTATAGTCAAAAGGGGTCGCCACAGTGGCACACAGGAGGTGGAAAGGTGTACAGTGTACAAGCTTATCGCTTGTCATTACGGGATAAGACGCATTAAATGCGCTCCTTACGTGTCCCGTTGCTTTATTGGGGACGGCGAGGAAGCTCGTCCCAGCTGTCCCCGCCTCGCCTGGCTCCGACGCGCGTCCGAGTTGATGAGGCATGGTAGTGCCACGTTGGTTGACTGCTGGGCTGGCGCGGTGGCGGAGTCTTCACGAAGATCTGCATGCCACCACGCAGGTGCTTGCTGAGTCGGCTTGGAGACCGTGCGTCACCACGCAGGTGTCTGCTCAGTTGGTTGGCAGCTGTATGGGAACGGCGGTGGAGCCTTGGGAGACGCCGGCCTGGCTGTGGCCCCGTGGGTGTCCTCGGCAAGGGCCTTGCCGAGGTCTCGGCAAGGGTCTTGTCATGACATCACGGTCGTCCCAGGCATGGATCTTGCCGGAGGTCTTGTTGATTCCCTCGGCAAGGATCTTGTCGAGGGTCGTCGTCTTCTGGTCCTTATCATCTGATCTTGTGTCTTTATGATCTTCACAAAGATCTGCATGCCACCACGGAGGTGCCTCCTGAGCCTTGGTTCCAATGTGGTTGGCGGTGTTGGAACCCTTGGGCTCAAGGTGGCGCACCCTGCTGGTGTAGGGCAAGCTATCCCGGCAAGGCTCTTGCCGGGGTTGCGGAGGCCGCCCCGGCAAGGGTCTTGCCGGGGGAGTCCACCTTGCCCTCTTGATCTTTGCGTCTCTGGTCTTGGCATTGCTTTGGTTGTCTTGTGCCTCTGGCTTCCCCCCTCTGCCTTACTTAGTGTGGCCGTGGGCGCGGCTCTGACTGCCCGTGCACAAGTAAAGGGGTAAAAAGGAGAGCCCCTACTTTTGTACACCGACAGGAGCCCTCGGGCCTGGGCCACACATAAGCGTAACACGTTGTTGGGCCGGGCTCAGAACGGTGCGCGGGCAGGCGGGGCGGGATTTTACCGCAGTATTCCTTCGCTCGCTTGCGCTTCCCCACGACCCGCGTTGAATGCGCGTCGTGGAGGGTCGTGCGTGACATGGGGGGCATGCGTGAGGCGGCCGCTGCCCTCATGCGTCACATCATGGTAAATGGTAACGAAGCGGCCCGCGCCTTCCCCATAAAAAAGGAGAAACTGCGGGCGCGACACCCATTTACCCCGTGTGCTCTCTCCAATCTCGGAACCGCCGTCCCTCCCTTCTTCCTTCTCAAGCTCTTGCTTTCGCTCGCCGCCGCGCCTTTGCTGTCCCTCATCCTTCGTCGCCCTCAACCGCCATGGCACCCAAAACCGGCAAGGGCAAGGGAGTGGCCAAGGACGTCGGGGGGAAGGAGGCGCTGGAGAGCGAGTTGGCGGCGCGACGGATGCAGCACGCCTACTTTCCTTCAACGGTCGATGCGATCCACCTCCGGGACTACTTCAAGCCCCTGCGGGGGTGCAAGACGAAGGGGCACCCTGCCACGCGCGTCATCCCCGCCGGTTTCGCCGAGGCCGGCCCGAATCGGTACCCATTGTTCGTCGACTACTTTCCCTGCGGGCTCTGCCCCCTTTCTCCAATTTCTTCAATGACGTCATGCACACCTACGGCTTCCACCTTCTGGATTTCACTCCGAATGCCGTGGCGTGCATGGCCCTTTTTGCCCATCTCTGCGAGGGCTTCGCCGGAGTGCATCTGAGCACGGCGCTCTTCCGGCACTACTTTTATCCTCGTATCCAAAAGGGAGGCGCCTTCTCCGGTTGTGTCGCCTAGATCCCAAGGGGCCAGGGAAAGGGGACATATCCGGAGGGCGCTTAGAAGGAGAGGTGGGAGGAGTGGCGGGGCCGATGGTGCTGGATTGAGGAGGAGGACCCACATGAATTTTGCTGAGTCCGCTAGGCGCCGCCGGTTCGCAGAGATGATTGGAGATGTCGACGCCGAGGATGAGGAGCTCATGATCGCCACCACCAGGATTCATCGCCTCACCATGTCCGGGCTCACCCTTGAGATGATTGGTGCAGATTTCATCCGTCGCCGAATTGCTCCACTGCACAACAAGGGGAGGCCGGCCTGGCTCTTCACGAACGCGGCTGACATCATGAGGCTTTGCCCTGGCTTGGATCACAACCTCACGGTGATCAGGCACGCCCACTTGTGCCAGAGGCTTTTTCAGCTCGACGTGCACTGCGACGGCAGGGCCAAGAGGTCCGGCAAGGCCGCGAAGGCCGGCAAGGTCGTCAAGGGGCCCCTGTTTGGGCTGCCGGCAGGAGTGGTCCCACTAAGCAACAACTCTCGCTGAAAGGACATCATCGCCATGATGCCGGACTTCAACGCGCACGGGCTCGACCCAAACTGGGCCGAGCCGGGGGCGGATCAGGTGCAGGAGTTCTTCGACAAGCTGTCAGAGAAGTACTTCCATGTCGAGCCATTGCTCATCCAGGACACCAGCCAGGTGGAGCTGGACTACATCGCCGCCAGGGCGGCGGAGGCGGAGCTCGCCAAGGAGGCTGGCAGCGCCGGCCACGTGGAGGACGAGGCCGAGGCTGCCGCAGAGGAGAAGGAGCTTGCCGGGTGGGCGGAGTCCGCTGGGGAGGCCAGCAGCACCGACACCGGGGCCCCCCTCATTGAAGACGTGGTCGACGAGTCGACCGAGGAGGAGGACGAGGCTGACGATCCTCCGGCCTTGGATAGAAGGCGCATCCTGCGGCAGGCCACCTCTGGCGAGCCGGTCCGGCCCGGCAGGACCGAGCAGTGGCAGGAGACCCAGGGGGAGTCCGTGCGCCTGACGAGGGCCGCGGCAGCAAAGAAGGTGGTGAAGGCCGCGGTGGCGAAGAGGAAAGCGACCGCCTCTTCTTCGTCCAAGCGCCCTCGGACCCCACCCGCTTCCCATTCTCCTGCGGATGTCGACACGGAGGTCATCTTCGACCTTGGGTCTCTCAGCCCGAGGAGGAAGAGGAAGGCAGCGGAAGAGGAGGCAGAGGATGAGTAAGTATCCTGTCTTTTGTCATCTCCGTCCCCTCAGACCGTGCCGCTTTCTTGACTTGTTTTCATCTTTGCAGAGATGTGGAGACGTTGGCCCAGAGGGTGGCAAAGAGAGCCAGGGCCTCGTCGGGCGGCCAGCCCCCGACGGGCACCTCGAGTACGCCGCTGGTGGTGGAGAGCAGCCCGGACAGCAGCCCCCAGCGTAGCCCCCAGCGTGCGTTCACCACTCACTCCCCATCAACGTGTGTTGGGGTACGATCCCCTGGAGCTGACCTTGCCGTGGTTGCAGGAGGAGGACGACAGCAGGAGGAACCACTGAGGGCCACCCCCAACACACCGCCCCTACCGACCACGCCGCCCCGAGGGGCGACCCGGCAAGGGCGCCGAGCACCGAGCCTATGCACACGGAGGAGGAGGAGGCGAACGTGGGCGCTGGTGGCTCCGTCCCGGCGCCAAATGTTGGCGGGGAAGGGACCTCTTCTTCCCAGCCTGGCACGGGTAAGTTATTTGCCTTCTGTCCTTGTTCTTGTTTCCTCTTTTTGAACCTTGGTTTTGGCTTTTCCTTATCCTCCTTCTTGGGATCTAGGCGCTCCCTCAGCAGACCAGGAGGACATCGATACTGTCATCGGGGAGGTCGCCAGGGACGCTGCTACCTCTTGAGCACTGCGTTGGTTTTCCCTTGAAGAAGAAAGGGTGATGCAGTAAAGTAGCGTAAGTATTTCCCTCAGTTTTTGAGAACCAAGGTATCAATCCAGTAGGAGACCACGCTCGAGTCCCACGCACCTACACAAACAAATAAGAACCTCGCAACCAACGCGAAGCGAAAGAAAACAAAACACCACTTCAAGGTACTGTAATGAACTCATTATTTATTTATATTGGTGTTAAACCTGCTGTATTCCAACTTCTCTATGGTTTATAAACTATTTTACTAGCCATAGATTCATCAAAATAAGCAAACAACACACGAAAAACAGAATCTGTCAAAAACAGAACAGTCTATAGTAATCTGTAACTAACGCAAACTTCTGGATCTCAGAAAAATCTACCAAAATAGGACGGCCTAGAAAATTTGTTTATTGATCTGCTGCAATTGGAATCAGTATTCTATCACGTTCTGGTGATTTTTAACAATTGTTTTCGTGAACAGAAAGTTTTCTGGAATTTTCAGCAAGATCAAATAACTATCATCCAAGAAGATCCTATAGGTTTAACTTGGCACAAACACTAATTAAAACATAAAAACAAATCTAACCAGAGGCTAGATCAAATATTTATTCCTAAACAGAAGCAAAAAGCAAAAAAAAAAACTAAAATAAAATTGGGTTGCCTCCCAACAAGCGCTGTCGTTTAACGCCCCTAGCTAGGCGTAAAAACATGGATAGATCTAGGTATTGCCATCTTTGGTAGGCAATCCATAAGTGGCTCTCATAATAGATTCATTAGGTAATTTTATTTTCTTTCTAGGGAAGTGTTCCATGCCTTTCCTTAACGGAAATTGGAATCTAATATTCCCTTCCTTCATATCAATAATTGCACCAATCGTTCTAAGGAAAGGTCTACCAAGAATAATAGGACATGAAGGTTTGCAATCTATATCAAGAACAATAAAATCTACGGGAACATAGTTCCTATTTGCAACAATAAGAACATCGTTAATTCTTCCCATAGGTTTCTTAATGGTGGAATCCGCAAGATGCAAATTTAGAGAACAATCATCAAATTCACGGAAACCTAGCAAATCACACAAAGTTTTTGGGATCGTGGAAACACTAGCACCCAAATCACACAAAGCATAGCATTCATGATCTTTAATTTTAATTTTAGTAGTAGGTTCCCACTCATCATAAAGTTTTCTAGGGATAGAAACTTCCAACTCAAGTTTTTCTTCATAAGATTGCATCAAAGCATCAACGATATGTTTAGTAAAAGCTTTATTTTGACTATAAGCATGAGAAGAATTTAGCATGGATTGCAACAAGGAAATACAATCAATCAAAGAGCAATTATCATAATTAAATTCCTTGAAATCCAAAATAGTGGGTTCATTGATATCTAAAGTTTTGACCTCTTCAATCCCACTTTTACCAATTTTTGCATCAAGATCTAAAAACTCCGAATTTTTGGAACGCCTTCTAGGTAAAGGTGACTCATCTCCAGTCCCATAATTATCAAGATTCATATTGCAAAACAAAGATTTAATAGGAGACACATCAATAACTTTTAGATCTTCATCTTTATTCTCACAAAAATTTGAAGAACACGCTTTTACAAAGCAATCTTTCTTAGCACGCATCCTAGCGGTTCTTTCTTTGCACTCATCAATGGAAATTCTCATGGCTTTGAGAGACTCATTGATATCATGCTTAGGTGGAATAGATCTAAGTTTCAAATAATCAACATCAAGAGAAATTCTATCAACGTTCCTAGCCAATTCATCAACTTTAAGCAATTTTTGTTCAAGCAAAGCATTGAAATTCTTTTGCGAATTCATAAACTCCTTAACGCTAGTCTCAAATTCAGAGGGCATATTATTAAAATTTCCATAAGAATTGTTGTAGGAATTACCATAATTATTAGAGGAATTACTAGGGAACGGCCTAGGATTAAAGTTTCCTCTATACGCGTTGTTACCAAAATTATTCCTACCAACAAAATTCACATCCATAGATTCATTATTATTCTCAATCAAGGTAGACAAAGGCATATCATTGGGATAAGAAGACACACTCTTAGTAGCAAATAATTTCATAAGTTCATCCATCTTTCCACTCAAAACATTAATTTCTTCTATCGCATGCACTTTTTTATTAGTAGATCTTTCGGTGTGCCATTGAGAATAATTAACCATAATATTATCTAGGAGTTTAGTAGCTTCTCCTAAAGTGATTTCCATAAAAGTGCCTCCCGCGGCCGAATCTAAAAGATTTCTAGAAGCAAAATTCAATCCGGCATAATTTTTTTTATAATCATCCATAAATTCAAACCATGAGTAGGGCAATTACGTATCATTAATTTCATCCTCTCCCAAGCTTGTGCAACATGTTCATGATCAAGTTGCTTAAAATTCATGATATCGTTTCTAAGAGAGATGATTTTAGCGGGAGGAAAATACTTAGAGATAAAAGCATCTTTGCACTTATTCCAAGAATCAATACTATTTTTAGGCAAAGACGAAAACCAAGCTTTAGCATGATCTCTAAGAGAAAAAGGAAATAACTTCAATTTAAAAATATCATTGTCCACATCTTACTTCTTTTGCATATCACATAAATCAACGAAGCTATTTAGATGGGTAGCGGCATCTTCACTAGGAAGGCCGGCGAATTGATCTTTCATGACAAGATTCAACAAAGCAGCATTAATTTCACAAGATTCAGCATCGGTAAGAGGAGCAATTGGAGTGCTAAGAAAATCATTGTTGTTGGTATTGGTAAAGTCACAAAATTTAGTATTGTCTTGAGCCATCGTGACAAGCAAGCAATCCAACACACAAGCAAACAAGAAGCAAGCGAAAAAGAGGCGAACGGAAAAGAGAGGGCGAATAGAACGGCAAGGGTGAAGTGGGGGAGAGGAAAACGAGAGGCAAATGGCAAATAATGTAATGCGAGGGATAAGAGTTTGTGATTGGTACTTGGTATGTCTTGACTTGTGCATAGACTCGGAAACAGCACCAAAAATGGCTTGTTGTTGGGAGTCAAATCTTGACTTGACTTGGCGCGAATCTCCCCGGCAACAGTGCCAGAAATCCTTCTTGCTACCTCTTGAGCACTGCGTTGGTTTTCCCTTGAAGAGGAAAGGGTGATGCAGTAAAGTAGCGTAAGTATTTCCCTCAGTTTTTGAGAACCAAGGTATCAATCCAGTAGGAGACCACGCTCGAGTCCCACGCACCTACACAAACAAATAAGAACCTCGCAACCAATGCGATAAAGGGCTTGTCAATCCCTTCACGGTCACTTACGAGAGTGAGATCTGATAGATATGATAAGATAATATTTTTGGTATTTTTATGATAAAGAGAAATAAAGATGCAAAGTAAAATAAATGGTAAAAGAAATAGCTAAGTATTGGAAGATTAATATGATGGAAAATAGACCCGGGGGCCATAGGTTTCACTAGTGGCTTCTCTCAAGAGCATAAGTATTACGGTGGGTAAACGAATTACTGTCGAGCAATTGATAGAATTGAGCATAGTTATGAGAGTATCTAGGTATGATCATGTATATAGGCATCACGTCCGCGACAAGTAGACCGAAACGATTCTGCATCTACTACTATTACTCCACACATCGACCGCTATCCAGCATGCATCTAGAGTATTAAGTTCATAAGAACAGAGTAATGCTTTAAGTAAGATGACATGATGTAGAGGGATAAATTCATGCAATATGATATAAACCCCATCTTTTTATCCTCGATGGCAACAATACAATACGTGCCTTGCTGCCCCTGCTGTCACTGGGAAAGGACACCGCAAGATTGAACCCAAAGCTAAGCACTTCTCCCATTGCAAGAAATATCAATCTAGTAGGCCAAACCAAACTGATAATTCGAAGAGACTTGCAAAGATAACCAATCATACATAAAAGAATTCAGAGAAGATTCAAATATTGTTCATAGATAATCTTGATCATAAACCCACAATTCATCGGATCTCGACAAACACACCGCAAAAGGTTACATCGAATAGATCTCCAAGAAGATCGAGGAGAACTTTGTATTGAGATCCAAAGAGAGAGAAGAAGCCATCTAGCTAATAACTATGGACCCGAAGGTCTGAGGTAAACTACTCACACATCATCGGAGAGGCTATGGTGTTGATGTAGAAGCCCTCCGTGATCAATGCCCCCTCCGGCAGGACGCCGGAAAAGGCCCCAAGATGGGATCTCATGGGTACAGAAGGTTGCGGCGGTGGAATTAGGTTTTCATGGATGCCTTTGATGGTTTGGGGGTACGTAGGTATATATAGGAGGAAGAAGTAGGTCGGTGGAGCCACGAGGGGCCCACGAGGGTGGAGGGCGCGCCTGGTGGGGGTGGGCGCGCCCCCCTACCTCGTGGCCTCCTCGTCTGTTGCTTGACGTCCACTCCAAGTCCTCTGGATCATGTTTGTTCCAAAAATCACGTTCCCGAAGGTTTCATTCCGTTTGGACTCCGTTTGATATTCTTTTTCTGCGAAACACTGAAATAGGCAAAAAAACAGCAATTTGGGCTGGGCCTCCGGTTAATAGGTTAGTCCCAAAAATAAAATAGAAGTGTATAAATAAGCCCATTAAACATCCAAAACAGAATATAATATAGCATGGAACAATCAAAAATTATAGATACGTTGGAGACGTATCAGACGCTGAGGCCGAGGCCAACAAGATCGCCGCCGAAGAGGCCGCCAAGGGAGCTGCCGAGGACGCCGCCAAGGAGCCGGTCAGGGAGGCCGGCAAGGCCGCTACCGAGGAGGCCGGCAAGGAGCCTGTCGGGGAGGCCGGCAAGGCTACTGCCGAGGAGGGAGTGGTTGACGACCAACCTTCCTCCTCCGCTGCCTCTGGCTCAGGCAGGTACCTGAAGGTGAGCGACGGCCTGTTCGTCCACCTCCCAGGGACGGCGAGCACCGGGGCACCCACCGAGGGGGAGGTGTTTGATGATGAGGTGCTCACCGCCGCCGGGCTTGAGGTTGTTGACGAACCAAGCACCGGTGGCGGCGGCTCCCAGGAGGAGCGGCTCCTCCAGGCCATGAGCGCCAACTTCCAGAAGCTCCAGGTGCTTCACCGTGCCCGCCTGGACAAGGCCAAGTCCAGGATGGCGGTGGTGGACAAAGCGGAGGCGGACCTCGAGGAGCGCATCGCCGAGGCGCAGGCTTGGTTCTGCCAGGCCCACCAGGAGCTGAAGGCCGCCCAGGATGTGCTGGACGAGCGCAAGCTGGAACTTGTCATGAAGCAGGCCGATATCGAGAAGGCCCGGGAGCTGGCGAGGGAGCAGGCCGCCAAGGACGAGGCCGCTCGGCACCAGCACCAGGCCGTGCTAAACTCCCAGGAGGAGGACCTTGCCGCTCGTGAGGAGAAGCTCGCCGCGACACTCCACGACAAGGATGAGGAGGTGGAGAGGCTTGTCATGCAGCGGACCCAGGAGCTGGAGCAGAGGCACAAGGAGGCGCTCAATGCCCAAGCTCTGGTCCATGCCGGCAAGGTGAAAGAGCTGGAGGTGGAGCGGGACGGGCTGAAGGATCAGTCCTTGAAGTTGGCAAAGGAGAAGGACATGCTCAACGGTGCTCTGGCGGAGGCGCAGGGCGCAGTCCTCGGCAAGGCTGAGCAGCTCTCCAAGACCAACGACTCCATCAAAGACCTGAAGATGAAGCTGGAGGGTCTTGAGGTGACGCTCTCGGAGGTCAGCGCCCGGGAGGAGACCCTGACCAAGAATCTGGAGAAGGAGAGGCAGCTGCGGAAGAACGACGCCGCCAACCACGCGGATTTTGTGAAGGGCGAAAACCTCTGGATCAGCCGCCTCGCCGATGTCGCCGGCAGGATCACCACGCAGCTGGCTACCATGGGGATGCCGCACGTGAGGTATGCCCCAGAGCCAAATGCGAGCCCTAATGCCAAACTGACCCTGTTCTTCGAGGGTGTTCTTGGAGCCCTGGAGCAGTTCCGCTCCAACCGGGTGGCCTCGCTGGCCGATGAGGCCCGGAGGCTTTGCCGGGGTGCCATGACCAAGGTCCTCACCAAGGTGGCATACTGGAACCCCGACCTCGACTTCGACGCCGTGCTGGAGAGCTTGCCGGAGGGCGTGGACCTCACGCCACTCGAGGAGCGTATCGAGCCCGTCATCAGCCGCGTCGACGGAGTTCGGAGGATACAAGGCCAGCATCGGGACTAGGCACCCCGTTTCTCATCGCCGCTGCAGGTTCATGACCAGGACAATTTTTATCTTTAGTTAGAGCCGCAACAATTATTTGATGTAATATAACTCTGCAGTACCCTGAAACGATGCATGCTATTTTCCCATTTGATCTCCCTTTGTATGTCCACCCTACGTTAATCGGGTAGGCTTGCCGGCGCGTAAACCCAGGGCACGACGCCTTGAGGATGGATCCCCAATAGCCTGCCGGGTGTGCGTGCTGCCAGGAAAACCACCTTTCAACTCTTAACGCGGCCGCTTGAACTGCCGAGCGGACTCGAGACAGAACGAGAGCGTTGCCAATTGCAGAAGGCCACCCTGCCGCCCTCGACGCAGCCGCTCGAACTGTTGAGCAGACTCGAAACAGAGCAAGGGCGTTGCCAACAGTGGAAGGGCCCCATTGCGTGCAGGTTTTCCATACACAGGGCAAGATCCTTGGGGACAATAACTATATATATATAAAGGAATTGCTCAAAGTTTTTCATGACTTAGCTTTTCTGTCGTTGCGCGGGCGTTCACCGCATCCGTAGGCGACGCCGCCCGTTTGGTCGTCTTCTTCCTTGGAGTGACGACTGCGATGAAACCGCTACTCCAACCAGACCAGATTTCCACAACTGCGCACCCCCTACCTGGCGCGCCAAAGATGTCGATGGGAATGACACCTATGGGACCACTGGGATCCCTTCTACGGTTGGCGGGCGCGGGGTTGTGCAAAGAGCGGGTCTGGTGGTCAGCACAAGGATCGTTTACCCAGGTTCGGGCCGCAAAGATGCGCAATACCCTAGTCCTGCTTTGGTGTATGTATTTGAGTGTTCTTGAGTTCTTGAGCTAGCTACGGTGCGTATGTAGCCCAAAATATCTGAATCCTTCTCCTGGACTCCTCGGGCCTCCTTTTATAGACAAAAGGGGTCGCCACAGTGGCACACAGGTGGTGGAAAGGTGTACAGTGTACAAGCTTATCGCTTGTCATTACGGGACAAGAAACATTAAATGCGCTCCTTAGGTGTCCCGTTGCTTTATTGGGGACGGCGAGGAAGCTCGTCCCAGCTGTCGCCGCCTCGCCTGGCTTTGACGCGCGTCTGAGTTGATGAGGCATGGTAGTGCCACGTTGGCTGGCTGCTGGGCTGGCGCGGTGGCGGAGTCTTCACGAAGATCTGCATGCCACCACGCAAGTGCTTGCTGAGTCGGCCTGGAGATCGTGCGTCGCCACGCAGGTGCCAGCTCAGTTGGTTGGCAGCTGTATGGGAACGGCGGTGGAGCCTTGGCAGACACGGGCCTGGCTGTGGCCCCGCGGGTGTCCTCGGCAAGGGTCTTGTCGTGACATCGCGGTCGTCCCCGGCAAGGATCTTGCCGGAGGTCTCGTTGATTCCCTCGGCAAGGATCTTGTCGAGGGTCGTCGTCTTCTGGTCCTCATATGATCTTGTGTCCTTATGATCTTCACAAAGATCTGCATGCCACCACAGAGGTGCCTCCCGAGCCTTGGTTCCAATATGGTTGGCGGTGTTGGAACCCTTGGTCTCAAGGGTGGCGCGCCCTGCTGGTGTTGGGCAAGCTATCCCGGCAAGGCTCTTCCCGGGGTTGCGGTGGCCGCCCCGGCAAGGGTCTTGCCGGGGGAGTCCACCTCGCCCTCTTGATCTTTGCGTCTCTGGTCCTGGCGTTGCTTTGGTTGTCTTGTGCCTCTGGCTTCCCCCCTCTGCCTTACTTAGTGTGGCCGTGGGCGCGGTTCTGACTGCCCGTGCACAAGTAAAGGGGTAAAAAGGAGAGCCCCTACTTTTGTACACCGACATGTACCGTGCCTCTAAGCTTAAAATCTTTGGGGCCGGCTCCATGCTATGAGGCCGTCTCGAAGCATTTTTTAATTACAATAATCTGTCATCCTGGTGATTGTAGTTTGGACGCTCGTCTGGTCAAGACAGGAATATATATTTTAATTTGTGGTGGGGTAAATGTTAGATGTTGCAGCAAATATATACTACGGGTCTTTTAGCCAAGTTTAGAGGCAAGCATGTGGGGCCAGTGCTACGATGTGTCGCATCAACTCGTACAACGAGGAGAAGCTTGATTTTACTACTACACGCCTTCTCCCTCGCCCATGCGCGCGGTGGCTCGCAGACGAGGCAAGGCTTTTGGTTACTACAACAAGCTATCCCTCCCGCACGCAGTGGACGGACATGCAGCAGTTGATTCGATACTGTAGAAGTAGTAACATCATTGTTCGTCTTCTCGAAGAGGCGAAGAGCCAAGCGGAACCCGAACGTGGGAGTTGCGAACGCTCGCGTGGCAGTCTTTGTGTAGGCATGGGGTGTGGTGCGGAGCCTTGGAGCACGCATATAGCCCGGCTCTTGCATGAGACAAAATTGCTATGTAAGCAGGCTATAAGCCCACTATTGTAGTATACTAGTGCCTCCTTTCCGGTTTATAGGGCTTAATTCTAGAGATTTCCGAATAAGCCCTATAAGGCCTCATTCAGTTTGGAGGATTTCTATAGGAAAAACGTAGGAACAAGGGTTCCATAGGAAAAAATCATATAGATGCATTCGGTTTGTAGGAAACGCGTACGGAAATTTCATAGGAATACTATTCATTTTCCTGTGTTTTTGGAGGAATCTACACATCCACTCAAATCTCATTTTGTGCGTAGGAACGAGGCAAGACAATTCCTTAGGATGGCAAGTGCCATCCTATCAAATTCCTATACTACTCTTAATTCCTACGTTTTGATTTCCTCCAAACCGAATGAGGCCTAAACCGAAAAGGAGTATTTGCCTTTTTAGAGATTTCAACAAGTGACTACACCCTAAATGAGTACATATGGAGCAAATGAGTGAATCTACACCGTAAATAAATACGTAGTTCTCTCATTTTCCTCTCCTCCTTGGTCGTGGTGCACAATATTGAGTATACTACTACTGACTAGTCTCTTTTTGACATGCATTTATGTTGATACGGCTTGAATGCCAACGACGCAGAGGGTAGCAGGTCCCGAAACGTTGAACGGTCAATGATGCCTTTGCACTCAATTAGCATGCAGAGGTAGGAGTAAGTAATTGGAGAAGCAGAATGGAGCCAGCACGATGTGAATGCAACACAGTTTGGACTCTCATACAAAGGCGCTCCACCACTCCAATCCATCTACGCAACACTGCGCACTCCAATCCAAGACCAAGACCAAGACCAAGACCAAGTGACCAGAAGCCACAAGCACCCATGGCATCAATGGACGCATGCGCCAGTCGGCTGTGCCAGGTCGTCCAAGACACCGACCTACGGCCCCGCACCGCGCAGGGTTTCCAGACGATGCTGGCGACCGCCGACGTCATAGCCCTCGTCGACGCTGGCTTCACCTGTCGCATGTGCCAGATGATGGTCGACTCCATCCGCAGGTTCACCGACGTGAAGAAGCGCACGGATGACCTTGCCGTACTGCTCCAGACCGCGCGCCCAGGCTCCTCGTTGCCTGCCACCGTCATCGGCCTCCAAGGTGACGAACTCTTTGAAGCACCGGTGGCCCTGTAGCTGCCAGAGGTCGCGACGAAGAATGTGCACCTCGAGGCTGTGCTCACCGCGCAGCGCCTCGCCATGCAAGAAACCGTCAATCTGCACATCCACGTCTACGAGGAAATCGTCTACATAGGCCACTACAAGGCCAGCAAGGACAGAAAGACGTTGGCCTTCTTGCAGCGGCTGGAATCTTTGGACGCTATTGTTCAGAAGCACGTCGACCTGGCCACGAAAGCCGCTGCTACTTAGCCGCCGTTCGGTGGGCCGGTGCCCTGAATCGAGGAGGTGGACGTCGTCGATGGATGCATCTTTCTTCTTGCCTCCTATAACCAGCACTGCATCGCCTTGTGGCCTTAATGTTTTATTAGTGTATGGCATTTTTATTCCAGTCGTAAATGACATGTGTGATCCCTTGCTCTTATTTGGCGTTAATTATATGTAGTATCACTGTCTTCGACTTGGTGTACTACCTAGTTCCTGGTTTATTAGTCCCTTTTGTAATTTGTGCTAAATTTTGACCAAAGATTTAACTGACAAAATGTTAGTGCATGCCAACAAAAATTATATCATTTGATTTGTATTTGAACATAGTTTTCAGTGATATAATTTTGGTGACATGCATGAACCTTTTGTTAGTCAAATTTATGGTCAAAATTTGGCACAGATCACGATGGGGAGCAATAAACCAGGATGGAGGTAGACTGGTCCGTCACCATCGTCTTTTGTGTCTAATTTTGACCTCAGCGACCCAACCTACATGGAGGGAGTGCTGTATATATTGGCGCGACAACCAAACTTATAAAGTATATTCAAAACTGAGCGTTACTACAAGTCACGAGTTCAAAACGAGAAAGTGGGCACAACATGCCTGTGCCGTTTGCATCGCACCCCTACACGATTGCGGTGCACAATGTAGTAACTAGTCTCTTCTTGACCTGCATTTACATTGATACGGCTTGAATGCCAAGGAGGGAGAGGGTAGCGGTTCCCGAGACGTTGAACGGTCAATGATGCATCCTCAATTAGCATGCAAAGGGAATTAATTGGAGAAGCAGAATAGAGCCAACATGATGTGAATGCAACAGAGTTTGGACTCTCATATAAAGGCGCCCCACCACTCCAATCCATCTACTCCTAGACTCTGCGCAACACTACTCACTCCAATCCAAGACTAAGTGACCAGAAGCCACAAGCACCTATGGAGGCGATGGACGCGAGTGGCAGTTGGCTGTGCTAGATCATCCAAGACGCCGGCCTGCGGCCCTGCACCGCGCATCGTTTCCATACAGGTTGGCGACCTCAGGCGTCGTAGCCCTCGCCGATGCCGGCTTCGCCTCTTGCATGGACGACATGATGGTCCACTCCATCCGCAAGTTCACCGCCATCAAGAAGCGCGCAGACGACCTTGCCGTACTGCTCCAGCCCACGCGCCCAGGCTCCTCATTGCCTGCCACCAATGGCGGAGCCAGGATTGAAGCAAAGCCCGGACCCAATTTTTTCCGGCAACAAGGGAAAACGTTGACACTTATAACTACACAAAAACACACCATGACATTTAAAAAGATCATATGCAATTACAAACAAAATAAATCTCAATTGTTCAATAATTCAAGAATTTAATCTTAGTGCTTAACAATCCAACATAAGAGGTAAAACATGATAAAACTAGAAATAATACAGGGATATAAAACAATACCAAATCTGTTGTTTATTTCATTTGTGCCTTCCATAACATGATCGGCGGCAGAAGAAAAACACCTTCAAGACATCAAACGTGTAATTTCATGAGAGTAGGCATAAACATAGTGAAATGATAATGATTAAGTAAAATCTAAAAACTTACCTCTGTGGCCCCTACAGGTTTGAAAGCAATATAAAATATCATCATTAGGAATACTTGCAAATAACATTTCTGCGGTTGTTACAGTTTGTGGAGTTGATTAAGCCCTCTCAACCCCTTGATTCCATTGAATTGAATCCTTGCCGACAACGATGAAAAATATTTCTTCATCTTCTATTTCTGCAGTATGAAATGAATTGACATAAAAAATGCTTGAGTTTCAAATCATAATATATATAGAATTATGCAAGAACAATGACTGAATAGTTGGTTCAGGGTTCAGTTAAACTTTCTTTGTATCATACATAGATAGGGGCTATTAGATCGTATTCCGAAGTCGGGCAGTGTCCGGAGTAGAGCAGTGGCGCGGAGACGAGGAGTACGGATTCAGGCAGTTGCTAGAGTAGAGCGGCGGCACTGCCCAGCTAGAGCAGCAGCGGTAGACTGGCAATCGACAGTGTTGAGCTGCGGGGATTGGGGACGAGCGGCAAGGAGGGAGGCTGTCCCTGGGACTGTACGCGGCGTGGGGGAAGTAGCCGGTGGCCCGATGGCGATGCGGCGCACAGGAGGGGAGGTGGCTGTCACGGTCGCTCTGCTCCTGACTCACGTGCGAACTATGGTTAGGTCATGGCTGAGGAAGCAAGGCGACTGGGCCTTGGCTAAGTCATGGGCAAGGTCCCGGGCCCATATGAAAAACATAGCATGGTAATAGCTAAAAGGAAATGCCACGCCCCGGGCCTGGGCCCTGGGGGCCTGGGGTGTAGACCCGCCCCTGCCTGCCACCCTCATAGGCCTCCATGGTGATGAACTCTTTCAAGCCCTGGTGGCCCTGCAGGTGCCGGAGGTCGCGATGAAGAATGTGCACCTCGAGGCCACGCTCACCGCGCAGCGCCTCGTCATGCAAGAAACCATCAACCTGCACATCCACGTCTACGAGGAAATCGTCTACATAGGCCACTACAAGGCCAGCGAGGGCATAAAGACGTTGGCCTTCTTCCAGCGGCTGGAATCTTTTAACGTCATTGTTCAGAAGCATGTCGACCTGGCCATGAAAGCCGCTACTACTTAGCCGCCGTTCGGTGGGCTGGCGCCCTAACTCGAGGAGGTGGACATCGTCGATGGATGCATCTTTCTTCTTGCCTCCTGTAACCAGCACTGCATCGCCTCGTGGCCTTAATGTTTTATTATTGGTATATGGCATTTTCATTCCAGTCGTAACGTTTTCACTGTGAGGTGGGGCCGCAGTTGAGCAAACTGACCATCGGCAAATCCCCACCCCGCCCACCGCGCGTCGGCTGAGTTTAGAATTAAAAGAGAGAAACGAGGGAGAAGAGCTAGCTGTAGCACGAACGCTGTTGTCAGATGGGACTCATGTTGATAGAATAGGAGTACTGATCACTCGTACCTCTTTTTTGAGGGAAAAAGTAGTCGTACGTCTAGTACCACTAGTTGGGTGCGTGCGACCTATACCTGTCATCACTTTAGGTCTCCTTTTCGAACCGCAGCTATGCTTCATAGTACATATTTTTTCACGCATTTATCCTCCTATATGCACTACAAAAAAAAGATACATCCGTGACATTTTGGGCCGAACGAATTTTTTTTCTGTCATGCGTATGACACTTCTATGACGATAATTGTGACAAAACCCGGTATCATCATAGATGTGGTGGGCTCCTACTTCTATGACAAAAAATGGGCTTTTCGTCCTAGGTGGGCCGGAGACGCAGCTGCATGACATTCTTTGGGCCGTCCATGATGGAAAAAACCGTGGTAGAAGCGAGGGCGAGGAAAATATCGGGGGAGTTCCCGGTTACGGTGGGTGGTCGGGGGCCGAGCGATGCGCGTTTCTGTCGTACGTACGCACGTGTGTGCGAGGCGTTGCGCTCTAACTGAACCCGAGCAAGGCATTGGGCTCTAACTGAACCCGAGCAATTGCACTAGCTACGTTACTGAACCTGAGCGATCGATCCCTTACTGTTAACTGAACCCGAGTGATTCCTTCGCTACTGCTGCTAACTGAAGCAGATTGAACCGTGCTGCCTCCTTCCCTGGATGAACAGTGAGTGTTGTTGGGGGGTTTGGATGAACAGTTCCCGGCGGGGGGGGGGGGGGGGGGGGTGGATGAACAGGACCCTGTGGTGTTGCCGCTGGATGAACAGGACCCCGATCGAGCCGGTTGGGGGGTGGATGAATAGGACCCCGTGGAGGGCTGGATGAACAGGACGACCCCATGGAGGGCTGGTTGAATAGTAGCTGGTGGAGGGCTGGATGAACAGAAGCCGTGGAGGGGTGGTTGAACAGGACCCCGTGGAGAGGGCTGGTTGAACAGTAGCCAGTGGAGGAGCGGTGGAGGCTGGATGAACAGGAGCCGGTGGAGGAGCGGTGGAGGCTGGATGAACAGTCGCAGGTGGAGGCTGGAGGAGGTCGACGGTGGATGAACAGGAGCCCGTGGAGGCAGTCGAGGGTGGATGAACAGTAGCCCATGGAGGCAGTCGACGGTGGAGATGAACAGTATCCCGTGGAGTCCCGTTTTGCGGTACGCCACACCCCTCCAGATGAACATGACCCCCGTTTCGACCGTAGCGCTCCAACACAAGTCTGTTTCCTCCGTTTTGCGGTATGCCACACCCCTCCCGATCAACAGGACCCTGTTTCGACCGTAGGAGGTCCGTTTCCTCCGTTTTGCGGTATGCCAGACCCCTCCCAATGAACAGGATCCTGTTTTGACCGTGGCCGGTCGAACACAAGGCCGTTTCCTCCGTTCTGCGGTACGCCGGGCCTCGTTTCCATTGGCTGTTCCGTCCAAGCCAGTTGGCTCCCGATGAACAGCGCGCGTTCCGTTGCCTCCCGATGAACACGACGCATTTTGTTGCCTCCCCATGAACACAACGACGACGCAGTTTCTCCGTTTCAACCCAGCCATGTACACGAGCCCTGGCCTTACGTATGCACGAGTAGGCGTTCGAGACCCCGCCCGTATGTACGTACGTGGCCGTATTTACTTTCTTGCACCCTGGCCGATGTACGTACGTGTACATGCTACGTGCGCGCCTCTACTACGACACGTGCGCGCCTCTACTACGACACGTGCCCTTCCTTACACGGCCACGGTTCATTGCTGCAGCCTGCAGACAGACCGATCATATGTACGTACACGTTCGCGACCAGAATGACAACACTACGTACGCTTCGACCGGGTGGGTCCCGACTGCCAGACACTTCCTTGCGTGCGAAGATGTAGCTGGTGGGTCCCAGCAGTCAGGGGGGAAATGTTTTTTTTCATGAAATAAGGTGGCCCGTCCGGTGGGTCCCTGCTGTCAGGTGGAGGAATCATTATTTTCCGCGTAATAAGGAGGCACTTCCTTGCTGCAGCCGTGGACCCAGCTGTCAGCCTCTCCATGTACAGTACTCTTCCGATGGAAGTTGGTCGTTGACCACATTGACCACGCTGCGCCGAATGCACCAAGGCGGTGGACGGTGGCGAGGCCTAGGAAGGGGACGACGTGGAGCCGGGGAAGACGCGGTACTGGATGCCCACGCGGAGAGGAATACGAGGGTTCACTGGTTCGGCTGCGGTGTGAGGCTGCCGTCGCCGCAGGGCCTGGCCAGTGGTGGGAGTAGTAGGGGGCGGTGAGGCCTCCGCGACAGCACAGCCAGCCACGTGAGGCAGGAGCAGGCGGCACGACCGGCGCTGGTTTGGGCGGCTGGAGCAAGAAGACCAGAGGTTGAAGAAGCACTACGGCCGTTGGATAGACATCGTACGGTCACTAGAGCTAGAATCATTCATATTGTCACGCCCAATATGCGACCCTATCCGCGAGGAACTCGAAGGTCCCACCAAGGATAAACCCGCATATTGAAACGCTTTTGCAAGGTGAATATCATTACATCAACATTACATATTAGTTGGGGATACATACAAGGCATATAGATGCCGCAAGAAAACATCAATACATCATACATAAGATCAACATCCGACTACGGATGAAACACAAACAGAAGCTTAAACGACATCCACCTTGCTAGCCCAGGTTGCCGACCTGGAACCTATCCCCTGATCGAAGAAGAAGCAGAAGAAGAACTTCACAACAAGAAACATCGCTCTCGCGTCATGATCATCGCAAAACCTGTACCTGCAACTGGTGCTGTAGTAAACTGTGAGCCACGAGGACTCAGCAATCCCATTACCATGGGTATCAAGACTAGCAAAGCTTAATGGGTAAGGAAGGGGTAAAGTGGTGAGGTTGCAGCAGCGACTAAGCAAGATATGGTGGCTATCATACGCAAATAAGAGCGAGAAGAGAAGCAACGGAACAGTCGTGAAACTAGCAATGATCAAGAAGTGATCCTGAACTCCTACTTACGTCAAACATAACCCAGAAACCGTGTTCACTTCCCGGACTCCGCCGAGAAGAGACCATCACGGCTACACACACGGTTGATGCGTTTTAGTTAAGTCAAGTGTCAAGTTCTCTACAACCGGATATTAACAAATTCCCATCTGCCACATAACCGCGGGCACGGCTTTCGAAAGATAATACCCTGCAGGGGTGTCCCAACTTAGCCCATTATAAGCTCTCACGGTCAACGAAGGATATTCCTTCTCCCGGGAAGACCCGATCAGTCTCGGAATCCCGGTTACAAGACATTTCGACAATGGTAAAACAAGACCAGCAAAGCCGCCCGATGTGTCGACAATCCCGATAGGAGTCGCACGTACCTCGTTCTCAGGACACACCGGATGAACACTACGTACAACTAAAACCAACCCTCAAGTTTCCCCAAGGTGGCGCTGCAAGTGGCTCTAGTTTGGACCAACACTCCGAGGAGCACTGGCCCGGGGGGGGGGGTAAAATAAGATGACCCTCGGGAGCGCGACTCCCAAGGGAAAAGGGCTAGGTGAGGCAAATGTAAAACCAAGGTTGGGCCTTGTTGGAGGAGTTTTATTCAAAGCGAACTGTCAAGGGGGCCCCATAAATCACCCAACCGCGTAAGGGACGCAAAATCAAGGAACATAACACCGGTATGACGGAAACTAGGGCGGCAAGAGTGGAACAAAACACCAGGCATAAGGCCGAGCCTTCCACCCTTTACCAAGTATATATATGCATTAATTAAATAAGAGATATTGTGATATCCCAACATAAACATAATCCAACATGGAGCAATCATCATCTTCACCTTCAACTAGCAACGCTATAAGAGGGGCTGAGTAAAGTGGTAACATAGCCAAACAAAGGTTTGCTAGGAAGGGCGACAAAGGTTAGAGGTTCATGGCAATTTGGAAGGCTTGAAGAGCAAGTGATAGGTGGCGCAGCATAGCGATAGAACGAAGCAACTAGCATAGCAGTGATAGTAGTGAGATCCAAGGTGACGGTCATCTTGCCTGAAATCCCGCTAGGAAGAAGAACGAGTCCATGAAGAAGATGAAGCCACGAAGACGAACGAATCCTCACGATCGCAACGACACGGGAACTAATGAGAAGAAGCACACAACATGGTAAACACACCACACATGAACAAGACATGATGCTCAATCAAGTATGATGCATGATAAGGCTACATGAAGCTACTCATGGCATGAGATGATGAAGACAAGAACAACACATCAAAGCAAGTTTAAATGAGGCCGGAAACAACATATAACAACTCCGGTAAGTCCTCATATGCAAATTTCGAAATTGGTCCAGATCTGAATAAACCTTATGTTCAAGTTGTTAAACAGCAAGTTAATATGCACCAAAACAATCTACACGAAATTCTAGTCAAGTTACATATAAAGTTCATTAGATTCGGAGCTACGGCCTAGAAGATATGAGCAAAACAAGTTAAACATGGCATTGATGCAAAATGCATACAAACATCAAGCAAACACACTTAAAACAAGGATGCGACAAGGTAATATGAAACTACATGCAATTCTAAGCAAGTTTCATATAGAGCATGCCCAAAACGGAGCAACGGTGCAACACATACACTTCAAACAAGACATAGCAACAATCTGTCCAAAACAGCAACTAGACATCTAGCAAGCATCAAAACAATATGCTACAGCAACGCAACATGAAAACAAAAGGCATGGACATGCTGCACAGGTAAAGCATTACAAAACATGAACACTGAGCTATCTGCAGAAACCACTAGAACATGCTCAAAAGGACATGGCAAGATTGCAAATAATAACAGCTTCACAGACTTGGCATAAATCACTGGGCATGGCAGAAATAACATCAGTTTGCAAAGTTTAGAGCTATCAAACAACATGCTACAGGAACATATCATAGCAAACAAAGGCATGGCATGAATCAATTAATTGCATAGAACAAAAGTCCCTTACTGATCACGAGCCAAAAAGGTACAGAAGATATGATGGCACCCATGTAAACATAGCAAGCTTCATAAACAGATTCAGACTTGGAAAAAAACCAGAGCATGGCAGAAATAACGATAAGTAGGCATGTTGGTGCGCTTGAACCACTCACCACAGAGCAATACATGGCATGAAAAGGTAACCAACAGTAAGATGGCACAAATACGAAGGTAAACATGGCAATAACATAGTCATAGGGTGCATGGATCGCTAGTAACAACCATGGCAAAATTGATTAACATGTAAACAATCTGCCAGGAATATTTTTAGCAAAAGTAGAGCAAGATTACAACAATTTACAGCAGGCTATAAATGCAAACAAGGGCATGGATGGATAGAAAATAACATGTGTAACAAAGCATCCTTAGTGAACATCTCCAGATCATGCATAGAATGACTTGTAGCAGCAGGTTTACATAGCACCAAAATATAACAGACTCAGACTTGGCAGAAATCACGAAATCACTGTCACAGAAATCAGCAACATCACGGAGGCTACTTTGCATGCTTGTGCTAGTCACCATAGAGATCCTAAAAATACAAGACTAGCACCACTATAAAGATGGCGTGGCATAGATCAAAACACCTGTAGAGCTCATGCCCATAAGATGCACACACCAAATGCAACAAGAAATAACAAATCCTCAAGTTCTGATAAGTAACAGCAGGTAACAGCATATAGCACTCTTGTACCAGAGATTTGGGCATCAATATGGACACAAATGAGCATGGCACAATGGAACAAAATGAAGAGCATCTCGAGATGAACATTCCGATATATTACACGCATGAAACGGAGCAGTATGCAGAGAGTTATGATGCAATGAACAGAGCCATATATTGCAAATATTTCAGGACTTAGAAGATTTCGAGGGGAGGGGAGAAAGTCAACCGTGGATCTGGATCGGGCTCGAGGACGCCGGGGTCGGGGCGCACGGCGGCCGGAGCTCCTCGCCGGAGCAGAGGCGGTGGCCGGCCGGAGGAACTCGGGCGGCGTCGGGGAGGGACCGGAGGGGCCGGATCCGGCGACGCGGGGTCGGAGAGAGGAGGCGCGCTCGGGGGAGGCGCGAGCGGAGCCGCGGCGGGCGACGGTCGGGCAGCGAGGCGGGGTGACGAGGCGGCGGGGACGGGATCCAGCGGCAGCGCGGGGAACCGCGGGAGGAGGCGCGGGCGGCGGCGGAGCGGGCCAGGGGAGCCCGCGCGGGCCTAGCGGGCCGGCGGCGGCGCGCGGTGGCTGGGCCACGTGGCGCCCTCTGGTTGGCCTGGGGCGGCGGCTTTCGTCCGTCCGGACCGGACGTGTCCGGCGGCGCGGGGTGGAAGAAGACTAGGGTTTCGCCCGAACTTCGGAGGGGGGGTGTTTTTATAGGTAGAGGGAGCTAGGAGACTCCAAATGGAGTGCGGTTTTCGCCCACACGATCGTGATCGAACGACCTAGAGCATGGAAGGGACTTAGGCGGGTTTTGGGCTGTTTGGAGGGGTTTTTTGCTGCAACACACAAAAGGACTTTGCGGTTACCCGGTTAACCGTTGGAGCATCAAACGACCTCCAAATGGAACGAAACTTGACATGCGGTCTACCGGTACTATACCAAGGCCACTCGGCAAATCTCGACCCGTTCCGAGAACGTTTTTCTCCCGCACACGAAACAAGGACTGAGAGGGGCGACGGGCGTGCGCGAGAGTGTCAGATCGCGAAACGGACAATGGGGAAAAGGACCGGATGCAAGTTTTGAAAAACATGACGATGCAATGCAGATGATGACATGGAAAAATGCAACACGCAAGCAAATGACATGGCAACGATGGCGAATAACTGGAGGACACCTGGCGCATCGGATCCGGGGCGTTACACATATTGACTAACTGGACAAAGCCCTCCGTCCGTGTCAACTTAGTAGGCCCACAAGTCAGCCTCGCATATGGTGGGTCCCAGCTAATAGGGGGAGTATTCATTTTTTGTGCATAATAAGGAAGCACTTCATTGCGTGCAAAGATATAGCTGGTGGGTTCGAGCTGCCAGCGGCGGGAATGTTTTTTTTGCGAAATACGATGGCCCGTCCGGGTCCCAGATGTCAGGTGGAGGAATCATTATTTTGCGCGTAATGAGGCATTTCCTTGTGTGCGGCCGTGGACCCAGCTGTCAGCCTCTCCACGTATAGTCCACTTCCGATGGATGTCGTTCGTTGACCACGTTGACCACGCTGCGCCGAGAGCACTAGGGCGATGGACGACGGCGAGGCCTACGAAGGGAACGACACGGAGCGGGGGAAGACACGACAGTGGCTGCCCACGCGCTGGGGAGTACGAGGGTTGACTGGTTCGGCTGCCGTCGCCGGAAAATAACAGGAGGTGTGGGTGAGTAGAGGGATAGACAGGCCAGGAATGTGAGTATGGTGGGGCCGTGAGGCCTGCCCGGCAGCACAACCGGCCACGGGAGGCGGGAGCAGGCGGTTCCGTCGGCGCTGGTTTGGGCAGCTGGAGCAGGAAGATCAGAGACTAAAGAAGCACGATTGCCGTTAGATTGACATCTAACGGTCTGATGCTGGTAGAGTCGATTGTTGACTAAGTTTCTGTTTTTGAGAAACCTTGTGTACGCATGAACTTAGTAGGCCCACAAGTCAGCCTCCAAATCTGTGGCAGACAACATAGAGCCCATGTGCTGTTTTTTTTTTAATAATTTGCAGCCCATTTGCTTATTCTTAAGTAATTCATTACAGCCCATTTTCTGCCCAGGACCACTGTCAAAAAGTTCAACCTTATTTTGCATATTTCGGTGGAGTCCGAACTGTTGTAATCCCGAAATGATTAACATTTTATAAGAACTTATTGATTTGCCAAAAAAATTGTTTTTTGTAAGCAAATAAGACGTGGGACAATTGAGTTGGTTTAAGGGAAAACCAGTGGTAAAAAAATCAGCGTTGGGAGGGAAAACAACAACAAAAATAAGGATGTAAATATGAAAAACGAACTTTATGTATTTTCAATATAATGATACATATATATGAACTAGTAAAACTATAGGTAGAGATTAGAAAACGGAAGTAGGACATGACATTTCAAGAGGAAAATAGAACTGGGCTGTGTGTTTGATTCAGTAAAAAAACTGCCTGCGGATGTTGTCAGACAAAATATAACTAACGCTGGCGGGCCAGAGGCCAGTAGATACCTGCTGGATCTTTGTGGCCCGTTGTCGTCATGGGCTGGGCCTGATAAAAACAAAACCAAGCCTGGGCAGTCTATAGCCCAGTTGAAACTTGCTCGACCTGAAAAAACAATATACCTGCTCAATAAACGAGAGAATTCTGCATGTACAGACTGATAACTGGGATGCAGCAAGTATATTGTTTTTCATCATGATAATAAGTGCATGCACTTGTTTAAATTTTTTGGAGAACTGGGAATTCGAACGGCAGGTGCTTATGCTACCCATCAAATAAAAATTAGGTGCATGAAAATTCGTTTCGAAACAAATGATCCAGCTTTATATCCACGTCGACCCTCGGCATGATGGTTGGAAGCAAATGCCAAGTTCATATCGAAAGATCGTTAACAACAATACCAACTTGCAGACAACAAGGTAGTACAAGTACCAATACCAAACTAACTTATAATCTTTTTACTCCTGGCCCTAGTGTTTGTCTGGTAGAAAATCTTGCAGAGGACCAGCTCCCGCTCCTTCTCTTGCTCCAGGTCCCCGAGGTGGTACTGGTGCATCACCCAGTTGGTCCTCTGCTGGTCAAAGTTCTTGTTGGTGTGCAGCACCAAAACCTTTTTGCTGCCCGTCTGCCGGCCGGTGACCATCACCGGCAAGGTATTGCCGGTCTTGTGCCACATCGCATGCATGCCGCACTCCGACTGTATCTTGCGACGCGTCCACGTGCCCCTTTTGAACGCCCTGGAATTGCGCTGGAAGAAATTCTTGCTTAGGCCACTCAGTGTGATACCTGCAGTATTGTCGAATACAGGTTTTAGTGTACGTAGTTGGCATTTTCATAACATCTTTGGCATGTTGCAGTCATTTGTTTCACTTTTTATTAACTGTCAAATTGTAATTGCTTCACTAGGTCTGCGTCTAAAAAGAAAAATAGAGCTATAAACAAAGGAATATGTTTGTGCAAGTAGACGGCCGATCGGTGTCTTACCTGGAAGTTTCTCAGGATGGGTGTAACATATGCCATGCTCGCTGACGATGGTTGGTATGAACAAATCAATGAGAGGGTGAGATCCCGCGCTGTCACCACTCACTTTGGCCTCAAGGTGCTCGATCACCTCCTGATCCGTGGGATCGAACTTGACGCCAGCCGGCAGCACCGGCCAATCCTTCTTGGACTTGCATCGGTTAATTCCAGTTATATGGTACTCAATGTATGATCAATCGACTGTTTTAAGTGAATGATGAAAGATTTCGACAGATAAGTGGTACTCCAAATCTGAAGTCCACAATACCCGAACACGCCGCCGGGATTCTTGTGTCACCTCACGCACAACGTGTTGTCACGTCAATTCAATGTGTGGACATGACGAATAATTTGACTGACGTATACTAGTACTGCTACTGTACTAGTTACTAGTCGTATTTAGAGCCACATTTTAACCTAGGTTTAACTAACAAGTACGCACTTGAAGCCTAATTGATATATATATATATATATATATATATATATATATATATATATATATATGGCTTCTACACAGCATCTCCACCATCATTATCAGTACATCCTACGCAGGTGAGTTAGGATGCACTTGATCCCAGAAAGGTATCTATCCTTCAAACCAGAAGAGTGCATCAAACTAACAACAATACATAATATCCAACAAAAGAGGGTCATGCTACAGCAGCAGGATACATGGCTCAGTCTAGATATTAGTACGAATCAACTTGTGCATATTTGCTGTTGGCATGAACCACATCGCCGCATGTCGGGTTTGCAAAAGCCATCCATCGCATGGAAGCTTGATGCCTTTCACACAGTGAAGGTTACCTGGCAACAAGCTGTGTCGACAAATCTCTCGATATGGTGATTCATGAAACCCATGGTATGATGCGTAAACACAGTTCCCCCTGGCGAATGGAAGTTGCATAGCACGGTAATCATCGTCGGTGATATGATCGATGATTGGTTGGATGATCGGATAATTGAGCCCGAGGAACATGGAGTGGTTGCCGAGGCTGTAAACCCGCCTCCAATGGAATACGCTGATGTCTACTACACAACCTTCTTCTTGTAGACGTTGTTGGGCCTCCAAGTGTAGAGGTTTGTAGGACAGTAGCAAATTTCCCTCAAGTGGATGACCTAAGGTTTATCAATCCGTGGGAGGCGTAGGATGAAGATGGTCTCTCTCAAACAAGCCTGCAACCAAATAACAAAGAGTCTCTGGTGTCCCCAACACACCCAATACAATTGTAAATTGTATAGGTGCACTAGGTCGGCGAAGAGATGGTGATACAAGTGCAATATGGATGGTAGATATAGGTTTTTGAAATCTGAAATTATAAAAACAACAAGGTAACAAGTAATAAAAGTGAGCGAAAACGGTATTGCAATGCTTCGAAACAAGGCCTAGGGTTCATACTTTCACTAGTGCAAGTTCTCTCAACAATGATAACATAGTTAGATCATATAACAATCCCTCAACATGCAACAAAGAGTCACTCCAAAGTCACTAATAGCGGAGAACAAATGAAGAGATTATTGTAGGGTACTTAACCACCTCAAAGTTATTCTTTCCGATCAATCCATTGGGCTATTCCTATAAGTGTCACAAACAACCCTAGAGTTCGTAGTAAAATAACACCTTAAGACACAAATCAACCAAAACCCTAATGTCACCTAGATACTCCAATGTCACCTCAAGTATCCGCGGGTATGATTATACGATATGCATCACACAACCTCAGATTCATCTATTCAACCAACACAAAGAACTTCAAAGAGTGCCCCAAAGTTTCTACCGAAGAGTCAAGACGAAAATGTGTGCCAACCCCTATGCATAGATTCCCAAGGTCACGGAACCCGCAAGTTGATCACCAAAACATACATCAAGTGGATCAATAGAATACCCCATTGTCACCACGGGTATCCCACACAAGACATACATCAAGTGTTCTCAAATCTTTAAAGACTCAATCCGATAAGATAACTTCAAAGGGAAAACTCAATCCATTACAAGAAGATAGAGGGGGAGAAACATCATAAGATCCAACTATAATAGCAAAGCTCGCGGTACATCAAGATCGTGCCATATCAAGAACACGAGGGAGAGAGAGAGATCAAACACATAGCAACTAGTACATACCCTCAGCCCTGAGGGTGAACTACTCCCTCCTCGTCTTGGAGAGCGCCGGGATGATGAAGATGGCCACCGGTGATGATTCCCCCCTCTGGTAGGGTGCCGGAACAGGGTCTCGATTGGTTTTTGGTGGCTACAGAGGCTTGCGGCGGCGGAACTCCCGATCTAGGTTTCTCTGTGGGGGTTTATATATTTATAGGAATTTTTGGCGTCGGTCTCACGTCAGGGGGGTCTCCGAGTCATCCACAAGATAGGGGGCGCGCCCAGGAGGTAGGGCGTGCCCGCCACCCTCGTGGATGGCTCGGGACTCTTCTGGCCCAACTCTTTTACTCCAGAGGCTTCTTTTGGTCCATAAAAAATCATCAAAAATTGGCACGTCAATTGGATTCCCTTTGGTATTCCTTTTCTGTAAAACTCAAAAACAAGGAAAAAACAGAAACTGGCACTGGGCTCTAGGTTAATAGGTTAGTCCCAAAAATCATATAAAACAACATATAAATGCACATAAATCATCCAAGATGGATAATATAATAGCATGGAACAATCAAAAATTATAGATACGCTGGAGACGTATCAAGCACCCCCAAGCTTAATTCCTGCTCGTCCTCGAGTAGGTAAATGATAAAAACAGAATTTTTGATGTGGAATGCTACCTAACATATTTATCAATGTAATCTTCTTTATTGTGGCAAGAATATTCAGATCCATAAGATTCAAAACAAAAGTTTAATATTGATATGAAAACAATAATACTTCAAGCATACTAACAAAGCAATCATGTCTTCTCAAAATAACATGGCCAAAGCAAGCTATCCCTACAAAATCATATAGTGTGGCTATGCTCTATCTTCATCACACAAAATATTTAAATCATGCACAACCCTGATGACAAGCCAAGCAATTGTTTCATACTTTTGATGTTCTCAAACTTTTTCAACTTTCACGCAATACATGAGCATGAGCCATGGATTTAGCACTATAGGTGGAATAGAATGGTGGTTGTGGAGAAGACAAAAAGGAGAAGATAGTCTCACATCAACTAGGCGTATCAACAGGCTATGGAGATGCCCATCAATAGATATCAATGTGAGTGAGTAGGGATTGCCATGCAACGGATGCACTAGAGCTATAAGTGTATGAAACCTCAAAAACAAACTAAGTGGGTGTGCATCCAACTCGCTTGCTCACGAAGACCTAGGACATTTTGAGGAAGCCCATCATTGGAATATACAAGCCAAGTTCTATAATGAAAGATTCCCACTAGTATATGAAAGTGACAACATAGGATACTCTCTATCATGAAGATCATGGTGCTACTTTGAAGCACAAGTGTGGTAAAAGGATAGTAGCATTGCCCCTTCTCTCTTTTTCTCTCATTTTTTTATTTGGGCCTTTCTCATTTTTTCATGGCCTCTTTTTTTTTTTTTTCGTCCGGAGTCTCATCCCAACTTGTGGGGGAATCATAGTCTCCATCATCCTTTCCTCACTAGGACAATGATCTAATGATGAATATCATCACACTTTTATTTACTTACAACTCAAGAATTACAACTCAATACTTAGAAAAAATATGACTATGTGAATGCCTCCGGTGGTGTACCGGGATGTGCAATGAATCAAGAGTGACATGTATGAAAGAATTATTAAGGTGGCTTTGCCACAAATACATTTTCAACTACATGATCATGCAAAGCAATATAACAATGATGAAGCGTGTCATAATAAATGGAACGGTGGAAAGTTGCATGGCAATATATCCCGGAATGGCTATGGAAATGCCATAATAGGTAGGTATGGTGGCTGTTTTGAGGAAGGTATATGGTGGGTGTATGGTACCGGCGAAAGTTGCGCGGCACAAGAGAGGCTAGCAATGGTGGAAGGGTGAGAGTGCGTATAATCCATGGACTCAACATTAGTCATAAAGAACTCACATAATTATTGCAAAAATCTATTAGTTATCGAAACGAAGTACTATGCACATGCTCCTAGGGGGATAGATTGGTAGGAAAATACCATCGCTCGTCCCCGACCACCACTCATAAGGAAGACAATCAAAAAATAAATCATGCTCCGACTTCATCACATAACGGTTCACCATACGTGCATGCTACGGGAATCACAAACTTTAACACAAGTATCTCTCAAATTCACAACTACTCCACTAGCATGACTCTAATATCACCATCTTCATATCTTAAAACAATCATAAGGAGTCAAACTTCTCATAGTATTCAATGCACTTTATATGAAAGTTTTTATTATATCCCTCTTGGATACTCATAGTATTAGGACTAGTTTTATAACCCAAGCAAATTACCATGCTGTTTAAGACTCTCAAAATAATATAATTTAAGCATGAGAGTTCATCTATTTCTTCAAAAGAAAACCACCGTCGTGCTCTAAAAAGATATAAGTGAAGCACTTGAGCAAATGACAAACTACTCAGAAAGATATAAGTGAAGATTAATGAGTAGTCGAATAATTATGTAACTATGTGAAGACTCTCTAACATTTAAGAATTTCAGATCTTGGGATATTATTCAAACAGCAAGAGAAACTAAATAAAATAAAATGACGCTCCAAGCAAAACACATATCATGTGGTGAATAAAAATATAGCTCCAAGTAAAGTTACCGATGAACGAAGACGAAAGAGGGGATGCCATCCGGGGCATCCCCAAGCTTAGGCTCTTAGTTGTCCTTGAATATTGCCTTGGGGTGCCTTGGGCATCCCCAAGCTTAGGCTCTTGCCACTCCTTATTCCATAGTCCATCGAATCTTTACCCAAAACTTGTAAACTTCACAACACAAAACTCAACAGAAAACTCGTAAGCTCCGTTAGTATAAGAAAATAAATCACCACTTAGGTACTGTTGTGAACTCATTCTTTATTCATATTGGTGTTATATCTACTGCATTCCAACTTATCCATGGTTCATACCCTCCGATACTACTCATAGAATCATCAAAATAAGAAAACAACACATAGAAAACAGAATCTGTCAAAAACAGAACAGTCTGTAGTAATCTGTAACTCCAAAAATCCTGAAAATTTAGGAAGTCCTAAGCAATTTGTTTATTAATATTCTGCAAAAAGAATCAACTTAAAAGCACGCTTCTGTGAATTATGAATTTTTTTTGTGAGCACAAAAGTTTCTGTTTTTCAGCAAGATCAGATCAACTATTACCGTAAGCCATCCCAAAGGTCTTACTTGGCACTTTATTGAAATAAAAGCTATAAAACATGATTACTACAGTAGCATAATCATGTGAACACACAAAAACAGTAAGGGTAAATATTGGGTTGTCTCCCAACAAGCGCTTTTATTTAATGCCTTTTTAGCTAGACATAATGATTTCAATGATTCTCGTATAAAAGATAAGAATTGAAACATAAAGAGAGCATCATGAAGCATATGACTAACACATTTAAGCCTAACCCAGTTCCTATGCATAGGGATTTTGTGAGCAAACAATTTATGGGAACAACAATCAACTAGCATAGGAAGGTAAAACAAGCAAACCTTCAAGATTTTCAACTCATAGAGAGGAAACTTGATATTATTGCAATCCTACAAGCATATATTCCTCCCTCATAATAATTTTCAGTCGCATCATGAATGAATTCAACAATATAACCATCACATAAACCATCCATTATATGATGCACAAGCATAGAAATTTTTCTACTCTCCACATAAGCAAATTTCTTCTCATCAATAGTAGTGGGAGCAAACTCAACAAAATAACTTTCGTGTGAGGCATAATCCAATTGAAAATTAAAATCATGATGACAAGTTTCATGATTATCATTATTCTTTATAGCATACATGTCATCACAATAATCATCATAGATAGCAACTTTTTTCTCATAATGAATTAGAACCTCTTTCGAAATAGTGGATTCGTCACTAAATAAAGCCGTGACCTCTCCAAATCCACTTTCATAATTATCACAATAAGATTCAACACCCTCCAAAATAGTGGGATCATTACTTCCTAAAGTTGACACTCTTCCAAACCCACTTTCATCAATATAATCATCATAAATAGGAGGCATGCTTCAAAACTTGGGGGACTAAACATATCATATTCATCAAACATAGCATCCCCAAGCTTGTGGCTTTGCATATCATTAACATCATGGATTCAAGGAATTCATACGAACAACATTGCAATCATGCTCATCATTCAAAAATTGTATGCCAAACATTTTATTGCATTCTTCCTCTAGCAACTGAGCACAATTATCGGAATCCTTATTTTCACGAAAGACATTAAAAAGATGAAGCATATGAGGCAACCTCAATTCCATTTTTTTTGTAGTTTTCTTTTATAGACTAAACTAGTGATAAAACAAGATACTAAAAGATTCGATTGCAAGATCTAAAGATATACCTTCAAGCACTAACCTCCCCGGCAACGGCGCCAGAAATGAGCTTGATGTCTACTACACAACCTTCTTCTTGTAGACGTTGTTGGGCCTCCAAGTGCAGAGGTTTGTAGGACAGTAGCAAATTTCCCTCAAGTGGATGACCTAAGGTTTATTAATCCATGGGAGGCGTAGGATGAAGATGGTCTCTCTCAAACAACCCTGCAACCAAATAACAAAGAGTCTCTTGTGTCCCCAAAACACCCAATACAATGGTAAATTGTATAGGTGCACTAGTTCGGCGAAGAGATGGTGATACAAGTGCAATATGGATGGTAGATATAGGTTTTTGTAATCTGAAATTATAAAAACAACAAGGTAACAAGTAATAAAAGTGAGCGAAAACGGTATTGCAATGCTTCGAAACAAGGCCTAGGGTTCATACTTTCTATAGTGCAAGTTCTCTCAACAATGATAACATAATTAGATCATATAAAAATCCCTCAACATGCAACAAAGAGTCACTCCAAAGTCACTAATAGCGGAGAACAAGCGAAGAGATTATTGTAGGGTACTTAACCACCTCAAAGTTATTCTTTCCGATCAATCCATTGGGCTATTCCTATAAGTGTCACAAACAACCCTAGAGTTCGTAGTAAAATAACACCTTAAGACACAAATCAACCAAAACCCTAATGTCACCTAGATACTCCAATGTCACCTCAAGTATCCGCGGGTATGATTATACGATATGCATCACACAATCTCAGATTCATCTATTCAACCAACACAAAGAACTTCAAAGAGTGCCCCAAAGTTTCTACCGGAGAGTCAAGACGAAAACGTGTGCCAAGCCCTATGCATAGATTCCCAAGGTCACGGAACCCGCAAGTTGATCACCAAAACATACATCAAGTGGATCAATAGAATACCCCATTGTCACCACGGGTATCCCACGCAAGACATACATCAAGTGTTCTCAAATCCTTAAAGACTCAATCCGATAATATAACTTCAAAGGGAAAACTCAATCCATTACAAGAAGATAGAGGGGGAGAAACATCATAAGATCCAACTATAATAGCAAAGCTCGCGGTACATCAAGATCTTGCCATATCAAGAACACGAGAGAGAGAGATAGAGAGATCAAACACATAGCTACAGGTACATACCCTTAGCCCCGAGGGTGAACTACTCCCTCCTCGTCATGGAGAGTGCCGGGATGATAAGATGGCCATCGGTGATGATTCCCCCCTCCGGCAGGGTACTGGAATAGGGTCCTGATTGGTTTTTGGTGGCTACAGAGGCTTGTGGCGGCGGAACTCCCGATCTAGGTTTCTTTCTGGGGGTTTCTGTATTTATAGGAATTTTTGGCGTCGGTCTCACATCAGGGGGGGGGGGGGTCTCCGAGTCATCCACGAGATAGGGGGTGCGCCTAGGGGGTAGGGCGCACCCTCCACCCTCGTGGATGGCTCGGGACTCTTCTGGCCCAACTCTTTTACGCCGGAGGCATCTTTTGGTCCATAAAAAATCATCAAAAATTGGCACGTCAATTGGACTCCGTTTGGTATTCCTTTTCTGTAAAACTCAAAAACAAGGAAAAAACAGAAACTGGCACTAGGCTCTAGGTTAATAGGTTAGTCCCAAAAATCATATAAAACAGCATATAAAACATCCAAGATGGATAATATAATAGCATGGAACAATAAAAAATTATAGATACGTTGGAGACGTATCATACGCCTGGCCCAACAGAGCTGGGATCTTTCTCGAACACGAAGGAGCCATAGCAATCAATGTCACGAACGTCCCAGGCATTGTACTGCATGTGGTTTGATGTAATGGTTTGGTCAATTTGGTACGTGCGAATGAGCATCAAATTACCGCCGTCAGCTGAACGAGCGATAAACCACCACCCATCGGCTGGTATGATTCCAGGTCCTAGAATCATGAAGGCCAGCGCATTTTTGTCTACTGCAACAATTCAAATTGAAGACCAAAAGGACAAAAATAAACAATCATGTTCAGAGTATGTGTGGAATTAAGATTATTATAACAGTGACACATATCATAGACAGAGAATAGCAATGCCGTGGTCACAATCATACCCCGAGTTAAAAAATAAGACAATGGCTTTCATATTCTAGCAATATGTCATGGTTCAAACATCATGTAACAATGAGAGGAAAACAACTATGACATGGCCTACTCATATTCTACCATAGCACTTACTACTGTTCTCATATCAACTCTAAGCAATAACATGCGTTGTTATAAAAATCTTGGAAATGAGAGTAACATATAGCAATCATGAGGTTCTGCTCATAATATCTATTCTAACAATCATTAGATGCCAATTGTTCTCATATCAACTCTAACAATAACATGTGTTGTCATAAAAATCTAGGAATGAGAGGAACATATAGCAATGATGTGGTTATAGACATACTATCTATTCTAAATTTGTAACAATGAACATGCAGTCGTATTGATAAGGTAAAGATGAGATGAGATAGAACAATTACACGACGATAGATTCCACCAGTATAGGCAGCCAATCTGTGCATTGACGGCGTAAACGATGCCATCGTGCACTATAGCATCAGACAGAAATGTTGCCTCAACAGGATTGATGATGAGCCATAACCATGTATGGCGACCGGATTCCTGATATACTAATCCCATGTTGAACCAGGCAATGAGCTTGTAATCCATGTAGTCTTCTGATGGCGTGGGCACTTCGCAGATTACAACTTTCAGCAAACAGAGGTCGGGCCAAAAGCTCGACGCGTCTCGTGCGTAGTAGGAAAGAGTGTCCGGCGGGCCGTGAGGCTCGATGGCGGCGGTATCCAACGATGGCAGGGTGATCTCTCGCTGGGTGTAGATATCCACGAGATGCCACGGACTACCGGATTGGTGGATGAGGATGATCCAGTTGGCCTTCATGCCCGCCCAGTAGTGGCCGCGCATGAAGGACAGGTGGACGGGTAGTGGTAGCATGTCAGGGGAACCACGGCAATCTCCGTAGGATCGTCAAGTCGGTGTCTGGGCCGCATGCGAGGATCGGGCATCAGCAAGCAGGGTGTCCTGAAAAGAGCCGGACGGTTGCAGACGAGTAGACGGTACAAAGACACCAAGCATGCGGCCAGACGGACGGTGCCGAGTAGGTCCATACGATTACATATCTGCTCCAAGAGAACATTGGGGAGGGAATTCCAATCGCGGCTCTGCGTGTCAGTCGATTCTGCCATAGGGTTTTTTAGGGCGCTGAGTGATTTGGGTTTTTGGTGCCTGCGAGCCAGCGGGGAAGTGGATTCAGCGGGCGAGCATAGAAGATGGCGTGTGTGGCCGAGCAGTGAGCGGGGGGATATGGTACGCGCGAGCTACCAAGGAATATGGCGCGGGCGGGCGAGCAGTGAGTGGGGGGAAATGGTGTGCAGCCGATGATGAGGAAGAGAGGAGGAAGAGGAGTGAAAGACGGGGAAGAAAGTGCATTAAATCTCAATTCTACTACTACTACTACTACTACTACCAGGATATACCGTCCTTCGGAGTTTAAATAGTTACGCCGATGACATGTGGGTCTACCTCAAGAGGGCCTATATGTTAGTTAATGGAGGAGAGAGGTACGTAGGCGTATTTGCGGAAGCGTGCTCCACTAGCAAACATGATGGTAGGACTAGGTAAGGCTGATTTAGTAACACCAACACGCTGGTTCAACTTATTAATTAAGTGTCCCATCTGCTGCAGCGTGTATTGTCACTTCACTCTGAAGGCTAGTTGAATAGTTCTCTCTGACCGAGATGGGTCACGAAGACTTCCTATCTACAATATCCCTATTCCTGTACGCTCATCCTGTCCAACAAGATGAAACATTGGCCAAGGCACCCGGCGCCAATAATGTAGGAGTACTATTACTATCTCCTTTCCAGTTTATAGGGCTCAATTTAAAAATCTCATCAACCAAGGTAGATGATGAGTGGTGAAACAATTTTTGTAGTTTGCAAAAACACTCAATTAATGCACTCGTTTTCCTCAAAAAATTATGTTTACCAATGCATTAATTTTGTGTCAAACTTTGACCATCTACTCCCTCCATCCAGGTGAATAAGTCATCTTTGGTTGTGCATCGTGACCAAGGAGGGAAAACAAGAGAATTTAATGTTTATTTGCTACTCCCTCCATTCCTAAATATAGTCTTTTTAGACATTCAAATGGAATACAACATACGGATGTATGTAGACATATTTTAGAGTGTAGATTCACTCATTTTGCTCTGTACGTAGTCACTTGTTGAAATCTCTAGAAAGACAAATACTCCATATTTGGGAACAGAGGGAGGCTTTTACTCCGTATTTGGGAACAGAGGGAGTATCACCATATGGAGGGAACAGAGGAAGCTTGAAATATGAACATGTCAATGGGAGGGAGTAAAAGCCTCATGCATGCGTGCATGCATGCATGCAACATGCAACACCCACATGTACACATGGACGCACACAACACTCACGCACCCATGCGGCACACAGCACACGACGCAACACACACGCTCACGCTCAAGTGCTCAACCTACTCCCTACGTCCGTGAAAGATTGTACATTTAGAGATTTACACATTGACCAAGGCATAATTAACGCCCAAAAGTAGCAGACTTAGAGCAAGTACAATAGTACAGTCAGCAGGTTATAAGCAGTTCCATGTCATCAAAATCATAGCTGGAAGAGAGAGAAAGAAGAAAAAGCAAGGCAGCAGGCGCTTGAGCAAGCGCCGGCTACAGTGCAAGAAATAAGACGTGTAGCTTGCATGCAGCCCGCATGCAGCCCCGTGTGCCAACCCGTATCTCCTTTCCACCAATTAGCATGTGTCTTCTTCCCTTCCTGCACATGAAAGCATTAAGTACTAGTACCTAGTTTACAGCCCACCTATTATACTAGCAGGCTATTATGAAGGCTTCAAGTGACATGGCATTGGTATATAGCCAGCAACAGACTTCTTTATTAACCATGCTCTTATGTGTGCATGCGATCATTGAGAGAAGAAGATTAAATGAAGGTTGTTGCATGCTGTAATTAAGGATAGACATGTAGCCTATAGCCAGAGCACAAGTTGGTGCATTAGTCAATCAATATCAATTCAGATTAAAAGCTAAATGCATTGGAAGTGTAGATGTACACTCTTTGGTTTTTAGCCGATGTACTCACTTTGTTGGAAGACCGAGGGAGTACACGTGCATGCACTCACATACACAGCCAGGGTGGTTCGCGTGCAAGGGTTGGACTCCTGTCGCGCGTGCGTAAAGTTTTGTTTAACTCATTTCTTTGCTCTGCCAACTAACAGGTGGGACCCAGAAACCAGGTGACAATTTAACCAGTCAACAAAGTGCCACGTCGACTATGTGGCCGGTCAGTAGGGTACAATACGGTGCTCTACCATGAGCTAGTGATCGTATAATCACCGCAAACTATATATAGTGACCGTAAAGAGTGTATTGTTACATACGTTGACCGCCAGTGTATTTTCTCGTTTCAAGTTAAGCCACATTAACCGGAAAGGACGCAGTATGGACTAGTACTAGTACTGCTTTGATGTGTCCCGTCAACTCGCCGAACGAGGAGAGGCTTGCATACTACGCCTCTCCCTCGCCAACGCGCGCGGTGGCTCGCAGGACGAGGAGAGGGTTTTGACTATAGCACCCTCTCCCTCGCCCTCGCCCTCGCAGTGGACGTGCAGCAGTTCAATCGGTGTTAGATTGCCAGAAGCATATTGTACTGTAGTATCATCATTGTTTGACCTTCCGAAGAGGTGAAGAGCCAAGTGCAAGGTTCACACGAGTACGAACTGTTGAACCTCCCGAAGAGGCAAAGAGCCAAGCGCAAGTTTTATAGGAGTTGTCGTCCTAGCAGGAGTATACTAGTACAACTATACCGAACGATGCTACTGTATGATGCCGCCACGTCACCTATATCCAAAGCTGTGCCACCTTTTTTCTCAAAGAGCATGTTGGAGCCCGTGCATCAACCACACAAGTTGCATGTACACATAACACATTTACTAGTAATAAATTCTAAAGGACAAATGCCAGTATGCCACACAAGTTCATCTCCAATTCATGTGATAAATTTGTGCACGACTAGTCTAAATATATTCACAACGCTACCGTTCACAATTTACCATACTCCACTTACACGTTATAGATGGGCTACATGTCCTCCTCCAGGTTCTAGTCCCAGGTGTTCTTCATGGATGGCACGATCCATAGCGGTGGGCAACGGGAATCATTATCTCTGCTTTCTAGTCCGGTTCCACACGATGGAGACTCATCCAAGCTGAAGCGACATAAATCAGGGATAGCGTGTCCCAGCATGTCGTTCATCCGGCGGTGCTCACTGAAGACACAACCATACTTCATGAACGGCAGGCCTTCGGTGTCGTGCACGGAAGGTGGCATCCGCTTCACAATGGGGTACCTGTCCCCAATGAAAAGCGAGTACTCTCCAAGAGTGTTCCTCGGCACCCACGTAGCATCACGGGGGTCGAACTCGGCGCTATTCATCTAGTACACGCGGCATCTCAGATCTGGACACATGGTGACGTACATAGTCAAGGTCCATGCATAATAATGTTGTGCTCAAATATGGCGGTCAGCAATACTGTGCAGCAAATAGTACTACTCTGGTATAGAGGAAGTAAAATAACCGACTTATTATATATAGCCACTCTTGGCTACATGGATGAGATAGTAAGACATGGAAAAACAAAAATGGTGGCAGCTAGTGGGTTCAAGTCTTCAAGGGCCTAGCTAGCTACTCCAAGGTAAAAAGTACTCCTACTAGTACTAGTAAGTAGTACAACAATGAAAGAGAAGGCGAGAGGGTTAAAAAATATAATACTAAATGCAATACCTAGGTAGATGGTGACGGTCCGATCGTGGTAGATTGTGTGACATGTTGCACATCAGTGGTACCATGGGTAACGACTGCTAAGATAGTTGATCCCAATATGCCAAAGTCAGCTACAAGGTTCCAGGTTAGACCGAATCGCGGATGCAAATGCACATCGAGGATCGGCGATCTTATTTTGATAGGGGGATGACTGGTCCCTGCAAAATAATGGAGTACCGTTAGGGATGCAAATGATGGTTTATGGCTTTGTGCATTCCATTTGTAATCTCTCATACCGTAGGATGGCAACCAGATGAAACAAGTCCCCTGGCTTGTCACCGCGAAGATGCGGCCTAGATGGTGCACGGCGTCTTCGAATGTGTAGGGGTACAAATTTGCCGTGGCCAACATGCGGCAGCCTCTGCCATTACTGCCTCTTGCATTGATGGCAATCCTTATGTTGAACACCGCGATGAGATAGTAATCGTTGTAGCCGCGTCGCTTTGTCGGCGGGTCCGCAATTGCTATCTTCTTCAATCTCATGTAGGCATCATCATACGTATTCAAGCCCAGCCAGTCCGGAAGGCCGATCCCAATGGTGGAGAAGGGGTCTACGGGAACGGCCGCGCTGCTGTGGATGTTGTGCAAAATGATGGTGGTATCCGGCCAGAGGTATGCAAGCCAATCTTCGTTAGCACCGACCCATTCCTATATATAAGAAAGTGGGCAGCGGAGAAATTACGGGATGGAAATGGAATAACTAAGTACTACATGATCAAACTCCATGACGGACCTGCTCATCGAACAAAATCCGACTACCTCTCAACGTCGGCAACTCTAGCGGAGTCAACGTGCAACCATGGCCAAGGAGCGGTGGACTGTTCGAAGGATTGTCCCATAGAAGAACCTTCTCCTCGAGGACGCATGGAAGAGAAACAAGCATGGCCTTTTCCCAAGCCTGTTTAAGCACCATCTTGAAAAAGTTGGTGCAGGAAGCACCGAGTCTTGCGGTGGTGAGGACGTCGGAGCAGCGTGCGATTTCTCCCAGAGGATCGCCGTCCAAGGTTGCCCAGCCCCGACGAGGAGGAGAACCGCCTGGCGAATCCGTGGGAGCAGCGACGAACTGCCTTCTCTTCGGGGGGAGGGGAACTGGCGAGGAGGAGATAAGAGCATAGTAACCGCAGGGCCTCATCCCTTCCAACTATAGCTCCTCGATCGTTCCTTAGCAAAGGGGTGAGGCTAGTATTTACTATGTACTCGTACTATAGCAGTACTAGTACTACTTTCTCAACTAGTAGTGCGATGTACTGTACTTCTAGTATAGTGCACCAGTTTTGAACTCTTGAATCTCAGGGCCAAGGAGCTATAGTTGGAAGTGGAGGGTACTACTGTTCTCTAGAACCATCGCTGTACTATCAATGCAAGGAAAGTACACCTGCGTAGTCGGTACTCTCGGTGCTCTATTCAAGCGCGTAGCTGGCCTACTCAGCTGCTCCTCTCATGCACACACTAGCAGCCTGTTTATCAACGACGGTTACTGGAGGGGCAGAACATTTGAGTTATTTGATACATCGAGACTAGGCTTTTCGCTTCCATTTGTGCAGGTGTAATGGATCGCGTCGAACTTTGTTAGTAGTTCCTTCTTTATGAATGAGATGAGGCAAAGCTTTTGCCTCCGTTTCAAAACAAAAAAAATCACGTCAAGAGGAATTTCTTTTATAGAGCCGATAATGGAGTGAAGTCCATGTGTGCAACGCCACAAGGTACAGAGTAGTAGAGTACTAGCACTTTACGTACAGAGCCATATTGCACAGTTCCCAATGCCGCGCTAGGCTTTTCCGGCTCCTCGGGCTTAATTGGGAGGCGCTAGTTTAAATATGCTACTTGCTGATGAGGAAGCTGCAAGTGAGGTGCAGCTAGGGAGAGCACGCGAACCACGAGATGATGGGAAGGAAAGCCGGTTCACGTGGCTGGGCTATCCAGTGCACCCAGATTGCGGTGCGACACGTCCGTTCGACTTCAAAACTCAAACTACCCATGTACAATATTGGCTCGCAGCGAAGTTACTATTTAAAAAAAGGCCGCCGTGCGTTCGGCCGGCATCGAACCCACAAAACGAGGTATACACTCCCGCGACCACTAGTAGTACTCGTTGGAGTACAACGCAACCTAGAATCGCCTTCTGTCGCTAGTAGTACATTGTTCCTTACAAGAAACCACTAATAATGCCAAGAAACCACTAATAATGCCAAGAAACTACTACCACTTGCATACGTGGCAGACTTAAGATAAGACTACCTTATCAACCATTGTACATGCCCTTACCAACCAGCCCTACCAAGAAACGACTACTCTACAAAGTGTCGTTATAGGCACGTTTCAACCCATGTTGCCCCTTAAGTCAACGCCTTCTATTCGACTGGCAAGTTAGGCGTTATGACTTGTGGGACCTACATGTTAGTTTGAACAAAAATCCCCGAGTGACCTCCTACCTTCGGCCCGTCCACCTAGTTATCCTCGGCCATGGGACGCAGCTACCACCGCCGGCAGAAGGCGAGGTCAAAACCGCCAGCGGTGCGGAGCCCATCTTGCGGCAGCTCGGATGCCAGCTCCGTCCGGCGCTCGTGGCCGCTAGCTAGCCAAGATAGCTCCGTCCAACTGCTTGTCTACAAGGTTTGCTAGCTAGATGGCACGGCGGCGCGGTGGCTTGCTCGCGTGCGCCGCGCTAAGGCCAGCCATCTGGCTCGAGCGAAGGCCAGCGCGGCGGCTTGCTCGCGCGTGAGTCATGCTCGAGCCAGCCTGCCAACCCGTGCGGAGGCCAGCGCGGCGTCCGGCCCGTCCGGCGGAGCGGCGGCCAACTCCCTCATCACCAGCGCCACCAACGAACATGCATTAGTACTGTTTGAAGTAATGTTCAGAAAAAATAATGATTTGAGGGGGAATTTAACAGGATAGAAGGTCAGATGTGGGTCCCTCGTGTCAACAGTCAAACAAAATGTGTTGGTTTAAGCTGCCTCGTCGGCTCGGACGTGTGGGCCAACCCTGTCATAAACGGGTTTAAATGAGCCTAATCGGCACTAGGTAGTAGTTTATGGCACGGATTAAGAAATTTTGGGTATGTTTTTGCTATTTTTTGACAATAGTTTCTTCCTAGGGCTGGTTGAAAGTGGTAGTTTTTTGTTAAATACTCTACATATTGTAAGTAGGAGTGAAAGTTAAGCTTTGGAAGCCAATATGCAAGGCTAGTTACATAGTGCCTATGTGTACGTGATTGAAAGTAAATATCAACCATGAGTGACTAATATCTTGATGGAAAACTCGAAACTATGGAAATACTAGCATTTTTTGGAATGGTTGGAAATACTAGCAATGTTCACGTGTGTTGCAACGGATCATAATTAGAATAATACTTATTCACAAACTTGATACAAAACACTCTAATTTTGATATACATATATCACTAGAGATATATTATGTTTCAATCAGAAAATATTCCTTGGGCTGTTTTGGTGAGGTGAGGGAGGGGTGTGGTTGGTTTTAAGATACTAATTATGGGTTTTTCTGCAAATTGGTAGAGAAGTGGGATGTTGGTGAGAAAAGGCAACAACTTACCTCACAGTCGTTAGATGTAGATCTAATGGTCAGAAATGATGGATGGCAGACACACCATCATCATTAGTCTTCTGTAGGAGTACTAGCAAGATGTCCGTGCATTGCACGGAACATCAAGATGCATTTTTTATAAAACACTTGTTCTGATTGACCCATGCAGGAGTAATCCCATGTGTAAAAACTAATGATATCTCGAGAAAGAGGAGATAAGGTGAAGAGGAGTGGGCGTGGTGGTGATTGGTGGTCGGACTGAGCAGAGGCAAGGGGATGGACGATGCCGGCAGCGGCCACCAGGCCAGTTTGTTCCAGAGGCTTCCTTTTTTAATTGCTCAACAATGAGGTTGTTGGAGATAAGGATGAACGAGGGAAGGCCTTGTCTGCAAATGTGGAGAGAGGTGCGGGTATCTTTTAGTTTAATTTCCATCCTCAGATATAGATCGGACGGTCTATTGCAAGATGGCACGCATACCATCATCACCAACTCGGTTTTTTATAAGAGAGGAAATATAAGTATGGAGATACAAACGTATTATCGATACTTGTTTCCATAAACTAGGATCTACATTCTATTCAATGACTCAGCATGTGGGGCCTTAGCACAATGACTTCTCGACTGTGTAAAACAAAGGTTTTCCCGTCGCCGACAAGGAGGGGGTGACGGCGGCGCGCTTTCGGCTTGCTCTAGTCCTAGTAGTTATACTAGGTGGTCTACGCACGTGTAGATTTATTCTTTTTCACTTCTCGTGTTCGCCGTACTGCCACGATTGTGGATGAATAGACGGTAAGTTATTCACGGGGAAACCCTTGCTGAGCGTGTTTGCGAGAGAGAGAGAGAGAGTGTGTGCGTGTGTGATATGTCTAGAGACTGAGGCAATGATAAGAGATTCTTTGTGTCTATGTGTGTGGAGGATAGAGAGAGACATGTACATGGGGCTTTGTGTTGTGTAACGTGGAGACACATAGACATAATCAGAGAGTCAGTGTGTGAGGTACACATGCGGACATGGGGAGAGATGTGTGAGTTAGAGATATGGAGAATTTTGGTGTGCATCTGAGCTAGAGAGGGGGGGGGGTATATACATATCTAGAGCTGTAGAGAATATGCAAGGGTGTGTGTCTTAAAAGAAGGATCCAGATAGCTAGATGGGTGTTTGTGCGTGTCTCTGTGTGTTTGTGCGCGTGTTTGTGTGTGAGAGGGAGTGTGTGTATGTGGAGTAGAGAGACCACTAATGATGTAAACCTAGTATAAGGGAAGGGGGAATGGTGTGACATGTGTGTGAAAGAGAGACAAAGGCATGTGTAGTAGCGGGATAGCATGGGTGCGGGCGGGGAGCAGACTATTTGGAAGAGACATCGAGTGTGTGTAGGAGAGGGGTGTCAGAGCGATAGAGAGAGAGAGAGAGAGATAGCGACGGAGAGAGAGAGAGAGAGGAAAAGAGGGGTCGTTTGTGTCCATAAGTGGCGTATAGATAGGGAGACAATGTTGATGTTGTTCGAAATTGGCCTATGTACGGAGACGCAAGGGAAGCGAGTCATCGTGTGTGTGATAGGGACTTCATGAGAGATCTAGAATAGATGGTGTAGAGAACAACGTGCGAGATTGAGAACGATGATACATTAGGGAGCTATGGAAAGAGTCACGACATATATGTATACAGGGAAGGAGCTGGGGCGGGTCCGCATGTGGGAGAGATAGAAAGAGGAGAGTGGTGCACAAGGAGACAAAGTGTGCTTGTTTGGAGTGGGGGTGGTGTGTGAGGTGAGTGTGCGAGAACCACATAACTAGGGAGATAGATGTTTGGGGGCGACATTTTGTGTGTATGGGAAAGATACACTCTACATAGTGCGTGTGCTTGGAAAAGAGAGATGTCGGGAGACCTGGAGAGTGGGGGAAGAGATGTGTGCATGCCCGAGAGACAAAGTGATAAGAGACCTATATTGGAGTCTGGACTTTAGAAGAGAGGGGGGTGTTATTGTGCTCGTGTGTTCATGTCTGGGGGAGAGAACGGCGCGCGTGTGTGTGGAGGGGGAGCGACGGAGGGGTGGGGGTGGGGGTTGGCTTCAGATAATGAGTTAGGTGTCTATATTTGAGGGACTTTAGCGTAATTGAGATATACATGGTCAATAGTGTGTGCACTCATGGTTGATCAATTTGTTTCACAGTTTGGACTATGAGATAACGATACTTTTGAACATGCGTGATATAGCTTGATATACCAGAATTACAAACCTAAGATTGGAATTTTGGAATTCGACTCCATCATTAGCTTTTGTAATTCATTTAAATGAAGGTACATTTTTAAGCTAGGATTTCTTGATTTCAAATTCATATATCAAACCTAGAGATATACACATACGGGCATGTTCAAACTTTATAATCATCCACTTTATTCATACACATACACATTTTTGCTTTTGTCATCATATTTAGGATAAACACATTTGGAATTTCATTTGAATTGGACCGTATGATGGTATTTGCTTGTACTAGCTCAATGATCCATATTTGAATTGAATGGACAATCAAAGTTTCAAGTTGGAGACACTGATTTTGAAAACATGCACTTTTTTTGCGTGCAAAACAAATAAATTCTCAGGCATGATATCATAGTCGGCCGTACAAGAGCAGAACACTTATAATTTCAGGCGCCAAAAGCTTTCAAACTTCCCGCTAACATCGAAATATCTCGCGCCCGAAAGTTTAGCCCTCGGATATTCCTGTTTTACCCCTGCCACATGAACGAAAAAGGGCTGCTTTGGTAACTCCATTGTTTTCCCCTCTTTGCCCCCAACCATGGAAAGCCGCCCAATCTAGTCCTGCGCCGCAGCAGTGGTCCTCACACCCCGCCGGATCTACCTTCCGCACCTTGGAACCCCCAACTGCCAACTCCACTTCACCGGAGCCGCTTCACTGACTGGCTTGTCCACCGCTCTAGATCTCCTTGACCACCATCATGATCCACCGCACCGGATCTGCTTAACCGGCGCCCTCGTCCAACACAGTGTAGGCCCTTCGCTGACTCCCTCGTCCGCCCCATCGCTGGCCCTTCATACAAGCCCTCGTCCGCCGCAACAAATCTGCCTCACCGAAAGCATTGTACACCGCGCCCGCCGAAGCCTTCGTCCACTGCACCGGACCTGCTCCACGGATGCCATATTCAACTCCACCGGCCCTGCTTTACTGACCCCGCAGCCTCATCAGGTTATTTTGATTTGTACTCCTTCGGTTTTTCTCTTCTTTATCGTGCAACTGTTCACTTACGACAGATGAGCTTTCTTGTATGTCGACAAGCACCACAACCGAAGCACCGGAGCCGCTTCAGCAACAGCGACAACCAGCCCAAACTCAACCACAACACAAGCACCATCGACGATCCTTAGCTGTCAAGTATGAGAACGATACCCATACGCCGCCGAGAATCAGGTACTATTATCCAACGGCCGGTGCCTACGTTCACTTTCTTAGCATAAGCACCGCACCTTTGAATTTCTTCAGGGCATCATTCAATTTTTCATGAGACGCGTTATTCTGCTTGCACCTGTAGGGCCATACTTCTGGCAGTGAACATGTTACATGTGCTAAATTACATACCAGTGCACATATAGTTAATATGCTTTAGTTTTGTCCTAAGTATTACTGTACTTCCTAGATATCACTGACTACTATTTTACTTCTTGCATGCTATATTTATGATAATGGTGTTGTTCTGATGCCACATGTTGGTTCCATCAGACTGCTTCATGTTCTCTATGCTTAATTACACATCAGCAAACTAGCATGTGGTTCCGCTGCTTTTTGTTCATTTTACCCTACATTTTCTGATGCTAGCTATTACATCAATACTCCGAGCCTTTGTTCATTACTTTTTTGTGTGTTCTTGATCTTCCCAAGTTGCATGACTAATTTGATGCTTCTATTAATTATGGAGCAGCCAAACCCATCAAGCAAAATATTTGTTCTTTTGGGGCTGGCACCTCGAACAAGCATAAAAATAGAGTGAAGCAGATGATAACCCACAAGTATAGGAGATCGTAACAGTTTTCGAGGGTAGAGTATTCAACCCAAATTTATTGATTCGACACAAGGGGAGCCAAAGAATATTCTCAAGTATAAGTAGTTGAGTTGTCAATTCAACCACACCTGGATAACTTAGTATCTGCAGCAAAGTGTTTAGTAGCAAAGTAATATGGAAGTAATGGTAACGGTAGCAAAAGTAATATTTTTGGGTTTTGTAGTGATTGTAACAGTAGCAACGGAAAAGTAAATAAGCGGAGAACAATATGTGAAAAGCTCGTAGGCATTGGATCGGTGATGGAGAATTATGCCGGATGCGGTTCATCATGTAACAATCATAACATAGGGTGACACAGAACTAGCTCCAATTCATCAATGTAATGTAGGCATGTATTCCGAATATAGTCATACATGCTTATGGAAAAGAACTTGCATGACATCTTTTGTCCTACCCTCCCGTGGTAGCGGGGTCCTAATGGAAACTAAGGGATATTAAGGCCTCCTTTTAATAGAGTACCGGACCAAAGCATTAACACATAGTGAATACATGAACTCCTCAAACTATGGTCATCACCGGGAGTGGTCCCGATTATTGTCACTTCGGGGTTGCCGGATCATAACACATAGTAGGTGACTATAGACTTGCAAGATAGGATCAAGAACTCACATATATTCATGAAAACATAATAGGTTCAGATCTGAAATCATGGCACTCGGGCCCTAGTGACAAGCATTAAGCATAGCAAAGTCATAGCAACATCAATCTCAGAACACAGTGGATACTAGGGATCAAACCCTAACAAAACTAACTCGATTACATGATAAATCTCATCCAACCCATCACCGCCCAGCAAGCCTACGATGGAATTACTCACGCACGGCAGTGAGCATCATGAAATTGGTGATGGAGGATGGTTGATGATGACGACGGCGACGGGTTCCCCTCTCCGGAGCCCCGAACGGACTCCAGATCAGCCCTCCCGAGAGAGTTTAGGGCTTGGCGGCGGCTTTGTATCATAAAACGCGATGAATCCTTCTCTCTGATTTTTTTCTCCCCGAACACGAATATATGGAGTTGGAGTTGAGGTCGGTGGAGCACCAGGGGGCCCACGAGGCAGGGGGCGCGCCCAGGGGGCAAGCGCGCCCCCACCCTCGTGGATAGGTGGTGGGCCCCCTGGCCTTGATTCTTTCGCCAATATATTTAATATTTTCCAAAAATAAGTTCCGTGGAGTTTCAGGTCATTCCGAGAACTTTTGTTTCTGCACATAAATAACACCATGGCAATTCTGCTGAAAACAGCGTCAGCCCGGGTTAGTTCCATTCAAATCATGCAAGTTAGAGTCCAAAACAAGGGCAAAAGTGTTTGGAAAAGTAGATACGACAGAGACGTATCAGCAGATATATTGTCATGTAAGCACACACCCTTCTTTCATTAGTTTAGATGAACCATTGATGATCAATTCGAACCAGTGCATGCGATTAAAATTAATTTTACCTAAATAGAGGGTGCAGAATAAACTACAACAACTAGATTTCCAACCACGGGATGCTGACGATATCTTCAAAGAACATTGCAACAGTAGCGAGGCTTCACAGCAACATATGGTAAGCCAGTGTGTTTTAGTACATGTGAAATGTAATGCGTGTGGGCTGCTTTCTTGGCTTGTGCCCTCAACCTGTAATCCTACAGAATTACAAATAGTTCAGTTGTCTACTTTGCTGTATTGCTTGATTCGAATGCTTGTTTGTTACTTGTTAGGCTATACCTGAGTTGGCCAATATGTCAGCAGTGCCTGCTGTACTATCGTGAAGAAATGCATGCCTAGTTCATTTGATTCCTTAACTTTTCCTCTGAACTTCATCACAAGACTGTCTTCGTAGTTTATATGAGGCCACACTGTTAAGTGCTTTCTCAGATTATTTGAACTGCTTAGATGCCTTGGCAACTTAAATATAGCGGTGGTACACTCCCTTTCAACTAGGGATGTCAACTGGGTCCCGTTTAATCCCGATTAAAGTCCACTAGTGGTATGATAGTTCAAAAGAGTTTTTGTTTTTTGAGGCAAATGAACTAGGGAGCTAGCAAAAACTAACTAGATGGGACTGGCAGATGACGTTTATTTGCCACTTACATCCCTAGTTTCATCTTACCATTTTAATTTCTTTTCGGCTGATGCTGCTTCGAACCATTTAAATATAGCTTGCCATGCTCGGCAATAATTCGTATGTCGTTTACCATGTAAGCTTACTGCTTGGATCATGCGATAACTATCTCTTACTTATGTCTAGCGGAAACCTTTCAGGATGCCGTCCACACTAGGACACAATGTACAACCCCAGAATCTATTTGTGGAAGCAGTGCGCCATCCATGTTACTAGATGGTAGCAGTTCAGAGGCAACACCACCGGAGAGCAGTCTGAGCACATATATTATAGTTCTTGAGGCTCTACTAGAGGCAGAAAGAGATGGTGTGGCTGCCATGAATGAGGTAATCTTGATCTTGGGACTGGAAATTATGCAATTAGCTGCACACATTATGCAAGCAACCCAAGAATTGGAGGAAGTAAGAATGCTGCATTTGATGACGGAGGAGGTCCTGCTGTTTCTGCTATCTGAAGCCCAGGGTAATCCCAGTTCTTCTTTAGATACCAGTTGAAATTGTCAATAGATTATTTAGTTCCATGTTGTGTCATGTCTCTGAATGGATTATGTTGTAAGACCCCCTATGTTGTCCATGTGTTGTAATGATCCGAATTTTTTAGGCGAGGTAATCCTCAGTACTTGTATGATTGACATAAGGTGAACTGTTTTTCGTGTGAGCATATTGTATTGGATGAAATAACTGTTTGACTCAAAGTGTATCCAACCTACTGAATTCGAAGATCACGGCATTCTCCTAAATCATAATCATATATAAAGGTGGAATAAATCTTTGTTGTGGTTTTGAAGAAATAAATAACAAAACATAGAATTATCGGTGGATATTCGTAATCGAATACAAGTTAGATTTGAATTTAGTTGCCAGGGCCCAGGGCAAACGTGAATGCTAATTCTCCCAAGTTTTGAACGAAGCGGCTAAACACCCACTATCATTTGTGGGCTGCCCGAAGCAAGTGTTTGCGAGATGGAAATTACTGTCTACCCCTGATACTTTGACATCCTTATCGACCAGATTTACACTGCTGTCGATAGGGGTAGACTAGTAACTTCAATCATACGTGACACGACCGCCTCTGAGGCCATTCAGACACGGTGGGTGCCAAACGTGGGCGGCAAAACACATTTGATTGAAGCTCGTCTGAAAGACATGTGTCTCTCCCTCCATTTCCCCATTCATACACAGTGGGCGGCAAAACAAACTCTCCTCGCCCGAAATCGATGTAGGCAAATATTTTAAATAGGGGCAGATGTGTAACTTACCTTAGACATGACACAACCGCCCTACCTGTGAGCCCCGTTCATACACCGTGTGCGCCAACCGTGGGCGGCAAAACACTCTCTCCTTGCCCGAAATCGCTACCGGCAAATATTTGGGAGATGCGAGATTACCGTCCTATCCCCAACCGACGTGATGTCCGAAATTTTAAACAGGGGATAAGTTCGTAACTTTCCCACATTTCAGACAAGCACGTCCCAAAGTTTGAGATCCCCCTCCCCTCCATTTCCCCATTCATACACCGTCGGCGCCACAACAACCTCCCCACTACGGCCAGCCTCCTCCGTCCGCCACCCCATCCTCCACCTTGCCGGAGCCACTACCCCGTCGTCCACTGCAAGAGATGGACGTCTCTCATCCACGGCGCCGGACCAGGATCCTTTCATCGTGTCCTCTTGCTTCATCGGCGCCGTCATCCACCTTGTCGTTGCCGCTCCTACGACCACCTCATCCACGGCAACAAGATTTATCCCCCGACCCGGCCGTCTGCCGTCTAAAGTCTTCTTCCCCGCTGCCGACATCCATCGTACCTGCAGCACCCTCAACGTATCAGCAGGGGCCTACACGGCGTCGCAAGAGAGGTGGTACTCTTCCATATGTGCTTAAGTAATTGATCTCACCCGGAAAATAGATCATAAATTGTTTACTGTACTTTTCTTGTCCGTACCAAAATCGTAGTGGCTAGTTGAAAGCAAACATTGGTTGTGAAGTAGCTTTGTCCGGTTTGCACCTTTAGATCCGCCATGGCACGGTCACTATACTCGTAAAGCTTATGGTTTTCCCCCTTTATATTCACTACCATCATCATAGGTGCTTCGTGTCGTGCTAGCACTGCTCCTCAAGACCTCAACCCATCAAGCGAAACAACATGCCACTCATAATTCCAAAGCTTAGGTGTTGAAATACGAATCTGATATGATGCTCATATTACTAAAACAGAGAACGTTTAATTGGTCACCTAATGTTCCTATATTCGTTTCGAAAAGCATGTGCGCCACCCACTGGTCCAGCTAGTTCCACTTTCCTGATTTTACTCTTGATGCTTAGGGTTTTCCCCTTTTATCTACTCTACTATGATCTGCGTAGGTGCTTTCTCTCGTACTAGCATTATTCCACCCTTCAAGCTAAACAACACAACACTCAAAATTCCAAAGCTTAGTTGTTCAAATATGATTGTGATATGATACTGATATTAGTTAACAGACACATTTAATTGGTTAGCTAAAGGTCCCACTTGAGTTTCCAAATGCATGTCACGACATATAGAGAGACAGCAGAATTGCATTTCTCTGTCACTTGTTGACTGTACTTTCTTGTCCATACCAAATCTTAGTTGTTATTTAAAAGCAAACATCGGTTGCTAACTACCCTTTGCGCGGTTTGCAGCTTCAGATCTGCCATCCCACTGACATGGTCAACACTATACTCATCATGATTATGGTTTCCCCATTTTATGATGACCACGATCAGCCTACGTGGTTCGTGTCGTAATAGCACTTCTCCACCCATCGAGCTAAACAAGCTTAGTTGTACAAATTCAAATATGATATTATGCTAATATTAGTAAAACTGAGAGATGTTTAATTGGTCAACTAGATGTTCCTACTTTAGTTTCAAAATGCATGTGAGCCACATATGGAGAGACCGGAAGGAATACTATTTCTCTGTGCGCTCTGGTTCATCATGGGTGGGCAATCGACATTGTATAGAAAGACTTGTAATATCTTCAATCCGCTTGCTCTTCTACTCTTCTTTAAGATGATCCTCTTCTCTTCTTTAATAAGTATGTTCCTTGTTGGGAAGAGTAGCAGAGACATTTGCGGCCTACTGGTCAGGTCGAGTTGCTCTCCCTTAGTATATTTTGAATCTGTCAGGTCCGGTCGACTTGTTCTTCTTTACTATATGTTGAAGCTGTCATCTGCGAAGTATCATCACTTCGGGAGCTCTCATATTTGGAGTAGTAGGCCACATTATATTCATGCACACATCAAATTACAGCATGCATGGCATCTCTCAGAAGAATTGCAGAGATAGCACAAAGGGGTTTACAGGGAGGCAGTATTGGATTAGAATCACTTCTGCATTACAAAGATAATATCACTTGTTTTATGTTTTCATGCATGTCAGGTATTGAACATTATCAAAATGAATATGAGCATGGGCGCACGAGAGGAATATTGCGGAACAATCCACGGGCTAACAAACTTGGCATGGTGGAGGATGGCCTATCTTATTCACCCATCAAGGTGCTTGCTCTAACTTGGCAAGGTTGTATTGGTCGCACATAATTTGCATCTGACCTCTTGCATTACTTGTACTCTGTTACACCATCTGCTTAGTTTAAGCATCATATATGAGTATATGCCATACCTATCCATTTTCTGTACCTATTCCATGTGTCGCCATACTATTTTTTTCCAGTCAAATGTTGTTCTTTCGTAATAGATGTCCAAAAGGAAGAGGGTGAGTGCATATCCTCAAGGAGTAAAAACTAGGTATTTGGAAAAGGTAGTGATACCTGATAAACCAGATAGATCAGCAGCCACAGAAAACACAGGCCCAACTATACCACACTCTACCCCTACTCCACTGGCCAAACCCCTATTAGAACTGCTGAGAGCCCAGCGTCAGGTACTGTCTATGATATCAATTCAAAATTTGAACTCCTAAATTTCTGCATGTGCCTTACCTTCTCTCTTGTATGAAAACTAATTTCAGATGAAGCTCCTTGCTCAAAGGATCATAGGATCTCACAACAATACTGGGCTCTGCATTGCTCTTGTCAGTACCTCTTGCCCTTTGTCAGCATACTTACACTCATTGCTGTTTGATTATGTAGCATCACTGTAAATGCTCGCTTCTTTATCCTCCCTTTGCTTGAAATTATAAGATCTATATTTACTCTTAGATAAATGTAGAATTAACACAATGGTTATGAAGTTTTGGATTGCTCATGTAAGTACTTGTTGTCATGTACTCCCTCTGTATCGAATTAATCGTTGATCAATTGGATGTATTTAGAACTTAATAGTGCTAGATACATCCATTTGTGTAGCGACCCGACCGCAAACGGTCAAGTCTCTGTGCTTCCGTGTCATCCCTGGATCGGTAATGCTGACACACACAGTACTCGAAGGATTTATAACAGAGTAGCAATCACACACTTATTACATCGAATGTCTCAAAAGAGAACTTATTACAATAAATATGGCTTAAGGTTATCTAAATAAGATAACAACGGAAGACTTGGAAGATAAGTGAGTCCATCAACTCCAACGGCATAACTGAGATGCACAACAACGACCTATCGCACCTTTACTCGTCGTCTGAAAAGTCTGCAACATGATACGTTGCAGCCCAAAAACGGGTCAGCACATGGAATATGCTGGCAATATAACACACTAGAGCAAGAACAGAAATAATGCTATCACTACATGCATATTTGGCTGGTGAAAAGGCTTTATGGTTATATTGTTTTGCGAAAAGCCAATTTTTCCCTACAACAAAGGCATAAATTTTATTTAACTATCATGGTGGTTGAAACAACATTGAGAAGGTACCTCCAACTCAATCCCAATTAAAAGTAATTATCAACCCAACAAATTAAATTAGAGTGATGAGATACATATGATAATCCAAGTACTAGATACTCAAGATGTCCATAACCGGGGACACGGCTAACCATGATTAGATTGTACACTCTGCAGAGGTTTGTGTTAGGGAACGTAGTAATTTCAAAAAAATTCCTACGCACACGCAAGATCATGGTGATGCATAGCAACAGAGGGGAGAGTGTTGTCCACGTACCCTCATAGACCGAAAGCGGAAGCGTTAGCACAACGCGGTTGATGTAGTCGTACGTCTTCACGATCCGACCGATCAAGTACCGAACGCACGACACCTCCGAGTTCAGCACACGTTCAGCCCGATGACGTCCCTCGAACTCCGATCCAGCCGAGTGTTGAGGGAGAGTTTCGTCAGCTCGACGGCGTGGTGACGATGATGATGGTCTACCGACGCAGGGCTTCGCCTAAGCACCGCTACAGTATTATCGAGGTGGACTATGGTGGAGGGGGGCACCGCACACGGCTAAAAGATCAAACAATCAATTGTTGTATCCTTGGGGTGCCCCCTGCCCTCGTATATAAAGGAGCAAGGGGGGAGGTGCAGCCGGCCAGGAAGGAGGCGCGCCAGGAGGAGTCCTACTCCCACCGGGAGTAGGACTCCCTCCCTTCCTTGTTGGAATAGGAGAAGGGGGAAAGAGGTGGAGGAGAGGAAGGAAAGGGGGGGCGCCGCCCCCCTCTCCTTGTCCTATTCGGACTAGGGGGGAGGGGCGCGCGGCCCTTGCCCTGGCCGCCTCTCCTCATATCCACTAAGGCCCACTATGGCCCATTAACCCCCGGGGGTTCTGGTAACCCCTCCGGTACTCCGGTAAAATCCCGATTTCACCCGGAACACTTCCGATATCCAAATATAGGCTTCCAATATATCAATCTTCATGTCTCGACCATTTCGAGACTCCTCGTCATGTCCGTGATCACATCCGGGACTCCGAACAACCTTCAGTACATCAAAACATATAAACTCATAATATAACTTTCATCAAAATGTTAAGCGTGCGGACCCTACGGGTTCGAGAACTATGTGGACATGACCGAGACACGTCTCCGTTCAATAACCAATAACGGAACCTGGATGCTCATATTGGCTCCCACATATTCTACGAAGATCTTTATCGGTCAGACCACATAACAACATACGTTGTTCCCTTTGTCATCGGTATGTTACTTGCCCGAGATTCGATCGTCGGTATCTCAATACCTAGTTCAATATCGTTACCGGCAAGTCTCTTTACTCATTTTGTAATACATCATCCCACAACTAACTCATTAGTTGCAATGCTTGCAAGGCTTAAGTGATGTGCATTACCGAGAGGGCTCAGAGATACCTCTCCGACAATCGGAGTGACAAATCCTAATCTCGAAATACGCCAACCCAACAAGTACCTTTGGAGACACCTGTAGAGCACCTTTATAATCACCCAGTTATGTTGTGATGTTTGGTAGCACACAAAGTGTTCCTCCGGTAAACAGGAGTTGCATAATCTCATAGTCATAGGAACATGTATAAGTCATAAAGAAAGCAATAGCAACATACTAAATGATCGAGTGCTAAGCTAACGGAATGGGTCAAGTCAATCACATCATTCTCCTAATGATGTGATCCCGTTAATCAAATGATAACTCATGTCTATGGCTAGGAGACATAACCATCTTTGATCAACGAGCTAGTCAAGTAGAGGCATACTAGTGACACTCTGTTTGTCTATCTATTCACACATGTATCATGTTTCCGGTTAATACAATTCTAGCATGAATAATAAACATTTATCATGATATAAGGAAATAAATTATGACTTTATTATTGCCTCTAGGGCATATTTCCTTCAGTCTCCCACTTGCTCCTTTATATACGGGGGCAGGGGGGCACCCCAGAGACACAACAATTGATCATTGATCTCTTAGCCGTGTGCGGTGCCCCCCTCCACCATATTACACCTCGATAATATCGTAGCGGTGCTTAGGCGAAGCCCTGCGTCGGTAGAACATCATCATTGTCACCACACCGTCGTGCTGATGAAACTCTCCCTCAACACTCGGCTGGATCGGAGTTCGAGGGACGTCATCGAGCTGAACGTGTGCTGAACTCGAAGGTGCCGTGCGTTTGGTACTTGATCGGTCGGATCGTGAAGACGTACAACTACATCAACCGCGTTGTGCTAACGCTTCCGCTTTCGGTCTACGAGGGTACGTGGACAACACTCTCCCCTCTTGTTGCTATGCATCACCATGATTTTCCTTGTGTGTAGGAAATTTTTGAAATTACTATATTCCCCAACACATACATGAGCAAACAATCAAAGATGCAAGGGTAAAACTAAAATAAGAAGACCTAACCAGAAAGTTCAACTGAAGAACTCCAGTTTGCAAAAAGAATCAAATCAAATGGAGCAACGAAACTCAAACTACGATAGAAACAAGATCCGTTTACTAATCTGGACTAAACTCAAATTTTACAGTACCAAAATCTTGTTCAAGTTGGTTAAATAGAATCAGGGCTTCGAGACGAAGATCTAGGCGCTTGAATCGCCTGATTCCAATAAACGAGCGAAAAAATAAACTAAAACGAAAATCGGGTCAGAAATCGCGATCGAAAATAATCGCGGAAAAACCCTGGAAAAAGAAAACTGATGAACAGGCTAACGAACGAACGTTCGCTGTCTGTGACTAATGGGTGAATGGCGTTGGTTAAAACGAATATACGGACGAACGTCCGCAAAATAACTAAACCGCAGGAAGAAAACCGATCTATAAAAAACGAATCTAGGTTAAAAAAACAAACAGTTTTCTGATGAAAACCGGCGGTGGCGGCGGCTACCTTCGGCGAGGTCGACGGCAGCGGCGGGACGATGGGGCGACGGCGGCGCGGGACGGCGGGGTGGCGCGGTGGGTCAGGCGGCGGCGCAGCGCGGTCGGGCGGCGATGCGGCGGCGGCTCGGGAGCGGGGCTAGGGTTTGGGGTGCGGGGCTGGGCTGGGGCGGCTCGGCGCCTCGGGCTTTAAACGCCCGGCCGGGTCAGTGTCCCAGGCGGACACGGCCCGGTAAGGTCGGTTCGTTTTTCTTAATATTCTGACGCGCAAAAAAACAAACAAAAGAAATACTAAACGGACTCCAAAAATCCTGAAATAAATTTTCCCCCTCCTCTAAAAATCTACCGGACAAGGTGAACATTTATTTAGGACTCTAATGCAATTTTGAAAAACGCATATTTTTCCTAACTTAAATAGAATAGCAATAAAATCCAAATAAAAAATGTTTATTTGTTTTTAATATTTTTCCTCCAATATTTCATTATTTTGGGGAAGTCATATTATCCCCGCCTCATGTATTTTGATATGAAATATTTTCGGAGAGAAAAATAATCAAAACAAATTACCCTTGTTTCAATATTTGATAAAATTCAAATATGAAAACGGTGAAATCCCTAACTCTCTTCGTGGGTCCTTGAGTTGCTTAGAATTTCTAGGATCGCAAAGCAAATATGCAAATGAAATATGGTATGCATGAATGATCTATGTATAACATTCCAAATTGAAAATTTGGGATGTTACAATTTGAGCGACAAGTAATAATGGACGGTGGTGGTATTACTGTACTTGCATCGCGAGATAGTTGATTGTCTAGCATTACTCTGCATCTTATCTGCCCTGCCCTCCACTTTCTCCAAATTATCATATCCACATTTACTCTTACCAAAATGTTGAATAAAGCCAATGCCACTTCACACGTTGATGTCTGCATTCCTCTTGTCAGTACCTTTTTCCTTGTAACCCTGTACTTAATTAATTGCTATTTGATTATTATCATCAGTCTGCACCTGAGCTTAATTATCCTCTGTTTCTTCCAATATTATTTGATCTATATTTACTCTTTGCAAAATGTAGAAAAATGGCAACGCTTATAAAGAATTTTCTTTGGGGAATTTATTGAATTATCCTTCCATCAACATGGAGAAGGGCTTTGTCTAGCCCGTGTTAACATGTAATGTAAGTTCATCCTTCTCAAGCCTTCAAACTTTGTTCTAGTATAGAGTTGGATAGGCATCATTTCCTCCACTATTGTTTACTTTGCTGTTTACATCTGATTGGATGTTTGCAACAACTACCGGTTTTAAATTGTAGTTGTAAAAACATGTTCCTTATGGAGAACAGATCCATTTATTTGCTTATATAATTGTGAAACCTGTTACGTGTCTCCTTGTTTCTTTTCCAGAGTCGTATCTCTTATGCGAGGCAGAACTTTAGGGAAGATAGTGAGCCAAATCATATTGAGGATAGCGAGATGACCCCAAGGTCCTGTCTTGATGAAGACAGTGAGTTGAAGCTACTCATCAGCAGGTGTGAGACAACCTCTATGTAGTCGCTGCCTCACTCTGTTCAACTTCTTCAGTCTCAACTTAAAGCGGAAAGGCTTGTTTCAGCTCAGCTCCGACTTGAAGTCAAAGATGCAAGGAAGATATCAGAGGACTGCCTTGCGCACTATGGTGCCATACAGCTAGGGATGGAGCATCTATCGTTGACACAACTGAGCTCTCATCAAATTGTCCGGCTGCTTGCGGGGCCTGTCCTGGCCAGGCCTAGTGCCTTCTGAAGTGCTCTCAGTTTTGTATATTCTTTTGTCGGCGCGTTTATATGCACTCGTGGCGACCTTTGATGCCCAGTGTATGTAATCCGCGGTCACGTTGCGCTTTATTATCACCGGTAGCAAACTTTGAATCCCAGTGGATGTAATATGCCGTAATTTCTTTATTGTATAGTCTAGGTTTATTCTTTGGTTGGTATGCTGGTTCAGTGGATCTCAGTGTTGTCGGTCTTCAGGCCGGCCCGTTACTCATATGGGCCAAAACGTGGGCCTATAATCATCTTGGGCCATTAGCAGGTCTAAACTTATAGTAGTTTCCCGCCTTTAACAGGCCGAGTAAAGTTCTACCCAGCTGGGCCAGAGAATACCATGGGATTTTAACAGGCTAAAACCTAGATTGGGCCAGCGTTGGGCCGAAAAATTCACGGGCCAATACAGGCCGAAACTTCCTAAGGCCCATGTTTGGCCCAAATAGGACGAGCAGTTAACAGGACAAAATATATCTCGGGCCTGTTTGGTCCAATAAAATTATGGGCTTTAAGCAGGCCGGTATCCACGCGGGCCGTAGGCCCAAAACTGTCACGGGCCATTATCAGATGGGCTGTAAGTAGGTCAGATTCAACACGGGCTGTAATTAGGCCCAACTGTTCCATGGGCCATTAACAGGCCGATAGGCCTATTGAGCTGAAATTTATCCACGAAGACTACAGGCCGTTAAGAGGCCTAAAGTTACTTCGGACAAGAAATAGCCCAGTTTCTGCATGGGCCGTTAAAGGGCCTAAAGTTAAATCGGGCCGACAGCGTCCTAGATGCACCATGGGCCGCTAACAGGCCGAAACTATTATCGGGCCGAACTAGTTAACGGGCATTTAACAGGATGAAATACAAACCTGTCTTAGAATGGGCCCAAAAGAACAGTGGCCTGTTAACAGGCCTGATCTGATATGGTCTGTAATTTGGCCCAAAACATGGTAGGCTGTGAACGGGCCAGATCTGCTATGGGCGTCAATTTGGCCCAAAACATGGCAGGCTGTTAACGGGCCAGCCTACTAGTGTCTGAAAAAATATGGTGGACCTTTAGCTAGGCAGGCCTTTTCACCAGAATGGGCCTCTGTTGGGTTGTGCCATGTGTCGACGTATCATAGGCGCCTCCTGTCCAATGAGTGGATGACATCTATCCAACGGTGAGCAAACACGTGTTTCCTCCGGCCAATGAGAATTTTACACGTGGAAAATCCCCATTGGTCCGGGCTATTAACGGGTTATCGGATCCAAAACCAGACCCGATAACTTAACGGCGACCCGTTACGGTCGATGCCACGTGTCGTTCACCCTTGACGAAAGCACTTCTATGACGCGGGATTTATCGTCATAGAAGTGGACACTTCCGTGATGATAATTTTGGTAATGTCATGGAACACTTCTACGACAGCACAGGTATGACTATCTTGATTTTGTCATAAAATCGTCATGGATGTACATGCATGACAGAAAACGTGACCTACTATGACAAACACGTATCATCACAGAAGTGTATTTTTTTGTAGTGATGTAATCCTAGGCTATTTCCACGTGGTCCCTTTCGCCGACATGTGGGACATAGAGCATCTGGGTCGTAGTGCATGCACGACTCGGAGCATATGCCAGGGTACTTTACATTTCAGACCTCACGAATTAGATGCTAACCCCCCACAGAAGAATAAATAAATAAATGAATTACTTCATGAAACCGGATTATTTTCGTAGAAACCGGAGCATGTTCATTAAATTTGGACATAAAAAACGACCGGACCTAAACCAGTCTAAGGGCCTCTTTGATTCGCAGGATACTGAAAACACAGGAATGGGGAAAGTATGATGGCGATGAACCGAGAAGAGGCGAACTCAGGGATCCAAACAAAGAGGAGTAGCACTGTACATGCTACAGTCTGGACCGTAGCACATTGTTTTTATGGCCATATTACCACATTGTTTTCTACTGCTGCTTCACTGGGTTGTCATGGTTCGCACTGCTGGTTCACTGGGCTGCAGTGGTTTGCACTCCTCCGATGTGAGTAGTGGTACTAGTATATATGTGGGAGAGCCAGCATCCGGGTCGACGTGTCATGCAACAGATTAGAGTGGGGAACGGAAGGGGGGCATCACCCCGGTCGTAGCGCCAGTAATTCAAGACTATAGTGAGTAGTCATATCACAAGTCTTTCCAGTAGTAACACGCCGTCAAATCGCATAGCCCGACCTTTCCAGCAGTAAGTAAGTTGAATCCGCTACTCCCTCATCCTCCTCGCCTCTCTGTCAAACCGCCTACGTGAAAATTGCCGCGCGTACTGCCCGGGAAAAGCCCCGCCCTCAACTTCTAACTACGCAAAAATAGTTCGAGCTTGTTCGTTCTATATAAATACTAGTATTGTATGTTTATTCACCCGTGGGGTTGTTCAATGAATGGAGGGTCGGGGAGCACAAGTGAACAATACTACTACTAGTAAGTAGGAGTCGTACAGTTAGTCACGTTAAATAGAGAGTTTCTTTTATTTAATGCCACGTACACAAATTGAAACGCTTGTTGTGGAGAGAAAAAGATAATCACTCCACTATATATGTAGGCAGGGGCCTAAGCGCTTGCTTTACTAGGGTTGCTCTCTTCATTCTCTCATCCTCTCCAGATCTAAACAAGGCAGCGGTAGCGCATTTTCTCTCTGCTCACCGCTGGTCACAGGTCCGGCCGGATCCCTTCGGCTGTTGTGTGTAGAGGACTAGGTGCATTGTTCACGCGGTCATCATCGGCGAGGGAGGAAACCCACAGCTGCCGGCGGGGCCCGATCCTCAGCCTGTGCCGTTCTCTCCGACATAGTGCCGGCTCGGGATGTCCTCCGACCCTTCTTCCTCCCTGTCGTATTGTGCACAGATCCGACCTGCCGCCGTCGACATCCCGACGACCCTCAAGTATAAGTTCTTCGAAAGCGGCCTTGCTCTACTGCCCTAGCTCCCCACGTGTCTCCATGTGCATCCTTTTCTACTTCCATCAGCTCTTCGAAAGCCAGCTAATTTTTTTTGTATTATTAGAGGTAAAGCTACTTCATGCATTCGAATCTAGGACTTGGTTCGAACAACAAAGAAAGGGGGGAAAGTCGTAGATACCCAACCGATCTCTTGGTTGAAAAGGGAAATAATGGGAAAACGCAGTACAAACTGGATAAGGAACATATCTATTATTGGTTGAAAAAAGGATAGAAAGTGGCGGCTGGTGGACAAGTCAACAGAGTATGTCCAGGATTAGATTTGCTGCCCTCACATAGTAAAAGGTCTCCAGGATTAGATTTGCTGCCCTCACATAAGAAAAGGTCTCCCGGATTAGATTTGCTGCCCTCACATAGTAAAAGGTCTGTAGGATTAGATTTAGTGCCCTCACATAGTAAAAGGTCTCCAGGATTAGATTTGCTGCCCTCACAGAGCATGAACAAACTCGGCATCACCACTATATGCCTCCTTATAGGTACATTGTGCTGATGCGTCCACTGTGGCATGTCCTTATACCAACTTTATGCTGTTGTTAATGTAAGGGCGCATGTAAAATGAAGCGATCACACTCTTACCTTAAGGACATGTCTAATCAGTGTTATTGTTAATCTAATGCCTCCAGTGATATGATGCAATTAAACTGTGTTACAAATGGTACTCCTGCTATTTTCCCCAGGATGATAAGTAAGTTGCTTCTTTACGATGCTGAGTGTCCTGGTGTCCCCACGGTCCCATGCCCTTAAACCAACTCTTTAGCTGCTATTGATTTACTGTATCTGGTAAACAAGCAATGCCACCATTAAAGTAAGGGATAATTAGATTTATGCCCCTAGTTGTGCCCCACTCGTCTGTTTTACCCCTAATTCCCAAAAGTCACCGGTTCTGTCCAAGTCACTTTGCTCCTCTTATGCTTTTGCCCTTTGACCGTTTGACCGTCAGTTTGAAAACTTCATAACTAATTCATACTAAATCAGAAAAATGCAAATAAGATACCAAAATGTTCAGAAAAACATCACCTATATGTCAGTGTCATTTGCATTCATGAAAAAAGTGTTGGAAAGTGCACATCCGAGTTTTAGCTCTTTTGATACCACCATGAATAGTAAACTCTAAAAAAATTCAAAAAAAATATGGTGGCAAAGAACGACAAATGTTCTAAGTGCTTGCCAAGTTTCATTAGGGAACGACATTCGTGGAAGTCGTGGCAAAAGAATAATCTATTTTGGAGTGCTGATTGGTTTTTTTGCCGCGGCACCCACGAATGTTATTTGGTGGAAGGCTTTCGGCATCGCTGGATCTTCATGGATGCGCGCCAGTATAGCCCCTTTCTTGAGGCCCCGGAGGCGCCCGCAGTGTAGAGCTGCGGGTGGGAGCACGCCGAGCTTGACGAAGCCGCGCTAGACCCGGTCATGGCGAGGATGTAGGAGCTGCGGGCCGGCGGCCTCACCGCGGGCATGATCGCCAAGGAGTTTGTGCGCAAGTGCATGATACGTCTCCAATGTATCTATAATTTTTGTTCCACACTATTATATTATCCATCTTGGATGTTTTATATGCATTTATATGATATTTTATATCATTTTTTGGGACTAACCTATTAACCTAGTGCCCACATCTATGATGATACCGGGTTTTGTCACAATTATCATCATAGAAGTGTCATAAGCATGACAGAAAAAATTCATTCGGACCAAAATGTCACGGATGTGTCTTTTTTTTGTAGTGCAAACCGAAATTCTGGAGAAGAAATACGAGGCTATAACAATCATGCATGTAAGAGTTCAGCAAAGACTCAAATAATGCATGGATAGAACTGATCATAAACCCACAATTCATCGAATCCCAACAAACACACCTCAAAAAGGAGTTACATCAAATAGATCTCCAAGAACATCGAGGAGAACATTGTATTGAAGATCAAAAAGAGAGAATAAGCCATCTAGCTACTAGCTACGGACACGTAGGTCTGTGGTAAACTACTCACGCATCATCACAGGGGAACAAGGATGATGAAGAACCCCTCTGTGATCATTTCCCCCTCTGGCAGAGTGCCGGAAAAGGCCTCTAGATTGGATCTCGTGGTTCTGGAACTTGCAGCGACTGGAAAAGTGTTACGTCGACTCCCCTATACTTTTTGGGATTTTAGAGTATTTATAGAGGTGGAGGTCAGTGGAGAAGCTTCCCATGGGTTCCACTACCCACCAGGGCGCGCCTTGGTGCCTACTAGGCCCCATGGGCCTCCTCCTGTGTGCTCCTTTGGCTCCCTGCGTGTCTTCTGTCCAAAAAAAATCTCCAAAAGGTTTCATGGCATTTGGACTTTGTTGGGTATTAATATTCTGCAAAGTAAAAAACAAGCAAAAACAGCAACTGGCACTGGGCACTATGTCAATAGGTTAGTCCCAAAAAATGATATAAAGTTGCTTGAAAATGAATATAAAACATCCAAGATTTATAATATAATAGCATGAAACAATCAACCATTATAGATACGTTGGAGACGTATCACGTGCATGTTCCGCCCATTGGGGGAAGACGAAACGATGTGGGGCCTAAGACTGCTTGGCCCATGCAGGGACGTGTGGCAGCACGATAGGACAGGGACGCCCCCACTTCCCACGACGCCTCGATAACCACCGTCTTGGTCATAAAGCCTGCCTGCGCAGGGCATGGGTGCATCATTGCTTACCATCTTGCTTTCCGCCTTCCTGCGTACTGCACCTCTGTTTCCTCTGCTTCCACCACCGCCGCCGCCTGGCGACCAAGAAGGGAAAGGGGAAAGTGGTTGCGTCATGGTCGTTGGCCCCATCGGGGCCAGGCTCGACATTGCTGAAGTCCATCATCCTCAATGAGGAGGGCTTGGATAAGATGCGACCGATGATGGCCATCGCCCACAACGAGCACGGGGCGACGAAGATCTAGCCGGCGTCGCGCCCGTCTACCTTGTGGGAGGGCATGACCTTTCCATTCTTCTTCCACTCCGTCTTCGCTGGGCTGCTGCCGCCCTTCTCCGATTTCTTCAACGCCATCCTCAACCATTACCAAATCTACGCGCTACACCTACATCAAAACTCCGTCCTCCTCCTTTCCATCTTTGCCTATCTCTCCGAGGCCTTTCTGGGCGTCATGCCCTCTGTGGCATTCTTTCGGAAGTTCTATAGCCTCCAGCTGACTGCGGCAGACTAGTACTCAGCCTGTGTGTCGTTCCTCATGGCTGATGGCATGGGCGAGCACATCATCGACATGCGGACCCCCAGGAAGGTCGAAGGCTTTCGGCGGCGCTGGATCTTCATGGATGCGCGCCAGTATAGCCCCTTTCTTGAGGCCCCGGAGGCGCCCGCAGTGTAGAGCTGCGGGTGGGAGCACGCCGAGCTTGACGAAGCCGCGCTAGACCCGGTCATGGCGAGGATGTAGGAGCTGCGGGCCGGCGGCCTCACCGCGGGCATGATCGCCAAGGGGTTTGTGCGCAAGTGCATGATACGTCTCCAATGTATCTATAATTTTTGTTCCACACTATTATATTATCCATCTTGGATGTTTTATATGCATTTATATGATATTTTATATCATTTTTTGGGACTAACCTATTAACCTAATAACGGAACAAGACTTTTTGAGGATTTTTCTTGGACCGGAAGTCAACCACAAAGCTTCAGGAGGAGGCCAGAGGAGCCACGAGAAGGCCACAAGCCCTAGAGGCGCGCCCTAGGGGGCGCCCCCAGGCTTTCGGGCCCCTCGGGACTCCCCTAACCCTAACTCCAGCTCTATAAATACCCAAATATTTCCCGTACACTAGGGGCACACCAAAAATACTTTTCTGCCGCCACAAGCTTCTGTTCTAGTGAGATCCCATCTTGGGGCCTTTTTCGGTACTCTGTCGGAGGGGCATTCGATCACAGATGGCCTCTACACCAACCTTGTTGCCCTTCCGATGATGTGTGAGTAGTTTACCATGGACCTAAGGGTCCATATCTAGTAGCTAGGTGGCTTCTTCTCTCTCTTTGATCTTCAATACAATGTTCTCCTTGATGTTCTTGGAGATCTATTCGATGTAATCTTCTTTTGCGGTGCATTTCTTGAGATATGATGAATTGTGGATTTATGATCAGATTATCTATGAATATTATTTGAGTCTTCTATGAACTCTTTTATGCATGATTAAGATAGCTTTGTATTTCTCTCTGACTACTGATTTGGTATGGCCAACTAGATTGATCTTTCTTGCAATGGGAGAGGTGCTTTGTGATGGGTTCAATCTTGCGGTGTTCTCACCCAGTGACAGAAGGGGTAGTGAGGCACGTATTATATTGTTGCCATTAAGGATAAAAAGATGGAGTTTTTACCATATTGTTTGGATCTATCCCTCTACATCATGTCATCTTGCTTAAAGCGTTACTCCGTTCTTGTTAACTTAATACACTAGATGCATGCTAGATAGCGGTCGATGTGTGGTGTAATATTAGTAGATGCAGAATCATTTCGATCTACTTGTCAGGGACATGATGCCTATATTCATGATCATTGCCTTAGATATCGTCATAACTATGTGCTTTTCTGTTAATTGCTCAGCAATAATTTGTTTACCCACTGTATGTTTTCTTCAAGAGAGACGCCTCTAGTGAAACCTATGGCCCCCGGGTCTATTTCCTATCATATTATTTTCAGATCTATAAGGCCAAAAACCCAAAAATACCTTGCTGCAATTTATTTACTTTTACTTACTTTTGCACTTTCATTTATCTTTTATACCTATCTCTTTCAGATCTCATCCTTGCAAGTACCGTGAAGGGATTGGCAACCCCTTTATCGCGTTGGGTGCAAGTATCTGTTTGTTTGTGCAGGTTCTATCATTGGAGACTTGTGTGTTCATCCTACTGGATTGATACCTTGGTTCTTAACTGAGGGAAATACTTATCTCTACTTTGTTGCATCACCCGTTCCTCTTCAAGGGAATAACCAACACAAGCTCAAGAAGTAGCACGAAGAATTTCTAGCGCCGTTGCCGGGGAGGATCTTCATCAAGCCTACCAAGTACCTATCATAAACCCTCATCTCTTGCATTACATTATTCGGAATTTGCCTCTTGTTTTCCTCTCTCCCACTTCTAAAATGTTGTAAGAAGAGCACAAAAAGATTTGCCTTTTTATTCGCCTTCTTTTCGTCCGTCCTTTTGTTTGCCTTTTGTTTGCTTGTGTGCTAGATTGCTTGCTTTGTCAAGATGTCTCATCAAAACACCAAGTTGTGTGATTTTTCCAACACTAATAATAATGATTTTATTAGTACTCTGATTGCTCCCGCCACTAGTGTGGAACCTTATGAAATTAATGCCGCTTTGTTGAATCTTGTTACGATGGAACAATTTTCTGGTAGTCCTAATGAAGATGCTGCATCGCATCTAAACACTTTCGTTGAATTGTATGATATGCAAAAGAAAAATGATGTGGATAATGATATTGTTAAATTGAAGCTATTTTTGTTCTCACTACGAGATAGTGCTAAAACTTGGTTTTCATCTTTGCATAAAATAGTATTGATTCATGGAATAAGTGTAAAGATGCTTTTATTTCCAAGTATTTCCTCCCGCTAAGATCATCTCCCTTAGGAACGATATAATGAATTTTAAGCAACTTGATCATGAACATGTTGCACAATCTTGGGAGAGGATGAAATTGATGATAATAATTTGCCCTACTAATGGTTTAAGTTTAGGGATGATCATACAAATTTTTTTATGCTGGATTGAATTTTGCATCTGAAATCTTTTAGATTCCACCGCGAGTGGTACTTTTATGTAAATCACATTAGGAGAAGCTACTAAAATCCTAGATAATATTATGGCAAATTACTCTCAATGGCATACCGAAAGATCGTCTACTAGTAAAAAAAGTGCATGCGATTGAAGAAATTAATACTTTGAGTGGAAAGATGGATGAACTTATGAAATTGATTGCTAGTAAGAGTGCTCCTATTGATCCTAATGATATGCCTTAGTTCACTTTGATTGATAATAATAATGAATCTATGGATGTGAATTTTGTTGGTAGGAACAATTTTGGTAATAACGCGTATAGAGGCAATTTTAACCCTAGGCCGTTTCCTAGTAATTCCTCTAATAATTATGGTAATTCCTACAACAATTCTTATGGAAATTATAATAAGATACCCTCTTATCTTGAGAATAGTATTAGAGATTTCATTAATCTCAAAATATTTTCAATGCTATGGTAGAAGAAAAATTGCTTAAGATTGATGATTTTGCTAGAAACGTTGATAGGATTTCTCATGAGATTGATTCTTTTGAGATTAGATCTATGCCACCCAAGATTGATATTAATGAGTCTCTGAAAGCTATTAAAATTTCTATTAATGAAAGTAGAGAGAGAATCGCTAGGATGCGTGCTAAGAGAGATTGGCTAGAAAAAGCATGTTCTTCTAGTTTCCGTGATTATAATGATGAAGATCGTAAAGGGATTGGTGTGACTCCTATTGAATCTTTGTTTGCTAATATAAAACTTGATAAATAAGGGAGTGAAGATGAGTCAACTTTAGCTAGAATGTGTCCCAATAATTTGGAGGGTGAAGATCTTAATGAAAATTTTGATAAAAGTGGGATTGGCGAGGTCAAAACTTGAAGTAGTGATGAACCCACTCTTTTGGATTTCAAGGACTTTAATTATGAAAATTATTCTTTGATTGATTTTATTTCCTTGTTGCAATCTATGCTTAATTCACCTCATGCTTATAATCAAAATAAATCTTTTACTAAACATATCGTTGATGCTAGGATGGAGTCGTCTGAAGAAAAACTTGAGTTGTAAGTTTCAATCCCTAGAAAGCTTTATGATGAATGGGAACCTACTATTAAAATTAAGATTAAAGATTATGAATGTAATGCTTTGTGTGATTTGGGTGCTAGCGTTTCCACTATTCCAAAAACTCTATGTGATGTGCTAGGTTTCCATAAACTTGATGAATGTTCTTTAAATTTGCACTTAGCGGATTCCACTATTAAGAAACCTATGGGAAGGATTAACGATGTTCTTATTGTTGCAAATAGGAATTATGTTCCCACAGATTTTATTGTGCTTGATATAGATTGCAATCCTTCATGCCCTATTATTCTTGGTAGACCTTTCCTTAGAATGATTGGTGCAATTATTGATATGAAAGAAGGAAACATTAGATTTCAATTTCCGTTAAGGAAGGGCATGGAACACTTACCTAGAAAGAAAATTAAGTTACCATATGAATCTATTATGAGGGCTACTTATGGATTAAATACCAAAGATGACAATACCTAGATCTATGCATTATGCCTAGCTAGGGGCGTTAAACAATAGCGCTTGTTGAGAGGCAACCCAATTTTTTGTTTTTGTTTTTGCTTGTGTTCTTGAATAAATATGCAATATTAATTATTTAATAATTCTGTTTTGGTGTTTTAATTAGTGTTTGAACCAAGTAAGACCTTTGGGATGATCTATGGTGATAGTTGATTTGATTTTGCTGAAAAGCAGAAACTTTTGCGTCTAGTAGTAGAATTGTTAAAATTCACTGGAGCGTGATAAAATTCAGAATTTTGTACACAAGATTGATATACAAATAGCCTCTACTTTCCCTATTTTCAGAATTTTTGGACTTACAGAAGTTTGGCTAAAGTCCAGATTACTACAGACTGTTATGTTTTTGACATATTCTATTTTCATTGTGTTGTTTGCTTATTTTAATGAATCTATGGGTAGTATCGGGGGGTATGAACCATGAAGAAGTTAGAATACAGTAGATATAACACAAATATAAAATTGGAATGAGTTTACAACAGTACCTAAAAGTTGTTTTTTGCTTTGTTTCACTAACGGATCTCATGAGTTTTGTGTTGTGAAGTTTTCAAGGTTTGGGTGAAGTTTCGATGGACTAAGGAATAAGGAGTGGCAAGAGACTAAGCTTGGGGACGCCCAAGGCACCCAAAGATAATATTCAAGGAGAACCAAGCATCTAAGCTTGGGGATGCCCTGGATGGCATCCCCTCTTTTGTCTTCAATCCATCGGTAAAATTACTTGAGGCTATATTTTTATTCACCGCGTGATATGTGTTTTGCTTTGGAGCGTCTTGTATTATATGAGTCTTTGATTTTTTAGTGTGCCACAATCATCCTTGCTGTACACACCTTTTGAGAGGGACACACATTAATCGTGAATTTATTATAATACTCTATGTGCTTCACTTATATCTTTTGAGCTAGGTAGTTGCTCTAGTGCTTCACTTATATCTTTTTAGAGCACGGCGGTGGTTTTATTTTGAAGAAATTGATGAAATCTCTTGCTTCACTTATATTATTTTGAGAGTCTTAAAAATAGTATGGCAATTTGCTTAGGTTATGAATTTGGTCCTAATATGATGGGTATTCAAGAGGGATATATTAAAAACTTTCATGAAGATCATTGAATACATGAGAAGTTTGATTCCTTGCATTTGTTTTGAGATATAAAAATGGTGATATTAGAGTCATGCTAGTTGGTAATTGTGGATTAGTAAGAATATTTGTGTTAAGGTTTGTGATTCCCGATGCATGCACGTATGGTTTCCCGTTATGCGATGAAGTCGGAGCATGATTTATTTTTGATTGTCTTCCTTATGAGTGGCGGTTGGGGATGAGCGATGGTCTGTTCCTACCAATCTATCCCCCTAGGAGCATGCGTATTAGTACTTTGTTTTGATGGCTAATAAACTTTTGCAATAAGTATGTGGGTTCTTTATGACTAATGTTGAGTCCATGGATTATACGCACTCTCACCCTTCCACCATTGCTAGCCTCTCTTGTACCGCACAACTTTTGTTGGTGCATAAAGCCCACCATATACCTTTCCTCAAAACAGCCACCATACCTATCTATTATGGCATTTCCATAGCCATTCCGAGATATTTTGCCATGCAACTTCCACCCTTCCGTTCTATTATTCCACATACCATCATTGCCATATTGCTTTTATATGCATGAGGCATTCATATAGAGTCATATTTTTGTTATAGTATCGAGTTTGTAATTCTTGAGTTGCAAGTAAATAAAAGTGTGATGATCATCATTATTAGAGCATTGTCCCATATGAGGAAAGGATGATGGAGGCTATGGTTCCCCCACAAGTCGGGATGAGACTCCGGACTTAAAATAAAAAGAGCCCAAAACAACAAAAAGACGCCAAAGAGCCCAAAATAAAAAAGAGGGAAAAAAGAATAAAAAAGAAAAAATGATGAGAGAAAAAGAGAGAAGGGACAATGTTACTATCCTTTTCCACACTTGGTCTTCAAATTAGCACCATGTTCTTCATATAGAGAGTCTCCTATTTTGTCACTTTCATATATTACTAGTGGGAATTTTTCATTATAGAAGTTGGCTTGTATATCCTATGATGGGCTTCCCCAAATTGCCCTAGGTCTTCATGAGCAAGCGAGTTGGATGCACACCCACTTAGTTTTCTTTTGAGCTTTCATACACTTTCTAGTGCATCTGTTGCATGGCAATCCCTACTCACTCACATTGATATCGATTGAGGGGCATCTCCATAGCCCATTAGTTATCCTAGTTAATGTGAGACTTTCTCCTTTTTTGTCTTTTCCATACAACCTCCACCATCATATTCTATTCCATCTATAGTGCTATATCCATCGCTCACGCTCATATATTGCGTGAGAGTTGAAAAAGTTTGAGAACACTAAAATTATAAAACAATTGCTTGTCTTGTCATCAGGGTTGTGCATCATAAATACTTTATGTGATGAAGATAGAGCATGACAAGATTATATGATTTTTTAGGGATAACTTTCTTTAGCCATGATATTTGAGAAGAAATGATTGCTTTATTAGTATATTTTAAGTATTATTGTTTTTATGTCAACATTAAACTTTTGTTTTAAAGCTTATGGATCTGAATATTCATGCCACAATAAGAAGTATTACTTGATAAACATGTTAGGTAGCATTCCACATGAAAAATTCTGTTTTCATCATTTACCTACTCGAGGACAAGCAGGAATTAAGCTTGGGGATGCTTGATACGTCTCAAATGTATCTACAATTTTTGGTTGTTCCATGCTATTATATTATCGATCTTGGATGTTTTATATACATTAATATGCTATTTTATATCATTTTTTGGGACTAACCTATTAACCTAGTGCCCAGTGCCAGTTGCTATTTTTTTGTCTTTTACAGAAAATCAATACCAAACGGAACGAAACTTTTTGAGGATTTTTCTTGGACGACAAGATAAGCACGAAGCTTCGGGAGGAGGCTAGAGGAGCCACGAGAGGGCCACAAGACCTAGAGGCGCGCCCTAGGGGTTATCGCCCCTAGGCTTCCGGGCCCCTCGGGACTCCCCTAACCCTAACTCCAGCTCTATAAATACCCAAATATTCCCCGTACACTAAGGGGCACACCAAAAAATACTTTTCCTCCACTGCAAGCTTCTGTTCTCATGAGATCCCATCTTGGGGCCTTTTCCGGTACTCTGCCGGAGGGGGATTCGATCACGGAGGGCCTCTACACCAACCTTGTTGCCCTTCCGATGATGTGTGAGTAGTTTACCATGGACCTAGGATCCATAGCTAGTAGCTAGATGGCTTGTTCTCTCTCTTTGATCTTCAATACAATGTTCTCCTCGATGTTCTTGGAGATATATTTGATGTAATCTTCTTTTGCGGTGCGTTTGTTGAGATTCGATGACTTGTTGATTTATGATCAGATTATCTATGAATATTATTTGAGTCTTCTCTTAACTCCTTTATGCATGATTAAGATAGCTTTGTATTTCTATCCGATCTATTGATTTGGTTTGGCCAACTAGATTGATCTTTCTTGCAATGGGAGAGGTGCTTTGTGATGGGTTCAATCTTGCAGTGTCCTCACCCAGTGACAGAAGGGGTAGCGAGGCACGTATTTTGTTGTTGCCATTAAGGATAAAAAGATGGGTTTTTACCATATTGTTTGGATCTATCCATCTACATCATGTCATCTTGCTTAAAGCGTTACTCCGTTCTTGTTAACATAATACACTAGATGCATGCTGGATAGTGGTCGATGTGTAGAGTAATAGTAGTAGATGCAGAATCATTTCAATCTACTTGTCACGGACGTGATACCTATATTCATGATCATTGCCTTAGATATCGTCATAACTATGCACTTTTCTATCAATTGCTCAACAATAATTTGTTTACCCACCGTATGTGTAGCGACCAGACCTCAAACAGTTTAGTCTCTGTGCATCAGTGTCATCCGATCGGTAATTCTGACACGCACAGTACTCGAGGATTTATAACAGAGTAGCAATCACACACTTATTACATCGAATGTCTCAAAAGAGAACTTATTACAATAAATATGGCTTAAGGCCATCTAACTAGGATAACAGCGGAAGGCTTGGAAGATAAAGTGAGTCCATCAACTCCAACGGCATACCGAGTGCATTACAAACGACCTAGCGCACCTTACTCTTCGTCTGAAAAGTTTGGAACATGATACGTTGCAGCCCGAAACGGGTCAGCACATGGAATATGCTGGCAATATAACACAGTCGAGCAATGAACAGATAAATGCTATCACTACATGCATATATGGTTGGTGGAGGCTCTATGGTTATATAGTTTTTTGCAAAAAAGCCAAATTTTCCCTACAACAAAGGAATATGATTTATTTAACTATCATGGTGGTTGAAACATTGAGAAGGTTCCTCCAACTCAATCCCAATTAAATTAATCATTATCAACCCAGCAAATTAACTTAGAGTGATGAGATCAAATCAATAATTCAAGTACCAGATACTCAAGTTGTCCATAACTGGGGACACAGCTAACCATGATTAGTTTGTACACTCTGCAGAGGTTTGCGCACTTTTCCCCACAAGACTCGACCTCCTCCGTTGGATTTCTCGCACTTCATGGTGTTTGAGAAATGGGTGACCGAGACACAGTCTTTCGGAAGCATTAACTCTATCCCTGGGTAGACAGTACCAACCTACATCCCCTACATCTGCTAGCCTACCACTGGAAGAGGTCATGCAACCTACTCAACTATGCTAGAGCCCATAATAGCTTGTGGCTGCACACAGAAGTTTCTAGCATGAATAATCTTATGATCCCTTTGAGCCTGGGTGGCGAGCCGTAGGATGATCACACGGGTCCTCCGGGATATCCTAGGACAACACTGGATTTTCCGGGTGCCCTGACAACCACTGGGTGCTCCAGGGTGCCTCTACCAATCCACCCAGATGTGTATTTAAGTAGCCACCTTATGTTAACCATTAATTAACAATCTCACATCTGTCATGGATACACTCAAACACAATCCACGTCTACGAGCATAGCATGGCATTATAAGCATAACGTAGAAGTAACTCCCAAGGGTTTGATAATAAAACAGGTAATAGGTTCTACCTCATCATCTACTTCCCAATACCCACAAGTTAATCACATCCTAATCATGCAGTGTTTGAGGATTGCAACTAATGCATAAAAACTGGGTAATGAATGGATATGATTAAAGTGTTACTTGCCTTGCTGATGATCCGCAAAACATAGTGACTCGTACTAGCACGCTTCGCACTCCGGGAATTCTATCGCAAAAAAAATAGCATACATAAGCACTCAACTAGAAGCATGGATAAAACTCAAATAAGAAGATCTAACCAGAAATTTCAACTGAAGAACTCCGGTTTGCAAAAAGAATCAAATCAAACGGAGCAACGAAACTCAAACTACGAAAGGAACAAAATCGGTTTACTAATCTGGACTAAAGTCAAATGTTACATTACCAAAATCTTGTTCAAGTTGCTTAAACGGAAAGAGGGCTTCGAGGCGAAGATCTAGGCGCATGTTTCACATGATTTGGATAAACGAGCGAAAAGATAAACTAAAACGAAGATCAGGGCAGAAATCGTGATCGAAAATAATCGCGGAAAAACCCTAGAAAATAAAACGAGACGAACAGGCTAACGAACGAACGTTCGCTGTCTGTGGCTAACTGACGAACAGCGTTCGTTAAAACGAACGTACGGACGAACGTCCGCTATTTAACTAAACCAAAAAAACTGAACCAAAACAAAAAAAACTAGATCTAGGGTTTTGAAAAAAACTGACGGTTTTCCCGAGAAAACCGAGTCGGCGGCGGCTACCTCGGCAACAGCGGGATCGGTGGCGGCGGGCGGCGGGTCTAGCGGCGGCGGGGACTCTGGCGGCGGCGGGGGGAGGGGGGCGGCGGCGTCGCGGCGGCGCTAGTGTTTGCGGGGCGGGGCGGCTGGGCTGGCGGGGCGAGGCCTCGGCCTTTAAAGGGACGGCCGGGGCGAGGTGTCCGGGACGAACACGGCCCGTTGGGTCGGTTCACTTTTTTTTTCTTAAATAATCCTCACACAGAAAAACGAATAAAAGAAATACTAAACGGAGTCCAAAAATCATGAAATAAATTTTCACGGTCCTCCAATAATATTGCAGACAAAGTGAACAATTATTTGGGCCTCTAGTGCACTTTTGAAAAACGCATATTTTTCCTAATTCAAATAAATAGCAATAAAAGTCCTAATAAAATACTTATTTGATTTTAATATTTTTCCTCCAATATTTCTTTATTTGGAGAAGTCATTTTATCCCCTCTCTTTTATTTTTCATATTAGAAATATTTGAAGAGAAAATAATTAAAACCAAATGACCCTCTTTTCAAAATTTGAGAAAAACTCAAATATGAAAATAACGAAATTCCCAACTCTCTCCGTGGGTCCTTGAGTTGCTTAGAATTTCTAGGATCAACCAAAATGCAATAAAATATGATATGCAATGATCACCTATGTATAACATTCCAAATTGAAAATTTGGGATGTCACAAACATATCCCCCTTAAGATGAATCTCGTCCTCGAGATTCGGGTTGGCTAGAAAATAGGTGTGGGTGGTCCTTGCGTAGGTCTTTCTCTCGTTCCCAGGTGGCTTCATCCTCGGCATGGTGGCTCCACTGAACTTTGCAAAATTTGATAACCTTGCTGCGTGTAACTCGACTGGCAAACTCGAGAATCTTGACTGGTTTCTCCTCATAAGTCAGATCACTATCCAACTGAATTGCTTCCAGGGGCATTGTGTCTCTCAGAGGGATATTGGCCATATCTGGATGGCACTTCTTCAACTGGGAAACGTGAAACACATCATGAACTCCTGACAGTCCTTCGGGTAACTCCAACTTGTAGGCAACCTCTCCCATACGTTCCGAAACTCGGTATGGTCCTACAAATATCGGGGCTAACTTTCCCCTAACTCCAAAATGTTTGACCCCTCGCAGAGGTGATACTCGAAGATAGGCTCTGTCTCCGATTTCATAGACTACCTCCTTGCGTTTCGAATCTGCATAACTCTTCTGCCTGGACTAAGCTACCTTCAGTCTATCTCGGATCAGCTTAACCTTCTCTTCGGACTCCTTTATTAAATCTGGTCCAAACAACTGACGGTCTCCAACTTCGTCCCACATCAACGGTGTTCAGCATCTTCTTCCATACAATGCTTCAAAAGGTGCCATCTTCAAACTGGTCTGGTATCTGTTGTTGTATGAGAACTACGCGTAGGGCAAGTTATCATCCCAACTAGATCCATAATCTAGCGCACAAGCTCTCAACATGTCCTCCAGAATCTGATTGACTCTCTCGGTCTGTCCATCTATCTGCGGATGAAAAGCTGTACTGAATTCTAGCCTGGTACCCAAAGTCTGGTGCAGTTGGTGCCAAAACTTTGAAGTAAACTGTGTTCCTCTATCTGATACGATGGTCCTCGGAACTCCATGCAGACATACGATCCTGGTCATATATATCTTGGCCAACTTCGCACTTGTATAGGTGGTCTTCACTGGGATAAAGTGAGCCACTTTAGTCAAACGATCGACTACTACCCAGATAGAATCATATCTCGATCGGGTTCTGGGTAAACCGGTGATAACATCCATGCCAAGCTTGTGCCACTTCCATTCGGGTATCGGCATAGGCTGCAGTAATCCTGCTGGCTTCTAATGTTCCGCCTTCACTCTCTGACATACATCACATACTGCTACATACTCGGCAATATCTTTCTTCATTCCAGTCCACTAGAAACGTTCCTTCAAATCCAAATACATCTTGGTGTTTCCGGGGTGTATCGAGTATGGCGACTCATGAGCTTCCTGAAGTATCAAATTCCTGATCTCCACATTATTGGGCACATATACACGGTCCTCAAACCACAAGGTGTCATGCTCATCCTCATGAAAACCTTTGGCCTTTCCTTTGCTCTTTCTCTCTTTTATCTCGGCAATTTCTTTGTCATCCTTTAGAGCTTCTCGAATCTTTCCCAATAATGTTAACTGTACCTCCAATGATGCAACAAAACCTCTAGGAACTATCTCCAAACGAAGCTCCCTGAGATCTTGTGCTAACTCCTTTGGTAATCCTCCGCTCACGAGCGTATTGGCATAACCCTTCCGGCTCAAAGCGTCTGCTACGACATTGGCCTTGCCTGGATGATAGTGCAACTTCATATCATAATCCTTTATGAGCTCCAACCATCTCCTTTGCCTGAGATTCAGCTCCTTCTGTGTGAAAATGTACTTCAAACTCTTATGATCCGTGTTCACATCACAACGGTTTCCAATGAGAAAATGTCTCCAGGTCTTGAGTGCATGAACTACAGCTGCTAACTCCAAATCATGCGTAGCATAATTCAACTCATGCGGTCGAAGCTGACGTGAGGCATATGAAACAACTCTTCCGTCTTGCATAAGCACTCCTCCAAGTCCTGAGCGAGATGCGTCACAATACACTTGGAAATCCTTGCGTATATCTGGCAAAATCAGCACTGGGGCTGTAGTTAAACGTTTCTTCAACTCCTGGAAACTGGCCTCACATTTTTCGTCCATTTGAACTTAGTGTCCTTCTTCAACAGCTCCGTCATGGGCTTTGCAATCTTAGAGAAATTCTCGATAAACCTCCGATAATATCCCGCGAGTCCAAAAAAACCGCGGATCTCTCCAACTGAGGTGGGTGCCAACCACTCAATAACTGACTTAACCTTGGCGGGGTCTATGGCAATACCTTCTCCTGATATAACATGTCCAAGGAATCCAACTTCCTTCAACCAAAATTCACATTTGCTAAACTTAGCATATAACTGATGTTCCCTGAGCTTCTCAAGAACCAAACGCAAATGCTCCTTATGTTCCTCTTCATTCTTCGAGTATACCAAAATATCATCAATGAACACCACAACAAACTTATCCAAGAACTCCATAAACACCTTATTCATCATACTCATGAAATAGGCAGGGGCATTAGTCAATCCAAATGACATAACCGTGTACTCATATAGCCCGTACCTTGTGGTGAAAGCCGTCTTAGGTATATCCTGTTCTCGAATCTTCAGCTGGTGGTATCCTGATCGCAGATCGATCTTGGAAAATACTTTAGCTCCTTGCAACTGATCAAACAAATCATTGATCATAGGTAGTGGGTACTTGTTCTTGATCGTCACTTAATTCAATGCGCGATAATTAACAACCATCCTCAACGATCCATCCTTCTTCTCAACCAAGAGCACTGGGGCTCCCCATGGTGATGAACTTCGTCGAATGTAACCTTTCTCCAATAACTCCTTGATCTGCTTCTTAATCTCCTCCAGATCATTCGCATGCATCTGGTATGTGCTCTTCAATATCGGTCCGGTGCCTGGCAACAGCTCTATCAAAAACTCAATATCACGATCTGGCGGCATGCCTGGTAATTCCTCTGGAAATACATCCGGGTAATCCTTCACTACAGGCACTTCCTCCTGAACAACTCCCGTGAGAGAATTTACTTGGGCCCTCCTCGGCGCATGCCTAGAAACATACTTGATCCTTTTTCACTCCGGGGTGGTGAGTAAAATGGACCTACTAGCACAGTCAATGTTTCCTCCATACTTCGATAACCAATCCAATCCTAGTATCACATCCAATCCTTGTGACTCCAGAATTATTAGGTCTGAGGGGAAAACATGGCTACCAATGGTTAAGGTTAACCCATCGCACCATCGGCTGGCCATATACTCTACACCGGGTGAGCTCACTAGCAAAGGTGTCCTAAGGGCTAGGGTGGGTAACTTAAACTTGTCCACAAATCCCCTTGAAATGTATGAATGCGATGCACCAGTATCAAAAAGAACGAGAGCGGTAAATGACTTAACCAAAAACTTACTGATGACTGCATCTGGCTGCTCTTCAACCTCCTCCAAGTTCACGTGGTTCACTTGTCCCCTGTTGAAAGGGTTGGGCTTCTTCCCAGAGCTTCCGTTTCCATTACCATTCTTTGCTTCAGAACATTCAGTGGCGTATTGTCCAGTCTTCCCGCACTTGAAACAAGTAATGTGACTTAGATCCTTCTTGGTGGGCGTTGCTGGGTTAGAGCGGTTCTGATTGCTGCCTGCTCCATTCTCGTTTCCATTCTTGGAGCCACTGTGGTTATGCGAACTTCCTCCATTGTGGGTATGGCCTCCATGGTTATGGGTAAATCCTCCTGAGTTCAGGATGAAACGAGACTTCTGCTGAGCTCCTGAGTTGTACTTCCCCTGTCCATACTTCCTCTTGCGGCTCTCAATCTGCTGCTGCTTCCCTTCAATCATAAGAGCCCTGTCTACCAACTCCTGATAGTTAGCGAATGTCGCTACCATCAACTGCATACTCATCTCATCATTCAGCCCTTCCATAAATTTCTCCTGCTTCTCAGCATCGGTGGCCACATCATCCGGGGCATAGCGGGCTAACTTACTGAACTCATCCACGTACTTCCCCACAGTACGATTTCCTTGGCGCAAGTTGCGAAACTCACGCTTCTTCATGCTCATAGCCCTAGTTGAGACATGTGCAGTGCGAAAAGCTTGTTGAAACTGATCCCAAGTGATATTGGCTATAGGGAAGGTGGTTGTATAATTCTCCCACCATGCGGCTGCGGGTCCATCCAATTGATGTGCGGCAAAACGCACCTTCTCAGCATCTATGCAACCTGCAGTGGTCAACTCCCTTCCAATCCTGCATAGCCAGTCATCAGCAACTATTGGCTCGGTGCTACTAGAAAACACCGGCGGCGTCAACCTCAAAAAACGGGCTAAGTTGTCAAGTGGAGGAGGTGGCGGTGGGTTTTTGTTGTTGTTGTTGCCTTGGTTCTGGACTAGTTGCTGTATCAAGGCATTCTGCTGCTGGATCAACTGAGTGATCTCCGGTGGGAAGACAAATCCGGTGTCATGTCTCGGAGGCATCTGATGGGTTTAGAGGGGAGAGATTAGAATAGAGTGAGGTCTATCGAGAAAGCACTGCCCATATGCACATGAGACAAACACAATCATATCACACCAAATCAATTCAAGCAAGGGCATACAATCGGTCTAGAACTATCGTTACAAAAGTGCTCGGACTACTACTATATACAGGGGGAATACCACTAATAATATGGTGGTCTACTAGAAATTTTGATCGGTGGAAGACTCCATGATATCCGCTCCAGCTTCGTCTTCGTAATCATCATCACTCTCGTCGGGGTCGGAGTCGATGTCGTCGATGATGATGTAGTCTTCGGAACGAATCTCCTTGGGTTCGTCGTCTTCTCCTCCTGGCGTGGGGTCTCCTATGAATACTCCTACCTTCCTTGTCAGGTCGTCATTCTTCTCCACTAGTATTGCAATTCCCGCCTCGTATCCGTCGCGTGTAGACTTGAGTTCCTCTTCTAGCTCCATGTTCCTGGTTAACGCCTTCTTCAAATCTATGATGCTTGCGCACATCTGATTCTCCTGTCGACGAATGTGCTGGTTTAGCTCCTGGATGAAAGCTGCAATGGACCTGTCCCTCCTGGTGCTGACTATCTCCCATTGCTCATCTCGGCGCCCACATATCTAATAGATGGCGTCCTTAAGCTCCTTGTGGTAAACTTCGCCAATGCGTCCCATGGCGATGTGGGATGCCATGCTCTTTCCTAGACTCCAGGTTGGTGCATCAAAGGAAAACTCTATGGGCTCAGTGACTGGCGTGAATGTCCTTCCTGGAACTTGAACTCGAATCAACCATCGCTCCTCTTCTAGTAAAGTGGCAGTGTAGGTCTCGGTGAAGTTTGGTATTCCGATATTCAGGTACCCAGTGACTTCCTTCAAGTGTCGACCAAAAGGTGTGTCTTCATCCGGTTGTGCAAACTTGTTTCTTGAGTCCGCCATCCTAAAGAGTAGAAAATGGAGAGGAGTCAGAAATGAGTAGAGAAGAGTGACCTATGGCTCATCTTAGTGGTCGTGTCCTACATTCAGCGTGTGCTCTGATACCATCTTGTAGCGACCATGTTGGAAATATGCCCTAGAGGCAATAATAAATTGGTTATTATTATATTTCCTTGTTCATGATAATCGTTTATTATCCATGCTAGAATTGTATTGATAGGAAACTCAGATACATGTGTGGATACATAGACAACACCATGTCCCTAGTAAGCCTCTAGTTGACTAGCTCGTTGATCAATACATGGTTACGGTTTCCTGACCATGGACATTGGATGTCCTTGATAATGGGATCACATCATTAGGAGAATGATGTGATGGACAAGACCCAATCCTAAGCCTAGCACAAGATCGTGTAGTTCGTTTGCTAAGAGCTTTTGTAATGTCAAGTATCATTTCCTTAGACCATGAGATTGTGCAACTCCCGGATACCGTAGGAATGCTTTGGGTGTACCAAACGTCACAACGTAACTGGGTGGCTATAAAGGTGCACTACAGGTATCTCCGAAAGCATCTGTTGGGTTGGCACGAATCGAGACTGGGATTTGTCACTCCGTGTAAACGGAGAGGTATCTCTGGGCCCACTTGGTAGGACATCATCATAATGTGCACAATGTGACCAAGGAGTTGATCACGGGATGATGTGTTATGGAACGAGTAAAGAGACTTGCCGGTAACGAGATTGAACAAGGTATCGGGATACCGACGATCGAATCTCGGGCAAGTAACATACCGATAGACAAAGGGAATTGTATACGGGATTGATTGAATCCCCGACATCGTGGTTCATCCGATGAGATCATCATGGAACATGTGGGAGCCAACATGGGTATCCAGATCCCGCTGTTGGTTATTGGCCGGAGAACGTCTCGGTCATGTCTGCATGGTTCCCGAACCCGTAGGGTCTACACACTTAAGGTTCAATGACGCTAGGGTTATAGGGAATAGATATACGTGGTTACCGAATGTTGTTCGGAGTCCCGGATGAGATCCCGGACGTCACGAGGAGTTCCGGAATGGTCCGGAGGTAAAGATTTATATATGGGAAGTCCTGTTTTGGTCACCGGAAAAGTTTCGGGTGCTATCGGTAACGTACCGGGACCACCGGGAAGGTCCCGGGGTCCACCAGGTGGGGCCACCGGCCCCAGTGGGCTGCGTGGGCTAAGTGTGGGAAGGGACCAGCCCCTAGGTGGGCTGGTGTGTCTCCCACAAGGGGCCCAGGGCGTACGGAAGGGGGAAGGGGGGAAACCCTAGGCTCAGATGGGCCTAAGGCCCACCTAGTGGTGCGCCCCCCTCTCTCCCCCCTCTGGCCGCCCCCCTAGATGGATCTAGGGCTGGCCGCACCCCTTGGGGGGGAAACCCTAGATGGGGGCGCAGCCCCTCCCCCTCCCCTATATATAGTGGGGGTTTTGGGGCTGCCATGGACATGAGAACATCTCTCTCTTGGCGCAGCCCTACCCCTCTCCCTCCTCGTCTCTCGTAGTGCTTCGCGAAGCCCTGCTGGAGTACCGCGCTCCTCCACCACCACCACACCGTCGTGCTGCTGCTGGACGGAGTCTTCCCCAACCTCTCCCTCTCTCCTTGCTGGATCAAGGCGTGGGAGGCGTCACCGGGCTGCACGTGTGTTGAACGCGGAGGCGCCGTGGTTCGACGCTTAGATCGGAATCAACCGCGATCTGAATCTCTACGAGTACGACTCCTTCATCCGCGTTCATGCAACGCTTCCGCATCACGATTTACAAGGGTATGTAGATGCACTCCCCTTCCCCTCGTTGCTAGATTACTCCATAGATTGATCTTGGTGATGCGTAGAAAATTTTGAATTTCTGCTATGTTCCCCAACAGTGGCATCATGAGCCAGGTTTATGCGTAGTTTCTATGCACGAGTAGAACACAAAGTAGTTGTGGGCGTCGATTTTGTCAATTTACTTTCCGTTACTAGTCTTATCTTGATTCGGCGGCATCGTGGGATGAAGCGGCCCGGACCGACCTTACACGTACACTTACGTGAGACAGGTTCCACCGACTGACATGCACTAGTTGCATAAGGTGGCTAGCGGGTGTCTGTCTCTCCCACTTTAGTCGGATCGGATTCGATGAAAAGGGTCCTTATGAAGGGTAAATAGAAATTGGCATATCACGTTGTGGTTTTTGCGTAGGTAAGAAACGTTCTTGCTAGAAACCTATAGCAGCCACATAAAACATGCAACAACAATTAGAGGACGTCTAACTTGTTTTTGCAGGGTATGCTATGTGATGTGATATGGCCAAAAGGATGTGATGAATGATATATGTGATGTATATGATTGATCATGTTCTTGTAATAGGAATCACGACTTGCATGTCGATGAGTATGACAACCGGCAGGAGCCATAGGAGTTGTCTTATTTTATTGTATGACTTGCGTGTCAATGAAAACGCCATGTAATTACTTTACTTTATTGCTAACCGTTAGCCATAGTAGTAGAAGTAATAGTTGGCGAGACAACTTCATGAGGACACGATGATGGAGATCATGATGATGGAGATCATGGTGTCATGCCGGTGACGAAGGTGATCATGCCGTACCTCGAAGATGGAGATCAAAAGGCGCAAGATGATATTGGCCATATCACGTCACTTTATGATTTGCATGTGATGTTTATCATGTTTACATCTTATTTGCTTAGAACGACGGTAGCATAAATAAGATGATCCCTCACTAAAATTTCAAGAGACGTGTTCCCCCTAACTATGCACCGTTGCGAAGGTTCGTTGTTTCGAAGCACCATGTGATGATCGGGTGTGATAGATTCTAACGTTCGAATACAACGGGTGTTGACGAGCATAGCATGTACAGACATGGCTTCGGAACACATGCAAAACACTTAGGTTGACTTGACGAGCCTAGCATGTACAGACATGGCCTCGGAACATAAGAGACCGAAAGGTCGAACATGAGTCGTATAGTAGATACGATCAACATGGAGATGTTCACCGATGATGACTAGTCCGTCTCACGTGATGATCGGACACGGCCTAGTTTGACTCGGATCATGTATCACTTAGATCACTAGAGGGATGTCCATCTGAGTGGGAGTTCATTAAATAGATGAACTTAATTATCATGAACATAGTCAAAAGGTCTTTGCAAATTATGTCATAGCTTACGCTTTAGTTCTACTGTTTAAGATATGTTCCTAGAGAAAATTTAGTTGAAAGTTGGTAGTAGCAATTATGCGGACTGGGTCCGTGAACTGAGGATTGTCCTCATTGCTGCACAGAAGGCTTATGTCCTTAATGCACCGCTCGGTGTGCTGAACCTCAGCGTCGTCTGTAGATGTTGCGAAACATCTGACATACACGTTTTGATGACTACGTGATAGTTCAGTGCGTAATGCTAACGGTTTAGAATTGTGGCACCAAAGACGTTTTGAAACGTCGCAGAACATATGAGATGTTCCGAAGACTGAAATTGGGATTCAGACTAGTGCCCACGTCAAGAGGTATGAGACCTCTGACAAGTTTCTTAAGCCTGCAGACTAAGGGAGAAAAGCTCAATCGTTGAGCATGTGCTCAGATTGTCTGAGTGCCACAATCGCTTGAATCGAGTGGGAGTTAATCTTCCAGATGAGATAGTGATGGTTCTCCATAGTCACTGCCACCAAGCTATTAGAGCTTCGTGATGAACTATAACATATCAGGGATAGATACGATGATCCTTGAGCTATTCGCGATGTTTGACACCGCGAAAGTAGAAATCAAATAGGAGCATCAATTGTTGATGGTTAATAAAACCACTAGTTTCAAGAAGGGCAAGGGCAAAAGGGATACTTCATGAAACAGCAAATCATTTGTTGCTCTAGTGAAGAATCCCAAGGTTAAACCCAAACCCGAGACTAAGTGCTCTTGTAATGAGGGGAACGGTCACTGAAGCAGAACTACCCTAGATGCTTGGTAGATGGGAAGGCAGGCAAGGTCGACAGAAGTATATTGGATATACATTATATGAATGTGTACTTTACTAGTACTCCTAGCAGCACCAGGGTATTAGATACCGGTTCGGTTGCTAAGTGTTAGTAACTCGAAATAAAAGCTGCGGAATAAACGGAGACTAGCTAAAGGTGAGATGACGATATGTGTTGGAAGTGTTTCCAAGGTTGATGTGATCAAGCGTCGCATGCTCCCTCTACCATCGAGATTGGTGTTAAACCTAAATAATTGTTATTTGGTGTTTGCGTTGAGCATAAACATGATTGGATTATGTTTATCGCAATACGGTTATTCATTTAAGGAGAATAATGGTTACTCTATTTATTTGAATAATATCTTCAATGGTCTTGCACCTAAAATGAATCTCGATCGCAGTGATACACATGTTCGTGCCAAAAGATATAAAATAGTAATGATAGTACCACATACTTGTGGCACTGCCATTTGAGTCATATTGGTATAGAACGCATGAAGAAGCTCCATGTAGATGGATCTTTGGACTCACTCGTTTTTGAAAAGATTGAGACATGCGAACCATGTCTATTGGTATGAAGAAACTCCATGCAGATGGATCGTTTGGACTCACTTGATTTTGAATCACTTGAGACAAGCAAATCATACCACATGGGCAACATGACTGAAAGGCCTCATTTTCAGTAAGATGGAACAAGAGAGCAACTTGTTGGAATTAATACATTTTGATGTATGCAGTCCAATGAGTGCTGAGGCATGCAGTGGATATCGTTATGTTCTTACTTCACAGATGATTTGACTAGATGCTGAGTGTATTTACTTGATGAAACACAAGTCTGAATTATTGAAAGGTTCAAGTAATTTCAGAGTGAAGTTGAAGATCGTCGTGACAAGAGGATAAAATGTCTGTGATATGATCATAGAGATGACTATCTGAGTTACGAGTTTGGCACACAATTAAGACATTGTGGAAAGTGTTTCACAATTAATACCGCCTGGAACACCATAGTGTGATGGTGTGTCCGAACATCATAACTGCACCCTATTGGATATGGTGCATACCATGATGTCTCTTATAAAATTACCACTATCGTTTATGGGTTAGGCATTAGAGATAACCGCATTCACTTTAAAAGGGGCACCACGCAATTCCGTTGAGACGACACCGTTTAGAGAAACCTAAGTTGTCGTTTCTTAAAAGTTTGGGGCTGCGATGCTTATGTGAAAAAGTTTCAGGCTGATAAGCTCGAACCCAAAGCGGATAAATGCATCTTCATAGAATACCCAAAACAGTTGGGTATACCTCCTATTTCAGATCTGGAAGCAAAAGTAATTGCTTCTAGAAACGAGTCCTTTCTCGAGGAAAAGTTTCTCTCGAAAGAATTGAGTGGGAGGATGGTGGAGACTTGATAAGGTTATTGAACCGTCACTTCAACTAGTGTGTAGCAGGGCACAGGAAGTTATTCCTATGGCACCTACACCAATTGAAGTGGAAGCTTATGATAGTGATCATGAAACTTCGGATCAAGTCACTACCAAACCTCGTAGGACGACGAGGCTGCGTGCTACTTCAGAGTGGTACGCGATCCTGTCTTAGATATCATGTTGTTAGACAATACTGAACCTACGAGCTATGGAGAAGCGATGGTGGGCCCATATTCCGACAAATGGTTAGAAGCCATGAAATCCGAGATAGGATCCATGTATCAGAACAAAGCATGGACTTTGGTGAACTTGCCCGATGATCGGCAAGCCATTGAGATAAATGGATCTTTAAGAAGAAGACGGACATGGACGGTAATGTTACCGTCTATGAAGCTCGACTTGTGGCAAAGAGTATTTTCACAAGTTCAAGGAGTTGACTACGATGAGATTTTCTCATCCGTAGCGATGCTTAAGTCCGTCGGAATCATGTTAGCATTAGCTATATTTATGAAATCTGGCAGATGGATGTCAAAACAAGTTTCCTTACCAGTTTTCGTAAGGAAAGGTTGTATGTGATACAATCAAAAAGGTTTTGTCGATCCTAAGGATGCTAAAAGGTATGCTAGCTCCAGCGATCCTTCCATGGACTAGAGCAAGCATCTCGGAGTCAGAATATACGCTTTGATGGAGTGATCAAAGTTTTTGGGTTTATACAAAGTTTGTTAAAAACTTGTATTTACAATAAAGTGAGTGGGAGCGCTACAACATTTCTGATAAGTATATGTGAATGACATATTGTTGATCCGAATTGATGTAAAAATTTTGGAAAGCATAAAGGGTTGTTTGAAAGGAGTTTTTCAAAGGAAGACCTGGATAAAGCTGCTTACATATTGGGCATCAAGATCTATAGAGATAGATCAAGACGCCTGATGATACTTTCAACACACACCTTGACATGATTTTGAAAGAGTTCAAAATAGATCAGCAAAGAAGGAGTTCTTGGCTGTGTTACAAGGTGTGAGTATTGAGTAAGCTGGATAAAGCTGCTCACTGGCCCAACCGGCCCCGCACACCTGCTTAACCCCCCCATCGTGGTAAACCCTAGATCGATCCCCACCTCTCCCCTCGTCTCGCTCAACCGCCGCCACCACACAACACACACACACGCACACAGGAGAGGAGCTCCTCGCCCTGATCCCCACGGCCGCCGGCGACCACCTCGGGCCTCCGCGCCCCTGGCCCTGTTCTTCGACTCTCGCTCGGCTACAACGCCTCGCACGCGACCCCGCACACGTGCTCGACCCCGGTCGCCCGTCGTCACCACCACCACGTCGCCGGACCACTTCGCCGGACCGCCTCCGTCACTCGTCCCCGACCTCCTCCCCACTGGACCACATCGAGCCTCGCCGCCCCGCTCCTCTTCAAACGCCGGTGAGGGCATCGCCGCCCCCCTTCCCTGCCTCCGCTCCGTGCCCGCCACGTCGTTCCCCATGTAGCTCTCGGCGCGCGCCCCAGGCCCTCCCCTGCTCGCCCGTCGCACCGCACGCGCGCCCTCTGACCCGATTCGGCCGTGCCCTGGCCGCGCTTGCGCGTGCCCCCGCGCCGGCCCGCGCCCTCTTGGCCTCGCCTCTGCCTCGCCGCGCGAGCACGCGCCGCCCGCGCCAAGCTGCGCCCTGCTGCCGCTCGCCGCGGTCGCCTTGCTCCGCTGCCTGCACGCCGCCTGGCGCCCAGCACCGTCGCCTCTCACTCCCTGCGCCCGGTTCGCGCACCGGCCTCCCCCTGCACATCACTGGCCACGCCCCGACGCCTCCCGTGCTCTCCTGCCATGGCCGCATCTTGGCAGCCCCCTGCCGCCGCTCTCCCTCCGCTGTGTAGCCCCGCTACTGCTACTCCGCTACCGGTGCCGCTCGCCGCGCGTCCGCGTCGTGCCGCCACCGCATCACCGTGCGGCCCCGCACCGGCCCGGCCGCGCCACCACCTCCAGCCTGCGCCGCCCCGCTCAGATCCGTCGTGGTGGCCGACGCCCCACTGGGTGGCCACGGGCGCACGCCCGGGCGCCCACTGCCCGCTAGTACCCGCGCCCGATAGGCCCCTCTGGGCCACTGCCAAACGGGGCCCACACCCAGAATGTTAAAAAAAAGAATGAAATGAATGAAAAAAAAGAATATAAATAATAAAAATAATTAATTAATTAACTTAATTAATTTTGATTAATTAAACTAAACAACTAATTAAACTAATTAAACATTAGTTACCTAATTAACCTAATTAGCTAATTAAGTAGTCAATGACAGTGGGGCCCACCCCTAATTAATCCTGATTAGGTTAATTAATAAGTTTAATTAAAATGTGTCACTGACCAGTGGGACCCACTGGTCAGGTTGACCAGTCAACCCCTATTGACTGCTGACGTCAGCATGACATCATGCTGATGTCATAAATCCAGTTTCGAATTAAATTAATTCTATTAATTCTAAAAATGATTTTAAACTTTGAAAATTAATATAAAATAAACCGTACCTCGGATGAAAAAACTTTGTACATGAAAGTTGCTCAGAACGACGAGACGAATCCGGATACGCAGCCCGTTCGTCGACCACACATCCCTATCCTATCGAACTCGCAACTTTCCCCATCCGTTTCATCTGTCCGAAAATGCGAAACATCGGGAATACTTTCCCATATGTTCCCCCCCTTCGCTGGTACCACCTACTGCCGCGTTAGGACACACCTAGCACCGCTCATTGTCATGTCACGCATCGTCATGCTTATGTTTGTATTGTATTTACTGTTTCTTCCCCCCTCTTCTCTCCGGTAGACTACGAGACCGACACTGCTGCTGCCTAGTTCGACTACGGAGTTGACGACCCCTCCTACTTGCCAGAGCAACCAGGCAAGCCCCCCCCCTTGATCACCAGATATCGCCTACTCTACTCTCTATTGCTTGCATTAGAGTAGTGTGGCATGTTACTGCTTTCGGTTAATCCTATTCTGTTGCATAGCCTGTCATTGTTGCTACAGTTGTTTCCCTTACCTGCTATCCTACTGCTTAGTATAGGATGCTAGTTTTCCATCAGTGGCCCTACATTCTTGTCCGTCTGTTGTGCTATACTATCGGGCCGTGATCACCTGGGCGGTGATCACGGGTATATACTTATATACTATATACATGACACATGTGGTGACTAAAGTCGGGTCGGCTCGTTGAGTATCCGCAAGTGCTACTGATGAGGGGGCTGAAAGGACAGGTGGCTCCACCCCGGTAGAGGTGGGCCTCGGTTCCTGACGGCCCCCGACTGTTACTTTGTGGCGGAGTGACAGGGGAGGTTGAGACCACCTAGGAGAGAGGTGGGCCTGGCCCTGGTCGGCGTTCGCGGATAAATAACACGCTTAACGAGTTCTGGATATTTGATCTGAGTTTGGCCATTTGGTCTATACACACTAACCATCTACGTGGGAGTAGTTATGGGTATCCCGACGTCGTGGTATCAGCCGAAGCTCTTCTTGACGTCAGCGACGGAGCGGCGCGCGCCGGATTGGACTGGAACGCCTACTAGGCTAGGTCTGCTTCCGGCCGCGTACGCAACGTGCAGGTGTGCAATGGGCGATGGACCCAGACCCCTGCGCGCATAGGATTTAGACCGGCGTGTTGACCTCTCTGTTGAGCCTAGGTGGGGTTGCGACGTGTTGATCTTACGAGGCCTGGCATGACCCAGAAAAGTGTGTCCGGCCAAATGGGATCGAGCGTGTTGGGTTATGTGGTGCACCCCTGTAGGGAAGTTTATCTATTCGAATAGCCGTGTCCCTCGGTAAAAGGACGACCCGGAGTTGTACCTTGACCTTATGACAACTAGAACTGGATACTTAATAAAACACACCCTTCCAAGTGCCAGATATAACCCGGTGATCGCTCTCTAACAGGGCAACGAGGAGGGGATCGCCGGGTAGGATTATGCTATACGATGCTACTTGGAGGACTTCAATCTACTCTCTTCTACATGCTGCAAGATGGAGGCTGCCAGAAGCGTAGTCTTTGACAGGATTAGCTATCCCCCTCTTATTCTGGCATTCTGCAGTTCAGTCCACCGATATGACCCTTTACACATATACCCATGCATATGTAGTGTAGCTCCTTGCTTGCGAGTACTTTGGATGAGTACTCACGGTTGCTTTTCTCCCTCTTTTCCCCTTTCTATACCGGATTGTCGCAACCAGATGCTGGAGTCCAGGAGCTAGAGATCCCGAGGATGATTCTACGTGGAGTTCGGCTTCGAGGAGTAGTTAGGAGGTCCTAGGCAGGAGGCCTTGCCTTTTCGATCGTTGCTACTTTTGTGCTAGCCTTCTTAAGGCAAACTTGTTTAACTTATGTCTGTACTCAGATATTGTTGCTTCCACTGACTCGTCTATGATCGAGCACTTGTATTCGAGCCCTCGAGGCCCCTGGCTTGTATTATGATGCTTGTATGACTTATTTATGTTGTAGAGTTGTGTTGTGATATCTTCCCGTGAGTCCCTGATCTTGATCGTACACATTTGCGTGCATGATTAGTGTACGGTCAAATCGGGGGCGTCACAAGTTGGTATCAGAGCCGACTGCCTGTAGGAATCCCCCTTTCCACACTCCTTGGCCGAAGTTGAGTCTAGTCAGTGAAAACTGTTTTACTAACATGGCTGTGTGGCTTACGGGCCCACGTCGCCATTGGGTGGTATTAGGATCTTTTACTCCTTGTCTATACTCTGGGACTCTGAATTCTCTCCTATTCGGGTTAAATGATTTTGCTAAAAGGACTAACTCTAGGTTCTCGTAAATACTTTCTCCCGGAGAGCCCTTTATCACAGATGGTCGCCGACTGCACCAGAAGATGTTGAAGATACTCTTCGATCATTCCCGAGACCCTTGTGCCCTCTGCCTTTTCAATTCCCTACTACCGATATATCCATATGGATAACAATATACACTTGTTGTTCATACAATTACTCTGAGTTTCTCGTGTTATTACCAGATACATCGAATTGCTCTCCGGCTTTTTAAGAATCCCTTGTACCACTGCCTTGCAGTTCTTTTCCACCTGAATACCCCTACGAATAATTTCTCGCACTTATCGAGTATCCGCTCATCCCCAAATGATTCATGTATTTCACAAAGTCTTCGAAATACCATTCGATCTTCCGAAAATCCTCAGCAACCTATTGCTCTGGAATTTCTTGCTTGCTTTAATTATGATTAATCCCATAAGTCTGGTAATCTTATTAGCATCCTTTGCCATTATCATTTGAGTCTGTTGATTCAATATGTTGCGATGCTCGCATTCCTCAGTCGAATCCTAGAATTCATCCTTCCGGCTCAGATGTCATTTGAATAGGAGCTGGTTCTCGACTAATCAAATTACTGTCGGTTGTATCCCTAAGGCTATTCAACTTATCCATCCCTAATTAGAGCATTGCTTCGGATCCCTTGATTTGGAAATCATAATTCCTTTGCCTTTGAGCTTTGAGTTAGTCAGTTGTTTCTATAATCTGATCTCCTTGCATTCTTCTTCCTCTAGTGGAGTACCGTTGCTCACATCAGATCCCTTGTGGACCACCAGATCCTTTGTTGGATTTTATCCGACAGCATCCTTCTTATTCAATAAGCCTGTGAGCTTTTCCTCGGATACATAATGCCTTTGGTAAATTGTATCCTCTTCTTTGTCAACCATGCTCTACTTTTGAGCTTGTGTTATTTACTCCTGAAGTTTGTAGTATATCTTTCTACGATGCCCCGATGGGTTGAACCTATGCCTTTCTTAATCAGTGTGAGCCTGAAAGATTTCGCGGGACATACTTATCTGGTATTGCACCAGGTAAAACTTTCGACAACTAATGTCATTATCAAAATACGAGAGGCGAATGGAAGGTTATGCATTGAAGAAGTGGGAGTCGACCTTGAACCTTTGTGTTCATGCCCATGGACACGATGTAGATCCTATCATGGAAGCTTCTCTTATAATAATTACCCCCTTGTAATAAGTTCATCTGGTATCCGTGGACGTGGTTCCGACCATGTTCTCCTTTAAATACCATTTCTCGTACAAGTTTAAGCACTTGTCTTCTGTAAGAGCAATACCCCAGTCCAACCTCTACTTGTTTTGTCGTCGAGTATTACCCCCTGGTATCTCGAGGTTATCACGGAACTGCATAACTTCTTATGAGTTCTCCATCAAGTATTACATCCTCATTGATTCTAATTTTTCACGGGCTCCAAGTTATTAAACACTCAAGGACATCGATAACTAAATCGAGTCCGCATCACGATTAAACAACTCTTAGTAATCTCCTTTGTTTACGAGTTCGTACTCGATCACGTCATCCCTAGCCTGCTTGGCTATGTCATTATCGTGCCGATTTTAACTGTGCTACCTGGTCTTTATTCCCGGAGCACCACTTTCGACGATGAGCTAAGCTTACGTCGATTTTCCTCGTCATATCATTTCGCCTTGAACAACAAGCTTGATTTCGAGTTTGTGTCGTACCCCTGGTTCCAATAACTTTTCGCTTCATCATTCCTTTGACTTGATGTCATCGCCGATCGATTACCTCTTCAAAAATTCTCGCTAAAAATGTGTCGTAACATCATCAACATTTTGAGCTCTTCCAGGATATCAGTCGAAATTCAGGATGAGAAATACCATCCTTGCCCCTCGATGATTTGTGTTATCATCGGCAACGTTATTGCCCCCCCTCCAAGTCAGACTTGATCATGTTATGGAGCTCTTTCCTATCTAGCTTATGTTATGTTCTACATTGAAGTATTACTGTCCTTCATGTCAAGGATGTTGTGAGGATTGCCCCACCTCTTAAGAATTCCTGATATAGTAATACTTCTCGCCATCTCCATTCATTTCCAGGTTCACGTGTTGATTCTAACCGGGATACCAATAGGTGAACTATGTTGTTTGGATTCTGCCCTTCTAGCAACCTTATTCCTTTGAAGTTAATGGTCGGCCGTTCATTCTTAGACTATTGATTATTGAATCACCATTCCGACGTTGGTCGTGCAACCCAGCCCATATTTCGGGTGCACCTTTCAACCAATGTTTAATTGTGTATGTTTTCCTCGAGCATACATCATTATATCATTTACACTGACTAATGTTATCTCCTTGTTCACATAATAGTGGAAATGCATCTTTTTGGAAATCTCGAGGAATTGTCGCTGAGTCCATCAGCCACCCCCTCATCCTCTCCTTGATTTAATGATGAACTCTTGTTACGGAACTCGCTTCCATGGTTTAATTCACGAGAATCATACAATGTCACCTCGACAATTTGTGTTGCACCTTTCTTCTCAGGCATCCTGAGTCTGAGGTATCCTGACACCAATCTGATCTGAATCTTGGTCAGAAATGATGGTTGGAACGTAATTCCAAGAGTTATAACATTGGTCTTTATATAACCCGGTAAGATGATGTCATGCCTAGCACACATGGCCGGATGACCTATTGATATAGTATCCTCCTTACCAAGGTTAGCCATTCTTCCATGAGGAAATTGTAAGACTTATTCCATAAGTTGTTCCTGATGGATCCTTTGTGTATCCATAGCCTGATCTTTACCTAATGACCATGTCAATGCTATCTCGAAGCATGTCTGTGGTACTCCGATCTTCGATAAAAACATTTGAAGCCCAAAGCTAATTGTTTCCTGCTCAATTATCCAAACACCGTTGTATGGGTAATGGCATGAAATTTCTCTCCTCTTTCCTAAAGGGTTTTCTACGTTATATCCCAACATGGATATCATGCTCTGCTTACCCTTGGGAAGAATATACCCTTGAAATATGTGTTTAAACACATTTTCCTTTCCATTGTTCTGTTTAATCTGATAATGATATTTTCCTTTCCATTATTTTGTTTAACCCTTCTTGAGTTCTATATGATCTAAGCAGTAATATTCTCCTACTTATGTAAACACCTCGGTGTACAATTCTGTCAGCAAGACCCTGTTACTATTGTTGATGACATCCCGGTAGCCACCGATGGACGAGAACTTTGCCTAATGGTCCGCCTCGTTTCAACGAGCAGGAAAATGGTTCTCTTCGTCCCTCGCCCTTGGTACCAACGTGTTGCCGACATAACTGACAGGGTATTCTCTGACATGCCTTGCTATCATGACCGTGCAAGATGTCACTGCTCCTATAAAAAAACCACATGGTGGGCCCATAACCCACAGTTCCACAGGATCGAAACCTGACTCTTCTATACAACCCTGTTTCTAATGGTTATTCCTCACACTTGGCTCCGTATTTAATTCGCGGGCCACCTTCCTAGTGATCTATTTTGGTATCAGACACAATACTTATTCCCGTTGCTCATAACCCTTCAGGCATCGAACGATTGCTTGCCCGCTCGAAACTTCCCCACGATACCTCCTTACTTTTCTCTCGATATTGTCTTAAATTTCCATTCGAGAGTTACTTTCCGCCACCTTCCCCGATGTTATCAACCGGAAAGACAACCGTTCAGAGGTCTGTTATTCCGAAGTTACCCCTTGTCCTTCGTAAGTACGATGGAGTTCCCGAAGAAAGGATGCCAGCTTCATCATGATGACCTGAAGCAAGGAAATAAAGACATCAACGTAATGGATCAACCGCTTCGAGAAGAGCAACCAAGATCGAGAACGCTCGTTAGAATTTCGTGACCAAATCCCTTTCCCGTCACTTCCCCTCTTAAATCTCGGGACGAGATTTCTTGTAGTGGAGGAGAATTGTGACGCCCGGATAATTAAGCTACAGTAACCCTCTCCTAATGATGCCATGTCACCGCTGTCACTGTAGTTAATCTCGCGATGGTTGAAAAAAGATTCAAATTCAAATTTAAAATAAAGACAAACAACAAAAGTTTTCAAACTTTAAAACTAAAATGTTCGAGTTGTGCCAAATAATGCAAAGGTAATTGTGGTGAATAAACCCCACTTTTATAAAAGCTTTAAATACTCTAAAATGAATAAAACAGTAGCAAGACAATTAATGAAATGCCTTTTATAATTAATAAAATGTTAAACTATTCTATTTAGGGACTAAACATTTTATGGTAGTGGGTTTAGTGGTAGTACTAATTTAGGGGTCATTTTTGTACTTTACAAAAATAAAATAAAAGGAGGAACAAAGTAAAACAGAAATGAAATAAAATACATAAAAGAAAAGAAAACTAAAATACAAAAAAGGGCCCCCTGGCCAACTGGGCCAACGGCCCAGCCGGCCAGCTCACTGGCCCAACCGGCCCCGCACACCTGCTTAACCCCCCCCCCCATCGTGGTAAACCCTAGATCGACCCCCACCTCTCCCCTCATCTCGCTCAACCGCCGCGACCACACAACACACACACACACGCACACAGGAGAGGAGCTCCTCGCCCCGATCCCCATGGCCGCCGGCGACCACCTCGGGCCTCCGCGCCCCTGGCCCTCTTCTTCGACTCTCGCTCGGCTCCAACGCCTCGCACGCGACCCCGCACACGTGCTCGACCCCGGTCGCCCGTCGTCGCCACCACCACGTCGCCGGACCACTTCGCCGGACCGCCTCCGTCACTCGTCCCCGGCCTCCTCCCCACCGGACCACGTCGAGCCTCGCCGCCCCGCTCCTCTTCAAACGCCGGTGAGGGCATCGCCCTCCCCCTTCCCTGCCTCCGCTCCGTGCCCGCCACGTCGTTCCCCATGTAGCTCTCGGCGCGCGCCCCAGGCCCTCCCCTGCTCGCCCGCCGCACCGCACGCGCGCCCTCTGACCCGATTCGGCCGTGCCCTGGCCGCGCTTGCGCGTGCCCCCGCGCCGGCCCGCGCCCTCTTGGCCTCGCCTCTGCCTCGCCGCGCGAGCACGCGCCGCCCGCGCCAAGCTGCGTCCTACTGCCGCTCGCCGTGGTCGCCTTGCTCCGCTGCCTGCACGCCGCCCGGCGCCCCGCACTGTCGCCTCTCTCTCCCTGCGCCCGGTTCGCGCACCGGCCTCCCCCTGCACGTCACTGGCCACGCCCCGACGTCTCTCGTGCTCTCCTGCCATGGCCGCGTCTTGGCAGCCCCCTGCCGCCGCTCTCCCTCCGCTGTGTAGCCCCGCTACTGCTACTCCGCTACCGGTGCCGCTCGCCGCGCGTCCGCGTCGTGCCGCCACCGCATCGCCGTGCGGCCCCGCACCGGCCCGGTCGCGCCACCACCTCCAGCCTGCGCCGCCCAGCTCAGATCCGTCGTGGTGGCCGACGCCCCACTGGGCGGCCACGGGCGCACGCCCGGGCGCCCACTGCCCGCTAGTACCCGCGCCCGGTAGGCCCCTCTCGGCCACTGCCAAACGGGGCCCACACCCAGAATGTAAAAAAATGAATGAAATGAATGAAAAAAAAGAATTAAAAAATATAAATAAATAATAATAATAAAAATAATTAATTAATTAACTTAATTAATTTTGATTAATTAAACTAAACAACTATTAAACTAATTAAACATTAGTTACCTAATGAACCTAATTAGCTAATTAAGTAGTCAATGACAGTGGGGCCCACCCCTAATTAATCCTGATTAGGTTAATTAATAAGTTTAATTAAAATGTGTCACTGACCAGTGGGACCCACTGGTCAGGTTGAGCAGTCAACCCCTGTTGACTGCTGACGTCAGCATGACATCATGCTGATGTCATAAATCCAGTTTCGAATTAAATTAATTCTGTTAATTCTAAAAATGATTTTAAACTTTGAAAATTAATATAAAATAAACCGTACCTCGGATGAAAAAACTTTGTACATGAAAGTTGCTCAGAACGACGAGACGAATCCGGATACGCAGCCCGTTCGTCCACCACACATCCCTAACCTATCGAACTCGCAACTTTCCCCCTCTGTTTCATCTGTCCGAAAATGCGAAACATCGGGAATACTTTCCCGGATGTTCCCCCCTTCGCCGGTACCACCTACTGCCGCGTTAGGACACACCTAGCACCGCTCATTGTCATGTCACGCATCGTCATGCTTATGTTTGCATTGTATTTACTGTTTCTTCCCCCCCCCCCTCTTCTCTCCGGTAGACTACGAGACCGACACTGCTGCGGCCCAGTTCGACTACGGAGTTGACGACCCCTCCTACTTGCCAGAGCAACCAGGCAAGCCCCCCCTGATCACCAGATATCGCCTACTCTACTCTCTATTGCTTGCATTAGAGTAGTGTGGAATGTTACTGCTTTTGGTTAATCCTATTCTGTTGCATAGCCTGTCATTGTTGCTACAGTTGTTTCCCTTACCTGCTATCCTACTGCTTAGTATAGGATGCTAGTTTTCCATCAGTGGCCCTACAGTATTGGCCGTCTGCTGTGCTATACTATCGGGCCGTGATCACCTGGGCGGTGATCACGGGTATATACTTATATACTATATACATGACACATGTGGTGACTAAGTCGGGTCGGCTTGTTGAGTACCCGCAAGTGCTACTGATGAGGGGGCTGAAAGGACAGGTGGCTCCACCCCGGTAGAGGTGGGCCTGGGTTCCTGACGGCCCTCGACTGCTACTTTGTGGCGGGGTGACAATGCAGGTTGAGACCACCTAGGAGAGAGGTGGGCCTGGCCCTGGTCGGCGTTCGCGGATAAATAACACGCTTAACGAGTTCTGGGTATTTGATCTGAGTCTGGCCATTTGGTCTATACGCACTAACCATCTACGTGGGAGTAGTTATGGGTATCCTGACGTCGTGGTATCAGCCGAAGCTCTTCTTGACGTCAGCGATGGAGCGGCGCGCGCCGGATTGGACTGGAACGCCTACTAGGCTAGGTCTGCTTCCGGCCGCGTACGCAACGTGCAGGTGTGCAATGGGCGATGGGCCCAGACCCCTGCGCGCATAGGATTTAGACCGGCGTGTTGACCTCTCTGTTGAGCCTAGGTGGGGCTGCGACGTTTTGATCTTACGAGGCCGGGCATGACCCAGAAAAGTGTGTCCGGCCAAATGGGATCGAGCGTGTTGGGTTATGTGGTGCACCCCTGCAGGGAAGTTTATCTATTCGAATAGCCGTGTCCCTCGGTAAAAGGACGACCTAGAGCTGTACCTTGACCTTATGACAACTAGAACTGGATACTTAATAAAACACACCCTTCCGAGTGCCAGATATAACCCGGTGATCGCTCTCTAACAGGGCAACGAGGAGGGGATCGCCGGGTAGGATTATGCTATACGATGCTACTTGGAGGACTTCAATCTACTCTCTTCTACATGCTGCAAGATGGAGGCTGCCAGAAGTGTAGTCTTTGACAGGATTAGCTATCCCCCTCTTATTCTGGCATTCTGCAGTTCAGTCCACCGATATGACCCTTTACACATATACCCATGCATATGTAGTGTAGCTCCTTGCTTGCGAGTACTTTGGATGAGTACTCACGATTGCTTTTCTCCCTCTTTTCCCCTTTCTATACCGGATTGTCGCAACCAGATGCTGGAGTCCAGGAGCTAGAGATCCCGAGGATGATTCTACGTGGAGTTCGGCTTCGAGGAGTAGTTAGGAGGTCCCAGGTAGGAGGCCTTGCCTTTTCGATCGTTGCTACTTTTGTGCTAGCCTTCTTAAGGCAAACTTGTTTAACTTATGTCTGTACTCAGATATTGTTGCTTCCACTGACTCGTCTATGATCGAGCACTTGTATTCGAGCCCTCGAGGCCCCTGGCTTGTATTATGATGCTTGTATGACTTATTTATGTTGTAGAGTTGTGTTGTGATATCTTCCCGTGAGTCCCTCATCTTGACCGTACACATTTGCGTGCATGATTAGTGTACAGTCAAATCGGGGGCTTCACATGCTGGACGGAGTCTTCCCCAACCTCTCCCTCTCTCCTTGCTGGATCAAGGCGTGGGAGACGTCACCGGGCTGCACGTGTGTTGAACGCGGAGGCGCCGTGGTTCGGCGCTTAGATTGGAATCAACCGCGATCTGAATCGCTACGAGTACGACTCCTTCATCCGCGTTCTTGCAACGCTTCCGCATCGCGATCTACAAGGGTATGTAGATGCACTCCCCTTCCCCTCGTTGCTAGATTACTCCATAGATTGATCTTGGTGATGCGTAGAAAATTTTGAATTTCTGCTACGTTCCCCAACAGACCAGACCTCAGATAGTCTAGTCTCTGTGCATCAGTGTCATCCCTGGATCGGTAATGCTGACATGCATAGTACTCGAGGATTTATAACAGAGTAGCAATCACACACTTATTACATCGAATGTCTCAAAAGAGAACTTATTACAATAAATATGGCTTAAGGCCATATGACTAGGATAACAGCGGAAGGCTTGGAAGATAAAGTGAGTCCATCAACTCCAACGGCATAGCTGAGTGCATGACAAACGACCTAGCGCACCTTACTCTTTGTCTGAGAAGTCTGCAACATGATACGTTGCAGCCCGAAACGGGTCAGCAAATGGACTATGCTGGCAATATAATACAGTAGAGCAATGAACAGATAAATGCTATCACTACATGCATATATGGCTGGTGGAGGCTCTATGGTTATATAGTTTTTGCAAAAAAGCCAATTTTTCCCTACAACAAAGGAATATGATTTATTTAACTATCATGGTGGTTGAAACATTGAGAAGGTTCCTCCAACTCAATCCCAATTAAAGTAATCATTATCAACCCAACAAATTAACTTAGAGTGATGAGATCAAATCAATAATTCAAGTACCAGATACTCAAGTTGTCCATAACCGGGACACGGCTAACCATGATTAGTTTGTACACTCTGCATAGGTTTGCGTACTTTTCCCCACAAGACTCGATCTCCTCCGTTGGATTTCTCGCACTTCATGGTGTTTGAGAAATGGATGACCGAGACACGGTCTTTCAGAAGCATTAACTATAACCCTGGGTAGACAGTACCAACCTACATCCCCTACATCTGCTAGCCTACCACTGGAAGAGGTCATGCAACCTACTCAACTATGCTAGAGCCCATAATAGCTTGTGGCTGCACATGGAAGTTTCTAGCATGAATAATCTTATGATCCCTTTGAGCCAGGGTGGCGAGTCGTAGGATGATCACACGGGTCCTCTGGGATATCCTAGGACAACACTGGATTTTCCAGGTGCCCTGACAACCACTGGGTGCTCCAGGGTGCCTCTACCAATCCACCCAGATGTGTATTTAAGTAGTAACCTTATGTTAACCATTAATTAACAATCTCACATCTGTCATGGATACACTCAAACCCAATCCACGTCTACGAGCATAGCATGGCATTATAAGCATATCGTAGAAGTAACTCCCAAGGGTTTGATAATAAAACAGGTAATAGGTTCTACCTCATCATCTACTTCCCAATACCCACAAGTTAATCACATCCTAATCAAGCAGTGTTTGAGGATTGCAACTAATGCATAAAAATTGGGTAATGAAGGGATATGATCAAAGTGTTACTTGCCTTGCTGATGATCCGCAAAACCTAGTGACTCGTAGTAGCACGCTTCGCACTCCGGGAATTCTATTGCAAACAAACAATAGCATACATAAGCACTAAACTAGAAGCACGGATAAAACTCAAATAAGAAGATCTAACCAAAAAGTTCAACTGAAGAATTCCGGTTTGCAAAAAGAATCAAATCAAACGGAGCAACGAAACTCAAACTACGAAAGAAACAAGATCAATTTACTAATCTGGACTAAAGTCAAATTTACAGTACCAAAATCTTATTCAAGTTGGTTAAACAGAAAGAGGGCTTCGAGACGAAGATCTAGGCACTTCTTTCACCTAATTTGGATAAACGAGCGAAAAGATAAATTAAAACGAAGATCATGGCACAAATCGCGATCGAAAATAATCGCGGAAAAACCCTGGAAAATAAAACGAGACGAACAGGCTAACGAACGAAAGTTCGCTGTCTAAGGCGAACTGACGAACAACATTCGTTAAGACGAACGTATTGACGAACGTCCACTATTTAACTAAACCGAAAAAACCAAACCGAAACTAAAAAAACTAGATCTAGGGTTTCGAAAAAACCCGACGGTTTTCCCGAGAAAACCAAGTAGGCGGCGGCAGCTACCTCGGCAACGGCGGGATCGGTGGCGGCGGGCGGCGGATCCAGCGGTGGCGGGGAACGGCGGCGGCTCTGGCGGCGGGGAACGGCGGCGGTGGGGCGACGGGGTGGCGGCGGCGACGGGCGGCGGCTTCGCGGGGCGGCGGCGCTAGGGTTTGCGGGGGCGGAGCGGCTGGGCTGGCGGGGCGAGGCCTCGGCCTTTAAAGGGCCGGCCGGGGCGAGGTGTCCGGGACGGACACGGCCCGTTAGGTCGGTTCACTTTTTTTTCTTAAATAATCCTCACGCGGAAAAACTAATAAAAGAAATACTGAACGGAGTCCAAAAATCCTGATATAAATTTTCACAGTCCTCTAATAATATTGCGGACAAAGTGAACATTTATTTGGGCCTCTAATGCAATTTTGAAAAACGCATATTTTCCTAATTCAAATAAAATAGCAATAAAAGTCCAAATAAAATACTTATTTGATTTTAATATTTTTCCTCCAATATTTCTTTATTTGGAGAATTCAATTTATCCCCTCTCTTTTATTTTTCATATTAGAAATATTTGAAGAGAAAAATAATTAAAACCAAATGACCTCTTTTCAAAATTTGAGAAAAACTCAAATATGAAAATAACGAAATTCCCAACTCTCTTCGTGGGTCCTTGAGTTGCTTAGAATTTCTAGGATCAACCAAAATGCAATAAAATATGATATGCAATGATGACCTATGTATAACATTCCAAATTGAAAATTTGGGATGTTACAGTATGCTTTCTTCAAGAGAGAAGCCTCTAGTGAAACCTATGGCCCCCGGGTCTATTTCCTATCATATTATTTTCAGATCTATAAAGCCGAAAATCCAAAAATACCTTGCTGCAATTTATTTACTTTTGCACTTCTATTTATCTTTTATACCTATCTCTATCATATCTCATCCTTACAAGTAACCGTGAAGGGATTGCCAACCCCTTTATCGCGTTGGGTGCAAGTATTTGTTTGTTTGTGCAAGTGCTATCATTGGAGACTTGTGTGTTCCTCCTACTAGATTGATACCTTGGTTCTTAACTGAGGGAAATACTTATCTCTACTTTGCTGCATCATAATATATTATCAGCCTCCGCCTGCACCGGATGGCTCAATGGACAGGTGCACATGTCGCCGCCACTGTGGTTTGGTTAACTTCAACAACCAGCCGGGATGAACCATCGGTCGAGTTACTGACACAACTCATACGGGATCATTTATAACCCTCCACGGCTGACCTCAACCTTCTGTGGATTCACATCGCGTTATCAACGCCAAGGATATACAATGAGTACTGCGAAGATCATCAACTCACCACCTTGCCTCCAGCTTCGACACATTCCAGTGTTCCGCAGTCAACTATATGCCGGATTATGCCACGACCAAGTATGAAGAATCTCAAGCCAACTCCCCGAGTTGTCTTAATACTCGGGGGCTACACAGACATGACTCAGCAGAATTGGCCATTGTCACAAATTCAAGAAACTCGGTCATTAAAGGGAAGACAACCCGATCCCGGAGACTGCTGCCACATTTGTGAAAATTTAAAGGTCGTCAGAAAATTTCCAGCTCAAAAAGTACTTGGCGATTAGAATTCTGGTTCAAAAGAAAGATCCTGGATTGTCATAAAAGGTTCCAGTTTAAAATCTGGCTCAAGGGAAATCTATCTCTCATAATGTTTTGAGCTCTCAATGTCCGGCTAAAAGTCTGGTTCAAGAGGAATCCATCTCTCGCAAGTTCGAGTTCTCAGAAAAATTAAAAGGTTGCCAAAGAGGACTTGCTGCCATGATGCGCAGTTCAAACATGGGTATCCTACCTTATTGGCTCATCATATTATGATCAATGATAATAAAGCCGGCATCCCCGAAACTCGGGGCTTCTGTCGTTTCATCCAATATATTGAGTACGAGCCTTTATTCCTTGATCATAAGGGCACAAGGGGGCTTCCAACTCACTGAGTTTAGCTTACAAAACCCTTTTGACCTGGAAAAAATGCCACATTATTGGTTAAACCTGCCTGTATGCTTGATTCTACTCCGAACAAGATGACCCGCCGTACTCTTGAGAAGTCAATCTTCATGACCCTGTACTTGTCATGGTTAAAATGGCAGTTTAGGTTATGTGAGAGCCAGCTTACTGAAAGCGAGGATAAACCAAAGGCTATCAAGCCAGCTGCACTGAAGGAAGACTCGAGCCTCGAAAGCCAGTCCTTTTATGCTCTATCATACACATACATCCTCATACAATGCATCATACATCATACATTGCATCATCATACAATGCATCATATATGCATGGATATATTGGTTTATGTTGCTGGAGCCGATTTTTGAACCAGGTTATATTATTCAAATCTTAAATAGCCAGCATGGCTGGATTTTCATTATGGTTATCATAACCAATATTGGATGATTGAGGTTTTCAAAACCGCTTCAGAAAAATGGTTATTATTTTCTCATCCAAAAATACCAGCTTACAGCAAGAGCATGGTTCAATATTGATATGCAAAGCATTCAGTAACATCATCCAGATAGTGGATATGATTTTATTCTATAATGGAAGGAATAGTCCCGAGTTGCTGCAGGCATACGACCCAACACTTGGGGGCTACATTATTCAAATCAAGATTATATCAAGTCTGCAAGTCCCATGTCACTGCAAGCATGCACCACAACACTTGGGGGCTAATGCATGGTCATTTCAACTAATCTTATTGAAGACCCGACCCGTCACATGATGACGAGCCGACCCTTGGGGGCTACCAATTGCTCCTGTCAAAAATTCAAAGTACACAAGCCTTAATCCACTATATCAATAGTGGCCCGAAGCTTGGGGGCTACATCATATGATTTTATTTTCAAAGGAGTACATTGAAGTCCCAAGTCGTTGCAAGCAAATGACCCGACACTTGGGGGCTACAACATTCAGTTGTTTACCCAGATTATACGGTCCAAATTGAAGACCTGACCCATTATGTACTGGTGAGCCGGCCCTTCGGGGCTACACATGTGAAGTACAAAATGTTCAGTTTATGACTGGTGACTTAGATGAACAACCCGTATTTCTCAAAGGTTGCAACATTTATATTGAAGCAAGTCTTAAGCTATCACCACGTTCCCTTCTTAACACTTGGGGGCTACAGGTGATATGCATATAAGGGAGGTACACCTTCAAGTTCTCAATTTTGAGCAAACCAGCTATATTTACAAAAGCAAGCACCAAGTCGTCACAAGGTATAAGGACTTGGCCTGAAGAACTCAGGAAGAACAATTATGTGACCTGGCGTTTGTAACAATCATGACCCGGTATGATCAATTTCTATAACCCGGCAATTTCGGCGATCACAACTCGGCAAGTTATACATCCTCAAGCCGGCTGAAAATCAAATGAATGTCTTAAGTCCAATATTTTAGTCAAGCCAGAGAATTGGAAGACGACTCAAATGGATTATTTTTCCCCAATATTTTTCTGCAAGAAACCAATGTCAGCAAATTGATTTTGAAGTTGGACTACTGCTATAATGAAGAGACCCGGACTTTACAGGAGGGATTACCTTGAATACAACAAAGAGACACAATATGGAATGACTCAGGAATTGCATGACCCGACAAATATTGACTCGGTTGAGTGTTTTCATGGAAGGTAATGATAAGGACTTAAGGATGAACATATGCCGGCTCAGAAGAACTTTCGACCCGGCACATAACCTGTCAAATTGGTTCTTGTTTCATTTTGCAGGATAAGTTTCACATGGATAAATCCAAATTAAACTGGGGGCTAATGTCGGGGATATACCCCGCAGTATAACCCGGCATGAATTATGACCCGGCCAAGACTTGGTGATTCACTGATGACCCGGCTGAACTTGGCGACTCACTGATACCTGGCCGAGCTTGGCGACTCACTGGTCACTCGGTAGGTGGGTCAGATGAATAACAAGGCCCAAGGCCTAGAAGGCGGCTCTTGAGAAGACCGGCTCAAGGTGCGGTATCCGGTGGGCCGGCTTGAGAAGAAAGGCATAAGGAAAATTTCCCTTACAAGGGAAGCAAGATCTGGACTAGGATTCCACTTGTAAATAAGAAAATAGACTAGTCGCAATCCTACTTGGACTCTACATGTAAGCCGCCCCTTCAACTTATATAAGGAGGGGCAGGGCACCCCAAGAGGGACAAGTTTTAGACAGACAGACAAAGTCTTAGACAAGATCAAATTAGATGCTCTTAAGGTAGAGGTAGCGAAACACCGCCCTTGTAACCGAGATCATCATCATCAGCAATATCAAAATGAAGCAGGATGTAGGCTTTTACCTCCACCGTGAGGGGCCAAACCTGGGTAAAATCTCGCGTCTCTCGATTCCGTCCAACCCCATTCAAGCTACTAACTAGTTGCGTTTGCCTCACGACTAAGTCCTCACACTAGGACATCTGCCGTGACAAAACCACGACAAGCACCCTTTCCTCTTCAAGGGAAAAACCAACACAAGCTCAAGAAGTAGTAGTGCATTGCTCCCCTCCAGAAGCGCATGCGTCTAGTGTGGACCCACTCCCGCCTGGAGGATCCGATGAGTCTGAGCGCCGATCGCCTTGCGCCGAAGGTGGTGGACGGGCTGGGGGGGCGTGCTGTTTACCGCTAAGATGACATTCCCCCGCTCGACGCACCATCGTTCTACTGATACAAGAATTGGGAGGATGTGCAAGTGGGCATGCCGTGGTTCGACCAATGGGCGTTGGCGCCCAAGGGCCTCGTCGGGCTCGCGATAACCCCTTCCAAGTGCTACCAGGCTTAGGAAGCGGTGAAGACCTCAGGGCGACGATGCGCACCGACGAGAAGAGTCAAGGGGTGGCACCCCAACAGGGTCGCCGCTGCCTTCTAGTTGAACTCAGCGGCGATGACAAAGACGACTCAAGGGGTTTCGGTTTGTGCCTTCCCAAGCCGCGCCTCCGGAGGACGAGGGGCCCTTGACCAGGGCAACGAGCTTCACAGGGATGATGTTCCCGTTGAGGCCCCGGGAGGGGGCTCAGGCGGACCCCACAACGAAGCCTCGCGAGCCGGCCCGAGTGGGCCCTAAGGGGCCAGTAGCAGCAGCTCCTCTGGCGGGGTGCTAAGGAAGAGGCGGTGGGTCCATATGGACGAGTAGGTCCCTTAACTCTACGACTTCCCTTTATGCTTATTCTCTTTCCACGCGAGATAGGGGATGAGCCTCCCTGGTGGTGCAGGCTCTTCCACCGAAGAAGAGGCTCCCGTGGCAGAGGGGCGCGGAGTGGACCACGCCCCCGCCAGGCGGCAGATTGAAGAGCCGCTAGTGCCCCCGCCAAGCCTGGAGACGCGTGGAGAAGATGACGAGGGGGAGCGCGCGACGTACCCCCAGCTGAGCAAGGATGCGCCCCCACCTGTGGGGGAAGGCGGATCCCCAAACTGGGACCTCACAGAGGAGGAGGCGCCGACATCGCCCGGCGCGAGGGAAGCTGATGCCCCGGGAGGCGCCCCGAAGCTAGCCCTCCCAGAGGGCTCCGTGCCCACCAGGGCGTCGGGCGCCGACGGAGCAGACGCAATGAGTCCCGAGCACTCTCCAGTGCGCTAGGAGCCGGAGGCGGCCACACCTAGGCCCAAGGCCTAGAAGGCGGCTCTTGAGAAGACCGACTCAAGGTGCGGTATCCGGTGGGCCGGCTTGAGAGGAAAGGCATAAGGAAAATTTCCCTTACAAGGGAAGCAAGATCTGGACTAGGATTCCACTTGTAAATAAGAAAATAGACTAGTCCCAATCCTACTAGGACTCTACATGTAAGCCGCCCCTTCAACTTATATAAGGAGGGGCAGGGCACCCCAAGAGGGACAAAGACAAAGTCTTAGACAAGATCAAATTAGATGCTCTTGAGATAGAGGTAGCGAAACACCGCCCTTGTAACCGAGATCATCATCATCATCAATATCAAAATGAAGCAGTATGTAGGCTTTTACCTCCACCGTGAGGGGCCGAACCTGGGTAAAATCTCGCGTCTCTCGATTCCGTCCAACCCCGTTCAAGCTACTACCTAGTTGCGTTTGCCTCACGACTAAGTCCTCACACTAGGACATCTGTCGTGACAAAACCACGACAAGCACCCTTTCCTCTTCAAGGGAAAAACCAACACAAGCTCAAGAAGTAGTAGTGCATTGCTCCCCTCCAGAAGCGCATGCGTCCGAGTGTGGACCCATTCCCGCCTGGAGGATCCGATGAGTCTGAGCGCCGATCGCCATGCGCCGAAGGTGGTGGACGGGCTGGGGGCGTGCTGTTTGCCGCTAAGATGACATTCCCCCGCTCGACGCACCATCGTTCTACTGATACAAGAATTGGGAGGATGTGCAAGTGGGCATGCCGTGGTTCGACCAATGGGCGTTAGCGCCCAAGGGCCTCGTCGGGCTCACGATAACCCCTTCCAAGTGCTACCAGGCTTAGGAGGCGGTGAAGACCTCAGGGCGATGATGCGCACCGACGAGAAGAGTCAAGGGGTGGCGCCCCTGCAGGGTCGCCGCTGCCTTCTAGTTGAACTCAGCGGCGAAGACAAAGACGACTCAAGGGGTTTCGGTTTGTGCCTTCCCAAGCCGTGCCTCCGGAGAACGAGGGGGGCCTTGACCAGGGCGACGAGCTTCACAGGAATGATGTTCCCGTCAAGGCCCCGGGAGGGGGCTCAGTCGGACCCCACAGCGAAGCCTCGGGAGCCGGCCCGAGTGGGCCCCAAGGGGCCAGTAGCAGCAGCTCCTCTGGGGGGGTGCTAAGGAAGAGGCAGTGGGTCCATATGGACGAGTAGGTCCCTTAACTCTAAGACTTCCCTTTATGCTTATTCTCTTTCCACGCGAGATAGGGGATGAGCCTCCCTGGTGGTGCAGGCTCTTCCACCAAAGAAGAGGCTCCCGTGGCAGAGGGGGGCGCGGAGCGGACCACGCCCCTGCCAGGGGTGCGGATTGAAGAGCCGCTGGCGCCCCCGCCAAGCCTGGAGACGCGTGGAGCAGATGACGAGGGGGAGCGCGCGACGTACCCCAGCTGAGCAAGGATGCGCCCCCACCTGTGGGGGAAGGCGGATCCCCAAACCGGGCCCTCACAGAGGAGGAGGCGCCGACATCGCCCGGCGCGAGGGAAGCTGATGCCCCGGGAGGCGCCGCGAAGCTAGCCCTCCCAGAGGGCTCCGTGCCCACCAGGGCGTCGGGCGCCGACGGAGCAGACGCAATGAGTCCTGAGCACTCTCCAGTGCGCTAGGAGCCGGAGGCGGCCACACCTAGCCCCCCCCCCCCCCCCCCCCCGGTGCGCGGAGGAGCAGCGGGAGGAAGTAGAGGGGAACCTCCGGCCTCCCAGGGGAGGAGGCCCCTGCGGGCGGAAGTCCTGTCGGGCCTGCGGCGGGGGGGGGGGGGGGGGGGGGGGGGGGCACTGCCCCCGGGCCCTCACAGCCGGCTGGAACAGAGGAGGAGAAGGGCCAGACGCGTTCTGAGCCACAGTGCTCTGGTGCGACGTGGGACTCTGCGCCAGGCCAGGTTAGCCCTCTTCAATCTTGAGGCCGATCTCATGGCTGAGGATGAGAACCTTCACCAAGAGCGGGTACGCCTTGTAGAGCACTGGCGGCAACTGGGCGTAGCCGTCAGCCTAGGACGCCCGCGCAATGAGGCCATGTAGAAGGAGCGTGAGGAGGCTGCGCGGAAGTCCAAGGAGCTCATTGACGGAGTGATCCGGGGCACGGAAGAGGCCGCCCAGCGTCTTGCGGAGGCAAAAGCCGCGGAGAAGGCCTCCACGGAGTGCGCCATAGCTTGCGAGGCCCGACTTGCCCCTAAGGAGGAGGAGCTCTCTCGGCGTCAGAGCATGGTGGTGGTCTGGGAGCTGGACATGGAGATCCGGGAGCGCGAACTCGCGCTGACGACCACCGAGCAGGAGAAAGAGCGTGAGCACCTGGGGAACCTGGAGCGCACCATGGCATCCGTCGAGTGCATCATGGTGGCTGTCGAGGCCTCCTACGACACCCGCCTCGCGAAGGCCAACGCCCTTCTCGAGGAGAGGGAGGCGATGTACAAGGCGGAGGCTGGTGGGAAGGCCCAAGAGGAGACCGAAGGAAAGACCAAGGCATTCGCCGCCACCCACTCAAAGAACCTGAAGAAGCAGGAGGAACGCTTCACGCAAAGGCGTGATGAGCTCGATGCCAAAGTCGCCAGCCTCAAACAGTGGCTTAGCACGTCGGAGGATGCGACGCGGAACGCGGAGGAGCTCCAAGCCAAGACCCGCCGCAAGCTGGAGGATCTCCAAGCGCGGGTAGGTGGTGTCAGTGATATGGTGCAAAAGGCCCGGGACGAGGCCGCCTGGAAGCATGGGGAGCAGCATCGCTCAAAGATGTACCGTGAGCTCATGACACGCACCCGCAACACTGTGGCCCCTTTCGTCAATGAGGGGGTGGACGATCCTCGGGAAATCGACGACGCCAGCTACATGGACTTCTTCACAAAGCTCCCGGGTAAGCTGGAGGCTGGCACTGCCAAATGGAATGAGATCCTGGATGGGGAGTGCCACGATCTCCTGCGTTAGGCGTCGACCCATGTTTTCAGCAACCTGCTGCACGTCGGTGCCGACTTCGACTTCGGCAGGGTGATGCGCCCTGTTCCGGAGGAACATCGGTACGGCCTCGTGAGGGACGTGGAGGGGCACGTCGCGAACCTAGTGGAGTGGTTCGCGCCCATTGGGGAGGAACCCGGCGAGGGCGAGGACATTGTTGGCATCGACAGCCCCGACGGAGGCTCACCCACTTGAGTTTTTACCTTCTATTTCCTGTAACAGAGTAGGAGCAGCCTCGTGGGGGCGTGAAGACATTTCCTGACACTTTTGCTTTAAGTTAAGCACTATTATGTGTTGTTTTCTCATGGTTTTTTCCTTCCATGCTTGTTTCCATGCGAGGCTTGTTTCTCTTTCCTTTGCTTGCTTTGGTGCTCTGCTCGTCAGGACCTAGCCCCCGAGCGTACTGCAGCCGTCGCCGGTATGCTAGGACGCGTGCCTAGCAAGGCCAGAGGGCATAGGGCTTCATTGGGTGATAGGGGCTCCTGAGGCGCGATGCTCGTGAAGCCCCCCCTTTGACGTGCATGCATCATGCGTGGGAAGGGAGAAGGTTGGCGCTCGCAAAGTTACGTGAGAGAAAACACCGAATGCGCTAAAAGAGGGCTCGTTGAGCGTTTTGACTTAGCTTTTTAGGAGTACGTGGCTTGACGTGCCGCCACCTGGTTGCACCTCGTGATGGGCATCCACCCGCGAGGCCCTCCAGGACTTGATGGTAGTGGCGTGACGGTCACCTCGTGAAGCAGCGCTCGCGGGGTCGCCTGGGGAGGGGTGCCCATGAGGCTTCTCGTGCCCTACACTAGTAAGATTACCACCAAGCTTTACAAATAATGAGGCGGTGCATGCTCATGAAGTTGCTTGTGGGTACCACGCGAGGAGACAAGTACCAAGGACCTTGGTGAGGTGACGTGCACGGGAGCAGGCCCGCAAGCCAGAGCTCACTCGCTTGAGTTTTAAAGCACTGCTAGGTCTGACCCAAGCATAGGCACCGTGTCTAGCCCCCGCTAGCGTGATACACAGAACAGAGATCGCGCGTGCGCACCTCCTGAGGGTGCTTCATGACAAGCACTTGTGATACTTAGAAAATGAAGCTTCATTGATGCATGGCAAGATCACTACATAATGGAAGATACATGCTTCCGTGATGCACACGGGCAGCTCGAGGAGGTGATGGCCAGGTGGCCCCTCAGGTAAGTCGTTCTGCCATGACTGTGAATGGGGCTTCCACTTGGTTGTGGGTAGGAGCTCTTGCGGCCAGCGGCACTGCAGAGGAGGCTCCGGAGCATGTACAACTCCACTTCACTCGTATCCATGAGGGATGTGCTAGACTTCCATGCCCAGGAAACGCTTCAAGGGAAAAACCAACACAAGCTCAAGAAGTAGCATAGGGCAGGCCAATGTGCGCCACGTCGAAGTCCATGAGCTCGGTGTGGTAGTTCTTGTGGGAGCCAAAGGTGACGGCAAGGCGCACCTGCCCTAGGGGCGTCGTGGAGCTGTCGGTCATGCCCGAGAAGGGCCTTGTGGGCATCAAGCGCTCGTAGGGCACATGGAGCTACTCGAGGGTCTCCACAGAGATCACATTGAGGTCGGCGTCGCCGTCGATGAGTGTCTTGGTGACCGCGACGTTGTTGATGGTGGGCATGCACAACAGAGGGATGGTGCCCACAGACTTGGTAGAGTTGGGGTAATCGGTGTGATCAAAGGAGATCCCGTACTATGACCACTTGAGGGGCTTGGAGTCTGCGGCCTTCGGGAGGGCTGCATTCACCTCACAAAAGAACTGCTTGAAGTGGCGGTTGGATGGAGGAGCTTGAGCCCCGACGAGGATGCAGGCCATTGATACATCTCCAACGTATCTATAATTTCTTATTGTTCCATGTTATTATATTATCTATCTTGGATGTTTTATATGCATTAATTTGTTATTTTATATTATTTTGGGGACTAACCTATTAACCTAGAGCCCAGTGCTAGTGCCAGTTTCTGTTTTTTCCTTGTTTTTGAGTTTTGCAGAAAAGGAATATCAAACGGAGTCCAAACGAGCTGAAAATTTACGGTGATTTTTTATGGACCAGAAGAGACCCACGGGGCATCGGCGATGGACCAAAGGAGTCCCGAGGTAGCCACAAGGGTGGAGGGCGCGCCCCTGCCTTGCCGCTGCCCGATGGACCCCCCTGACGTGAAACCGACGCCAAAAATTCCTATAAAACCCGGAACCTCCAGAAATAAACCTAGATCGGGAGTTCCGCCGCCAAAAGCCTCTATAGCCACAGAAAAAACCAATCAGGAGCCCATTCCGGCACCCTGCCGGAGGGGGAAACCATCACCGGTGGCCATCTTCATCATCCCGGCGGTCTCCATGATGAGGAGGGAGTAGTTCACCCTCGGGGCTGAGGGTATGTACCGGTAGCTATGTGTTTGATCTCTAGAGATGGTGATATTAGAGTCATGCTAGTGAGTAATTGTGGATTGGTGGAAATACTTGTGTCAAAGTTTGTGATTCCCGAAGCATGCACGTATGATGAACCGTTATGTGATGAATTCAGAGCATGATTTATTTTTTGATTGTCTTCCTTATGAGTGGCGGTCGGGGACGAGCGATGGTCTTTTCCTACCAATCTATCCCCCTAGGAGCATGCGTGTGGTACTTTGTTTCGGTAGCTAATAGTCTTTTGCAATGAGTATGTGAGTTCTTTATAACTAATGTTAAGTCCATGGATTATACGCACTCTCACCCTTCCACCATTGCTAGCCTCTCTAGTATCGCGCAACTTTCGCCGGTGCATTAAACCCACTGTATAGCCTTCCTCAAAATAGCCACCATACCTACCTATTATGGCATTTCCATAGCCATTCTGAGATATATTTCCATGCAACTTCCACTGTTCCGTTTATTATGACACGCTTCATCATTGTCATATTGCTTTGAATGATCATGTAGTTAACATCGTATTTGTGACAAAGCCACCATTCATATTTTTTATACATGTCACTCTTGAGTCATTGCACATCCCGGTACACCGTCGGAGTCATTCATATAGAGTCATATTTTGTTCTAAGTATCGAGTTGTAATTCTTGAGTTGTAAAGTGTGTTGATCATCATTATTAGAGCATTGTCCCATGTGAGGAAAAGAATGATGGAGATGATGATTCCCTCACAAGTTGGGATGAGGATCCGGACGAAAAATAAAATAAGAGAGGCCAAGAGCCAAAAAAAATAGGCCAAAGAGCCCAAAATAAAAAATTGAAAATGAGAGAAAAGGAGAGAAGGGACAAGGTTACTATCCTTTTACCACACTTGTGCTTCAAAGTAGCACCATGATCTCCATGATAGAGAGTCCCCTATGTTGTCACTTTCATATACTAGTGGGAATTTTTCATTATAGAACTTGGCTTGTATATTCCAATGATGGGCTTCCTCAAAATTGCCCTAGATCTTCATGAGAAAGCGAGTTGGATGCACACCCACTTAGTTTCTTTTTGAGCTTTCATACACTTATAGCTCTAGTGCATCTGTTGCATGGCAATCCCTACGCACTCACATTGATATCTATTGATGGGCATCTCCATAGCCCGTTGATACACCTAGTTGATGTGAGACTATCTCCTCCTTTTCGTCTTCTCCACAACCACCATATTCTATTCCACCAATAGTGTTATATCCATGGCTCACGCTCATGTGTTGCGTGAAAGTTGAAAAAGTTTGAGAACATCAAAAGTATGAAACAATTGCTTGGATTGTCATCGGGGTTGTGCATGATTTAATACTTTGTGTGATGAAGATGGTGCATAGCCAGACTATATGATTTTGTAGGGATAACTTTCTTTGGCCATGTTACTTTGAGAAGACACACCAATACAAACTAGCGTACAGAGGAAACACATCATACAAGCAGACATAACGCGCGGCTACTCGGCGCTCTCAGTCGGAGATGGTGAAGATTTCCTTCCCCTTGCCGATGGCAAGACTCAGCGGTCCAGGAGAATCAACCTCCACCTCCTCTCTAGCTGGCTCCTGGCGCGTAACGCTGCGCTGCGGTGATGGCGCGGGAGCGACAGGTGGTAGAGCGGGTGCGGCAGGCGGTGCAGCTCTGACTTGAGTAGGAGCGATGACTCGGTCGAACTCCTCAGTGGTAGGCAGACGGCGAGCAGTGGCTAAAACGGTCGGTGCATAAGAGGCTGAAGACGAGACGAAAGTCAGAGGCGGTGCTGTGTGAAGAAGCTCCTTCCTGCAGGCAGGACCGCCCCGGACTAAGTCCATGCGGGCAGCCACAAGATCGTCCACGAGGTTGTCGAAAGACTCCTCCAGAGCCTTGAGATACTCCACAACCATCTCGATGGCTTCATCTCGCTCTCCCCGATGGCAGGCGAATGCATAGTGACTAGTGTATGGCACATGGCATGGGAGGTAGCGGTAGCGACGAGTCTTCATCGTAGGAAGGATGTCCCGAAGACGAGCTATCGCCTCACGGGCAGCCATCTGCATGGCATGCCTCTCCGTAGGCATGGCCCTTCCTACAAAACGGAAGTGGCGAGCTGCAGAACGTCCTCCCTTGAATTGCACCACAGCTTGGTGCATAGACACGTCGTCGCTGAGCTTGTGCTGGTAGAGCGTGAACTCCGGGCGAGCCGCTGGCCCGATCGCGAGCTTGGTGATGGAGACGAGGAGCTTGACAAACCCCTCGGGCACGTTCGTGAACACTCGATTCTCACAGCTGCTGCCAGCTATCTACAAAAGTAGGCAAAAATTCTGAGTAGTCATGTCATAAATTTATGATGACCAACAGAAAATAGCTACAATTGCAAAATGCTGAAAAAGCTCAAAAGACGCTAATAACCGATTAGCGATCGCACCTAGTGGCCTCCTACAGTCAGCCTGGCTCTGATACCAAGCTTGGCACGACCGGTTCTTCAATAAAATAATTATTGAGAGACCAATCCCTTTTATGGACCAGTAAGGAAGAATCCCTTCTCACTGGTAGACAATATCTTGGTCACAGAAGAAAAATACCAAGAGTACAGAATATAATACAAGGTCGAGCGGAGACTGCCCAACAATTTATTACATGCACACCGATAAAACAAGACGGCGGATAGGGTGGCATAACTACTAACTCACGATAATAACGGTGGTGGAAATATCACCGCGAAGCGAGTGATATGACTCCTGAAGACTACAGCTCTTCAAGCGTCGGAGTGAGACTCGAGGAGACTTATTGCGGGTGGCGGAAGCATATATAATACAAGTGACCAATATCCGGGATCGCGCAGGACTGACTGGGACTCCTCTAGGCGTCGGACGCACTATCAAACTCTTCATCCAAGAGATCGCCTTCGCCAACATCTGGCCAAATCAACAAGCCAGGTGAGTACTATGAAAGTACTCGCAAGACAGTTCGGACATGAGATATAACAAATGTAAACATGAAGCAAATGAACAAGTTAACCAGTGCGTTCAGACATTGAGATAATAAATACTGGGTGCCAAACGAGGGTCTGAATGACTCCTCGAGAGGAAACTGCAAGAATAGTAATACTGGTGCCAAACGAGGGTCTGAATGACTCCTCGAGAGGAAACTGCGAGAATGGTAATACTGGTGCCAAACGAGGGTCTGAATGACTCCTCGAGAGGAAACTGCGAGAATAATAATGCCACAGTCGGGCGTCGGGGCGACACCTCATAAAGGGCTTATAACAGAAAATAAAGGCAGTGCATGCCACAGTCGGACGTCTGAGCGACATCACATAAAGGGCTTATATTGCAGCTCAATAATACAGTAGCTCGAGAACATAAATTATTACAAGTACGAGACAGATATCAGGTTAGTCCATCCACAGGAATAACAATTAAACTAGGTTTACCACTTAAGCTTGTTCACCGGGAATAAATTTCTACGAGGATAGATACGGATATACTGATCACCCTACTTGATCATGGATACGATGACTTGGAAGGAATTGACTCTGCAGAGTTTGTACTTAACCACAGCCAACGGATTTCAGTAGTCACGGGGACTAGTGCCGTTTACGGTGTTTTGGAAGAAACACGTCTAACCAGTACACACCCATTCAACATTCCGAAGCCAGGGATCACCCTCGGCAACGTTCAAGAAAAACCTTGAGACGGGGAGGCTACAACCTCGCGTAGCATGGGATCAAATTTCTATACGCGCGCTCTAAGGGGGTGCCCCCCCTCTCGGTCCCAACCGGAAACACCCATGCCCCCTGACCGGATGACTGGCTTTAATCCTGGGCCAAGGAACCATCATCCCGGCCCCTCTGTTTGGTGTGTACACGGAAAGAGGTTACCAACTTACTAAACCGCATCTTGGCAAAGAAACATGTGGTAGCACGGAAGGGAAAAGAACAATAACGTGACTCCGTCCACGTCAACGTCGGAAATTGTCGGATGACGCAAGGCTGGTATGCTACAACAGTACCACCTTGCTGCCCTTCGTGTCACCACATGATTAGGCCATCTCTCATCAGAGATCATCGCAACTTTGGAACATGCGGGTAGTTGCCTCACAAGCAACGAGGTACTCACCGACACTCATATGTCACGCACAAACTTTCACGCAAACATGCAAAAACACCCATCATATCAAAGGTTCAAACTTGCTTGCCTGGTTCGGAGAAGTCGGAGTCTAGCTCGGCGAAGTTCGCGGCTCCGTCACCTCTTCCGGAACCTACGGCACAACGAAAACGGGCACTAATGTGAAAACCAACGCGTGCACAGAAACTTCTCCAAAAAATTTCCAAATAAATCCCATAAAAATCTAGACAAAATTTTAAGACTTTCAGAAAAAGAATCACTCAAAAATCACTTTTTATTAAAAAGTTATAAAGGTTTCTGTCCAGGGACTCATCTGTAATGAAACAGAAAAGTTCCAGGGTTTAAACTGAGAAAACAGAAAACGCTTCGGACAGAGATGCGCCAGCTCAAAAGGGAAAACGTATTTTGCCCGAAGGCATCAACAGAAAACGGTTCGAGGGGGGATAGAACAGAGGCTGAGATGGGGGGTCCACATGTCAGGTTTAAAAAAGCTCACCGGCGCCCGAAGACTGCGGTGGACGCCGGCGTCGAACCACGGCGAGTTAGGGGGATCGGAGGGTACCAAGAGCTTCAGCGTGTCCTTCCGCGTCGGTGGGTGGTGGACTCGACCGTCGGAGAGCACCACGTCGACGGCGACACTTTCTCCGGCGGACGGCGGTTCGGGTGATGGTGGGGAACTCCGGTGGTGAGCTGCAAACCTCGAATTGAAGCGCGGGTCAGAAGAGTGGATGCCTAGTGAAGCTACTGGCAAGAGATGGGAGGCAGAGGTGCATGCACGGGAGCGAATCGAGCTGGATCCCGTGGCGGGTCGCGGCGGCCGGAGTTGAGGAAGGAGACCTCCTCGGGGCTCTTCCAGTGGCTAGGCGTGCTCTAGGTGGAGTGCAGGGATGGTGTGGGTTCGAGTTGAAGCTCGGGGCCTCTATTTATAGGCGGATCGAGGGGGTGGCCGTGAACGGAGAATCTCCGGTGAGCAATTACGGCAACGTCGTGGATGAGCAGGTGGTTTAGGTGGCCAGGCAGCATCAGTGAGGTGTACTGGTGCCGTTCCCCCGCAAATCTCGGTTGGTCTTGGCGTAATGGCGACGGTCCACGGTGGGGTGGCCGCACGGGCACGACGGCGGCAGAGAGCGCGCTCCGCGCCCTGCGGTTCACGACGAGAGTGGCAGCGTGTTCTGGGGAGTGGAAGGCCACGCGGCGAGCTCCGGTGGCTTGGGCGGCGCTGGGTGGCGCCGTCTGCGCCGCGCCTCCCTCTGGCGGCCGCAAAGCCGCCGCTGGCGTCGGTCACGGGGCGGCGCACCTCTTCCTGCTCGTCGCCGACGTCCGCAAGGCTCCAGGCGCTCGTGCGGTGCAGGGACAAGGGGGAGGGAACGGGGAGCAAGGCGACATCGGGGCACTGTCAAGATCGACAACAAGTTCTGAAGAAAACGACAGTAGCACTGAAATGTTCTCTGAACTTTACTGAACCTGATTTTGACAATGCACTGCAGGTGTTCGACAGAATGATTTGGCAATGAGAAAAAATTTCCTGGGGCTGGGACTTGGTGAGGTGACCACTCAATGCACCCAGAGGCTGCCTGATTTTACTTGGAATTTTTGGAGAAGGATTTAAATGAATTTCACCAAATTTGACAAATCTGGTCCAAACTTGCAGCAAGTGTAGTTTGAAAATTTTGAACTGAAGACCAGTGGATCTTCCTGGATCTTGGTTGAGGGTTCAAAGGACTAGGAAGGGGAATTGGTTTGGGGGCAAAAATCAAAGCAGAGATGGTAGCTCCTTTGTAAATCTCCAAGGGCTAGAATAGAAGGCAGAAATTTATTTGACAAGTTTTAAATGGAAAAATAATTATATGGAGAGGTACAACTTGCTGGATTTGATGCAAAACATGATCCAAAGATGAGGGAAGGTTTAGGAGAGTGGATTTGCACTAAGGCCATGGCAAGGGGGAATTGTTGAAAGTGGTAAAGGATCATTCCAAAAGCCATAGTGCAATTTCAAAGAGATTTTCAAAAGGCATTTTTCTCAAGTGAAAAGTATTTTGTCTTGAGTCAAAATAAAAAGGCAAGGACCTCCAAGACCAAAAGTAAGTCTTGGGTGAATCCAAAATAAAAAGGGATAATTAGATTTATGCCCCTAGTTGTGTTCCACTCGTCTGTTTTACCCCTAATTCCCAAAAGTCACCGGTTCTGTCCAAGTCACTTCGATCCTCTTATGCTTTTGCCCTTTGACCGTTTGACCGTCAGTTTGAAAACTTCATAACTAATTCATACAAAATCAAAAAAATGCAAATAAGATACCAAAATGTTCAGAAAAACATCACCTATATGTCAGTGTCATTTGCATTCATGAAAAAAGTGTTGGAAAGTGCACATCCGAGTTTTAGCGCTTTTGATACCACCATGAATAGTAAACTCTAAAAAATTCAAAAAAATTCAAAAAACATATGGTGGTAAAGAACGACAAGTGTTTTAAGTGCTTGCCAAGTTTCATTAGGGAACGACATTCGTGGAAGTCGTGGCAAAAAAAAAATATTTTGGAGTGTTGATTTTTTTTTTGCCGCGGCACCCACGAATGTTATTCCCTGATGAAACTTGGCAGGCACTTAAAACATTTTTCATTCTTTGGCACCAAATTATTTTTGAATTTTTTTGAACTTTTTTAGTTTTTACTATTCATGGTGGTAGCATAAGAGCTAAAACTCGGATGGGCACTTTCCAACCCTTTTTTCATGAATGCGAATGACACTTACATATAGGTGATCTTTTTTTGAACATTTTGGTATCTTATTTGCATTTTTCTGATTTAGTATGAATTAGTTATGAAGTTTTCAAACTGATGGTCAAACGGTCAAAGGGCAAAAGCATAAGAGGAGCAAAGTGATTTGGACAGAACCGGTGACTTTTGGGAATTAGGGGTAAAATAGATGAGTGGGACACAACTAGGGGCATAAATCTAATTATCCCAAATAAAAAGATTCTTGCCAAAACAAATATATTGAAAGGGAGGTTTCTTTGGAAGAAAAATTTAAATCACCTCCCTCAAGTCAAATAAAATCTTTTGAAAAATCCAAATAAAATTTTGGGTGTCACAACACCTACCCCCTTAGGAAAAATCTCGTCCTCGAGATTTCTGCTGATCCTCAAATAGATATGGATACTCTGCCTGGAGGAAATCTTCCCTTTCCCATGTAGCTTCATCCTCAGTGTGGTTGCTCCACTGAACCCTGAAAAATTTTGTCATTTTCTGACGGGTCCTCCGTTCAGATTCTTCCAAAATCTTTACTGGACTCTCTCTGTAGGTGAGGTCTGGTTGCACATCAATGCTTTCATGGGGTACCTGCTTCTCTGGGTTACTTACACATTTTCTCAGTTGAGAGACGTGGAACACGTCATGGACGTCTGACAGCTCCTTGGGTAAGTCTAGTTGGTAGGCTACCATGCCTCTTCGTGCCTTTATACAAAATGGTCCAATGAATCTCGGGGCTAGCTTCCCTTTAATTTTGAACCGTTGCAGACCCCTCATAGGCGATACTCGGAGGTATACGGAATCACCGAGTTCAAAGCTGACCTCACGATGCTTCTGATCATAGTAGCTCTTTTGTCGGCTCTGTGATGTCTTCAGTATGTCCCTGATCTGCTTAACTTTCTCCTCGGCCTCTTTAAGCATGTCTGGGCCGAAGATACGGCTGTCACCTGTTTCTGACCAATTCAGTGGGGTAAGACACCTTCGTCCGTACAATGCTTCAAAGGGTGCCATTTGCAAGCTGGCTTGGTAACTGTTGTTGTAAGCAAATTCGGCATACGGCAAACTCTCTTCCCAACTGGATCCATAGGTGAGCACACAGGCTCTTAGCATATCTTCTAGGATTTGGTTTACACGTTCCGTTTGTCCATCAGTCTGAGGGTGGTATGCTGTACTGAATGCTAGTTGCGTGCCCAGAGCTTGTTGTAGGTGATCCCAAAATTTGGAGACAAATTGTGTGCCTCGGTCGGATATTATAGTCTTTGGGACTCCATGCAAGCAAACTATACGGGAGAGATAAAGTTTTGCCAGTCTTTGTGTGGAGTAGGTAGTCTTCACGGGAATGAAATGAGCAACCTTGGTTAGTCGGTTTGTGATGACCCATATGGCGTCATTTCCACGTTGTGATCGGGGTAGTCCGACGATGAAATCCATTCCTATTTCATCCCATTTCCACTCCGGTATCCTGTTTGGCTGGAGTAGCCCTGCTGGCTTTTGATGCTCGGCCTTGATGCGCTGACATGAATCGTAACAAGCAATAAATGCGGCTATATCTCTTTTCATACCGTGCCACCAAAATCTTTCCTGAATGTCTTTGTACATTTTAGTTCCTCCAGGATGGATCGAGTATGGAGCGGTGTGGCTTTCGGTCAAGATTTGTTGCTTGAGTTCCTCAATGTTAGGTACGCAAAGTCTGTCTCCGTACCATAATATTCCTTCACTGTCTGTGATGAACTCTGAAGCTTTGCCAAGGTTCATTTTCTTCTTTATACCTTCAATGCTGGGATGTCCCTGTTGAGCCTTCTTAATTTGTTCCACCAGGGTGGGTTGTATCTCCAGATTTGATACGGTGCCCTCAAAGACTAACATCATGTTGAGCCTAGCAAACTCCTGCCGAAACTCAGGCCTCAAGTTTTGCGGACCGTCGTTGTCCGGGCTGGGGTTTCGACTAAGGGCATCAGCCACTACATTTGCTTTCCCTGGATGGTAGTGAATGCCGACATCATAGTCCTTGACCAATTCCAACCAGCGTCGTTGACGTAAATTTAGCTCTGGCTGGGTGAAAATATATTTGAGGCTCTTATGGTCCGTATATATCTCAAAGCGATTTCCCAACAGAAAGTGCCTCCACTCCTTGAGTGCATGTATGACTGCGGCTAGCTCCAAGTCATGTGTTGGGTAATTTTCCTCATGTTTTCGCAGCTGCCTGGAGGCATACGCGACAACTCTGCCATCCTGCATTAGCACACACCCGAGACCCTTTCGGGACGCGTCACAATACACCTCAAAACTCTTGTGTATGCCTGGCACGGTTAAGACCGGTGCGGTTGTCAGCTTCTTCTTGAGTTCTTGGAAGCTTTTCTCGCATGCTTCCGTCCATACAAATTTCTTGTCCTTCTTGAGCAACTGTGTTATAGGTTTTGCCACAGTGGAGAATCCTTCAATAAGTCTTCTGTAATATCCGGCCATTCCCAGGAAACTCCGCACATCTGTGACGTTGGCGGGTGGCTTCCAGTCAAGTATGGCTTTGACTTTTTCTGGGTCTACGGCCACGCCTTCCTGGTTCAATATATGGCCTAGGAAACCAACTTGTCTTAGCCAAAATTCACACTTGCTAAATTTGGCATACAACTGATGTTTCCTTAATTCTCCCAAAACAATTCTGAGATGCTCAGCATGCTCTTCCGGTGTCCTTGAGTATACCAGAATATCGTCAATGAACACCACAACAAATTTGTCCATGAATTTCATGAACACTTTGTTCATGAGGTGGACGAAATATGCGGGGGCGTTTGTTAGACCAAAAGGCATCACTGTGAAATCATATAATCCGTATCTGGAAGTGAATGCTGTTTTGGGGATATCTTCTGTCCGTACTTTCAGTTGATGATATCCCGACCGCAAATCAATCTTTGAGAACACCTTGGCTTGTGCGAGCTGGTCAAACAAATCATTTATCCGTGGCATCGGATATTTGTTTTTGATGGTGACCATATTGAGGGCTCGATAGTCTATACACAGTCTCAGCGTCCCGTCCTTTTTCTTGGCGAACAACACAGGCGAACCCCAAGGTGAGGAGCTGGCTCGAATAAATCCTTTGTCCAATAATTCCTTTATCTGCTTCTTCAACTCCACCAATTCTGAGGGTGCCATTCTATAAGGTTTCTTATAGATGGGCGCGGTGCCAGGTGCTAGTTCAATGCTGAATTCTATCTCTCGGTCTGGTGGCATGCCTGGTAGTTCTTCAGGGAACACATCAGGAAACTCGCATACCACTGGAACTTTTCTTAGTTCTGCAATGTCCATTTTGTTCAGTTTTGGTTGCTGTGATCGTGGCCTTTCTTGGGCGGAAACCCTTATTGTCTTGCCGTGATGGTGAGTGAGAATCACTGTCCGCTTGAAACAGTCGATGAATCCTTTGTTGGTGGTCAACCAGTCCATCCCTAAAATGACATCCAGTCCTTTACTCTCCAACACGATGAGATTCACTTGGAATTGTAGTCCTTCGAACTCAATGACCACTCCTTGGCAGTAACCCTGAGCGATTTGCTTATTCCCGGGGGACTTGATGACCATAGATTTTTCCAAGGGAAGTATCGGAAAACCATGTTGTAAAACAAAACTCTTCGAAACGAACGAATGGGAAGCTCCAGAATCAAACAAAACCGTGGCAGGTACTGTGTTGACAGGGAACGTACCGAGCACGATGTCTGGGGCATTTTGCGCTTCTTCCCTGGTCACATGGTTCAGGTGACCCTTCCTGTGGTTGTTGTTGGGGTTGAAATTGTTGCGCTTGGGGGCTGGATTGTTTCCACCATTGTTTGGCTTGGGTGCCGAGTTCCTTGGCTTTGGGCACTGTTTAGCATAGTGCCCTTCTTCACCACAAGCATAGCAGGTGACCCCTGGACGGTACGTGTACTCCTTGTCTCTGGCATGAAACTGTCTGACGGGCCTTGGATCAGTTGTCGTGGATCTCCTTGCTTCTGTCCTTGGGACCTTAGTCTTGCTTCGGTTGCTGCGGGCAAGAGTCGTCTTGTCCCTCTTTCGCTTACGGAGATCTTCCAGACTACGGCGCTCATTCTCCAAGGTAATGGCCTTGTCCACCAGAGTCTTAAAATCCGGAAAGGTGTGTACAATCAGTTGGCATCTTAGTGCGGGTGCCAGGCCGTCTAGGAATTTTTCCATCTTCTTGTTTTCTTTCATGTGTTCGTCGTAGGCGTAACAAGATAGCTGGGTAAACTGACCATTGTATTCTGTCACTGACATGCCTCTCTGCTTCAGGTCATCAAACTCTCTCTTCTTGATTTTTATGATGCTCCTGGGGATGTGTGCCCCACGGAAGCCTTCCTTGAACTCTTCCCAGGTGATGTTGTGTTCACTGGGATGCATGTGTAGGAAGTTTTCCCACCATGCTGCAGCTGCTCTAGTAAGGTAGTGTGGTGCATAAAGTACCTTCTCATGATCTGAACACTGAGCAATGATCAGTTTCCTTTCAATGTCACGAAGCCAATCATCGGCTTCCAGCGGCCTATCGGTGTGAGCAAAAGTTGAGGGGCGAGTCTTCTGTAACTCAGATAACTTGGAATGTGGTTGATAGGGCTCACGGTGGTTTCCCATATTGATGACATGATTCATCATCTCTTGGTGTTGTTGCTGGCTTTGCTCGAAGAGACGGCATACTTGAGACAGGGCTGCTTCGCTGTCCTGTTGACTGGACTGACCCTGAGTGAAATTGTTGCTAGTTTGTGTCCCATACACCTCTTCTGGCTGATTGGGCATGGAGCGAGTCCACGGACGAGACATTTTTTCAGTCTGGGGTATTATTTTGCAAAACCCGTGAGAAGAACTGTGTAGCACAAGGAAAATCTTGCAAAGGCAACAATTTAAAAGACCTCAAGGTTTTTAAGAAAACATAAACGATTTTGCACGGAGAGGAACCGCTTAGTTTATATCTTACATGCGAAAAGCAAACACACGATACAGCACTCAGGATGTGCGTACACATTCCTGACATGTTATTTAGACTAGCGTACTCCTCCGGAAGGCAGCAAACACACCAATACAAACTAGCGTACAGAGGAAACACATCATACAAGCAGACATAACGCGCGGCTACTCGGCGCTCTCAGTCGGAGATGGTGAAGATTTCCTTCCCCTTGCCGATGGCAAGACTCAGCGGTCCAGGAGAATCAACCTCCACCTCCTCTCTAGCTGGCTCCTGGCGTGTAACGCTGCGCTGTGGTGATGGTGCGGGAGCGACAGGTGGTAGAGCGGGTGCGACAGGCGGTGCAGCTCTGACTGGAGTAGGAGCGATGACTCGGTCGAACTCCTCAGTGGTAGGCAGACGGCGAGCAGTGGCTAAAACTGCCGGTGCATAAGTGGCTGAAGACGAGACGAAAGTCAGAGGCGGTGCTGTGTGAAGAAGCTCCTTCCTGCAGGCAGGACCGCCCCGGACTAAGTCCATGCGGGCAGCCACAAGATCATCCACGAGGTTGTCGAAAGACTCCTCCAGAGCCTTGAGATACTCCACAACCATCTCGATGGCTTCATCTCGCTCTCCCCGATGGCAGGCGAATGCATAGTGACTAGTGTATGGAACATGGCATGGGAGGTAGCGGTAGCGACGAGTCTTCATCGTAGGAAGGATGTCCCGAAGACGAGCTATCGGCTCACGGGCAGCCATCTGCATGGCATGCCTCTCCGTAGGCATGGCCCTTCCTACAAAACGGAAGTGGCGAGCTGCAGAACGTCCTCCCTTGAATTGCACCACAGCTTGGTGCATAGACACGTCGTCGCTGAGCTTGTGCTGGTAGAGCGTGAACTCCGGGCAAGCCGCTGGCCCGATCGCGAGCTTGGTGATGGAGACGAGGAGCTTGACAAACCCCTCGGGCACGTTCGTGAACACTTGATTCTCACAACTGCTGCCAGCTATCTACAAAAGTAGGCAAAAATTCTGAGTAGTCATGTCATAAATTTATGATGACCAACAGAAAATAGCTACAATTGCAAAATGCTGAAAAAGCTCAAAAGACGCTAATAACCGATTAGCGATCGCACCTAGTGGCCTCCTACAGTCAGCCTGGCTCTGATACCAAGCTTGGCACGACCGGTTCTTCAATAAAATAATTATTGAGAGACCAATCCCTTTTATGGACCAGTAAGGAAGAATCCCTTCTCACTGGTAGACAATATCTTGGTCACAGAAGAAAAATACCAGGAGTACTGAATATAATACAAGGTCGAGCGGAGAATGCCCAACAATTTATTACATGCACGCCGATAAAACAAGACGGCGGATAGGGTGGCATAACTACTAACTCATGAAAATAACGGTGGTGGAAATATCACCGCGAAGCGAGTGATATGACTCCTGAAGACTACAGCTCTTCGAGCGTCGGAGTGAGACTCGAGGAGACTTATTGCGGGTGGCGGAAGCGTATATAATACAAGTGACCATTATCCGGGATCGCGCAGGACTGACTGGGACTCCTCTAGGCGTCGGACGCGCTATCAAACTCTTCATCCAAGAGATCGCCTTCGCCAACATCTGGCCAAATCAACAAGCCAGGTGAGTACTATGAAAGTACTCGCAAGACAGTTCGGACATGAGATATAACAAATATAAACATGAAGCATATGAACAAGTTAACCAGTGCGTTCAGACACAGAGATAATAAATACTGGGTGCCAAACGAGGGTCTGAATGACTCCTCGAGAGGAAACTGCAAGAATAGTAATACTGGTGCCAAACGAGGGTCTGAATGACTCCTCGAGAGGAAACTGCGAGAATGGTAATACTGGTGCCAAACGAGGGTCTGAATGACTCCTCGAGAGGAAACTGCGAGAATAATAATGCCATAGTCGGGCGTCGGGGCGACACCTCATAAAGGGCTTATAACAGAAAATAAAGGCAGTGCATGCCACAGTCGGACGTCTGAGCGACATCGCATAAAGGGCTTATATTGCAAGTAAGAGACGAAACATGCCACAGTCGGACGTCTGAGCGACATCACATAAAGGGCTTATATTGCAGCTCAATAATACAGTAGCTCGAGAACATAAATTATTACAAGTATGAGACAGATATCAGGTTAGTCCATCCACAGGAATAACAATTAAACTAGGTTTACCACTTAAGCTTGTTCACCGGGAATAAATTTCTATGAGGATAGATACGGATATACTGATCACCCTACTTGATCATGGATACGATGACTTGGAAGGAATTGACTCTGCAGAGATTGTACTTAACCACAGCCAACGGATTTCAGTAGTCATGGGGACTAGTTCCGTTTACGGTGTTTTGGAAGAAACACGTCTAACCAGTACACACCCATTCAACATTCCGAAGCCAGGGATCACCCTCGGCAACGTTCAAGAAAAACCTTGAGACGGGGAGGCTACAACCTCGCGTAGCATGGGATCAAATTTCTATACGCGCGCTCTAAGGGGGTGCCCCCCCTCTCGGTCCCAACCGGAAACACCCATGCCCCCTGACCGGATGACTGGCTTTAATCCTGGGCCAAGGAACCATCATCCCGGCCCCTCTGTTTGGTGTGTACACGGAAAGAGGTTACCAACTTACTAAATCGCATCTTGGCAAAGAAACATGTGGTAGCACGGAAGGGAAAAGAACGATAACGTGACTCCGTCCACGTCAACGTCAGAAATTGTCGGATGACGCAAGGCTGGTATGCTACAACAGTACCACCTTGCTGCCCTTCATGTCACCACATGATTAGGCCATCTCTCATCAGAGATCATCGCAACTTTGGAACATGCGGGTAGTTGCCTCACAAGCAACGAGGTACTCACCGACACTCATATGTCACGCACAAACTTTCACGCAAACATGCAAAACACCCATCATATCAAAGGTTCAAACATGCTTGCCTGGTTCGGAGAAGTCGGAGTCTAGCTCGGCGAAGTTCGCGGCTCCGTCACCTCTTCCGGAACCTACGGCACAACGAAAACGGGCACTAACGTGAAAACCAATGCGTGCACAGAAACTTCTCCAAAAAATTTCCAAATAAATCCCATAAAAAACTAGACAAAATTTTAAGACTGTCAGAAAAAGAATCACTCAAAAATCACTTTTTATTAAAAAGTTATAAAGGTTTCTGTCCAGGGACTCATCTGTAATGAAACAGAAAAGTTCCAGGGTTTAAACTGAGAAAACAGAAAACGCTTCGGACAGAGATGCGCCAGCTCAAAAGGGAAAACGTATTTTGCCCGAAGGCGTCAACAGAAAACGGTTCGAGGGGGAATAGAACAAAGGCTGACATGGGGGTCCACATGTCAGGTTTAAAAAAGCTCGCCGGCGCCCGAAGACTGCGGTGGACGCCGGCGTCGAACCACGGCGAGTTAGGGGGATCGGAGGGTACCAAGAGCTTCAGCGTGTCCTTCCGCGTCGGTGGGTGGTGGACTCGACCGTCGGAGAGCACCACGTCGACTGCGACACTTTCTCCGGCGGACGGCGGTTCGGGTGATGGTGGGGAACTCCGGTGGTGAGCTGCAAACCTCGAATTGAAGCGCGGGTCAGAAGAGTGGATGCCTAGTGAAGCTACTGGCAAGAGATGGGAGGCAGAGGTGCACGCACGGGAGCGAATCGAGCTGGATCCCGTGGCGGGTCGCGGCGGGCGGAGTTGAGGAAGGAGACCTCCTCGGGGCTCTTCCAGTGGCTAGGCGTGCTCTAGGTGGAGTGCAGGGATGGTGTGGGTTCGAGTTGAAGCTCGGGGCCTCTATTTATAGGCGGATCGAGGGGGTGGCCGTGAATGGAGAATCTCCGGTGAGCAATTACGGCGACGTCGTGGATGAGCAGGTGGTTTAGGTGGCCAGGCAGCATCAGTGAGGTGTACTGGTGCCGTTCCCCCGCAAATCTCGGTTGGTCTTGGCGTAATGGCGACGGTCCACGGTGGGGTGGCCGCACGGGCACGACGGCGGCAGAGAGCGCGCTCCGCGCCCTGCGGTTCACGACGAGTGGCAGCGTGTTCTGGGGAGTGGAAGGCCACGCGGCGAGCTCCGGTGGCTTGGGCGGCGCTGGGTGGCGCCGTCTGTGCCGCGCCTCCCTCTGGCGGCCGCAAAGCCGCCGCTGGCGTCGGTCACGGGGCGGCGCACCTCTTCCTGCTCGTCGCCGACGTCCGCAAGGCTCCAGGCGCTCGTGCGGTGCAGGGACAAGGGGGATGGAACGGGGAGCAAGGCGACATCGGGGCACTGTCAAGATCGACAACAAGTTCTGAAGAAAACGACAGTAGCACTGAAATGTTCTCTGAACTTTACTGAACCTGATTTTGACAATGCACTGCAGGTGTTCGACAGAATGATTTGGCAATGAGAAAAAATTTCCTGGGGCTGGGACTTGGTGAGGTGACCACTCAATGCACCCAGAGGCTGCCTGATTTTACTTGGAATTTTTGGAGAAGGATTTAAATGAATTTCACCAAATTTGACAAATCTGGTCCAAACTTGCAGCAAGTGTAGTTTGAAAATTTTGAACTGAAGACCAGTGGATCTTCCTGGATCTTGGTTGAGGGTTCAAAGGACTAGGAAGGGGAATTGGTTTGGGGGCAAAAATCAAAGCAGAGATGGTAGCTCCTTTGTAAATCTCCAAGGGCTAGAATAGAAGGCAGAAATTTATTTGACAAGTTTTAAATGGAAAAATAATTATATGGAGAGGTACAACTTGCTGGATTTGATGCAAAACATGATCCAAAGATGAGGGAAGGTTTAGGAGAGTGGATTTGCACTAAGGCCATGGCAAGGGGGAATTGTTGAAAGTGGTAAAGGATCATTCCAAAAGCCATAGTGCAATTTCAAAGAGATTTTCAAAAGGCATTTTTCTCAAGTGAAAAGTATTTTGTCTTGAGTCAAAATAAAAAGGCAAGGACCTCCAAGACCAAAAGTAAGTCTTGGGTGAATCCAAAATAAAAAGACTCTTGCCAAAAAAATATTGAAAGGGAGGTTTCTTTGGAAGAAAAATTTAAATCACCTCCCTCAAGTCAAATAAAATCTTTTGAAAAATCCAAATAAAAAATTTTGGGTGTCACATAAACCTAGATCGGGAGTTCCGCCGGTGAAAGCCTCTATAGCCACAAAAAACCAATCGGGAGCCCGTTCCGGCACCCTGCCGGATGGAGAAACCATCACCAATGGCCATCTTCATCATCCCGGCGGTCTCCATGACAAGGAGGGAGTAGTTCACCCTCGGGGCTGAGGGTATGTACCAGTAGCTATGTGTTTGATCTCTCTCGTGTTCTTGATTTGGCACGATCTTGATGTACCGCGAGCTTTGTTATTATAGTTGGATCACATGGTGTTTCTCCCCCTCTACCTTCTTGTGATGAATTGAGTTTTACCTTTGAGGTTTCACTATTATCGAATTGAATACTATTATGGATTTGAGAACACTTGATGTATGTCTTGCGTGGGATACTCGTGGTGCCAATGGGGTGTTCTATTGATTCACTTGATGTATGTTTTGGCACTCAACTTGCGGATTCCCGAGGTGACATTGGGGCAATCTATGCACTGGGGTCGATGCACGTTTTCGTCCTTGTTTCTCGGGTAGGAATCTTGGGGCACTCTTTGAGGGCCTTTATGTTGGATTGAATATTATGGATCTGAACTTGTTTGATGAATATCATATAATTGAGCCTGGATACTTGTGGTGACATTGGAGTATCTAGGTGACATTAGGGTTGATTGATGTGTGTCATATGGTGTTATTTTACTACGAACTCTAGGTCTGTTTGTGACACTTATAGGAATAGCTCAATGGATTGATCGGGAAGAATAACTTTGAGGTGGTTTCGTACCCTACAAGCAATTTCATCTTATGTTCTCTGTGATAGGAACTTTGGAGTGACTTTTGTCACACGTTAAGGGATTGCCATATGATCTAATTATGTTATCATTGTTGAGAGAACTTGCACTAGTGAAATTATGAACCCTAGGCCTTGTTTTCAAGCATTGCAATATCGTTTTTGCTCACTTTTGTTACTAGTTACCTTGCTGTTTTTATATTTTCAGATTACAAAAACCTATATCTACTATCCATATTACACTTGTATCACCATCTCTTCGCCGAACTAGTGCACCTATACAATTTACCGTTGTATTGGGTGTGTTGGGGACACAAGGGACTCTTTGTTATTTGGTTGCAGGGTGAGAGAGACCATCTTCATCCTATGCCTCCCATGGATTGATAAACCTTAGGTCATCCACTTGAGGGAAAATTTGCTACTGTCCTACAAAACTCTACACTTGGAGGCCCAACAACGTCTACAAGGATAAGGTTGCGTAGTAGACATAAGCCATGATGCGAGGCTCCTAGTAGCCCCCTGCGTCCTCCTCAAGCAGGTTGTCATTGTTCCTGTTGGGGAGCGGCAGGGCCGCGTTGGCCTGCTGAGGGTTGGCCTCGGGAGGGTTGGCCTGCCGAGGCTGGTTCTTCCAACCCTGGCGGGTGTTGTTGTTGTTGTCGTTGTCGCGATCCTTCCCGCGTCCACCCTTGTGGCTGCCCCTGCGGCTTGAGCCGCGGTCGTTGCGGTCGCCGCACTTCTCTTGCCGCTCATTGCAAAGCATCTTGAGCTCGTGGAGTTTTCGGTGGCGTGGGAGTGCATGTTGTGGTAGGCGCAGAAGGGGCGGTTGTCCTTCCGGGCCTCGTCGCGGCCGCGGCCGCACTTCTGCTCAGGCTCTAATGCAAGCACGGCGGGGCCCTTGCGCTTGATGTCCCTGCCTTGAGCTTGGTGACGTCGAGGTCGGCGTCAGGGTCATTGTGGGCGAAGAGACGACCCTCGTTAGTCTTGGCGCACTTGTCGGCGAGGTTGACAAGCTCCACCACGGTGTCGAGCTCGTCATGGACGGTGAGCTTCTCGTGTATCCTGACATCCGTGATGCCTGAGGAGAATGCAGCGATGACCGCGGCGTCGGTTGTTGCTCACCTGGCTGAAGCGTCGGATGTATTTGGCGGAGGGACTCGTCGGGGCACTGGTGGATGGCGCGGAGGCTGCTGAGTGTGAGAGGGCGGTCGGACGTGGCTTTGAAGTTGGTGACAAACTTCCTGCACGACTCGGCCCATGAGGAGATGGAGCCCTCAGGAAGGTTCGTCAGCCACGAGCGAGCCGCATCCTTGAGGGCCATGGGGAACTAGTTTGCCATGCCCTTTTCGTCCCCCTCGGCGGCCTTGATGCTCAAGCAGTAAAGCGACAAGAACTCCACGGGGTTGGCAGTGCCATCGTAGTGGGGAGGGAGCTCCGGCTTGAACTTCGTGGGCCACACCACGCGGCAGAGCTCACGCATGAAGGCCAGGCAGCCCCCGACAATGGAGATGACGTTGCTTGCTAGGGTGGCACGGTTCTGGCGCCCGGCGGCCGCCACCTCCTGGATGGTGCGGTTTTGGCGCTTGTGCTGCCTTTCGATGAGCACCCGCGCGTCGAGTCATGCATGTTGGATGATCTGGCAGCCCGAGTTGTCGTTGTGCAGCAGGAAGGAGCCGTGGGAGGGCTCAAGCGAGCGCTCGTGGCGGTGACGCGCCGTGCTGTCATTGCACGGAGGAGGTGGAGGAGGCGCCTCCTGCCCCGCACACGCGTCACGTGACGGCGGAGGTGGTAGGGAGCGAGATGGTGCCTGGGCATCACCAGCGACGTTGATGAGCTCGATGATGCAGGCGAGCCAGGCATCATAGCCGTCCTCGATGGGGCGGTAGCCCAACAGCTCCTGCGCCATGTGGAGCGCAGCCTGCGGGGCCGGGGGGTCGTGGCGGGCGAGCGAGGTTGCCGTGGCCGTGCGTGCGGGCGGCGGCCACTGCTAGTGCTGCCCGACTGAAGGGTGGTTGAAGGAGGAGCCCTCCTCCGGCTCCGCGCCCATGTTGGTTGCATGAGCGCGACAGACGCGAGGGATGACGACGGGCTCCGTCTGGACGCAGTTGGCACGGCGCTGGGCGTGGGCGCGTCGAGCGTCGACCATGGCGGTGCTGAAGCTTGAGGCGCAAAGACCAAGCCCCCTACCTGGCGTGCCAAATGTCGGGGGGTTGATTCTGAGCCATGGGAAATCCTCCAAAACCTGGTTCGAGCTTTGAGGGCCTGGCTTTGCGTCTACAAAGCTACAAGATAGGCGCGACAAGCACATAGCAAGCTACCCAGGTTCGAGCCACCATGTGGTGTAATACCCTACTCCTACTTTGTTGTATTCCTTGTGGACAGCGCTCTCCGAGCTACAAGATAACCCGGAGCTATTTAGGGTTAGCAATGGTGCTAGGGTTTGGGCAGGAGTCTACGGTGGCTGATGTGTCCCTTATATAGATGCTTTGGGCCTCTTCCCCGAAAATATTAGCAGAAAAGGGCTACCACAGGGCAGCAATTTCAAAGAGGATAGGCGCCGGTGCTTCTCGTGACAAAAGGTGGTCTTTGCCTGCTAAAGTGCTTATCCATGATGCGCCAAGGGCTCCACGATGACCTCCATCCTGCCGGGCCACTGTCTTGGTCTTCTATCACCAAAAGGGAAACCTTTGGGACTTGCTTTGGGGCAGGTAGGCACAGCTGTCCCCTTAGCACCAAAGGGGAAGCTGTCCTGGCCGCATAGGCTGGCATCTACCTAGACGACGTCACCCATGTGACGGGCGGCACCCGCCCCGTGTGGCTCCTCAGGAGGCCTCAAGGGAGGGTGCCTCGCGAGGATGGCCTCATGATGCCACTTGCTGTGATGGTAGTTTTGATGAAGTCCTTCGTAGGAGAAGCCCCTCGCGGGGTAGGGCCCTCATGAGGCGGCTGGCTTCGCAGCACCCGCTGGTGGGCTACCGCATAAGTTGGGCCAAGGGGCCCTTCTTGCGCCGTAGGCAGGTGGTCTGTGGTACCCCGGTTCCGACTGGGCCGACAAATACTTATGTCTAATGTACTGCATCATCCTCTCCTCTTCGAGGAAATCCCAACGCAGCTCACAAGTAGCATATGCATGCTTAGGCCCCATCCAAGAAATGAGAATGAATTTCAAAGACCCCGGCTTCGTGGCTCGGCCGCAAAATTGAGATACTTAGTTTTGAAACTCTAGTAAATCCAAAACTCGTCTGAAATTCATGAAACTTGTCATGCTACCATGGAATGACACCAACATGATGTGGTAAATTTTTTGTCCCAATTGGGGCGGTTTTTGGTATAAGCTTCTCATTAACCATAGCTTCTCACACGAAGCCTTGTGGTTCCTGTAGCGAACGTGTCACCTTTGTGGACGAAACGACATTCGTTGCCTCTTCTAGCTTTAGGTTTTCTTCTAGAAGCAACATAGAACAATAGGAGTGTTGTGTTATCTTTTGAATAATTCAGGGTTCGTTTGGACATTTTTTACATTGATTGAGTTTTCTAGGAATTTTATGTGCATAATTCAAATTTGAACTAAAGGCACATGCTCCAGTGCACCAAAATGGGTTAAAAATTCATATACATGTCCTTGGGTGCATGTTTATGTCCCATGCAAGAAATGGGAATGAATTTCAAACACATCGGCTTGGTGGCTCGGCTGCAAACATTGAGAAACTTGGTTTTCAAATTCTAGTAAATCCAAAACTCATCTAAAATTCATGAAACTTGCCATGGTATCATGAAATGGCACTAACATGCTGTCTAATTTTTTGTCCCATTTGGGGAGGTTTTCCGTATAAGCTTCTCACAAACCAGAGCTTCTCACACGAAGCCTCGTGGTTCCGGTAGGGAATGTGTCACCTTTCTCGAAGAAATGACATTCATTGCCTCTTCTTGCCTTGAACTTTTCTAGAGGCAATATAGACCAATAGGGGTGTCATGTTAAAATTTGGAATTATTCAGGGTCTGTTTGGACATTTTTATACATTAATAGAGTTTTGTAGGCATTTTATGTGCATAATTCAAATTTGAACTACAGGCACATGCTCTAGTGCACCAAAATGGGTTGAAAATCACATATGTGTCCTTGTGTGCATGTTTTGGTCCCATGCAAGAAATGAGAATGAATTTCAAACACCTCGGCTTCATGGCTCAGCCGCAAACATTGGGAGGCTTGATTTCTAAATTCCTATAAATCCAAAACTCGTGTGAAATTCTTGAAACTTGGCATGGTATCATGAAATGGCACCAACATGTTGTCGTATTTTTCGTGTCCAATTTGAGAGAAGTGATACGTCTCCAACGTATCTATAATTTGTATTGTTCCATGCTATTTTATTATCAATCTTGGATGTTTTATAATCATTTATAGTCATTTTATATCATTTTTTGGTACTAACCTATTGACATAGTGCCAAGTGCCAGTTGCTATTTTTTCTATGTTTTTTACATCACAGGAAATCAATATCAAACGAAGTCCAAATGCCACGAAACTCCACGATGATTTTTTTTATGGGCCAGAAGGAAGGCAATGGGCCCTGGTTGCACCTAGGGGGTGCCCCGAGGGGGGCACAACCCACCAGGGCGCGCCAGAAGGCCCAAACGCGCCCTGGTGGGTTGTGCCCACCTCGGGTGCCCCCTGGACCGCCTCTTTGCTCTATAAATACCCCAAAAATACCAGAACCCAAAAAGCGTCGACGAAATATTCATCCAGCCGCCGCAGAGTCCAGAACCACCAGATCCAATCTAGACACCATCACGGAGGGGTTCACCACTTCCATTGGTGCCTCTCCGATGATGCGTGAGTAGTTCTTTGTAGACCTTCGGGTCCGTAGTTAGTAGCTCGATGGCTTTCTCTCTGTCGCTGAATTCTCAATACAATGGTCTCTTGGAGATCCATATGATGTAACTCTTTTGCGGTGTGGTTGTTGGGATCTGATGAACTTCGAGTTTATGATCGGTTATATCTTTTTATATCCATGAAACTTATTTGAGTTTCTTTGATCTCTTATAGCCTCGTATTTCTTCTCCGATATTTGGGTCTTGTTTGGCCAACTTGATCTATTTATCTTGCCATGGGAAGAGGTGCCCAGTAGTGGGTTTGATCTTACGGTGCTTGATCCCAGTGACAGAAAGGGAACCGACACGTATGTATCGTTGCTACTAAGGATAAAAAGATGGGATCCCTATCTGCCCCAATAGATAATGGATCTTGTCTACATCATGTAATCGGTCTTATTGCATTACTCCATTTTTCCATGAACTTAATACACTAGATGCATGCTGGATAGCGGTTGATGTGTGGAGTAATAGTAGTAGATGCAGGCAGGAGTCGGTCTACTAATCTTGGACGTGATGCCTATGTAGTGATCATTGCCTGGATATCATCATAATTATTTGAAGTTCTATCAATTGCCCAACAGTAATTTGTTTACCCACCGTTTCCTATTTTTCTTGAGAGAAGCCACTAGTGAAACCTACGGCCCCCGGGTCTTCTTTCTCATATATTTGCCTTCGATCTACTTTTCCTTTGCGTTTTTATTCAGATCTATTAATACAAAAATACCTTGCTGTGTTTTATCTTTATTTATTTTATTTGGCGTTCGATCTATCAATCTACTACAATTTACCTCATGTCCGTTTGCCTATCTTGAGGCGCCGTACCCCGAAAGGGATTGACAACCCCTTTAAAACTTCGGGTTGCGAGGTGTTGTTGTTTGTGTGCGGGTGCTATTTACGTTGTGTTGTTTGGTTATCCTACTTGTTCGATACCTTGGTTTCATCACTGAGGGAAATACCTACCGTCGCTGTGCTACATCATCCCTTCCTCTTGGGGGAAATACCGACGTAGTTGCAGCAACCATCAAGAAGGCGCACAAATTAAGAGCCAACAAAGGCATTTTGAAACAAATAGCTGCCACGTTATGATCTCAAATGCTTGTATAATTTAAATCATGGGCGTTCTGCTAACCATTCACATGATGCCACACGTCACACTTTTATTGGCTAGGAGGTGCCGCACGGGTAGCTGCTTGAGTAGATGGGAGGCATGCGAGCGCAGTCCGCTGCGCAGGCTAACCAGGATGCAGGCGAGCAGTCTGCTACTTGTGAGTTGTGTTGGGATTTCCTTGAAGAGGAGAGGATGATGCAGTACAGTAGAGATAAGTATTTCCCTCAGTTAAGAACCAAGGTTATCAATCCAGTAGGAGAACCACCCAAGACCTCGTGAACAACACCTACACACGAAAGAGCAAATACTTCCACCCAACGCGATCAATGGGGTTGTCAATCCCCTTGGCGGTTAATTGCAAGGATCAAGTCTGATAATGGTAGATAGATAAACAAAAACACAAAATAAAAGAATGGTAAATAAATTGCAGCAAGGTATTTTTGGATTTTAATATATGATAAAGGTAGACCCGGGGGGCATAGTTTTCACTAGAGGCTTCTCTCTCGAACAAAAGCACATGGTGGTTAAAAAATTTACAGTTGGGCAATTGGTAGAAAAGCACATAGTTATGACGATATCCAAGGCAATGATCATGTGTATAGGTATCACGTTGGAGACAAGTAGACATGCTCCTGCCTACATCTACTATTATTGCTCCACACATCGACCGCTATCCAGCATGCATCTAGAGTATTAAGTTCATAAAGAACGGAGTAACGCCTTAAGCAAATGACATGATGTAGACAAAGTAAATCCAACCAATTTGAATAAACCCCATTGTTTTCCCCTTAATGGCAACAATACAAATACGTGTCTTGTCCCTTTCTATCACTGGGATATAGATCACCACAAGATTGAACCCATACAAAGCACCTCTCCCATTGCAAGATAAACCAATCTAGTTGGCCAAACCAAACGGATAGATCAAAGAGAAATACAATGCTATAATAAGCATGCATATAAGAATTCAGAAAAGACTCAAATAATATTCATGGATAATCTAATAATAAACCCACAATTCATCGCCATCTAGCTACTAGCTATGGACCCGTAGGTCTGTGGTAAACTACTCACACACCATCGGAAGGGCAACAAGGTTGATCTACAAGCCCTCCGTGATCGATTCCTCCACCGGCAGGGTACCGCAAAAGGCCTCCAGATGGGATCTCCAAAGAACAGAAACTTGTGGCGGAGGAAAAAGTATTTTGGGTGGCTCTTTGATGTATTGGGAATATTTGGGAATTTATAGAGGCGGAATTAGGTCAAGAGATGCCACGAGGGGCCCACAAGCCTGGGGTGCGCCTCCCGAGCTTGTCGCGCCCTCATGGCTCTTCAGGTCTTCTCCCGAACCTTCTAGGGTCCCTTCTGGTCTAGAAAAAAGCGTCAAAAATTTTGGTAGCATTGGGACTCCTTTTGGTACCGATTTCCTAAAAAGCCAAAAACAAGCAAAAAAACAGCAACTGGCACTGGGCACTAGGTTAATAGGTTAGTCCCAAAATATGATATATATATATATAATTGCATATAGAACATCCAAGATTGATACTATAATAGCATGGAACAATTAAAAATTATAGATACGTTGGAGATGTATCATAGTCCTTCGCTGCGCAGGCTCACCGGGAAGTGTGCAAGAAGTATGTTGCGCAGGCTCACTGTGAAGCGAGCCCTTTGACCCCATCTCCACCACCTCGCTCCCAACCTATCCATTAGTGGTGTCTGATGACCCACAAGTATAGGGGATCAATCGTAGTCCTTTCGATAAGTAAGAGTGTCGAACCCAACGAGGAGCGGAAGGAAATGACAAGCGGTTTTCAGTAAGGTATTTTATGCAAGCACTGGAATTATCGGTAACAGGTAGTTTGATAGCAATGTAATTTGTAACAACAAGTAAAAATAGTAACAATAGGTGCAACAAGGTAGCCCAATCCTTTTTGTAGCAAAGGACAAGCCGGAACAATCTCTTATAATAAGTAACGTTCTCAAGGACAGACTGGAATTTCATCTAGTCACTTTCATCATGTTGGTTTGATTCGCGTTCGCTACTTTGATAATTTGATATGTGGGTGGACCGGTTCTTGGGTGCTGTTCTTACTTGAACAAGCATCCCACTTATGATTAACCCCTCTCGCAAGCATCCACAACTATGAAAGAAGGATTAAGATAACATCTAACCATAGCATTAAACATATGGATCCAAATCAGCCCCTTACAGAATAGCGCATAAACTAGGGTTTAAGCTTCTATCACTCTAGAAACCCATCATCTAATAACTACTCCACAATGCATTCCCTTAGGCCCAAAGATGGTGAAGTGTCATGTAGTCGACATTCACATAACACCACTAAGGGAATCACAACATACACATCATCAAAATATTGAACGAATACCAAATTCAAATGACTACTTATGACAAGACCTCCCCCATGTCCTTAAGAACAAAAGAAACTACTCACAAATATTATTCATGCTCACGGCCAGAGGGATAATAAATAGCATAATAGATCTGAACATATAATCTTCCACCAAATAAACCGACTAGCATCAACTACAAGATGTAATCAACACTACTAGTCACCCATAGGTACCAATCTAAGGTTTTGATACAAAGATTGAACACAAGAGAGGAACTAGGGTTTTGAGATGAGATGGTGCTGGTGAAGATGTTGATGAAGATTGATCCTCCCAATATGAGAGGGTTGTTGGTGATGACGATGGCTTCGATTTCCCCCTCCCATAGGGAAGTATCCTCGGCGGAACCGCTCCGTCGGAGAGCAAAAGTGCTCCTCCCAAGTTCTGCCTCGAGATGGCGGCTCCATCCCGAAAGTCCTCTCTTGATTTTTTCTAGAGCAAATGGGCTTATGTACCAGAAGATGGGCACCGGAGGCTTGCCAGGGGCCCCACTACCCACCAGGGCGCGCTAGGGGGGCAGGCGCACCTTGGTGCCTAGTGGGCACATGGGTGGCCCCCTCTGGTATTTCTTTTCTCCAATAATTCTTATATATTCCAAAATAAATCTTCGTAAAATTTCAGCTCACTTGGAGATGTGCAAAATAGGTATCTCTGACATAGCTTTTTCAGGTCCAGAATTCTAGCTGTCGATAATCTCCCTCTTTGTGTAAACCTTGCATATTATGAGACAAAAGGCTTTAGAATTACTCCACAAAGTGTTATATCGAATGAAAATACTATGAATGATAGTAGGAAAACATGATGCAAAATGGACGTATCAGCGTCCGAGCTGTTGATTAATATAGGAAGCCTTACTCTTCGCCTCCCACTCCCCTCTCGCCCAAATACTATCTCCCAGACCTCCACCTACGCCATGGCGTAGAAGCATCATCTCCCGCTAGTCTTCTGGTTTGGTGAAGTCGACTCTGAGCCAGAGGAGATAGAGAATAAGGAGGAATGGGGCCTCATGGACATGACCATGAACGAGCTGGCCGCGGTGGATGCTACCCCCGCGCCCGCGCCAGCGACCATCGCCGTGGCATTGACGAGCTGGTCGTCGAGCACCATCGCAACACTAGAGGCCGCGAGCGACAGCGAGGTCCCAATGGACCCACGCGAGCTTGTGTACGTGCCAGCGCAAACGCCCCCTGTGCTCGTGCGCGCCATTGCACCAACCGCGGCGTCGGTCCCTGTGCGCTTGCCTGCACCTTTTGCACTCATGCCCATGTGTGTGCCTGCACCCGCTGCCCCCCGTCAGCGTCATGGGACACTGTCGTAGACCACTACCTCGCAGCACCGCGAGTCGTCGTCCCCTGCGCCCGCCCGTTGATCGCGCGATGAATGGCTCTTGGATTTGCAAGTCCAGAACATATTGGGTTGGCTTGAAGACTTGAACAACGGCATCCCGGAGGACGACAACACTAACTCAGCACGCTGCTGCCATCGCAATTAGTTTTTTTGTTTAATATTGTATCTCGATCGTATGAATGTAAAATCAGAGTGTGACTGAATGAAATCTATGGTTTTGATCAACTAGGCAAATTTTCTCCGAATGTATAGACTTATCAAAGTAAATAAATAAATAAATAAATAACAATAATGTTTTTCTCTGAATAAAACACTCATCGCATTGAACACCCATATGCGAAGCAAGAGCTAGGTTCCTTCGACGCTAAGCCAAGGGAAAATGTGGCGCGCACATTTTGTGCATCTCTTCATCACAAACGATTTTGCATGATGACCCGTGTGCAATCACGTACAAAAAATTTGGTAAGATTTGTATCTGTCATATTGGGTATATTGCCATTTGTCAAATTGGAAAATTTGACATTTGTCAAGCTAGTAACATTGCCATTTGTCAACCTTGTAACACTGCAATTTGTGATCCTAAAAAGACACTGCCATTTGTCAAATTTTGCAGCTAAAAGTCGATAGTACTGTCTATTTTCTGCAAATGAAATTCAGTAAGCATATATTTCACTCATATATTAATTATTTGTTCTTTGTACAAACAATTAACCTCGACAGCTGAACCGAACAAACTTTTCACCAATTCTTGCCAACCACGTACTGAAATAGCTAGTTCAACTATATATACTAGCTAATTTTAAGTACGTAGTACAGTTCAACCATATCTACAGTCAAATAAACTAAACAAAATAGCCCCTAAATACTACTACTATGGAGGGGCTTTGTACTACTTTCAGCAACCTCTCCTCTGCCGAACGCGCTCAGTAAGAGGCAGATGAGGAGGACGAGCCTACCGACGAGCTAGAGAAGTGGAATCCAACGCCTGCCGCTACTGCACCTTTAGTGACTCCCAACTCGAACTCCCTCCGCCGCTATAGACAATCCCTCTCGAAGCGGCGGGACTCCTGTAGATCTCCACATTCCACGCCACTGCGGTAGCTTTTGCAGCGGCCATGGTGGCGGTAAGACTCTTTGCGTGCTCGATTGAAACCTCTTCCGAAATAGTGGAATCATTAATAAATAAAGTCATGACCTCTCCAAATCCACTTTTATCATTATAATAAGATTCAACACCCTCCAAAATAGTGGGATAATTATTATCAAAAGTCGACACTCTTCCAAACACACTTTCATAAATATTGCAATCATCATAAATAGGAGGCATGCAATCATCATAGCAAATTTGCTCATCCAAAGTAGAGGTACTAAAAAGATCATCTTCATCAAGCATAGCATCCCCAAGCTTGGGACAAACATTAATTTTAGGAAATAAATTCTCAAACATGTCATTCTCATCAAACATAGCATCCCCAAGCTTGTGGCTTTGCATATCCTAAGCATAATCACTCTCATCATTAATAGTATGAATTGTTATCACAATTTTCTATGTTGGTGCCAAAGAGATTTTCAAGATTATAAGAAGTATCATTATTTTCCCAATCATAATCATCACAATGAGTAAAAGGCATAACAAAATCATCCTCAATAGTTTCTTCAGACATTGTGCCATAAGACAAAGAATCAATATCATCACCAAGTATATCATCTTCCACAATTATTTTTGATTCATTCTCATGAGGCATAACAATAATAGGAGCAACATCATTTGGGAGGGATACCATTTTACCTTTGCTTCTCCGTCTTTCGTTTTTCTTCTCCACATCATGTGTGGGTTTAATCAACTTTTTGGAGCTCCCTATTGATGAGATTGGTTGCATAGGAAGCTCATTATCGTAACCTGTTTCATCACGAGAGACAATAGGAGGGAAAGTGGAGAGCTTTACCCTTTCATTAGTATTTCTTTTATAGTCTATTGGTTTTCCCATCTTTCTATAGTTGGCAATATAAGCATTCTCATTACAATTTACCACACCAAACATATAGATTTCTTTAAGAGTAGTTTCAGCATGGTCGGTGAATATGAATGCTTCAAACCAACTATTTTTATGTCACAATTCTTCACACCCAAAAAATAAACAAAGTTCATTATAAAGTTCAAGGGTGATCAAGTCATTGCAATATATCGCCACGATTCGATCATGAAAAAGTTTGCATTGGAAATTAAGATGACCAACTATATTGCAAAGTTCACAAGTAATGGGATGAAGAGAGCATAATTTTGTAGCAAATTTATCTATCACCTTAAGCCACCTATTGGTTTCATCATGTTTATGCTTCTTACAAAATCTATCGTCACTATAAGGCATCTTCACAAATTCTATGCATTCCACAAAAGTTGACATGCTTATAAGAAACATCTTTATCATGAATAGTGCAATCATCATTAGTATCATGAATATTCATAGCAAGCACACTAACAACATTGCAACCATCTTTATCATTCAAAGATTTAGAGCCAAACATTTTATTGACTTCTTCTTCTAACACTTGAGCACAATTTTCCTTCCATCATTTTCACGAAAGGCATTAAAAAGATGAAGCATATGAGGCAACCTCAATTCCATTTTTTGCGTAGTTTTCTTTTATAGACTAAACTAGTGTAAAACAAGAAACTAATAGATTCGATAGCAAGATCTAAAAATATACCTTCAAGCACTCACCTCCCCGGCAACGGCGCCAGAAAAGAGCTTGATGTCTACTATGCAACCTTCTTATTGTAGACTCGTGTTGGGCCTCCAAGCGCGGAGTTTTGTAGGACAGTAGCAAATTTCCCTCAAGTGGATGACCTAAGGTTTACCAATCCGTGGGATGCGTAGGATGAAGATGGTCTCTCTCAAACAACCCTGCAACCAAATAACAACGAGTCTCTTGTGTCCCCAACACACCCAATACAATGGTAAATTGTATAGGTGCACTAGTTCGGCGAAGAGATGGTGATACAAGTGTAATATGGATAGTAGATATAGGTTTTTGTAATCTTAAAATATAAAAACAGCAAGGTAGCAAGTAGTAAAAGTGAGCAAAAACGGTATTGCAATGCTTGAAAACAAGGCCTAGGGTTCATACTTTCACTAGTGCAAAGTCTCTCAACAATGATAACATAACTGGATCATATAACAATCCCTCAACGTGCAACAAAGAATCACTCCAAAGTTTCTATCGGAGAACGTAGGACGAAAACGTGCATCAACCCCTATGCATAGATTACCCCAATGTCACCTTAGGAATCCGCGAGTTGAGTGCCAAAACATATATCAAGTGAATCAATAGAACATCCCATTGTCACCACAGATATCCCATCGCAAGACATACATCAAGTGTTCTCAAATCCAATACTCAATCCAACATAAGGAAACCTCAAAGAGAAAGACTCAATTCATCACAAGAAGGTAGAGGGGGAGAAACACCATATGATCCAACTATAGTAACAAACCTCACGGTACATCAAGATCGTGCCGAATCAAGAACACGGGAGAGAGAGATCAAACACATAGCTACTGGTACATACCCTCAGCCCCGAGGGTGAACTACTCCCTCCTTGTTATGGAGACTGTCGGGATGATGAAGATGGCCTCCGGTGATGGTTTCCCCCTCTGGCAGGGTGCCGGAACGGGCTCTCAATTAATTTTTCGTGGCTACAGAGGCTTACAGCGGCGGAACTCCCGATCTAGGGTTCTTTTGGGGGGGTTTCTATATTTATAAGAATTTTTGGCATTGGAAACAAGTCAAGGAGGTACCCGTGGGGCCCGCAAGCCCATAGGGCGTGCCCAAGGGGTAGGGCACGCCCCTGGCTTGTGGACTCCTCGGGACTCTTTTGGTCCAGATCTAGTGCTTCGGGGGTCTCTTTTGGTCCATAAAAAATCACCGTAAATTTTTAGCTCGTTTGGACTCCGTTTGATATTCATTTTCTGTAAAACTCAAAAACAAGGAAAAACAAAAACTGGCACTGGGCTCTAGGTTAATAGGTTAGTCCAAAAAATAATATAAAATAGAATATAAATGCATATAAAACATCCAAGATAGATAATATAATAGCATGGAACAATAAAAAATTATAGATACATTGGAGACGTTTCAGCTGCAAACAAAGCAAGTAGAAGGTTAGGTAGGAGACGTCAGTCAGAAACATCTTTCTAAAATAACCATTAATTTTTTGCCTTCGGGTGTTTTTGAGGGCGTTGGCTATCCTTGGATGAGCTCGAGTCAATCGTCCACACAGGTGCTAAAGTCTGGCCCACCAAAACAGAATGAGCCCTCCTCGGATGCTTAAACGTTCGGGGAGGGACGATCTTTGCTACATCCTCGGACACTGTTCTCTTCCCATCCTTTGAAAAGTGTGCCTCGCTCTCCTCCTCCTTGGTGTTTAACTTGTAGGAGGAGCTTTTCCCACTCTCGGTGGAAGTGACCGAGGTCCCTTCATGGATGGACAAGCCCTTGGCTCTGTCCTTCTCTCCCCCTTTCTTCTTCTTGACCGGGACCTCGAAGGGGTCCTCGGTCAAGAGCTTTCAAGCTCATGTGTCCGGGGGTCTTTGGGGAAAGAAGGAAGGGACTTCATCTTCCTGACCCGCGCGTGCCATTCCTATGCATGAAGCATAAATTCAATTGCACGGTTAGTAACAAGCAGCAAGGAGTTAAGACACAAAAGTAATGAACAAAGCAATTACCTTAGGGCGGGATGGGCATCACTATGTCCCATATCATTGGCTTGGGATGTGATGTCGTCCTTTTTTGTCTTGAAAAGGAGCTTCCACATCCCGTTGAGGCTTGTTCCTTGGTAGAGCCTGGTGAGTGCCGCCTCCTCCTCCGACTTGTATCCCCACATTGGAGTAGCTCGAATTCGGAGAGGAAGAACATGATGGAGGAGCATCACATGGACCACATCCGTCAAAGTGATGCCTGAATCCACCATGGCCTTGAGCCGAGCCTGGACCACCATCACCTCCTTTTCTTTAACCCCGGCAAAATTCTTGTCAGTCCATGGGAATAGTCTCTTCGATGGTTCAGCAGAGAAGACCGGGCCATAATTTTTGTTGGCCACGTAGAACCACTCCTGCTACCAGAGCTTCACGATTTCGATAAATGTCCCCTTCGGCCAGGTGACCTTGGGGATCTTGATTATCATGGGCCCACCGCAGTCAGTACACTTGGATCCACTGTTGTGCGGCTTGATGCCGGACACCTTGAGCCACAGCCCAAAGTGAGGCTCCACGCGAAGGAAGGCTTTGCAGATCGTGATGAAAGAGGCAATATGGAGAATGGAGTTCGGGCCAAGGTGGTGGAAGTCCAGCCCGTAGAAGAATAAGAGACCCTTGACAAAGGGATGGAGAGGAAATCCTAGACCTCGGTCGAGGTGGTAGATGAAGACCACCCTCTCCCCCTAACGAGGAGTAGGGATGGCGTAGGCCGAATGGACCTCATTCGCAAGAAGGGAGACCGGCACTTCGCCGTGCTGGGGAGATACCCGTCTGCCGGGAGCTCGGTGATGATGCGAACAGTGACATTGGATGGCAGCCACTGCCCTCTCTTGTTGGCAGCCTCAAGCGCCGGAGCAGCCGCGTCTTTCCCCTCTCCAGCCACCTTTTACGTTGAGGAAGGAGGCCGGAAGAAGACTGGATCAAGAATTAGATCTCGGAGCGCTGGAGCTTTGGGGAGGCTTGGAGGCAATGAAGCTAGGGAATGGAAGCATAAATGAAATTGGTTTACCCCCTTTCCTTTTTATAGGTTAGTAAAAGACCAAAGGTTACCCCGCCTCGCAGTAAAAATCACCAATTCCCGATACATCATGCAGTATATGCGCGCGAGGATTGAGGCGTTCTTGTTGATGATGTCACTGAGAATCTGGGGCACGATCTCTTTATTGATGAGATGTGCCAATAGAAACCGCCTTGGGCCATGATATACTCAGTAATAATTGTGGATGAGATGGCTCGGCTTGTCCGCCAGTGGAGACACTTCAGTTCTCGGCTGAAAAAGCTGTCAGGGTTTGACCTAGTGAAGCCTCCCGTAGCAGGCTTTCACAGCTAAGATAAAAAGAAATATCTTGGCCCTGCTGATTGGTAGAGTACGCCGAGGAGGGGATCTTGTTAAAAGGTATCTCTCATTATCTGATTGTCATGTCGAACGCATGGTCGCGATCGGGAAAGCCAGGAAGACATCGGAGTCGAGCATATCCTCGGAACTGGGAGCCGACATGGACGATGGAGCTCACCTACGAAGCCAGATATTGGAAATTATAACATTAATCTGAAGAAGATGCCCGGTGTCCTTGGCTTGAAGACTAGTTCAAGGACTACTATTGGTGTCCTGGACTAATGGGTGGGTGCTTACCACGACAGCCCGCTAGTTATGCGCCGGGCCAAGGACCCACTAATGACTAATGAGTGGGCCATGCATGCCTTGGCCCTCGGCATAATCAAGGTGACGATCTCCGAAGGCTTGGCATACACTTCAAGGCATATTTGAATGATCGACATGCTTATCTCTAGATTGTAACTGGCCATGTGTAAACCCTAGATGCCCTCGGTGCCTATATAAGCCGTGGGGTTTAGTCCGTAGAGGCACGATTACAAGGTTGTAGAGCTCAGAACTCCTTCATACAATCTCGAGGTAGATCGTACTGTACTTTGTACCATCTCACAATCAATATATGAAAAGTAGGATGTAGTGTTTTACCTCCTCGAGAGGGCCTGAACCTGGGTAAACACGGTGTCCCTACTTTCTCATGTTACCATCTAGCTCAGATCACCAAGCTTGGGACCCCCTACCTGAGATCTCCTGGTTTTAGCACCGACTCCAGTCCCCATGCCTAAAGTGTGGGTGAAAACCCTAATTCTTTTTGGGCGTCGGCGATGCTTCGGCGTCGTTCCACTCCCTGAAGACGCTGCCCATGGACCACTAGGGATGTTAAGTTGAGGTGACCCTGACGGCTGTTGGTAGTGCCTCTGTGGATTTTTGGATTGTCTTTCCACTGTGGTGAAGCCGGTGAGCCATCTTGATGTTTGATATCTTCTACTACCTTATTTGCAAGACGATCGTCATCTTCGAGCCTAGTGCTACTTGTGAGCTGCGTTGGGATTTCCTCGAAGAGGAGAGGATGATGCAGAGATAAGTATTTCCCTCAGTTAAGAACCAAGGTTATCAATCCAGTAGGAGAACCACGCAAGACCTCGTGAACAGCACCTACACACAAAACAACAAATACTTGCACCCAACACAAACAAGGGGTTGTCAATCCCTTAGCGGTTAATTGCAAGGATCAAATCTCATAGTGATAGATAGATAAACAAAAACACAAAATAAAATAATGATAAATAAATTTCAGCAAGGTATTTTTTGGGTTTTAATATATCATAAAGATAGACCCGGGGCCATATTTTTCACTAGAGGCTTCTCTCTTGAACATAGCATATGGTGGGTAAACAAATTACTGTTGGGCAATTGATAGAAAAGTGCATAGTTATGACGACAATGATCATGTATATAGGCATCATGTCCGAGACAAGTAGACCGACTCCTGCCTGCATCTACTACTATTACTCCACACATCGACCGCTATTTAGCATGCATCTAGAGTATTAAGTTCATAAAGAACGGAGTAATGCCGTAAGTAAGATGACATGATGTAGACAAAGTAAACGCAACCAATATGAATAAACCCCATCTTTTTATCCTTAATGACAATGATACAAATACGTGTCATGTCCCTTTCCGCCACTTGGATTGAGCACCGCAAGATCAAACCCATCACAAAGCACCTCTCTCATTGCAAGATAAATTAATCTAGTTGGCCAAACCAAACGGAGAGATCGGGGAGAAATACAAAGCTGTAACAATCATGCATATAAGAATTTAGAGGAGACTTAAATAATATTCATGAATAATCTGATCATAAAACCCACATTTCATCGAATCTCAACAAACACACCGCAAATAGGATTATATCGAATAGATCTCTAAGAACATCGAGGAGAACATTGTATTGAAGATCTAAGAGAGAGAAGAAGCCATCTAGCTACTAGCTATGGACCCGTAGGTCGATGGTAAACTACTGACACATCATCGGAAGGGCAGCAAGGTTGATGTAGAGGTCCTCCGTGATCGGTTCCCCCTCTGGCGGAGTACCGGAAAAGGTCTCCAGATGGGATCTCTGAAGAACAGTAACTTGCGGCGGCGGAAAAAGTATTTTGGGTGGCTCTCTGGTGTATTGGGAATTTACAGAGTTGTAATTAGGTCAAGAGATGCCATGAGGAGCCGACACCACCCCCCCCCCCCGGGGCGTGCCTGGCAGGCTTGTCGCTCCCTCCTGGCTCTTCAGGTCTTCTCCCGAAGCTTCTAGGGTCTCTTCTGGTCCAGAAGAAATTGTCAAAAAGTTTCGTAATGTTTGGACTCCGTTTGGTACTGATTTTCGGAAAAGCCAAAAACAAGCAAAAAACAGCAACTGGCCCTGGGCACTAGGTTAATAGGTTAGTCCAAAAAATGATATATAATTGCATAATAAACATCCAAGATTGATACTATAATAGCATGGAACAATAAAAAAATTATAGATACCTTGGAGACGTATCACCTAGGTGAGAGGAGATAGGGCTCCCCTCTATGGCTACAGTAGTGCAATCATGTTGCTATACGGCGTGTTTGCCGTCCTCTCTTTGTCGTGTCTCCTCTGCTTTGTGTATTTTTCGACAGCTTGCTTCAGCTAGGTGGTGACTCCTTTGGCGAGTGCTTGGTCTAGTATGGAGCTCGATTTGTGTAGTGGACGGTCCGTTTGCCTCCTCCCCAGAACCCTGCCCGCTCATCTGGATTCTAGGGTGAACTTCTGTCATTGTCGGTGGTGCAGCATCCTTCGAGTCAGGACAAGGGCAGGGGTCCTCTTCGGCGACAGAAATAGATGAAATGTAGCCCGGGTGTTCCTTCTGGAGTGAACATGATCTCATCCCAAAGGCAACCGAGCCTCGCCCGAGCTGGCGTGGTCTCTTGGTGCTGCCGTTCTGGTGGATGTATGCTTCGACGGTGCTAGCGTTGTTTCATTTCTTCAATAGAGTGCTAGTTATGTCGTGGCTTGTTAGCTGTCTTGGAAGCACTGTGGATCTGTCGTTTTATTTTTTCTTGTTTGTGGTTGGTCGTTGGTCGCAGTACTCCTGGTCGATTAAAGGCTTTGTTAATTCAAAGCCGGCCTCTTCTAGATCCTTCCTTCTAAAAAAGATGACCTCGTGGAGGAGTCGTGGGCGTCCCATGGCTGTCATGCACAATAGTTTCTTCACATTTGTTGGGTGAGAGTATGCATGCTTTACGTTGACAATGCACTATGATTTTACTCCTATGTTTGAACTGGGATTTGATTTAAACTTTGAAATTCATATGTTTGCAAATGTCTGGTGCTTTAAAAAAGAATATTTGAATCATTAGATGATGAACTTAGAGATTATTTGGATTACATACGAATAGTTGGAATAAAGGTAGAAGCTAAGTTATGAAATATAGGTCTAAGCAGTTTTAGGTAATCAATGAGGAGAGAAATAAAGGCTCGCTAAATCTTCTCTCTCATACACCTAAAAAGCCATTTTAGATTATTAAAATTTATGCTAGCCATTTTAGATGCTCTTAGGACGGTGTATGTGGCGTGGTGGCGACCAACAACTGAGACCCACTTGGTATGGTGTGACTCATAAGTTATCTCGAAATTGTTGTTCGGGGGGGAAATGGTGGTTCTCGCTATGACTTTAAATTCTACTTGATTAGAAAAGGTTAACATGTAGTATATCACTTTTCTATAGAACATGCACGACTAAGAAGTTTCAACCCAAAGCAACAAGGAAATAGTATAACACAGGAAGAGGATTGTGGCACACAGGTGCGGGCACCGAGTCCCTCGGTGCTTTTTCTTCTGACTTTTGATTTTTGAACTTTCATATCTTTTGAATAAAAAGTCCAAATTAAGTTATGTTTTCATATTCATGTTTCTCGTGTCGAAGGTTTTCAAATAAGATCCATTTTAAATATATTTTGTTAAATTGTAAAAATAAATGTTAAGTCTCAACTCTTGTAACTTAGTATGAGCAACGGATAAAATCATGATTATTTTTTGCCTATGACCAACAAAAAAATGCTTTATAATTTATCTATGAAGCTTGGTAAGAGTGAGCGAGAGAATTGTAAGTTTCAGGTAAAAAATTGTAAGTTTCTTACTATGCCTTCGTGCGGCATTCAACTATTTCATGAATTACGAGGCAATTGAGTGGGCTTGATCGGTGCGTGTCCCCGCACCCGTGTGCCCCTGGGACAAAGGTGTCATCCCCTTTACGAAAATTAGGACTAAAATTTCATGGTCATTACAAGATTGAAGATTGTACGGTACATATCCAAGCTCAGCAGCCCAAGACCATGACTGGTACCGGCAAGGCACTTGCACTAATCCAAAGAATATGGCAAACTCCGAACACGGTTAGACATCAGAAGTGTTCGCGCTCTGCATAGACAAAAAACAGAAACACCCGATCGAGAGAGCGAGATGAGACCCCAGCAGGAAAAGAAACAAGGATCCTTTCTAACCATCGATCACACTCACCCATCCTTCCCCCGGAAAATCAACTAGGATGCTCTGGTTACCTGCATCATTTTTTGCTTACAGGCAAAAAAACTATCATCTGCATGTTGATTGGTTGCCTGCATTTTTTCTTCCTACATCGTAGCAACGCCTCTACACATTGTGTTTGATTGCTTGCATTGGTTGTGCTCATACTAGTGCATGTTGTTTGGTTACATACACTGGACATGCTTAAGAGTTAACAACTACACATAACACACAGTGTTACACTAGAGTGCCTTGGCGATAGCGGTGGGCAGTGGTCGCGGTGCCGCGTCTGACATGACGAGCACGGAGTCGCGGGCGAGCGATCCCATCGGCGGCGCGGTGAACTACTTGTTAGCGCCGTCACCGCGGAGATAGCCTGTGTGGAGTAACGAATAGGAGGGCATTGAGGCAGAGGATGGTGAAGAAAAAATTGCACTGTGCGCGCCATGGCGGTGTTAGTGAGTAGGACGCGGAGGAGGAGGCCGAAAAGAACAATGATGGCGCCGGCGCCAGTGTAGTAGGACACGAGCAAGGAGGCTGAGAGGAACGATGCCGGCGATGGCTTCAGTGTACGAGGACATGGGAGAGGAGACCGAGAGGAACGATGACCGTGCAAGTATAGTAGGACATGGGAGAGGAGGTTGAGAAGAACGACGCCGGCAGTGGAGCTAATGCAGCAACACGCGGGAGAGAACGGCGATGGTGAGGGCGCCAGTGTAGTAAGACGCGAGCGAAGAGACCGAGAGGAATGACGCCGGCGATGGCTTCAGTGTAGCAGCACATGGGAGAGAATGCAGAGAGGAACGACGACCGCACGAGTGTAGTAGGACATGGGAGAGGAGGTTGAGAGGAACGACACCGGTGGTGGCGCAGTGCAACAACACGCGGAAGAGGAGGCCGGGAGGAGCGATGTCGGCGGTGACGCCGGTGTAGCTGGACATGGGAGAGGAGACCAAGATTAAGGAGTGTCAGTAACACAAATCACACATATGCATATATACTTTTCACGAGAAAGAAATTAGATCTACTCGTCTACGATCATCGAAACAGAAAATGTGCGAACGAAAGTCGTGTGAAACTGTCAGATGAGACTACCGGTCAATTTTTTTTAAATGGTCAACCTTGCGCGACAAATTTGATAAAATTCATTCAAAATAAATCCAAATATGAACACGAAATTGAATATTTACGACCGACGAAACTATGAACCGACCGTAAAAATGGAACCATAACATCGATATGCATCGTTTTCATGTAGAGCTTATCTCGATTCGATACACCGTTGTGTAGATTAGAAGGGATTAATAAGTCGATAAGGTTAAGAGTTAAACCAGCAAACCCGTGCAAACTCAAGTACACATGTGCATGAGAAGAAGGAGGCTTTCGAGCCACCCACCTGCGCTATCTTGCAAGGTGCTTTAAAGTTCTTGCTATGCAGGCCAACGATAAATTCGGGCAGCCAAACGAATCAAATCTTTTCACGCGAGCCTGGCCGGGTATATGCATGCTACCAAACGCATCTCTGAAAATCCCAGCCCTTTCTTTTGACGGGGAGGATCCGGGCCTAGATCCCGCATTATCCACCACACGTACAAGCACAAGCTTGATCGATCAGCCGGCTGCCTGCCTTGTGAGCCGTCTTGTCACCATCCGTTTGACATCTCCTTGGAGCTGAACATTCCATGCCCCTCTCTCTCGGCCCAGAACTCACACTCCTGCCTCTTCCTTTCATTCTCCAAAAGCAAAAGGACGCCCTCCCTTGTTTGGATCCGGAGACGAGACGAGCATGTGACTATGCAAGATGTGAGCGAGCAAGGGGTGCAAAAGATAAGTATACGTGCACGTTCCCCCCTCTTCTCCAACAGTAGGATGCATGATCGGTCCATCACTCACTGCCTGCCTCCCCCTGTCGAACGGCATCTCTTGCCTTTGTCACTTGTTCTTTGACACCCACAGGATTCGGCCAGTCAGGGCCACACCCCAAAATTATATCACGCCAAAAGAAAAATCTTGGGTTCTTTTACTCTTTTAGCCACTGTTGACACCAGATTTTAGTACGGTCAAGAACTTATTTAAGATGGCCTCAAATGAAGAAGTGATCTACATGAAAGAGTTCCGTATTGTTGATATGAACATCTTTAAAGTTTGGGTCATCGCCATCCGATTTCATCTCGAAGGCTGAAACTATGCTCAAAGTACTAAGATCTTATATTCAGGGTACAGTTTGGCCGATTAAGCCCCCAAGACGACCTCAAATGGAAAAATGATCTACACGGGTTGTCTTCGTCTCGTCAAAACGATCAATTCTGATATAAAAATCATCCAAATCCGGGTTCGTATGCAAAAGTTAGACCAATCGGAGTGCAGCCCTGCCACGAGGCGAGATGTGGCGCGCCCCACCAGACACATGTCTGATGGGTAGCACGAGGGAACAGCCTGTTTTGCGCGACCGATTTGACCCTCAAGATGACCTCTGATCAAAAAATGTTCAACATGAAAGTTGTTCGTATCGTCGAAACGGTCAAGATTTTTTTTGGGCTAGTTTCCATCCGAGATCGTTTACCACCACAAAAAAGACCCGCAAGGTGCAGCCAGTTTAAACCGAACAGTTTTGGAAAGTTCGGACAAAACCAATCCAAATTTGACTAGGGTTTTGGACATGAATCCAAGCCTTTTCCTTGCACGGGAAGTCCAGCCGCCTCTTATATATCTAAGAGGTGACGGCCGATTGAACAACACACAATCGATCAAATCATCTACCAGTTTTTATCTTTTATCTTTTCTCCTTAACCCTAGTTCTTCTTCTTCCTCGTTCTTCGTCTGTTCTTCTTGTTGCAGGGCGGCGAACCTCGAGGCCCTAGGGGCGATCAGGTCGACCTAGGGCAGCCCATAGCCGCCGTGCGCCCTGACGGGGTCCCTCCCGGGCGTGTGGGGTTTCGAATCAACAAAAGCGCCCGCCGGATTGCCTGCGTACCGCGCTTCCGGACGGGTCTCCTTCGACGTAAGCTGCGGTGCATCACCCCCGGCGTCGAGGGTACACGGTGACGTGTTCGTGTATGAACACACTTTTTGGCGACTCCGCTGGGGACGAAGCTTCGAACGGTCTCCGGCCCGTTCTTGCTACGAAGAAATCGTCGTCTAGGGTTTGCAATCTACAAAGGTAATACGAATACCCAATTCCCTACTGTAGATGCAAATAATTCATATGGTGTTACTAGATCGTTCAATGAGTATACTCTATCGGCCAACCCTAGTTTTTTCAATCGTGCATCTAACTACGTGCAAGGGCCGATTCAAAGTAATTTACATGCTTCAACTTTTTATGATACTAGTAACATGAGACATATGTATTTCAGCTCACATGCATCGGCAACCCAGCAAATTCATATGCCGATGAGCAACATGATGAGTTCGATTAATCAATTTGAAACACCCCAAGTTAGAACTTCTAATAGCATGCAACAAAGTATTTCACCTTCTTATTCATCGGCAACGAACTTGCAATATGTCAATCCAAACTTGCCGATGGATGGGAGAATTGGCCATGCTAGTACTAGCTATTTGGCCAGGTACTCTCAACCATCAAATGCTATACCTCATGTTAGTAATTTTTCGGCACCATACACAACTGTAGATGCTCATAATTCGGCTTCACACCTTCCTGGTTATAGCCGAATAAATGTAAATTCTAAAGGAGCGGTTGTGCCCAATATTGTAGAAGATGAGGTAGTGGTGGCTGCATTGAAGAGTTTAGCCCAAAATAAGAGGATTAGTGCTTTTTGCCTTGAACAACATGAAAAGGGGCTATTTCCTGATTATGCCGCAATAAAAGCTAGAGTTTTGCAAGAAGATGAATCCTTGCCAATTAATAAAATTGGCGAGCAAAAATATGGTTTTACAACAATGCATATGCCTTCACCTAGTACTACATCATATTATACACCCCCTACACAATTGCAAAATTTCGGCAACACCCGTGTGTCATTGTCGAAAGAATCTAAAAGCATTGGGAGGCAATCATATCCGGAGTGGGCTGAAATTGAGAAAAAGCTTAAAGCCTATTTTGCCGCTCGCCGCCAGAAACAAATAAAAAAGAATTGACTCAGATAAAAGAAGCATTGCCAATTGGTAGTATCAATGAAAAGAAGGATGATTTGAAACATGAAAGTGCTTCGGTTGAAAAAGCCGAATCAAATAGTATATATTCCGAATCCATCAAATCCAAAGAGGCAAGCATTATTGAGAAAGGGCATGGCAAGCATAGCAAAACAACCATGCTTGATTTTTCTGAAGTTAATGAAACCTACTTCCTGCCCTATGAGTTCCGTGTCGTAGAAATTGACAAGACTCAAGGACAAAAGCAAGTAGCTGAACAAAGTTCGGCTGATAAGGATCTTCAAAGTAATGATGCACGGAATAAAGAAAAAGATGATGACAAGGCGTTGGAGAGTCATGCAAAGACGAAGCAAGATATTGTTCAAGTCACACCACCATCATGCTCTCCCAACGTATTTGAAGAGGTATGCATAGCGAGTAATTTACCTATTTTCAGACTTGCTCGCGACTTCATTATTGGCGCATCTATTAGAAAAATCCTCATAAGTAATTTTGAAAGACCAATGAAGAAGGGTAATTTACTTGGTAGCAATAAAATTGTTATAGAACATATCGGTCAACCCATTGAGCCATTTATAAAGAACGATAATGACTTATTGTTGCAGCCAAAGCTTTCCTCATTGCTTTATCTAAAGTTCATATCTAATTGGGTAGCTTTGCTTATTTCTTACTTGGCTTACATTTGGTCTCAATTGAGACATGTATGTTCTAACTATTTTCGTTTCAGAAATTTAAAGCCAAGAGTAAATTCTGTTGAGAAAACCGATGCTATTATGATATCTTATCGAAAGCCATCGGATATAGAGTGCAAAACACATTGCATAGCTGAATGGGGAGATTCCAAATCTGAACCATTCGTTTGCTTACCTCCAAAGCCGTTCTCACACCAAGACCGGCTAAAAAATAAAAAGTTTACCTTCAATTCAAGCATGTGTGATCAAATATTTAATTTGTTGTTGACAAATAATTATATTAGAATTCTTGATCGCCATGTTGAGCCATCTATCCAAGGACGAATGTATTGTAAGTTGCATGATTCGTTCAAGCATAATTTTGAGGATTGCAACATGTTTCGTCAAATAGTTAAATCGGCCATTGAAAAAGGACGGTTGAAGTTTGCTGAAACACCAAGAGATGACCAGTCTATTCCGATTGGTCCCGATGGCAAAAAGTTTTTGCATCGGCTGCTTCAAGCCGATCCATTTAAAGAGAAGATAAAAACTGCAGGTGATGGTATCAAGCTTTCAAGTAAAGAAGCTGTTGAAGAGCATAATGAACATAATCTTGAGGGCAAGAATTCCATCGAAGCTATAATGGAGACACCAAGGACTGGGGGGCAGCAAGCAAATCCAATGATCGATGAAAGCAAACCAAAAGAAAACAATAGCCGAAATAAGCGCAAGTGTAAGAGATCAAAAATCACCTTCGCTGAACTATGGGAAAAATATCAAAAGAAGAGTGAAGAGAAGAATGCTTATCGGCCAAATCATGCAAAGAATCCAAAATCACCCCCAAGGCGCAAATATGAGGATCGGTATTGGCAAAGTGAGAATTTAATGCAACATATTCATATCCTTATTTTGGTCCGCCAATGCCAATGCCGTGGATGCCTCCCTATGCTCATATAGATCCATATCCATCATGGGACAGGTATGATACAAGGGCACATTCTCCATCTTATTTTAGACCATCTCACCAATATTATGCAGCTCCGAGAAGATCAACATTTGAACAATCACATGTTAAAGACCGTTTCAATCATAAGGAATCGGTCCGGACCCCATGGACGAAGAAAGAGGTGGTCAAGCAAGTATACCGGGTAAAGAAAGATGGTCGTAAGTGTGCTACTTCAGATTTGATCTCAAATAACAAAGAGCCAATTAAAGTGTTGACATTGGCTACAAAAGGCAAAGAATTGGAGCAATCAATTGTTAAAAATAAAAGTGTCAAATCTGAAGAAAAGAAGTTGAGGGTGCACAAGGTCAAAAAAGAATTGACATTGGTCAAAACTGAATCATAGCCGAAATGCCCACTCGGCTTATCATATTGGCAAAAGAAGAAATTACAAAAATTTAGTGCACAAGAACTTGAAGAAAGGAACATGGCATGGGTTCCCAAAGAAAGTACTCAAAATAAGAATTATGTGCAAGCTTCCATTACAAGAAGTGCGGCAAAGGTGAAGAACGAAAAGATTGAAAACTATGAAGGACCAAGCCGAAGGTTTCAGAAAGTTCGGTCTACACATTGTCCATATTCTTCAACTATGCCATTAACGCCTATGCCATGAAATTCGTCATCAGGTATGATTGGTGACCCTCAATGGGCTTATTTTAATCCGTGAATGCAATTACCAAGTCACTATACATTTGATTAGCTACAAGTTTGTTGCTGATCCAAAGGACCGAAATACTTGATTTGTCATTCCATTTGTTTATTTCGGCTATATGTACTTTGAATGAAGTTTACATGGTAATGGCCGATATTTATCTATCGTCCTAAGATTATGTCAACGCGTGGCCGGTGTAGTACTCTAACATCGTCCTTAGTTCGATTGGAGAGCGAGATAAGGTACGTGCTCATGGAAATTTATATGTATGCCTATATTATTGATTGAATGGAGTTGAGACATCATGACCGATGTCATTGAATATATGTTGCATAGACCAATTCATAGTTGCAGAATTGGCTATTGGGCTTATACTTTGTTTGGATATGATTTGGCTTATGCATCTTTGAGATCTATAAGAGGCCAAATCATAGCTGATTTTATTACTGAACATTGGATTAATGACATGCATAATGTTGATATTAGCCTTGTCTTTCTAATAATATGGAGATTATATATTGATGGTTAAATTTGTAGCAATGGCCAAGATGTTGGTGTTGTTTATATATCTCCTCATGGTGCTGTTTTTTGAAAGCCTCGTGCCGTTTAGAGTATTTCTGCACAATAACCAGGCCGAATGTGAAGCATTGTTATTCGGTTTAGAGATGTTGTTTGCCATAGGTGATACACATATTGAGGCTTTTGGTGATTCGTTATTAGTAGTGCAACTAATTCCAAAGTTTTTCAATGTTTTGACGAATCACTTCATGTTATCTTGATAAATGTCTAGATATAATTTCTACTTTGGATTATTTTAGCATTGCTCATATATCTAGACATGATAATTGGAGATAGTTGGCTTAGTAAGCATCCAGCTACCACGTCGGTCATGGTGTATTGCACATCTATCAATAGCCGATGCTTATTCTTGCCAACATAGGTAAGGCCGAATTGGAGCTCACCACCTCGGCCACTAATGAAACTTTTATGCAGACAAAGTAAGGATTCGAGAAAGTTCATTGTTGATTATCTGCAAGATCCTAGCAGAAGGGTGGACAATATGGTTGATGGATGGTCTTGACATGCATACCTTTGGAACTTTATAGTCGGATTAATGAAGTTGGGAAAGTCACCCAAGCTTGCATCAAAATATTCACACAAGCAATGGCCGATATAAACTTATCGTCCTAAGCATATGCAAAATGTCCGATGGAGTGTTGACATCGTCCTTAGAGAAAGCTATGTGCAAGTTATTTTTCGGCACACAAGCTTTGCCGAAAAACAGGGGGGCATGTGTTGACACCAGATTTTCGCACGGTCAAGAACTTATTTAAGATGGCCTCAAATGGAGAAGTGATCTACATGACATAGTTCCGTATTGTTGATATGAACATCTTTGAAGTTTGGGTCATCGCCGTCTGATTCCATCTCGAAGGCCGAAACTATGCTCAAAGTACTAAGATCTTATATTCAGAGTACAGTTTGGCCGATTAAGCCCCCAAGACGACCTCAAATGGAAAAATGATCTACACGGGTTGTCTTCGTCTCGTCGAAACGATCAATTTTGATATAAAAATCGTCCAAATTCGAGTTCGTATGCAAAATTTAGAGCAATCGGAGTGCAGCCCTGTCACGAGGCGAGATGTGGGGCGCCCCACCAGACACATGTCTATGGGTAGCGCGAGGGAATAGCCTGTTTTGCGCGACCGATTTGACCCTCAAGATGACCTCTGATCAAAAAACGTTCAACATGAAAGTTGTTCGTCTCGTCGAAACGGTCAAGATTGCTTTTGGGCTAGTTTCCATCCAAGATTTTTTTCCCACCACAAAAAAGACCCGCAATGTGCAGCCAGTTTAAACCGAACAGTTTTGGAAAGTTCGGACAAAACCAATCCGAATTTGACTAGTGTTTTGGACGTGAATCCAAGCCTTTTCCTTGCACGGAAAGTCCAGCCACCTCTTATATATCTAAGGGGTGACGGCCGATTGAACAACACACAATCGATCAAATCATCTATCACTTTTTATCTTTTATCTTTTCTCCTTAACCCTAGTTCTTCTTCTTCCTTGTTCTTCGTCTGTTCTTCTTGTTGCAGGGCGGTGAACCTCGAGGCCCTAGGGGCGATCAGGTCGACCTAGGGCAGCCCATAGCCGCCGTGCGCCCTGATGGGGTCCCTCCCGGGCGTGTGGAGTTTCGGGTCAACAAAAGCGCCCGCCGGATTGCCTGCGTACCACGCTTCCGGACGGGTCTCCTTTGACGTGAGCTGCGGTGCATCACCCCAAGCGTCGAGGGTACACGGTGACGTGTTCGTGTGCGAACAGCCACATTGTGTGACTATTTCTTGATATGAAATCTTCAATTAGATTTCATGAACAACCGTCTCTGGAGCATCATTTCAATGATATACTAGCCAACCCACTAAGTCTTTCTTGTGTCATTGTCAAACGTAGATATGACTTAAGTAGTTTTAATTTAGAAAAACTTGTGTCGGCTGATGCAAGCGAATAGTTACTAAAATTATGTACACGATATATAGTTGCATTAGAAAAGCAATCTAGGCGTTTAAGAAATTTCAATATATCAGTATGCCCCATGCTATCCATTGGGATGAAATTTCTAAGTAGCTCAACTCAACATATAACACACTACATGCATCAATATCAAAGTGTTCGCCACTCTTTAGTGCAGCCTCAAGACAACTACAAGATTAATTTGAGCTCATACTCTATTCGTTCCAAAATTTAAGAGTATTAGTTTTTTTAAGCCAACTTCCTTAGCTTTGATGAAGTTTATAGAGAAAAATATCAGTATTTACAATACGAAACCAGTATCATTATATTCATCATAGAATAGTTTTTCTATTTTATTTAATTGGATTGTAGATGTTAATACTTTTTATAAAAACTTGGCCAAACATAGAAAGGTTTGACTTTTGGAAAAAAATAATACACCTTATAGTTTAGTGCACCAGAAGCAAGAAAAAGTTCTTTTGATATGTTTATATTGTTCAAATCTCCTTTGATTGGAGCGGTAGCCCGATCATCATATCATCTGGGTTTTCCATCAAACTGTTTCTTTCTTAACTTTACTGCAAGTTCTGGCCATAGCATAAAGTGTCAAATTAAGACTATGACAACCACGTGATGCATAAAAAGCTCAAGGATTTATATTCAAAAGTATTTTTTGAACCCCTTGATTGATACGTTTTATATTCAAACTATTATCCCCTCACATCATCAATGTCCATATCAAGATTCTTGAGTACTTCAAAACATCAAAAGGCCCTTACCTGTATCATTTACGTTCAAAAGTCCTAAATAGGATTATTCGATAGAAACAAAAGTGAAAGATGCATTAACAAAACATATAACCAAAGCCATTTCCTCTTGGTGGATCGCGTCAGGGGTACAATTTTTCAGAACAGCGTCAGGGTACAGTCAAGTATCATGGACAGCAGTTTTAACATGGTCCCTCTTACCCCCTCTTTTCACATGAGAGGTAGAAGTATAGATTTGAGTCGTTGATTTCATTAAGTAATGGGTCTAAGTAGTACTCTTGCCTTTTTAGCTTTCATGTGAAAAGAGAAGGTAAGAGGGACCATGTTAAAATTAGCCATGGAGAAATACTTTTTTTTTTATTTTTTTTATCTCAGACTTAATTGCAGAAGCAAGCAAATGTATTAACTCATTTTGAATCTCATGGCCAAGGTCATGAACACTAGTTTCACCGTCTGCCGTGCATCGAACATGCTCGTTAATAATCGATTCAAATCCAGCCAACATTTCAACCAAGCCTAAGTAATTTCCATCAATCGACACAATGCCGAGTTAGCGCCACGAAATGCTAGATTGCGTCTCACAAGAAATTTTTGATAAGTTGCCTGAAAATATATTTTGGGTAAGTCGATTTTCTCAACCATTAGATTAAAGATCCAACGTCCGACCTTCTTTCTTCCTTCAACCGTTCCACTTCCCTCAAAACCGACTTACCCAAATTGCAAATTCAATCAACTTACATACATCTATTGTGCAAAAGAATTCTCAACAGATATTCTATCCAATGGCCCTTTCATTTCTCAAGTTGTCCCTCATCTGCACAATCAACAGCTTGGTGCTTTTGCAGCTTTAGACGCAAATCATACCAAGTTGTATTCAAAACAAAACTTTCGGTCCTGTCACTTCTCCTTTCACCAAGGTCGGTCACTCACGCACTGCACGCGTAGCTGCAGGAATACAAACAAAACTTAGACTGGGCCAAGTTAGGTTGAGTTGCCCACGTCCGTTTCGTAGGCACTGTAACGTGTACGTCGATTGGTCCCAGCACATACTAGCCAGAGTAGAGTAGCTAGGCAGCTCTCGTGAGGGGACACTACCGTGCGGTCGGCAGCGCATGCGCTCTACTGATAAGTAGGCAAGAAGATGGTCGCCCACGAGACCACCGGAGATATGGACCGGATAAATGCATGGTTGGTCCAAGCACGCTTCAATCATGATTGGGTGAGAAGACGCTAATGCGGTCGTGGCTAGCTTGCTAGCTCAATCATATGATTTGTGGGCGGCAGAATCACCGGTTCAGATCAGGTTATCTGCTGCTGTCGTGGTCTCTTGGGGAAGTTTCACCGGTCATACTGAAATGAACACCACTTACACTTAGCCAGAAGCTGGCTTCAGCATCCGCCAAGCGCCACATTGCATGATTGGGGCGTTCGTAGATCCGCGAGGATCTGCTTTTGCAGTCACGCTATACCTTTAGCTGATTCGCCTTTTTTCTATCCTGTTGTTGGTAGCATATGGATCGTGATACGGTTGTGTTCGTGCCTAGGGATGAGCGCAGTTAATAGAGCATGTTTCCTCACGGTTTTTTGCTGCGTGCCACACGTTCCGATCGACGTACGTTCCTCGACCAACCACGCATCCACCGCAATCACATTTTGTTGTTGGTGCTGTTGAAGAGTCTCTTCTTCTCAGGGACAACGGCGATCCCATATCTCGCGCCTGCATTGGCAGACAACCCATCGTATGAACCGTTTAATCGGGCGGTCAAAAACGTGCAATCTGCTCATCCTGTTGATAACTCGCCTAGCAGGATCTGTCGATGCTGGCCGGAGGTCTCGTTCAAACAGGATTCTCATACACCACCGGGCGACGCAAGCGACAACGGAAAGGGGCTCACTTCTGCGTCATCTCCGCTTGTATGCGTACCGTAGGCATCATCTACAGGCGACGGTGATTCACCGCCGGCTGGCCATAGCTTTCAGATAGCAATGTACCGACGCTCTCTTCCATGGAAAGTCCTGAGCACGAGCACTTTCGGGGCCGGAAAAACCTTGAGCACACACGTACGAACGAACGCACTGGCCCCTGTTTCGCCGAATTCTGTTCACAAGCGTTCATAAACTTCATACCGGCCGGGCGACATGGTATCCACTATCCAGCCATTAGTTGCTCTCCGGAAGTGAAAGGGGAAGCAAATGGCGCAATGCGTGGCCGAATAGATATGTAGTACGATCTGGTTATGTCCAGTTGTCCGTGGCTCTATAGCCTTGTCCTTTACGTAGCACGCAGTAGTTTTCACCAGCAGTACAGACGCTCTTTGAAAGATAAAGAAAATACATCACCGAAGCTAGACTGTCGTTGTTGATCGCGCATGGGATGTCATCAAGGCCACGATTCTATCAAACCAGCGTCCTGGAGAAGTCGTCGAAGTTGTCACCAACGGAAGATCCACGAACATATGGTCCCAACCTCCAAAAAGCTCACAAGCCTCACGCCGGCACCGGCACCAACATGACGGTGAGGAGGCCGGTGGACCAAACCACAAAGGAGGGCCACAATCATCGCCACGACGATAAACCTTGCAAACCCTAACCTTACCGTCCGGAATGGCCGGCATGGATCTACACCAACGAGCCTTCGACGACGCCGCAACTGACACGGTCGGGTTAAGGAACCTCGAGGAAACATTACTTGCTAGTTCAATGCCGCCACAATCATCATCGACACTCCACCACGCAACTTTATAAAAGCCCTAATGTAGCGGAAACTACAACTCCATCTAAAAGATCGTCACCTCCCTGCAGTCCCACACCAGTGGAGCGGCGGAGGAGGAGAGGCGGTGACCTACCAATGAAAAAGGGGTGGCATGATGGAGCACCAAAAATGTAGCATCAACACTGTTTCATGGTTTTTTGGTCGTAGTACGTTGTAGCTTTGCACATGCTTTCCTGAGTGTAACACTATTTAATCCACAATTAACAGGTCGACTAGAAGTTATACTCCACCCTTCACCAAATACAATACATGTAGAAAAGCTCTCCATAGTTCCATAAATGGAGCAAAAAGAAGGGAGAGTAAAATACCTCAACAATCTATATATGTATAAGATCTACATTTATATTTTTAATTTAAGGAAAAGACTTTGTAATTAGGTGGCGAGAAATTTTCTATATAATTCTACTTAGAAGAACAAACCTCATAGATCATTTTGTTCCTTCTGAAGTTGAATAAAGTTCAGTTCGGGCGAACCATAGGTGTACAATCCTACCATCCAAAGGCTTGGGGCCTCTTTGTATAGATTTTCAAAGACAATTTTAGAGGATTCAAATCATTAGGAATCTTTCCATTATAGTTTGATTCATAGGATTGGATCCTTATAGGATTTCTTGCTAAAGATTCCTTTGCACTATATTTCATAGGAAATTCAACGTCCACTCAAATCTCTTCAAAGAATCCTTGGTTTTCCCTGTGACGCAATTAAAGAAACCAAAGTCCTATAAGATTTGTATGTGCATGACATACCAATCCCACATTCTTCCTATTCTCGCATTTTTAGAATACTAGGAATCAAATAGGCCCTCAAATTGCCTTAAACTTGAAATCTCAAAATTAGTTGTCAGTTTCTTCTTAAGAAAATAATTTACTTTTGGCACCTCGATGATTCCTCGAATTTATATTCTTTCCTTATAAACTCATAAGCTAGACAAATTTGACCCTTCAAAATTGCATATAGTTTGTTCTCTCAGACCATTGCAGGCTACGTTTGGATGACATGGTAGTGGTTTTGCATATTGGACAACACCATTCTCTAATACTCCATCCATCCGGAATTAGTTGTCGCTCAAATGGATGTATCTACCACTATAGGGAGTAGGAAACAAAACTTCTTGTTTCTCGATCGTTTTTCTCCCCACCCTCTAATAGGAGCATGGTGTCATCTGCATATTGCATATTGATGGTCCCATGTTCCTACTAATTGGAGGTCACACCTTTGATGGCTCAATTTTCATGAGCTTGTTGAACTAAATATGACAATGGTAAGCAGAAGGGGGTGCTAATGGGTCATCTTACCTCACTCCTTTATATGTAGTGAAATATGATCCCATAGCATTATTTACCTTAACACACACCCTCTCTCAACTATTATTCTCGTGATCAATTCAACCACCTGATCTAAAAACCCCTTGAGTTTTACAATTTTATATAGAAATGTCCAATCAATATTGTCACGCATGCTCCACTTTTTTATGCCTATCATGCAATACCTAATGCAATATCAGCACCCCTTCCATAAAATGTGTGCCCTATTCGAAAGTTTGTTTGGAGTGGTGAATAATGTGACACTCACACATCCTATTATAGCAGAGATCTCATTATAGTATTATCAGTCTCGTTAGTCAATAATTTGAGGCTAGCATTGAGTAAACAAATTAGCCTAAATTATTGTATTATGTCGGCTCCAGAGACTCTTTGGGACTAAAGTGATGGTACTATAATTAAGCCTTTTTGCATCGAGGTTCTCTATTATAGAAATCGTCAAAGAAATGCTTAAGAGTAAATTTAATGAGAAAACCATCTAGATCATGAGTTTTATTGATCATGATGAACAGCGAACAAGTTTTTTTTTAAGTACCATCTAGAGAATCCTCAGCCAGGAACATCTCATTAATATAATCTGAGGATCAGCGACATGATCGAAATGGAAATTAGCATAAATAGATGCAACCCTGAGACTAACCAAGCAAATCCATGTAAAAACTAGTAAGATGAGTCATCAAACTTTCGCATCCCTCAATGACATTATTTCCATCTTTCAAGGACAATATTTAGATTGCGCCTCATTCTTCCGCTAGGTTTACTCATGTAATATTTAGAATTTGCAGTCCTCAAACTCCTTTTTCTTTAGCCCTCTTGCATCCACTCGATATCATCCATTTCTTTAGCCCTTTCCCTCCAATGAATAACTAGCTCCCCCACTCCTCCTTGGTTATTTCTTTCTTATTCTTATCTTAATGCTCCTGTTCCAGTCCATCTCAGCTAGCACTGGTCCTGCCACTGCCTAGCTATTTGCCAAGATCTGGTTGTGATGTAGACACATCACACATGTGAAGCCCTAGTCCCTAGTCCCTAGTTCGGAAATGTGAAAAGGGATCCAGAAGAAAGGGGACTTGCAAGTAGCCATCTATTCCATGTGGGCAAGATATCACTTAAATAGTGCGAATTAACCTCAGATTATTGTCCCGCAGTTTTTTCCTGTTTCGTGTAAATTAGCCTCGGAGCTCGTAGTAGAATAGTAGTACAGTCTAATGGCATGGCACTGGCAGTGGCCGCTGGCTTAGCTATAAATATGTGAAGCCAAGCTGCTGCTGTTACCACGAGTTCACGATGCAGCGAGGAGTGGCTGCATCTGCATGTAGTACAACTGAGTGCACCACCACACCGCTACCACCACAGGCGCAACCAATGGCGGCTGAGGCGGCCATGGATGGGAAGAAGGGCAAGAAGAAGGGCGGCCTCAGAACAATGCCCTTCATCTTTGGTGAGCAGATTTTATATAGTCACTTGCAAATTAATTCGAATTCGACTGCTTGCTTGAGGTGTGTGTTGGCTCGCGCGCTGCAGCCAACGAGGTGGCGGAGAAGCTGGCCGTGGTGGGCTTCTCGACGAACATGCTGACCTACCTCACCCAGCAGATGCACATGCCGCTGGCCAAGGCGGCCACCACCCTCACCAACTTCGGCGGCACCTCCGCCATGACCCCGCTCATCGGCGCCTACCTCGCCGACGCCTGCATCGGCCGCTTCTGGACCATCGCCGGCGCCTCCGTCGTCTACCAATTCGTGCGTACACGCCACACACATACACTTGTTTCGCACGTAGACGACGGTACTACCCATATGAAGCAGAGCTGAACTGTACGTGACGCTGGTGCTTTCTTCTTGCATGACAGGGGATGGCCCTCCTGACGGTGTCGGCTGCGCTGCCGCAGTTCCGGCCGGCGCCGTGCAAGGCCGCGGAGGCGGCGGGGGGCGGCAGCGGCGCGTGCGAGCAGGCGCTGCCGTGGCAGCTCGCCGTGCTCTACGTGTCGCTGTTCCTGAACGCGGTGGGCGCCGGCGGGTACCGGCCGTGCATCGTGGCGTTCGGGGCGGACCAGTTCGACGAGTCGCAGACGGCGGAGCGCGCGCGGACGTGGGGCTTCTTCAACTGGTACTACTTCTGCAACGGCGCGTCGCAGCTGGTGGCCGTGACGGCGGTGGTGTACGTGCAGGACAACGTGGGGTGGGGCTGGGGCCTCGGCGTGCCGGCCTTCTGCATGGGCGTCTCCGTCGTCGCCTTCGTCGGCGGGTACCCGATGTACCGCCGGCTGGACCCGTCGGGCAGCCCGTTCACGCGGCTGGCGCAGGTGGCCGTCGCGGCCGTCCGGAAGCGCCGCGTCCCCAGGGCGGACGACCCCGGGAGGCTGTACGAGAACGACGAGATGGACGCCCCCATCTCCATGTACGGCAAGCTCGTGCACACACCCCAGCTCAGGTACGTGCGTGCCCTCTCCTTACTAAAATACTGCCTCCCCCAATTACTTGTCTCACATTTGCCGTATCTAGACACGTTTTTAGGACATAGGTAACACTCCCTCTGTAAACAAATATAAAAACGATTAGATCACTAAAGTAGTGATGTAAACGCTTTTATATTTCTTTACCGAGGGAGTACTTACTAGAGAAACCACCTCCAGCACAGTAAGCTTTATAAAGTTCAGCCTTCCATCGAAAAGGAATAAAATCCGCATCGTATGATCACAAATCAGAGTGTGTAATCCCCGTGAGGCCGTGAACATTACAACTTTACAAGTCAGCAACGACGATAAGATACTTCGAGTACTAGAGGCTACCAGCGTACCAGCTATATATGTATGTAGCCAGCCAATTTAGATGGGCCAAGATCATTTATGAACAAGAGGACGTAGGAGATTAGAAGGCGATGTCAGCAAATGAGGCCAAAAACGAGCATACTCCTCCTGAGCTGGAGCGCTCTAGCTGTGCTGAAGATGGAACGATAGCCGCCGCTGGACTGGATCTCAGCGCCGCGGTTCCGGTTTCAGCTCTGTTCTAGTTCTAGCTCAAAACAAGTTGTGTTCGACTCATGTTTCCCACGCCTGTACCGAAAACCCACCCTACTACTTTGAGCTGGATTTCGGCAAAGCACAAAATATATCTGATTACTAACCAAGATGAGCAGATAACTAATGACTCGTTCACCACACGCTCGAAATAGTACAGTTTATAGATTAACAGCAGCAATTTGTTTCCGATTAGTACACTTCTTCTTTTCAGTGGCCTGCCCATGAAATGCGACACGCATACCTCTCTACTAATCTTAGCTAACTTTACCTCCGGTTAACACTGTACAACGTCCAGTGTTTCAATCTTCAAGTCCCTCGATGACCTGTCTGATAAAAGCTTTGATACCCGCTTCGTCGATGATCCCAACGTCACCCACACTATATTCACCAACTGCAGCCAGCAATTCTTTGCTTCTCCTTTCAGATCATCATTAGGAGCTGTTGAAAACCAAAATTGTGGCAGTAAACCAAGCTTTGTTCCCAAAAAATCGAGTGGTTCCAGTGGTGCCAAGCCCGCTAAAAAGATGGGAACAGCAACAATTATTGTTGTTCTCATGAACTCATGAGATGAAGAAAAGAGTGATGCTCAAAACTAATCGACCTGTTTCTCTGCTCCACCGTGCAGCTTCTTTGATCGAGCCGCCATTATCACTGACGGCGACCTGCCCACGACGGACGCCTCTTCCAGCAAGCAACCGCTGAACCTGTGGCGGCTGAGCACGGTGCACCGCGTGGAGGAGCTCAAGTCGGTGGTGCGCATGGGCCCGATCTGGGCGGCGGGCATCCTGGTGATCACGGCGTCGTCGCAGCAGCACACCTTCTCCCTGCAGCAGGCGAGTACCATGGACCGCCGCATCGCTCCGCACTCGTCCTTCAAGATCCCCGCGGGCTCCATGACCGTCTTCACCATGCTCGCCATGCTGGTCACCCTCTTCGTCTATGACCGTGCGCTCGTCCCGCTGGCCCGCCGCCGCACGGGCCTGGACCGTGGCATCTCCTTCCTCCACCGCATGGGCGTCGGGTTCACCATCTCCGTGGCGGCCTCTCTCGTCGCGGGCTTCATCGAGCGCCACCGCAGGGAGGCCGCCGTGGCCGGGGGAACCACCGACGCTGGGACGGCCCCGCTGTCCGTGTACTGGCTGGTGCCACAGTACGCACTTCATGGGGTGGCCGAAGCGTTCAACTCGGTGGGGCACCTGGAGTTCATGTATGACCAGGCGCCAGAGAGCATGCGCAGCACGGCGACCGCGCTCTTCTGGCTGTCCATCTCCCTGGGCAGCTACGTCAGCACGCTGCTCATCACCATCGTGCACCGGTGGAGCGCTGGCCCAGACGGGTCCAACTGGCTCCCGGACAACATCAACCGCGGCAAGCTGGACTACTTCTACTGGGTCGTGACGCTTCTGCAGGTCATGAACCTGGTGTACTACCTGATATGTGCTAGGCAGTACACGTACAAGCCCGTGCAGCACTACAAGGAAGAGGAGGGGGAGGACAAGTCCATGGTGGAGCTGCAACAGAAGGTTTGAGCGAGTAACACTATGCAATGTAGTGTGATGGATATCAGTATATGCAGGTACTGGCCTAGCTAGCTAGGTAGACAGATCTGTGAAGATGGTGGTGAATGTATATGTCATTCAGGGTTTGTATGGAGATCAGGAACAGAGAAATGTATCTAGTTCACTAGCAAGTTGCCAAGTTGAGCGAGTAACACTATGCAATGTAGTGTGATGTATATCAGTATATGGCTATATGCAGGCACTGGCCTAGCTAGCTAGAAGAAGGTAGACAGATCTGCAAAGATGGAGGTGAATGTATTAAGTCATTCAAGGTTCGTATGGAGATCAGGAACAGAGAAATGTATCTAGTTCACTAGCAAGTTGCCAAGTTGAGCGAGTAACACTATGCAATTTAGTGTGATGTATATCAGTATGTGGCTATATGCAGGCACTGGCCTAGCTAGCTAGAAGAAGGTAGACAGATCTGCGAAGATGGAGGTGAATGTATATGCCATTCAAAGGTTTATATGGAGATCAGGAACAGAGAAATGTATCTAGTTCACTAGTAAGTTGAGCTAATATCAGGTTTCTACGAATGTGTAACTCTGCTCGTTATGTTCGTAGTTGATCGCGGTTATTGGAAGTGTTTGATGGTAAATTTATGTCGTGAATTTGTCAATGACCGAAACAATTTGATCTTGGTACCATAGTTCTAAATCAAAATTCAGCAGTGCTATATTATTCAAGAACTATACCGAGTACAATACATAGCAACACAGTCTTGGACATGACCTTTGATCCTAATTGCCACCATGTGGACTGATCGAATAAAGCCATTGTTGTGCGCATTGACCACAATAGTTCTCTTATAACAGTTTGCCTAAGAAATGCAGTAGTGCAGATGCTGCAGAACAAGAGGTCAGATATGGAATTAGGTTGGTGGCACTAACCATCGGCAGTTGAGCACAAGCCGTGCAGAACCCGCTGGCTGTGGTCGATCGAACGCCGGGGTCACCCGATCAGACGGTGAGCTTGATTTCGAAGCCGAGGGAGGGGTGGATGTGGTCGGCTGGGGATGTGACGACGGCGGTGACGGCGGCGGCAGGAGGGCCGACGGGGAGGCGGCGGATGACCATCTCGTCGACCTTAGCAGGGTCGCCGGAGAGGAGGGCCTCCACGGTGCCGTCGCGGCGGTTGTTGCGGACCCAGCCGGCGAGGCCGAGGGACTCCGCCGTCTCGGCCGTCCAGTCGCGGAAGCCCACGCCCTGGACCCGGCCCTTGACCACCACGTGGACCGCCTTGTTCGCGGGAGGTTGGTCGGAGGAAGGAGACGAGGCGGCGGCAGCGGCGGAGGTGGCCATGGCGTCAGCGGGGAAGGGCGAGGCAGCGGTAGGCGGCGATAGAGACGTGACAGGTGGGACAACTGGGGGCGGAGGAATCTTGTGTTCGTCGGGCCTCTAAAGTCGAAGTAGCTTTTCGCCCAAAAGCTTTGGGAAAAGGGTTCCAACTTTTGACATTTGATCGGAAGCAGCTAACCAAGTGATATCTCTTAGATCACCCTAAAGAACTTTTTTAATGGCTCCTTTTTAAAACTACACAAATAATTTTTTACATTGTATTTTTTTTCAAATTCACGAACATTTTGGGAATGCCTGAACATTTTTCAAAATGTCACGTACATTTTATGAATGGTACGAAACATTATTTTGATCATGTAAAAATTTTTAGGACATGTAATAACATTTTTATTCAGTTTTTTTTCATTTCCTCCTTTTATATATATATATATATATATATATATATATATATATATACTTATTTTTTCAGCACACATTGTAGCATTTTTAGTATACATGAAGCATTTATTTATACATGTTGAATATTTTTAAATACATGATTAACAAATTTTAAAATTACATGTTTTGAATATACTGCATTTATCTTAGTGTCAAAAAAGTCTTACATTTTGAGACGGATGGAGTATTTCTTAATATGTGCTAAACATTTTTCAGATACACCAATTTTTGGATGATATAATCATTTTTTTAACTGCACAATCATTTTTTTTTACATTTGTGTCAACATTTTATAAAAGTAGTACGAACATATTTTTGAAGCGCATGTGTATTTTTTAACTGCAACCTACGTTTTTCAATGATTTGAAACATTTTATTTGAAATATACGGACATTTTTTACATTGCATAGATTTTTTTAAAAAAATTCACATACTCTTTTTAAGCATGTGAACATTTTTTATATGTCACATTTTTTAATGCAAACAACACTTTTCTATACTACGCTAACATGTTTTTCAATTCACCATTTTATAGAAATGTAAGTATATTATTTTTTTGGAATACATGTATTTAAAACATTTTTGAAAATACAAACAAAAGAAAAAAGAAAATGTAAAGAATGAAAAATGAAAAAACAGAGAGAAAAAAAACTGCGTGCAGGAAGCTACTTGGCCGACCCAGTAATAGCAACGAGAGGACAGTGCTTGAGACCAGAGCTCCTTCGGGGTCTCTGTAAGCGACACATATCCTCACCCTTTTTTTTTAGCATCAGTACGGACACAAGCGCTCATACATACGCGCATACACTCATCCCTATGAACGCACACACGTACACCCTACCCCTATGAGCACCTCCGAGAGACTGAGCCGGCATATCATCTTGAGATTTACGAAGCCACCATAGGCGCCTCGTCGTCGACGGGAACGTCTCCTCCCATTGAAAGCGCATCGCCGGAAAATCCTGAAATAAATTCAGGAATAATGCGAGCACCAGGATTTGAACTCTGGTGGGTTTGGGATACCACTGTCCACCTAACCATCTCAACGACAGGTTGATTCGCACATATCCTCACCCTTGATTGCTCGGCCAAAGAAATTCTTTTTATCATGCCTAAAGCTATGCCCAGTGAAGATATGCATTTGTTTCCCCATTCTTTGTTTTGTCGCCCAAAAAAGAAAGCAAAAATCCGTTTGTCTGGTGTCTTCTGTATCTAAATAGCTAACTTCCACTAATCCATTTCTCTCAACATGCAAGCATGTCACCTCAGCATGCAATATACATGAGCAAAGGTCCATCCCAACATGCAACTATGCATAAAGAAAAAAAAACACATCAACATGTGAACGTGCATGGTAGTTTATACTCTATTAATAAATATTTTTTAACTATACAATTATCAAACACGATAAATAATATGTATTTTCAGCTTTTGTTCTCATATTACTTCTTCAAATATCCATGTTCCATACTATCAAATATCATTAAAATATGTTACAAATTATTCATGCAACAACGTGTAGGGTATCATCTAATATGTTTCCAATGTCGTCACGCAATCAAGAGCATTGCTTTTACTGCGGGCCTTACAAGGGAGGGAATCAGAGAAATCATCGGGCTATTTTTCCAGAAACATAGTATGAATAGACGCAGACGTTCATGTACACACACGCACACTCAACCATGTAAAGCACCTTCAGGAGACGGAGTTGACGCATCTTGAGATTGACAAAATCATCAGAAACGCCTCGTAGTTGAGGGGCACGCCATACCACTAAAAGAGTAATGTCGGTAGGCCTGGAATAAACCCTGAAAAATGTGACAACTCTGTGCCAAATCTATGACTCAAACCTGGTTGCGTTAGTCCCACGACAAAAAGGATTCTAGCCATCTGAGCTATGCTCGGTTCGCTCACTGCGCTATATTGCGTACACAATATAGTTTCCACAGAGTGTGTTAACGTTTTTGTCGAGTTAACCAACCCAACTGAGCTTATAACGCATCGAATCAAGCTGAGGTTTTTGCTCGCTGGAATTATCAAGCTTAGCAAGTTACAAGGTAGTGAGTTCAATCTAAACGATTCAAGTTGGCTCGTTACAGTCATGGATGCAAATGTTTCATAAATCTTGAACAAGTTTTTTTGTTCACATGGATGCTTGTGAAGAATATGCTAGTGCGATAAATGAATTAGATTAGACACGAGTATTGCGATTTGTAGAAACATGATACAACTTTTTGTCATCCCATTTGTTTAAGAGAGTATGACTAGCATTTCTTGAACGTAGCCAAGTTACAAAGAAATTACAGTATGGAAAAGAGTATCATAGGCATTCCTCAAGCACGAACGGTCTATAAAAAGACCAAATCACAAACCATATCACATTATGAACCTTTCTGGCATCTCTTATCTTATTACAAAATGCCCGGGTTGTGATGACATAAGCCATGTCACCGGGAAGATGTATATGATAGACTTTCTAAATCGTCTGTGATGGCACATTCTTAAGTAGTGGCATATCCTTTGTGGCAGTCCTCAAGCATCAGTGAAGAGGATGATCTGCACTAGAGACAAGAGTAAATAACCTCATCTTGCATCGTACTATAATGTAAGAGCGCAATTAATTGTTGATATTTGTTTTTCTTATTACGTTGGTTTGTTTGAGAGATGTTTAAGCTGATGATATGAAATTGGATTCTAATTTTTTGCGTATGAATAAAATTATTTTGTAAATGTGAGCAACTATTGGTTAAACAGTTGGTAGTTGTAGAAAAAAAATGGAGAATACATATTCAATGTACATAAGAACATTTCAACAAAATACCACACAACAAATGAATGACACCTACAAACTAAGTTTTCAGATGCTTAAGAAAGCCATGCTGCAGAAGCTAGCCCATCCAATTTATCTTACACATCTTGCTTAATGATAACAAAAAAATAGAATAAAACAATCCAAAAAACTATCGATGGTCGAGTGGGGCACTCAGCAGAATGTTTTTTAGCAATGGATGGTTTCAATTTTGTACATTTGTTGCCTGTGATCTTCTTCATGAAAGCATAGACAAGTTAACTTTATTTCTGCACATCTAGCGGGTATCGATGGATGCACCTAGCCCATGGCCCATGGTCACCGTGAGATGTATGGATGCACACCCACACCGCGGAGTTGCATTCATACCCAGCTCCGAAACCAATCATCCAGACCCTATTACCTTTTAGCATTCGACCCTTAGCTTCTATGTATCCCAACTCATACCACACAGATGCACTTGACTGATTTCCGAATTGATGCAATGTCATCCATGAAGGCTCAACATGCTCATATGATAGATTAAGTCCACGTTGTACCGAGCTGATCACCACTGGTCCACCGACGTGGATGCAGAAGTGCTCGAACGCTGTATGGAAATTGGGAATGTAAGGCCTTATCCTCCTCCCAAGGAGCACCTTCCTCGCCAAGGAGACAAGAAGAAACTTGATCAGCTCTGATGTAGGCAAGACAAGTGGCCCCATGGCCGTGATGTTGGCCTTGAGAGCGTCTCCAGCAATAGCCATGAGGTTCTTTGACAGATTGGCGCCCTTGATTCCCTCGTCATCTTCCTCCTGGTACACGCAGCGGTAGGCATTGTCGTCACTAGCAGTGATCGTCCGCACAACCTGTGTTAGGCGGAACCTGGCTTTGGACCTAGAACTCGATAACAGCATGGCCGTGAAGGGTAACGCAGCAGAAAACAAAAAAATTCTGACCTACGCACCAGCCCAGGACCACTATGGAGACTGCATACAAGGTTTGATCTTTTTCGTTACCGACTCGTAGCGCAGCGGGAAGTAGAGTCGATGACGATCGGCGGTGCAGATCCCCGCAGCTAGTATTTACAACCTCCCAACCGCGAGGATGTATACCCTCATCTGCTCCTCAGACAGCCCTCCGGGAGGCGGTCGAACAGTCCCCCGGACGGTGTCGCGGACAGCCCTTCGGGAGGACCTTTGAAACTCGAACGGTCAATCGGACAGCCCTTCGGGAGGACCTTCGAAACTCGAACGGTCAATCGGACAGCCCTTCGGGAGGACCTTCGAAACTCGGACGGTCACACGGACAGCCCTTCGGGAGGCACTCACGAACTAAGACCGAAACTACGATCTCTCTACAGAGTTGCACACATACGGTGTCATCTATCCGGCAGGGCTTCGCCGTCCAGAACTAGTTCCCACCGGAACCCAGACAGCCTTTCGGCTCTACGAAACTATTTCGCTGGGAGGGAGAGAGAAGCCAGATCATGCATGGCACTTGTATGTGAGAAGGGATGATCCTTTAGGCAGCCCCCTCCACCCCTATTTATAGGCCAAGCCTAAGGGTGGCTTCTCCAAGAAGCCAAGGGGGGAAATACCAAAAAGGCACTCAAGGTGGCTTCTCCAAGAAGCCAAGCAAAAAGCACTTTCACTATTCATGACGACATTTTCCAGCGTCCGTTCGAACTGAAAATATTTATGTGGGCTCAAAACATTTCCAGTACCCACTAAAATAATTTGCAACGCATTCCGAAACAATTTCGGTTTAGTGATTTTCATCCGCGAAAAGCAAACAAGAATGCGTTTTCACTATTCATGAAGACAATTTTTCGCGTCCACTAAATCCGAAAATATTTCTGTGGGTCTTAGAATAATTCCAGTACCCACTAAAATGATTTTGGATTCGTTCTGAAACAATTTCAGATTAGTGAATTTCATCTACGAAAAACAGCCAAAGCGGTACCGGCAGCTCCGAAACATTTTCGGTTTTTATTTCTGAAAATTCCAAAAAGTTTCCAGAATGATTCTGGCACCCTCCAAGAATTATCAGTCATGTGCCGAAACCATTTTGACTTAATGGCATACCCCGAAACAACTTTTTCGGTTTCACCGAAACTCATCCGGTGACCTCTCTGCGGTACGATTCCGCTGTCCGAAACTTTTCGGTGTCCGAAACTTTTTCGGTGATTTTCTCTCAGACTCCCTGTCTAGTATTCAGCAGATAGATGACCCTTAAGCGTGTGACCCTATAGGTTCGGTGAAGTATAGACATGACCCGGAACCCCTTCCGATCAATGATCAACATCGGAGCCGTGGACACCCATATTGACCCCTATACCCACACGAATAAATATTCGAGTGAACCTCCAGTTGCCGTGTGCTATTCCTGTTGCTTCGCGATATGTTACAAATACCCGAGGTGAGACATGTTGGCATTCCCGTGGATCAACAACTTGTCCACTATGCTAGTTACCTCGTTACCGGTTTTGTTCTCTTTTCTCGTTTCGTGTTCCGGCATCCCCATGATCAAATCACAAAGTGTCTGGCCAGACGATGATGGACACCGTAACACCGAGAGGGCCCGAGTATATCTCTCCATCGTCGGAGGAGCAAATCCCAATCTCGAGCTATCAAGTTACTTAACATACTTTCCCATGAACCCGTAAGCCGCCGTAATAGCCATCCAGTTACGGATGACATTTAACAAACCCCAAAGTTAATGAAGCAAGCATGAAGAAACTCGATACTCTCATGGTCTAAGGAATTATGCAAACATTAACTATCTCTGTGTTATAAATCATTAACTTGTGACGAATGTATCTCATAGCATAACATCAATTCGGGTCGATTCAACACAAATGTCCTTCCTGACATTGTGCCCTCAAAGTTGCTTGGCATAGACATGCCCATGATTGGGAAAACATAATCATCATGCAACACTTGAGCTAGTCTTAGAGGCACGACTAGGAATACATTTTACCGTTTATTATTCCACACGTGCATATGGGTTCTCCCCAGGGCCTTTATGGATATACGGGCTTGGGAACCACAGCAGTTATAGCATGGAACATAAACATAATTATGAACAGGGAGATAATCAATAATATTTATTATTGCCTCTAGGGCATATCTCCTACAGACTCCCACTTGCACTAGAGACAATAATCTAGCTTATGCTAATGCACTTCACACCTATGGCACAGCGGTGTAGATATGCTTCGCTTGTGGTATAGCCTGATGTCCAATGGATCTGACGACTTCAGCTCCGTGTGTATCTATGCATGTCCTCGCGTTTTCACGTTTTCACAAAATTCATATTTTGTGTGGACTTGGCTTTGTATGTATGTGAATCACAGGTCGAACCTGGATTCCTCAGACTGAGTTATGGAGCAACTATCTGCAGTAGTGTCCCATTGTCAAAAGCCATCTTGGAACCATACTAAGTTCATGAATGAACTATATGATTCAACATCTTCTTTGTCGCTTCTAAAGCGTCAACATACTTAGCCCTTGTTATAGAATTCGCCACAGTAACTAGTTTGAACAAATTCCAACTAACTGTGCCACCACATTGTGTGTTACACAAAACCCTTAATTTAAATCGAAAATCGCATGGAGAAAAGATGAAGACTGTATCGATGTAACATTTCACAACGAACTCTTCATGATCTCTACTTGCGAGAAAACCATGTCATCAGTACTTACTCTAGTACTCTGTGACATCTTTCACTGTTGTCCCATGATCAGTAATTTGATCACTTTGGTATCCATACTCGCAACACCTTGGGAGTATCGGACATATCTGGTTGTTTTACATACCATGGAATACATGATTAATCCAAACACAAGAGTGTGTGGAATCTCCATCATGTATTTTACTCATCAGTGTTTTGGGACACCGAGTCTTGCAAAAACTCTTTCCATGTGACTTCGGCAAGAATCACTCCTTGGCGTTTTAAATGCTAAAAGGTTTTAGCATCTTGTCAATATGTATTCATTGCTTAGCCCCATTAGGTAATCTATCTCCATAGATCATCATGCCTAATATTGAGGCTATTTAGCCTAAGCACTTCATCGAAAAACTATTTTCAAATGAAGTCCTAATTCGTGTCAAGAAATTTATTTCCAATTACCAATGTGCCAAGCACATAAGGTTTTTAGAAATATTATTACGCTCCCACTTATTTTCTTGAATTACAAGCATCTTCGTTACCCATTGATGAAGTCAAAACCCCTTTGACCATTTCATCAAAACACGAAGATTCCAACTCCATTTTGCTCTCTTCTGTCCATTGCTGGAACTCTGAAGTTTGCATACCTACTAGCATCCTCTGGATCGACAAATTACTTTGGACTGTATCATATACAAGTCCTAGCTTTCATTTCCATCAGATGGAAATCCTTTTATCATCCATGTTTCATATCTCATGATTGAAATATGTATTAATTGCTAGTTCAACCCGAACCGACTTTAAGCATCGCTACGATGAAAACAACCTCATCGTAGTCAACTCTTGAACTTGTTATTTGAACAAGTCGAGCTTTATGGATAAAACATTTTTATCCGTATCAGTTTTAAGTTCCATAAATATTCGTTAGACTCTAAGTCTTCCGAAAGGTGTATCGAGGTTTAAATCTTGAATCACTTATATGGAAACTAACTCGGGTTGTATTGGCATTTAGCCAATTCTGGAGTCAAGGCCCATCAACGCTTCCTTGTGTATCGTAGGTATAATGTTGTCTAACAACAATATCTCGTTTGCGCACCTGAGAGGTTTGCACGAGCCTTGCCTACGTGGTTCAGCTGCAAGTTCGACCGAAGTTCATACATTTTATTGTAGAGACTTCCGTATCAGTCGCAGTAGGAAACTCTAGAATTACTTCCAAGGTCTCTTTCCTTTGATCTGATGATGTAGGTACTGTTTATCTCGTCGAGTTGCACTATTCTCCCACTCACCTTTTTGAAAGAACCATTCTCTTTAAAAGCACACCGTTTCGCGGCAAAACTATTTGCCTCGGTATAGTGAGGGAGGAATACCCAACATTTTGGTATAACCTACAAAGTAGCACTTGTCTGATTTGGAATAGGTTTGTAACCTTTTACACAAGCCCCATATTCCAAATGTTAAGAAAAGATATAACATGGTTGGGCGTACCATACCATGGCTTCATTTCAACTGACCCAATGTAGCTCTTTTCAGTGTAAAAGCCGCAGTCTCTAAAGCATCACTTTAAAAAGGATAATGGCAAATTTATTTATGTCATCTTTGACCTTACCATGTCATAAATGGTTTGGTTACATCTCCACAGACTTTCCACTTGCAGTGGTGTTCCGGGAGGTGCAAGTTATGAAATCCCTTTCACAACTCATCGGACATTCGCTAAACATGTAACTCAAATATTCCTTTGTGCAATCAAATTGCAGAAACATAATTTTCTTGTTACAATAACTTCTACTTCATTTTTGAGAACCTTTCAAATGATTTCAAAAGATCCAGACTTACGTCTTATCAAGTAAATATCCATATATCTACTTGAGTCATTTCTGAAGATAAATAAATCCACCACTAACAACACTTATCGGACTACACACATCAAATGTATGATCACTAATAAGTTTGTTGTTCGTTCCTTATGGCCTGTGAACGGTATTTTAGTCACTTCACTTTTCGGAGGAAAGTTGCAAGTGTCAGATGATTCAAAATCAAAAAGACTTCAAAATCCATCATAATGGAATTTTCCATGCGGGTTTCTCCAATGTGACCAAATGTAGTGCCACACTTGTGTGGTATTCTTTTAGTCTTGCGACATTTAGCGTCAGTGTTATGGATGTATCATATTACCATCAATATTCATAACATACGTCCCATCGATGATTGAAGTATGGCCCTTATGTTATTCATAATACTTAACAACAATTGTTGTTTTTATGAACAACTCTTTTGCAACAAACATTGTGCAATGGGCTAGAGTGTATGAAACTCTAAAATGAATTATGAAAGTAAACCCAGAGGTATTGTATTATTATCAATATTCATAACATACATCTCATTCATAATGAAAGTATGGCCCTTGTGTTATTCATAACATCGAACATAAAAAGTTCTCTTATGAACAACCTTCTTGCAAGATACCTTATGCAATGGGCTAGAGTTTGTAAAACTCTAAATGAATTATGAAAATAAATACAGACGGCAATACACCGATGGAAGGTATAGTAACATTTACTATGTTCCCTGTGTATACCTTAACCTCATTTCTAGCTAGTCTTTCAGGCCATAGTAGTTCTTACATCGAGTTGCACCAGAATGCAATCGAGCGGGCATTTTTGTGATGAACTCACAATACCCAAGAATTAGTGATTAACATGTTTAACCATAATTCGCAAGAACTATATCTTTGACCAGCCTTCTATACATCAAAAACTTGTATGACATTCATACATGAGCTGGATATTCCAGTCTTCTTTCCTTTTGCCTTTATACTTCTAACAGTTTAACTTTTAGTATTTCTCCTACTCTCAGAAGAAGCACCCAACTTAAGAGTGACATTAGCCCCGGACTTCCTAGGCGTGTAAGTCATACTAACACCCTTTGGACACTTCCTTTCTCTTTAAGTTGTTGTTTTATTCATCTTTCATTATATGACAGGCGTTCTTCTGGATCCCTTTCCCAACAGTCAAATGCATAGTAAACACTTTTACTAATACTTGCAAACAAACATTGCTTTGTATTTATCTGAAAACAATTTTCAGTTCCATGAATATCATATAACTATCCCAACATTTGAAGTTTGGGTTTCATGGAAGCAAACATATTCCACTTGACCATAACAGAATTCTAGCTTTTGGATCGAAGGACAAGAGTCGCATGATCCATAGCATTAGTGGGATAATACCGAAAGCATGCGATAGGACAAAGTCCTTCTCGGCACTCTTGAGGAGGATCCTCACATTACGTTACCAACCGTAAAGTTTTAACCAGATATTTAACAGCTATTCAATTTTAATAGGGAAGGTGGAAATGCGAGCCATTATTCTATAACTATTATGCAAACCACACTTAGACAGTGTTCATAATTAATTGCATTGAGAATTAAACATGTTAATTCAACAGTGCGCTCCCACTCAAATCAATATCTCTCAAAATTGATTGTGAGTGATACAAGACCCACATTTCAATTGTTCGCCATTGGTGTAACACCACTGATGACGAAAAATCTCAACCGGTAGGCCAACTTGCCAATCACATCTCTATGTGACTCTTGTTCATCTTTCGATGCGTGTGTTCTGAGCTCATGACGGTCATGCCTGAACGTCAAGACAACCAAGTGATCTCGCTGCGAGGTCTTAACTCACCCGCCTCACACTTCTCTAATCGTTTGTACCCGTGTGACACGGCGCACCCCGAAAAGATAGGTGCTGTGACGGTGCTACACTTGGGAGAACACTAACTACTTGGTATTTTAAGTGAGAGATCACCCTAATAAAAGCGACTACCGCGCAATCAAGAAGGGTACATCATAAGGGATAAACATCTCAGGCAATTCATAATAGCATGATATGGTATAGCCCTTTCTGACGGAGAAGTCTTTCATTTCTTCGTCTTCGGCATTCGCGTCGGTGTTCACCTTCGCGAAGATTGCCACCACCTTGTCGATGCACCAGATAATATTGCTATCTTCATAGCGTATAAAATTAATGCATTACTTAAGGTTGGCACGCAGGTCATTAAAGTGCAATCATATGGCTCCAGCCATCATGCCGAATCATGACACGCAGGTCATGTTAATCAAACTACATCATATAGTCATCTCATACATAATCAAATTAGTATGAGCACTGCTATACCACATCACATGCACATCCTGCAAAACCAAGTTAGACGCCTCTAATCGGTTTATGCAAAATTTATTTTACGTGGCTTCTAAGGTTTTGACTTAAACCGCAGCGACCAACGTTTTATCATCAAGTATGATTATTCAAGTTGCTAGATTAACATCTCGGGGTGTATGAAACACGAGATAATTAAATCTCGAGCCCCATACTAAACTTCGTCATACGCATGACCCCCGTGCAGATAATATCTGCAATGCCCTTTCATCTGCGAATTTCATCTTTCTTTTGACTACGGCAGAACCCAAAGAACTGATAGCACTTCCATGATCAATCAGGATCACGGATTGCCAGAACTTTGTCAAATTCCACCATGCTGTCTCGAGATTGAGCAAACGCAAATTCTAGGGAAGCAACAAGAACGTTTGGTAACAAATTTCATCTGTCACCCGCATAAATAATTTTCAGCAATAGATCTCATCTACTCCCTAATTATATTATGCAATACCCATACATCTCCATGTATTCTAGATCGAAACCTGCATCTACGCATAGCACGGCTCTTGATGCCACTTAAGGGTAACGCAGTAGAAAACAAAAAAATTCTGACCTACGCACCAGCCCAGGACCACTATGGAGACTGCATACAAGGTTTGATCTTTTTCGTTACCGACTCGTAGCGCAGCGGGAAGTAGAGTCGATGACGATCGGCGGTGCAGATCCCCGCAGCTAGGATTTACAACCTCCCAACCGCGAGGATGTATACCCTCATCTGCTCCTCAGACAGCCCTCCGGGAGGCGGTCGAACAGTCCCCCGGACGGTGTCGCGGACAGCCCTTCGGGAGGACCTTCGAAACTCGAACTGTCAATCGGACAGCCCTTCGAGAGGACCTTCGAAACTCGAACGGTCAATCGGACAGCCCTTCGGGAGGACCTTCGAAACTCGGACGGTCACACGGACAGCCCTTCGGGAGGCACTCACGAACTAAGACCGAAACTACGATCTCTCTACAGAGTTGCACACATACGGTGTCATCTATCCGGCAGGGCTTCGCCGTCCAGAACTAGTTCCCACCGGAACCCAGACAGCCTTTCGGCTCTACGAAACTATTTCGCTGGGAGGGAGAGAGAAGCCAGATCATGCATGGCACTTGTATGTGAGAAGGGATGATCCTTTAGGCAGCCCCCTCCACCCCTATTTATAGGCCAAGCCCAAGGGTGGCTTCTCCAAGAAGCCAAGGGGGGAAATACCAAAAAGGCACTCAAGGTGGCTTCTCCAAGAAGCCAAGCAAAAAGCACTTTCACTATTCATGACGACATTTTTCAGCGTCCGTTCGAACTGAAAATATTTATGTGGGCTCAGAACATTTCCAATACCCACTAAAATAATTTTCAACGCATTCCGAAACAATTTCGGTTTAGTGATTTTCATCCGCGAAAAGCAAACAAGAATGTGTTTTCACTATTCATGAAGACAATTTTTCGCGTCCACTAAATCCGAAAATATTTCTGTGGGTCTTAGAATAATTCCAGTACCCACTAAAATGATTTTGGATTCGTTCTGAAACAATTTCAGATTAGTGAATTTCATCTGCGAAAAACAGCCAAAGCGGTACCGGCAGCTCTGAAACATTTTCGGTTTTTATTTCTGAAAATTCCAAAAAGTTTCCAGAATGATTCTGGCACCCTCCAAGAATTATCAGGCATGTGCCGAAACCATTTTGACTTAATGGCATACCCCGAAACAACTTTTTCGGTTTCACCGAAACTCATCCGGTGACCTCTCTGCGGTACGATTCCGCTGTCCGAAACTTTTCGGTGTCCGAAACTTTTTCGGTGATTTTCTCTCAGACTCCCTGTCTAGTATTCAGCAGATAGATGACCCTTAAGCGTGTGACCCTATAGGTTCGGTGAAGTATAGACATGACCTGGAACCCCTTCCGATCAATGATCAACATCGGAGCCGTGGACACCCATATTGACCCCTATACCCACACGAATAAATATTCGAGTGAACCTCCAGTTGCCGTGTGCTATTCCTGTTGCTTCGCGATATGTTACAAATACCCGAGGTGAGACATGTTGGCATTCCCGTGGATCAACAACTTGTCCACTATGCTAGTTACCTCGTTACCGGTTTTGTTCTCTTTTCTCGTTTCGTGTTCCGGCATCCCCATGATCAAATCATAAAGTGTCTGGCCAGACGATGATGGACACCGTAACACCGAGAGGGCCCGAGTATATCTCTCCATCGTCGGAGGAGCAAATCCCAATCTCGAGCTATCAAGTTACTTAACATACTTTCCCATGAACCCGTAAGCCGCCGTAATAGCCATCCAGTTACGGATGACATTTAACAAACCCCAAAGTTCATGAAGCAAGCATGAAGAAACTCGATACTCTCATGGTCTAAGGAATTATGCAAACATTAACTATCTCTGTGTTATAAATCATTAACTTGTGACGAATGTATCTCATAGCATAACATCAATTCGGGTCGATTCAACACAAATGTCCTTCCTGACATTGTGCCCTCAAAGTTGCTTGGCATAGACATGCCCATGATTGGGAAAACATAATCATCATGCAACACTTGAGCTAGTCTTAGAGGCACGACTAGGAATACATTTTACCGTTTATTATTCCACACGTGCATATGGGTTCTCCCCAGGGCCTTTATGGATATACGGGCTCGGGAACCACAACAGTTATAGCATGGAACATAAACATAATTATGAACAGGGAGATAATCAATAATATTTATTATTGCCTCTAGGGCATATCTCCTACAGGCCGCACCGCCCATGCGGAACAAGATATTAACCAACTGCATGGAGCGGTTGTTACCCGCATAGTGGTTGGGTCCTATGGTCTCCGTTGCCACCACTAGCGCTTGCGATCCAAAAGGCATGACCTCCAAGATGTTCCTTGCAAGCCCAACTGCAATTACTATTGCACTGCAACCCATCCCCGAGAGGTTGATAACGCGGAGGTCACCTCGCAGCTTGTACCTATTTACAATCATGTCAGCGATTGACAGGACCGGTGAAAAGACACTGCAATTGGTGACTAAAATGTCAATCGCATCAAGGTCGATCCTCGTCTTGGCCAGTAGGTCATCAATCACTGAGAAGACGACCAGTTCTACCTCGGCGCAAGCTTCATCCATACTACACTCAATGTAAGAGAGTGCTGGTGAAACACAAGTCTCCTCACTAAGGCCGGAGTGCTCAAGAACTCGTGCTATGAAGTTAATGGTAGAATCGGCAAGGAAGGTCGACATGCCTGCATGCTCGAGTAAGGCCGCCTTTGGGAATCGATGGTTGGGGCTAGGCCGGAAGCAAGCATAGTCAACAAGGTATGTGGGCCTAGGGCGATGTGCGAGATAGACGACAGCCGCAACGGTTGGAAGAACAATGGGCGTGAGTAGGTGGATTGGCTAGAGGGAACGAAGTGGCTCGCCTGCACAGGCAAGCCATTGTGCAAATGTTAGGAGGCAGGGCACAGCAAGTGTCATGGCGATGGCAAGATGGAGGAGGATGTTAGCAGCTAAATGATATAGCAATTTGAGAAGAGTGATGTGAGATCATGAAGCAGGTTGTGTGATGGTGTGGTGTATATAGGAGTGTTAGAGGAGGAAACTTGTGGGAGATCGTTATATAGGGGATCATGGTGATGCTATAGTAGGTTAATGTTATATTCTTGCTCGAAAAGATTTGCAAAAAACTCTCCTAGAGCTATCAAATCAACCATAGTACAACTGTTTAACTGTCATGGCCTCTTGGGACCCTATCTTTCAACGTTTATTGCACTACATCGTAGCACATCGAAACAAACACAATGGGAGTCATGAGACCATGCATGCCGACTTCTCAACCATCATATACCGTACGCACCATGTTATTCATGCTGAGCCTAGTAGCCATGTTTTTCACATGGCACAACAGGAGCACTCTTATTCAGATTATTAAGATGCCGACATTGTGAAGGTACCAACCAACTACTCCCTCTGTCCCAAAATATAAGATTATGGGACGGAGGGAGTAATTTGGTCCATCTTTTCAGGGTACGTCTGAGAGAGCCAAAATTACCACAGAAATTTTAGTCCATAGTTTTGCTTTTCCTAAATGATAACTGTCACACGTGTAACACAATGCACTCCAGCCCTGACATTTTTTACAAGTTGTCATCCAAAAAGAAAACACAAACCCTAGAAAAACTGAAACTTGCCATAAGAAAAGAAGTTGACATGCTTGACAACTAAAGTTGCCGTCTTCGCGTCACTAAACTTGCAATAAAAAACATTCGAAGTTGCCATGTGTTTGTGCCACACACGTGGCACTAGGTGTCCTTGTTTTGGGGGTTTCTCCTTCAGAACGGTATTCCCAGTTTGGGAATTGTACCACGGGCATCATTTTGAGAGCAGCAATCAGTTTGTATTGATAAGCAATAGTGGCGCAATAAACCGGTGAAAATGAAATAAATTAACACATATTGCTTCAATTGGTATTGCTAGAGAGGATCTACTGGAGCAATATTTATTCAAACAAAATAACTGCCAACTGATACTAGGAATAGAAGGGAAATTGCAAAATAAAACAAAATATATAGCCACATGTCCTTAAGATTAACATACTACCCGATGATTTAGCAGATCCGTGGTCTTGGTCTCCAGCCACCTTTGCATCCTCACTTTTTTCCGTGCCTCTAGAGAAACAAAAGGACAATATAAAATCTACACAAGCTGGACTAACTTTGAAGGTTTTAAAGAACCACAATGGCCGATCCCAAGAAGCGAGAACATGAATTTACCAAATCAGGGGCACCCACCTTTCAAAATAGGTTGTGAACCACTGCTGCATCGACAGATAACCAGGAAAGAAGGCCGAGATCAGGAAAATACAAACACATGGAAACCACACTCCATAACAAAAGCTAGATAGCACCAAATGCCTTTTTTAAGCATAAGCACCAACTGCCAAGACAAGACCTGATGCTAGATGACAATCCACTAGATTGAGGGCCGTCGACCCATGAGCAAACACCATGGCCTCCCTAGCGGGCACACCGACACCAGGACAGTTATATCCAAAATATATCATACTCCTTGAATTTACTGGTGTCTTTTCATGATGATGATTATGGTTCTAATTATTTTTGCAAACATATCCTTTCTGTCATTTATTTTGTGTGTACGGATGAAACAACCCGAGAAAAGGGAAAAAATCTCACAGATTCCAGGTATTGCTCTGGACGAGGAGTGGGTGTCAAGAAAGGATGTGGCCAACGCTAGCACTTATACAAAGTACTATTCCCTCCGTCCCAAAATAAGTGTCTTGAGCTTAGTACAAAGGGAGTACCTCTGTAAACTGATATAAGACATTTTAGATCACTAAAGTAGTGATCTAAAACGTCTTATATTAGTTTAGTACTCCCTCCGTAAAGAAATATAAGAGCGTTTAGATCACAGTGATCTAAACGCTCTTATATTTCTTTACGGAGGGAGTACTAAACTAATATAAGACGTTTTAGATCACCACGGGAGTATAAGTTAAGAGATGAGACGAAGAACAGAGAAGAATGGAGCGCGAGCAAAACCCTGTCTGATGCAATTCCCACCATAGATCACCGTCTTCATTGCTCTCTACACCCCGTAGCCTATCGAAAACTAACTCTGCTGCAGGTCATGCACATGGAGTACTACGTTATGTGTGCCACGCGCTCCACGTTCGACTCCGTGAAGCTCCACGAGATAGGGGAGGGCAACAACAGGCCCATGGTCGAGCTGCAAAAGAATGACTGAATAAAGACAAGAATGCGCCTATATGGCGGTACAGGTTCAGCAAAGCTAGAAGCAGGTAAATAGATGTTTGGACACTGAGGTGATATGGAAATCAGTCACATGCAGAAACGTATCGAGTTCACTAGCTTGGTGAGCTATTTTCTACTCGCTCATGGCTGATGACCTGTGACGCGGATTGTTCAGTACAGTACACTATTCTTTGAAAGTGTTCCATGGCAAATCGAGTGATACAACTGCAAATCCCGAAGACGTTTTCATCCAGCACAACACAAGCTGTATCCATGGCAAATTGTGCGACACACACACACACAGTCTTGGGCGGTTCAGCAGCAGTCGTCCAAAAACTTTGGTAGGGTTTTGATCAAGCTCGAAGCTGCTCATAGTCATAGTGGGCTCCAAGATAATGAACAAACCACAGTTCAACACTGTAATGAACACCAGTGATTAAACCATTGGGATTTGGGGAAGGATCCTTCATGCCACGGATGCTTGGAGAGAACGAGGCGATGTTGGAGCAGTGGACATCAATGATCATCAACCATTAAGGGAGGAGATGCGTCAGGAATGGAGGTCATAGAGACCTTGCTTCCTTGTTGGTGACAGTTGGAGGTCGTTGAACTGAGTCTGGGGCGCTGGGGTGACCGGACAGAGGAGAGGCCATTGAGTAGTAGTCGACCGGTACATCTGCAGGATAGACGGCAACGAGTGGTAATGTTGATGAAATCTGGCCATTTGTTTCTTACCAAGAGAAGCAATGTACACATTTATTTTCCTTGGCCTGAATTGTATGAACTATTCGACAGATTGAGTGATAAGAGATTCGCTTGGTAATCTATATCAGGGGCGAAGTTATTTTGGTAGATCATCAGGCATACGAATGGCAGAGAATGGAAGAACACATTCGGTATACAATTTTAAGATTTTGTTTGGTTGTTTCTAGGCTGTGTTTGATAGTAAAGTATTAAAAAAATCAAAGTATTGAACACTACAACATTTTAGCATGTAGGTGTAAGATACCACAGTATTTTGAAGTATTGGGAATACTTTGAGCTGTTTGGTAGTGTTGTATATATTGACGCACCTAATAACTAGCTAGCCGTTTTCTACTTGCTTACCCTGTTACCCAAACCCAACGGCCATGCAAAAGGCCACCCATATGCACAAAGTCCGCAGCCAAACTGTCAACGACCATGCCCAAAGCTCGTCCTGCAGCTTACAAAGATGAGAAAAACCGTGAAGTGCGCTAGTCATCAACTCCTTCCTCTCAGTTACGGCGAGATGACTCTGACGTGCCGTCGGCTGGCCGGCACCGTAGCAGACACACGAAGAGAAGTAGGAGGAGCGGTGATGCAATCTTCATGAGGCAGCAGGAGGTTTCTTCCTCAGAAACCAAGGCATGCCAGCTTCATGCCACGGGCCTCCTTGAGAAGGGAACAGATGATTAAGCGTACTAGCCGTTTTTCATGGTCATCTCTTTATCTATCCACGGCAACCTGAGGGAGGGACGATCTTCTCGAGCGACGAGCGAGCGGCGGTGGCCTGGGAACGAACGAGGACGAAGAAACGTGTTCGTTTTTTCGCCTGCTCTGTTTTTTATAAAAAAGAGGTCCAGGGTTCTTTTTATTAGACAGAGAAAATACTGCATTTTGAGGAATACTGTAGTATTAATACTACAGTTTTTTGTGGAGACCAAACAGCTCAAAGTAATTAAAACCATAGTATTTAGAAAAACTATAGTATTCACAAAATACTTAGAAAATGCAGAGAATAAAATTTCTAGCCCCCCTCTTTGATATGGGCTTACACACAAACAAAGTGTGTATTGAATCTAACTGAATGGAAACAAACTCGACAACTCGCAGTCCTACCGTTGGGGAGGGGGGGGGGGGGGGGGGGGGGGGGGGCGGGGGGGCATTGATTCAATAAACACCACACTCGTGATCCTGTCACTAGGAATTCCGATTCCAATAGTTCGATTCAATAAGCTGACATCTCGCTCGATAACATGCTAAAAATCATTGAATGCGAAATATACAGAGGTTTTATTACCATGTCACTGACAAGAACCAGTGGTCATCAGGCGGTGGGCTTGCGGTGGAAGCCCTCGGAGGGGTCGAGCGGATCGGCGGGGGAAGGCAGCACCGCGGTGACGGCGGCGGCGGGAGGCCCGACGGGAAGGCGCCGGGAGACCATCTCGTCGACCCTGGCGGGTTCGCCGGAGAGGAGGGCCTCCACGGTGCCGTCGCGGCGGTTGCGGACCCAGCCGGCGAGCCCGAGCGCGCGGGCCGTCTCCACCGTCCAGTCGCGGAAGAAGACGCCCTGCACGCGGCCCTTCACCACGACCCGCACCGCCTTGGAGGGCGATTGCTGCGGGGGCGGCGGGTTGGCGGAGGCGGCAGTGGCCATGGCGCGGCGAGAGGCGGCGGGGACGAGGAGGCGGGAGGCCGTGGCCGTGGTAGAAGGGAACATTCTGGAGGAGTAGGTGTTCGGATTTCAGAGATGGTTCTCTTTCGAGTTCGAGAAGGGTTGCATCTGCAATAGCAAGAGGAATTTTGATCAAAAAAATAAAGGAAAATGTTATCTGGCGACCGTTCGCCACTGGGCTAACCCCAGCGAACGTTCTCCCTGCCGTCGCAAGAGTCCCGGCGCAGAGGCGACACCACGTAGGATCAGGATCACTGGTGTGGTTTTTGTTTTTTTAGCGTAATAACATTATTCCTCAAATAACAGCAAGATCGTTTACATAATGGTGAAGAATAAAATCAGGGACGATGCTCTCCCACTCATTTACTAATGCTGAAACAGTGCTTTGCTAAACCATCAGCTATCAAGTTTGCCTCTCTACTACAATAATCAAAACTGATAGAAGCATAATCCATTGACATGAGGGAGCATTCTGCTATGATTGGGACGTCCACTCCCATGTAGGCATTAGGATCACTGGTGTGGTTTGTTGTTCAGATGCTTTCGGTGGACGCGTGGTTTTTCTTTTTCAAAAATTCGTGAGGCGAGGGGATCGAACCGACCATCACTGGGCTGAGAGGGCCTTTTGTGAATCTGGTGTGTTTAAGATGGCATATATATTTTTCAACCCCAAAATCCTGATTTTTTTTTTATTTTCTCAAATGACAGTTTTATTTTTTATAGCATGGTATTTTTATTATTGAGAGATGGACATTTTTTATTTTTAATGGCATGGCAATTTTATTAACAATATGATGGAATCTTATCAACAATATAATGCTATTTTTATTATTGAGAGATGGCATTTTTATTTTTATGGCGTGATTAAGTGCATGTCATTTTTATTAACAATAGCTTGCATTTTTTATCAATAATAGGATGTCATTTTAGTTATTGAGAGAGTGGCATTTTTTCTGATAAATAGGATGACATTTTTTAATGTTTGAGAGGGTGGAATTTTTTTATTTTTTAATGGTAGGACAGTTTTACTTTTTAGGCTTGTCCAGATAAAAAATTAACTAGAGGATGGTAGTTTTATAAAGTAGCACGGTAATTTTTTTCAAAGCATGGCATTTTCTCAATTTTATAATTTTGTGCTTATTATTTGTTCATGGCATTTTTATCCCGAGGATACCAGTTTAAAAGTTGTAGGATGGCAACTTTTTTTATAATTTTGTTTATTTTTTGTTTATGCCATTTTTTCCCCGAGTGTTGAGGATATAGACCTGGGGGTCACCCGCCAGGAGGGCCGGGTTACTCCAAGGATCATTACCAGAAGCCCGGAGCTAAGTTTCAGGATAATGGGCTAGAGATGGGCTGAGACCCGGATATGGCTTAAAGCCCGTAGTTACAATCATTGTTATAGTAGACTTGTAGTGTAAGGCAAGTATTGTTTTAGAGCCCGAGCCGGACACTCTTATGAGCCGGCCGGGACTCTAAGGGCTGCTGGGCGTCAGCCTCCCTATATAAAGGGACGACCCGGCAGCGGTTTGGGGACGACAACAATCTCTCCGAGAGCCGGGATAAGTGTTTAGCTCCCTGGCGATCGTAACCCTAATCAATAACACCTCGAACTGGACGTAGGCTTTTACCTTCACCGTAAGGGGCCGAACCAGTATAAACCCTCGTGTTCCTTGTCCCGCATAACCCCTTCAAGCTTCCTAGTTGCGATGGCTCCACGACTAAGTCCTAGCCCAAGGACATCTGCCGTGACAATTCCACGACAGTTGGCGCCCACCGTGGGGCAAGCGCACGGTGGATTTGAGTTCTTGAAGGGCAGCTTCGAAGGGCTCAAGGGATACGCTGTGGGCCGGATGACCAAGAGTCGTCGCGGCAGGCTCTACATCGACGACGCGGACTGGGGCCCCGACGCCGGCTCAGTGGAGTACGGGTACCGGGTCCCCTTTGGCGGAATTCATGTCTTCATTGGCAAGGTTGGTGAGCCGGGCCGCGAGCCGGGTCTCTGCGCCGATCTCATCGAAACGGCTCAGCGCGCACGACCCGCCCGGGCCCGGCCTGCCTTAAAACGCGCTTTTGTGGGATGCATCCATGGAAGGCCCTCCGATCCATCTGGGTCTGGGGATGAGGCGGCCGCCGGCTCTGACGGCGAGTCGGCCGCTGATGAGTCAAACTCGTTGTACCAACTTCAAGACGGCAGGCTCATGAGTTATTCCGATGGCAACAGTATTCCGGACCTTTTTGAGCCGCCAAGTCAGGTCGGAGTTTTCATGGCTGGTGCGCAGCCTGTTCAGAACCCCGCTACCGGATCAGAAAACCCGGAGCCTTCCCCGGCTCAGGTGCTGATGGATCTCACAGATAAGATGACGGCCTTGTTAACTGCCACGGTTGACCCGACAGATCAAGCCCAGCATGAAGCGGAGGTGGCACAGTTAAAATTGGATCTGATGAAAGCAAAAGAGGATCTTGCAGCAGAAGGGATCAGGCTGGCGACGGAGCGGGCGGCTCTCGACGCCCGGACTCAGTTGATTCAGGCGCAGTCCTTCCAACTCACGATGGATCAGAACGCGGCCAACGAGGTCATGAGAAGGAGGCATCAGAAGGCCCAGTCTCGACTCCCGCCGGTTTACGATCCGCGCAATCTATTCAACACGCCGGGTGCGGGATCCAGTAACCCACCAGGGGTCATTGCGCCCGGGTCGGGACCCCTTATTCAGCCACTAGTAATGGGGCCTCCCCAGGCGCCCCCTGCCCCGCCTCAGTATGTGCCAATACCCCCGGGTCATTACGATAACCCGCTGGAGAACATGGTAGCTGCGGCAGCACGACTGGCGGCTCTTCCCGTTGACGGCAATTCTCCGGCAGCCGTTGAAACCCGCCGGGTCAGGGAACTCCTGCAGACGGCCCTAGCGCAGCAAGAGGCGTACTCCTACAGCCGGGACAGGATCCACTCAACTCCTCGCCCAGGCCAGAGCCCGAGTTACAGCCGGCACATGGTCTCGGCGACCGGCTCAAGTAATGTCCGACGCCATGGCCCGGCTCATGTTGGAACCTTCTACGCCGCAGACCAAGCACGGCAAGAGGCGGAGCAGGTGCCGCAATTGACGGCTTATCAGACCCCCCCGGCTTATCCAACGGCGTCCGTTGATGTGGGTATTTCTACCAGGACCGGGGGTGTCCCTTGTTTGGTGCCGGCCATCCGTAATGAACGTCTACCTAAGGATTTCAAGGGCCCTAGGAAGGTGCCTAACTATACAGCTGACTTACAGCCTGCGGCCTGGATTGAAAGTTATGAGATGGCTATGGAACTGCTAGAGGTAAGCGAGGCGGCCATGGCCAAATATTTCACCATGATGTTAGATGGAACTGCCCGCACGTGGTTAAAAGGGCTGCCACCGAACTCCATTGGGTCTTGGACTGAGCTGAAGGCCCGGTTCGTTCAAAACTTCAAGGATACCTGTAGGCAGTCTATGTCAATTGTGGATTTGACTAACTGTAAGCAGCAGGAGGGTGAGTCCACGACCCATTGGGTTCGCCGGGTCAAGGAGATCATACATTCATCAGATAAGATGGACGCCGGCTCTGCAGTCTTGATGTTAGAACAGAACTGTCGTTTTGTGCCCCTAAAGATGAAGCTTGGGCGGCTAGGCTCTCAGCGAAAGCCGGTGCCGCCTAACACTTTCCTGGATGTCCTATATAACCCTTCGGTTAAGTTGCCTACAGAGGAGGACTTGGCTATCCCTGACCCGGAGGCACGACTGGTGGCGGCTCTTCATATCATACCAGACTGGACAATGCCATATCTGGCTTATATAACCCGGGGAGAGTTGCCTGAGGATGAAATTCTGGCCAGGCAAATAACCCGGCGGGCTAAGTCAATGATTGTTATCGATGGCGAGTTGCATCATCGCAGTGTTTCAGGGGCATTCCAGCGTTGTATCTCCCCTGAGGAAGGTCAAGAGATCTTGCGCGAGATCCATGAAGGGGATTGTGGCCATCATGCCGGTTCAAAATCTCTTGTGGCCAAGGCTTTCCGTCATGGTTTTTATTGGCTGACGGCTCACGCTGATGCAGAGGACTTGGTCAGTAAATGTGATGGCTGCCAAAGGTTCTCCCGACGGGCTCATGTGCCGGCTCAGGAATTGAGGATGATCCCGATCACTTGGCCCTTTGCGGTCTGGGGGCTTGATATGGTCGGGCCTTTTAAACGGTCCAAGGATAAGAAGACCCACCTCTTGGTGGCAGTGGACAAATTCACGAAGTGGGTGGAAGCTGAGCCAGTTAGCAAGTGTGATGCAGCCACGGCGGTTCAATTTATGAAAAAGGTGATCTTCCGCTTCGGCTTTCCACACAGCATCATAACAGACAATGGCACTAATCTGTCCAAAGGCGCTATGGAGGAGTTTTGTCAAAGAGAGCATATCCGGCTTGATGTCTCTTCGGTGGCACACCCCCAATCCAATGGTCAAGCTGAGAGAGCTAACCAGGAGATTCTGAAGGGCATTAAACCCCGGCTCTTGGTCCCTTTGCAACGGACGCCAGGTTGTTGGGTGGAGGAGTTGCCCTCCGTTTTATGGAGCATCAACACTACTCCTAACAGGTCTACAGGCTTCACGCCTTTCTTCATGGTTTATGGAGCAGAAGCAGTTCTCCCCAGCGACATCCGTCATGATTCACCTCGTGTGGCGGCTTATGTTGAGACGGATAATGAACAGGCGCGCCAAGATGCTCTGGACTTGCTGGACGAACAGCGTGATGTGGCAGCCGCCCGTTCAGCGATTTACCAACAAGACCTGCGCCGTTATCATAGCCGCCGGGTCAAATCCCGGGTCTTCCAGGAGGGCGACCTGGTGCTCCGGCTCATCCAGGATCAAACAGATGCACACAAGTTATCCCCACCTTGGGAAGGGCCTTTTGTGGTCAGTAAGAACTTGCACAACGGGTCATATTACCTCATTGATATCCGGGAGCATAAGGACTCACGTAAATCTGAGGAGGAGACCCGTCGGCCGTGGAACATAGCTCAGCTTCGGCCTTACTACACTTGAGCTTCCGACTCTTGTGATGTACATATTTATCTCAGCCATGTATATATTATGATAAAGCAATAAAGCAGGACCTCTGTCCTTTGCTCTCTTCCAAAAATGTGTGTTGTTACATGCTGACTTACAGAAGATCCGGCTTATGATCATCTTCGAATCTAGCTGTAAGCAGTAAAGTCGCTTGGGGGCTTCCTGTTCACACATGGGTCGTATTCGAACCAAAGAGAACATAGCTGTCGATACCCATTTGATTGGCAAAGTGCCGAGCTCATCGGGAAGTTGCCTCTGGTCATATTTGAATCATAGTGTAACCCCTCTGAGAACCGACGTGGATCGTATTCGAATCAGCGTCGTTAAACAAATTTTCAGAATCACTTGGGGGCTTCCTGTTCAAACATGGGTCGTATTCGAACCAAAGAGAACATAGCTGTCGATACCCTCTTGATTGGCATCGCCAAACCCACTGGGGGCTATATGATCGTATCCGAATCTTAGCTTAACCCCTTTGGACCGAGTTTCTGGTCGTATTCGAACCGGAAGCCCTTAAGTTTTTATATTTTACCACAAACTTGCTTTGATCATGTCAAAGTATATACTGCCGGGTTTCACTTGCCGGCTTAATTTCGGTTTATCTTGTTAGTTGAGCATCATGGATGTCATCAAGACAAATAAATTCGAGTTAGGGTACCAACCGTGCTACCCGGGTTATTTAACCCGGAAGTATGCTTACAGGCTGTTAAGTGTGTCATCACAGCTATGTTCGAGTATAGTTAAGGACCGATCTTTTTTGGTTCGTATCCCGGGTTATCCATCTCAAACACCTGATTCTCAGGGCGGTAAGCCGCTTTGCGACTTGTAATTTGCCTTTCTATGCAGATATTTAAAGGCACTTTTTAAGGTTGAGAAGGACAAAGGGATAATTCCGACCCGGAGGAGCATCAAAAGAATGACTTCAAAGGATTTCAGCATTCATTACGTGCACGATGGCACGGCAGAGATAAATTGTTGCACCTACTCTATTACAAAAATCTTTCAAAGTTTCAAGGATGGGCGTTGTTTGGTGAGCCGCTAGCCGGTTTATGACGCCTGCTGAGTTGAAGTCCCCGGCTCATCTTCTGCTTCGGCTGATCCCAAGGCTTCGAAGGTCGACGACTTCCAGTTAATGCCGCTGAGAGCTTCGAACTGAGCTTCTTCGTCAATTAACCCGGCCGGGTTAATCTCCGGGGCGAAGGTGTGCTGGCGAGCCGGGGGAATCAGATTGATAGCTTCATAGCGAGGGGTTGGAATCCTCTGATTCTCCGCGTTGTATCCCGGCTGATACTTGGTTAAATCGGTGTCGTTCCCGATGATGGTGGCCACCGGGCGCACAGCCTTCACACAAGCCGCGAAGTCCTTCTGGTCGAACGCTGAGCCGTCTTCTTTCAGGCTAGGGTAACCCAGGGCGATATCTGCCGGGTCTAGCTCCGGCAAGAAGGCTTTGGCCCGGCTCAGGGCGGCGATTGCTCCGGATCTCGCGGATGCTCGTCGTAGCTCCTGGATCCGCTGCGGCAGAACTGCGAGCCGGCGCAGGACTTCGGCCAGATGAGTCGGCACTTCATTTGACAGGGCCACCACAGCTAAAGCCCGCTGTGACCCGGTGTAGAGCTGTTCCACCAGGGTGTACACGGCCTTTAACTTGGTGACCACGCTCTGGTTCAAGTTGGCGCTTCTGGAACCTGTTTAACAACATCAGATGACCCGGTGATAAGGATGAGTTAAGAGATGTAAACATTCCAACTTGAATGAAAGCCGGTGAGGCAACTTACCGAAGATGGCAGCTACCATTTGGGACACTTGGCGCTTTAGACCGGAGAGCTCAGCGGTCTTCTCAGTGAGGGCCTTCTCCGCCTGTTCTGCCCGGGTCACCAGTGCAGCTTTCTCCTCAGCCCAGGCCTTCCGCCCAGCGTCGAATTCAGTCTTCAATTTCTCCTGAGCGGCGATGCTGGAGACAAACTTGGCATTTGCCTTCCGGGTTTCCATCTCTTGTGCCTTCAGCCGGCTCTTGAGATCCGCCAGGTCCGACTCTAATTTCTTGCCAACAGCCTGCATACATTTCTGGGTTATTAACAGTCATTCTATAAAGTCCCAAGCGCTTTCCAAGCAAAGACACTTGGCACTTGGGGGCTAATGCATATTGAACGTATCTATCTATGTACGGCCGGCTCAGTTCAGTAAGCCGGAATCTAAAGTCTACAACATATTCAAGTATAAGTCCTAGACTTGGGGGCTAGAATGGCAAGGATCACTATGCGGAAAGTAAGAGAACAGCAGAAGGTTACCTCAGATTTTTGTTGGATCTGGTTGACCATGGCGATCTCGGCGTCCCGGCTCTTGTGAACCTGGCTGATGTAGCCTGAGACGAGTTCTCCAATACTTAAGTCGGTGTAGCTGGAGAGATCCAGATTCACTCGGTGGGGTTGCAGCAACTCCTCCCTCGCGGAGCATTTGGCCAGCGCGGTCGGCCTCCCCGGCTCAACAAACTCCGTCCGGGTAATTACCACGTCCGGGTCTTAGCTGGTGGGGCTGAGCCGGAGGTCTCCGGGTTAGCTAATGCTTCGGTCGTTGTCTTGGTGGTCGGGGCAGGGGCTTCAGGCGCCGTATCCATGGGAATGGTAGCTTCAGGGGCGGAGGCGACTGGCGGCTCTTGAGCCGTCGTCTCCGGCTCAGGCAAGTCGGGCACTCCGGCTGACCTGGTCTTCTTTGCTCTTTTGGTGAGCTTTGCCTGGGCACTGAAAAGGCAGAAGTGTTAGGCATACAAAGGGTAAGTACAGACAGATAATGTAAGGAGATTGTTATTACCCGGGGGCAGTCTTGAAGGCCGGCAGACTTGACTGCATGGAGTCACCCGAGGAGGGGGAGGTCTCCTGGTAATTGGAGTCAGAAAAGTTGAGTGGCTGACGGATGACACCCGCCAACGGATGAAAAGGGTACAGGTGAGAAAAAACCTCAGTGCGGCGTTTCCTCGTTGCGTCGGGTAACCCAGTGGAGAGGTCGGCGTCCTTGCGGGCCCGGGTGTGACGCCGGCTCTCGTGAACCTGCTGCTTCAAAAGAAATTGAGGGTCTCGGTGAGCTAATGGATGGGAAAAGCTTACTTTCCGGGTTACCCTTCGGACTTTCAGCTGTGGTAAAGGCTCCGAGCCGGAGGAAAGTGATGTTACCTCTTCGACCACCGGGTTACTGGCGCCGGTGTCATCCTGTCAATAAGCAAGTGTTGATAAGGCGGACAGCATCAGACAACATATACTGCAAGAATTTAAAAGATTAAGGGTTACCTCTGACTCGGAGCTATCGCTTAATTGCAGCAGTTCCGAAGCAGTAGGTCTGTTTCCCTTTTTGCGAGGGGCGGCTCTCTTGGCGGCTTTCTTCGCCTTCCTGGCCTTCTTGGCCGCCTCATGGTCATACTTGACCCGCCAGAATTTATCATCAGCCTGAGAAATACAGTAATGAGTTCTTAGTAAGATGACAGGTAAAACAAAATGGAAAGGTTAAAGTCAGCGGCTTACCGCTGGGGCTGGATTGGTCTTGCAGAACGGGGCTAGCCCGGTTCTTCCACAGTCTACCAGGCTCTCGTTTAAAAGAGCCTTGGTCTCTTCTTCAGCAACGTCTTCTGGAAGATCATTGCGACTGTGCCTCTGCGGGTCATCCTTTCGCCCGGTGTACTCACACATTAAGCCGGGGCGGCGGCTCAATGGGATCACCCGCCATGAGATCCAGACCCGGACCAGGTCAATTCCGTTCAGACCATTGCCTAGCAGGGCTTTGATCTTGTTGATCGTTGGAAGCAGAGGCTGGCGTTCTGCGGCAGTCAGTTTGTCGGATAATGGATGAGTTGGCTCCAGGCGCGTAGGGCGAAAGCCGGGCAGCGGGCTCTCATCAGCCGGGGACGTGTCTTGGCAGTAGAACCAAGTCATGTTCCAGTCCTTGGGGTGACTTGGCGGTTCTGCGTAAGGGAACAGACAATCCCTGCGCCGTTGGATGGAGATGCCGCCTAACTCTAGACTTGGACCGTTTGCGCACTCGGTTTGGCGGTTCAAATAGAACAGCTCTCTGAAGAGCAGCAGACTCAGCTCTTCTCCAAGATATACTTCGCAAAAAACTTGGAAGTTGCAGATGTTGGATATGGAATTGGGTCCTATATCCTGAGGCCGAAGATCAAAGAAGTTGAGCACGTCCCGGAAGAATTTTGAGCCGGGCGGTGCGAAGCCCCGGCTCATATGGTCGGCAAAGATCACTACCTCCCCGTCTCTCGGCTGTGGCCTTTCTTCGGACGGGTCAGGGGCACGGTAGGACATCACTTCCTTCTTAGGCAGATATCCGGATTTAACGAAGTTGGCCAGGGTCTCTTCGGTGACGCTGGATTTCATCCAATTGCAAGTGATGGGAGCCTTGGGAGGCATGGTGACGGTTGGTGGTCTACGAGGAAGAAAAAAGTGTCCGGGTTAATTATAAGCCGGAGTATATCATTCAAGTTACAATGACGGCTTATGAAGGGGACTAATGGTATGTATTGATACGGTGGGTTATCTAAGCCGTCGGGGCTTTTAGGATAAGTTGGTCGTCTACGGCTTACTGCGGTTAAGTCGGAAGATACTACAGAGCATGATTCTCTTTAAACCAGAAAGTTCTACGGTGCGTGTTTTCTCTAAGTCGGAAATATAAGCCGCTAAGATTCAAGGACTGCAGTTTTTACTAAGTGTGGTAAACAGATTTCACATATTACAGTAACTTTTTTGGATCAAAGTAGTCGGAGCGGAGAAAGTTTTCTAGACCTAAAAAACAGAAGCAGGGGAGGTTCTTGAGATGGAACCCAGTCCTTATGCAGTAAAAAGAGGTGTTCTTGCAGAAGAAATGAACCTCAGATATCTACCGCGGTGGTTCTACACAAGCCTAAGGATCAACGGGGGCAGTGGCTACAGGGGTTACCGAAACTTGCGGTAACAGTGATGAACATGAAGAACACAGATGAACTCTGTCCTAGATCTATGCTAGTAAGGCAGAGGGGATTCACCGGAGCTGGAGAAGAGCGGAGGTCGCCGACGTTATCTGGTCCGAGTCAGGTTGATGCAGCGGCCGGGTTGAGGAAGACCAGGGGTGCGACGGCGGCGGCGGCAGAAGCTCGGGCAGAGGAACGGCAGTGCGAGGAAGAAGAAGGAGAATGTGAAGAAGAGAGTGCTGGGCCGGCCTATTTATAAGGCCGAGTCATAAGCGAGCGCGGGATTTGAGGAGGCCACGGCGTGGTTATCTCCCCCCTCACGGCGCCTCGATTCTCGGAAGGTCAGTAAAAGCAAAGATCCGTTGCGGATCTGGCGGAGTAAAAAACGGACTTAGTGGAGGATGACGTCACGGCGGATTACCCGGAGTCCAGAGGATGACGTCACTCCGGGTTATGACCTTCACATGAATGATAAGCCGGAGATTTTTTCTGACTGCGGAGCTGAAGATTGACACGAGCCGGCTCAAGTCAATCTGGGGCCTAATGTTGAGGATATAGACCTGGGGGTCACCCGCCAGGAGGGCCGGGTTACTCCAAGGATCATTACCAGAAGCCCGGAGCTAAGTTTCAGGATAATGGGCTAGAGATGGGCTGAGACCCGGATATGGCTTAAAGCCCGTAGTTACAATCATTGTTATAGTAGACTTGTAGTGTAAGGCAAGTATTGTTTTAGAGCCCGAGCCGGACACTCTTATGAGCCGGCCGGGACTCTAAGGGCTGCTGGGCGTCAGCCTCCCTATATAAAGGGACGACCCGGCAGCGGTTTGGGGACGACAACAATCTCTCCGAGAGCCGGGATAAGTGTTTAGCTCCCTGGCGATCGTAACCCTAATCAATAACACCTCGAACTGGACGTAGGCTTTTACCTTCACCGTAAGGGGCCGAACCAGTATAAACCCTCGTGTTCCTTGTCCCGCATAACCCCTTCAAGCTTCCTAGTTGCGATGGCTCCACGACTAAGTCCTAGCCCAAGGACATCTGCCGTGACAATTCCACGACACCGAGGGTGGCATTTTTTTATCTAGACTAGAGGATTTCACCTTTTAAGTTCAGCATGGCAAAAAGAAATCTAGATCACTCAACTTTTTTGGTTTAAAAGTTATAACATGGTAATTTTAAACAAAAAAACACTTTTGTTGGGCCTTTTGGATTGGGGGATCGCGCTGGGCTTGCCTGCTGTCAAACGAGCGAAAACGGTCGCCGGGAGCTGCCCCCCCCCCCCCGGAATGATTTGTTTGATAGGGGCAGCTCCCTCTCGAAGCTAGATATTAGGGTCCAAAATAAAATGCAAGAGGAATCAGATGGTATATTTGAGGTCGCCAAACATTAATTTGTAACTGGATACTTATAAAGGTGGCTTTTGGATTTACCAGAAAGCAAGTCGTGGGTCGTAGATTGATCAAGATGTGATTTCTCCATCTGAAGATGGGGATATATTTTTCTGGACCCTCTCTAGTGTTTGGTTTCATAAAACACATTGCAATGCCTATGATTAAGGTGTTAATGATATTTCGACGGATTCCAGAACATGGTCAAAAGAATGGGGTAGAGCTGGAAACTAGGGTGACCTTTGCCTTGAGCACGACATATATCTTGAGGAAAGGGATCACATGACATGTACAAGATTCATTCAAATGGTCTTCGTATATGTGCGGGAGCAATGGCGACGCCAGGCCCAGGCAGCCTAGGCACTGCCCTGAGGCGTGAGCCTCTTGTGCTTTCGTTGACTGTAGCATGCACTGTAGCTATTGTGCTACAGTGCGAGAAGGCTGCATGGGTCATGGGATGATCCTGCCGCTGTTACTGTGTGGGATTCGGTATGAGTAGCTAGACCCGACTATCAACTATTGACTGAGAAGGTGTTCTCGGGCAATGACTACATCCACGCATATATGAATATGTAGGGGCGCACACTTGATGGAATAAGAATTAAATACGGAAAAGCTAGAGCGGGGAAAGGACCAGAACGAGTTTTGGAGCCAACCACCCATCCCCCAGCCACATGGGTCTAAGGGCCATTAGTGCAAAAGTGGGTTGGCCGCACCAAACCCTAAGGAGGCAAGGGGGCTACATCATCCAATGTGGTTGTTGCCCCTCTGCCTTCACCTTTCTCATGTTCCCTATTGCTGCCGAGGGTTGCTAGCACCGTTCTGCGCTAGATCCCCATTCATGTATGTGGGATACCTTCAAGGCATGGCCGTAGTCATTGTTCTTGGATTGAAACCACTATCCTGGATGACATCGACTACTTCGACTAGAACTGCTTGCACTAGGTTGTCAAGTAGCACACTCATGACCTGCACCTGCATACCGTTCCTTGGTGACATGGTAGGATTTTTGATTCGTGGTTGTCGTAGCCTACACGTTTCCCCAACACTATTGGGTGATGCAAGTCCGACCCTCGTGTGTGGCGAGTGCTGCAAAGCTGGCGAGTGCAACAACCGACTACTGCGAGCGGTGAGGCCCATTGTGAGCCTGGACAGGCCTGCTACGAGCGATGATGAACAACGCCTCGATTTTGTTCCTTTAGGGGAGGGGTGGGGACCTCAGATTTGTGTTGCAGCGCTGGAGTTAGGTCTCTTAGGATTAGAGTTCTGCTACTTGGGGGCGTATGGTAGTGATTGAGGCACCCCGCAAATCAAGAATAAGTTCCCCTCCACTCCTGGCCCACCTCGCCGGTAGCGGTCTTGTCGATGGAGTAGAGGAGGGCGAGGAATTGTCTGGTCGCTGCTCTTTTGGAGTGGTAGATCTTGTTGTTTCTCGGTGTTATGTAGGTGGTCCTCAAAGGCGTCTTCCGACATAGTGCACGTGTTGTTTCGTGTCTTGGTGATCTAGCTCCTTTTCCGGCAGGCAACATTCAGCCAACTTCGATGTAGTTGGGGGGTTTGTAAGGTTACGTCTCCCCGGATCTATTTGGCAGGTGGTCTTCCAGCCTGCTTGTCGCCTTCCTATCCGAGATGACAAATATTTGCTAGATCATTGTCATCGGCGTATTCTAGCTCCAACGGCGACTCCACACCCGCTGCTCAACAACGTTTCCCTGGCTCCGATGATGTTTCAAAGGTCCGGAGGAGACATCAAGCTTTGCTCAGGGCGCGCTGCGGGTGAGTGCAGGAGAAATACAACGTCGATTTCCCTAAGTACATGTGTGTAGTTTTATTTTTATTTTTTGTAAGTATGGCCTTGTAGGGGGTGGTCAGCTGTATATGACTTTTGGTCTTTTCGGAAACAAGAGGTTTGCTTACGTCATGATGAAAACCTAATTGTCATGAACGGGAAACATTATGTTTAATTAGTTTTTGCGTGTTGATGGGAACTATAGAAAACCTATAAAAGGGATGACTACACACATCACATTATAAAACACCGAGGAGTCGGTGAGCTTAATAGCACCTAACAACACTAGCACCAAGGAAGCGTCATCCTCATCACATTAAGCAACACCGAAAGATGATGAAGTGGGATGACAATCATCGATATCCAAAGTGACTACAAATGAAAATATCCATATTTAATGTAGATTTGGGTTTACCTCCAAGAGAGAATTCCTTATTTGGCCCTTTCTTAAAATTTGATTCCCTATTTGGCCCAAAATAAAAAAAGTTCCCTATCTGACATCTAAAGTATTTTGTTCCTTATTTGACACTTTCGTCCATTTTAGACACTAAATGGTTTAAGTGTGAAGTGAAAAGACCATTTTGCCCTTAGTCCATTGTGTAACTATCCTCGATGTAGTAAAAAAAGCAACCAGTTCACCCATATTTTAGGGATGTTTAATGAATGCTGCGCATATATGTGTATGCTCTAATATTTTGTTCATTAAGTAAGTCTGTGCGTGTAAAAGCATAGAAATACACTCGCAGAAAAGTACAGTACCATATACCATATTTTGGTTAGTCTCGCCGGCCGATTAGCCCACGGCGCTGAGGAGGTCTCGGCCTTGCGTCCACGCACATGGCGCCGTGACGTGCGGGTTGAGGGGAGCCTCGGCGTGGAGCCTGGCGGCGCGTGTGCGTGCGTCTCCTCCGAGCCGAGCCTGGCGGTCTGCGTGCGTGTCTTCTCTCACGGTTGCACGGGACGGGAGGCTTTATCGATCGCTGATAGCTAACGTGGGCCTTGGCTTGTTGAGTCACCGTTGGGTGCAAATACGGAGTATACATGAGTGCATGCATGCAAGCCAATTACAAACTTGGATAGTTTTGCATGCACGTATTTATCTCTTTTAGCAATTATTTCTCTTGGATCAAAGTGTAAAACTTTAATCTTTTTGCAGCACTCTATTCTACATGATGAACTCTACAAATAAAGTCCAATATTGAATATATTCTCTCACTCGTAAAAAAATTCATCAACACTAATCAAAATATGGACTGTACAAATTATACGGATATTTTGTACAGCTTTTACGAGTGAGAGAATATATTGAAGCATACATATACATATGCATCATCCATTGAACATCCCAAAAACATGGGTGAACTTATTACTTTTTTACTACATCCAAAATAGTTACAAAATGCACTAGGGGCAAAATGGTCTTTTCACCTCATACTTAACACCGTTAGTGTCTAAAATGGACAGAAGTGTCATATAAGGAACAAAATTTACTTGAGGTGTCAAATAGGGAAGAAATTTTTATTTTGGGTCAAATAGGAAAGCAAATTTTAAGAAAGGGCCAAATAAGGAATTCTCTCTGCAACTACAAATATCAGGCAATTGCAATTATGGGGTATAAACTGTTGCTGCTAAATGCATATTGTAACTTCAACATTTTATTTTGGTATAATGATCATTGTAGAGCTTTACTAAATTAAACTAAGATAACTCATTAGTTTCAACCCCGCATTATCATGTAATATCAAATTAAAACATGTTATTTGCATGTAAACCTCATAAGTCGATTAAGAGATCATGATTTACACCTTTCTATATTTATTTATTAATACCAAATAAATATACTAAAATAGGTGTGCATCAGCTTTGAGTCACTTATCCTCTACAATACAATACGAGTTTCATTTTATATTCATATAAAGTCAATTCGACGGATCACGTTTCCCATATGAACACATTGATATAGAAAACAATAGAAGACTTCCAGAAACTGATACAATTTCACTATTGTCACCGCACACCAACCAAAGCGCATTTCTTTTTTCATACAGATATGTATGTAACGCACAAATGCAGTGGATGGTACTCTAAGCAAGTAGGTGTTCTTCCATTACATGGACAGACAAAAGAGCCATCGAAAACGTTCCAGAGAACTTGAGTTTATTCTGTTCCGGCAATCTTCTTCTTCAAGCTTTCGATGTCGGTGGCCAACTCTTTCCTGCTTTCCTGTGAGAAGTAAGAAACACCAAAGCATCCATGTAAATAAATAATCTTACGCAAAATTGGCCAATTCAATTCAAACATTGGTATACCTTGAAGAGGAGGTAGCGGTACACGAACCACCCGGTGTAGCCGAGCCCAACCAGCTCCAGGAGCTTGGGGAGCTGCACAAAGCAGACCACAGAACATCATAAATTCATCATCCACCACAGTTCAGAGCTTGGGGATTAACTGCGTAAAAAGAAGAGGCAGTTAATTTGGTCAGCGTGCACGTACCAACGGCACGGAGTTGATGGCGCCGACGACGACGGTGGTGAGCCAGAGCGCGACGACGGCGCCGCCGCTGTAGAGGAGGAAGGTCGGCTTGTCCTCAATCGCCTCCCACTGCCACACACACAGGAGAAGAGAAACTGGTGACGATAGGCACATTGTACAGGAACTGATATGCCCATACGTTTACGCAGGCAGGTAGCTCGTACGAACCTTCCCCTTGAGGTCCTCGATGATCTCGTCGCCGCTCGCCGACGTGTCGTCGGAGGCGGCCTTCACGCGGAGCAGGGACGGCCTGGGCGCATCTGCAAGCTCGGCGAGGTCGTCAGAGCCAAAAGAATTCTCCGAAAAAACTCGGCTGATAGATACTAGTACTAACATGCATGTGCACCTTGGAGGCGGAGCGGGTGGAGGTTGCGCCGCGGGAGGAAGGCGGAGGAGCGGGGGGCGGCGTTGCCGGTGGCGGCGGGGAGGCGCGCTCCGCCGAGGAGGGCCACGGAGTACGCCGTGGCAGCCATTGATCTGTCAGTGCCTTATCGCTAGAGCTATCGCTTCCTCGGCCTCTCGCTCTGTGTATCACCAAACAACAAAAGCTGGAACGGTTGTTGTGTAGGAGGGGCTCTTGTGCGGCCGCGCTCGCCTGCGTCTTTGGTCCCTCGGGGCGGTGACGTGGCGGCGCGCTTGGCTGTGATTGGCTGCCTCCCTATCTTCACATCCATGGATGGCCTCCCTGCCCTCCCATACCAGGCATTCCTTTGGTTGGTGCCTGATGAGTGGGGACTGGGAATTTGACGGTTGGGGACAATGCAAAGGTCGATCTGCATTTTGCTAGTACCACTCAGCTTCTGCATCTGTATGTTTCGCTATTGCAGCAATTTTTAGTTTTTTTTTTCTTTTATGAAAAAGACTTGGCCTCATACGAAAGTCCATCAAAAGTATAAAACAGAACACACATAATAAAAATTACTCCATCTATAGATTAATAGATCATTAAATGACCACTATCCCATCAGAACGAGCCGCCGACACCTAGCTCCCTTACTAAAGCCGGTCTGACCTCATCAATGGCAGCAAATCCTAATATATTAGGGGATATGTGCACGTTTGGTTAGTCTCCTACTTCTATAGCTGTCTAAATGCAAGATCCTCAAATAATAGTGCCAACGAGCGAGTATATAGCCCATAGTACAGACTGCCCAGATTGGCTGGAACTGGTCTAGCTGAGACTTAAGAGCATCTCCAGCCGTTGGCCCCCCAGGGGGCGCTTAAAACCGCTGCCTGGGGGCGAGCCGGCGCTAAAATCGGCGTGGGGGCGAGCAGGTCCCAACCTGCTCGCCCCAGGGTCGCCCCCAGACGCGGTTTCTTTTTAAGAAAAACGGAATTCGGCAAAGTTCGGCAAATTGGATAAAACGCTCGGCTAAAGTTCGACAAACTTGACATATATTCGACATGTTCGACGTTCCATAAGATATTTAAAAAACCCAACTAAGGGGCGAAGAAGTCGTTGAGAGCTGGAAGTACGCCGCCCACGACGCGTGGTTGTCGGCGGCGTACTTGGGGAGGGCGCGCTGCTCCTCCGTCAAGGACGCCCGCACGCGGTCGACCTCGGCGGCGAAGATGCCGGGGCGAGCGTCGACATCGGGCACCGGGGGGATGGGGACGCCCCCCGTTGCTGAGCCTCCACCCCGTCGGCCCGGCGCGCATGTCTGGCGGCGCCGGGATGTTGGCCTCGAAGAGGAGGTGCGCCTCCTACTCGTGGAGCGAGTGGCGGCCGAAGCCGTTGGCCGCCGCCGCGTCGCCGGGGAAGCGTTCGGCCATCGCTGAGAGGGAAGGGAAGGGGAGGAAAGGGGAGATAGGCAGAGCTCGGCGGCGGACGGGAGAGAGACAGAGCTCGGCGGCTGGTTTGGGCTCGGGCTGGTGTGGCCAGCTGCGAGGGGGAGCCGCTGTTTTTATAGGCCCGCGCCGTGTGTACACGTGGCGGGAGAGGAGGCGTCGCCGCGCCGTCCGTGACGCGCCGCACGTGAGGAATCAATGGCAAGGCTGACCGGCGGCAGCCTTGCCATTGATTCCCCGCGGGAAACCGAGGCGTTCTGGGAAAAGACAAGGCGCGCGTCGCTGACTCGGCGGGCCCGCGGCTCTTTCGCGCCAAAACCGCTCGCCCCGGCGCCCCCCGGCGCCCCCCAGCGCGCCGGGTTCGGCCTGGGTCCGTCGGCGCCAGTTTCGGCCCAAACCGGCGAAAAACGGGCTTCTGGGGGCGCGACTAAGTTGATTTTTAGGCGCCGGCGTGAAAAAACGCCTGAGGAGGGTCTGTTGGGGACGCGGCTGGAGATGCTCTAACTATGCTCTAATTCACCTCAGCTGATGTCATCCTAGTTGTACTTCGTTAGTTTTTCTTTTTGGGCTGGCCTAATGCGTTTTCTTGTTTTTTCTTAGCCTAGTAATTTCTGGTGTTGTGCGGCAAGAGGCTTGAGCAGAACTACTAGTCGTAGCGACGATGAAGCTAGGTGGAAACTTGTAGGGAAAAGTGTTTTAGGAACAATTAACACGACAAACTAATTAACCATGACATTTTGTTGATTATTATATTGGCAAAAATGGTGCCGCAAGTATAATGATAGAGTTATGTCAATTTCCTGTCGCTCCATTTCCACATAAACCATGTGTTTTTTCCTTTTGAAAATTGCTTTGCCAATTTTAAAATGTCCGCTTACTTGAAAAATATTCGTCGAATACGAAAAATGTTCATGAAAAACATGCAGTTGCAATCCCGCCTTGAAAACATGCAGTTGCAACCCGCCTTGAAAACATGCAGTTGCGGCCCCTCTTAAAAACATGCAGTTGTGATCCGCCTTAAAAACATGCAATTGTGACCTACCTTGGAAACATGCAGTTGCGGTCCCTCTTAAAAATATGCAGTTGCGACCCGCCTTAAAATCATGCAGTTGCGGCCCCTCTTGAAACATGTAGTTGCGACTCCGCCTTAGAAACATGCAGTTATGACCCACCTTGAAAACATGCACTTTGCGGCCCCTTTTGAAAACATGCAGTTGCAATCAGGTTATAACACGTGCAGTCTAGTGGTGGACATGCATGTGGCCCTGACAACTCCCCCTCTCGACCACAGTTGTGACCCTTTTTTTTAATCTCAACTTCATTATTGTGTTGACACGGTGAATTAAAAAAAATTACAAAAGACAAATTTTGTAAAGCTAGAACCTAAGCAAACAATTTGAAAGCTTCAGTAACAAATGAATATTAAGCTAAAAAAATTAATATGCTAAATTTAAGAAAAGAGAAAATTGTGAAACAATGTTCTAATATATATAGTGAAATAAGAAAAAAATCAGAAAGAAAAATAAAGAAATCAATAATCATGAGAAAAAGGTAAAATAAGTCATTATAAAGAGTTTACCCCTCAGCCGCCAAAAAAAAAAGAGCTTACCCCTAGAAGCTATTGTGAACAAATAACAAAACGAGAAAGCTATTTTCTTGCCGACTGTCTGTTTGCAACAGATCCGCACGCATCCAGTGCCATCGATTTCAGATCGGACGGACGTATTTTTTCCGCTCGAAACAGTGCAACTGAGAAAAAAGACATGAGGTCTTATCTTAGAGCCACAACCATCCCACCACACCATTCTTTATGTTAGACATAGGAAGGTTACCTTTTTGACCCGCTTTGATTATTGCATTAGTACAGGCTTTTTTCAGTTTTTTGGGCTTGTTTTTTGTGCAACTTTAGTCCTATACCTCACATTTATATACATGTTCATCAATTTTGCTCCCGCATGCAAATTCTCACTATTTTTTTTCATCGACTTCTTGTGTCAACAACTTTTTTCACCAAAGGAAAATAATGCAGAACATCATGGTAATATACGCACCACAAACACGATAAGTTACGCACAAACTCTATGATAACTTTTTTGACCTGAGAAAAAAAAGTTGTTAAAAACATATCCCGACAAATCTATCGTTCAAACCACCTCAATACTGCAACAAGTCTGAACGCCCTGATCGTCATGAATCTCCTTCCGAATGGCTAGGTAGGCCGTCAAATAGTCTGAATGCCCTTGCCCATGCTCTCCCGGCCCGTCGGTGTGCACGGCGGCCAGCTCCTCCACCAAGGAGGAGATCGTCCTCTCCTCCAGTGATGAGGACCAGGCACCGCCGAACAGCCACCACAATAGCCTTCCCGACTCCTCAAGGAGGCCGCTCTCACGAACGAAGATTTCATCCGTGAGATCGAGATAATGATGGAGCGGTCGCTCCATTACATGGGCCTGTCGCCACCATCACCAGCGCGCGTGAAGGAGGATCCGCTGTCCCCGCCGCGCCACCGCGTGAAGCACGAGCCGACGTTCCCGCTCCGTCCTATGAAGGAGGAGCCGGCCTCGCCCCGGCACAACCGCGGCGTCTAGATTGGACACCACATGAAGGAGGAACCGGCCTCGCCCCCGCACCACCGCGGCGTCTAGATTGGACGCCGGGTCAAGGAGGGGTCGACGTTCCTGCCACGCAGCCAGTACGGCCGCATGCACGTGCCACCGTCTCGCCGTCGAGGAGTCGCCGCCGCGATCAAGAAGGCGCGGGGCCGCTCCCTCGGAGGAGGCGGGGGGGAGGGGGGTTAATGAAATAGACTCCCAGTGCATAGCATGGTACTTACACACCACAGACCTGATAACTTATGTACCCCGGTCCTGATTACTTTGGCACATGGGGGGTGTGGGGGGAGGGGTGGTTGATGAAATATCCCCCTGATAACTTTTATGTGAATAGCATGGTAACTCACACATTGCAGACCTGATAACTTATGTACTCGGTCTTTGATAACTTTTTGGCATGGGGGGAGGGGTTGATGAAATATCCTCAGGTAACTTTTGCGTGAATAGCATGGTAACTCACACATTTGAGGACCAGTGCCTCGGTGATATCCTATGTGCCTCGGTGCTGATAACTTTGGCGAGGGGGTGATAAAATGCACCCACGACAACTTTAATGTTAATAGCACGGTAACTCAGTCACCGCAAACCTGATAACTTATGTACCCCGGTCCTGGTAACTTTGCCGCCAGTGGGGGGGAGGGGTGGTTGATGAAATATCCCTTGGTAACTTTTACGCGAATAGCATGGTAACCCACCCATCGTGGACCTGGTAACTTAAGTGTCACGGTCCTGATAACTTTGGCGAGGGGGGTGATGAAATATCTCCCCGGTAACTTTTGTGTGAATAGCATGATAACTTACACATCGCAGACCTGATAAACTTATGTGCCTCAGTCCTGATAACTTTGGCGATGGGGTTGTTTGAAAACATACCCGAATAACATTTGTGTAAATAGCTTGGTAATATAGGCATTGTATACGTGATAACTCACGCACAAACATCGCGGTAAATTTAACCTTAGCTAATAAGGAGGTTAGAGAAACCAGGTTTATGCCCCGGTAATATCCGTGTAAGCAACATGTCAACATATGTAGCACATGCGTGATAAATTACTTAGCCCATTAGTAGTAACTTTTGATATGAAATTAGTCGTTGTAACATATCAACATGGGATCTACTTTCGAGGCTCTCATCAGGACGATTTTTTATGTGAAAATGGGTTTTTGATCAGACTGATGGTTTGAACTACAAAACATTTTGAAGTTTTCAAATAGAGGAAAATCTAAGATGACATCAGCTTTTTTGTCCTCTAGTTCATTTACACATGGGGAGAAGGTAGAAGGATCATTTTTATGCCTCGGTATTTTCAACATAAACAAGATGTAACTTAGTTTATTTATTTTATTTTTTCGGGAAGATGTAACTTAGTTATCACATACGTGATAACTTACTTAGTCTCGGCCCGGTAACTTTTGGTCCGAAAAATAGTCGTCGAAACATATCAATATGGGATCTAGTTTTGAAGGTCTCGTCGCAACACATCTTTTATGTGAAAATGGATTTTTAATATGACTGATGGTTTGAGCTACAAAATATTTTAAAATTTTGAAATAGGGGGAATCTAGGATGACATCACCTATTATTTTCCTCTGGTTCATTTGCACCTCGGGAGAAGGTTGGTTGACCATTTTTATGCCTCGGTAATTTCTATATAAACAAGATGGTAACTTATGAACTAGAGACGTGATAACTTACTTAGCCTGAGCCTGATAATTTTTTACCCCAAAAAATAAGTCGTCGAAACATATTAATATGGGATCTTGTTTCGAAGATGTTCTCGCGACGAATCTTTTATGTGAAAACGGTTTTTCAATCAGAGCGACGGTTTGAGCTACAAAATATTTTGAATTTTCGCATTGGAAAGAATCTTTGATGACATCATCAATTTTGTTTTTTCTGCATGTATATGATTATTAGCTGCTAATTAACTGCTAGTAGACAGTGGACACGCACAGAAAAAAGAAATAAGATGAAGTTAATACATGCATGCAAATTAGAAAAGGGGGAATTGTGCGGATCTGTTGCTTAACTTCCGACTGGGCGGAAGTTAGCAAAGTCCATAACAAAACATGCAAAAAGCTAGGAGCGTCGCATCCTTTCGATCCCCATCTTTCCTTCGTTTTTTTTGGGCAACCATCTTTCCTTTTTGGTCGGGTAGAAAAGAAGAAGAAAGCCCGCATAGCTCAACTCGTGCAAATAAGCAAAAGTAACTCGTCGCTTGTCTGTGGGCTCGTAGAAAAGTGACGGTAAGACTCAGACACATGGGCTGCCCCTGGTACAGATGAGCCGTGCACCAATCGCTCCCGCGATAACCAACAGAAGCCATCACGAATCTTAGCATGACAATCGGAGGGCTAGAAAAGTGACTGAGACCATAGTTAAAACTCAGCAAAACCGTAATAAAAGTTACAAGAGATCAATAGATAATCAGAAAACCACTATCACTACCAAAACGAGCCGCCGACACCGACACACAGCTCCCCTACTAAAGCCAACCTGGCCTCATCAATGACAACAATTCCTAATATAATTTATTACAGGATATATGCAACGTTTGGTTAGTCTCCTACTCCTATATAGCAGTCTAAACACAGGATCACCAAGCAATAGTGCCAACGAGCGAGTATATAGCGTATAGACAGAACGAGTACACTACAGTCGTCATGTACAGACTGCACGTTATAAATAATAACGATAGCGTGTCAATATTCTGCGCAAAATAGGAGAATAGTTACACTGAGTACCAAATGCTAAACTGCCAAATATTATTTTTCTTTCCTTGTCCTTGACCTACTTGTTTTGTATACTTTGCGGACAACACTCGAGCGTTTGGCCATAACCTTGGCATTGGAGACATCATCTCCACACACCTGATCTGATCCGTATCAGCAGGACTGGAATCCACTACAGGTTCTGGCAAAACACCTTGCACATTCACTCACAGCGTGTTTGGCAAGGATATGACATGAGCCTTACAATAGATAAGATAATTTCTGCATCTGAATCCTGACTGGTATGGTCACCGCCGCGCATACTTTGATGTGCTGTGCGCTGTGCCCTCCGAGTCAGTTATCCTAAACCTTTCCTACCAATTGAATAACTAACTTGCATCAGCCTAACTATCACTGTCTGAGAAATATATGTGTTTTGATGTGCTTGCTTCTCGTGCAGATTCGTCTTGGTCGGATTCATCTTCTTGCTCGGATGCATCTCTGATCTGTTCCGAGAAGATGAATTCAGCAACAATGGGCAGATGATCACTGCCCATCTCCTGATAAATTTTCAGCATGACATCATTGTAAGCAGTTAAATATGAACATTATGTATAACAGGAAATTTACGACCAAAACTAGAACATGACATGACCAAAGTTTAAACCATATAGTCCTTTTTCACATAAAGATTTGTCTAACTATTATGATGTACTAAATGAGGAAGTACCCTGGTTGGAAGACCCCTCGTTCTCCTCAAAGCATCCACAGGTAGTGTGTCCAAAACTCTGGAGCATTCTAGCCCAGGAGTATACCTTAAACAAAGAGGCTCAGCCACATTGTATATGTGTAGAAAAAGATACAGACATGATTAGAAGCGTACCACAAATAATCAACAGTCCCAAGAAACCTCTTGTGATATGACGTTGCTAGAGGTTCGCCATGATGACCCCTATTGCTCGAATTCCCCTAAAATAAATCGGCACTTCATTTCAACTATATGTTGAGTAGTCGAAGAGAGTGCTTCAGTTTCCACGAGAAAGTAAATACTACCTTTAACATGGCATAAGAGCTAGAGAGCTTCAACGGATGTCTCGCGACCATGACATTTGAGGACCCTGTCGCATTTCTCACTTCTTCGTCACTCCATTCGCAGTTCAGTAAACTATAAGGAAGGTAGATACAAGTCTTAAAACGAATAAATGTGCTAGGTCAACTAAGATCTGACAAGAAAGTAATCTGACCTACAATACAAACCAAATTCAGAGCTATCCAGTCCAGACAACTGCCTTCTATCATGCAAAGAAACATTCAGCTGGTGACACAAAAAAGAGCACATTGTATGCATGGTCAATCAATCAATCCTATAATAACCAGAGTTCACTATAACTTTCGGGATATGCAAGAAATATCTAATGCAATATTTCACCTTCATTGTTGACAAGAACTTGTAGATGGCACTCTGCTCCAAGGAAGAGAAAAAAGAGAAGTTAGAACAGATGAAAGAAAAATGTCAACTCTAAATCACAAGATACCACATTTCAATCAAAAAAATTAAAACCTATTTACAACTTAATACTCTAATTGTACCATCCTAGACCCGCAGACAATCTAAAGCACTATCACTCATGAGCGGTAACATGTCATCTCAGTTCCAGAAACCAAACACTTGTTACAAGTAATTATCTTTATGTGAGAATCTTAAGGCACATATATGCAAGGAAGCAACTAAAACGTACTTCGGGTGTGCTGTTAAAATCACCAGCAAGCACAATAGGAATTCCATCCCATTTTCCAGCAAGAGCATTCGCCCTCTCCAGTAGCATGCGGATCTGGAGGAAAGGAGAATCAGGAGTAAACAATAATTTGGGTAAATTTGGAAGGAGTAAATAGATATCTGCCAAATTTGAAGTGATCAACAGTCATTTCTAACTATGCATTACATTCATATCAGATACGCATCAAACAAATGATGCTGATTTAACTGAACTGACATACCTGTCCCATTTTTATATCTCCACGCTTTGGATTAAACAAAACATGGATATTCCCGAGTACAAATTTTTGGGTTCCGTTAAGCTGAAAAGGAAACATGTAAGAAAAAAAATTAATACAACCATTTTCTGCCAACATTAAAACATTGGTTACTTAGCAGAGACCTGAATAAGAAGAAAAAATATACAAAAGATGGGTAGCAGGCAAGCTATTTAGAAAATGCACGATTGTTGTACATCATTTGGTTCATTTACACAATGTAAAGGAAGCTAAAATTATAATAATACATGGTGCATGTTTCCAGATAGAGCTATTCAGCTCGCAAAGAAAAGATAGAACTATCACAGAAAAAAGGATATCCAGTCTCCCCTCCTCTATTTCCTGCTAGTCAGGCCCATATCAAATAGGGAAAGGATTACTAGCAGAAGAAGCCAAGCGATTATCTGCTAACTCTTACCAGATGAATGAGAAACTACTCCTTAATTTAGTTAATGAACTGAACCAACTAGTGCTTTATGTAAATCCAAGTACCTCAAAAACTAATACTTGAGCAACATTATTTCGTAGACTGAATTCACTAAAGTCAATACTATCTTCCTCAAGCAGACGTAACCTACAGTTCAAACAAAGAAAAAGGATGAAATTGCTGCTTTATTCCAATCAATAAAGATAACAAGCGGAGAAGGGGTAGCATTAGTCATACCGTTCTGACTTCCAAAAGGTAGCACATCCATCTTTAGCATCCCCGGTGCGCCCCTGGGGATGGCACAGGACTCAGCTTAGGATTTGAAAGGCAGAAATTCAAAAGAGAAATGTCATAGTGCTATACCTTAAAGCTACATTCATAGCCTTTGTTCTTCATTTCTGCAGCGATTTCCCGGAATCTATCCACCTCCTATTTTCCAAACACAAAGTGTTACAGAGTACAGTGGAAGGATGACATCGCCAATTTGCAGGTCGAGTTCTTGCCTGAAGACACACTAAGTCAGAGTCCCAGTGCCTAATTTCATGGATAATAAGCCTTCTCCTCGAATCCCACCTCAAAGCATCCCAAGGGACGTCCAAGTAAAGGTCAGGATGGTTCCGTGCATTGTTATCCGCCAAGATGTTGTATGACATGATTGTGCATGCATCTACCAAAAGAAAGACAGAAATCATGAGTAAAAAACTAACAGTGCACAAATGCCTACATCTCAGCAACACAATTGCACCCAATCTGATATAACTTTGTAATAAGCAACACACTTCCAAGCCAACAAGCCAAACTGATCCAACATTGTCACGGAAGGACACACGAAGATCATGACTTTGTGGGAAATTGCACTAGCTGGGTAGAAGCTTTTGACTTTCACCGACCTTTTTTCCTTTCGAAAATTACTTCCACTAACTAATTGGTTGAACTAGCTCCTTATACTATACCTAATGCAAAGGGTCAATTTTATCAGACCTATACACAAACAAGTGGTGAGCAAAGGTAACCAATCTCCTCGACAGCAATATGCAGCTAACAGAATACCTGAGCCCGAGGTCGATACCTCGTCCGCGAATACCCACCGCCGGGAGGGCACCGGAGCATGTGGCGCGTGGTACCCCTGCCAGACGCGGCCAGACGCGCCTGCGGGGTCCTGCCAGCGGCGGCGGTGGTCGAAAGGAGAGACGTATGCGGACGCGCGCCACACCGCCGCGCCGGGAGCAGAGGGAGAGCGTCCGCGCTTCCTGGGGCGAGGGGCCGCGGGAGCTGGCGGCGAGAGGCGCGCGCGCGAAGGGTTGTACGCCATTGCGGCGACCTGTGGCGGTGGGCCGGCGAGGGGTGGGTGGGTCAGGTCGGGGTGAGAGGGGAACGGAATTGGACGGGTTCGGTACTCGTTTTGCGGGTTCCTATATACGAGGGGTTGAGTACTATAAGTGCCTCAAGATCTGGATCGGACGGTTCAGATGTGTTGTGATTCTAGGTTATTTTCTTAACCACCGTTCCACATATATAGTGTTAACTAGGACAATGCCTGCCCGTCAAAACAAAAAACCTAAATTCTAAAAAGTGCGTACGCACTAATTAGAGGAAACGAGCTGCCGCTCTTACACAGGCATGCATGTGGTTTTGCGGTCTAAATTTTGTCTTTATTCATGACGTGGCATGTACTACTAGGATGGTTACATGGGCAAGACACCGCATTATTTCATGAATGCGTATGTCCATTTATTCGGGTTCTCAATTTTTAAAAAGTCATATCTTTTAAACCGTGCTTCGGAATTTAGATCCGTTTTCACTATTGGAATCCTCGCGACGAGATCTTTGAAACTAGATTCCGCATGGGTATGTTTTGACGAAATTTTTTTATGCCAACTTTGATGCTATATTGTGCAACTCTATTACTACATGGTGCAACTTTAGTACCGGATTGTGCAACTTTTTTTTAAAACCAAGTTTGCAGCTGCATGATCCAATTCTTATGATATTGCAACAAAGGAACCATGACAATCAACTTTTTATGACGTGCAACTAGTCTATTACCTCGGCCAACTACCTAGTAGTCGATGTGCAACCCTTCCCCACTTCCCCTATCAGTGGTATGTGCAATTTAGTATGTTGTTCATGCTAACTGCCTATTTAATCGATGTGCAACTCCTTCCCCTCCCTACTTGTGGATACGTATGAGTTTTAGTTGGCGGGGGCAACAGACGGAGTTGCACATAGTCTGCTAGGCAGTTGGCCAGGGCAACACACGAAGTTGCACATCCACGAGTGATACAAGAGAAAGTTGCACATCATTGTTAGATAGTTGGCCATCGCAGCATATGAAGTTGCACACCTACTGCTAGGCAGTTGGCCGATGCAGTATATAGTGAAAGCACATCCACGGATAGGAAAAAAGTTGCACGTCAACTACTAGACAGTTGGCCTCGGCAAGAGACGAAGTTGCACATCTCACTCCAAGTGGGTACTTTTGGGGTGGAGGTGCCATCAGTAAAAACTACACGTCCACATGGTAGGTGCGAAGTTGCACATCCACTGCGGTTAGTTGCACATTGACTGCTAGATGGTTGCACAAAACATGTACTAAAATTGCACAAAAAATATTTTATCGAAACATACCCGTGCGGGATCTAATTTCGAAGAGCACGTCGCAAGGATTTCAAAGGTGGAAACGGATCTTAATTCGGATTCGTGGTTTAAAAGTTATGGATTTTCAAAAATTCATAAATCATGAATTAAATGCTAGAAAGTCATCCACCCCACGCCATGCATGAAAAAGCCAACAACCGAATGCATGCATGTGGATCATTTAATGCACTATTGATGGGTTGTTTCTGTTTAACCATTTGAGACAATAAAAATTTTCCTAATCAGATGGGGGAGACAAATACTTTCCAAAAAAGATCAAAGTTTTCCTATTTTCGCCGGCTGCTCCGGAACGCGAGGGGGCAGCCGACCGCTGTGTAGATGCATCCAACAAAAAATAGGACAATGCCTGTGTGTTGCCATGAGATATAAATCTTTTTTAGTATGTTACATTGTGATTTATCTGTTCATATTATTAATGTGATTGTGTAAATATATGTCATCAAATTTTGCCCATGATTAGTAAGTAAATTAAACTGAAATAGGCACAGAAGGTAAGTAAATTATGATGATTTGACTAGCATATAGGGAAGTTTGAAAAAATAGTTGGTGGAAAGAAAAGTAAAGCATGAAACATCACATTCTTCTTAAGTAAAAAAAATCATAGAGATCGAGATTTTTTTTTACAAATTGTTACGAAACTATTTTGCACGGTTATAACATCTTCATGAAAAAAATGTTGTGAAAAATTGTTTCATAACCACCGATTTGCTGCATTACTATTTTGAATTGTTGCGAAACTTATTTTGTATTTTTGGTAACATATTCTGGAAATACATTGCCAAGACTTGTTGCAACGATATTTTCTTTTGGCTATGGAGGTGAGATTTTGTCAAGAAACATGGACAATTAAGATCCGTCCAAATGGTTGAGGATTAGTATAATCTTAACGGTTAAATCAAATTGCGAAACGCAGTTTTGGTTGAGGATTAGTATAATCTTAACGGTTAAATCAAATTAAGTAGTCCTGATCGTGAGGCTGTAATTGGTCTGTGTTGTTATGTGTACACTGAACTGGGTGCACTTAGCGATGAATATGTTTGCTTGTTTAATAGTAGTATAGATTAACAACTTATGGGATGCCTTCACATTGTCAGTCGCACTGTCCAACAAACACGCCTACATGCCTACCCGACTTTTGCTGCGTCGGGATCCAGACAACCGACGTGCTTTCAAATGTTTAGACGGCTTAACTGTGCTTAGTAGCCACCTCGAACGGCTAAGAACGACAACCTGTCTGATGAGGTAGTCGATTTCGACGGGCAAGGGCATTCACCGGGAGCCAAGGGATGTTGTCCCAACTAAAACAGTCGCAGTAGGCATGGGATTGGACGAATAACTTTTCTTTCTGCTCACTACATGTACTCAATGGACCCATGGCCATCACACATTCCAACTGGGTGACCAAATGCACCACCGACAAATAGGCAGGCTAGTCTTTCTTTTTCGATGACCCCGCGCCATTGTATTGATGAGGACGCTTATTGACGCCAACTGTAGGCCTCCTCGTCCTCATCATGGTCTTCCGGGTACTCGGAGGGAGGCCAGAGGGAAGCTCGAAGGGCTACCCCATCATCTATCTTAGGGTGGGGGGGGGGGGGGTAGGGGCGTGGCAGCACAACGGTGATGCAAATTCGCCGGAGAAATTCTCCGTCGGCACCGGGGCTAGAGGGAGGGGGGAGGGCAGCATGGCAGTGGGTTAGAGTTAGGGGAGGGTGGTGTGGCAAGGATGTGCGAGAACGCCGCCGCGAAAGTAGGCGGCTAGGCCGACGGTGATGAGGCGGTTTGAAGGAAGAAGACCGGCGGGAGGAAGAAGAAAGAGATCCAACCCTTGATCTGGTATCCGACGGCTGAAAAAATTCAACTGACCTAAAACATTTTTTCAGGCAACCGACATATAGCCAGACCCTTTATTTATAGGGTGTAACTAGGACACATCTAGATGTGACATAGCTATGTCATATCTAAAATGACATCATCAATTTTTTTTAGTCTATCAACAACTATTTGTTTGTGTTTGTTTGTTTCCTTACGATCGCTAAGTCGCTCATGCAGACGTAGCTAACATCCAGCCCAACTGTTTATTTCTCACGATCATTAGTCCAGCCCAACTGTTTGTTTCTCACGATACTAATGTCTGCTTGAAGAAAAACAACGATTGTGAAAAGCAACGATCGATTGTATCACACAAGAAAAAACACAGAAGTGTGTACGTCCCAAAAAAGCATCTACACGGGCACTAAATTTTTTTGTCATTTCAAAACGTGAAAGTGCATCTGGGGTAAAAGCTTATATTTTCAAGTAAATATTTTAATAAAAGTAAATGCATTTATGTATTATGTACTAATTTGATTTTTTTATTTTGCAAGTAAAAAAAATGTTCACGAGCTGAAAAATGTTCGCGATTTAAAAAATCAAGAATTTGAAATAATGTTCACGAACTCAAAAATATTTGTGATTCTAGAAAATTTCATGAGTTCAATTTTTTTGTGGATTCAAAAAATGGCAATTGAGGTGGACTTATAATTGAGGTGGCAACAAAAAACTTCAAAGCCTAGTTACAAGTCGATGGTGGACTTGCAGCTTGGACAACAAAAATAAAATTCAAGCCCAGTTGCAAGTGAAGGGTGGAATTGCGACTAAGTGTATTAAAAAAAGGGTGAGCCATGTTGCGAGTCCAGGACGGGCTTGCAATTGGGCGTGAATAAAAAAGGTCAGTCCCAATTGCAAACCAAGGGTTGGCTTGCAACCGAGGCAACAACAACTACATTCCTAGTTGCGAGTCGTGGTGGGCTTGAAACTAGGATGAGAACAACCTACATGCCCGGTTGCGAGTCGAGGGTGGAGTTGCAACTGTGCCCACTACAGAAAAGTACGACGCGTCCTAGTTGCGAGTCGATGGTTCACTTGCAATTGGGGCAACTACAAAAAACTACAACGCATCCCTGTTGCAAGTCGATGACTGACTTGCAACTGGCCCCCTACAAACATACGCCCCCTCCCTAGTTGCGAGTCAGATGGTTGACATGCAACTGGGGCCACTACAAAAAAGTATGACGTGCAGTTGCGAGTCGATGGTTTACTTGCAAATTGCAATAGGGCCCCTACAAAGATACGTTCCCCCCTAGTTGCGAGTTGATGGTTGACATGCAACTGGGGCCACTACAAAAAATTATGACGCTTCCTAGTTGCGAGTTGATGGTTAACTTGCAATTGGGCCGCTACAAACATATGTTTCCCCTAGTTGCGAGACGATGGTTGACTTGCAACTAGGTCCCGACAAACATACGTCCCCTCTAGTTGCGAGTCGATTGTTGACTTGCAACTGGGCCCCTACAAACATACGCCCCCCTAGTTGCGAGTCAATGGTTGACATGTAACTGGGGTCACTACAAAATAGTACGACGCGTTCTAGTTGCGCGTCGATGATTGACTTGCAACTGGCCCCCTACAAATATATGCCCCCTAGTTGCGAGTCGATGGTTGACATGCAACTAGGGCCACTACAAAAAAGTATGACGCGTCCTAGTTTTGAGTTGATGGTTGACTTGCAACTGGGCCCCTACAAACATACATCCCCCGCCTAGTTGCGAGTCAATGATTGACTTACAACTGGGCCCCTACAAACATACGCCCCTAGTTGCGAGTCGATGATTGACTTGCAACCAGGCCCTTACAAACATATGTCCCCCTAGTTGCGAGTTCATGGTTGACATGCAACTGGGGCCACTACAAAAAAGTACGACGCGTACTAGTTGCATGTCGATGGTTTACTCGCAACTAGACCCCTACGAACATACACTCACCCTAGTTGTGAGTCGATGGTTGACTTGTAACTGGGCACCTACAAACATAGCCCCCCTACTTGCAAGTCAATGGTTGACTTGCAACCGAGCCCCTACTAACATACGCCCCCCTAGCTGCGAGTCGATGGTTGACATGCAACTGGGGAAACTACAAAAAAGTACGACGTGTCCCAGTTGCGAGTCGATGATTGACTTGCAACTGAGCACCTACAAACATACGCCCCCTAATTGCGAGTCGATGGTTGACATGCAACTGGGGCCACTACGAAAAAGTACGACGCGTCCTAGTTGCGAGTCGATGGTTAACTTGCAATTGTGCCCCTACAACACATGTGCCCCCTAGTTGTGAGTCAATGGCTGACATGCAACTGGGGCCACTACAAAAAGGTACGATGCATCCTAGGTGCGGGTCGATGGTTGACTTGCAATCGGGCCCCTACAAACATAGGCCCCCCTAGTAGCGAGTCGATTGTTGACATGCAACGGGGGGCACTACAAAAAAGTATGACGCGTTCTAGTTGCGGGTCGATGGTAGACATGCAAACGGGCCCCTACAAACACATGTCCCCCCTAGTTGCGAGTCGATGGTTGACATGTAATTGATCAACTACAAAAAAGTATGATGCGTCCTAATCGTTGGTTGACTTGCAACTGGGCCCCTACAAACATATGACCCCCTGGTTGCGAGTCGATGGTTGATTTGCAACTAGGATCCTACAAACATACGCCCCCTAGTTGCAAGTCGATGGAAGGCTCTCAACCCCCCCCCCCCCCCCCCCCAGTTGCGAGTCGATGGTTGACTTGCAACTGAGGCAACTAAAAAAAACTGATTTTTGAGATGACTACTTGCAAATGAGGCGACTACAAAAACTATAAATAGCTCTATTCCGGAGTCGAGGTGTTTACATACAAACTAAAATTGGAAAAAAAATATTTCTGTGAAAAACAACTAGGCAAACACTTGCATATGATGTATACAAAAAATTTAACATGGAAAAAAGAGTGCATGAAAAAATAGGGGGAAACAAAAAAACAACATGCCCTGCCATCTCTGAGCCATGGACCCGCCAGATCAGGTCGTCTCCTTCGGATTCGAAACAAAACAATAGAAATGGAAGACCAGGGGAGTGGCAACTTAAGGAGGGCTGCCGTATCGATGTAATATACTCTCTGCTAGACCTGTCGTATTCGGAAAAAAGAGCAACACAAACAAAGGCAACGCCGGCCCAACAAAAAAGGAAAAAAGGCAACAACAAAAACCCAGTCCCGCTCCGCTATAGGCCTCCCGGCCCAACAGACTACAACGCGGCGCGGATCGGTTACGACACAGGCTATCACTCGAGCACGAAAAATAAAGACGCAATAGATCGGATGGCTGGACATCTAGACATGAGATCACTAAATTTCATCTAGATGTGTTTTAGCAATCCCGCTCAAATAAATAAAAACACAAACACGGAAATGACCGAAAAACACATGGACAAGGATGCACAAATCACTCGTGCTGGGACAAACAACAACACATGAGCCGTGCTAAACACATATGAATATTGAAAATTGCATATATATATATATATATATATATATATAGAGAGAGAGAGAGAGAGAGAGAGAGAGAGAGAGGGGAAAAAAATAAACATCGCAGCCTAAAAACAAGAGGGAAAAGCCAAGACTAAAACACACAAGAGAGGGGAAAAACGCGATGCCAAAGAGCAAGAATACAGCAGGCCAACAGGGGCAACAACGGCGCCGTGCAACAGGAGCAGGCCGCCAGCACATAGAGCAGCACACACAGCAGCCCACACACGAACAAAATCACGGCGTGCAAAGACAACAAATGGCAAGAGAAAAACAAGTGCAGTACGAATCTTAGAGCCTTCAGATCATGTGGTGGAGAGGTTAGATGTGACATAGTTAATTTTCATCTAGATGTGAGTTAGCCAATCCGTTTGCTGAAACTATTATGGTCGCAGTCACTTTTCTAGCCCTCCGACGGGTGCAACAGGTGTGCGTGCGGCTCATCTGTACCAGGGGCAGCCCATTTGCATGTTTTGTTATTTGTTCACGAGCTCGTTTGTTCACAATAGCTTCTAGGGGTAAGCTCTTTCTTTTTTCTTTTTTGTTTGGTGGGTGAAGGGTAAGCTCTTTGTAATGACTTATTTTACCTTTTCTCTCATGATTTATTGCTGTTTTTTTGCTTTCTATTTTTTTCTTACTTCACTATATATATTAGAACATTGCGTCACTATTTTCTCTTTTCTTAACTTTAATATATTAATTTTGTTTTAGCTTAATATTTGTTTGTTACTAGATATTCCAAATTGATTGCTTAGGTTTTAGTTTTACATAATTTGCCTCTTATAATTTAAAAAAAATCACGGTGTCAACAGAATAATGAAGTTGAGATTGAAAAAAAAGGGGTCACAACTGTGGGGGAGGGGGAGCCACATGCATGTCTGCCGCTAGACATGCAATTGCAAATGTTATAACCTGACTGCAACTGCATGTTTTCAAGAGGGGCCGCAACTGCATGTTTTCAAGGTGGGTCACAACTGCATGTTTTTACGGTGGTGATCGCAAACAACTTCCATGAAGCAAATAAAAAATCCTGAAAAAATCATAGTTAGAGATGGTTGAAACCCAATCCTAAATTCGTGAAAGTTAATGTGGATGTGGCCTTTTTATGAAAATGAGCGCACTGGGACAACGGCAGCAGTAACTCGAGATGACAAAGGTAATTTTTTGGCAGCCCAATGTAAATTTTTAACTCATGCAGCAGATGTGGTAACCTCTGAGGCTATAGCTATGAGGGATGGCCTTGCGTTTGCAAATTCTCTTGGGTTTCCTAGAGTGGAGGCCAAATAAGACTCGACAACGTTGATCGAATACTGTTCAGACCAAACCAGATGGTGGGACACTGCGACAGTCATCTTCGCGGAATGTGTGGACGTTTCATCACTTATTGGGAAGGTTATTTTTAAGCATTGTGGTCGTTTTTCGAACCAAGCAGCTCATGTGCTAGCTAATCATAGTTATTGTAATAAGATTAATACAAGTTGGATTAACGAGCCCCAAGCTTGTGTTATTCCCAAACTCTTGGATGATGTAATTCTGGTTTAAGTTGCAATAAAGCTAGCCATGATGGTCTTCTCTCAAAAAAAGGTGGGTTGCAACTGCATGATGTTAAGGCAGGGTCGCAACTGCATGTTTTTAAGAGGGGCCACAACTGCATGTTTCCAAGGTAGGTCGCAACTGCATGTTTTTAAGGTGGATTGCAACACATGTTTTCAAGAGAGACCGCAACTACATGTTTTCAAGGCGGGTCACAACTGCATGTTTTCAAGAGGGGCCGCAACTGCATGTTTTCAAAGTGGGTCGCAACTGCATGCTTTTAAGATGGGGTCACAGTGTAGCTGTATGTTTTCAAGAGGAGACACAATTGCATGTTTTCAAGAGGGGTTGCAACTGCATGTTTTCAAGACGGGGTCGTAACTGCATGTTTCCAAGAGGGGGTCACAACTGCATGTTTTTAAGGCAGGTCGCAACGCATATTTAAGGCAGATCGAAATTGCATGTTTTTAAGGCGGGTCGCAACTACATGTTTTCAAGAGGGGTCACAACTGAATGTCTTTAAGGCGGGTCGCAACTGCATGTTTTCAAGGCGAGATCACAACTGCATGTTTTTTAAAAGGAGTTGCAACGGTAGGTTTTTAAATGGGTGGGTAATTGCATGCTTTCAAGGCATGTCGCAACTGCATGTATTTCAAGGGGGTCGCAAGTGCATGCTTTCAAGGGGTGTTTTTTCTTGTGTGATACAACCGATCGTTGCTTTTCACAATCATTGTTTTTCTTCAAGCAGACATTAGTATCGTGAGAAACAAACAGTTAGGCTGGACTAATGATCGTGAGAAATAAACAATTGGGCTGGATGTTAGCTACGTCTTCATGAGCGACTTAGCGATCGTACGGAAACAAACAAACACAAACAAATAGTTGTTGATAGACTAAAAAAAATTGATGATGTCATTTTAGATGTGACATAGTTATGTCACATCTAGATGTGCCATAGTTACACCCAAAATCTAAATAGTGACGCCGCACCGTAAGTGTTTACAAATATGACAATTTAATTATGCCAAGTTGCCATATTTACAAGCAATTACCGAAAATATGGCAATTAAGTTATTTTTTGTTAGGCAAGTAAGTGTTTACGAATATGACAAATGCAACAAATGTGACAAGTACGACCGGAAAAAAGTTGTCGAAACATGTCGACATGACAACTAGTTTTGAAGATCTTGTCGGGACAAAGTCAACGGTGAAAATAGATCATCGATTGAATTAACCGTTTTAGAGATAATTTTTTAAAATTTTCAAACATTTTAGAGGAATCTTTAATGACATCATTGCATGCATACATGGTGGAGAGAGGGGATTGGCCGCAGCCACGGTAACGCTTTTTGAAGTAACTAATTACTACCTTCATCCGGGTTTATTGATCCCCTTCGTATTTTGTGTCCAACTTTGACGGTAAATTTGGTTAACAAATTATGAGTTGTATGTCACAAAAATTATATTTTCGGTTTCATATTTGAAAGAGGTTTTCAATGGTACTATTTTACGATATATAACTTATTTTTGATAGTTAAATTAATGGTTAAAGTTTGACTCAAACTATAAAAAAAGACTAATAAATCAGGAAGAAGGTGATTAGCTGGGCGTTGCACGAAGACGCAGGTGCGGCGCCGCTGGATGGGACGATTGATCATATACAAAATTTAATTTTTCCTCTGTCGTTTTTAGGGACTCACACCAGCAAGCAGGAGATAATACATGTAAACAAATCAAGACGATTGTTAAAATACAAACCATATTTTATAGTATATATGTTGTAATAATGGATCTGTCTATGGCACATTTAGTGCTTGTTCGGTTTTTCTCCGCTCCCGCGACTCAGCTCCCAGAGTGGAGCAGGCTGCTGCAGCTTTTTACGAAGCAGCTCAAACCAAGCTCCGCGGAGTGGAGAGATTCCAAACAGGGCCCTAGTTATTGCACATTTCTTTGAAAATGCATAGGAGCTCTCGGGTGCTACGCTCCCCTATATTCAAAAATAATTTAGTAATTCAAAAAAGTCAAAAAATCCTGGACCTTTTTATGGAATCAAACATGACCAAGTATTGCACTCGTATAAAAAGATTAAATAGGAAACTAGTTTTATTGTATCTGGGGTCAAAGATTTTCCAAAAAATGCTAGATACAAGTACTATTCATACTATATTGTAGTCATTTTTTTTTGCCCTGAAGTCAACGAGAATCATTCTTTGGCCAAACTTTTTATATGAGTACAATACCTAGTCATATTTGATTCAAAAATATATCCAAGATTTTTTGACTTTTTTTGAATTATTAAATTATTTTTGAATATAGGGGAATCCACTTCCTTGTCCTTCTTTTTAGGTTAGTTATTGCGCATCTGAGACATGCAATTCCGCTATAAAAAAACTGAGACGTGCAATTGTGGACGCCGGAAAGTGCGCATGATTACCGTGTCCCCGGCGATAAATCCGCGCATGCCGCATCGGCACTTTCGATCCGCAGCCTCCCTCGCCCCCCCCGCACGCACGGCCGGCACTAGCTGCGCGCCGTAGCTCCACCGTCTGCCCCGATCCCCATGTGTCTCTGTTGGGGCGGGGCAGAAATCACATATTTGACCTGAGAACGAAATCAAATCACTATCTGACCTGGTCTTAAAAAAATTCACATAACAGACCGTTTTGTGTGGCGCCCGACAGCCGGGCGCTGCACTACCAGCGTGGCAGCCCGGGGCCAGGGCGGCCCCACAGCCAGCCGTGCAGCGCCCAACGCATAGGCGCCACACTTGCTATGTGCAGCGCCTAGCGCTTAGGCGCTGCACAGTGACTTAAGCGCATCGGCCCGGCCCGACCAGGCAGTTCTTCCCCCTCTCCAGGAAGTTGCTCTCTGGACAGAGAGCAGCGGCGGCGCCCCATCGAATCCCCCCCACATCTCTGTCAGATCTGAAGATTTGATCCGTGGATTCGATCTCCAATCCCTCCTACTAGGTAAACTCCTCCGTTCCCTTTCTTTTCCTCCGTAAATTTGTTGCCATTTTAGATATTTGTCCAAGATTTGGTGGAACCCTTGATTTGCTTGATTTAGGATGTGTAGTCATAGTGGTACTACCGTACTGTTATTCATTAGTTCACAATATATGATTCTTGTTAGTGAAACCATAGATTGTTTAGTTTTTTTAGATATATATGAGATGCCTATTTTTGTAGATAACTACTATGAGATGTTTATTTTTTTAGATATATATTAGATGTTGAGTTTATTTGAAATATGAGATGTTGAGCTTATTTGAGATATATATGAGAATTTACAATCATTTATTCATTGTGTGAGAAGAAGATGTTGAGATTGTTGTAGTTGAACACATATGAGATGTTTAGTGTATACTGATATTTGAGATGAAGATGAACTCATATATGTTTATTGTTTGAACTTTGTAAGGATGGTTTGGCTTCTCGACGATGTCTACGACACAAAACACCGGGGCTTCATGATGCGCGAGAAGGAGATGGTAATAATGAGTAATCTAAATATTTTGCAAATTTGCCTTTAGTTGAAATTGACATGCCCTAAGATTTGTCATTACTTGTTTTTTGCAGAAGTTTGAACCTCTGAAGATTCGGTATCACGGGGTCTCTGGTCCTGCCATGCCCTACGATGAGCGGTACACATCCTACATCTAGCAGGCAGGACTCCTCCCGTGGATTCAGTTGGTCAGCCGGTCCACGCCGAACCTCAACGCTCCACTGGTGACCTCTCTTGCTGATCGGTGGAGGCCGGAGACGCACAGTTTCCATCTTCGGACTGGGGAGATGACCGTGACGCTCAAGGATGTCGCCTTGATCACCAGGCTTCCTATCGACGGGAGGCCTCTATGTATGAGCACCGATTCTGATGGGTGCCGCGAGCAGATGATTGCTCTTATCGGTATGGCTCCTACCGAGGCTGAGGCTGATGTAGAGGAGGGAGAAGAGAAGAAGAAGAGGGAAAGGAAAGCAGCCGGAGCTGCTTTCACGTGGATTCAAAATAACTTTGCGACGTGCCCTGCGGATGCCCCACTGATGATGTGATCTAGACACATGCTTGTGTCTATATGTGGTACGTTGTCTCGAGGACTTTGTTTCCTAACTCCACGGGCAAGAACGCTCCATGAATGTGGCTGAAGGCGTTGACCGTCTTCGATAGCGGATGGAGCTAGGGTTCAACGACTCTTGCCTACTTGTATCGATAGGTAGTTGGTCTGTTTTGTTATCAAGTCATTTCTTCATTAGCAATGCAACCTTGCTGTCAAGTTAACATTGTTTTCTTTCATATGCAGCTGGACGATGCGTGTTGCAGGATCACAGATAGTGCAGGCATTGGTGGTAATATGCTTCTACTTTCTGTATGGAGCTGGGAGCGTCTGCCTGTTGGACGCCCGAAGAGCGTCAAGTTTAATCCTTGGGATGAAGAAAAGGAATTACGACTCCCCACTTGGGCTTACGTGTTAGGGAGACTTTGAAAGCCTGACCTCCGTGTTGGTGGCCATCGTTTGAGGTTCCTCCAGGCTCTTTCACTTCATACTTCCGCTCGTTGTCGTCATATAGAACAGCTTCTTGGGAGTCTGCCTTTCGTGATTGAAATTCCAACCATTCTTCAACCTTTGGTGGGAAATTGTACTTGTGCTTTTCCTTGTTTTCATCAGCAATCTGCTTGTCGGTCTCCATTGAGTACTTTAAAAAGTATTCATTCATCTTGTCAAATGTGTATTGAACTATTGCCGTCACGGGTAATGCACGTACACCCTTGAGCACCTTATTGAAGCATTCTGCCATATTGCTTGTCATTTGACCGTACCTCCGGTCATCTTCATCGAAAGCACGTGCCCACATATTCCTTTCGACAATGTTCCTATTGAGAAATTCAAGACCACCGGGGTCAAGTTTCTTGTGTCTGAGCAATGCATTGAACAATGTGGCAAACCGCTTGTTGGAGAAAGCGAGACAACAATCTTGAAGATCATCGGCCAACTCCTTGATACCACATGCCCTATAGAAGTTTGCACAAAAGTGCCTCATGCATCATCGATGGTGCAACTTTGTATGTCCGGGAATGTCAACGACCACCGCATTTAGAATTCCTGGATGGCGATCCGATATGACACAAATTTCCCTTTCAGCCGGTAATACCCTTGTTCTCAATTGACGCAAGAACCACTCCCAGTTATCATTGTTCTCCACCTCAACCAAATCGAAAGCCAAAGGCAACACCCGGTTATTGGCATCACTTGCTATTGCAACCAATAAAGCGCCCTTGTATTGTCCGGTCAAGAACGTGCCATCAATGGCGATGACGGGCCGACAATGCTCAAAATCCCTCACGCATTGCTCAAAGGCCCAAAATGCATGGCCAAATACTCGGACGGTCCTCCCGTTGTGGATCAATGTTTGGTGCCCATGAGGCTCAACCACGTGAACCATGCCTGGGTTTGTGGCGGCCATAGCTAACAACAACCTAGGGAGTCGGTTGTATGCTTCCTCCCAATTGCCATACAATATCTTGAATGCGGCTTGCTTCGCCTTCCATGCCTTGCCATACTTCACCTTGTAATGAAAGATGGCTTTCACAAGGTCAATGACACACTTGATGCTCATTGTTGGAAGTGTGGATATTTGGTTGGATAACCTGTAAGCAATGAACTCGGACGTGAGTTGTCTGTGTTGTTGGTACACAAGCTCGCCATCCGCATTCTTGTGTCGGCACATGTGACTTGATGTACAACTCACTATGCGCCAAGTGGGACCTCCTTTCCATGGCCTTACACGCACAATCCATGGACATCTTGGCACTTCACATTTAACCGTGTAACGCACATTGACGTCCGAGTTGGCCACTTAATGTGGACGATAATGCGTAACCGAGTAGTTGTCGAGGCACATCTTCAATTCCAAGAAGGATTGAAACTCACAACCGGGATATATCCCGTTCTTGCCGTCTTCCAAATCACGGTGAGAACTTGGCCTAGCTCCAAGAGATATACATTTGCCACCATCTACAACGGCTTCATCCGCGAGACAAAGATCCTTGAACAATGGTGTCTTGTGATCCCGCCCGAATACCTTCTTAAATGCTTGGGCCTCCTTGGACGTGAACCCCTCCTCATCAACTTCTTCATCGGGATCATTGTCATCGGAGTCCGATGCATATGCACGAGAAAAAGGGATGGATTGGTCCATTGTCCCTTGCACATGATATTGCTCGAGATCGCCCACATTGTTTTCATGGAGATCAACTTCGTTGTCATCCTCCTCGTACTCATAATTGTCCTCTTCAAAAGCTTCATTTTGGTTGTTTGAAACCGGGCTCAATGTTGGCCAAACTTGTTGCGTCAAATGAGGTTCACTAACTTGATCTTGGTTCATGGGTGGGGGGGGGGGGGGTACTAGCAACCAACGGGGAGGGGTTCCGGTTCAAATCCAAATGCAAACTAGACTCAAGCTTCTTGGAGGCAAATAACTCAAGAGCCTTGTCTAGAGACTCCGCAACCGTCTCCTTGTATGCAACCCAACGTTGCTCCGAGTTCAGACGCATTGTCTTCCAACGGATGTGCGTTCCAAAACCAACATTATGCCTTCCCTGGAACTCAACAACGTCACTTGGGTCCATCCAATTCAAATCCTTCCTCACTTGTTCCAAGACATCCGCATAGCTAGGACTACTCTCAAACACCATGTCAAGCTCATCCGGGCCCGGCTCAACATTGCCTTTTAAAAAGGCCTCTTTATCCACATGATGACCATAAACACATGTTCTTCCCATCCCTACAATAATAAAAAACACACATATATCAAGTAAGTACCTAACAAAATATTTGCACAAAATACATAAGCCCTAACATATATATGAAACAATAACCCTAACCCCCACTTAACAATAACCGCAACCCTAACCATAACATAACACTAACCCTAACCCCAACATAAAAACACACATAACCCTAACCCTAGCATAGTATGAAGTAACCATACCAAATTAACAAAGAAACATAACATGATTCAACATAAATTTCCAAATCCAAGCCAAAACTAGGGTTTTCCCCAAACTAGCAAGATTTGAGCAAATGTGACAATTCCTATGGATGAAAACGAGGGGATCAGAGGAGATTACCTTAAGGGAAGGGTTGGCTTCGAAATCCACTGTCAAATACTCTGGATTTGCAAGATTTGAGAAAGATTTTAGAGGAGGGAGAGGGGAAGAGAGGAGGGCCGCAAGGCTAAGGGTTTGGGTGGGGGTGTGTGGGTGGGAGGGGAGAAAGGGTGGAGCCAGCCTAAGTGACACACAAGAAATGGGCGCTGCACATTACAAGTGTCACACCTAAACGCTAGGCGCCGCACATTACAAGTGTGGCGCCTATGCGTTGGGCGCTGCACGGCTGGCTGTGGGGCTGCCACGCTGGCCGGGCATGCGACCCTAAGACAATGGCGCTGCATAGTGCAATGCAGCGCCCAGCTGTCGAGTGCCACACAAAACGATCTGTTATGTGAAATTTTTTCAAGACCAGGTCAAATCATGATTTGATTTCGTCCTCAGATCAAATATGTGATTTCTGCCACTGGGCGGGGCGGGCCATCGTCGGCCAGGAACGACGACGAGTTTATCATGGCCGGTGGCCCAGCGCGCGCATAGCGCTGGATGGCCTGCATGCATGCCGCCGCCGGCCGAGAAGCCGACGAGCTGAACACCACCACAGGTAAAACATTACGTACGTGCGGCCAAAAAGAAAAAGTTGCACAGGTCAACACGAGCAGCCCGATCCAGGGGGCTGCAGACCGTAGATTGGAAGCAGAGTGTTCTTTCTACACCGACGTCTTTCCAATCAAGACTCCGGCCGGATGGATTAAGTTAGATAAACATTCCGCTACACTGCTAGTTGTCCGCTACTACTCGGCAGCAGCCATCCACAACGTCGCGTGTTACATATACTAGCTAGTTGTACGTACTCAAAATCTCGGAAGAATCCAATTCGCAGCTCAGCGAGCGGGCGTCTCCCTCTCATGGCGGCCCAACACCAACAGCCAGCCGATCGAACGTCGTCGCCGACGCTAGTCCCTCGGCCGCGCGAGCCACAGGGAGCTCAGCGCCCGGAGCCGGGAGAAGTAGTCGCTGATGACGAGAAGCGCGCGGGCGGCCTGCCGGGTCGTCAGGATCCGGTGCATCTGCTGCAGGGTCTGCTGCCTCAGGAGGTCGCCCTGCCGGAGGAAGTTCTCCAGCGTGCTCAGCTTCCCCATGGCGATGGCCATCTGCCCCATGTAGTTGGTCACGTTGCCGGCGCCGGCCAGCGGCCCGGCCCCCGCCGCCGCCGCGAGCGTCTCGGACAGCGCCTGCTGCAGGGCCTCCATCCCCTGCGACAGCGCGTCCTCCGCCTGCTGCGACGACTGCTGCAGGTTGCAGATGCCCATCAGCTGCTGGTCCGTCAGCGGCTCAAGGTGGCTGGCGAGTACCTGACCACGTCATCATCCCAGATTATCCATGGATGTCATATCAAGGTCGCTCAAGGTGAAGCACAGTCCGGGTTGCCATGAAGAACCTACCTTGAGGATCTCCGACGAGCGGAACCCGCCGAGCCACATGAAGAACCGCTCGGCGGGGCTCATCCACATGCCCGACAGGACGTGGAACACGTCGGACTTGGTCGCCAGGTTCTTGAGCCTGAAGAACTCGTCGTAGTGCAGCAGCACGGACTCGACGAGGATGCGCAGCTCGTCGTCGCCCATGTCCGCGATCACGGCCACCCTGAGGTTGTTGATGTGGCGCTGGTGGTCGTCGAGCCACCGCGCATACTCCAAATCGAACGCCAGGGCGCCTGCAAGACCCCAATTTTCTTCAGTTCAGATGGAGAAGCATGTAAAATTTGAAGCAGATGTAACAACATTACAGAACTGCATCGGCTGCAGAATCACTAGTGCAGCAGCATTTTCGAACCAGCGGCATGTAGATTGCGTTGTTGAATAAAAATGTGAGCACGGGAAATAGTACTATCATTTACCTCCGCTTGAGCAGTCACCGGAGCCACCACCGGCGATGAAGATTCCCTGTGATAAATGCCCAGGTGCTCAATCAATGACTATTGACCACAGACCGGTGTTCAAAATGCATACTGGCGTTGAAGGATTTACCTGCTGCCTTGCCCTCTGAAGCTCTTGCTCAAGGTGCGTCAGCTTGGATCGGCTGTTTTCCAGCTGCGCAAGGTAAGCCTTCAAACCGGAAAAGAAGAGGCTTAAATCGTCACGTTCGTGCATATGACCACAAGAACAAATTACATGAAACGATGCAGAGTGTTGTACTCCATGTAGATCAACATAGCAAAACCAAGACTCCCTCTAACAGGAAATTTTACGAGGTTTATTATGCTACAAATAGGTAATCAATAAAGTCAAAGCACAAGGAAAACTGGGATGACTCTGATTTTTCCTCGCAAAAAGAAAATCTCACTGATACTATGAATACGAACGGGATGAGCAAATTCAGAATGTGATGCTAGCTTTCCAAGAAAGATGCTACTACTATGATAGTATTCTTGCATCCTTCAAGTAGAAATGGTGGTGCCCACATTGACCATAAGAATATACTAATTGGAGTAGCAGTACTAGTACTATATGCTTAGGGAAATCCCTTCAAAAAATGCTTAGAAATATACTCCCTCCTTTCCTAAATATAAATATAAGTCTTTATAGAGATTCCATCATGGACTACATACGGATGTATATAGATGCATTTTAAGTATAGATTCCCCCATTTTGTTCCGTATGTGGTCCATAGTGGAATCTCGTCAAAGACTTACATTTAGGAACGGTGGGAGTAGTTCATATGCCGGAAAAGGAAAACACATTGTGCATATAAACAAGCAGCCCTACTGCTTTGGTACAATGGCGTAAGGAACGAGTTCGATGTCATCTGCTAAAAATGTACTGTGAGTGGCAACCAAATCCACGGATCACTTGGCCGCCGTTCTCTATTCGACAGAAACAAATGAATCGGACTACATAATGGGAGGGATCAGCTCACCTTCTTCCTGATGCGGCTTTTCCGGGCCGCCTCGCGGTTCTGCGCAAGCCTCCGTGCGGTCTGCAAATCATAGTCGCCGCTCATACGTAAGAAATACAACCACATTATCGTTTGCTACGCACAAGATCATATTTCATTGAGCCTCTGATTCATATGCATGTATGGTACCTTCTCATCTCCTGTTCTTTCAGAGGAATCGGCACACCCCACCCGTCGCTGGGAATGCGCCCCTCCGCCGGCGCCGGCGCCGCCGCCACCACCGCCCTGTCAACAACAACAGTAAACCGCATTACATGACGAGCAGGACGAGTTAACTGACCAAGAGCGAGAGGATATGAAGGGAGCGGGCACCATGAGGGCGTGGTGCTTGTCGCCGCTGTCGTCGAGGTCCGTGGAGGTCTCGGTGAGCGGGCTGGTGACGACGATGCCGGAGAGGGAGTCGCCCCAGTTCTCGAGCTGCTGCGCGGCCGCCCTCGGCATGCAGAACCGGCCGGCCTCCGCCGCCGCAAATGCCATTCCCGGCGCCGCCATGCCCAACGACCCCACTACTCCATGCTGCCACAATAATAGTCAAACACAAGATTGAAGAATCTGGACACGTCGCCCCCAGAAATGCTTGCAAGAAACCCACTCACCGGACTGGCGAGCGACGGGAAGTTGGCGACGGTGACGTTGCTGGAGGACTTGGAGCTGGGGTTGGGGCCTTCACAGTCACAGGGCCAAGCAAACGCATTCATCAGAAGGCGCACGCATAGATCCAATCCAAGAACAGGTCGAGGAGCAGGGTGAATAGTTCTTGGAACGCAAGCGGCAGCGGCGCGGGCGCCCCTTTCCGAACGAAAATAAAGGAGCGGCGCTACTCACTGCGGGGGTGGTGGAGGAGCTCGGGTGGGAGCTGCGCGGCGCCATCTCCGATGTGGTGGTGGTATCCAGCCGTGACGCCACGCTCCGCCCTGCAAGCAGCACGAGGGACGCGGCCACGGACGCGCGCAAGGCAACAAAGGGTTAGCGGGCGGGACGGGCCGGTCCAAGGGAGAAGACAGAGCTCGCAGCACAAGAGAACAAAGGACGAGCCAAGGCAGCTGCGAGCTTGGGTGGCCACTGGCAATAGTATAACTGCGCTACCGGACATAGGCGATCGCTTTCCCCGCCACTGTAGCCGCGTGGGTCGGGTTACCTGAAGACGTGGAAAGGCCCAGGGTGGTGATGCATCGGGGGAGGAGGCAGGGTCGACGACGAGGACGAGGACCACCGTCACCGCCGCCGCCGCCGGGAGCAAGCTGGGAGATGGATGGGGACTCGGACTGTTGATGAACACCAGCAACTGTTGCGTGGGCGTGGCGTGTGGTCATGGTGTGTCATGCGCATTGCCACTTATAATGGCGGGACGAGGAGGAGGAGGCGGGATTGGAAAGCCGTGCGAGAATTGAAGGGGGATAGGATCGGATGGAAATGAAAAGATATGATGATGATCCGGACGTGTCCATCGGTGAATGTCAGAGGGATCCATCTGTCCATCCATCGGTCCATTCTTTGGGTTCCATCGGAGATCAGGCGTCAATCAGCCGAGATGGCTTGGCAGGCAGGCAGCGCTATGGTGTAAGCTTTTGTATTCGAGCGCGTTTGCGTGTGCAGGGGGCTCCCGGCCACATGCGTCCATGGATGGGGCAGTGTAAAGGCTGTGGCCATCTTGAACTGAGGTCGTCGTACGCCTGTAGCTATTACGCCTATGCGTTGATGGTGACGGTAGTCGTAGGGGCAGGATTATAATAGGTTTGTAGCCATTGTTGTTTGGTCCTAGGTAGGGCGTAGTACTGTTGTAACTTCAGTTCTTCTTTGACTAGAACACAGTACGGCAGTGAGCACGATAAAAAGTGGGAGGGGGCACTTCAGCTATTCTACTCACCAAGTCAGGTTAGCTGTAATGTAACGCGCACTCTGCGCATATACATTAGCTTTCTTTCAAAAACCGAACTTAGTAAACTTTGATTAAGTTTATAGAAATATATATTTATCTACAATTACGGTATCAATATACATTATTCGATGCATCGTAAGATATATATTTTTATTATAGACATAGAGTTTCCTCTGTAAATTTGATCAAAGTTTATAAAGTTTGACTTTTATAAAGAATTATATGCAGCACATTAGAGCATCTACAGTCAGACTAGGCAAATTCAGGGCCGTCTGCCTGCAGTGACCGGTTGGTCCTCAAATTTACTCATCTGCATCCGGATATTTCATACTAGAAATGTTAAATCCATACAAAAGCATGCAAAGTATAAAATCTACGTACTCCGTAGATCATACAAAAGCAAGCAAATGATAAAATCCATGCTCTATCTGGTACCGGCGCTTCAGCATGAGCATAGCGTACGTGGTTATCTTCTGCCTAACCACGATGAAGCCGGAGAGCGTGGGAAGAGCGGCGGAGCGGGAGAGATGAGGTGGATAGGCTCGGGCTGGCGGCGCGAAGAGGGAGGAGGTGGATGGGTTAGGGTTGGGGGAAGCCGGACGGCTTAAATAGCCGGATTTGTCCTCGGGCGGCGAGTCGGAGCAAGGCCACGCGGCGTTTACACCCCCACCGAAGAAGACGTTCGTCGGACCGCCGGGTTTCCGGACGATTTTGCGTGGAACCCCATCGCTAGTCCGACGTGACGGACGCCCATGGAAGCCCTCATACTCACCCCATATTTAGATTGAATATAAAGGGTATCGATTAGCTCGGACGTTTGTGCTCCGTTTGAGACGCCGTCTGGGTTGATTTTTCGTAATCGAATAATAATCAGGCCATCCAGCCGGCCGTTGAGGCGGGTATGGGATGCACGGCTGTAGATGCTCTTAACACAAGGAGTAGTGTTTAGTGGAGTCGAAAATTGTTGCATGCATAGAGGGGGACTTCCTTGCTAGTCGTGGTGCAAACGGACCGCGTGGAATTTGTGAAGCTGATCATTGGTACGAGTGAGGACAAGTCGGCGCAGTTGGTGTTGGTGCAAGAGATTAAAACACTTCTCCAGGAAGGTAGAGAAATTTTGGTTAAGCATGTCAGGCGAGAGCAAAACTCTGTTAGTCATTTCTTGGCGAGCTTTCATGGAATAAATAAGCTCACTGCTATGTGGCTTCGCTTAGGACAGGATGTGGTTCCTGACGGTTGCAGTGCAGACACGTCCGCCACTTGATAATAAATTCTCTTTCGTCTTTCTCCTTGATAAAAAGAGAAATTTTACATGTAAGGAAATAGTTTTTTTTTCCTTTTGACAGGGAAATCATTTTACTGCTCAAACATACTCATGAGTAAGTCATTTACAAGCTTTTATTATAAAAAAATAACCCAAATGATAACGCCCACACGTGTGGCATATTTGCATATCGCCCACTCGCCTTGATTCACTTTGATTCTGTTTTGCACGAATCCTAAAGAAATCTGAGTGCCACGTAGGCATAGCATGCTGTGTGGGCGTTAGAGCGCTCGCCCACACGACCCGCAGTGCGCGGTTGCCAGCTGCGCCGTGTGAGCGAACCAGTTCCCGCCCACACAGTCACCAACCAGTCCACGCGCGTGAACTGCTCTTCGCCTACACGACGCTCGTACGGTGATAGATGGCAACTGCAGTTGCGCGTATGCAGCAACTAGGTAAACACACATGGCAACTATGATTCGTTGGTAGATGGCAACTGCAGTTGCGCGTACGTGGCAACCAGGTAAACACACATGGCAACTATGATTAACCATCCATGACAACTATGGTTGGACCACACGTGGCAACTAGGTGAACACACATGGCAACTATTTGTTTGACCACATGTGGCAAGTAGTTGATTACACACGGCAACTACCATAAATTAGATAAGGCAGTTAGAGTTAACCAAAACAGAGAGAGTTGCCATGCTTTTACAATTATATTTGCCATCCCGGATGGCAACTAAAGCATCATCCCGCGGGTTACTAACGTAGCTACGCCAGGACGTATGGGCATTTTTGCTTCATGCCACACGCTCGGGGTGTGATGAGTAGTACTTGTTGGGCGTGTGACACGAAGTAGCCGCGCGCACATATGTGGGCAGTTCTAATGTTCGTCCACACATGGTCCGTGTGGCCTGCCTCCTGCTTACGCTACACACGATGTGTGGACGGATGTCTAGTATGCCACACGTGTGGGCGTTATCAGCGTCCAAAATTAAACGTTAGGAGGCAATTTGCATGTCCAAACCCAAACTAGACCATGCACCTTCGGAAACAATTGACGTTGCAACACAAACTTAGTTATTATCGACGCTGAGAACCGTCAATCTTAGCGTCAAGTTACTTGTGAAATTCCTGCTTTTCAAATTTTGTAAATTGATATTACATATTTTTATGTCACCCACACTTCCTTAGAGGCCGCTCGTGAAACGCATTAGCCACCTCCTCCCGCTTGTTGCCGCTGGAGGACTGGTAGCACTACGGTGTAGAATGCGGAGGTTTGGCTCTCGGGAATATATTATCCCTAATGAAAAGGAAATTGCAAAATCAGTTAATGACTTGTTAGAAGTGGATAGAGACTTAGAATTAATTCGGAATATCACGGCTGTGAAACCTATGAATGAGTCAGATATTAATAATCTTGGGGTCACAGCGTTACACAACCTTTGTGAGGATCTTGTTCTCACTTCGGAGCTAGAGAATGAGGAGGAGGATATGGTTTCAGAGGGATATATGGCCGCTTTGTAGCCAGAGGTTATTACTCAGACTGCCTCGAGTCATGAGGACATTGAGACGATGCAGGATAAACCAAAACGATCCTCGAAGAGGAAGGTTTACCCTACATTGGTAGTCCGTACAAGTGCGACAGTCAAACAAAAGAAAAAAAATCATGATGAAAAATGAAAGGGGTCTTTCGGAATAGCAGAGGTCTAGCGGACTTGGTTAAAAGAAGGTTCCTTGCGGAAGTATCGATAGAACGTAAACTAGATTTTATGGCTCTACTAGAGACGGTTAGAGATAACTTTACGCCACAATTCCTCAGTACCATTTCAGGGATGGTTGAGTTTGACTGGCAGTGCTTGCCCCCAAGGGGTCGATCCGGTGGAATACTGATTGGGGTTAAGTGTGAGTCGTTAGAAGTGGCAAATGTGGTGTATGGAGATTTTGCCGTCAAATTTCGGGTGAGGTCGAAAATTGATCATTTCCGATGGGTACTGGTGGTTGTATATGGTGCAGCTCAACCTGAATTTAAGCCTGGTTTTCTCGTTGATCTGGTGAGAATCTGTGGTGATGAAAGGCTCCTATCCTTGGGGGGGGGGGGGACTTCAACATAATTAGAAGGCGAGAAGAGAAAAATAATGATAATTTCGATGAAAGATGGTCATTCATGTTTAACATGATTATTGAGAGTCTCGATTTGAGGGAGATTGACCTCACTAGGAGACAGTTCACGTGGGCAAATTCTTTGCCGATTCCAACATATGAGAAATTGGACAGGGTGCTCATGAGCGTAGACTGGGAGCAGAAGTTTCATTTATTTCTGATCATACACCGTTGCTGGTCGACTCAGGGGAAGCAACCCATGTGGGAAATATAAATAATTTCTCTTTCGAACTAGGATGGTTCAAGAGGGAAGGCTTCTGTGATCTCATTGCTACTGAATGGGCCAAGGAGTGTAGTGGTATCTCCAATGTTGATAGATGGCAAAATAAAATTAGACACTTGCGCCAGTTCTTGAGGGGCTGGGCCAAGAATCATAGTGGATAGAAAGAGATACTTATAAAACTCATAAATGAGTCAGCTTGAGTCTAACCTTCTTAATGTGTCGGATCGGACTGTTAAGAGCGAGGCTGAGCAGAAATTGCGAGCTCTTCTTAGAGAAGAATAGATGAAATGGGCTCTCAGAGCCAAGGTGACAAAGGTCGTCCAAGGTGATGACAACACCCAGTTCTTCCACATGATAGCAAATGGGAAGGATAGAAAGAAGAAAATTATCCAACTAGAATAGGACGAGGGTACGATTGTAGGGCATGAGAACCTAAAGTTGTACATCTCCAACTTTTAGAAGAAGCTCTTTGGGGCCCCCGAAGATAGTTTTGTATCACCACGGCAGAAGATAGAGAGAGAATGAAAGTCATTCCCTATGCCTCAGCCATAGGTTCTATAAAGCATGCCATGCTGTGTACCAGACCTATTGTGTACCTTGCCATGAGTTTGGCAAAGGGGTACAATCAAGCTTCAAAATATCGGATATCGGGTCCGTATTGGTTTGGCTTTGACATATCGGATGTCGGATATCGGGTGATATATCGGACGATATGTAGATATATCAGTCTCTAGTTTTTTTCATTATTCTTGTTCAAAACATTTTTTAGTAAAAGAAAATGTATGATGTCAATGCTTTAACATAGCACTGTTAGATTCCTAGTTTATCGATTTGTTTATTAAGAAACTACTAAGGAAAGATTCACAAAATCCTTACTCTATGATTAAAAACAGTACAATATATATGCATTTGTATGGAACATTGTGAATGATTTTGATAATATATAATGAAGTTGTAAATGCACAATCTTATTTCACTGCTATTCAATAAATAATTGTTGTCATCTACGTATCGTTCTATATCGCTGGACATATCGGGCTAGATATCGGCCATAACACTCGATATTTCGGTCCATATCGGATGATATGTTGGAAAATGATATTTGCAAAATGATATGTTATGTTGATATCGGTGGAGCCCCAAAAGTGATATATCGGTCGTATCGGCCTAGATTTAAAAGCTTGGGTACAATAGTGATCCAGGAGTAGATCACTGGACAAAGGTCAAAATTATCCTTAGGTACCTAAAAAGGACTAAGGAAAGTTTCTCGGTTATGGAGGTGACAAAGAGTTCATCGTAAAGGGTTACGTCGATGCAATCTTTGACACTAATCCGGATGACTCTGAGTCTCAATCTGGATACATATTTAAAGTGGGAGCAATTAGCTAGAGTAGCTCCGTGCAGAGCATTATAGACGTAGAAATTTGCAAAATACATACGGATCTGAATGTGGCAGAACCGTTGACTAAACCTCTCTCACAAGAAAAACATGATCACACCTTAGTACTCTTTGGGTGTTAATCACATAGCGATGTGAACTAGATTATTGACTCTAGTAAACTCTTTGGGTATTGGTCACATGGCGATGTGAACTATGGGTGTTAATCACATAGCGATGTGAACTAGATTACTGACTCTAGTAAACTCTTTGGGTATTGGTCACATGGCGATGTGAACTATGGATGTTAATCACATGACGATGTGAACTAGATTATTGACTCTAGTGCAAGTGGAAGACTGAAGGAAATATGCCCTAGAGTCAATAATAAAGTTATTATTTTATATTTCCGTATTCGTGATAAATGTTTATTATTCATGCTAGAATTGTATTGATCGGAAACCTAAATACATGCGTGAATACATAGACAAACACTGTGTCCCTAGGGAGCCTCTACTTGACTAGCTCGTTGATCAAAGATGGTTAAGGTTTCCTAACCATGGACATGAGTTGTCATTTGATAACGGGATCACATCATTAGAAGAATGATGTGATGGACAAGACCCATCCGTTAGCTTAGCATATTGATTGATCAGTTTTATTGTTATTGCTTTCTTCATGTCAAATACATATTCCTTCGACTATGAGATTATGCAACTCCCGGATACCGGAGGAATGACTTGTGTGCTATCAAACGTCACAACGTAACTAGGTGATTATAAAGATACTCTACAGGTATCTCTGAAGGTGTCTGTTGAGTTGGCATAGATCGAGATTAAGATTTGTCACTCTGAGTATCAGAGAGGTATCTCTGGGCCCTCTCGGTAATACACATCATAAGCTTGCAAGCAAACGAGTAAGGAGTTAGTCATGAGGTGATGTATTATGGAACGAGTAAAGAGACTTGCCAGTAACGAGATTGAACTAGGTATGAAGATACCGACGATCGAATCTCGGGCAAGTAACATACCGATGGATAAAGGGAATTACGTATGTTGTCATAACGGTTCGACCGATAAAGATCTTCGTAGAATATGTAGGAGCCAATATGAGCATCCAGGTTCCGCTATTGGTTACTGATTGGAGAGGTGTCTCGGTCATGTCTACATAGTTCTCGAACCCGTAGGATCCGCACGCTTAACGTTCGATGACGATATTGTATTATATGAGTTATGTGATTTGCTGAGCGAATGTTGTTCGGAGTCTTGGATGAGATCACAGACATGACGAGGAATCTCGAAATGGTCGAGAGGTAAATATTGATATATAGGACGATAGTATTCGGACACCGGAAGTGTTCCGGGTACTTATCGGGTCATCGAAAGGGGTTTCGGGCACCCCCGGCAAAAGATATGGGCCTTATGGGCCAATAGGGGAACGCACCAGCCACAAGGGGCTGGTGCGCCCCACATATGGGCCGTCCAGGGATGGAGAAGGAAAGGGGAAGGGAAAAAGGCAAGTGTGGATTTGGATTCCCATTTCCTTCTCTCTCCCCGCCTCTTTCCTTCCCCCTCCGTCAAATATGGCAGGGGCGCAGGGCAAGGAAGCCCAAAGGGGGCCGGCGGCCAGCCCTTGGGCGCCTCCTGGCCTCTCCCTCCCTCTCCCACCTATATATATGGGAGGAGGGGGCGCCTAGAACACACAACATCAATTGTTAGCTGTGTGCGACGCCCCCCTCCACAGTTTACACCCCAGACATATTTTCGCGGTGCTTAGGCGAAGCCCTGCGCGGATCACTTCACCATCACCATCACCACACCGTCGTGCTGACCGAACTCATCTACTTCCTCGACATCTTGCTGGATCAAGAGGACGAGGGACGCCATCGAGCTGAACGTGTGCAGAACTCGGAGGTGCCGTACGTTCGGTACTTTCGGAGCTAGAAGAAGTTTGACTACATCAACCGCGTTGTCAAACGCTTCTGCTTTCGGTCTACGAGGGTACGTAGACATAATCTTCCCATCGTTGCTATGCATCTCCATGGATAGATAGCGTAGAAATTTTTTTGTTTTCCATGCAACGTTTCTCAACAATGGCATCATGAGCCAGGTCTATGCGTAGATGATATGCACGAGTAGAACACAAAGAGTTGTGGGCGGTGATAGTCATACTGCTTACCACCAACGTCTTATTTTGATTCGGCGGTATTGTGGGATGAAGCGGCCCGGACCAACCTTATGTGTCCACGTACATGAGACCGGTTCCACCGACAGACATGCAAGTAGTTTTGCATAAAGGTGGCTGGCGGGTGTCTGTTTCTCCTAGTTTAGTTGAATCGAATTTGACTACGGCCGGTCCTTGAAGAAGGTTAAAACAACAAACTTGATGAAACACCGTTGTGGTTTTATGTGTAGGTAAGATCGGTTCTTGCTAGAAGCCCGTAGCAGCCACGTAAAACTTGCAACAACAAAGTATAGGACATCTAACTTGTTTTTGCAGGGTATGTTGTGATGTGATATGGTAAGACATGATGTGATATACGTTATTGTATGAGATGATCATGTTTTGTAAAAGTTATCGGCAACCGGCAGGAGCCTTATGGTTGTCTCTTTGTTGTATGAAATGCAAACACCATGTAACTGCTTTACCTTATCACTATGCGTTAGCGATAGTTGTCAAAGCAATAGTTGGTGAGACGACCACGACACAACGATGGAGATCAAGGTGTCGAGCCGGTGACAATGGAGATCATGACGATGCTTTGGAGATGGAGATCAAAAGCACAAGATGATGATGGCCATATCATGTCACATATTTTGCTTGCATGTGATGTTTATCTTTTATGCATCTTATTTTGCGTAGTACGGCGGTAGCATAATAAGATGACCCCTTAACTAAATTTCAAGGTATAAGTGTTCTCCCTGAGTATGCCCGCTGCGATAGTTCGTCGTGTTGAGACACCACATGATGATCGGGTGTGATAGACTCTACGTTCACATACAACGGGTGCAAGACAGTTTTGCGCATGCGGAATACATGGGTTAAACTTGACGAGCCTAGCATGTACAGACATGGCCTCGGAACACTGGAGACCGAAAGGTCGAACGTGAATCATATAGTAGATATGATCAACATAGAGGTATTCACCATTGATGACTACTCCATCTCATGTGATGATCGGACATCACTACAAAAAAAGACACATCTGTGACATTTTGGGCCGAACGAATTTTTTTTCTGTCATGCTTATGACACTTCTATGACGATAACTATGACAAAACTCGGTATCATCATAGATGTGGTGGGCTCCTACTTCTATGACAGAAAATGGGCTTTTCGTCCTGGGTGGGCCGGAGACGCAGCTGCATGACATTCTTTGGGCCGTCCATGACAGAAAAAACCGTGGTAGAAGCGAGGGCGCGGAAAATATCGGGAAGTTCCCGGTACGGTGGGTGGTCGGGGGCCGAGCGATGCACGTTTCTCTCGTACACATACGCGCGTGGGTGCGAGGCGTTGGGCTCTAACTGAACCCGAGCGAGGCGTTCGCCTACTAAACCCGAGCGATTGCACTGCAGGCTACGCGTTACTGAACCCGAGCGATCGATCGATGGCTGTTAACTGAACCCGATCGAGCGATTCCTTCGCTACTGCTGCTAACTGAAGCTGATCGAACACTGCTGCCTCCTTCCCTTGATGAACAGTGAGTGTTGTTGGGGGGTTTGGATGAACAGTTCCCGGTGGGGGGTTGGATGAATAGGACCCCGTGGTAGTAGAGGCCGTTGCCGCTTGATGAACAGGACCCCGTGGAGGGAAGGTTGAAGTAGCCGGTGGAGGGCTAGTTGAACAGTAGCCGGTGGAGGGCTGGATGAACAGTAGCCCATGGAGGGGTGGTTGAACAGGACCCCGTGGAGAGGGTTGGTTGAACAGTAGCCGGTGGAGGAGTGGTGGAGGCTGGATGAATAGGAGCCCGTGGATGAACAGTCGCAGGTGGAGGCAGGAGGGGAGACGCCGTGGATGAACAGTCGCAGGTGGAGGCTACAGGAGGTCGACGGTGGATGAACAGTAGCCCGTGGAGGCAGTCGACGGTGGAGATGAACAGTATCCCGTGGAGTCCCGTTTTGCGGTACGCCACACCCCTCCCGATGAACAGGACCCCCATTTCGACCATAGCGCTCCAACGCAAGTCCGTTTCCTCCGTTTTGCGGTACGCCACACCCCTCCCGATCAACAGGACCCCGTTTCGACCGTAGGAGGTCTAAGAGAAGTCCGTTTCCTCCGTTTTGTGGTACGCCAGGCCCCTCCCTATGAACAGGATCCCGTTTCGACCGTGGCCGGTCGAACACAAGGTCGTTTCCTCCGTTCTGCGGTACGCCAGGCCTCGTTTCCATCGGCTGTTCCGTCCAAGCCGGTTGGCTCCTGATGAACATGACGTATTCTGTTGCCTCCTGATGAACACGACGCATTTCGTTGCCTCCCGGTGAACACGACGACGCAGTTTCTCTGTTCCGACCCAGCCATGTACACGAGCCCTGGCCGTAAGTATGCGCGAGTAGGCGTTCGAGACCCCGCCCGTATGTACGTACGTGGCCGTATTTACTTTCTTCACCCTGGTTGTACGTACGTGTACATGCTATGTGCGCGCCTCTACTACAACACGTGCGCGCCTATACTACGACACGTGCCCTTCCTTACACGGCCACGGTTCATCACTGCAGCCTGCAGACAGACCGATCGTATGTACGTACACGTTCGCGACCAGAATGACAATGCTACGTACGCTTCGACCAGGTGGGTCCCGACTGTCAGGCACTTCCTTGCGTGCGAAGATGTAGCTGGTGGGTCCCAGCAGTCAGGGGGGCGAATCATTTTTTTTGTCTGTAATATGGACGCACTTCCTTGCATGCGAAGATGTAGCTGGTGGGTCCCAGCAGTCAGGGGGAAACTTTTTTTTTGCGAAATACGGTGGCCCATCTGGTGGGTCCCAGCTGTCAGGTGGAGGAATAATAATTTTGCGCGTAATAAGGAGGCACTTCCTTGCTGCAGCCGTGGACCCAGCTGTCAGGCTCTTCACGTACAGTACTCTTCCGATGAAAGTCGTTCGTTGACCACATTGACCACGCCGTGCCGAGAGCACCAGCGCGGTGGACGACGGCGAGGCCTAGGAAGGGGACGACGCGGAGCTGGAGAAGACACGATAGTGGATGCCCACGCGGAGGGGAGTACGTGGGTTGACTGCTTCGGCTGCAGTGTGAGGATGCCTTCGCCGGAGAATAACAGGAGGTGTGGGTGAGTATAGAGGGATGGCATGGCCAGCGGTGGTAGCACAACCGGACACGGGAGGCAGGAGCAGGCGGCACGACCGACGCTTGTTTGGGCGGCTGGAGCAAGAAGACCAGAGGTTGAAGAAGCACTACGGCCGTTGGATGGACATCGTACGGTCACTAGAGCTAGAATCATTCATATTGACTAAGTTGACAAAGCCCTCCACCCGTGTCAACTTAGTAGGCCCACAAGTCAGCCTCCCACTATGGTGGGTCCCAGCTAGCAGGGGGCGTATTCATTTTTTGTGCGTAATAAGGAGGCACTTCCTTGCGTGCGAAGATATAGCTGGTGGGTCCGAGCTGTCAGCGGTAGTATTCATTCTTTTTGGCGTAATAAGGAGGTACTTGCTTGCGTGCGGCCATGGACCATGTGGGTCCCAACTGTCAGCCTCTCCATGTACATCCCTCTTCCGATGTTGCCGTTTGTTGACCACGTTGACCACGCCGTGCCGAGAACACCAGCGCGATGGATGACGGCGAGACCCAGGAAGGGAATGGCCCGAAGGCGGCGAAGCCACAACAGTGGAGGGATGTGGGTGAGTAGAGGGATGGCCTGGCCAGCGGTGGGAGTAGTAGGGGCGGTGAGGCCTGCGCGACAGCACAGCCGACCACGGGGGACGGGAGCAGGCGGTCCCGCCGGCGCTGGATTTGGCGGCTGGAGCAAGAAGATCAGAGATTGAAGAAACACGACGGCCGTTGGATTGACATCCAACGGTTACATCTGTTAGAATCGTTTGTTGTCGTATATAATAAGTAAAAAAATCTTGCATACGCGTCAACTTAATAGGCCCACAAGTCAGACCATTCCCTATTTTTTTTAATAATTTATATATAGCTCATTGCAACTTCTTATGCAATTTATTGCAGTCCGTTTTTTTGTTGGCCAGGGCCAGGATTAAAAATTTAAACGAAATTTCGCATATTTCTGTGGGTTCCAAACTATTTTTAATCCCGAAATGTCGAGCCAGATTTAAAGTACTTTGAAGATATATTTAAATTAGGTTAAAGCGCAGTGAAATTGGAATATGAAAATGTGAAAAAATTCAGAAATTATAAAGTAATTGCCAATCTGTCATTTGTTTTTATATTTACAGCCCATTTCATATTACTTTCAAGATTTGCAGGCGTCTTCAAAGAGTTGCAGCCCATCAGGGCGTAGAAAAATAAGTAGGCCTGGATTGGGTATTCTTCATAAAAAATAAACTGGGCTCATTTTCACAAAAAATAGCTGGGCTGGTCATGTGGTGAACATAAAATATACGCCTGGGCTAGATGGGCCACAACCCAGTTGAAACCCTGCTCCGTCTCAACAATAACAAAAAAAAATACTGCTCGAGCAGCTACGTCCGAGGTGTCAGCCGATCTTGTGATGTTCTCTTGTCTATTGAGTATATACGCTGACAATGTCGTGTGTCCTAGATGTCAGGAAACCACTAGCAGGAAGCATTTTTCTTTTTCCATACGCTGACAATGGAGTATATATAACAAAAAATGAAGAACTTCCTTGCGTCCGGCCATGGACATGGTGGGCCCCTACTGTCATCCTCTCCACGTACAGTCCTCTGCCGATTCCTCTTGTTTGTTGACCATGTTGACAACGCGAGAGGGCGGCGCCGCGGCGAGCGCAACAAATCGCGTGGAGGACGACGGCGAGGCCTCGGAGGTCGGCGGTAACGATTTAGGAGACGGTGGGGCGGTGATGCGTGCGCTGAGGCGCATCCAGCCGTGGGAGGCCGAAGTAGGCGGCCCCGCCGGCGGTTGTTTGGTTTTGGCAGCTGGAGGAAGACAGGACTGAAGAAACACGACAGACTGTAAAAGCAGCAGGAGTACTTAACAACCATAACTGAAACCAGCAGGGGCACTTAACAACCATAGCTGAAAGCAGTATGAGTACTTATACAGGTTCAACCATACAAAGCACGCCTTGAACAATGCTACTTTTTCTACAGTTAACCAAAGGGTGAGGCCGCCAAGCCCCAGGACAAGGCCCAGGCGCCACCCCGGGCATCCACAACCTTATGAAAGTGGCTTCATCTCGCAATGTGGTCAATAGACATGATATTCACTTTAGAGCCATGGAAAAGCAGGAACATAATCTTCTGTCCTATTCTCCAAGATGGACGGGCCTTCATTATTTGAGACCACCCATGAATAAGTATCTTTTCACCTCCAAGGGGAATGGAGTAGGTCGACATAAACATCATGTTGTGACCAAGCACAAGTCTGACCCGACCATAGTTAGGCATCTGTATAGGAACAATAGAATTGGGCAGTTCCTGTTTCAAGAAGATCACAGCTGTAAACTGTGCATAAGCAAGAGTTTATGAACAACATATATAACAGAAAACAGCTCGTACCATAAGTTTCTCAACACAGTTGGACCTGTTCAACGAGTGCAGCAGTGGCACACATATCCCACGTGGCCTTCCACCATTGAAATGCCCCACAAGGACCTCAAGACGATCAATAAAGTGTAGGAACTTGTGGATGTCGTCCAAGTCAACTTCAGTGCCATGAGTAATAGCCGAGGTCTTATAGAATAACAGACGAGTAGCCTGCTTAACTCTGAAAAAACCTACACGTGCCACCAATTATAAGAAAATATTAGTTAGAAGTAGCATCTTCGTGAGAGATTCATTGCTACTTCAAAGTTAAATTGTGATTAGTTAGACAGAATAGGTGGATTAAGAAATAATCGAGGCAACAAGCAAGAACCAGATACAAAACTAACATGGATGAACAATTGGAACGACGTCGGGGTGGAAGATCGCAGTGAAGATGAGACCAGGTTCTGCTATTTCCATCAACATTCATGCATCAACTTTCAGTGCGTAACACTTGAGAAAGTTTATCCAAGTTCGGCCATGAAAAAGGCAGCGATCTTCTTGGTTCATGAACCCAAATCTGAACTTATATCCATGGCTTGTCTTCACTGTGACCATTAAACTGGTGTATTCAGTTATGGCAAGGCCGAGCATCTTGAGTACATGTGTTCTGGCAGAGCAAGGAATGTACTGCAGGAAAAATAATATGAGAACACAATGTACCCCTATATCCAAATCTAGAAATAATTTCCTCCTTCACGTCAGTGTTGACCATGGTACTAGTACCTTTTATCCAAATATAGAAATCCAAATTTCCAAATTAGTCGACAACATGTTTGAAAAACCCCACCCTCCCGGATAGAAAAGAGGATTCTAGGAACATACAGTGCGCGTTTTAAAATCCTGTGTTAGGATGAGAAGGAACAAGTGTGGCTTCTCGCCGAGGGCGCAGAAACCTGTAGGGTCCTCGCACTTTGGGCACTACAAATGAAACACACTAGATTCAGTAGGAAGAAAAATGCATCAACGGCGGCGGCTGCCATCCTAGGATTACCCGCGACCAAGGGACTTGGATTTATCGGGGATGGATGAAGAATTCATACCAGATTCTCCATGAGAAAACCCTATGCAATCACCGAGCGGGAGTATTCTCTGAACAAGCAGAGGAGGGAGAAGGGGATTCAAGCACAGTGAAATATTGCCGCTTCGTCCGTCCAGCTTACTGCTAAAGCTGGAAAGGTGGGGGTGAGGGAGTCCTAGACTAAGGGGTCCTCGGGCGTCTGGCCTGTTAGCCATCGGCCGGACTGATGGGCTGTGAAGATACGAAGACCGAAGACTGCACCCGTGTCCGGATAGGACTCACCTTGGCGTGGAAGGCAAGCTTTGCGATCAAACATGTAGATTCCCTTCTTTGTAACCGACCCTGTGTAACCCTAGATCCTCCCGGTGTCTATATAAACCGGAGGACTTAGTCCGGAGGAGATATATACATTACCATAGTCATACATGCTAGACTTCTAGGGTTTAGCCATTACGATCTCGTGGTAGATCAACTCTTGTAATACTCATATTCATCAAGATCAATCAAGCAGGAAGTAGGGTATTACCTCCATAGAGAGGGCCCGAACCTGGGTAAACATCGTGTCCCCTGTCTCCTGTTACAATCGACCTTAGACGCACAGTTCGGCACCCCCTACCCGAGATCCGCCGGTTTTGACACCTGACATTGGTGCTTTCATTGAGAGTTCCACTGTGCCATCCCCAAAAGGTTTGATGGCCCCTTCAATCGTCAACGACAATGCTGTCCCAGGAGAAACTTTCCTCCCCGGACAGATCTTCGTGTTCGGCGGTGTCGCACTGCGGGCCAACTCGCTTGGCCATCTGGAGCAGATCGATAGCTACGCTCCTGGACATCATGTCAGATTCGGAAGCTTGAACTACGTCGCGGACATCCGTGGAGACTTGATCTTTGACAGATTTGAGACCGCGGCGACCGCCCCTTGTCGCCCCGATGAACATGACTTAGATCTGTCATCGAACCGCATCTAGGGGATGGCTTCCGTAACTGCTCTGGCTTTAGATCCGGAGCAGACCGCACCCTTCGAGGACGGGAGGCTCAACCCCGCCACGGAGGTCGCAGATTCCGCGACGTTGGAGCCGCACATAGTCTTAACATCACCCGACATCTGTGTCACCGTAATTCTGGACTCGTCTCCGGCTATAAGTTCTGAACCATGTGAGTTTGCGGACACCGAACTTGATCGATTACCGATCTTCGAATTCAGCGCCGCAGACATCTTCCAACATTCTCCCTTGGGCGATGTGCTAAATTCATTAAGAAATCTGTCCTTGGCGGGGGACTCACAGCCGAATTATGTCCGGTTTGAACTGGAGGCTGATGATGGGGGAGAATTTCGCTTCCCACCCGCCACCCACTTCATAGCCACTATCGAAGACTTAACCGACACGCTTGACTATGACTCCGAGGACATTGACAGTATGGACGACGATGCCAGAGACGAGGAGGCCCAAAACCCGCCGTTCACTGGACGACGGACGGCCACTTCCTCATATGATGTATACATGGTAGATACGCCGAAAAATAATAACGACGATGACAAGGAAAACCCAGCGAAGGAGGACCCTCCTAAGACACAACCAAAGCGCCGGCGTCAGCGGCGCCGCTCTAAATCGCGCTGCAGCAGAGACAGCAACACCGGCACAGGAAACGACAACACTCCAGATGGTGCCGAAGACACAGAAGAACCCGATGAACAAACTGCCGAACACGACAATCGGGAAAATGGGCAAGTCAGCCCTGACGAACAGGCCATAGAAGAAGACTCGGAGGACGGTAGTTACCATCTGCTCTCCGAGGAGGAGGTGAGCCTCGGCAACGAGGACTTTATCATTCCTGAGGAACCTCTCGAGCAGGAGCGCTTTAAGCTTCAGCTAATAGCCACAGCGAGGAGCCTGAAAAAGAAACAGCAGCAGCTTCAAGCTGATCAAGACATGCTCAATGACAGATGGACCGATGTCCTGGCAGCCGAGGAATACGACCTTAAACGCCAGCCAAAAGTTACCCGAAGCGCAAATTGCTACCTCAGTTCGATGATGAGGCGCCAGAGCCCGCACCAGCATCACGCAATGCAGTTGATCGGCCACCGCGCGGTCGGGATAAAACAGCAACCCGAGCCGAAAACCAGACTGTCCCACCTCGTCGTAAAGGCAGGGATAAGACAGCTCGGGGCTATACATATGACCTTCGTCAAGACCTGGACAGTAGAGCAGGACATACAAGATCGATCTACGGATCGCGAGGACGTGCCTTGACACGCGAGGACGGCTATCTATTCGGACGTGACAAACCTAGTCACGCCCGGGCCGAAAACCGCAGACGGACTCCATCAGAGCTACGTCGCGATGCGGCCCGATATAGAGGCGCCGCACACCCTCTTTGCTTCACTGACGAAGTAATGGATCATGATTTCCCAGAAGGATTCAAACCCGTAAACATCGAATCATACGATGGAACAACCGATCCCGCGGTATGGATCGAGGATTTCATTCTCCACATCCACATGGCCCGCGGGGATGATCTTCCCGCCATCAAATACCTCCCACTAAAACTCAAAGGGCCAGCTCGGCACTGGCTAAACAGTCTGCCTGAAAATTCCATTGGCAGCTGGGAGGAACTGGAAGAATCTTTCCTTGACAACTTCCAAGGTACTTATGTCCGGCCACCAGACGCCGATGACTTAAGTCACATAGTCCAGCAACCTGGAGAGTCAGCCAGGAAATCCTGGACTAGGTTCCTAACTAAAAAGAACCAGATCGTCGACTGTCTAGATGCCGAAGCCCTAGCGGCCTTCAAACATAGCATCCGTGACGAATGGCTCGCCCGCCACCTCGGCCAGGAAAAGCCAAAATCCATGGCAGCCCTCACAGCACTCATGACCCGCTTCTGTGCAAGAGAGGATAGTTAGCTGGCCCGTAGCAAAAATACAGCAAGCGACATGGGCACCTCTGAGTCCAAAAATAGCAACGGCAAGCTCCGACGCAGCAGACACAAACGTCGAAGTAATGGTGACAACACCGATGACACGACAGTCAATGCCGGATTCAGTGGTTCCAAGTCCGGTCAGCGGAAGAAGCCATATAAAAGAAACAATCAGGGACCATCAAGCTTGGATCGCATACTCGATCATCCGTGCCAAATCCATGGCACTCCTGATAAACCAGCCAATCATACCAACATAGATTGTTGGGTTTTTAAATAGGCCGGCAAGTTAAATGCCGAGAACAAAGAAAAGGGATCGCAAAGCGAGGACGATGACAAGGAGCCCTGGCAATCGAACACAGGGGACAAAAGAAGTCCCCCCAGGTCAAATCGGTGAACATGATATATGCTACACACATCCCCAAGAGGGAGCGCAAGCACGCGCTCAGGGACATCTATGCGATAGAGCCAGTCGCCCCAAAATTTAATCCATGGTCGTCGTGCCCGATCACTTTTGATCGACGGGACCATCCGACTAGTATCCGTCATGGCGGTTCAGCCGCATTGGTCCTTGACCCAGTAATCGACGGATTCCACCTAACGCGAGTCCTTATGGACGGCGACAACAGCCTGTACCTGCTCTATCAGGATACACTGCGCAAAATGGGCATTAACCCATCACGGATCAAGCCCACAAAGACCACCTTTAAAGGAGTCATACCAGGTGTAGAGGCTCGCTGTACGGGCTCAATTATGCTAGAGGTTGTCTTCGGATCCCCGGACAACTTCAGAAGCGATGAGTTAATCTTTGACATCGTCCCTTTTCGCAGCGGCTATCACACACTGCTCGGACGAACCGCATTTGCTCGATTCAATGCGGTGCCTCATTATGCCTACCTCAAGCTCAAGATGCCCGGGCCACGTGGCATCATAACAGTTAACGGAAACACGAAACGCTCCGTCTGTACAGAAGAGCACACCGCTGCCTTAGCAGCAGAAGTACAGAGCGGCCTTCTTAAGCAGAACCTTAATTCGGCAGCCAAGCTCCCGGACACTGTCAAAAGAGTTCGGACCATCCTGCAGCATGACAGCTCGGCTCGTCAGGAGCTTGATTAGCAATTCGTCCTCCGTCCCAGTCCCAATCAGGTGGCGGCACTAGTACCGCACGTACATAACTACGCACTCAAAATACCATGGGCATAGACGGAGGCATAACTAGTCGGTGATCCACAATACGGCTCGGACACATATACTTTCATTGTTTCCTTTGCCCCTTTTTAGGTTTCTTTTTCGCAGACCTTCCCTGATGGCTAGATCACCGGTCCTCTCGAAGGACAAATACACCAAGATGGCAAGAAGCACACGCGTATTGGGGAATTTCAAGGTGGTTTCGTTAACAATCACTCTACCTGTTTTCAGGACCCACATGCAGCTCTTCCTTGGTTTTTGGCATGTTAAATAGCCTGTTGCTTAACGCACTATTTGTATCAATGCGCTTTGACGTATTAATAAAATTACAATGAAAACAGTTCGCGGCCCAAATTCTGCGGCCCTAGCTCATTGCCTTTGCTCCTTTTCTGTTTTCCTTTATTCTTTGTTAATAAACCTTATCAGATAGCATCCGTACACTCTGGTACATTTCACATTTGCCAGGGGCTTTATAGCACCCTGCAATACGACAATAAAGTCCGAACATTTTTTACAGTATAGTTCGGCACCCCGTATTTAGCAATATATGCATTGGCTCCGAATCATGTCTTTGGTCAATAGTTGGGTTGCCCGGCTCCTGTGCTTACTACCTTACGTTCCGCTATATCGGCTAGGGTAGTAAAGGGAGAACTACTGCGATTGTGCCCTGGTTCATCCGGATGAGCACCCCAGTAGAGAAAGCCAAAAACTGATTGTCATGATGCGGCGAGAGCCAGTCAGCTCTTCGGAGGTTTCAAATCGCTAGAGGTTTTTTCCGCATTACGCGACGAATCAGTTTTTATCTGATCAGGTGTTTACAGAATCCCCCAGACCGGACTTACGAATACCAGGGGCTGCGCCTAAAACTTTATTATTGAACTCCTATGGCTAAGTGAGGGTCATAAAGCATTATAGTCCGATTGCCTTGTTCGTAGCGCTAAACACCTCCTTCAAGGACCAAATAATTGGATCAAGAGTGTTTAGATTCCATCCCGAACACCCCCATATTTCCTAAGTGGGGGCTGAAGCCGACGACTGGCCAACTCTTAGATTTAGTACAAACGGCCGCACAGCAGGTAAAAATCTAACACAAAGCATTATATTACATAAACTGTCTTTTCATAATGCAGGGTGAGACAAAATATGAATGTATTCATTCAAAGATCACGTCTTTCGCACATTGCTCCGCAACAATGCGGGACCCCTCCAGGACGTCTCCAAAATATCACTCGGGTGTGCGATACTCCTTGCCCTCGGGCGGCCCTTCGGTCGCTAGCTTGACGGCGTTCATCTTCGCCCACCACACCTTGACATAGGAGAAGGCCAGGCGCGCGCCCTCGATGCAGACGGACCACTTGACGGCGTCCAGCCGAGGACATGCATCCACTAGCCGCTTCACGAGGCCGAAGTAACTGCTGGGTATAACTTCGGCTGGCCACAGCCGGATTATTAAATCCTTCATGGCCAGTTCGGCCACCCTGTGCAGCTCGACCAGCTGTTTTAGCTGATCGGTGAAGGGCACCGGATGTTCTGGCGCAAGATATTGCGACCAGAACAGCTTCTCCGTGGAGCTCCCATCTTCGGCTCGGAAGAACTCCGCGGTGTCGCACACACTACGTGGCAGATCAGCAAAAGCCCCTGGAGAACTCTGAATCCGGGTTAGTAAAAGATACTTCCTCCTTACATATTTGCTTTGCATACTGAATGCCTTACCCGCCGCGATCTTCCTTGCCTCCTGGATCTCCTAGAGGGCGCCCTGGGCCTCATTCCGAGTCGTCTCCGCACTCTAACGAGCCTTGGCGAGTTCGGTCTCTTGAGCCGACGCATCACACTCCAAGGTCTCGCACTTCCTCACCGCGTCCTGGAGCTCCTGTTGGACCTCGTTGACCCGGGCCTTGAGCTTCTTACGGGTGGCCTGCTCCTTGACAGCCTTCCCCTCGGCTTCTGCCAGGGCCTTTGTCAGGGCCTCAACCTCAGTCGTCGCTTCTATACATATCATGACACTTCGGTCAATGCATATCATTTTACCTTTTTCGAACATATAACAGGTTATTACATACCTTATTTTTCTTGGAGCTGCCTCCTCACCTGGCCGAGCTCCTCCTCGGCCTGTTCCAGTTTCTGCTTCAGTCCGGAGACTTCGTCAGTATGCGAGGCGGCGGCCAACAGCGACGCCTGCGTGTTCATTTTAGACAAATTTAGTTAGTTTCTTGCAATAGGGGATTGATCCTCTGTCCGGCTTTTTCTTTTCGAACACCGGACAGTGTCTCAGGGGCTACTGTCTATATTGGGATTTTCTCTTTTCGTGTCGCTTACCTCAAAACCTGTTAGTAGGCTGCTGCAGGCTTCGGTTAGTCCGCTCTTGGCGGACTGAACCCTTTCAATTACCGTGCCCATAAGAACACGGTGCTCATCCACAATGGAAGCGCCTCGCAGCGCTTCCAGCAGATTATCCGGTGCCCCTGGTTGGACAGGGGTCACCGGCGGAATAGGCATGCCCCCTTCTTTCGAAGGAGGTTGCGCGCCGGATTCCAGAGCCGTATCGGTCTCCGGAATCGAATCCGGCTGAGGACTGAACTGAATACGACCCTCATCGCCAGTCTCCATGGGGATCGGGTCCCCCTGGTGTCCGGCAACGGAGGCTTCGCCTCCTGGCGCCTCCTGAGCCTCTCCCCGGCCTGGGAAAGTCCTTCGGGACAACACCTCCGCGTCGTCCTTGGCCTTGGGGGAGTGAGCGGTCGGCGGTGACTTGCTGGCCATCGCCTTTGAATCCAACGAACCTCGTGACGAGGATCGCTAGGAGCTGTCATGGGCCGGACTGCGATAGCATAACTAGTCATGTCAATACAACAAAGAGGAGAGGCTAGATTTATGGGCATATATGAGTCCTAGCACTTACGATGCAGCCGGAGGCTTAGTGCGGGAGCGTCGCTCCGGACTGCTGTCGACGTCCCACGCGGAGTTATCCGCGAGGGAGCCCTTCCCTTTCTTGGACGGCTCCGCCTCCTGGTTCGTGGAGGCCGCCCTTATCTTCTTTCCCTCATTAGGGGGAGGGTTGTTCTCCTCATCCTCCTTCTCATCGTCATCGTCCTCGGCGACGGAGGAAAGGGTCACTTCATCTTCGGACATCACGTACGAAGCACCCTTGCGACGGGGGCCACCTTTGCCCCCCTTGGCCTTCTTCTTGGCCTTCTTTTCCGGCGGCCTATAGGGAGCCGGAACCAACATCCTTGCCAGGAGCGGGATGACTGGCTCTTCTGGCAGCGGAGCCGAACTATGGATCTGCTTCACCCTCTCCGTCCACGCCTGAAAAATATACCGCTAGAGTTAGGCATCCTCCTTGAACAAACAAGTGGAAGGTACGCTTTAAAGAATTTACCTCATTGGCGGGACGGGTGTGATCATGCCCACGGTCCGAATCTATGACCGGCGGCTTTTCGTTGCCCTTGAAGAGCAACTTCCAGGCATCTTAGTGAGTAGTTCCGAAGAGCCCTCCCAGGGTCTGGTGCTTCTCCGGATCGAATTCCCATAAAGGGAAGCTTCAGCGTTGGCAGGGGAGAATCCGGCGAACCAGCATCACCTGGATCACGTCGACGAGCTTGATGTTTTTATCCACCATGCTCTGAATGCGCGTTTGCAGCGCTATCAGCTCATCTGACGCAGACCAGTTGGGGCCCTTCTCCGTCCAGGAGGTGAGCCGCATTGGAGCTCCAGCCTTAAACTCGGGAGCCGCCGCCCAAGTGGCACCGCGTGGCTCTGTGATGTAGAACCACTGCTTCTGCCACTCCTTGACAGTCTCCACGAAAGTGCCTGTGGGCCAAGTGACGTTGGGCATCTTGCTCACCATGGCGCCTCCGCACTCCGCGTGCTGACCATCCACCACCTTCGGCTTCACGTTGAAAACCTTGAGCCATAGGCCGAAGTGGGGATGGATGCGGAGGAAGTCCTCGCACACAACAATGAATGCCGAGATGTTGAGGAAGGAGTTCGGGGCTAGATCATGGAAATCTAACCCGTAATAGTACATTAGTCCGCGGACAAAGGGGTGAAGTGGAAACCCCAATCCGCGGACGAAGTGAGGGAGGAAAACTACCCTCTCAGTAGGCTTCGGGGTGGGGATGACTTGCCCCTTGGTGGGCAGATGGTGGGCGATTCCTTTCGCTAGGTACCCACCGCCCGGAGCTGGGTGATGTCCTTCTCCTTAACGAAGGAGACCATCCACTTGCCTTGGCTTCCGGATCCGGACATGACTGAGTGCTTCCTAGATATGGAGAAGATGGGAACTTGGGCGCTGGAGCTCAAGAATGGAAGGATAGAGAGGAAGAGAAGGCGTGGGTGAAGGAGGGGAATCCTTATCTCCTTATAAAGGCCGTGAATATTGAACGCCTCCCCACTCGCCTTAAAACTCGCCCATTCCCAAGGATTGTGTAAACGGCACGGTTGGATTACCCACGCCCGTATTGATGAGAATCTCGCAATAGGGGGACACGATCTCTGCTTTGACAAGACGTGCCAATGGCAATCGTGTCTCGAAACATGGAGCGGCAGACGAAAAACGGTTCAAAATTATGACCGGGCAGACGTGATGTCATGCTACAAAAAGTTGTCAGCGGATTGGACTCGTGGAATGTTATATTCTCTCTACGGTGGTGTGTGGTGTGTGTGTTACAGGTCCGAACACGTTGAATACATCCGAAGACTATTTGGGAGTTCGGAAGGAGGAACCCGCCTTGCAATGCCGAAGACGGAATTACGCGCCGAATACCTTGTCATTGAAGCCAGGTTCAGGGGCTACTGAGGGAGTCCTGGACTAAGGGGTCCTCGGGCGTCCGGCCTGTTAGCCATGGGCCGGACTGATGGGCTGTGAAGATACGAAGACCGAAGACTGCAACCGTGTCCGGATAGGACTCACCTTGGCGTGGAAGGCAAGCTTGGCGATCAAACATGTAGATTCCCTTCTTTGTAACCGACCCTGTGTAACCCTAGATCCTCCCGGTGTCTATATAAACCGGAGGACTTAGTCCGGAGGAGATATATACATTACCATAGTCATACAGGCTAGACTTCTAGGGTTTAGCCATTACGATCGCGTGGTAGATCAACTCTTGTAATACTCATATTCATCAAGATCAATCAAGCAGGAAGTAGGGTATTACCTTCATAGAGAGGGCCCGAACCTGGGTAAACATCGTGTCCCCTGTCTCCTGTTAACATCGACCTTAGACGCACAGTTCGGGACCCCCTACCCGAGATCCGCCGGTTTTGACACCGACATGTTTTTTTGTGATTTGACCGCTCATTGGGCATTACTGTGGCGCTACGACCGGGGTGTGTCTACCGTGCAGTTGTGCACTCTAATTTGGTGCATATGGCATGTGGACCCCGTTGCCGGATGTCCCACATATCAATGAAAGGAAGTAGAAAGACAGGAGTAACTAGTTACACATAAATATATTTTTGACAGAGATACTCCCTCTGTAAATAAATATAAAGATCTTTTATATCACAACTTTATACATAAGAAAAATCAAGGGGAATATATATAACATATATAATTATAAAAAACAGAGTTTTTTTAACACGGTATAGACGAGTTGGTGATGATGGTGTGCCTGCCATCCTGCAATATAGGCTGTCCGATTTATATCTGACGGATAGGAAGAAAACTATGGCAATTTTGCAAAAAGGTACCCACACACCTCTCCACATTTGCAAATAAGGCCTTCCCTCGTTCATCCTTTTCTCTCACAAGATAAAATACTCATACAAATGCATCTTGAGCAGGTTCTTTGCAAATGTGGAGAAATAGTCAGACTGGCTCACGGTTCTGGACTTTGGGCCACAGTCCGGTGGGCCTGCATGTTTGGGGGCCCATGTGTTCTACCTCAGCGCTTTTCATATTGCAAGTGATCGGTACGGCGCTGGTTTTAGATGCTGCCGCAAGGGGAATACACAAAATTGAATAAAGCACGGAAGCTGTTGGAATGAAATCGAACGATAGTTCCTAACCAACAATCAGAGTTGCAATTCTATCAACGATACTGTCGTACTACTTATACACATAGGACACTTGTTTCACCATGCGAGAGTATTACATCAAAATCTCTCGGAGGATAGATCAGTTCGGCAGTTGCGTGCTGCTACTGAAGAATTTCAAAGTTGATTTGGACCAGCTCTCCTTGCCGAGAAAGTTCGATTTTGACATCATCCCCTACCGCAAGATATGATTTAGATTTGAACCTTGACCATCCTTTAGCATCAATCATCATGCGGCCATCCTTTGTACTTACGGTATATTGAGCAGGTTCATTCACACCAAGGTTGCGCATGGTAAGAGAAACTTGGCCACGGTCGCCCGGATTGTTGAACGACTCCCTTGTTGCTCTAGGAATTCTCTGTTTGCAAACAAGAAGACATACACAAACAATTAGATCAACACAGTGAATCATGTGAAACAACATGGAAAGAAAAAAGAACGAAGCACTTGGGCAGCCAATGCTTACCAAGAAGGTGGACATGTCAGTTTTTGTAAGGACTTTGGTATATGAAGTGCGAACTGTAGCCCAGTCTGTTGCCGGTGCAACTGCTGGTTCCATTGCCGCTGCACGGGCCGGAGTAGATGCAAGTGCAAGTGTTGGTGCAGGTGCCGAAGCCGTTGCTGGTGCCCGTGCCGGTGCGACTGGTAGTGCCGCCGCTGCTGCCGGAGATGGTGCTCCTTGTAGAGCTGGTGCCGGTGTCGGAGCAGGTGCCGGTGTTGATGCCCGATCCTCCGGTAGATCAGCCTGATCCGCTGACACGGTCGATGCCCAATCCTCAGCTAGATCAGACTGAGCTACTACCGTTATCAGTGCTAGAGCAACTGCCGCTGCTCGATCCATTGCTGAAGGTGGTACCGATGTGCGAGACAGCAACGATCTTGTCTGGTCTGCTATGATCAGCTTTCTAACTTGACTAGGCTCCGTGACCGTGATCCAGTCTTTTTATTCATTTCTTTTAAACGCGGGAAGGACTAATTGTGGTGTGTTTGTTAAACCAAACTGCAGTTCATCATAGGGATTCAGCTTGTACTCAGACAATAGACTGATCCAATTTTTTCCAGTAATATAAGTGATGGACAGTGCCTTCATTACTGACACGACATAAGAAGTGAAACCTGCAAAAATATCCATCGTAGAGCAAACCAAACGGTTTATTCTATGATGAATGTCACATGGCAAAACCTGCATCGTAAAATTGCAGCAAAACAAAGAAAACATGACATTAAATCAATAAGATTTAGACAGTAAATCAATAAGATTTACTTGATGTGACATGAGTGAATCCTTACCAGGAAATCACTATGTTGAAGTACTAAAGAGAAGATTGATCGTCGAACTACGCGTGGCATGCAGGGCCCCCACCTACTCCCACAAGCAGGACAATCCAAAGGTCCTGACAAATCGTATGGACCGAACATCCAAGGGACTGGAAATCCTGGTGGGTGCGATAAACCCTACAATGCATATAGATATCGGAGTGTAACCTTAATTGATAAACCATCCTCACAAAGAAGATGATCTGGATACTTTGAAATATACAGACTAAATTGAGTGGACAGACACTAACATAGACTGTTCTCAGGACTCACCACACACCAAAAGCGGCAGTACTAAACAATACAGGGTTCACAAACACAAATCAAGTATTGTACTTACTACAGACAAGCAAAGTTGTACTAATTAAACTCTGCAGACTATTTCTTGCCACCGATCTACGGGATGAACCCCGCATAACTGACTAGGCCATGGACTTCGTGACAGATGTCTACCGGCACCATCACCATCTCGTCAACCTTGGAGAACCTAACAGAGTGGTCTTTCAACTCATAAACATGACGATGAAGACAGGCCGCATCAGATTTGTCGGGAAGCTTTACAAGAACCACACCCTTCGTAATCGAAGGCACAACCAGGAAATTGTTGTGGTCAAGTACAACCTCGAGAACATGCCTGACAACAATGCTACAGGAAAACACTAGTTCAGGACACGTGGTGATAAGGACACAGCAGCTGGATAGTTTAGCAGTAGAACTCATCCTCAGGTCTTCCAGTTCACACGGCATGACTTTGAGAACTTCATCTCCACCGCGGACCTGGTTCTAATTCCAACAGAAACCAAATATTTTATTACTACCTCCGTTCAGAAATATAAGATGATTTTTGATATTTTACTCCATATATGACTACATATACGCACATAAATGAGTGAACAAAGACACTAGAACATGTCTTCAAAGGCATGAGAGCAGAGGGATTACTTGCAATATCCATAACACAAGTTACTGAGGAAAATATACCCTCTTCAAAGGTAGCATTAATGTTCATAAAGTAGTTGAAAGTAATCTATAAGAAATCAGTGTCAACCTCTCACATGTTTTGGTCAAAAGAAGAATTTAGAACCGTCATTTGGCACACAAAAATCACATGCAAGATCACCCAGAAAGTTGTAGTACTAGTACTAAGACTGCGTGTTAGATGAAAAAACACGATCAAGATCGAGAAAAAGATCGTCAAGAAGAGATATTACCTGGACTTGCTTAATGAGGGATCCCGGAGAGGGGGGCTTGGACAGGGCGATGGCTTTGAGCTTGTCTGTGGTAGTCTCGGCGGGGTGCTTGCGCTTCTTCGTACCATGAGCCTCGACGGTTTTGGCCAGAGCCATAGACATCACTTCGGCCGGTGCTCCAGTGTCCATCAAGAAACTGTCAAATAGAAATAAAAGAAAAGAAACCATAATCACAAACCCAAAAGAAGAACAGAGAGGGAGTTATAGGATCAGTCTCGGGGTTACAAGACCGGGCCTTGGCCAGAATCAACACCATTGATGCGCTTACCTTTCCTTCTTTGGGAGAGAAGAACAATAGCAGAAGTAGGTCGGGGTTTTCTTGAAGAAATGAGGAACAAGATGAGGGATAAGCGAGTTGGGTAGAGAGGAAGCTGAGAGAGAAGAGTGAAATGATGGTTGCTTCGTCCGTCCAACTTACTACTGGAAAGGAGGGGGTATTATGATTTGACGGCTCATTGGGCATTACTGCGGCGCTTCGATCGGGGTAGTCTACCATGCAGTTGGGAACTCTACTACGGAGTATTTTAGTGCATGGCTGGTGGATGGACCCCGGTGCTGGCTGTTCCATACGTCGGCGAAAGTGAGTAGCAAGGTTCCCGACGACCGTCGAGGAGGATCTGCACGGTAGAGCGAGTCCACTTTTTTTCTGAAGAAAAAAAATGATTACAACAAGCGTTTCCACTCTTACGACGAAGGAGTGCGAAACATGGTAGCCACTTGAACATACACAGTGCTCCTACTACTAGGCATGTGCAGTGGTTCATACGTTAGTACTACATAATCTTGTTGCTAGTGTAGTAAGATATGACGATAACAAATGATGTTGTGCACATGTCAACTATATGAACAGTAATGTAACATAGTACCGCTTTTTCGACTGTCCGGTCGAGAATGAATGGTGAGATCAATATTAACAGAACTAGGTCTACAACGCACGGAGAGTACGGTGCTACAGTACTCCATGAAAGATGAACCATATGACGCACGACTCAGTGTTAGGCAGGGTGTATGAAGGGTGCACGAGATGGGAGCAAAAGTTCCCTTCTCGACCCACTTTTGGGTGTTTGGCAGAGTGCATGAAGGGTGCATGAGTCCACACTAGTAGATTAACACAAATACACGAAGAGGGAACAACTATATTGAGATGGGAATGCAACCAAACACACCCACACGCTTTGTGCTACAGTGACTGATCTGCACTGAGTTTGATCCAACGGTCATGTTGCGCCGAGACATGGACATTCCCATGCAGAGGACGCCTAAACACCACCGAAGTCCCTCTGCTTCTCCAGGCGCACGACGTTGGTGATGCAGGATGCAACGACCCGCAGAGCCCGCTCCCGGTCGACGGGAGCCAGCTCGTCAAAGACGGCGTCCAATGGCACGAATGGATTCCGGTGACGGAGCCCTGAGAGGATTCGCCCGGCAATGGCGATGGCAGCCCGCAACCCCTCCTCGTCCAGCTCCGCCCACACCATCGCGCGGAGACGGCTCAGTTCCTCGGAGATATAGGTGAAGAAGGAGACTAGGTCAGGAAGCCGCAGCTCGTTGAAGTCGACGGGGTGGTCGAACGGGTTTAGCCCGACGGCCGGCATGGTCACGCTGGTACGACGGTAGGCATCGCGCAACTGCAACACATGCATGGCAACTTGGTCCACCAAGTGGCTGAGGCGATCCTGGACCTCGTCACGATCGGTCCGCTTGCGCTCCAGCCGGCTCCCCTGATGGCCTATCGTACCTCCCGCTTTCTGCAGCAACGCCGCCGACGCCTCGAGCATGTTTGTGGTGGACGCCTGCCGCTTTTGAAGCTCCGTGAACTCCCGCACATAACGGAGGAGCATGGCACTCCTCTCCTCCTTGAGCTCACGGAGCTCCACGTCCTTGGCCCTGAGCTCCGCATCCTTGGCCTGGAGCTCCTGTGTCAGGTGCCTCACCTCAGACTCCGTGATCTGCTGCGCCGCCATGGCACCAGGTAGAAGCAATGGGGAGAGGAAGCAAAGGGGGCGAAACGGCTGAAAGGCAATGCAATCTACGGGAAGGCGGAGGGAGCCAACCAAGGAGCGGGGAATCTTTTGGTTTTCACCATGGGAAAACACCAGTCGACGACTTCTCACATCGGGAGCAGTGGGTTTTACAGGTGGAGTCATCGTGACTAATTACTATCGCGCCTGCTCCCTGCAATCAAAAATTTAAAATCCTGCCGCGCCCAAAGACTAGAGCAACGCCGCGGTGGATATTTAAATTTACCTGCCGGCAAGGAGATAAAAAAGGGGTGAAAAGCAAATGTGGCGGCGGCCTAGCTAATCGGTCACACTTGCTCAACTAGCTATCCATCGTGCTTCACTGATGTACTCGGCGGGAAAGGTGGTCTTTCGTGATTTGACGGCTCATTTACTTGCTTCGGCGCTACGACCAAGGAGGACCCAGAAAATGCGTGGTAGGGCGTTCCACGTCTCGGCAAGGAAGAATATATGCGTGCACCACCCGGGAGGACCCCGAAACCGCGCTGTAGGGTGTGCCACGTCTCGGCACGGAGGAAAAATGTGCGCGTAAAAATATACTTTATTAGACGTAGTAGTACCTATGGTTCGACCTCGGGACCCAGCCAGTCGGTCGAAAACACCCCACTAGCCGCACAGCTTCATCATGCTAATGTGGCACGGAGGATAGGTGTGGTTAGCTCCGTCTCGACCAGCCACAACGTCTCTTGTTCTAGGCGATTCTTCTATTTTCCAAGCTTTCTTTAGTTATAATAACACCACGGCAAGCTAGCGCCGCTCTTCGTGTGAGCCCGTGTGTCTAAAGGTTACACGATGGAGAGGAGAGAAAGATCGCAGACCTGGGACCCACCAGTAAGTGAGTCAACGGTCATGCACGTGTTGACGAGGCACTCCCTCTACTCTACTCAACGCAATACTGTATAAAATCAAGTTATGGGACAAAGTCAACAACCGTTGTTGTTTCAGGCTATCGACTTATGCTTTGTAGTCCAGGTTGCCAGTTCGAATCGTCTTTCAGATTTGTTAGTTTTAGGTCCAAATTTGATCAATGACAAGTGGGACCCCCGTGTGTTGTTACGATAGTGTAAGATGGTTTTTTGGACAAACACTTTGCGCGGTTAGACAAGTAACGGCACGAGTTACACATATTTTGCAAGTTTACGAACAAAAATGGCAGCGGCATAGAATATCACATCCACCCCGCAGCTTAGATGCTATGGTGATACGAGTTTTTACATCATTGGAACTGAGATCCAATGGCTTGGGGGTAGTCTTTGTAATTATGCGCAATTTCCAAACTCTCCAAGGTTTTTTTCACAAATAAAACAACCAGGCCTTGTGTGTGCCGCTGCATCTTGGATCCAACGGCTCCCCGTTGCTCATATTAGGTGCTCCCCATAGCTTAATTAGCCGCTACGGTGATACGAGCATCTAGGTCGTATGATCTATGATCAGATGCGACATGCGTAGTACTTGTACTTTCTGCGCAATTCCCAAACTCTCTCAGGCGTATATTGCAAAAACATTCAAACCTCCTACTGTGAGCCGTCAGATCTCCATGAACTCGTATCACCATAGAATCTACGGTGCGGGAGCACCTCATATTCTCCCATGCGAGAAAACATCAGGTGCTCTCGCAGCTTGGATGGTACGGTGATATGAGCTTCGAGGTCTTTTGATCTGAGATCCAATGGCATCTGAGCAGTCTTTGTGCTTGTAAGCAGTGGCCGAACTCTTTGGGAGCTTTTCTGCAAAAAAACATTCGAACCACCGAGGAGTTGTTGGGTCACAAATCCAACGGCTCCGAAGAGCTTGTATCACCAAAGCATCTAAGGTGTGGTAGCACATGATATTCTTACATACAGGAGAATATGATGTTCTCCGTCATCTTAGATGCTACGGTGATACGAGCTTCGAGGTCGTTGGATATGGGATCCAAGGGCATCTGAGTAGTTTTTGTACAAATTGTGTGCAATTCTCAAACTCATTAAGGTTTCCTGTAAAAATATTAAGACATCCTGTGAGCTGCTATATCTTAGATCAACAAGCTCCAAGCAACTCGTATCAGCATATAGTATCTAAGGTGTGGGGGCACATGATATTCTCCTGGGGAGGAGGGGGGGGGGTGCATAACCAATCGGTGTTTGGGAGGGTGGGGACAAATATAATCTAAACAATCCTAAACAGAGCTTCACAATTTTATCTAGGGTCGAGGGGTTAACCCCCGACAATCTACATAGCTCCGCCTAAACACAACATTTGCATGTACTGTAGTACTAGACTTAATATTCATGTTTCAGTTTCCTGTTCATTTTAAATATTGAATTGAGGACCATGCATGTCTTACATTTTACTCCCTTCGTTCCTAAATATTAGTCCTTTTAGAGATTTCAAATGGACTGCCACATACGGATGTATATAGACATATTTTAGAGTGTAGATTCACTCATTTTGCTCCGTATGTAGTCACTTGTTGAAATCTCTAAAAGACTAATATTTAGGAACAGAAGGAGTATTTATGAATTCATGTCATACATGCATGGTTTGGAAAAATAGATGCACTATACTTATTGGATTGCTGTTGTGTTCGTGTGTGTGTGTGTGGTCGTATGCTTGATACATACAAAGTTTTCTCACCACCATACGGTTCATCTTTTAAACTTGAATTTGCAATGAAAAACTGTTGGTGTGGAATGACACCTATGGGATCACAAGAATCCCTACTACGGTTGCCGGGGCGCAGGGTTGCGAGAAGAGCAGGATTAGTAATCAGCACAAGGATCGTTTACCCAGGTTCGGGCCGCAAGGATGCGTAAAACCCTAGTCCTGCTTTGGTGGGTGTATTTCAGAGAGTTCTTGAGCTCTCGAACTAGCTATGGTGGGGTGTGTGTTCCCAAAGAGCCGAATCCTTCTCCAGTATGCCATGGGCCTCCTTTTATAGTCGAAAGGGGCTGCCACAGTGGCATACAGAAAGGCGTACAGTATTGCGAGCTTATGACTCGTATTACAGGACAAGACGCATTTAATGCCCCGCTGAGGTGTCCCCTAGCTTTATCGGGGACGGGGGCGAGGCCCGTCCCGTCCGTCGCTCCTCCTCCTCGCTTCGACACGCATCCCGGCCAGTGATGCGTGTGGCGCCATGTAGGCAGGCAGGCAGCTGAGGTGGCGCGGTGGTGGAGCCTCTACGAAGATCTGCATGCCGCCACGCAAGCGCTTGATGAGTTGGCCTGGGAGCTGCATGTTGCCACGCAGGTGCCTGCCTAGCTGGTTGGGCTGGCAGCTGCATGCGAACGGCGGTGGAAACTTGGTTGGTGCGGGCCTGGCAGTGGCCCTCCTGGCGTCCTCGGTGAGGGCCTTGCCGGGTGGCCCGGCAAGGGTCTTGCCATGGCGCGCAGTCGTCCCCGGCAAGGACCTTGCCGGGGGTCTGGTGGCCTTCCTTGGCAAGGATCTTGCCGAGGATCGTCGTCTCCTAATCCTCATCTGATCTTGAGTGTTCCTTGTCTTCACAAAGATCTGCATGCCACCACAGAGGTGCCTCCCGAGCCCTGGCCCAACGTGGTTGATGGTGTTGGGGACGTGGGCTCAAGGGTGGCTCGCTCTGTTGGTGTTTGGGCGTGCTGCCCCGGCAAGGGTCTTGCCGGGGCTGCTAAGGCCGTCCCCAGCAAGGGTCTTGCTGGGGGAAACTGCTCCGCCCCTCTGCTTCTTTGCGTCCTTGGTCTTGGCGTTGCTCTGGTTGTCTTGGGCTTCGGTTTTACCTCGGTTCACCTCCCTTGTTCTGCTTGGTGTGACCGTGGGCGCGGCTCCGACTGCCCGTGCACAGGTAAAGGGGTACAAAGGTGCGCCCCTTCTTTTGTACACCAATAGGAGCCCCCGGGCCTGGGCCACACATAAGCGCGACACGTTGTTGGGCCAGGCCCAAAATGGTGCGCGGGCAGGCGGGGCGGTTTTTACCGCGGTAAAACTTTTCGCGCGCTGCGCTTCCCATGACCCGCGCGTGGCGTGGCGTGGCGTGGAGGGGTGCGCATGACGTGGGCGGCATGCGTGGGGCAGTTTTTGCATGCATGCGTCACATCGTGGTAAAGAGGCGGCTCGCGCCTTCCCCATAAAAAGAGAGAGGTGTGGTGGCGCGGCTCATTTACTGCGCGGGGCCGGGTCGCGGTCTTCAAGGCATCCACACCCCATGATCACGGGGTGGGGAGAGGTCGCTCCACCCATCCCCTTGATTCCGCACGTTCGCCATGCGTCCTCCATGCGCTTGGGGTGGCAAGCGGTGGAGGCGGGAAACCGGGCCGTCGCTGATTGGGGCAGCGGGTCGGTCTCTATTTCCTGCGCCTCTGGTGGCTGGATTGGCCGAGCGAGGCGGCCGAGCCCTGACCCCGCCCCTTTATAAGGAGGGGGAAGGGGGGATGGCACCCCGCACTCTTCTGTCATCTATCTCCTCCTGCTTCTGCTTCTTCCTTTCACTCGCCATGGAGAAAGGGAATCCCGGTCCCTCGACGGTGGCGGCGAGGGTCGTCGCTCGACAACGCGTCCCTCCTCCTCCTGAGCCTGCGGTGGTGGAGCCGGCCGTGAGGGGAAGGGAGAGGGGGCGAGGCCGGGGTAGAGGTCGTGGTGCTCGGGGAAGAGGAGGACGGGGCGGCGCGCCAGCTTCGCCCCCGCCAATGATGCCTTTTCCGATGGAAGGCCATGTTGGAGACCAGCCCCGCGAGTTCTTCATCAGGCTGCGCTGGCCCCCGCGTCGCCGTCTTCGTCTTCCCGCCCCGTTTGCTCGAGAGATGGAGCGTGACCCGCCCCAATCCCTCAGGTTGCACATGAGGGGCTGTGGGAATGGGGGCACGCGGGTCGACGTCGACTTCCCGGTTCCTCGGGTCATGTACCTCCGTCGTGGATGGAAGACGTTCACTCGCATCCACAGCCTGACGGCGGGGCTCGTACTCTACTTCAAATTAATGGAGGACGGCCTGCTCTCCGTCAAGGTCTCCGGAGACTTCGGGACTCGCCTGAAGTGTTGCGTGGAGAGCTCCTCCAACGGAGATTCCGATGATGGAAGCTCTTCCTCAAGCGAAAGTGATGAGGAGGACAGCGGGGAGGATGACAGGGACGAGTCCGACTAGGCGTCGGACGCCCCGCGCCTGGGCGGGTGCGGCAGCAGCAGCATCTGCACCTGGCCGCTTCTCCGGCAGAGTTTTGCCAGGGGAGGGGCCAGCTCCTTGAACTTCTCGGGGCCGTCTCCTTGGGCGGCTGGCGTCGGGAGGCTGCAGAAGAGGAAGAGGGCGGGCGGCAAGGCCGTCAACTCGCAGTACGCGGGCACCGACGGCTTTATTGCGTATTGCCGGTCCTGCCGCATCGTCTTCCAGCTCCTTTCCCGGCACCATCATCACTGGCCCATCCTTGGGCGGCCACCGAGGTGTTCTCTTGGTGCTTTCTGCTGCTCGTAGCTCGCCTAGGCGCCCCTTTTTCCCTTTCGCCTCCTTGACCTGCCTCCTAAGGAGAGGGACAAGAAAGGGATTACGGGCATCTCACCTCTTTTTTAATCTGTAAGCCTTCGGGCCTTGTTAAATTTAAAGCTTGTAATCCCCCTTGCTCATGTTTTTCATTTCGTATGAACTGTACCTGTACGGGATGTTTTTAATGAAAAAAGGGTGTTTGCCGGGGGTTTTCGTTCGTGGATGGAACCCACGACAAGGTGTGAATCCTTGTTACTATTTAAGATAAATGTTTCCCGGCCGGCAATAGGCCTTGCCGTCCCCCCACTTCGCTTGACCATTCTCGCGCCCTTGGCAGAGGCAGGGATGAAGCGGGCTTAGGCTCCTCGTTCTATTTCCTTGCCGCCGCGACTACAACCAAATCCGGGCCCAGGAGATAATCTTTGGGTATAGAAAAGGGGAGCACGGTGGCCTAGAAATAAAACGAGGTTTCACATATCCCAGTTTCATAACGAAATGCATGATGGAGGATAAAAGACTTATCTGGATCTGCAGCCCCCGGCAACCTCATCTCGCCGCGGTTGGATCCTTGTACTCGCAGCCCCCGGCAACTTTGGTTTGCCGGGGTTAGGACGCCGGTCCGTGCCTTTTCTTCCAAGTAGCTCAGCAGAAGTGCTCATGTGCCCTGCGAACGAAAAGAGGAGAGAAAAGAACAGAGAGACGCGCACTCGACCTCTAGGCTAAGGGTTAGTCGCCGCTAAGCACTATCAACCCTAACCAAGGAAGAGACTCGACCTAGCATGCATGCTATAACTTAGGGCGCCAGCGCTTCATTTATTTATGCTCAGGGTCTGCGCCTGGCTTTGTACAAAGGGTTACATGCCTTGCCGGCAAAGCTTGTACAAAAGGTGGCTTGCCGGGAGGCCCGGCAAGCCACGCCTTATGGGTAAAACTTGTGAAGATGCTCGATGTTCCAGGAGTTGCTCACTGGGACAACATCTTCGGTCTGCAGGCGAACTGCGCCGGGCCTGGTGACTCGTATTACCCGATAAGGGCCTTCCCACTTTGGCGTCAACTTGTTGGAATTCTTGGCCGACTGAACGCGCCAAAGAACAAGGTCGCCTTCCTCAAAGCTTCGGGCATAAACCTTGCGGCTATGGTAGCGACGCAAGGCTTGCTGGTAGCGTGCTGCTCTCACAGCCGCCCGAAGACGATCTTCCTCAAGGAGCGTCACGTCATCTTGGCGCAACTGCTCTTGCTCAAGCTCATCATAAGCGAGCACTCGAGGTGACCCGTATATGAGTTCCATGGGGAGAACTGCTTCTGCCCCGTATACCAGGGCAAAAGGTGTCTGGCTGGTGGCTCGATTTGGCGTCGTCCAAATCGACCAAAGAACCGCCGGCAATTCATCAATGCAGCGCCTTCCGCTCTTGCGCAGCTTGTCAAAAGTCTTTGTTCTTAGGCCTCGCAACACTTCAGCATTTGCCCTCTCCGCTTGGCCGTTGCTCCGTGGGTGTGCCACGGAAGCAAAACAGACCTTGCTGCCGAGGTCTTGAATGTATTGCATGAAGGTGTGGCTTGTGACCTGCGTGCCATTGTCGGTGATGACTCTGTTTGGCACACCAAAACGGCAGACTAGTCCCTTGAAGAACTTGACAGCTGATTGAGCAGTCACCTTCCTCACTGCTTCCACTTCCGGCCACTTCGTGAACTTGTCGATTGCAACATACAAGTACTCAAAGCCCCCGACAGCGTGGGGGAAAGGGCCCAGTATATCGAGCCCCCAGACCGAGAATGGCCAGGAGAGAGGGATTGTTTGAAGGGCTTGAGATGGTTGATGAAGCTTCTTTGAATGGAACTGACATGCTTCACACTTGGTTACTAGTGCCGTCGCATCCTGGAGGGCGGTGGGCCAGAAGAAACCTTGCCGGAACGCCTTTCCGGCAAGGGCCCTCGACCCTATGTGGGAGCCACATATGCCTCCATGTATCTCTGCCAACAGCTCTAGTCCTTGCTCCCGGGGGATGCACTTCAATTTCACGCCGTTCGGCCTTCTCCTGTATAGGACGTCGCCGGCGAACTGGTACAGGGCGGACCGGCGGGCTACTTTTTCCGCTTCTTCCTGCTCCTCAGGAAGTTCCCCTGTTTGGAGGAATCAGACAGTATGCTGTGCCCATGCAGTGAGAAAGCCCCATCAAAGTACATGATCCAGTCGCGGTCTGCTTCCTTGCCGGGGAGAGCGGTCTCCTGGATTTCTTCGTCGGGTGTTGAGGTCCATTCTGCAATGAACTCCGCCAAGACTCTGCTATGGATTGTTGAGGTACTTTCAAACTTCAAACCAAAACTTGACAACTCCAAGGCCCATTCCACAATCCTTCCAGTTGCATCTGGGTTATGCAGTATCCGTTGCAATGGGAGGTGGGTGACGACAGTGATCACGTGGGCTTGGAAGTAATGACGCAGCTTCCTCGAGGCCATAAGGAGGCCGAAGAGAAATTTTTGCACACCGGAGTACCTCGACCTAGCCCCAGCAAGAGGGAGCTGACAAAGTAAACCGGGTGCTGCATCATCTTCTTCTTCTGCACCACCTCACCTGACTGCGCAAGCACTGCCTTGGTGGCGTCAGATCCTGCCGGGGCCCCTGCCTTGCGGGCACCAGGCCCTGCCGGGGGGATCTTTGGCTTGCCATCCGCTGGTTCTGCCGCCGCCACTGCCTCTTCGTCGACCTCCCTCTGCGCCACCAGTGCGGCGCTGACCACTTGATTCGTCGCCGCTAGATACAGCAGCAACGGCTCTTGTGGTTTAGGCGCAACCAGTATTGGCGTGGAGGAAAGGTATTTCTTCAGATCCTGCAATGTCGCCTCGGCTTCCGGGGTCCACTCCATTGGGCCTGCCTTCTTTAAGATTTTGAAGAAGGGAAGGGCACGCTCGGCGGACTTGGAGATGAATCGGCTCATGGCGGCGACGCAGCCAGTGAGCCGATGCACATCTTTGATCCGCTTGGGCGCCTCAATCTGCTCAATAGCTTTGATTTTGTCTGGGTTTAACTCGATCCCGCACTGCGACACAAAGAACCCGAGAAGCTTGCCGGACGGAACGCCGAAGACACACTTCTCAGGGTTCAGCTTAAGGTTGATCTTGCGCAGGTTGGCAAATGTCTCTTCCAGATCTTGCACAAGAGTTGGCCCGTCCTTGGTTTTGACCACTGTGTCATCCATGTATGCTTCCATATTTCTATGGAGCTGAGGTTCAAAACCAATTTGGACTGCTCTTGCAAACGTCGAGCCAGCACTCTTCAACCCGAAAGGCATCCGTAAAAAGCAATACGTACCACATGGGATGATGAATGCTGTCTTCTCTTCATCCTCTCTTGTCATGAAGATTTAGTGGCAGCCCGAGTAGGCGTCGAGGAATGATAACAGATCACACCCGGCCGTGGAGTCAACAATCTGGTCGATGCGCGGCAACGGGAAGGGGTCCTTAGGACAAGCCTTATTGATATCTGTGTAATCAATACACAGCCTCCACTTCCCATTCGCCTTGCACACCACTACCGGATTGGCCAAGTACGTCGGGTGGAGCACTCCTGTTACCAAACCTTCCGCTTCCAACTTCCTGATCTCCTCTGTGATGAACTCCTGCCTCTCCAGAGCTTGCTTTCTGACCTTCTGCTTGACGGGCCGCACATGAGGGCAGACAGCTAGGTGGTGCTTAATCACCTCCCTGGGAACACCGGGGATGTCGGATGCTTGCCATGCAAACACATCGACATTTTCCCGCAGGAAGGAGACGAGCGCGCCTTCCTATTTGCCGTCGAGGGTGGAGCCTATGGTGAAGGCCCCTCCCGTGCCATCCTCCCTGGTGGACCCCTTCTTGGTCTGCGGTGGCTCGGCTCTGGATTTCTTGCTCTTGCCGGTAGAGCTCTCTGGCACGTCCTCGACGGTAGCGCAGCACTCCGAAGAGGCGTGCTTGCCGGAGTGGGTGCGAGAGGTCTTGCCGGGCTTCTTCTTCCCTCCCGGGCCTTCAGCGGTAGGAGCAGGTGCCTTGACAGCAGCTGCTGCAACTGCTTCCCGGTAGAGTTGTTCAGCGCAGATCAGCGCGTCCTTCTTGTCGGAGGGGACGGTGATGATGGTCAACGGCCCGGGCATCTTTAGCATGTTGTAGGCATAGTGTGATGCCGCCATGAACTTGGCTAGTGCTGGGCGGCCGAGGATCCCGTTGTAGGGCAAGGGGATCTCGGCCACGTCGAAGATGATCCTCTCCGTCCTGTAGTTCAACTCTCCTCCAAACGTCACGGGCAGTGTGACCTTCCCCTTCGGCTGGCTCCTCCCCGGATTGACCCCTTGAAACGTGCCCATTTCCTCGAGGTCTCCATCAGGAATTTGCAGCCTTTTGATCACGACAGGCGAGATCAAGTTCAGGCCGGCCCCGCCGTCAACCAACATCTTGTTCACCTTGAGGTTGCGTATCGTTGGTGAGACCAACAATGGCAAACACCTGACCGCGGTTGTGCGGTCAGGGTGGTCCTCGGCGTCAAAGATGAGGGGTGTGCTGGACCACTTCAGCGGCTTCTGAGCGTCGAACGACGGCTCCGCTGCTGTAATCTCACGCGCCCACTGCTTGAGCTGGCGGTGAGAAGTATGCAGCGAGGCGCCACCATCAACGCACATGGCCTCCGTAGCCTTCTGGAACTCTTGCTCACCGGACTCGTCGTCCTCGTCGTGATCATCGTCTTCTTGTTTCCTGTCATGGCCCCGGGCGGGCCTCTCTTGCTGGTTGTCCTTGCCGCGACGGCCTCCTTGGCCGCCACGCTTCTTGCCGGATCCCTCGGCACCATCCTGGTCCTTCTCCTTGTCCCGCCTCTCGTACTCAGCTTTTTGCTTCTCAGCAAGCAGCTCGACTTGTCGGCAGTTCTGGAGGTCGTGGCCCTTGGTGCGGTGGATCTTGCAGTATTGCTTGCCGGAGCTTCCTGGCTTGTCGGTAGCCTCCAAGGCCCGGCAGGCAGGTCACCCGGCAATCTCCTTGCCGGGGGCGTCTGCCTTGACCTTCTTGGCAGCGCCAGTGTCGTCAGATCCTTCAACGGCAAGCACGGCCTTGCCTTTGCGTTTCCTGTTGCGACACCGGCCCTTCTTCGTCCGGGTGGCGGCGTCTTCGTCGGTAGAGTCGGTTTCCGCACCGGCGTCTTCGCCAGGGTACTTCCTTCCCTCTTCAGGCCGGGCGCATCTATCGGCCAGAACGTAGAGCTCGGCCACATCCTTAACCTTGGTCATCGCCAGCTCTTCGCGCATCTTGCGGTTGCGCATGTTCTGATGGAACGCACTGATCACAGCGGCGGGATGAACGTCGGGGATGTTGTACTGCACCCGGCTGAATCTCTGGATGTACTTGCGCAGGGTTTCCCTTCCTTCTGGGGAATGATATGCAGATTACTGGCCTGGCCATGAGCTTGGTGGCCTCCTGTGAAGGCGCCAACGAACTCATGGCACAGATCCGACCAAGAAGAAATGGAATCCGCTGGCAAGTGCATCAACAAAGACATAACATTAGGCTTCAGTGCCAGCGGGAAATAATTGGCAAGCACCTTGTCGTCGTGAGCTCCGGCAGCCTGCATCGCAATGGTGTAGATGCTGAGGAACTCGGACGGATGGGTCTTGCTAGTGTACTTCTCGCCGAAGTCGGGCTTGAACGTGCGGTGGGACGGCCACTGGAACTGCCGCAGCTCGCGGGTAAAGGCCGGGCAGCCCACCTCGTAAGGTAGGCCGCAGGAGCCCCCCGGTGCTGGGTGGTCCATAGCGGGTCCCACCCGCTTGTCCGGCTGGTGGCGTGTTTCACGCCGGCGCTCGATGGTGGTCCGAGCATCTTCGTGAGCTCGTTCCCGAAGAACTTGGCGCTGGTCGCGGAGGGTCCGCGGGTCACGACGGGCCGACGCCCGCGGCGGCTGGTGAGGAGGAGGAGAGTGCACCGTGGCCGCAGCTCCCCCGGTCCTCCCAGCGCCAGCATGTGGTGGCTCGGTGGAGTGCCGACCCGAGGGCCCCGCCGGTCGCGGATCATCTTTGTTGGCGACGGCGACGAGGCTCCGGATGGTGGCCCTCCACTCGTCGAGCTTCTCTGCAGCAGGAGGGAAGTCGAGGAGCAGCTGCGCGCGCGCCAAAGCTTCTGCTGGCGTGGGCGGCGGCGACAACTGCGTGGATCGCGGCGTGCTTCGACTTCTAACCACGTTAGAAGGAGCTCCGTTATGACCCAGCGGCTGCGTGCCATTTTCTCCAGCACTTCGGCGGGCATGCTGAACTCCTTCATCCCGCGGACGACGCACATGGCTCTTCCCACGGCGGTGCCCAGGGTCACCGGCGTGGTGACGCTGCTCGTCACGCACACCATGGGAAGAGCGCACAGTGGTCGCCGGCGTGGGCGTCTTGGAGGTCGCTGCGCCTCCCGTGGGTGGCACACAACACTCCTGGAGGGCCCCGCGCCGCCTGCGGGGGGCCCAGCTCCGTCTTTGGATCTGGCGACGTGCGCCCGGTCGTCTGGCACGCGAACGACGCCGCTCGCCAGGCTCTGACTGCCAGGGCGATGCTGGTGCTCGCGGACCGCGGCCCGGGTCCTGTCCGCGACCGGCCCACTGCTCACCCGCACTGGCACGGGCCGTTCGGCTCCCAACGAGCCGATCGCCGTGGCCGTCTTCTTCTTGGGAGCCATGGCGACGAAGAACTGCTAGGATAACTACTAGACTAGATTCTCACAATTGCGCCCCCTGCCTGGCGCGCCAAAGATGTCAGTGCGGAACGACACCTATGGGATCACAAAAATCCCTACTACGGTTGCCGGGGCGCAGGGTTGCGAGAAGAGCAGGATTAGTAATCAGCACAAGGATCGTTTACCCAGGTAGACTGAAGGAAATATGCCCTAGAGGCAATAATAAAGTTGTTATTTTATATTTCCTTATTCATGATAAATGTTTATTATCCATGCTAGATTTGTATTGATCAGAAACCTAAACACATATGTGAATACATAGACAAACACTGTGTCCCTAGGGAGCCTCTACTTGACTAGCTCGTTGACCAAAGATGGTTAAGGTTTCCTAACCATGGACATGAGTTGTCATTTGATAACGGGATCACATTATTAGGAGAATGATGTGATGGACAAGACCCATCCGTTAGCTTAGCATATTGATCGTTCAGTTTTATTGTTATTGCTTTCTTCATGTCAAATACATATTCCTTCGACTATGAGATTATGCAACTCCCGGATACCGTAGGAATGCCTTGTGTGCTATCAAACGTCACAACGTAACTGGGTGATTATAATGATACTCTACAGGTATCTCCGAAGGTGTCTGTTGAGTTGGCATAGATCGAGATTAAGATTTGTCACTCCGTGTATCGTAGAGGTATCTCTGGGCCCTCTCGGTAATACACATCATAAGCTTGCAGGCAAACGACTAAGGAGTTAGTCATGAGGTGATGTATTACGGAATGAGTAAAGAGACTTGCTGGTAACGATATTGAACTAGGTATGAAGATACTGATGATCGAATCTCGGGCAAGTAACATACCGATGGACAAAGGGAATTACGTATGTTGTCATAACGGTCCGACCGATAAAGATCTTCGTAGAATATGTAGGAGCCAATATAAGCATCCAGGTTCCACTATTGGTTATTGACTGGAGAGGTGTCTCGGTCATGTCTACATAGTTCTCGAACACGTAGGGTCCGCACGCTCAACGTTCGATGACGATATTGTATTATATGAGTTATGTGATTTGGTGACCGAATGTTGTTCGGAGTCCCGGATGAGATCACAGACATGACGAGGAGTCTCGAAATGGTCGAGAGGTAAAGATTGATATATAGGATGATAGTATTCGGACACCGGAAGTGTTCCGGAGTGTACCGGGTACTTATCGGGTCACCGGAAGGGGTTTCGGGCACCCCCGACATAAGATATGGGCCTTATGGGCCAAGAGGGGAATGCACCAGCCACAAGGGGCTGGTGCGCCCCACATATGGGCCGGCCAGGGATGGAGAAGGAAAGGGGAAGGGAGAAAGGCAAGTGTGGATTAGGATTCCCACTTCCTTCTCTCTCTCCCCTCTTTCCTTACCCCTCCGTCAAATATGGTAGGGGGGCGCAGGGCAAGGAAGCCCCAAGGGGGCCGGCGGCCAACCCTTGGGCGCCTCCTGGCCTCTCCCCTCCCCTCCCACCTATATATATGTGGTGAGGGGGGCGCCTAGAACACACAACATCAATTGTTAGCCGTATGCAGCGTCCCCCTCCATAGTTTACACCCCCGGTCATATTCTCGCGGTGCTTAGGCGAAGCCTTGTGCGGATTACTTCACCATCACCGTCACCACGCCGTTGTGCTGACGGAACTCATCTACTTCCTCGACATCTTGCTGGATCAAGAGGACGAGGGACGTCATCGAGCTGAACGTGTGCAGAACTCGGAGGTGTCGTACGTTCGGTACTTGATCGGTCAGAGCTAGAAGAAGTTCGACTACATCAACCGCGTTGTCAAACGCTTCCGCTTTCGGTCTACAACGGTACGTAGACATACTCTTCCCCTCGTTGCTATGCATCTCCATGGATAGATCATTGCGTCTGTGTAGAATTTTTTTTTGTTTTCCATGCAACGTTTCCCAACAGATGACACAATTATATTCATGGAACATGATATTGCAAAAGCTAGAAATATGAAGCTAGTGCTTTGCTTATTTGAACAATCGTCGGGACTAAAAATTAATTTTAACAAAAGCGAATTGTTCTATTTTGGGAGAGCCAAAGAGGACCAAGATGCATACAAACAACTGTTCGGTTGTAAAATGGGTTCACTACCGTTTAGTTACCTAGGGATTCGATTCACCATCGCCGATTGACAGATAAGGAGTGGAAGTGCATTGAAGATAGATTTGAAAAAAGGCTAAGCTGCTGGAAGGGAAAGCTTATGTCTTATGGAGGTCGACCAGTGCTGATAAACTCGGTGCTGACGAGTCTGCCGATGTTCCTCCTATATTTCTTTGAAGTACCGATAGGGGTACGGAAAAGATTAGACTTTTATCTATCTTGATTTTTCTGGCAATGTGATGAGGTTAAGACGAAATACAGGTTGGCCAGATGGGATATTATTTGTAGACCCAAAGACCAAGGCAGGTTAGGGATCGAGAACTTAGAAGTTAAAAATAAATGCCTCCTCTCTAAATGGTTATTCAGACTATCTACCAGGACTGAGGGTACACGGATACAAATTTTGCGTAATAAGTAACTCCAATCTAAGGCTTTGGCCCAGGTTACCGCTAGGCCTAATATCTCGCCGTTCTGGAAAGGGTTAATCAGAATGAAAATCTCTTTTTTTCAAAGGGTAAAATTCATTGTTTGCAATGGTAACACGACTAGATTCTGGTAAGATGGATGGTTAGGGGAGATGCCCCTAGCCTTGCAATATCCACTTTATATAATATTGTAGAACGTAAGGAAGATTATGTTGCTCAATATTATAGTCACTCCCTCTTAATATCCAATTCAGGAGGTCTCTGGTGGGGGAGCGTTGGAACCCATGGCTGCACTTGGTTTGCTGGTTGATGGAGGTTCAACTCTCTGACCAGTCAGACACCATTCACTGGAAACTATCTACGAATGGTAGTTTCTCAATGAAGTCTATGTATTTGGATCTAATTGATTCTAGGCCAATTCCGATATCCCTTCATATCTATGCAACACAAGATGGGTAGGTAGTCCACAAGGGAGTGATTTTGACAGAAGATACTTTGGTTAAGCGAAGATGGGTAGGTATTCCTAGATGTTTTCTTTGTACCAGGATGAATCTATGCAACACTTTTTTCTCGATTGCCCATTGGCAAAACTAGTAGGATGCACGATACATATAGCCTTCAATGTTAGTCCTCCAACTGGCATCAACACGTTATTTGGGACGTGGCTAAATGGAGTGGAACCAAATATAGGGAGACATATTCAGATAGGGATATGTGCATTACTTTGGGCTATATGGAACTGTAACGCCCCAAGACAGACGCTTCAGAAGACTTCCATATTTTCGTGATCACCGTGGGTTTCTTTTGTGCTTGCTCTTTTATTTTTTTGCATTGCATCATGTCATCATGCCATCACGTCATTAATCTTTGCATCAAAACTCAACTAAATAAATTGCATGGATCTCCGATCCATTTAAATCGAGGGAATTCACATGGTGATTTCTCTTTATAATATATCCTCCTAATATTTATGGAGCTATTATAAATATTCCATTAATTGGAGTTCACCTTAACACACGTGCAAAATTAATCCTATGCCTTTTCTGCTTTGAGTCGATCTCTCTAACTTTGCCAACAATTCTTTCTCCATTTATTGTGGCTCCTCTAAAATTCTCAACATTTTTGGGCCTTCCAAACCTCCTCTTCCTATTCACCCATTTGAATTAAATTCAAATGTTTTTGAATCTAAACCTTGCATCCATGCCCACTCCTATTTTCTTGGATTAAACTCATTTTTCTGAGTCTGAGAAAATTATCCGCGTGCCCAACTTCTTCCCCTAACCTCTCTTTCTTTTCTTTTCTTATCGCTGTTTTGGTTTATTTTCTTTAGAGTGTGAGAGAGGAGAGAGTCCAGCAGCCAGCCGCTCCATTTGGCCCAAGGCCCATTTGCACCGAGGCCCAGCCCGCGCTCTCTCTAACCCTAGCCGCCAGAGACCGAGCCCATCTCTCCCTCTCGTCCTCCCACAGCGCCGCCAGCCTCCCCTGTCTCATCCTCCCGATCCCCTCACCCTCTTCCTCTCGTCCTCTCCCTTGCACCGGCCGCCCGCAGCAACCTCCTCCCTCTCGCCCCCTCGCAGCCTCTCGCCGACGCCCTCTCGCCATCACCACAGCACCTCGTCTCCCTCCTCGAGCCAGAGGAGGAGCCCCGCACCCGTTTCCCCAGTGCCGACCTCCTCCTCGCTCCCATGGCGTCGCCGCCCGTCAAGCTCCACCGCCGGCGCCCCGAGCCCTCCGCTCCGCCATGCCTCCTCCCCTCTGCAGGCCCCCTCTCATGGCGCCGCCTTGCCTCCATGGCCGCCGCGCCTCCCTCTGCAGCACCAGGCCGCGGCCACCTCTCCTCGCCATGGCCGTGGCGAGCTTCCTCCTGCCGCCACTGGAGGCCAACTCCGGCGCCCCTGCCTCGCGTCGCCCTCTGCTTTCGTCGACGCCGCCTCTCCTCCTGCTTCTCCTCGTCGCCACCGACCGCGGCTCCGCCTCCCCTCTGTTCCCTCCTACCCGTGCTCCTCGTCCGGCCCCGCCGTCCAGCCGCGCCGCGCCCTCAAGCGCCTCGCCTCGCCGCTGCCTCCCCGCCACCCCGCAGCATCTCGTCTTCCGTCGCCGTGGGATTTCCATCAAGTTCGGCTACAACACAAGGATATGTACAACTACGCGTAGTCGCCGAGTACGATTACTCACGGGACCCGTCAAGTTCATCTACGTGCGTGCACGACTACACATCCGGGATGCGTCCAGTACCTCTACGGAAGACGCGAACGTCTATGAACCGTGTACGACGAACATTGCCAAAGACCGTCGAGTACCACTACGTTGGCCAAGTACACCTTCGTCAAGACCGATGCCCGAACAAGCACCGTTGGCATGGATTGCGTCAAGTACCTCTACCGACGACCCCGAACATCTACGGAGTTTGCACGATTGCGAGATGTGAACGACTACTTCCATGATGACCCCATGAACAACTACTTCCACTTCGAACACGTTCCGCCCCGAATGCACGCTTCGAAGGTATAACCCCGAGACGACGTCCGTGGACCGAATGCATGTGTGTTGTATGAGATGCTCGTGTTTGCACCGTTTCCGAGAGAGGTCTTTGCACGTTCCTCGTTTCCATACCACTAACCCGTGGGAGCCCGGAATCCGGGAGCACCCCACCATCCTTGCGCGACACGCTCACGCCCATTTCTTGTGCACCGGTATCTCCGTGAGCTACCGGAACCGATACGTTGCCATGGCATCGTTTCCGTTTTCATCGCCGTGGCACCCAATTCTTTCTGCCATGGTGACCAAATGCTCCTAATCATCTTCATGTCAACATTTTCATAAAATTGCTTAAACCTTGCATATGTCATCCGCATCATGATAACAACATTTAAAATGTAAATAATTGATGGTTGCTTTAAAATTGCTAAATGACATGAGGATTTTCCGGTATTGTCGTTTGTTATTTCCGGCCTCATTTAAACTTGCCTTCATAGATAGTTTCCATATGCTTCACCTCTTGCCATGGTTAAAAACATTTAATATTGTTGGGTCCATAAACGAGAGAGAACTAAATAATTATATGTGGTGTTTCTTCAATATGCAACTCGTTGCATGTTGAGCTCCACTTAATTTGTAGTGTTGTTTGTTGCACTTTGCTATGCCATGCATATTTAAACCGGACATGCATCATATTTGTTTTTGCATCATGCCATGTGTATGTGGTGGTTGTTTACTTTGTTGTTTGTTTCTTTCCGGGTTGCTTCTCTCGTTAGCTTCGGTTTCGTTCCGAAGTTGTGAGGATTTGTTCGACTACATCCGCTTGTCTTCTTCATGGACTCGTTCTTCTTCCTATCGGGATCTCAGGCAAGATGACCATACCCTCGAAATCACTTCTATCTTTGCTTGCTAGTTGTTCGCTCTATTGCTATGTCGCGTTACGTATTCACTTGCTCTTCAAGCCTCCCAAATTGCCATGAACCTCTAACCTTTGACACCTTCCTAGCAAACCGTTGTTTGGCTATGTTACCGCTTTTGCTCAACCCCTCTTATAGCGTTGCTAGATGCAGGTGAAGTTGAAGATTGCTCCATGTTGGATTATGTTTATGTTGGGATATCACAATATCTCTTATATTATTAATGCATCTATATATTTGGTAAAGGGTGGAAGGCTCGGCCTTATGCCTGGTGTTTTGTTCCACTCTTGCCGCCCTAGTTTCCGTCATACCGGTGTTATGTTCCTTGATTTTGCGTTCCTTACGCGGTTGGGTGATTTATGGGACCCCCTTGACAGTTCGCTTTGAATAAAACTCCTCCAGCAAGGCCCAACCTTGGTTTTACCATTTGCCTACCTAAGCCTTTTTCCCTTGGGTTCTGCAGACTCAAGGGTCATCTTTATTTTAAACCCCCGGGCCAGTGCTCCTCTGAGTGTTGGTCCAACCTGTCAGTCGCCGGTGGCCACCAGGGGCAACTCTGGGCTGGCCTACCGGAAGCTTGGACAATCCGGTGTGCCCTGAGAACGAGATATGTGCAGCTCCTATCGGGATTTGTCGGCACATTCGGGCGGCTTTGCTGGTCTTGTTTTACCATTGTCGAAATGTCTTGTAAACCGGGATTCCGAGACTGATCGGGTCTTCCTGGGAGAAGGTTTATCCTTCGTTGACCATGAGAGCTTATAATGGGCTAAGTTGGGACACCCCTGCAGGGTATAAACTTTCGAGAGCCGTGCCCGCGGTTATGTGGCAGATGGGAATTTGTTAATATCCGGTTGTAGAGAACTTGATACTTGACCTTAATTAAAACGCATCAACCGCGTGTGTAGCCGTGATGGTCTCTTCTCAGCGGAGTCCAGGAAGTGAACACGGTTTCTGGGTTATGTTTGACGTAAGTAGGAGTTCAGGATCACTTCTTGTTCATTGCTAGTTCATGACCGTTCCTTTGCTTCTCTTCTCGCTCTCATTTGCGTATGTTAGCCACTATACATGCTTGGTGCCTGCTGCAGCTCCATCTCATTACACCATCCTTCCTATAAGCTTAAATAGTCTTGATCTCGCGGGTGTGAGATTGCTGAGTCCTCGTGACTCACAGATACTTCAAAACAGTTGCAGGGGCCGATGAGACCAGTGCGGATGACGCAACTGAGCTCAAGTGGGAGCTCGACGAAGATCTTGTTCGTTGTGTTGTTTCTTTTCATTTTGATCAGTAGTGGAGCCCAGTTGGGACGATCAGGGATCTGGCAGTTGGGTTGTCTTCTTTTCTTTTGGTTCCGTAGTCGGACCTATGTGTGTATCTCTGAATGATGTATGTTTTATTTATGTATTGTGTGAAGTGGCGATTGTAAGCCAATTCTTTATCCCATTCTTGTTCATTACATGGGATTGTGTGAAGATGACCCTTCTTGCGACAAGACCACAATGCGGTTATGCCTCTAAGTCGTGCCTCGACACGTGGGAGATATAGCCGCATCGTGGGCGTTACAAGTTGGTAATCAGAGCCATCCCCGACTTAGGAGCCCCCTGCTTGATCGAATCGCTGGCGTTGTTGAGTCTAGAAAAAAATGTTTTGAGTTTTAGGATTATATATATCGGAGAGTAGGATTCTTTTTACTCCTCTGTCCCTTCGTCGCTCTGGTGAGGCCTCCTGACGTAGAAGTTTTGACTATTCTCTCCTCAAATTTCACTAAATATTTTTTTTAGGATCACGCGGGTATCTTGGAATCGTTCCGATGGTTTTGTGACGAGAACATTGTTCTTGGTGCCTCCTGTCATTTAGGGGTTGTGGCAGTGTCCCGGGGAGTTGAGCTCCGAGGTGTTGTCGTCACAATTTTATCGTTGCAGTTCTGGAATACCTGAGTTTCGCCGACATCAAAATCTCTTTTATGCAGTTGTTGGTGAGATCACCTCGATGCCACCCAGTACTGGGGCGGGAGTTCGGGAGTATTGCCATAACTTGTATAACGGATGTTTTTCGAAGGTTGAGGTAAACAATTTCCGAAGATTTCTTGGTTATGTGTTGACGGATGGATACAGCTGGATCTAGGTATTGTTTAGTTTGGGTGATATATTTTGTGTCCCCTGTATCCCCAACACCAGATTGCATAACCAGAAAGTTTCGGGAGTTTATAAGTGGGAATTCAAGTAGCTCTTAGGATATCTTTTCGACAGATGCATGATATGAGATTGGGGTTCGACGTCTAGTGGTCCGCCTTTCCACGGTTGGTTTTACAGTGGTCTCGTAGTGTCTTAAAGAGTCCTTGGCTATGCCGACTCGGGGACGCTTCGTATGTCATGTGCACTGCCTTGTACATGATGGTGCTGTACGATCGAGCCCGTGTGGGCCCCACCACGAAAACTTTGGACGAAATATCTATCATATGTTTGTTTCGGCTTATTTCCTGAGCCAATCCTTTGTTTTGTTTTTATTTGTGGTATTTAAGTTGCTTCGAAGTCAAATGTTGAATCCATACCTTCCCTAAACGGTGTTCTCATATTTCTATGTGAATATTAATCCTTCTTGATCATCGAGATTGCCATCTTAATTCTATGTCCAACCGCTGTGTTTCTCTTCAAGATGATCCCATCATTCTCCCCATCCGAAAGATCAACTCTAAGTTTTCTCAACGGTGTTCGTTTCATCCGACCCAAGTTGCCTTTGTTTTTCCCGCCCTCCCACCCTTTTTCTTCAAGGAATCAGATGTCTTAACCAAGTATCCATTTTATTGATGCAAAGTCTCTTCATTCTTTTCTTTCAATGTTCTTATCCGGTGATTTTCCATGAAGATGCTCACGAAACTTCAAGTTCATCATTCTTCATTCTTGTATTCTTCTCCGGTGGATTAAATTCAAGATTTGTCGATCATATCTTTTCCTCGTTTCAAATGTTTTTCTCGTGTCGGTGTATCTCTTAATCACTCACCTCTCGTTTTCCATGTGTTCCGGAGTGTTGAAGATATCTCAGGAGATTCGTGTTTTCATTCAAGATCCGTTCAAGCTATTTTGAGGTTGTTATCTCATTCAAGCCATTTAATTCAACCGGTGCAATCTCCTTTTCAACTTATCATTTCAACGGTGTTTCTCTTGAGTGGGCCCTAACCCACAGGTCTGTTCCAGGATCTTACCCGACTCTTCTAATTTTCCCGGAGTTTCTAAAATTCATTGCAAAGTTTGACGTAAGAATGAATTATCATCAGTCAAATGTCTTTCTCCAAGATCTTTCAAATTCTTTTCATCGTTGGTTCAACCTTTCTAATTTTTCATTCCGGAGTGCCTCAATAATTCATGGTGGTGTTTCTCGTCATCATTCTCAACATGTGAAGACCGAAGAAGTATTTCTCCTAAATCTTGGTCCGTTCTCTTGAAAATTCATAGTTCTAGCTTATGCCATCCTCTCATAATTGTTTTCGATTAAGAGAATTCTTTTCACCCATCCGGAGCATTTCATGAGTTGTTTTCGCTTCTTGATCATCCAAAGGCCATTATTCCAGAAGATTTCTTCGTCCTCAGCTTTCAGCTCTCATTCTCGAATTCTTCCGGTGCATCGTTCAAATATCCTCTAATCAGTTCACGATCTCTTTGTTCTCGTGTATCTAAATTCTGTCAAGTATCTTCATTCATTTTCTAATTCTTTCCGTTGAATTGTGCCTTTGCTACTTTCATTTCCAATTCTTACGGTGGTTCGTTCAAGATTTCTCTTCCCCCGTTACCATATCAATTCATTCGTTGTTTCCAAATCCTACCGGTGGTTCGATGAAGGCCTTCCCAAGTTTGCGCAATATCTATGTTAATCCTTTCTACGAGAATAAGTAGTATGCAAGATCCGTTGCTTGTCATCAATTTAAATTGGTGAAGGATACGCGTAATGTAATTCTTATTCTTGTTTTCCCCAAGTGATTAATTCCTTCTTCCGGAGTTCGTTCATGATATCATTTTCGACTCCAAGTTGTTCATCTTTTCTTTCCGGAGCTCCAAGTTATTTCAATTATACCATTTCAAAGCTTCATCTAATCATTGCAAGGCTTCTCCCGGAGTTCTTTTCAACTTCCCTTACGTTTCATCATTCTTTTATTATCGGAGTTCTTCATGGAGGATCAACATGGTGGCTCATCAAGGATTCGTTTCATTCTTAAATTGTTCTTCAAGATTTCTCTTGAAGTTATATTCCGCCAAGCTATACTCTAAAATAAACATGGTGCTCAACACATGTTTTGTTTTGAGGAGTTCGAGTATTCTTCTTCTTGCATTCCGAAGTGCAATACTTTCTACCTTATCTTTTGAGGTGGTGTTATGTCATTCTTGATAATTTCCCTTCGCGTTTCATGATTCACAAGTTTTCAAGGGTGACATATTTAAATTCCATCATGTTCTGTTTCGTTCAAGAGATCTTTTCAACCAATCAATCTTTTGTTGGAGTTATATTGGGTTATAATTCACCTAAAGCCTTCCCTAAGGAATGTAGCTATTTGTGGTGGTTATCAATGATCCAAATTTTCTCCTTCTCGTCTCGGTGTAGAAGATTTCATCTCCTTGTTGATATCAATCCAATCATTTGTTTCCGTTAGTGGCGGGTTGTCACCTCATAATTTTGAGAAGTTTTCCATAAGCCCACTACAAGCTTATTCTTTTCGTTGTTGGTTTTCCAACAATTCCGTTCTAACCTTCTTGGAAGGATGCTTCCCAAATTCAATTGTGGTGGAAGTTATCATTTTATTCTCCGTTATCTTATTCCGACGATCTATCTTCTATTCGTTCGTCCCAAAGGCATTGTGATGCTGCTCTCTTCGACCAATCATCTTGTTTTGTCAAGATCATGTAATTTTTCCTTTCTTATCCGTTTAGCCGGAGTGTCGTGTTTTCATTCGAGTTCTCTCATCTTATCAAGTTTTGTCTCCTTCCTCAACCGGAGTGCTGCCTGAAATTTTTCTTACCCCTAGTGTCATTCTTTCATTAGTTCCGGAGGCAATGTGTTGGTAATTTCATCGAGTATCCTCTCATCTTGTCAAGTTCATGTTCAATTCCTTCCATTTACAGTCGGAGTGCTGCCCAAATTATATCATTCTTATTCCTTCCCTATCTTGTTTTAACCGGAGTGGTTTAAATATCTATCATGTCAATTAACCTCAAGGTTCACATGGTGTTCCTAGTTTCTCTTTTCTACCGGTGTGCTTTCATACTCCTTTTGATCCGTTAAGCACTTGTTTCATGTCCTTCAACCTACAAGGTTCTCGCAATGTTCCTTGTTTCTCTTTTATAACGGAGTGTTTGCAATCGCGTTCATCTCCATTGTATTCTTCTTTAATTTATTAACCTCTCAAGGTTCGTGGTTTCACTCGTTTGTCAAAGAAGCAATTTTGTTTTACCTATTCTCTTCCTCTTTCCGTTTCTCTCCGGTGCCATCCTAGATCTCGGGACGAGATCCTCTTGTAGTGGTGGAGTGTTGTAACGCCCCAAGACCGACGCTTCAGAAGAGTTCCATATTTTCGTGATCACCGTGGGTTTCTTTTGTGCTTGCTCTTTTATTTTTTTGCATTGCATCATGTCATCATGCCATCACGTCATTAATCTTTGCATCAAAACTCAACTAAATAAATTGCATGGATCTCCGATCCATTTAAATCGAGGGAATTCACATGGTGATTTCTCTTTATAATATATCCTCCTAATATTTATGGAGCTATTATCAATATTCCATTAATTGGAGTTCACCTTAACACATGTGCAAAATTAATCCTATGCCTTTTCTGCTTTGAGTCGATCTCTCTAACTTTGCCAACAATTCTTTCTCCATTTATTGTGGCTCCTCTAAAATTCTCAACATTTTTGGGCCTTCCAAACCTCCTCTTCCTATTCACCCATTTGAATTAAATTCAAATGTTTTTGAATCTAAACCTTGCATCCATGCCCACTCCTATTTTCTTGGATTAAACTCATTTTTCTGAGTCTGAGAAAATTATCCGCGTGCCCAACTTCTTCCCCTAACCTCTCTTTCTTTTCTTTTCTTATCGCTGTTTTGTTTTATTTTCTTTAGAGTGTGAGAGAGGAGAGAGTCCAGCAGCCAGCCGCTCCATTTGGCCCAAGGCCCATTTGCACCGAGGCCCAGCCCGCGCTCTCTCTAACCCTAGCCGCCAGAGACCGAGCCCATCTCTCCCTCTCGTCCTCCCACAGCGCCGCCAGCCTCCCCTGTCTCATCCTCCCGATCCCCTCACCCTCTTCCTCTCGTCCTCTCCCTTGCACCGGCCGCCCGCAGCAACCTCCTCCCTCTCGCCCCCTCGCAGCCTCTCGCCGACGCCCTCTCGCCATCACCACAGCACCTCGTCTCCCTCCTCGAGCCAGAGGAGGAGCCCCGCACCCGTTTCCCCAGCGCCGACCTCCTCCTCGCTCCCATGGCGTCGCCGCCCGTCAAGCTCCACCGCCGGCGCCCCGAGCCCTCCGCTCCGCCGTGCCTCCTCCCCTCTGCAAGCCCCCTCTCATGGCGCCGCCTTGCCTCCATGGCCGCCGCGCCTCCCTCTGCAGCACCAGGCCGCGGCCACCTCTCCTCGCCATGGCCGTGGCGAGCTTCCTCCTGCCGCCACTGGAGGCCAACTCCGGCGCCCCTGCCTCGCGTCGCCCTCTGCTTCCGTCGACGCCGCCTCTCCTCTTGCTTCTCCTCGTCGCCACCGACCGCGGCTCCGCCTCCCCTCTGTTCCCTCCTACCCGTGCTCCTCGTCCGGCCCCGCCGTCCAGCCGCGCCGCGCCCTCAAGCGCCTCGCCTCGCCGCTGCCTCCCCGCCACCCCGCAGCATCTCGTCTTCCGTCGCCGTGGGATTTCCATCAAGTTCGGCTACAGCACAAGGATATGTACAACTACGCGTAGTCGCCGAGTACGATTACTCACGGGACCCGTCAAGTTCATCTACGTGCGTGCACGACTACACATCCGGGATGCGTCCAGTACCTCTACGGAAGACGCGAACGTCTATGAACCGTGTACGACGAACATTGCCAAAGACCGTCGAGTACCACTACGTTGGCCAAGTACACCTTCGTCAAGACCGATGCCCGAACAAGCACCGTTGGCATGGATTGCGTCAAGTACCTCTACCGACGACCCCGAACATCTACGGAGTTTGCACGATTGCGAGATGTGAACGACTACTTCCATGATGACCCCGTGAACAACTACTTCCACTTCGAACGCGTTCCGCCCCGAATGCACGCTTCGAAGGTATAACCCCGAGACGACGTCCGTGGACCGAATGCATGTGTGTTGTATGAGATGCTCGTGTTTGCACCGTTTCCGAGAGAGGTCTTTGCACGTTCCTCGTTTCCATACCACTAACCCGTGGGAGCCCGGAATCCGGGAGCACCCCACCATCCTTGCGCGACACGCTCACGCCCATTTCTTGTGCACCGGTATCTCCGTGAGCTACCGGAACCGATACGTTGCCATGGCATCGTTTCCGTTTTCATCGCCGTGGCACCCAATTCTTTCTGCCATGGTGACCAAATGCTCCTAATCATCTTCATGTCAACATTTTCATAAAATTGCTTAAACCTTGCATATGTCATCCGCATCATGATAACAACATTTAAAATGTAAATAATTGATGGTTGCTTTAAAATTGCTAAATGACATGAGGATTTTCCGGTATTGTCGTTTGTTATTTCCGGCCTCATTTAAACTTGCCTTCATAGATAGTTTCCATATGCTTCACCTCTTGCCATGGTTAAAAACATTTAATATTGTTGGGTCCATAAACGAGAGAGAACTAAATAATTATATGTGGTGTTTCTTCAATATGCAACTCGTTGCATGTTGAGCTCCACTTAATTTGTAGTGTTGTTTGTTGCACTTTGCTATGCCATGCATATTTAAACCGGACATGCATCATATTTGTTTTTGCATCATGCCATGTGTATGTGGTGGTTGTTTACTTTGTTGTTTGTTTCTTTCCGGGTTGCTTCTCTCGTTAGCTTCGGTTTCGTTCCGAAGTTGTGAGGATTTGTTCGACTACATCCGCTTGTCTTCTTCATGGACTCGTTCTTCTTCCTATCGGGATCTCAGGCAAGATGACCATACCCTCGAAATCACTTCTATCTTTGCTTGCTAGTTGTTCGCTCTATTGCTATGCCGCGTTACGTATTCACTTGCTCTTCAAGCCTCCCAAATTGCCATGAACCTCTAACCTTTGACACCTTCCTAGCAAACCGTTGTTTGGCTATGTTACCGCTTTTGCTCAACCCCTCTTATAGCGTTGCTAGATGCAGGTGAAGTTGAAGATTGCTCCATGTTGGATTATGTTTATGTTGGGATATCACAATATCTCTTATATTATTAATGCATCTATATATTTGGTAAAGGGTGGAAGGCTCGGCCTTATGCCTGGTGTTTTGTTCCACTCTTGCCGCCCTAGTTTCCGTCATACCGGTGTTATGTTCCTTGATTTTGCGTTCCTTACGCGGTTGGGTGATTTATGGGACCCCCTTGATAGTTCGCTTTGAATAAAACTCCTCCAGCAAGGCCCAACCTTGGTTTTACCATTTGCCTACCTAAGCCTTTTTCCCTTGGGTTCTGCAGACTCAAGGGTCATCTTTATTTTAAACCCCCGGGCCAGTGCTCCTCTGAGTGTTGGTCCAACCTGTCAGTCGCCGGTGGCCACCAGGGGCAACTCTGGGCTGGCCTACCGGAAGCTTGGACAATCCGGTGTGCCCTGAGAACGAGATATGTGCAGCTCCTATCGGGATTTGTCGGCACATTCGGGCGGCTTTGCTGGTCTTGTTTTACCATTGTCGAAATGTCTTGTAAACCGGGATTCCGAGACTGATCGGGTCTTCCTGGGAGAAGGTTTATCCTTCGTTGACCGTGAGAGCTTATAATGGGCTAAGTTGGGACACCCCTGCAGGGTATAAACTTTCGAGAGCCGTGCCCGCGGTTATGTGGCAGATGGGAATTTGTTAATATCCGGTTGTAGAGAACTTGACACTTGACCTTAATTAAAACGCATCAACCGCGTGTGTAGCCGTGATGGTCTCTTCTCGGCGGAGTCCGGGAAGTGAACACGGTTTCTGGGTTATGTTTGACGTAAGTAGGAGTTCAGGATCACTTCTTGTTCATTGCTAGTTCACGACCGTTCCTTTGCTTCTCTTCTCGCTCTCATTTGCGTATGTTAGCCACTATACATGCTTGGTGCCTGCTGCAGCTCCATCTCATTACACCATCCTTCCTATAAGCTTAAATAGTCTTGATCTCACGGGTGTGAGATTGCTGAGTCCTCGTGACTCACAGATACTTCAAAACAGTTGCAGGGGCCGATGAGACCAGTGCGGATGACGCAACTGAGCTCAAGTGGGAGCTCGACGAAGATCTTGTTCGTTGTGTTGTTTCTTTTCATTTTGATCAGTAGTGGAGCCCAGTTGGGACGATCAGGGATCTGGCAGTTGGGTTGTCTTCTTTTCTTTTGGTTCCGTAGTCGGACCTATGTGTGTATCTCTGAATGATGTATGTTTTATTTATGTATTGTGTGAAGTGGCGATTGTAAGCCAATTCTTTATCCCATTCTTGTTCATTACATGGGATTGTGTGAAGATGACCCTTCTTGCGACAAGACCACAATGCGGTTATGCCTCTAAGTCGTGCCTTGACACGTGGGAGATATAGCCGCATCGTGGGCGTTACAGGAACAACACAAACAAGATGATCTTTAACCAGAAAAACTATCAACTTTTTGCAAGTTATCTACAGAGCGAGAGCTTGAATCCGTATGTGTTCGTTACTCACTCATGCGGACTCCAGCGAGCTTTTTGGTATTTGGTGCAACCGCTGAGAGATGGTAGCACGGGTTATCTTTAACCGATCTGGATGGCGAGCTAATAATATGCTAGTTGTGTAGGCATCGTAACCTGTTGCTATTTTCGCTGGTTGTGACATCTTTTATTTTCGTTTTTGTTTCGCTCGGTTTGTGAGCCGATTTGCACCTCAGACTATGTTCCGCAGTTTATTTAACAATATGGTCGCATGCATCACTCTGATGCAGAGGCCGAGGGTTATCCTCCTTTTCCAAAAAAATCCCTGGTAAACAGTAAATTAAAAATAAATAGTAAATAAATTTTACAAATTCTAAGTTTTTTTGTAGTTGTTCATGTTAGTGTAACAAGCGTGCTTGCAAATTTTCATGCCAAACAGGATAGTAATGCTTCGTCGGTGAAGAAAACAAAATTAAGTGTAACATTTAAATTTGACTTGGTTTTTTTGACAGGTCAAAATGCTTAAGCTTTTCCCCTAAGAATTTGTAGGTATCATTTGGGTGTGACAATGAACACATCTATTGTTTTTTAAATATTAACCTTGCAAAGTACATTTTTATGCGCAAGAGCATATACTCCCTAGACCCAAAAGCAATATCCATATTGTGTATCCACCTTTTGAGAAGAAAAAACTAATCGATCTGGGTCGAGACGACTTTAATGATCCAATTGCAAAGCGCAACATTATTGTACCTCTACAATCGCTAAACTAACTCCGAAAATGTCATTGATAACTTCGGGGCATGGATAACCTGATCATGAACATCTCATCATGGCCAACAATCAAATAACAAGCAAAACTATAATGTGCAGCCTGAATATTGTGAATACAAAAGAAGTATAGACTAAAGTTAGGGCTTAGTCAGCAATTTTGGTGTGCCATGTGCGCACAAATGAACACAAAATTGTAGGTATGATATTTTTATTGAACGAAACCCGAGTTTACCCTAGGGGTGGTATAGAAAGGCAGCGGGGTTGCAATTCAACCCTAGGTTGGTTTCTTCCACAAATGCAGGCTCTAAAACTAATGGTTGCCCTTTTTATCAAAATTGCATGGGTCTGGGCTCATGGTATTTCACCAATATAAGGTTATGGATGAGAATATAACGTGTTTGTTAGAAATATGCCTTGCATGCACTTGTAGAGATAATTATATTTTGTTGTATTCTAATTTGTTAAACATTCCTTGAAAGATATCATTTGTATTGATTGGCAAATTTGTAACTTGCTTGTGAAACTCTATGCTTAAATGGTTGTTCTAAAGTAGTCCCTCGTTAGAATTCATTTGAGGATGCGTATGAATATTAGACTAGCACAAGGATTGATCGATAACCGTTTGTCGCGGGTCATGGATATAGCACCCCCAGGAGCAACACTGTGTAGATCTAGTCATCTTCCGCTAGCCTCCACCAACCTTCAGAGAACATACACGTTGTAAACATGCACATCACATGGCAGGATGGTCGGCATGACAACACGGCATCTAAATAATCTGGAACAACAACAATACATATATAACAACTTCGAGGAGTCAAATTTAATGATGAATACAATAAGGTATTTCGTCCAAGATACAACTCATACTATGGAAGCAAACTATACCTTAGACAGGTAAAGAATACAAATGCCTTAAGATGGCTTAAACAAAAGCAGAGGCATCCATATCCCTATCCAGGTCATTGTTTGTGGATAACCGGTTAATGTTTTCCATCATTAAACCCGCTTCCTGAATCACTACCGGCTGGATTGGGGGCACTCCATGGAAAAGAGTAAATTAAGCAACATGAATACTCAGTTGTACCTCGCGAGGCAACTTGGTGAGGCCGCTCTTGAGGAGGTCTTGCGTCGTTCGCCTCGCGAGGCTTGGCCCCTCGCGAGGGTCTTGAATGCCTTGTTGATCAAGATGGGCTGTACAGGCCTGCTAGCTCAGCCACGTCGTGGGCCGCAGGCAGGCAAGTCTGGGGACCCCCGTTCCCAGAACGCCGACATAATCTTGGAAGAAAATGAGGGGGGGGGCTTAGTGTTAACGGTGTGAAGAAAAAGCCACTAACTCTCAATTTTTTTGTCTCAACAAAGGTTAAAATTTGATACAAGGTTGGGCTGAATACTAGTAGTTTTTTCCAAATTTTTGAAGGTGGGGGGGGGGGGCTCGGGCTTGTCGAAGCAACCCCCCTAGATTCACCATTGCTTGGAAGCACAGATTTGCGTGCAGTGGGAGTGCAAGAACTATCCATTTGCTTGACAACAACAATATAAGGGACATGTTGATGCTTGCACTATCATACTCGAAGTTGTGTTAACACAAGATGTCTAAGTTTGGCACTGTTTTTTTGCCATAGCAGGTTTTCATAATGACATCAACGTGCTTCAGCACTCTTCAGTGCTCTCGTGGTTTCAGAAGGTAATTCATCAGAGGTCAAGTATGAGATCAGTGGCCACCAATACAACAAGGGATACTAACTAATTCATGGTATCTATCCCAAGTGGTATACATTTTGCGAAGACAATTTTCGATCCCATAGAAGAGAGCTAGAATTTTCAAAGAACAAAAAGAGCTAGGAAAGATGTGGATCATGCTTTTCGTGTGCCCCAAACTTGCTAGACTATTTGTTGGACACCCTACTAGAACATGGAGTGTTGACACTATGTGGGAGGTATCACTGCTTGTGTGATCATCCACAACATGATCATAGAGAATGAACATGATGACAACCTCTATGACCAACGGTGGGATTACAAGAGTGATTTCGTGAGCCCGAGGGTGGAGCGACATATTTGCTACAATTTTAAATTCATTTGGTTGTAAATTATGTGTTTTTTATTTATTTGGATGTAACTATGTGACTTATATGTTTAATGATGTGCAATATTTTAGTTGTTCCAATCAAGATTGTATATAATGGCCAAGATGACAAACTGATAAAAAAATAATATCAGACAAAGGGACATGATGAACCAAATGGGTCCCATAAAAAAATTATAAATGGGTCGTTCCGTTGGGTGCATTGACCAGTCAAGGGCGAACGCATGTCTGTTTGACCACTCAAATAGACACCAAGCGAGCACATTTTACGTACATTTGAATAGTGCGATTGTAGTTGCCCTTATACACTACAAAAAAAGACACATCCATGACATTTTGGGCCAATCAAAAAAAAATTCTGTCATACTTATGACACTTCTATGACGATAATTGTGACAAAACCCGGTATCATCATAGATGTGGTGGGGTCCTACTTCTATGTCAAAAAATCATGACAGGAAATGGGATTTTTGTCCTGGGCGGGCCGGAGACGCAGCTGCATGACATTCTTTGGGCTGTCCATGACGGAAAAACCATGGTAGAAGCAAGGGCGAGGAAAATAACGGGGTGTTCCCGGTTACGGTGGGTGGTCGGGGCCGAGCGATGCGCGTTTCTCTCGTACACGCACACGCGTGGGTGCGAGGCGTTGGGCTCTAATTGAACCCGAGCGATTGCACTGCAGGCTACGCGTTACTGAACCCGAGGGATCAATCGATGGCTGTTAACTAACCCGATCGAGCGATTCCTTCGCTACTGCTGCTAACTGAAGTCGATCGATGCTGCCTCTGGATGAACAGTGAGCGTTGCTGGGGGGGGGGGGGTTTGGATGAACAGTTCCCGGTGGGGGTGGATGAACAGGACCCCGTGGTGTTGCCTCTGGATGAACAGGACCCCGATCGATCGAGCCGGTTGGGGATGGATGAACAGGACCCCGTGGAGGGCAGGATGAACAGTGACGGTGGAGGGCTGGATGAACAGTAGCCCGTGGAGGGGTGGTTGAACAGGAGCCCGTGGAGAGGGCTGGTTGAACAGTAGCCGGTGGAGTAGCGCGCGGTGGAGGCTGGATGAACAGGAACCCGTGGATGAACAGTCACAGGTGGAGGCTGGAGGAGGTCGACAGTGGATGAACAGTAGCCCGTGGAGGCTGGAGTAGGTCGACGGTGGAGATGAACAGTATCCCGTGGAGTCCCGTTTTGCGGTACGCCACACCCCTCCTGATGAACAGGACCCCCGTTTCGACCGTAGCGCTCCAACACAAGTCCATTTCCTCCGTTTTGCCGTACGCCACACCCCTCCTGATCAACAGGACCCCCGTTTCGACCGTAGGAGGTCCGTTTCCTCTGTTTTCCGGTACGCTAGACCCCTCCCGATGAACAGGATCCCGTTTCGAACGTGGCCGGTCGAACACAAGGCCGTTTCCTCCGTTCTGCGGTACGCCAGGCCTCGTTTCCATCGGTTGTTCCGTCCAAGCCGGTTGGCTCCCACGCGTTCTGTTGCCTCCCGATGAACACGACGCATTCTGTTGGCTCCCCATGAACACGACGATGACGCTGTTTCTCCGTTCCGACCCAGCCATGTACACGAGCCCTGGCCATACGTACGCGCGAGTAGGCGTTCGAGACCCTGCCCGTATGTACGTACGTGGCCGTATTTACTTTCTTGCACCCTGGCCACTGTACGTACGTGTACATTCTACGAGCGCGCCTCTACTATGACACCTGCGTGCCTCTACATCGACCAGTATGTACGTACACGTTCGCGCCCAGAATGACAATGCTACGTACGCTTCGACCAGGTGGGTCCCGACTGTCAGGCACATCCTTGCGTGCGAAGATGTAGCTGGTGCGTCCCAGTAGTCAGGGGGCGAATTGTTTTTTTTGTTTTTGCTCGGATGCACTTCCTTGCGTGCGAAGATGTAGCTGGTGGGTCCCAGCAGTCAGGGGGAAATGTTTTTTCGCAAAATACGGTGGCCCGTCCGGTGGGTCCCCGCTGTCAGGTGGAGGAATAATTATTTTGCGCGTAATAAGGAGGCACTTCCTTGCTGCGGCCGTGGACCCAGCTGTCAGCCTCTCCACGTATAGTCCACGTCCGATGGAAGCCGTTCCTTGACCACGTTGACCACGCCGCGCCGAGAGCACCAGGGCGAGGCCTAGGAAGGGGACGCCGCGAAGCCGGGGAAGAGGCGGCAGTGGAAGCCCACGTGTAGAAGAGTAAGAGGGTTCACTGGTTTGCTGCGGTGTGAGGCTGCCGTCGGCGCAGAATAACAGGGGGTGTGGGTGAGTAGAGGGATGGCCTGGACAGCGGTGGGAATAGTAGGGGGCGGTGAGGCCTCCGCGGCAGCACAGCCGGCCATGGGAGGCAGGAGCATGCGGCACGACCGGCGCTGCTTTGGGCGGCTGCAGCTACAAGACCAGAGGTTGAAGAAGCACTACGGCCGTCGGATGGACATCGTACGGTCACTGGAGCTAGAATCGTTCATATTGACTAAGTTGACAAAGCACTCCGTCCCCGTCAACTTAGTAGGCCCACAAGTCAGCCTCCCACCAAGGTGGGTCCCAACCAGCAGGGGGAGTATTCATTTTTTTGTGCGTAATAAGAAGGCACTTCCGGTGGGTCCGAGTTAACAGGGGGGAACGTTTTTTTTCACGCAATACGGTGGCCCGTCCGGTGGGTCCCAGCAGTCAGGGGGGAAATGTTTTTTTCGCGAAATACGGTGGCCCATCCGGTGGGTCCCTGCTATCAGGTGGAGAAATCATTATTTTCCGCATAATAAGGAGGCACTTCCTTGCTGCTGTCGTGGACCCAGCTATCAGCCTCTCTACGTACAGTCCATGTCCGATGGAAGCCGTTCCTTGACCACGCTGACCATGCCGCGCCGAGAGCACCAGGGCGGTGGACGACGGCGAGGCCTAGGAAGAGGGCGACGCGGAGCCGGGGAAGACGCGGCAGTGGAAGCCCGCGCGGAGAGGAGTACGAGGGTTCACTGGTTTGGCTGCGGTGTGAGGCTGCCGTCGCCGCGAAGTAACAGGGGGTGTGGGTGAGTAGAGGGATGGCCTGGCCAGCGGTCGGAGTAGTAGGGGGTGGTGAGGCCTCCGCGGCATCCCAGCCGGCCACGGGAGGCAGGAGCACGCGGCACGACCGGCGCTGCTTTGGGTGGCTGGAGCAAGAAGACCAGAGGTTGAAGAAGCACTACGGCCGTTGGATAGACATCGTAGGGTCACTACAGCTAGAATCATTTATATTGACTAAGTTGACAAAGCCCTTGGTACGCGTCAACTTAGTAGGCCCACAGGTCAGCCTCCGAAACGGTGCGCCCCAAATGTCAGGGGGAGGAATCATTTTTTGGGCAGCTGAAGCAAGAATATCCGAGATTAAAGAAGAAGCACGACATCCGCTGGATGGACATCCAACGGCCACAACTGCCAGAACCGTGTGTTGTTGACAAAGCCTTGCATACGCGTCAACTTAGTTTTTTTAGGGGACGCATCAACTTAGAAGGCCCACAAGTGTGTGGCAGAGAAGATATATCCCATTTGCGATTTGTAAGAATGTACAACCCATTTTTTTTATTCTAATGGAATTTACTACACAGCCCATTTACAGTTTGTTAAAAGTACATCCCATTTTCTAGCTAGGACAACGATTAATAATTTGAAGCAACCGCTCAAAACAGAAATTAAAAAAATCCCACATTTTTATGGGATCTGAAATATTTTTATCCGAAATTTCTAGTCAGATTAAATATAATATCAAAATAAAGTTGTATTACGTTAAAATCCAACGAAATATTGCGCGCGCAACAAGTATTGAAATTAAAATGTTCAAATTCTGAAAATAATATATTTTTAAAACTAATTACGCGTTTGGTGCATTTTTTCATAGTTACTGCCCAGTTATTTTAATTACATCCCACTTATTATTTCTTAAAGTCCATTTTCTTGTTAAGCCTAATGCATACCTCCTAGGAAAGTTTGCAGCCCAGCGGGGCGGAGAATAATAAGTTGACCCGGATATTGTGTACAACTGTCGGCCCAGTTGCATTGCTGATGTTGAAAAAAAGGCCTGTGTAGTACAGTACAACCTAACATGGCTACTCAGCCCACATTCAGTGACGCCGGAAAGGCCCAAACAAGGCTTATGTACAACTTTTTGAAGTCACTGAGCTCAATTAATAACTTAAGAAAAAAGTTAGATTACGGTGGAACCTAATTAAAAGCTGTCACGAGCAAAGAAATAATTCAACGGGTCGCACTTGTGCGTGTGTGTGTGTGTGTGTGTGAGAGAGAGAGAGAGAGATCCATCGGTCGATGCTCGTAAATACATCTTTCAGCCATATGCATTGTTGATGCTCAGTAAAAACTTATATAGTTGACACAATCATATAGAACATCATAGCACACTGAACTTGCATACAAAAATTTCACGCAGGCGGCACAATCAGGATGGAAGCAGTGGATCGCTACGGGTAGGGCTATGTTGAAACCAACGAACTCATACATAACGGTTCATCGTCTTTATCAATGACAGGGAAATATCTTGAATGCTGTGCAAAGAAAACAGACAGACAACGCAATAAGTTCTGCTAGCACATTAAGTTGACGTACAACCCTTTCTAAAAAAAGTTCAGGTACAAAATTAGAACAGGTCACAATCAAATGTACTGGCACATCAGTGCTTCACACCCATAGCTCGGATTTAACTAGTATCTGACAAGATTCAGTTGTTACCTCAAATTAGAGCACATCCAGGCAGCCATCCCTGCCTCTTCTCCCAAAGAAGCAGTGGCCTCCGCCGCGTGATGGAGTAGGCCCTGTGTCATCCATCGTTCCGAGCAACACGGGGAAAGTATGACGTTGACTCCTGTAATGGACGTCGTCAACGGACCCTGGCACCAGCGGCGGCAGGACTTCGATTGATGGATTGACCACTTCTTCGACATGCACGAACACTCGATACAGGTACATCCCTAACGTGGTCCGCGGCGGCCTTGGTGGCGATGAATAGTACAACCCCGGTTCCTGCACCGGTATCTCAACACCAATCACCTTCGGTATGGTGGACGGCTTCTTTATCCATGCCATAACCGTTGGAGCCCAGCCGTCTGGAGGAACAAACATACTTACGAGCTCACCTCCAAGGTCGTTGATAAGCTCATTCATGGACTCGCTGTTCCAAGCACGTCGAGGCATGCCGTGGAAGGTAAGCTTTGTTAAAAACTCAAGCTCAGAGGACACCGAGCCCCATCCTGGGTGCCACCGATCAAAGCTCACCACCGCGCCATCGCAGAACAAATGCCGGGAAGATTCGAACACACGACTGCAGTCGAAAGTTGTCCGGAACCTGACGAAGAAATCAGCCAGTGGCGGACAGACTTCGACGAGCAAGTCACTTATTTGGATGCCGTGCGCAATGCCAAGAGCTTTGACAAGGTCGTCCGGCGAGACGGGAGGCCGGTCGCCGTTGATGGTTACCATCAGCACTTTGCCGGCAAACTGGTCGTCAAGCGCCGCCATGCCACTGTTGAGCGACAGCATGCAGCGACCGAAGGCAGGACGAACCTCAGGATCTCCGGCTCGGAGATCCGCGCTGACCGGCGACATGATATGAGCTTGAGTACAGGGAGTACAGGAGGGGGATTTGGGGGAACTGGAGTAGGAATCGAGATTCCAGAGGTGGGGGAGGGGCGGGAGATTGGGGATGAAAAGGTAGCTTGAATTTCGAACACGCGCCAATATGCTCTCGGCGCGCAAGCGGACGAAAACACCGGTGGCGCCCACATGTCGGCCTAAGAGTCCTTATTCTTTCTTTTTTGGAGAGGCCGGCCTTTTTTTGAGGATCTTTTGAGAGCCCGGCCTGAGAGTCATAATTGACCTGTTTGGCATTGCATTACTACTCGGCCCATATTCCACGACACCTCACTGGCCCAAACAAGTGTACATCATCGAAAAGACACTGAGCTCAAATTATATAACTTGAAAAAAGGAGATACACTCTAAACACTGGAGAATGGTGATGCCCTCATTTAGCCCACCAGTAGTTCGAGACAATAAACAGTTCAAAACAACGATATATACAACATTCAAAGACTGACTAGTGACTACTACTGACATAAACAACAAGACATGATAGTTCATAAGAAGTCTTGCTACGCCACCAAAACGCACCCATCTGCAGCGCTCAGACTCTCGTGATCCAGACGAGAATGACATTCTAAACAGAGCCAACTATTACATAGCAAGAGTGACATAGACGAGGATGACCAAATGACAAGGAATATGCATAACAAAAGAAAGAACTACCCATCCAGAACAAGCAACAAAGACAACAAAGTCATTCGAAGAGATGATCCAACACCATCATAATTTGCAGCCCCACTTTAGTGATCATTGATCCGGAGACACCAGTACTCCACCCTTTCGACGCAATAGCCCAATTACCTATCAACCTGAAGGCTTGAACCACATCACTGCCTGTCGTAATTGAGACATCCAAGGATAAAAGTTAATCCGGATGCCTTTGTCATTCTCACCTTCTTTTGGCTGCAGGCTGTATCGTTGACAATCAGGGGAGTTTGCTCCCGAACTCCTAGGGCTCGCCGTGTAGACACATTTTTCCATAGCAAACAGAGCCTCTCTGCCATCAAGGTCCTTGCCAACGGTTATCTCCTGGTTAATCAGATAATTGAGCCCGAGAAACAGAGAGTGTGAACCAAGGCTGTTTACCCGCCTCCAACTAAAAAGTCCTGAAGGCCCCAACAAGCTGGTATCCTACTCATAGACGTAACAGCCACTGTTCGGATACTCACGTATTTCACGGTGCTTGTATACAGTGGGTTTTTTGCAATATAACTTTTCCGGCTCATGTGTCCGAATGATCATCAGTCTTTTGCCGTCGTCTGATCGAGCGAGGAACCAGTTGTGCTTCCCTGTTTTTGGCAAAGGTGGGTGATTACAAAGGGCAGTAACTGTAGGGACACTGCATCATATCAAAAAGGACAGACATTGTTAATGTAAGATCAACATTGTTCAAAGTATGAGTAGGATAATGCAAGAAACAACATCGATATGTCCCTGTTGGGACTGGGAGGAAAATACAGGGAAATCTATACTGGGTACGAAAATATAGAAGTGCCATGCATGCTTATACTCATGTTATCTCGCAATCGATTCTTCACAGGAAACTACCATGTCATGCATGTTATGGAATCATGTTCTGTCCTCACAAATAAATTCTTCAAGGTAAAGTTCTCCATATGCACATTTACTTCCCTAATGTATGGTTAGATGAAACCAACAGTGTGGTGCATGTTTCTACATCATGAAAATGAGGAAACTAACATGGCCATTGATACACACTCATTTAGTAGTAGTATATAGATTACTGTAAAATAAGGAGAATATCCATATATTCCTAACCGTTTGATTATTCAGGGGTACAAATTGGCTGTAATGACATGATCACAATCGCATGAATTAACTCATTCCAAATATAGCTGATTTACGGCGTGTCTAATACATGCCATAGTTCTACTCAAATTCTGCTCAAAGAGGGATATGCCAATCATCACAAAAAGTTCAAACAGGGTCATGGCGTCATCATTAACATGAGATGGAAACAACTTACACGCGCCGTCCCAGCAATACGTGGTGCCATCAGCTTTGTCGATTGCATAGATGATGCCATTGTGTTCAATAGCATCACAGAAGTGTATCAGCTTTGACGATGATCCACTGCGAGCTGAGTTGTCTCCATCTAAAGAAGGCACCGGCGTAAAGATAGGCGAGTCCCTTGTCGAACAACGCAATTAGCTTGAAGTTTGCGTAATCCGCATGTCGTGTGGGCATTTGGCAGATTACAATCTTCTGCAAAACAAGGTCCGTCCAACTGACGCGGTAATCTAGATGACTAGGACCGTGATGGTAATACTCTATATAATCCAACGGAGGAAGGATAATCTCATGGGAGGTCTGGAAGTTCACGAGCACCAACTTTTTACCGTCTTCTCTGACAGCAGCCATCCAGTGGGAGTTCATGCCGACCCAGTACATACCTGCCAAGAAGTTTCAGGCGATGGTGATCGGATCGAAGTCGAGGGAAATGATGTACAGCGACCCACTACATACCTGCAAAGAAGTTTCGGCTAATGGAGATCGGATTGAAGTCGAGTGGCATCATGTACACCTCCGTATCGTGGTGAGACAATCTCGCAAGACCAGATAGCAGCAAGCAGGGTGTCTTGAAAAGCTTAGGGCTCGCTTCAACGATGGCCGTGTGCATGCCCCTCGAGCATGCAGCCAGCCGTAGGGCGCTCAACATATCCATACACGAAAAACAGAGGTCGAGGACGTCACTGGGGAGATAGCTCCAATCGCGGCTCATATGGATCCTGCGCGGTTCGTGTTCGGCCATGGTGGAGTTTGGAAGGTGGGGTTTTGGGGGGCTTGATTTACGGGGGAGAAGGCTGTCGGTGCTGGAGCGGCCAGCGAGGGAATAGTGGTACTAGGGGAGGCGAGCGAGGCGAGGGTATGCGGGGGCACAGTGAGATAATGAAGAGTGAGCTCAGGATCTCCGGTGAGACAGAGATGGAGATGGAGTGGTGCTAGGGGAGAGGGAGACAAGGCGAGGCATGCTATACAGCGGCGGTGACAGTGACTGCACAGTGCACAAGGTGAGGCTGACTTTGGTAACCCGGACACGCCGCCTGGACTGGTGTCACCTCGGGCGCAGGGTCTTGTCACTTCACTGTGAGGACCGGATGAATAATAGTCTTTTGACCATCAAGTGTACCACAGTTGTACTACTACTACTAGTAGGAGTAGTAGGAACATGAGTACACTCCCGTGCTAGCATGCCTCTGGGTTCACTTCATCCTCCAGCTATCATCCATATTGCGAGCAGAACCAAATTCTCGTGCATGCGGAAGCGCGAAGAAGGACTTTCCTTTTTTGAGGATAACCGCATATTCCTTAACCCTAGTAGGAACATGAGTAGTACTCCCTCCGGTCCTCTTTAGTCTGCGCATAAGTTTTTTCAGTATTTCTCTAATTAGTCTGCGTATATACCCTTTTGCATGCGCCCATTTCCCTCCATGCCCCGCATTCACAACATTAATTAGCGTACGCATGAGCAGCTGCAGCCCGACTCCAGCCAATAAACTGCAGCATGCAAGTGGGCCACTCTGTGCGCGTGGGAGAGAGAAAAGGCAAGCAAAGAGCCCGTCCAATCCATTACATTTAGCAGTCAAACCACCGCACCTCTCCTCATGCATGCGCATAACTTCTCCCATTTACTTCTCCATCGGGAACCGATTTTCCATGGCTTTTTCACTACTCCTTGATCTTCATTTGCATCCAAACCACACTGCATTCACATTGTTTTAACCTCTTCACATCCTCCTGGAGTAATTCCGAAGCCCCTATAAATAATCATCTTCTTCAGTTAGATTAGCCATCTAATCCTAATTCTCCAAACCATAGCCCTCCGGTCCAGCGGTTCCAAATGGAGAAAGAGATCGAGATGCAGGTTTTTAGCGTCCAACATGTCCTCGTCGAAGGCTCGTTGAGCATAGTTGCCACAGTCACCGACCACCCAAGGGTTGTTCGGAAGTGGATCAACAATGTATCCAACTCCCTCCAAAAGGTGGAGATGAATGGCATCGGTCTCGACGCAGATACACGGAGCGTGCCACTGGGAAGATCCAACGCGCCGTTGTCCTTCAGCTGTGCCTCGAAGATGATGTTTTGGTGTACCACATCATACACGCGCCCTCCATACCAGGTGAGCTTCACGATTTCTTGTCTCGGGAGGACATATACTTCTGTGGGGCAGCCATCGCAGGGGACAAACAGAAGTTGGAGCTGTACAACCTTGATTTGAAAAGCATCGCTGACCTACAAACCAGAATAAAAATTCTTGTAGAAGATTGTGTTAAACCGACACCATCCCTATTCGACGTAGCAAATTTTGTGCTAGGAACAAATCTTCAGAAGGGTAACGAGATGCTAGCATTAAGGTCGTCTAGATGGGAGAATTATCCCTTGACGTATGAGCGGATAAAATATGCTGCCCTCGATGCCCGTGTGAGTTTCGAGATAGCTGCAAGGTCCAGAGAGCTTGTTGCGAAGCCGTCTCCCACAGAAAATGAGAACAAGAAGAAGAAGAAGAAGATGCTGCACCAGCAGCAGGGCATTATGGATGGATGAACTATTTCCTCTCTTGTAAAAAAAATATTCCCTCTCTATGTATATTGATATAGATGGACTATTTCGATGGTGTGCATGTCTTTGGAACAAGTAGTAGCGTGGGTCCGCTTGACTATAAGGAACTATTTATCTGCCTAGCTTTCTCTACTACTCCTTCTAGTGATCGGTATGCAATGCATGTGTCCGTAGACATGACAGCTTGTCCATGGAAGTTCAACTACGACGACCATCACGTTTCATCCACTGCCACTCGCGATTCCCACGACACCGCTCCAACCCACGGCACCACGTCCCCCAACGTGTGCCTCACCCCTCTCGGCCGCACCGCCCCTCTTCCTTTGTGTGCATGACATGTGGGCCACCTTAAATGCGGCGAGCATCAAGTTTCTACCACAGCCACACGTGATTCCCACGACGCCGCATGAACCCATGACACCACACGTCTCGCACCATCGAATTTTCATCCAGCGGCTGTGACACATTTCGTCCCGGGCATCAATCCTCAGCTGGAGTACTTCTGTACTATAGGTAGTACCTGCCGGTGTGGCCATCTACGCCTCGTAACGCCCCGACGCCCAGCTGTGGCACCCTCGCCACGACCACGCCACCACCGGCCGGTTCATCTCGAACGAGTGAGTCGCGAACCACACCACCACCATGAGAATGACATGTGGGCCAGCCGCATTTAAGGTTCGCATGTCATTGACTCATAGGCCGGGCACTAAGCCACTGAAGTTCGGTCCTGTGGGCCCCGAGAGGGAAATGTAACTTGCGGCAGGCCTTGTGGTGCTCTCGCAGGACGAGCTCGTGCCAAACACGGAATTTGTTTCTTACTACTACCAACTACTAGTAAGGTACACGTGCATTGCACGCATGAGATTCTGGTGGTTTGTGCATTATGCTTCTACATGTGGAGTCTTCTAGATTCTACATGTGGCAAAATCTGGTGGAATGTAGATGATATCCAACGGCCAGTAGTGCTCAGATTTTCCATCTTTGTACCGTCGGATTGGCTTCATCTAACGACCAACTTTCAAAGTTATGTTTGGTTTGCAGCCTAAGGTTGCCAGGCCTAAACTTAGGCGTGCCGGCATTTGTTTGGTTCATTGCTACACTTGTGGCTTGCCACACTTTTCTAGCTACATGGTCCACATGTCATAGACTCAACTTCTTGCCAAATCTTGCCACACTTGTGGTGGCCATTTTGTTAGCCACATTTTTTGTGGCAGACACACTTTGCTTCAGCTTAGTTGTGGCAAAGTTAGTCATGAATGAAGTTCAACCATGGAGTCTTCTAGATTCTACATGTGGCAGAATCTGGTGGAATGTAGATGATATCCAACGGCCAGTAGTTCTCGGATTTGCCATCTTTGTACCGTCGGATTATCTTCATCCAATGACCAACTTTCAAAGTTATGGTTAGGTTTGCAGCCTAAGGTTGCCACGCCTAAGCTTAGGCGTGCCGGCATGTGTTTGGTTCATTGCTACACTTGTGGCTTGCCACACTTTTCTAGCTACATGGTCCACATGTCATAGACTCAACTTCTTGCCAAATCTTGCCACACTTGTGGTGGCCATTTTGTTAGCCACATTATTTTGTGGCAGACACACTTTGCCTACGCTTAGTTGTGGAAAAGTTAGTCATGAATGAAGTTCAACCATGGAGTCTTCTAGATTCTACATGTGGCAGAATCTGGTGGAATGTAGATGATATCCAACGGCCAGTAGTGCTCGGATTTGCCATCTTTGTACCGTCGGATTGGCTTCATCCAACGACCAACTTTCAAAGTTATGGTTTGGTTTGCAGCCTAAGGTTGCCACGCCTAAGCTTAGGCATGCCACAAGTGTGTTTGGTTGCGTTCTCGTCTCAGCATAGTTGTTCCCTCTTCATGCATGCTCAACTCAACACCCCTCTTCATGTATGCTCTCTTCACGCATGCTTCTAGTGTATTTGTGCTAATCTAGTGTGGACTCATGCACCCTCCATACACTCTACCAAACACCCAAAAATGGGTCGAGAAAGGAAATCTTGGGATCATGCACCCTTCATGCCTACCAAACACACCAGGCATGTGTTTGGTTCATTGCTACACTTGTGGCTTGCCACACTTTTCTAGCTACATGGTCCACATGTCATAGACTCAACTTCTTGCCAAATTTTGCCACACTTGTGGTGGCCATTTTGTTAGCCACATTTTTTGTTTCAGACACACTTTGCCTAAGCTTAGTTGTGGCAAAGTTAGTCACGAATGAAGTTCAACCATGGAGTCTTCTAGATTCTACATGTGGCAGAATCTGGTGGAATGTAGATGATATCCAACGGCCAGTAGTGCTCGGATTTGCCATCTTTGTACCGTCGGATTGGCTTCATCCAATGACCAACTTTCAAAGTTATTCACACACTATATAGGGGGTATAGATATAGATGTGCCGGCCCGTTGCAATGGATCGAAAGTATATCTGTTTAGTGGAGTGCACTCTAAACACATTATCTATTTATTTTTCTCTAACCTTTCGTAACCATGCAACCAAGCCACATAAGCTTCATGGGTGCCGCCCACATCATATTATTCATACTATGTTGACAGAAAAAAAAGATAAATCACCCAAAACAAGATCTTCCCGTTTTTTGTTCCTACTATGCCGTGCCGTGCACGTACCTACTAGTTGTATAGTGGTAGTACTAGTTATATAGTACAAACTTGGTACTAGTAGGAGCAGAGTAGTACGGAATGCTCCTACACTGTCAACGAGCCCCATCTGACACCAAATTTCTTGGCTTCCGTGCTACAGCTAGATCTTCCCCTCGTTTCTGTTTTCCAACCCGGCGGCGGGCGGGGTGCGGTTTGCCAATAGTCGGTTTGCTCAACGGCGATCCACATGAAAGTGAAAATGCTAGGCAACACGCCTTCCCTAAGCTATGTGTCGTGCCGGACGGGCCGTGGAGTACTCCCGATTCCCGGGCGTGTGTGGGGGGAGTGCGACGCGAACGCGGCATGCCTTTTCCTTTTACTAGCAATGTGCCCGTGCGTTGCGACGGATCCAAAGTAGTAGAATAGTAGTACTTGTTCACAAACTTGAGAGAAATCACTCTTGTTTTGATATACTCCTAATATATCACTCCCTCCGTTCCTAAATATTTGACTTTTTAGAGATTTCAAATGGACTATCACATACGGAGTATATAGACATTTTTGAAGTGTAGATTCACTCATTTGGCTCCGTATGTAGTCACTTATTGAAATCTCTAGAAAGACAAATATTTAGGAATGGAGGGAGTACTTTTCACTCAAAATATATTTCTCAGGCTGTTTTGATGTGGTGAGGGAGGGATGTGGTTGCTTTCAAGTTAATAAGGGGTTTTCTGCAAATTGGAGCACAGAAGTGGGCTATTTTTGCAAAAATGCCACAACTTACCTCACAGCCATTAGATGCAGATCTAATGGTCAGAAACAACGGATGGCAGACACACCACCATCACCAACTGAGTCTTTTATAGGAGTATATATTTCTCAGGCTGTTTTGATGAGGTGAGGGAGGGATGTGGTTGCTTTCAAGATAATAAGGGGTTTTCTGCAAATTGGAGCACAGAAGTGGGCTATTGTTGCAAAAATGCCACAACTTACCTCACAGCCGTTAGATGTAGATCTAATGGTCAGAAACGACGGATGGCAGACACACCACCATCACCAACTGAGTCTTTTATAGGAGTAGGAGTAGAGAAACATGTATAAATTGTAACATTTTGGTTCTGCTCCTTGGCACGATCGATAGATAGAAATAACGATTGGAAACGCTAGGGTGGGGCTATTTCTGCCAGATAAGCAGGGTACGTAGTAGCTAGGTTGGCGCATCGTCGGTTTAGTCACACGCGGTCCGACATGTTCTAGTGTTTCTAGCAAGATGCCCGCGCGTTGCACGAAGTTGATGGAAAAGGTAAGCACAACTTATAAATTGACGGATGGAGTACTAGTTACAGTGATGCATATAATTAAGCAAAGGGGTCGCACATGTCGGTATTGACTGGAACGAGAATGCAACACCACAATAAGAATTAAGGCCACGATGATGATGCGATCGCAGTGGTGGTTACAGAAGGCAAGAAGAAAGATGCATCCATCAACGTACGACCTCCTCCTCCTCAACTTAGTGCGTCGGGCCACCGACCGGCGGCTAAGGAGCGGCGGCTTTTGTGGCAAGGTTGAGGTGCTTCTCAGCAAAGGCATCCCAGGCTTCTAGCCGGTTGAGGAAGGCCAACGTCGTAGCGTCCTCACTGGCCTTGTAGATACCTATGTACACGATTTGCTCGTACACGTGGATGTGTAGGTCGATGAATTCTTGCAGGGCGAGGCGCCTCGCGGCGAGCGTGACCTCCAGGTGGACATTCCTCGTGGCGTCGGCGGGCAGTCGCAGGCCACCAGTGGTTGAAAGAGGTTCCGGCCATGGAGGCCGATTAGGGTGGCAGGCAATGAGGAGCCCGGGCGCGCGGGCTGGAGGAGTACGGCGATGTCGTCCGCGAGCTTCTTGAGGACGGTGAACTTGTTGGTGGTGGCAACGATCATCTGGTCCAACTGAGAGTCGTAGTTGGCGTCGACGGCGGCCATCCACCAGCCGGTCTCCAACACCGTCTGGAGACGATCCTTGGCGCCATGCCGCAGGCCGACTTCGTGGACCATCTGGCACAGCCGCTGGCCGCTCGCGCGCATCGCCGCCATGGGTCTAGAGTGAGCTCTTTTGCGCTTAGTGTAGGTGATTCGGCAAATGCTTAGGTGCGTACGATGTGGAGATGCATTGGAATGGAGGGGCGCCTTTATATGAGGGCATACTGCGTTGCATTCACATCGTGCAGCCTCTTTTCCCGGTCCTGCTCCCATTACTTCCCTCATGCATTAATTGAAGGAGGATGCATTGGCCGTTCAACATTTCGGGAACCGCTACTCCCTCGCTCGTCTGCATTAAAGCCGTATCGGGAACTACGCCGCCAGCTGTCAAATCGAATAGTACTGCGCCGCCCGCTGCACGCCTGGCTGAACACGCCTCCTCGCCTCCATCAAACCCCTCCGTTAAACCCGCATGCAAATCGAGAAACCTACTCCGGCCACACGTCCGTTCATGAGCGGGCCGGAATTAAACGCAACACCGACCGAGCTCCTCCTGTCCACCCTCAGTTTAAACGAGGCCAGACGCCGGCCAAGCTCCTATCGTCCGGCCTCTATTTACACGAGGCCAGACAGACATCGGGCAAGAATCGCACCCCTCCGCCGCTCCCCCATCTCCGCCTTCACCATTTTCTCCACTCTTCCGATGGCTTCCGAGGAGCCGTTCTCCGGCATATTACCCGGCTGGGTGGCCCGCCGAGCCCTCCAGATACGAGCGACGCCACTCGGTGCTTCACCAACCTCGCTTGGCCCGACGGAGCCAGTTGCCGCCCCAAACAGGCGCGTGGTTCAGCAACTCGCCGCTCCAGTTCAGCTCGATGAGGAGTGGCTAGTTGCTCCACGCTGGCACGGCAGCGAGCACACCGGTACGGGCGTCGTCGCAGCCGCGTCGTACCGTGCCTCCCGTGTCTGTGGGCGCGCCTCCCGTGCCTGCGGCAGCGCCATGCAGGCAGAGATAGAAGCCGGGTGCATGGACAGCGACGAGTCGGTGGCCAGCTTCTCCGTGTCCGCCGCCATCATCGAGGAGAAGTAGAACACGGGAGGCCGCCGCCACTTGGGTCCCATGAAGGCCACCGCCGAGGTGACGACTGCGGATTCAGGTGGTTTCTTTGCTTCTTCGTCTCTTCCGAGGACCTTCGTCGACCCCACAAAGTGTCTGCCGGACATGAGGAAGACAAAGGGATCCGCGGGCGGCCATTTAGGTTATGTACTCCCTCTCCAGCTGGCGGGAAATTTTTGTTCTAAGAATGGATAAATTGTATGTATCTATAACTAAAATAAGTCTAGATACATCCATTTATAGGACAAGTATTTCCGGACAGAGGGAGTATTAATTATACCTAGATAGCCGGATTGGCACCGCTTAGTTCATGTAAATGTAATGAAATCCATCATGTTTATATGAAGATCCAGCTTTTTTATACGAAATCCTTCATGCTTATATGAAATCAGTCCGTGTTTGCACGAATTTCATCTGGTTGGTTAGAATTGTGAATATGTATGCCGCTGGCGTTTGATGTCGTCCTCCGCGGAAGGAAACGGGAGGAAATTTGCCGGCTGCCGTTGGAGATGCTCTTATGCTGGAAATAATAGAGTGACATCCAATCCATTTGAGTTAATTGCGTGTATGATTGTCCCTCTATAAAAAGTTAATTGCATGTACAGTGTACACGTGACTTGCAGAGCTTCGTACAGAAAGTTAAAAAGAAACAAGCCCATCCTTAATCTTGTATTCTAAGTACTCTGTGGGTTCCACTGTCAGTACAGTAGCGAAAGAAGTATACATTAAATAACTAATATATAATATAAAAATCTAAAGTTAAAGACAGAATTCGAACTCATGTCATCGCGTTGCGAGCATCCGGCGCTAACCAGTCCAGCACATTTTTGTTGTAGACCATGCTGCTGATATATCTCCATGTCTACTCTTATACTCCATCCATTCCTAAATATTTTTCTTTTTCAGATTTCAAATGGACTACCACATACGAATGTGTATGTAGACATATTTTAGAGTGTAGATTCACTCATTTTGCTCCATATGTAGTCACTTGTTGAAATCTCTAAAAAGACAAATATTTAGGAACGGAGGGAGTAGAAAACAGAGTTGGTGATGATGGTGTGCGTGCCATCCTGCAATATAGGCCGTCGGATTTATATCTAACGGATAGGAAGAAAACTATGGCAATTTTGCAAAAATATACCCACACCCCTCTCCACGTTCGCAAATATGGCCTTCCCTCGTTCATCCTTTTCTCTCACAAGATGAACTACTCATACAAATGCATCTTGATGTTCTGTGCAACGCACGGGCATCTAGCTAATTTCTTTTAAAATAGTTACTGCGATAATTGGGTTGAAGTGATATATTTTATGTGTGCCCGGAATGATTTCGGATTCACTAGTAGTAACAAAGAAAAGGTTGCCTTGTTAATTAACAGAAAACAGGGTGAAAACTATCACATGAGGCCGGTAAAAACGAGGCACACTGGGTTCAGCGTCATCGTCACTACAGCTGTGCGCGCGCGAGAAGTCTACATATCGAGGGCACTATTGAGCGAGGCACAGAGACACAATGTTTGAGAGAGAAACCAATTGACAGATTACGATCAGATTGAGTTGTCACCCTTTTGCTGTCATTGTTGGGGTGGGGGAGGAGGGGGAGGGAGAGAAAGACGTATCGAGAGTGTGCGCGGTAGGCACAGAGGCACAACTAGCGAGTGTGTGTGTGTATGTGTGTGTGTGTGTTTGAAAGAGGAGTAGATAGATTACTATTAAGATCGAGGTGCCGCCTTACTCCTTCGGTGTCGGGTAGTGTGTGTGCGTGTGTGTGTGTGTGTTTGAGAGAGAAGCCAGTCGATAGATTAGTATCAAGATCGAGGTGTCACCCTACTCCTTCGGTGTTGGGAAGTGTGTGTGTGTGTGGTTGTGTGGGTGTGGGTGTGTGTGTCGGGGGGGGGGGGCGGGGGGGGGGGGCAGTGACACTTACATATCCCTACTCTTATAAAAAACAGAGTTGGTGATGATGGTGTTCCTGCCATCCTGCAATATAGGCCATCCGATTTATACCCGACGGATAGGAAGGAAACTGTGGCAATTTTGCAAAAAGATACCCACACCCCTCTCCGCATTTGCAAATAAGGCATTCCCTCATTCATCCTTTTCTCCCACAAGATAAACTACTCATACAAATGCATCTTGATGTTCGGTGCAACGCATGGGCATCTTGCTAGTAGGGAGAAGGAGTTTGTGTGACACATATCTAGCTATATCAAGGGATAGGTAGATAGCATTTGTGCGAGGCATACTTAAAGCATCACGAAGATAAACAAAATTGTGTGCATGCAAGTGGTGGAAAAAATGAAGCGAGAAACAATGTGTGGGAGAGAGAGAGAGAGCGAAATCTCAAAACAAAAGGTGCTCTGTTGGAATCCCATTGTATGTATTCATATGGTTCCGGAACTCGAGTTAACCTTAGGCATATCTGTGAGAGACATTATTATACTTTGAGACATTAGTGGCTGTGGGTGGGCGGAATTAAAGGGGTGGGCGTGTTCGACAGAGAGATCGTGTGTGTTTCTGTGTGAGAGACTTGTAGGACGGGGTAGAAAGACGAATTCTAACCTTGACGGAGGGAGAGAAATACACGAAGTGCGCGTGTGTGATTCCGATGACCACAGGGAAATGAGATATGTATGCGTGTGAGAGAGATTGCACAATTCATTCACGTATCACTATCTAGCGATCGTGGACGTGCATCGCTTGAACATAAATCAATATCTAGTTCGTATCGTGGCCAAAGGTACAATATCGATTCAACGCTATAAAGATTGGACACTCACATATCACATTTTTTTCTATTTAAATAAACCTTTTCAGTTGTGCATGCCAAAGTTACAGTGATGTTTCTTCAAACAACCAATGTAGCTATCATGTACATGCACCATTGTTACTCTTGCATTCGAAATCATTAGTCTTGGATGATTTAAGGTTCTATTATGAAGTAATATATGTAATATTCATATATGAATTCAACAGGTACGCAATTTATGAAATGGAGGCTATGTAATCAGATGAGGTAACACTTTTAAGTAGCGGACTACAATATCCATTTTGTTTTGTGCGCCTCTACACTAACACGTCAATGCATTATGTTTAAAGTGAATAACCAATTGCACTAAATTATCTATTTACACGAGAAATACATAGGCTGAGCGTTTGATCCCTTTTTTTGTGAACGCGCCACTACACCCGTACGATTGGCCGCGCCCGTGTTAACGTCCAAGTTATCAGCGCATCATCCCGAGTTATTGTTTTTTTTCTGGGGTGGACACACCAGTTATTAACTGCTGACGCGTGCCCCGTGTACACAGTCTCGCATGACCTTCCCGCTAGCACGGTCCAAAATTAGTTGAAACTGGATACGAACTATCCCGCGGGCGGCAAAATCTCCCGCCTCCTTCTAAAATTTCCGCCACCTTAGTCTTTAGCATGCGAAATTCCCCTTTTGTCCTTGGTGCACGGAGACCAACAGTTACAATACCGCCCTCATCTACATAATAGGTCGGGGCTGCTTTGGTAACTTCCGGTTCCCCCCACTACACGGCACCCCCATTTCCTCTCCCCCTCCCGCAAAAATGACTAACTCCACAGCACCAGAGCATCTCACATCATGCCGTCCGTACTTCATCGGCCTTTCTCCCCTCCCCTCTCGAAACCCTAGACTGCTCATCCACCGGCGTACCAGAGCCCATTCACTGCCAGCGGCGTCGACCTCGCCGGATCTGCTTCTGCGGCCGCATCTACCCCTCCCACCTCTCCTAGAAACAAGTAGACTGCTCATCCACCACTGTACCACAGCCCATTCAGTGCCGGCCTTGTCCACGGCGCCGGATCTGCTTCGCCGGTACTCTCGTCAACCGCAGCGCATCTGCAGCGGCTCATTCATACCCCCCACCGGAGACGCTTCGTCCACACCCCCCGGAGCCGCCCCACCGACGCCCCTATCGACGGCCTCTGATCCTCTTCGCCGACACCTTCCTCGACCCTACCGGAGCCGCTTCGTCGACAACATCGTCAACCCCACCGGAGTAGCTTTGCCTATACCATTTTCAACCCTACCGGGGCCGCCTTGCCAATTCACAAGTCCACGGCCTCAGATCCGCTTCCTCGCACCCTCATCCAACCTACCGGAGCAGCTTCTGACGCCCTGTCCACGGCCGCAGATCCGCATCGTCGACACCATCCTTAACCCAACCACCGAAGCAGCTTCACCTACGCCCTCGTCCACGGCCACAGATCCGCTTCGCCCACACCGTAGTCCACCCTAGCGGAGCCGCTCCACAAACACCCTACTCGACGGTTCTAGGTCTCCTTACCGGACCCCGACAGCCAGCGTAGCATCATCACCCTTGACGTTTCTAACCTGATTCCCACCGTCTGGCAAGATGCCAAGCACCCGCCACGGCCTAGGTAGTTGTCACCTTTAAACCCGTCCAGCATCACCTACCCGATGTACTTCAAATATACTAATAGGTCGCTGTTACCTGTTATGCAGCTGGCAAAAACTACAAGGACGATGTTTCTTCTGGATCTAACAGCTTGGCCAACCAAAATCCTGGACCGAGGCATTGCTATGATCTTGTAAGCGTGTCTCTCTCTCTTGTATTGTTCTGTGCCTGCCAGCGTGCTTTGCTAGGATTTTCGACCAGTAATCCCTTTGTGCAGACAATGATTTCTACTACTTGCTGCTAAATTAGATATGTAGATGTCATACATGATACTACCTTGTACCTCCGTTCCTAAATATAAGTCTTTCTAGAGATTCCACTATAGGCTACATACGGAGCAAAATGAGTGAATCTACACTCGAAAATGCATCTATATACATCTGTATGTGGTCCATACTGGAATCTCTACATAGACATATATTTAGGAACAGAGGCAGTACATTACACAAAATCATAGGTGGCATGTAGGAATTCCAGTACACTACATTAGGCTCCCTTAGAGTGCCTGCTAGTCCAGCACACAGAGTCATGGCTAGTTTATGCTACGCACACAATCATTAATTGGTGGTTTAAATATGCGCAAGGGATATGCAATGTATTATCATGTAGAGATGTCTGAAATTAGCCGTGCCAACTTGCAGATTGGGGGTTACACAATGAAAAAGTACAAGATGTATGTGGCAATTTCATGGAACATCGCAAAAAAAGGAGAGCCAGTGGTGAGCCTATACAGTGTGCTATGGTACGTCACTCCTCCATTGCAATCATCGTGACATGTTATTTGTATGTCAGTTCTATTGGCCAAGTTTCTTAGGGACAGTTATTACGAGTTATCCTAAGAAAATAAGCACCTGTGAATATAAGCTCCATGTAATAAGCCAACCAGTTCTTTTCATTGCGTTTTCAGCTTATCTTTGGTATGATAAGTGAAAAGTCTAGATTGCATTATATTTTTTCATTTTGCTGCCCATATGAAAATTAATTTGACTTGCAAACATCACAAATTGAACCCAATGCAGTAATTAATATGATAGGAAAACAGACCATCACTATTTGCTCAAAATGCAAATAAAAAGATACCATCTACTTGGCACAATCTACTTTGGTCAATGTTTTCCATAGAGATCCCATTGCCTAATTTAAATGAAAAACGCATGACCCACATTTAAATGAAGAACAATTATTTATTGAAATTCGATGGTCCAAGTGGCTGGTTATTATCATATAGCAGCACCACCTGAAAGCATCATATAACAGCAGCAGCAGCTCATAGCAACTCATCATACAGCAGCAGCAGTGTGCAACTCATCATATACCAGCAGCAGCTCATAGCAATTCATCATATAGCAGCAGCAGGAGCAGCTCATAGCAATTCATCATATAGCAGCAACAGGAGCAGCTCATAGCATTTCATCATATAGCAGCAGCAGGAGCAGCTCATAGCAATTCATCATATAAAATCAGTAGGAGTAGCTCATAGCAATTCATCATACAGCAGCAGCAGGAGCAGCTTATAGCAACTCATCATATAGCAGCAGGAGCTCATAGCAATTCATCATATAGCAGCTGCAGCTCATAGCAATTCATCATATAGCAGCAGCAGCAGCTCATAGCAATTCATCATATAGCAGCAACACCTCATAGCAATTCATCATATAGCAGCAGCAGGAGCAGCTCATAGCAATGCATCATATAGCAGCAGCAGAAGCAGCTCATAGCAATTCATCGTATAGTGGATCAGAATGAAAATTTGGCAACAAATCAGAGGAGATCCTCACCTTGTTGGATGAGCTCATCCTTCAACAGCACCTCAAGGCCACGGCCTGGGAGGTGGGGAGGGGGAATAAGGTGCCTTCTGCCGTAGTGTGGCATCAGCCGTAGTTGTGCAGCGCCTGCCGGAGTAGTGCATTGGGCGAACCACAGTGGAGCAGCTGCTGGAGACCATGAGAATGAGGGGCGGCACCAGAGGGAGGAGCAGCCAGGGAGATTTACCCCTATCCGCCGGCCATGTAGCCTAGCTGGACAGAGCATCGTCGAGGACCAGGCCAGATGGGACCAGTGGCGACGGCTTGCTGGAGGAACCCTAGTGCTGCAGGCAGGGGATCAAGGTAGAGGGAAAGGGGAGAGGAGATGCAAGCGAGCAGGGCAATGAATGCTTGCGTGTTTGTTTTTACTTGAGAGTGAGGTGTGACGTAGGCAGACAACAGAGTCATTTCACTATTCCCCTTCCCTTCAATTTTTAGTGAGGTTCTACCCGAAACACCCCCCTCCAAAGCGAAATTAGTTAAGCCCAAGCCCATAACTCAAAAATGACTTATTTACATCTTTTATGGCTTATTTTGACAATAAGCCCTGAAAAGGCGGAATAGAACTGGCCCTTAACCTGCAATTCAATTGTGCGTGCAATGATGAATCACTCCTGCCTGCTATAGTGTACATTTAGGCATCATCATACATGGCGTAACCTAATACATGTGCATTCCATTGTAGAATCTGGAATATGCAATGTTTATGTTAGTTCATACGTTGCACATGATGTTTAAATGCCCCTTAAATCTGGTCAGTCAAGTGATGGTCTTTAAGCCTCACTACAAAAAAATACACTTCCGTGATGATACGTGTTTGTCACAGTAGGTCGCGTTTTTTGTCATGCATGTACATCCATGACAAATTTATGACAGAATCAAGATAGTCATACCTGTGCTGTCGTAGAAGTGTTCCATGACATTGCCAAAATTATCATCACGGAAGTGTCCACTTCCATGACGATAAATCGCGCGTCACAGAAGTTCTTTCGTCAAGGGTGACCGACACGTGGCATCCACCGTAACAGAACGCCGTTAAGCTATCGGGTCGGGTTTTGGATCCGATAACCCGTTAACAGCCCCGACCAATGGGGATTTTCCACGTGTAAAATCATCTTTGGCTGGAGGAAACACGTGTCGGCTCATCGTTGGGACAGATGTCATCCACTCATTGGACGGAAGGCGCCTATGATACATCGACATGTGGCACGGCCCAACAGAGGCCCATTCCTGTGAAAAGGCCGGCCCGTTTGACTTGGTCAAAAGGTGGCGGGACGGCCAATGGAAAGCCTGTTAACGGCCTGTTCGCATATAGCCCATTTACAGCCCGCTAACCCAAGGCCCGTTACGCCCTATCCGAATTAGGCCCAGTAGCGTCATCTGGGCCATCCAATATGATTCCAGCCCGTTTTCACTTCTGGCCCATGTATGGCCCATGACGTCTTTCGGCCCATATGAGGCCCTATCTAACTCTTGGCCTATTAACGGCCCGTGGTGAAACTGGCCCGTAATGAACAGTGTATCACTTTACACCCATTAACGGCCCGTGGTGAAACTGGCCCGTAATGAACAGTGTATCACTTTATACCCATTAACGGCCCGTGGTGAAACTGGCCCGTAATGAACAATGTATCATTTTATACCCATTAACGGCCCGTTATTCCGTTGGGCCGTTTCCAGCCCATGTTATCTTTCGGCCTTCTCGGAGCCCTTTTATTCTTGGGCTCATTTCCAGCATTCGTTTACTTACGGCCCATTACTGTCATTTTCTGCTTGTGGGCCAAATTCAGCCCGTGGTTATAGTCGGCCCGTTTGTGGTCCTTTAATACGTTGGGCCATTTTCATAGCGTCATCAAATACGGCCTATTAACGATGGCCCGTTATGGTCGGCCCATGACTGGACGATTCCAACTCTAGACCGTTTACGGCCATAATGCGGCCTATTATTGGCCCATGTTTGGCCAATCGATCATACGGCCCGTATAAGGCCCATTGATGATACGGCCCGTAGAAGGCCCATTGTTTCTACGGCGCGTAGAAGGCCCATTGTTTCTACGGCCCGTAGAAGGCCTACTGTTTCTACGGCCCGTAGAAGGCCCACTGTTTCTATGGCCCGTAGGAGGCCCAATGTCACTATAGTAAATATTAGCCCATGGTTATTGTGGCCTAGTTTTAAAAAATAGGTTACTGCAGCCACTAGCAAACCGCGGAAAAAGAACTGCACTGACTACAAGCAAACAAATAAACAAGACAACAAGGAAATAAATAAGCAAGCAACTTATGCTAGGCTATCATGGCTATTGCACATATTACATCCATTGGGCATCAAAGTTCGCCACCAGTGCAAATATAGGGAACAAAGCAACATATAAACGCCGCAGCAAAACAAGTCCAAAACTGAAACCACTTCAGAAGAGTTCAAGAAACAATATCCTGGGTACCCATAATGCTGGCAAGATGCTTAGCAAGCTTATTAACTTTCTCTTGTTTGGCGCTTAAATCCTCCAGCGCTTGCTGTTGCACAAGAAAGTACGCATCTGAATTCTGCAGCACAACTGACTTTCAGCTTGTAGCTGAGATTGAAGAAGCCGAAGTGATTCAGGCAGCGAGTTCAAAGAGCTTGTGCCAGCGGTACTGGCCAGTAACTCAAACACTACATCAACGCAGGACTGTGGGGTTTTCTCACTGTCTACAAGATCGTTTTTACCACCTTTCTTGGAGACCAACAGGGTTGTCTCACTATCTTGAACCTTATCTGCATTACTTTCTCAACCATTGCATAGTGAGGTGCTCTTCTCCAATATTCTGTTTGCATACTACAAGAGAAACAAGCAGACACATCACAGGTTTAGCTTGTGGTATACGAAACTCATTTTGGTAAACCGGTTCAGTAGTAAGGTGGACAGGATAACAGCATGAAACAAACATATATCTATGTACTATGGTCACTGTATTTTCCATATCATTCTAGTTTATGTTCCCTAATCAAGATAGAGACATAGTTCAACTCATATATTTTTAAGACACAACAGCATAGACAGAATATAAGTGTGAGAAACTACACAGCATTGGCAGCACTTGTAATGTGCATCACATGAGAACATAACTGTTTATACAACTTAAACTGAAATCAACATAGAGCAAGAAGTTAGAACAACAATCCAGTTAAAGAAATAGGTTTAAAACATACCTGTTGCGCCATTGGAGTTTCAATTGGATCCTTCAAATTCGAAAGTAGTTGGTATGAGTAAATACAGTGATGCAACAGCAAAGGAGTATGGACCATAGCTACGGAATCTGACCTGAGAACAGTTGCTCTTCTGCTTTAAACGTGGAGTTTGGGTTCGTTGTGGTGGTCTTCGTGCTTTGGGCACTGCAGTAGCTTTACAAACTGCTCGTGTGGGGGTACTCTGTGGTGGACATGGTGCTTTGTCAACTATAAGTGGGTTACTATCTGCTGGGGTTGCGGTTCGATGGGTTGTAGCTGGTTCTCTGCCCAACGGTGTAAGTGTGCAATCTGGAAGAGTCTCGATTATGTGTGGTGGGGCTAGTTTGTGGGCCAGTACAACCATGGTTCTATCTGCATCGACGGGTAGCACTGTCTTTTGTGAAGAACGGGTTTTTGCTCCCTTAGATACTGCCATCACCCCCTCCAATTCAAATGGCTGATAAACAAGAAAAGAAATTGAACGTACAGACATTGTATGATAGACAGATGTGGTAATTCACATATATGTTGTCTAACCAAACAGGACAGCATGACACAATTGCACATATATGATGCCTAACTAAACAGGATAGCATGACATAGTTTCAGATATATGATGGATAACTTAACAGGATATAATGGCATAATTCAACATATGATGAGTACCTAAACAGGATGACATGACAAAACTATATGATGTCTTTCTAAAATAGGCTGGGATGAAATAATTCACATACATGTTGTCTAAGTATACAGGATGGCATGATATAATTGACATAATTGATTCATATACTAAGCAGTGGCACTCGCATGTATGATCTCTAAACTAAGCAGATAGAATTCAATATTGTTCATATGATGTCTAAACTAAGCAATGCAAGACACCATATGCATCATATGAGAAATATAAACATTGCAACTTAGAGCATACACCTCAAGTGGGATATAGGACTGGTCATCTGTCTCTGAATCCTCCTCTGAGTAGCTCCCTGTAACCATCGAGATATATGCTTCAACAGGTACCATTGCCTGCTCTAAAGACCTTGTTTTCACTCCAGATTTTTCCATAACTGGCTCAAAGGGCTGATACACATGAAGAGTAGTTCAATATACAAAGATTGTCGACAAATGGAATATGTAATGAAAAAAAAGATGGCATGAGATAATTCACATATATGATGCCTGGCTCCATGGCGGTGCATAATTCACATATATGATAACTGGCTGAAAAACATGGCATTGCATAATTCACATATCTGATATAGAAAGCAAACAGGAGGCATTCACACAAAACATGTCTAATCTAAGCAGATGGCATGGCAATGCAAGACACCATGTGCATGATGTGAGCAATATAACCCAGCCAAGTTAGAGCATGCACCTCGGGGGGGGGGGGGGGAATACGACTGGTCATCTCTCTCTGAATCCTCCTCTGAGGAGCTATCTGTAACCAGCAAGAAATCTGCATCGACAGGTAGCACTGACTGCTCAGAAGACCTTGTTTTCACTCCAGATTTTCCCATGACCGACTCAAATGGCTGATGCACAGGAAGAGTAGATGAATGTATAAACATTGTTGACAAATGGAATACATTATGGAAAAAATATGGCACAATACAATTCACATATACGATGACTGGCTAAACAGGATGGCATTGCATGATTCACGTATATGATGTCTGGCTAAAGAAGATGGCATTGCATAATTCCCATATACTCCCCCCGTTCCTAAATATTAGTCTTTTTAGAGATTTCAAATGGACTACCACATTCGGATGGATATAGACATATTTTAGAGTGTAGATTCACTCATTTTGTTCCGTATGTAGTCACTTGTTGAAATCTCTAAAAAGACAAATATTTAGGAATAGTGGGAGTATGATATAGAAACCAAGCAGGTGGCATTCACACAAAGCAAATCTAAACTAAGCTGATGACATATAAGATGTATAATGTAAGCAATGCAAGGCGCCATATGCATTATATGACCAACATCAGCATGCCAGGTTAGAGCAAACACCTCAGGTGGTAAACAGGCGTGGTCGGCTCCTTCTGAATCTCCATCTGAACAGTTATCTTCCTCTGGAATACAATCTGGAAATGCAGGAGGGGGGGCCACTTCGCCCACCATGGAGCGGCGTTTGCATGACATTATATTCGCACGCAATGGTCTTCTCTTTTTCTCTACATGTTCAGTACGATTGTGTACAATATCTGACATGCATAATAAAAAAATAGTTAGATTTTGTAAGGCCTAAGGGGTGCATGCAAAAATCAAGACTGATGGTAGCAAACGAGTGGATGGATCCAAAACTAATGATAGCAGGTAGATTATAGCTTCAGTTTAAATAGATAGACAATGGATCATCTATTGTTTGTTGCCCACCCAACATGAACCACATAGAAGACCCCAGATGAACCAGATAGTAGACAGATACTATTCGTTGCTGGCTCGATGAGACCCATGGGCAATTCAAAACTCAAGATTGAACGATAAAGTAGCAGGTAATAATAACCGATGTATAACGTAAGCAAACACGAAAGACTGCGACCTCTCTTCCGGAACTGTGTAGTCCTTAGGTTCATCTGCTCAGTCGATGATGGTAATGCAGTTGGCGTGGCTACCGGCAACGAGGAAGATGATCTGAGGCGGCGAAAGGAAGTCTGCAGGGGGGATCTCTGCTGCAGTGAACGCTTCTGTCGATGGTGCACCTCAGGTGGGGTGGATGACGGCACGACAGGAGCATGACATAACACACAGAGTTTTCTTTGACGCCTATCTGAAAATGAAGTAAATCTATAAGGGCTCCTTAGAATTGGAGGATTCTATAAACGTAGGGACAGGAAAAACACAAGAATAGGATAGGAATGCATGTGCAAAATAGAGCATTTGGAAACATAGGATTTCAGTCAACCTGGGTGTTTGGCTCACATGAATTGGAAGAACAGAGGAATGGAGAAACAAACTGATGCGACGAGTGTACAACCTCTTTGGCATAGCCTTGTGGACCTCAGCATCATTGGGTTGGACGTGGAGGATGGTGATGATGCTGGTGTGACTGTCAGAGGTGGGGAAGAAGATCCGAGGCCTCTGGAAACGGCGCCGAGGGTACTGCTCCGCTGTGATGGACGGTTCCGTCGTTGGAGCAGCTCCGCTAAGGTGTACGGCGACGAGGCTGAAGCATGACAAGACAGACAACGTTAATCTGAAGTGGGACCCTAATATCATCTGCAATAGATGATGTAAAATACATCACCAAAAAGTGCTAGATGTAAAACGCATCAGCCGCGCCACGGCTGCTCCGACAGATGCTGTAAGTACTGTTCACTCTGAACTTAACTGAAGAAAATGAACTTCAAAGTTGAAACTGAATTTTACTGTCGAAACTGATTGAACTAGTAACAGAGCATTGCAATAGATGTTTAAGGCGTTCGAGCACTAGTAGCAGAGAAGCAGTGATCTAAATCAGCACACGCTCGAGCAGGGAACCCACTAGCAGAGAGCAAGTCGTGCAGTAGCACTGCGAGCGAGTGCTAAAGCATCAACTCCTATAGCTGCCGGAGGTCGTGCAGCAGCGCAAGCGAGAGCAAGAGCAGAGCAGCAGCACGAACGAAAGCAGGAGCAGTGCAGCAGCGCGACCGACAGCAAGAACAAAGCCGCAGCGCGAGCGAGAGCCGGAGCAGCTGCAGCTAGTGCCGTTGTGGAAGTCACCGCCGAGGAAGCAACGACATGGGGGAGATACGCCGTGGATGATGTGGCCGGCGACGGCGCCGTCGATGGAGACACGCCATGTCTGCTCGGTATCGAGCACCGGCAGCCCCATGAGATCGAATAAAAGATAAAATGCACCGGTGAGTGCAGAACCTCCTTGGTGGCGCCGAGTTGGCCTCGGCCTCATCGGAGGAATTGGTGAGGGTGCTGCGGTTCCGGTGGGGCAGGTCAAGACAGCGCTGTGGGGATTGAGGTGGTGCGATAGACGAGGCGAACATCGGGGAAGCTCCTTGGAGGTGGAGGACGGGACGGCTGATCCGGCGAGACGACGAGATCGACAACAGATCCTCATCCGGTGCGGTGCATGAGGGACGGCGAGCTGTTGCGGTGGACGACGTAGTCGGGGAAGATTCTCCGGCTGGGCGGCGCTCGGGAGGCCGACGGAGGAGCGTGGGGTTTCGCGGGTTTTGGCGGCCTCGGTGTACGAATGGGGGGCGAAGGGGGAGGGGGGAGCCAAGCTTAGGGACGCGCTTGTCCGAAATGTAGGGTAAGTTACCAGCGTACCCCCACTGGTTTTGACACCGCGACGTGGAGCTTAATTTCCGACTGAGGGGTAGAAGGGGGATTTCGCGTGTCTGGGCTGCGGGAGCGATTTCGGATGAGGAGGGAGTTCTCGCGCATGTCCAAATTTCGGGATAACAAGGCGCGACGCGGGTTGAAGAAGCGGGAGTTTCAAAGCAGGTGAGACAAAAGATACTCGAGCTTGAAAATTTCGGGATAACAAGGTGTGGATTCCTTGTTCGGCAGAACAAACTTAACGTGTAAAAAAACAATTCATACAAGGCACAAGAGAGTCATGTCCCCTTTTACTATATTGCTATAGATGCCATTGAAAAAACTACAAGAAAAATGTAAAAAAAATCGGGAGAACAAGATTACCCTGCACAGTACCAAATCGATTCGCACTTCCCTCAACAACAACAAAAAAAAAATCAATTCCCACCAAAGAAAGAGTAATGTCCCTTTTTATACGATTACAGATGCCATGATCTCAAATTTCAATTTTGAATCCACGTTATGTTGAATTTGAATATATCGTTAGGTGACCTTGCGGTTTATAATTGATGTAGTCATACATTTTGATCTTCCATCATATATGAATATTTTACTCCACCATGTGAACATATATATTGTCGTCTACCATATGGACTAAATTTGAATCAATTTTCCTTATTTGAATACGATTGTTGTCAAGTTATACAATAATTTAAATATTATCTTGATAACAAAAAACATACATATAGTAGTAATCATATTTCACTATGAACTACATGTACCATACGCTCTCCAATTTAAATATTTGTATCCATTTTATGTTGAATTCAAATCACAGTACATTATTGGTCTAGGTAACGAGATGTTTGGGATAATCAAAACCCTGTTTTCATACGTATAATTTTTGGCTGAATTGGAACAAGTTTTGGTATAAGCCTCTTGCAAAACCGGAGATTCTCCCAACAAGCCTCGTGGTTCCGAGAGGGAACGTGTCACCTTTGTGTGCGAAACGATATACACTGCCTCCCCCTGATTTTATTTACAGAGGCAACATAGAACTATATGAGTGCCCTGTTAAATTTTGGAATTATTTTGGGTTCATTTGGCCTTTTTATACATTAATTGAGTTTCTGGACTTTTAATGTGCATAATCTAAATATGAATTGCATGCACATGCTCCGGTGCACCAAAGTGGGTTGAAAAATCACATGTGTGTCCTTGGTTGAATTTCTAGGTCCCATGGAAGAAATGAGAATGAAATTCAAACATCTGGGCATCATGACTCGGCCGAGAACATCGAGAAACTTTGATTTTAAATTCATGTAAATCCAAAACGCGCCTGGAAATCATGAAACTTGGTATGGTGTCATGTCATGGCACTAACATGTTGTGGTAAAAAATTGGGCCGATTTGGAAGCTCGTGGTTCTAAGAGGGAACGTGCCACCTTTGAGTGTGAAACGATATACGCGGCCCCCCTTGAGTTTCTTAACAAAGGCTACATAGAACTACATTAGTGCCCTGTTAAATTTTGGAATTATTCTGGGTTTGTTTGTCGTTTTTTATACATTAATTGAGTTTTTGGTCATTTAATGTGCATAAGTCAAATTTGAACTACAAGCACATGCTCTCGTGCACCAAAGTTGGTTGAAAAATCACATTTGTGTCCTCAGGTGAATTTCTAGGTCCCATGCAAGAAATGAGAATAAAATTAAAACATCTGGGCATCGTGGCTCGGCCGATAACATTGAGAAACTTGGTTTTAAAATTCTTGTAAATCCAAAACACGTCTGAAAATCGTGAAACTTGGCATGGATTTCATGTCATGATACTACCATGTTGTGGTAAAAAAATTGGCCGAATAGGAACAGATTTTGGTATAAGCTTCTTGCAAACCGAAGCTTCTCTCAAGAAGGCTCGTGGTTCTGAGAAGGAACGTGCCACCTTTGAGTGCGAAACGATATACGTTGTCCCCCTTGAGTTTATTTACAAAGGCAACATAGAACTACATGAGTGCCCTGTTAAATTTTGGAATTATTCCGGATTCATTTGGCCTTATTTACACATTAATTGAGTTTTTGGTCATTTAATGTGCATAATTCAAATTTGAACTACAAGCACATGCTCCCGTGCACCAAAGTTGGTTGAAAAATCACATTTGTGTCCTCGGGTAAATTTCTACTCCCTCCTTCATCTATATAGGTCCTAATGCGTTTTTCGAGGCTAACTTTGACCAAATGTTAGAGCAATAATATATGACATGCAACTTACACAAAGCATACCTTCAAATTTGTATGTCAAAGGAGCTTCCAATAATATAATTTTCATAGTATACATCGCATGTGCTATTAATCTTGTCAATAGTCAAAGGCTGTCTTGAAAAACACATTAGGCCCTATATAGATGGAAGGAGGGAGTAGGTCCCATGCAAAAAATGAGAATAAAATTCAAACATCTGGGCATCGTGGCTCGGTCGAGAACATTGAGAAACTTGGTTTTAAAATCATGAAACTTGGCATGGTGTCATGTCATGGTAGTACCATGCCGTGGTAAAAAAAAATTGGCCGAATAGGAACAAATTTTGGTATAAGCTTCTTGCAAATCGGAGCTTCTCTCAAGAAGGCTCGTGGTTCTGGGAGGGAATGTGTCACCTTTGTGTGCATAATTCAATTTTGAAATACAAGCACATGTTCCAGTGCACCAAAGTTGGTTGAAAAATCACATGTGTGTCCTCGGGTAAATTTCTAGGTTCCATGCAAGAATTGGGAATGAAATTCAAAATTCTGGGCGTCGTGGCTGGGTTGGAAACATTGAGAAACTTAGTTTTTTAATTCCTGTAAATGCAAAACACGCATGAAAATAATGAAACTTGGCTTGGTGCCATGACATGGCACCAACATGCTGTGGTAAATTTGCAGTCCGATTTGCGAAGGCGCACACATTAACAATCAACAAAGTCATTTTGGAACAAGTGCTGTCACGTTACAATCGGAAACACAAGTATTATTGAAACCGTGGGCGTTCTACTTACTAGTACCATTTACGTGCCGCCATGCATCCCCATTTTTTATTAGCTAGGAGGCGCCATGCAGGGTAGCTATTTGAGTACGAGAGGCGTGCGATCAGACCCCTGCGCGTGCTTATCGGGAGGAGAGCCCTTTGACCTCCATCTGCCGTCCACCTCTCTCCCAAGGTCTCCATTAATGGCGCCCGAGCCTCTGTTTAATGGCGTGGCTATGTCTCACTCGACTGAGATTTAAGAGAGAAAAAAGAAAATCTGAAAGCACGGATCTTGATGTAAGATCCGACGGACCTATATAGCATCTACTGCGACTTATAGCAAGACTGATGAATATATAAGGACGATTAATTTTTTTTCATCAAAGAAGGGCTTGCCCCTAACACGAAGGACTAAAAGCTACCAGATTGAAATGGCAACATCCCAAGAGGCCAACAAAGGCCAAACATCCGCGCTAGAACCCAACATTTCACAACCGACGACACAATCCACATCCTAAACCGATTATTACATCAAAAGAAACCAGGAAACTGAAGGAAGCCCAGCAGCAACTAGAAGAACAACAACGCCAGGGTCGCCACAGCAAGAGTTTTCTTCATTCCAGCCTCGCAACATTGATCTTCGACAGAAAGATAAGGACGATTAATTGTCTTACAAAATTAGAAAGATAATTAAAAAAGCCACATGCGGCTACGCCCGAAATACACAAGGGCAAAAGAAGAAGGAAGACAAGGATCTGGCTCGCTGATCTCTACTTTCTTGATGCGTTGCTGCAGGCCGCGGGAACTAGTCTCCGCGGCGAGCGGCGATGAGCTCTTTCGTGTCCTCAAGACGCTGCTTGAGAACATCCACGGATTCCTCCACCAGCCTTTGGCGCTCGTTGCGGAGCATGTCATTCTCGTCCATAAGTTTCTTGACGATGACGCCGGTCCTCTTCAACAAGGCACTGGTCTCCTCCTGCTGGTCTGCACTTCGGACGATCTTCTCCCTCAGCAGGTCGCGCTCAGCCCAGAGCCTCTCATTGCCCTCCCTTAGTTGCCGGATGACGCCGGTAGCCTGTTCAAACGAGGCTTTCATGTCGTCCTGCAACCTCGCCCAGCCGGAGATCTGATCCATCTGGCTATGGACGATCGCATGCATGCGCCTGTAACAGTCGTCGCCTGCCCGCGAGAAATTTTCCCAGGCCACCGCGGCGCGGCGGGACATCTCTGCTGCATTCGTGGCGCGGCGGGACATCTCTGCTGCTTCCGCGTCACGGCCGGACCAGTCTGCTGCATCGACGGCGCGGCAGGATCTCCGTGCTGCTTCAGCGGCGCAGCGGGACCTCCGTGCTGCTTCAGCGGCGCGGCGGGACCTCTGTGCTGCTACTTTCACGCGGCAGGACATGTCGGCTACTCTCGCAGCGACGCGGGACATCTCTCGTGCTTCCGCTTCCATGCTCCCCTCTCCCTGGTGGCAATCTCTCGACCCAGAACTCACGCTGGCCATGGCAGACGCAAGGGAAGGATGCTGAATGACTTGTTTGTTTTTATGGATGAGGAGTTGAGGAGGAATGTGCAGTCATCTTGGCATACTAGTATTTATAATCGAGTACTAATACGCTCCTAAGTGGGAAACCGTTTAGGTTGTGATCGGTGTGAACAGGTTTGCAATTCAATATAGCGTGGTACTAATACGCTCCTAAGTGGGAAACCGTTTAGGTTGTGATTGGTGTGAATAGGTTTGCAATTCAATATAGCGTGGAGTAATTTGGAATGTGACGAGACGCAAGCTCAAAATTTATTGACGGTTCTAGTTTCGAAGTGCGACGCTATTCCCGGATGGAGTACTTCTTTTTCTACTCCCTCCTTTCCGGTTTTATAGGGCTTAACTCAAAATTTTAGTTTTTCCATTTTATAAGGCTCAATTTGGTTGTTCCCCAACACATGTTCAGGTTCCAAGGTGCATTAAATCATTGCATGCAAGTATTAAGAGAAAATTGACCAATGCATGTACTTTATGCATGCATGCATTGCAATTAATTCATTGATAAACATAATTTTTTGAGAAAAACAAGAGCAATAATTAGGTGCTTTTGCAAACTACAGAAAATATTGCACCACTCACCATCTTGGTTGGTGAGATTTTTGAATTAGGCCCTATAAACTGGAAAGGAGGGAGTACTGCTGTGTACGTGCAATAACTGGCACCGTCGTATACATATCTTACGGTTAATGGGGCGTTCGACAGGAATAGCCGCGTGGCGAGCTCTCACACACGCGTCTATTTTTTCTCGAAAAGGAGGATGATGACCCCCGGCCTCTGCATCTGGGAGTCACACACGCATCTGTAGCTACGAATTGTAGTGTTCTCAACCATCCGATTGGCTCTATCATTGATGTACCTATATACTAAAACATGTCTAGATACATCTATATTTTGACAAATGGAAGGCATGTATTGTGGAACGGAGGGAGTGCTTGTCATCAAAATGGATAAAAAGGGACGTATCTAGAACTAAAATACGTCTACATACATCTCCTTTTATCCATTTTGATGACAAGTAGTACTTCTTACCCAAAGGAACTTTATATCCAACAGACACAAAATATCTGTTCGACTGTTGGAAATTACTGATCTGATGTCGAAGTAATTGCTGCATCGCCACCAAAACCCACCATTTCTTAAGCTAAAGTAGACCAAGGTAATCCCTATATTAGCATATTACTAAGATAAATAGAAGGCACTGTAGAAACATTTAGGACGTGATCTTGTCAATCTGAATGTGGAGGGACACAAGCTTAGCCCCGGCCAGCAGCTTGGGCGGAACTGTCAAGAAGGTCAGCTCCTGCACGTCGACGTCGCCGGGATCCTTGCTGCTTGTCACCTCCATTTCCACCTTGACGGCGTTGGTCGTGACTTTGGGCTCCCCCGGCGGGCCGTTCGCCCACAGCTTGGCCACGTAGTGCGGCAGTGGGGACGCCCCCGCTCTGATGCAGACGACCTACACGGCGATAGGCGCGCCGATGTCGAGCACGCCGCCGACCAAGAAAAACACGCGGTGGTCCTCCTCCGCGAACAGCAAGAGCCGTGGCTCCAACAGTGGCACTTGCAGCTGGAGCACCTTGCCGTACTGGATCCTGTGCACGGGCATGGGATGCGCGGTGCTGATGTGGTGGTAGAGCGCCGACGGCGGGCCTTCGTAGCCGCAGGCGAGCTTGTGGTAAGTGACGTAGAGCCCACAGCCTTCGTGCGGGCACTCCACCCTCTCCGACGAAAGGACGGAGTCCACTGCCGTGTTCTGCACGTCGAAGCCACCGCCGCGCTCGCACTGCCGCTGGTTCCCGGGGCGCTCGACGCGGCAGTCCGCGCAGGCCAGGTGCCCTCCCTTGCACTGCAAAAATCAATCGAACAACACATCAATCAAGAAACCTGCACCTTGCTCAATCAGCCGAATGGACGAGGTGTATTCGAACCTCATACAATGGAGGCGTCAAGGGGCGGAGGCACAAGGGGTAGTGGAGCACGGTGAGGTCCATCGAGACCTTAGAGAGCTCCATCGTCGGGTCCTGTTCAGTCTGCATGATCTCGCTCTCCTCGTGCACAACCATCTCTCGACTTGGGCCGGGGTATTACAAAGCTTTACCGTCACATATTTTATACTACTTCAAGGTGCATTAAATCAACACATGCAAGTATCAAAAGTAGAGTCACGGCATGCATGCATGCATGCATTGTAATTAATGCATCGGTAAACGCAAATTATTGAAATATATCGAGTGCAGTGCTTTGATGTGTCGCGTCAACTTGTATATCAACGAGAAGTTTGATTATCCTCTCCCTCGCGGACTTAACTGCACCTGCCATTGGCTGTATGACAGGTTGGCCACACACCTGTCGGGCCCACCTGTCATACACACAAAGGCAGGAGTGTCCCTCCCTCGCCCATGAGCGTGGTGGCTGGCAAGACTAGGAGAAGCTTTCGCTACACGCTCTCCCTCCCGCACGCGGTGGACATGCAGCAGTTCAGTCGGTGTCAGATGGCCAGAAGCGTACTGTAGTACTCCTCCAGTGCAGTAGTACTCCATCATTGTTCGACTTCCCGAAGAGGCGAAGAGCCAAGCGCAGCCGGGACGCTCGTGTGGCAGTTTCATGTGTAGAGTACTCTAGGATAGCGTGTACCGTGCCTGTAAGCTTAAAATCGTTGGGGTCGGCTCCATGCTATGTGGCCGTCTCGAAGTTTTTAAAAAAAAATTAAAATAGTTTTCTGGCCCTACCTGACACCCTGGTGATTGTAGTTTGCACGCTCATCTGGTCAAGACAGGAATATATATTTTAATTTGTTTTTTTTCGAAAAGGGGGGACTCCCCGGCCTCTGCATCAGAACGATGCATACGGCCACATATATTTTAATTTGTGGTGGGTAAATGTTAGAGGTTGCAGCAAATATATTGTACACTGCGGGTCTTTCAACCAAGTTTGGAGGCAAGCATGTGGGGCTAGTGCTATGATGTGTCGCGTCAACTCGTACAACGAGGAGAAGCTTGATTTTACTACACGCCTTCTCCCTCACCCATGCACGCGGTTGCTAGCAAACGAGGACAAGCTTTTGCTTAGTAGTACTTCTACAACAAGCTATCCGTCCCGCTCGCGGTGGACGGACATGCAGCAGTGGATTCGACACTGTAGAAGCAGTAGTAGTAACATCATTGTTCGTCTTCTCGAAGAGGCGAAGAGCCAATCGCAAACTGAACGTTGCAGTTGCGAACATTGGAGCACGCATATAGCCAGGCTCTTGCATGAGACAAAATTGTTATGTGAGCCCACTATTGTACTAGTACGTACAACTACTTGCTAGTATAGCCCTGTAAACCAGAAAGGAGTATTTGCCCTTCTAGAGATTTCAACAAGTGACTAGACTACACCGAGACGGAGTACATATGGAGCAAAATGAGTTAATCTGCACCGTAAATAAATACGTACTAGTTCTATCGTTTTCCTCTCCGAGGTGCACAATATTGAGTATACTGACTAGTCTCTTTTTGACACGCATTTACGTTTTTTACACAGTACAGACGCAAGTGCTCATATACACGCGCATACACTCACCCCTATGAACGCACACACGCACGACACTATCATCTTGAAATTTACGAAGTCACCAAAGGCACCTCGTCGTCGACGGGTCCATAGGTGCTTGAATGCCAAGGAGGGAGAGGGTAGCGGTTCCCGAGACGTTGAACGGTCAATGATGCATCCTCAATTACATGCAGAGGGAATTGATTGGAGAAGCAGAATAGAGCCAGCACGATGTGAATGCAACACAGTTTGGACTCTCATATAATAAAGGCGCCCCACCACTCCAATCCATCTACTCCCAAGTCTCTGCGCAACACTGCTCACTCCAATCCAAGACCAAGTGACCAGAAGCCACAAGCACCTATGGAGGTGATGGACGCGAGCGGTAGTCGGCTGTGCCAAATCATCCAAGGCGCCGGCCTGCGGCCCCGCACCGTGCAACGTTTCCAGACGGTGCTGGCGACCGCAGGCATCGTAGCCCTCGCTGACGCTGGCTTCGCCTCTCGCATGGACGACATGATGGTCAACTCCATCTGCAAGTTCACCGCCATCAAGAAGCGCGCGGACGACCTTGCCGTACTGCTCCAGCCCGCGCGCCCAGGCTCCTCATTGCCTGCCACCCTCATCGGCCTCCATGGTGACGAACTCTTTCAAGCCCTGGTGGCCCTGCAAGTGCCGGAGGTCGCGACGAAGAATGTGCACCTCGAGGCCGCGCTCGCCGCGCAGCGCCTCGCCATGCAAGAATCTGTCGACCTGCACATCCACATCTACGAGGAAATCGTCTACATAGGCCACTACAAGGCAAGCGAGGACAGAAAGACGTTGGCCTTCTTCCAGCGGCTGGAATCTTTGGACGCCATTGTTCAGAAGCACGTCGACCTGGCCACGAAAGCCGCTGCTACTTAGGCGCCGTTCGGTGGGCCGGCGCCCTGAGTCGAGGAGGTGGACGTCGTCGATGGATGCATCTCTTCTTGCCTCCTGTAACCAGCACTGCATCGCCTCATGGCCTTAATGTTTTATTAGTATAGTACTCCCTCCGTTCCCAAATATAAGTCTTTCTAAAGATTCCAGCAAGTGACTACTACATACGGAGCAAAATGAGTGAATCAACACTCTAAACTATGTCTACATACATCTGTATGATGTATTCCATTTGAAATAGTATCTAAAAAGGCTTATATTTATGAACGGAGGGAGTATATGGCATTTTTATTCCAGTCGTAATGTTTTCACTGTGAGGTGGGCCCACAGTTGAGCAAACCCACCCCGCCCACCGGGCGTCGGCCGAGTTTAGAATTAGAAGAGAGAAACAAGGGAGGAGAGCTAGCTGTAGCACGGACGCTGTTGTCAGATGGGACTCGTGTTTATACAATAGGAGTACTGAGCACTCGTGCCTCTTTGTTTTGAGGGAAAAATTAGTCGTATGTCTAGTACCACTGGTTGGGTGCGTGCGACCTATAGCTGTCATCACTTTAGGTCTCCTTTTCGAACCGTGGCTACGCTTCACAGTACATATTATTTCACGCATTTATCCTCCTATATGTACTCCTAGGCTATTTCCACGTGCTCCCATTTGCCGACATGTGGGACATAGAGCATCTGGGTCGTAGTGCATGCACGACTCGGAGCATATGCCGGGGTACTTTACATTTCAGACCTCACGAATTACATGCAAACCCCCCGCAGAAGAATAAGTAAATGAATGAATTACTACATGAAACCGGATTATTTTCGTGGAAACCGGAGCACGTTCATTAAATTTTGGACATAACACGTTTATAAAAAATGACCGGACCGAAACCAGTCTAAGGGCCTCTTTGATTTTTCCCGCAAAAAAAGGGCCTCTTTGATTCGCAGGATACTGAAAACACAAGAATGGGGAAAGTATGATGGCGATGAACCGAGACGAGGAGAACTCTAACTCAGTTAGAGGTTAGAGTTAGGTTCTAACCCTGAACTAACTCTAAACCAAAGAGGTGTATGGATGGCAGGGTTAGATTGACAATAAATGCTCTATCTCAATCATCTGACTACTTTGGACCCTATTTCCTGCCGTATTTGGAGGGTGCTTGGTTACGTTTTAGTTCCATGACTAAAAGTAGTGGGACTAAAACTTGCTAGCCTCACCCATGCTTGGATCCAAATACTAAAGAGACTAAAATCAAGTTAATGAGCATTTATTATCCTCCAAACCCTCCAATCCAGAACTCGCCTGTGTTAAAGGAGAGGAGTTAAATGAGGAGAGAGAGGACTAATCCACATTTTAGTAGGGGTACCCATGACTAAATTTTTTTAGTCTCAAGACTAGTTTTAGCCCCTCTTTAGTCAGGGGTGCTTGGAACTTTAGCCTCTTAAAGAGACTATTTTTAGTCAGACTATAATAAGTCCCTTGGATCCAAGCAGCCTCTTGGTGTGGCCGGCTCTTCTGTGGCCTCCTCGCGCTCACAATTGACATAAACGAACCATCTATACAAATCAAGCATGCAAAACATGATAATTTTTACTTTGTCCATACAAATGAGATATCCCACTTAAACATACAAGTCGTCAATCAAGCTTCACAAAATAAAAAAACACTTCATGAAACAAAGAATGAGCTAACTCATCACGGAAGTCATTCACGATAGGGAGGGAGCCCGGAGCCCCTTACGCACCGAGGGAGGAGCTCGCCATCGTCGCTCTGGAGGAAGGCTCTGTAGAGCCCAAGCCCCGGGAACCCCTCCGACGCCGGCCCTTGCGAGTTGAGGTCGACACCGGCATGGGTAGCAGGGCCGCTTGCCGCCGACTGGGAACTTAATCTTTGGGCCTCTAGAAATAATGCAAGCCTCTAACTAAAATACCTAGAAAGGTGAACTAAATCTTTGGGCCTCTAGAAATAATGCAAGCCTGAAACTGAAATACCTAGAAAGGTGAACTGAATCTTTGGGCCTCTAGAAATAATGCAAGCCTGAAAGTGAAATACCTAGAAAGGTGAACTGAATCTTTGGGCCTCTAGAAATAATGCATGCCTGAAACTGAAATACCTAGAAAGGTGAACTGAATCTTTGGGCCTCTAGAAATAATGCAAGCCTGAAATTGAAATACCTAGAAAGGTGAACCGAATCTTTGGGCCTCTAGAAATAATGCAAGCCTGAAATTGAAATACCTAGAAAGGTGACCTGAATCTTTGGGCCTCTAGAAAGATTTATTACCTCCTCAAGAAGCATCAAACAATTCCATGCATGCACCACAAATCTATACCAAGTTTGATCAGGATCTACTTTTCCAAATCAGAATTAGCGCTAGAGCAAGCAAGATCAATGATATGGCCATGAGACAGAGAAGGAACGAACAAACTCACCCCTCTCGCGACCTCCCTGGTAGATGCGCCGCCGCCGCGCACGACAGAGGGAGAAAAACGACTGGTGAAGGGGGAGCGGGGCGACCTTCGAAGGCCGGAAGGAGAGGGCGGCCGGAGTAGGGCAGTGGAGGCCGGAAGGAGAGGGCGGCCGGAGGAGAGAGAGGGCGAGCGGGGGAACAGAGAGGAGTCGTGCGAGAGGGGGGAGCGATCTGGTGCGGGCAGGGGAGATTTTTTAGTTCTCTTTTAGTGGGCTCGAGGATAACTAACCCAATTAGAACCTCTCCACCGGGCTATTTTTTTAGCTGGGTTAGAGCAAACTAGCTCAAACTAACCCCTCTTGTTTCGATAATTTGAGGCTATTTCAACCCAAACTAGCTCTAACTCAGGGATCCAAACAAAGAGGAGTGTTACTGTACATGCTACAGTGTGGACCGTAGCACATTGTTTTTTATGGCCATATCACCACATTGTTTTCTACTGCTGGTTCACTGGGCTACCGTGGTTCGCACTGCTGGTTCACTGGGCTGCCGTGGTTTGCACTCCTCCGACCTGAGTAGTACTCTAGTATAGTACTAGTATATACCGCATCATTCTTTGCTCCTTCTTACTACTCCGACATGTGGGAGAGCCAGCATCCGGGTCGACGTGTCATGCACCAGATTAGAGCGCGGAACGGAAGGGGGGCATCACCCCGGTCGGAGCGCCAGTAATTCATGACTATAGTGAGTGGTCATATCACAAGTCTTTCCAGCAGTAACGCACCGTCAAATCGCACAACCCCACTCGCTCACCCTCCTCGCCTCTCTGTCAAACCGCCTACCCGAAAACTGCCGCACGTACTGCCTGGGAAAAGCCTCGCCCTCAACTTTTAACTACGCGAAAATAGTTCGAACTTGTTCGTTCTATATAAATACAATACTTACTGTATGTTTATTCACCCGTGGGGTTGTTCAATGAATGGAGGGGCGGGGAGCACAAGTGAACAATACTGTAGTACTACTAGTAGTAAGTAGGAGTCATACAGTAGTCACCTTAAATAGAGAGTTTCTTTTCTTTAATGCCACGTACACAAATTGAAACGCTTGTTGTGGAGAGAAAAAAGATAATCACTCCACTATATATGGACGCAGGGGCCTGAGCGCTTGCTTTACTAGGGTTGCTCTCTTCATTCTCTCATCCTCTCCAGATATAAACAAGACAGCGGTAGCGACATTTTCTCTCTGCTCACCGCTGGTCACAGATCCGGCCGGATGCCTTCGGCCGGTGTGTGTAGAGGACTAAAAGGTACATCGTTCATGCGGTCATCGCCGCCGAGGGAGGAAACTCACAGCTTCCGGAGGGGCCCGATCCTCTGCCCGTGTCGTTCTCTCCGACACAGCGCCGGCTCGGGAGGTCCTCCGACCCTTCTTCCTCCCTGCCGTATTGTCCGCAGATCCGACCTGCCACCGCTGACATCCCGGCGACCCTCAGGTATAAGTTCTTCGAAAGCGGCCTTGCTCTACTGCCCCAGCTCCCCACGTGTCTGCATGTGCATCTTTTTCTACTCCCATCAGCTCTTCCAAAGCCACCTAAATTTTTAGTATTATTAGAGGTAAAGCTACTTCATGCATTCGAATCTAGGGCTTTGGTCAAACAACGAAGAAAGGGGGACAGTTGTAGCATGAATCTAGGACTTGATTCAAAGAGGAAATAATATGGTGAAAGTAGTAGAGACCGGATACCCAACCGGTCTCTTGGTTGAAAAGGGAAATAATGGGAAAACGCAGTACAAACTGGATAAGGAACAGATCTATTATTGGTTGAAAAAAGGATAGAAAGTGGCGGCTGGTGGACAAGTCAACAGAGTATGTCCAGGATTAGGTTTGCTGCCATCACATAGTAAAAGGTCTCCAGGATTAGATTTGCTGCCCTCACATAGTAAAAGGTCTCAGGATTAGATTTGCGGCCCTCACATAGTAAAATGTCTCAGGATTAGATTTGCTGCCCTCACATAGTAAAAGGTCTCCAGGATTAGATTTGCTGCCCTCACATAGTAAAAGGTCTCCAGGATTAGATTTGCTGCCCTCACATAGTACAAGGTCTCCAGGATTAGGTTTGCTGCCCTCACATAGCATGAACAAACTCGGCATCACCACTTTATGCCTCCTTGTAGGTACATTGTGTTGATGCGTCCACTGTCGCATGTCCTTATAGCAACCTTTTGCTATTGTTAATGTAAGGGCGCATGTAAAATGAAGCGATCACACTGTTACCTTAGGGACATGTCTAACCAGTGTTATTGTTAATCTAATGCCTCCAGTGATAAGATGCAATTAAACTGTGTTACAAATGGCACTCCTGCTGTTTTCCCCAGTATGATAAGTAAGTTGCTCCTTTACGCTGCTGAGTGTCCTGGTGTCCCCACGGTCCCATGCCCTTAAACCAACTCTTTATCTGATGTTGATTTACTGTGTCTGGTAAACAAGCAATGCCACCATTAAAGTAATCCCATATTTGAGGAATCTCATTGTTCATCGTAATGCTTCTGGTAACATGAAGCATTGCTGACGTTTTCAAATTTCTACTGTCCTTGCGTGATTGCCATGAACATAATTAAGATGCTTCTTTTCATTTTGTATATGTTTCGTATATTCTTATTGACCAGCAACTGTTTACTTTCTATCTTTTTGTGCAGATAGGGATTTCCATTTCACCTTGTTGCTATTGTGACCTTTTGGTGAACTGCACAAAACACTTTTTTGGAATGAGTGCCTTGTGCAGTTCAACTAAAATGTTACATGGGCAACATCTCTCAATTTTGGTGGAACTGCGCAAAATGGTGATTGGAGTTTCCAAAATCTCCGTCAAATTCTGCTGGTAATATCGTGGAACATTTTATTAGCCTTTGCAAGATGAGCCGTAGCTGAATGATGCAATCTTTGCTTCATTTCAGGCGAACTGTAGAAAAAGTGGCATGAATTGAATCATCGATTGGAGCTGCAGGCTGACTTCCACTAGTGCCACTATTATAGTAATCATGCTCTTTATTATGTGCGCTGTGCAAACAGGAATACTCAACTACACATGTTGTGACGGTCAAGAGCATTCGCCAAGTTCTTCGATTGTATGACATGGCTAGCCAAGATGGATTTAATCCCGATATTCACTTTAGCAAAAGGCTCTAATGGGTTGGTTCTGAATCTTGCAAGCTGGGAATCAGTGAGATGTGTAGGCATCTTTGTTGTACTTATTATTTGAATCTTATTTGTTGGTTCTGAATCTTGCAAGCTGGGAATCAATGAGATGTGTAGGCATCTTTGTTGTACTTATTATTTGGATCTTATTTGTTGGTTCTGAATCTTGCAAGCTGGGAATCAATGAGATGTGTTGGCATCTTTGTTGTACTTATTATTTGGATCTTATTTGTTGGTTCTGAATCTTGCAAGCTGGGAAACACGGCATGATGATGCAGAGGACAACAACCATAACAAACAGTTCAAACTTGGTAGTATTATCTTTGTGAAAGTGCGACAAATGTGCTGATCATGAGCGTCCTGAGAATAATAATTCTAATTGTTGTGCATGTTGATCCTGTGGCACTGATAGAACGAGCGAATGCATTGCTTGTTTTAAGTATAAATTTCTATTAAAGCTAATTAAATTTAAGTGAAGTGACCACTAACTCCTGTTATTACAGTACCAATACAGACCCGCTCGTGAACCGACGTGTGGCCGAGGGTGCATCTTCTGCCGGGCGTGCAGCGGATGAGGGAGGGGTAGTAACTGTTGTCGCCTGTACACACTCAGCTTACTGTTGAATCCAGTTCCCCAAGAGCTGAAAAACGAACTGCTGCCGCCGCCTACACACTCGTTCACTCGAAGAGACTCCAATGGCGATCCGAGGGGTGAGCCTGCTGGATATGGACTTCAGCAAGGAGTTCTCCTTTGAGTTCGCCGTTCAGTCCTATGGCTGCACCAAGTTGAATGTGATGTACACCAACGATACGGACTCGGTGAAGCTCTGCCTCGCCTCAGTCCTATGGCTGCACCAGGTTCTGGAGCATTCGCCCGTTTCATCGGCAGCGCCGACTGCACCTTCGCTACGGTGGAGAGAAGGAAGAACGCGACGATTCGGCCATCTGGTGCAACAAGCTTGTCGACATCCAGAAGCAATACAAGATCATCAGCTACGGGCCGGAGAAGGACTCCGTGCTTGACCTCGCTGAGACCATCATCGACCCCTGATACGCTAACATGAAAGAAGACGACCTGAACACGTGGAAGGTACCTCTGAATCTAGCCTACATAACCTACGCGGCCAAGGACGCATACGCATGCTACGACATCTACAGGCAGATCTTGGACATGAGGGCGTGTCTGCTTCCCGTAACCGACGAGTACACGGACAGCCGCAGCATCATGATCAAGCGTGCCAGGAAGGTCTAGATGTTGTACTTTATCTGTTTATAAGCACCTTTATCATCTGAGTGTTTCATGCATTAGCCTATGTGTCATAATTATCTGTTTTGTCCGAAATATTTCTTTTAAGAACCCATTAACTTGATTACTTTTTTTAGTGGCTATTTGCTTATGTATGTAAACTAGTTCACTTGTCCGTAAAAAAAACTAGTTCACTCAGCTGCCGTGCTTTGAATCTCCTTCCTCCCAACATATTCCCCTCCTCAGGTGGACCCAGCAGGTCTCTGAATTTTCTCCCACTTTCTTTTTTGATGTAAACTGAGTTTTCTCCCAGTACTTTCCCCTAGAACCAACTCAACTGTCCCACGTCTAGCCTAAAAAATAATGATACCCCACGTACTATTAACTCATCAAATTAAAATGATATTTTATTTCGTAAGTTGAAAGTTCTTACAAAATAATAATAACAATTGTTTATATATAACTTGGCAAGTTAACTCCTAGTGATTGCATACATAAAATTGCAAAGATTTTACTGACGTGCAATCATGTGTTTATGTTTTCATAACATTTCTCCGTCTAGCCCAACATGATATTTTCACCCAGCCCAGCAAGTCTGCGGATTTCGAGAAAAATGCAAATGGGATTTAAATGGGCTGCATAGATGCTACATCATTGTTTCACCCAGCCCACCAAATGGACTAAAAAACAAATGGACTCGCTGACATGTGGGCCAGTAGGTCGAAGCCTAAGAAGGCGTTGGATTTACATCCAACGGCCGGCATTCTTCTTCAATCTCTCGTCTTCTTCCCCCAGCGCTGCCGGAACCGCCTGCTCCAGCCTTCGGCGTCCAGCGGCGTTGTTTTGCGCTCCTCAGCGAAACGCTACCCTGCCGACGGCCAGGCCATCCCTCCACTCCGCATCTCCTGTTATTCTCTGCCGAGTGTAGGCCCACCCCGCACCCGAACCAGTCAAGTTTCCCACTCCTCTCCGTCTGCGACTCCACTTCCGCGTCTTCCCCATCTCCGGGTCATTCCAGTCTGGGGCCTCGCCGTCGTCCACCGCCTCGGTGCGCTCGGCGCGGCATGGTCAACATACGAGAGTCATCGGAAGAGGACTGTACGTGGAGAGCCTGACGGCTGGGACCCACGAGGTCCATGGTCGCACGCAAGGAAAGTTCCTCCTTATTATGCACTGTACGTGCACTGTACGTGGGAAGGGCTTCTGTATTTCGTGAAAAAAACGTTCCCCCCGCTGACAGGTCGGACCCACCAGCTATATCTTCGCACGCAAGGAAGTGCCTTCTTATTACGCACCAAAAATGAATACCCCTTGCTAGCTGGGACCCACCATAGTGGGTGGCTGACTTGTGGGCCTACTAAGTTGACGAGGACGGAGGGCTTTGTCAACTTAGTCAATATGAACGATTCTAGCTCCAGTGACCGTACGATGTTCATCCAACGGCCATAATGCTTCTTCAACCTCTGGTCTTCTTGCTCCAGCCGCCCAAAGCAGCGCCGGACGTAACGCGTGCTCCTGCCTCTCGTGGCCAGCTGTGATGCTGCGGAGGCCTCACCGCCCCCTACTACTCCCACCACTGGCCCAGGGTATCCCTCTACTCACCCACACCCCCTGTTATTTTGCGGCGACGACAGCCTCACGCCGCAGCCGAACCAGTGAACCCTCGTACTCCTCTCCGTGTGGGCATCCGCTGCCGCGTCTTCCCCGGCTCCGCGTCGTCCCCTTCCTAGGCCTCGCCGTCGTCCACCGCCTTGGTGCTCTCGGCGCAGCGTGGTCAATGTGGTCAACGACCGACTTCCATCAGAAGAGTACTGTATGTGGAGAGGCTGACAGCTGGGTCCACGGCCAGATCCCAGTTTTTTTGTGATTTGCCAAGTAAGTCGCTTTGTCAGGCCTGTTGGGCTGCAAATCTTTCAAGACGAGGAGAGCTTCATTCGGCTAGCCGAGAAAATGGCCTATCAGTAATGAGAAATGGGCTGTACATTTTTAAAACACATCAAACCGGCAATTAGTTTCAAATATCTTTTTTTTCATTTCGAGATTTTAAATTACATTAATTTTTATGCGTGGAGAATTTGTTGGATTTTATATTGATATACATTTATTTTTTAAATCAGTTTGAATGTGAGTCGAAATTTCGGGATTAAAAACAGTTCGGACCGCACCGAAATATGCAAAATTTCGTATAATTTTTTAACCGTGGCCACAATATGGGCTGTAATGCTAACAAAAAGAATATGGGCTCCAAAAAAAACCTTAGGAATTAGCAAATGGGCTGTAAATTATTAGAAAGAATGGCAGATGGGTTGTATGCTGTTTTCCACATATTTGAGGCTTTCCTAAAAAAAGATTGACGCATAAGCAGTGACTGTTGGATGTCCATCGAACGGTCGTCGTGCTTCTTCAATCTCTGCTCTTCCTGCTCCAGCCGCTCAAACAAGCGCCGGCGGGACTGCCTGCTCCCTCCTCCCCGCGGCCGATGTGCTGCCGCGCAGGCCTCACCGCCCCACCGTACTCCCATCGCTGGCCTAGCCATCCCTCTACTCACCCACACCTGCCGTTATTCTCCGGCGACGGCAGACGAACCAGTAAACCCTCGTACAGTCGTACTCCCCTCCGCGTGGGAAACAACTGCCGAGTCTTCCCTGCCTCCGTGTCGTTCCCTTCCTAGGCCTCACCGTCGTCCACCGCCCTGGTGCTCTCGGTGCGGCCTGGTCAACGTGGTCAACGACCGACATGCATCTGAACTGGACTGTACGTGGAGAGGCCGACAGCTGGGTCCACTGCCGCACGCAAGGAAATGCCTCCTTATTACGCGCAAAATAATGATTCCTCCACCTGACATTACGGACCCACCGAAAGGGCCTCCGTATTTCGCGAAAAAACGTTACCGCCGCTGACAGCTCGAACCCACCAGTTATATCTTCGCACGCAAGGAAGTGCCTCCTTATTACGCACAAAAAATGAATACTCCCCCTGTTAGCTGGGACCCAGTATAGTGGCAGGCTGACTTGTGGGCCTACTAAGTTGACGGGGACGGAGGGCTTTGTCAACTTAGTCAATATGCACGATTCTAGCTCCAGTGACCGTACGATGTCCATCCAACGGCCGTAGTGCTTCTTCAACCTCTGGTCTTCTTGCTCCAGCCGCCCAAACCAGCGCCGGTCGTGCCTCATGCTCTTTCCTCCCGTGGCCGGCTGCGATGCGGCGGAGGCCTCACTGCCCCCTACTGCTCCCACCGCTGGCCAGGCCATCCCTCTACTCACCCACACCCCCTGTTATTCTGCGGCGACGGCAGCCTCACACCGCAGCGAACCAGTGAACCCTCTTACTCCTCTACGCGTGGGCATCCACTGCCACGTCTTCCCCGACTCCGCGTCGTCCCCTTCCTAGGCCTAGCCGTCGTCCACCGCCCTGGTGCTCTCGGCGCGGCGTGGCCAACGGGGTCAAGGAATGACTTCCATCAGATGTGGACTGTACGTGGAGAGGCTGACAGCTGGGTCCACGGCCGCAGCAAGGAAGTGCCTCCTTATTACGTGCAAAGTAATTATTCCTCCACCTGACAGCTGAGACCCATTGGACGGGCCACCGTATTTCACGAAAAAAACATTTGCCCCTGACTGCTGGGACCCACCAGCTACATCTTCGCACGCAAGGAAGTGCGTCCGAGCAAAAGAAAAACGATTCGCCCCCCTGACTGCTGGGACCCACCAGCTACATCTTCGCAGGCAAGGAAGTGCCTGACAGTCGGGACCCACCTGGTCGAAGGGTACGTAGCTTTGTCATTCTGGTCGTGGACGTGTACGTACATATATACTGGTGGATGTAGAGGCGCGCACGTGTCGTAGTAGAGGCGCGTACGTGTCGTAGTAGAGGCGTGCACGTAGCATGTACACATACGTACAGCGGCCAGGGTGCAAGAAAGAAAATACGGCCACGTATGTGTACATACGGGCGAGGTCTCGAACGCCTACTCGCGCATACGTACGGCCAGTGCTCGTGTACATGGCTGGGTCGGAACGGAGAAACAACGTCGTCGTCATGTTCATGGGGAGGCAAGGGAATGCGTCGTGTTCATGGGGAGGCAACGGCATGCGTCGTGTTCATCGGGAGGCAACGGAACACGTGGGAGCCAACCGACTGGGTCGGAACGGAATGCGTCGTCGTGTTCATCGGGAGGGCTTGGACGGAACAGCCGATGGAAACGAGGCCTGGCGTACCGCAGAACGGAGGAAACGGCCTTGTGTTCGACCGGCCACGTTTGAAACAGGATCCTGTTCATCGGGAGGGGTCTGGCGTACCGCAAAACGGAGGAAACGGACCTCCTACGGTCGAAACGGGGGTCCTGTTGATCGGGAGGGGTGTGGCGTACCGCAAAACGGAGGAAACGGACTTGTGTTGGAGCGCTACGGTCGAAACGGGGGTCCTGTTCATCGGGAGGGGTGTGGCGTACCGCAAAACGGGACTCCACGGGATACTGTTCATCTCCACCGTCGACCCCCTCCAGCCTCCACGGGCTACTGTTCATCCACCGTCGACCTCCTCCAGCCTCCACCTGCGACTGTTCATCCACAGGCTCCTGTTCATCCAGCCTACACCACGCGCTACTCCACCGGCTACTGTTCAACCAACCCTCTCCATGGGCTCCTGTTCAACCACCCCTCCACGGGCTACTGTTCATCCAGCCCTCCACCGTCTACTGTTCATTCTGCCCTCCACGGGGTGGTCCTGTTCATCCTGCCCTCCACGGGGTCCTGTTCATCCAGCCCCAACCGGCTCGATCGATCGGGGTCCTGTTCATCCAGAGGCAACACCACGGGGTCCTGTTCATCCACCCCCACCGAGAACTGTTCATCCAAACCCCCCAACAATGCTCACTGTTCATCCAGAGGCAGCATCGATCGACTTCAGTTAGCAGCAGTAGCGAAGGAATCGCTCGATCGGGTTCAGTTAACAGCCATCGATCGATCGCTCGGGTTCAGTAACGCGTAGCCTGCAGTGCAATCGCTCGGGTTCAGTTAGAGCCCAACGCCTCGCTCGGGTTCAGTTAGAGCCAACGCCTCGCACACACGCGCGTACGTGTACGAGAGAAACGCGCATCGCTCGGCCCCCGACCTCCCACCGTAACCGGGAACTCCCCGAAATTTTCCTCGCCCTTGCTTCTACCATGGTTTTTTCCGTCATGGACGGCCCAAAGAATGTCATGCAGCTGCGTCTCCGGCCCGCCCAGGACGAAAAGCCCATTTTCTGTCATGATTTTTTGTCATAGATGTAGGAGCCCACCACATCTATGATGATACCGGGTTTTGTCACAATTATCGTCATAGAAGTGTCATATGTATGACAGAAAAAAATTTCGTTCGGCACAAAATGTCACGGATGTGTCTTTTTTTTGTAGTGCCTCCTTCTTTGCTTCTTTTCTTGATATGTATGATTTGCTCACACATCTGTTCAATTGCTTGTTTGCATCAGCCAGCCATACTAGGACTGTTTGCTTTGATTACTTGTTATTCTTGACCTAACACTCTAATAGAGCTTATCAACGATTTAAACACTAAGGGCTGCTGTAGTGGGGCCTTTTCTAACTCATAGGTGACATAAAGGTTTGGCTGTACACTAAAGTAGGCTCTCCAAGAGTACCTGGAGATCCAGTTCGAAGGTATGCCTAGTTTTTACGTAGTGCAGACATAGTAAATGCTCATTTCATTGTGTGCAAGTGCAAGAGATCGACATGTTTCATTATGTGGTGTTGTTTTGTTATAATCTCATCCTTTTGTGTTCACAGACTGGAAAGTATGCATATTTATCTTCCAAGGAGACGAGTAACTAGTTTGTGTCACCTTGCAGAGGGGGTGCAATGAAGATAAGATTGAGGATTTCCAAGTACAAGATGTTAGGAAGGAGCCTTGCAAGAGAAGTAGGAGCTGCGCTAAGCCTCTTCAACTTGTTAAGGTAAGTCACTATATCCAACTCAACAGTTCAATTCCTTGTTTGTTTCAGGCATAGTTAATTTGCTCTTTTCAATTGGTTTATTTGTCCTCAGTTAATGAGATGCCCAAAGAATGATGCCTGATGTTGGGTACTTGTATAACTATTAGTCGACATAATTAAAGGCCTTACCATTTAATTACTCTGCCGAAGTGTGCCTGAAGCTTTGAAGTCTATTAACCAACTATTATTGAATGAGGCTCACAATCTAGTTTATACTAGGCTAATGATTGCATAGTTTTGCTTGTTGTAGTATGTTTGTATGAAATCCTGTGCTTTTCATTATGCTCCCTAAGACTTTATTGAGCTACAGAATGGCCAACTGCTTGCTTACTTCTACGCAACGTGCTGTCTAAATTTGTAACTTGTCTGTGTTTTGGATTGGGCCCCAACATCATGCTCCTTTGGTGAGCTAAGGGAGATTTCTGTATGCAGGCTGCACAGACTACCTTTTTTATAATTTTTAAAATATCACCTACTTATGCTTCATGACATGTAACATTATTGTTAGTCCTGTTTTGCCATGTACAAAATAGTCTGTCTTGCTCGCTTCACTGTTGTAACTATATTTTTGCCCTAGTCATGTGTACTTACAGAAACATTTCAGGATGAAGTGACATCAACACAAAGATCTGCGAGCAGTGCGGCATGGCCGTTACCAAATGATTATGAATTGGAATTGGAATGTGCTGATGTTCTCGAGCATCAACTAGAGGTGGCAAGACAACGTGTACATGATTCTGAACGTACAATCAACAAGTTGAGACTGGACATGCAGGTATTAGATGCAGGAGTCAAAAAAAATGAAACAAGACACTGAGGTAACAACGAAGGAGTTGGAGATTTTGCAGACTGAAATTTGTGCTATCTAAATCCGGCCAATCCTATTTTCTGAAGAGATTATAGTTCAAATGGTAAGTTATGTTCATGCACGTCCATGATGTATGAGCTGTATTTGCCCAGTGTATGTAATTTGATGTTTGTGTATGCTTTATTATCACTGGTGCCGAACCATAATGCCCAGTGGGTATAATCGGCTGTAATTTCTTTATTGTATAGTGTAGGATTATTCTACGTTTCTATGCCTTAGTCTCTTTATTGTATAGTGTATGTTTTTTAGAGGTGATAGTATAGAGTAGGATAATTCTTTGAATATGCTATATTGTTCAAACGGGGGCCAACTCGCCCAAACGTTGTAGTGACCATGGCCCTCCACAGGCCATACGTTCCATGGGCCATCTACGGGACGGACGATCCCTGGCCTTCTGTGGTCGTCGGATTCGTGGGCCTTCTATGGGCTGTCGGATCCGTGGGCCTTCTATCGGCTGTCGGATCCATGGGCCTTCTATGGTCCAGCGGATCCATGGGCCTTCTATGGGCTGTCGGATCAATGGGCCTTCTGTGGGCCGTCGGGTCAATGGGCCTTCTACGGGACGTCTCATCTATGGGCCTTGTACGGGCCGTATAAGGGGCCGTAAACGGGCTAGAGTGGAAATCGTACGTTTTATGGGCTGACCATAACGGGCCGTTAATCGGCCGTATTTGATGATGCTATGAAAATGGCCCAACAGATTAACGGGCCACAAACAGGCCGACTGTATCCATGATCTGAATTTGGCCCACAAGCAGAAAAGGCATGTAACGAGCCGTAAGTAAACGAATGCTGGAAATGAGCCCAAGAATAAATGGGCCCTAAGAAGGCCGAAAGATAACATGGGCTGCAAACGGCCCAACGGTATAATGAGCCGTTAATGGGTATAAAGTGATACACTGTTCATTACAGGCCAGTTTTACCACGGGCCGTTAATGGGCCGAGGGTTACAAAGGGCCTCATATGGGCCGAAAGACGTCATGGGCCATACATGGGCCGGAAGTTAAAACGGGCTGGAATTATATTGGACGGCCGAGATGACGCTACTGGGCCTAATTCGGATAGGCCGTAAACGGGTCCTGGGTTAGCGGGCTGTAAATGGGCTATATGCGGACAGGCCGTTAACAGGCTTTCCGTGGGCCGGCCCGCCACCTTTTGACCAAGTCAAACGGGCCGGCCTTTTCACAGGAATGGGCCTTTGTTGGGCCGTGCCACGTGTCGATGTATCATAGGCGCTTTGGGTCCAATGAGTGGATGACATCTGTCCCAACGGCGAGCCGACACGTGTTCCCTCCAGCCAATGATGATTTTACACGTGGAAAATCCCCATTGGTCGGGGCCGTTAACGGGTTATCAGATCCAAAACCGGACCCGATAGCTTAACGGCGTTCTGTTACGGTGGATGCCACGTGTTGGTCACCCTTGACGAAAGCACTTCTGTGACGCGCGATTTATCCTCATGGAAGTGGACACTTCCGTGATGATAATTTTGGTAATGGCATGGAACACTTCTACGACTGCACAGGTATGACTATCTTGATTCTGTCATAAATTTGTCATGGATGTACATGCATTCCAGAATACGTGACCTACTGTGACAAACACGTGTCATCACGGAAGTGTATTTTTTTGTAGTGATACTTTCAGGCGGAGAGTAAGGAGCAACAACAACTATCAACCATGCCTTAGGCCAACTGCAACGCGTGACCCATTTCATTTGGCCGCGTCCATTTGGGTCAAAACGGACACAAATCACGGCCCAACGCGCACCCACAAATGGATGGGCGTCTGTTTTTTATCCGTCTGTGACTCGTTTCCATCCCAAAATTGGTCCACGTTTGCGTCGAAATGGACAAGGAACGGGCGGGCGGGACGCGCGCCCTTGTCCTCCCCTGGCTCGCCCGTCAGGGACACAACGTTTCCGTTTCCCCCTTTATCCCAAAAACCCCTCCCGCCCTTCCCTGCTCCATGGTCGGTGCCCTGTAGCAACCCACTGCCATCGTCCCAGCCGTCACCTTCGCTCGTACCGTGACGAAGAAGAAGAGGAAGGTGAGGGCGGAGCTCACGTCGGTGGAGCTTGACCGACTCGACTATGAATCGGCCAAGAGGAGAGCCCGGAGGGCCGCTCAGGAGGATAGGAAAGCCGCGGCCCAGTTCGCCCTCAAGGCCGCTGCCGAGCAACACAAAGCAGCAGTTGGGGACAACGAGGCTCTCGTCGCCAAGGCCACGCAGGTAGCGATGACGCACACCCTTCTTGTGCTAGGGTTTAGCCGATCCGCGCCTACCATTCTCTCCGCCACTGCCATGGCCGTGGCGAGCACATGCTCGTTTGCCGTTCTTCCTCCACAGGGCCAGTCGATGAGCTCCTCCACAACACCAAAAACGGGTGTGTTCATCCTGCGCATGAGCATGGTGTGACCCGCTTCTCCATGTCACCGGGCGGCATCATGATCGCACCGGCCTCCCCCATCCCACAGCCATCATCTACCTGAATGTCACGCCTGGGTCGGTTGTCGCCGGCCAGTCAGCTACCGGGATGTAAAGCAAGCAGCCCCGGGCGATTCCTACGGCCAACCTTTCCGATACCCACAACCTGTTCGACGGAACGCCCTCCCCGACGCCTGCGCAAGATGACAATGACTTCAAAGCTTTCCTGGAGAACGTCATCTACGAGGGTCGTGGCCAAGCCTTCCACCCCGAGGACCAAGGCCAAGGCTTTGATCCCGATGAGACCCAAAGCCATGACGGGCGCAACCAACATGAAGAGGCCGATGACATTGGCCACGGCAACCAAGATGAAGATGCCGACGACCATGGCAACTCATGGCATGAAGACATATATTGCGAAGGGAAGAAGAGAGCGTAGATAATGAGGAAGAGTCATTATTCATCGATGAGCTCACCCAAAGAGCCAATGCACAAAAGATGAAGCAAAGCATTCACTCGGGATCATACACCAAAGACGAGGACAAGTCGATTTACGAGAGTTGGAAGAAAATAGGGAGAAATCCCACGACCGGTGCCGAGCAAAAAGGTGTTGTTTTGGGGGGGGGGGGGGAGTTCATACGATCTTTCATGAACGGAGAAAGTTTCCACCCTACAAGTTTGCGAGCACCTGATAACCCACAAGTATAGGGGATCGCAACAGTTTTCTAGGGTAGAGTATTCAACCCATATTTATATTTTCGACACAAGGGGAGATAAAGAATATTTGTATGTATTAGCAGCTGAGTTGTCAATTCAATCACACATGGAGATTAATTATCTGCAGCAAAGTGATCAGTAGCAAAGTAGTATGATAGTTTTGATAATAGTAGCAGCACCAATAGTAACGGTAACAATGATAGCAGTGATTTTGTAGCAAGTGCAACAGTAACGATAGCAGCAGTAACTTAGCAAGAACAATATAAGAGAAAATCGTAGGCATTGGATCGATGATTTGTTGGATGATATTCATCATGTGACAGTCATAACCTAGGGCGATACAACACTAGATCCAGTTCATAAATATAATGTAGGCATGTATTCCGTAAATAGTCATACGTTCTTATGGAAAGAACTTGCATGACATCTTTTGTCCTACCCTCCCGTGGCAGCGGGGTCCTATTGGAAACTAAGGGATATTAAGGCCTCCTTTTAATAGAGAACCGGAACAAAGGATTAACACACGCTGAATACATGAACTCCTCAAACTACGGTCATCATCGGGAGTGGTCCCGACTATTGTCACTCCGGGGTTGCCGGATCATAACATGTAGTAGGTGACTATAACTTGCAAGATCGGATCTAGAACATAGATATAATGGTGATAACATAAATGGTTCAGATCTGAAATCATGGCACCCGGGCCCAAAGTGACAAGCATTAAGAATGGCAAAGTCATAACAACATCAATCTCAGAACATAGTGGATACTAGGGATCAAGCCCTAACAAAACTAACTAGATTACATGATGAATCTCATCCAACTCCTCACCGACTAGCGAGCCTACGAAGGAATTACTCACTCCCGGTGGGGAGCATCGAGGAATTGGCGATGGAGAAGGGTTGGTGATGACGAAGATAGAAGATCCCCCCTCTCTGGAGCCCCAAACGGACTCCAGATCTGGCCTCCCGATGAAGAACAGGAGACGGCGGCGGCTCCGTCTCGTGGAATGCGATAATTCTTCCTTCCTATTTTTTTCTAGAAATATATGGTTTTATAGCGTCGGCTTCAGGGTCTGCAGGGCCACCGGGTGGGGACAACCCACCTGGGCGTGCCTGGAGGGGGGGCGTGCCCTGGTGGGTTGTGCCCACCCAGGTGCCCCCTTCCAGCGGTTCTTGGCTCCAGAAATTCTCTTTTATTATATAAAAAATCCTCGCAAAGTTTCGTTCCATTCCGAGAACTTTCATTTCTGCACAAAAAACAGCACCATGGTAGTTCTGCTGAAAACAGCGTCAGTCCGAGTTAGTTTCATTCAAATCATGCAAATTAGAGTCCAAAATAAGAGGAAAAGCGTTAGGAAAACTAGATACGATGGAGACGTATCAACTTCCCCAAGCTTAAACCTTTGCTTGTCCTCAAGCAATTCAGTTGATAAACTGAAAGTGAAAAAGAAAAACTTTTACGAACTCTTTTGCTCTTGTTTGCATAAATAAGCTTAAACAACACCCAGGTTTTCAGCCAATATTATAACTAACCATGTCGACAATAACTCTTAAAAATTATATTAACTCATATCAATGACATAATCAGCTAGCGAGCAATAATAAGATATCTCAAATAGCAACACGTTATCAAAACAACCATGATATAATATGACAATAGTGGTATCTCGCTAGCCCTTTCCGAGACCGCAAAACATAAATGCAGAGCACCTCCAAAGTTCAAGTAGCGACTAAACATTGTAATTCATGGTAGAAAAGATCCAGTCATGATGCACCCAACATTAGCTACACACAATGCATCAGCATGACAGCAGTGCTCTCAGGTTCTGGCGCTTATTTTAGAAGGTGATGACACAACATAAAAGTAAATGGATAGTCCCTTCGCAGAGGGAAGCAGTGATTTGTAGAGGTGCCAGAGCTCAAATTTTTAAAACAGAGGTAAATGATATTTTGATAGGTGCACCCTTCTTGTTTACTTCGCGACCATCAGTTATCTATATCTTCCATGCTAAGCACGCTAGTGGCGGTTCCCAAGCGATAAAGTAAAGGTTATGACTCCGTAGTAGTTTTTGTTTGATTATTTGTAAGCTCTTTTCTTTTTGCAGTTTGGGACTGGGCATTGCTATTACCTTCCTTTTCCCGTGCAATGGCGAGTGAATAAACAGTCAACCTGAGAATAACCTGTCTAGCATGGAAGATACCGACTACCTCCTGTCATTCTACGAACAAAAAGGATCTTTATTTGAAGTGTTTAGAGATGGCACATGCAAATTTACTTAGGACGGCAGTGTAATACCGCATATAGGTAGGTATGGTGGAGTCATCTGGAATTACTTGGGTTTCAGGTTGATGTACAAGTAGAATTCCCACTTAGTATAGGCGAAGGCTAGCAAATAGGTTGAGAAGCGGCCAGCTAGAGAGCAACAATGGTCATGTACATGCATTATGCATAAGTAACATTGGACACTAGCATGAGTAGGATATGAACACCATGAACATAAATATCATAGAAGCTATGTTGGTTTTGATTCAACTACATGCATGAACAAGTGCCAAGTCAAGCCTCTCGAACATTCAGAGGAGGATACCATATCATCATACTACATCACAATCATTTTAATGCGATGTTGACATCCAAGATAAATCATTATCCACTCCTAGATACTTATGCATGGCATGAGAAACTATAATCTCTAATTGTCATTGCAAACATGTGTAATCATAATGAGTTGAATCATGGATACTAGGTTAAACATATTTACAAAAACAGAACAAGTCGAGTTCATACCCGTTTCTCTCTGCCACGGCCAGCTCATCATATACCGTCATTATTGCCTTTCACTTGCACGACCGAACGATATGCAAATAATAATAGTGCAAGAGTTCCATGGACTAAGCTGGAATCTGCAAACATTTTATTCAATAGGAGAAGACAAGATAAATGGGCTCTTTGTTAGATTAACAATTATGCAAATGAGAGCCACTCAACATTTTCATCGTGGTCTTCTCCTCGGTACGACTCAATAAAAAGAAGAGAAATTCAGAGAAACACACTAAAATATTTTTGGAGTTTTTGATTTTCCTGAACAAGCAAAATAAAAAAGGAAAAGCAAAAACGAGAAAAACTATTTACACGGGAAAGCTCCCAACAAGTAAAAAAGAACAAGGAAATCTTTTTGGGTTTTCTTTTTAGTGCTACAACAATTTAAACTAGGAAGAAAAAAACGAAAAGAAGCAAGAAATATTTTTGTATTTTATCAAAGTTTTTCAAACACACAAGAAGAAAGCGAGAAAATAAATTTAGCATGGATAATACAATGAAAGAGTGTGAACACCAACAATTGAAATGAAATGTTTGAACATGAATGTAATGTCGGTGGAAATATGTACTCCCCCAAGCTTAGGCTTTTGGCCTAACTTGGTAATCAGTAGTCGAAGAAGCCATGGGGTCCCATGTTGAAATGCTGGGGAGCGGGCACCTGTGGATCCCACTGCTAAGGCTCCTCCTCTACTGCAGCTAGGTTGTTCCGGTAGGCGACGATGTCCGTACGCATAATCCTGTATCCACCCCTGGCAATAGGATCAAACAAAGCAGGTGCTGGTAATGGAATAATATCATGGGTTCTCACACTGAAAACCAGGTTATACGGAATAGGGATGTTAGGATAATCGATAGCAATAAACTGGTGGTATTCCATAGCAGCGCGATCTAGGTGAACCTTGGGTAGAGGATAATCATGCTGCGTATTTGAATGTTAAAGTGAGCTGCCAAGCGAGTAGCGTAAATACCACCATGTATTTTACCCTTGGATTTATTAATGTGGAGGCGACATGCTACAATAGCTCCCAAACTATAAGTGTTGTCGCCTTCAAGTGCACGACGTAAAACAGCAAGGTCTGGAGCACTGAGTGCACGCACCTTCTCTCTTGCAAGCAGGCACTTTGCAATGAAAAGAGCAAAATAATGAACAACAGGAAAGTGCAAGCTAGTAGCGGTGACACTTGACACCCCTCTCTCATCCCCCACAGACAGGGTACGATAGAAACCCTCAAACTCTGCGGGTTTGAGAGCAAGAACACGAGAGAGAGAGAGAGAGAGCAATGGTGATTTTTTCTAGAGGTAGGTGGTGATATGGGATGAAGAGATAAGTGAGGGGGCCCACGTGGGGACCACAACCCACCAGGGCGCGCCTGGGGGTCCTGGCGCGCCCAGGTGGGTTGTGCCTACCTGGTGCACCTTCCTCTCATGTTATTTGCACCCAAAAATCTTAAATATTTACAAAAAAATCGTATTAAATTTTCAGAGCATTCTGAGAACTTTTATTTGTGAGGTATTTTTTATTGCACGGGAAATTTAGAAAGCAGACAAAACATTGCATTTTATTTTATTTAACTAATAGGAACAAAAAATAAAAGGTAGGGACAGAAGATAGTGCTCACTAAATTCATCAACTTCATACCTCTCAAAAATGATCCATTAATAAGGTTGATCAGGTCTTATTAACAACCACTTTCGATTGACATGAAACCGAAGAACTTTCGTAAATCACTAAGTTACCTCAACGGTGATATGAATGTCCCCAACAATAAGCATTTCATATTTCTTTTTAACAGTAGGTAGAGGTAGTTGAAAACTTCCAATAGTGATTGTCGGAGATTTTTCAATAACATTAATACCATTCACTTGGAATTGTTTCTTCGGAAAGTGCACCGTGTTTTCCTTACCTTACCATGAAAAGGGCATAGGTTTTTGAACCCATCGTTCTCTTTCCTTACCGTGTTTTCTAGCCACAAAGTCTCTTTTATCATATCTTTTATATTTAGATTGTGGGTTATCAAGATCAACAACTGGTTCTATTTCAACATCATTATCTGGTTCTTTTTCATTGTTTGGTTGAGTATCTTCATGAACATCAGCATTACCTTTTTCATTATCACTAGGTGAATGTTCATTGCCAGATTGAGTTTCAGCATCAGAAATAGAAACATCATTATCATGATCAGGAGGTTTTTCTACCTTCAGATTCACTAGAAGCATGCAAAGTCCAATCATTTTTCTTTTTCTTCTTCTTTTTAGACGGACTAGGTGCAGTGGTATTATTCCTTTGTGAATCATGTTCAATTCTTTTTTGGGTGTCCCTCAGGATAAAGTGGTTCCCGAGTCATTTTACCTCCTCTAGTTGCAACTCTAACAGCAAAGTCATGTATGTTGTTATTCATTTCATCAAGCAATTCTCTTTGAGATTTAGCAACTTGTTCTAACTGAGTTTGTACCATAGAAGCATGCTTTCCCACACCTCTAACATCATTTGAGATTCTAAATAACAAGTCACTCAAGCGAGCAATCATATCAGAATTGTATTTCAATTGTTTCATAACATTTGCATTGAAGTGATCTTGTTTTCTAATGTAATTGTCAAACTCATAAAGGCATTGGCTAGGGTGCATATTGTGAGGATTATCATTATCATTGAATTTCATTAGAGAATTTACCTCTACCACCTTAGGCCGTGGTGGTGTATCAAGCTCATGTATTTCTTCAATAGGAGGTAAAAAATTTACATCCTTAGCTTTAATACCTTTTTCCTTCTTAGATTTCTTTGCCTCTTGCATATCTTCAGGACTGAGATATAAAATACCCCTCCTCTTCGGAGTGTTCAGTAGGTGGTTCAGGAAGAGTCCAATCATCATAGTTTCTCAATGTGTTATTCAATAATTCTTCATCTTGCCCAATAGTTCATTCCCTGAAAACACAACTAGCACAACTATCTAGGAAATCCCTAGAAGCATTAGTTAGTCTGTTATACAAGATATCAAGCATTTCATTTTTCTTAAGAGGATGACCAGGCAAAGCATTAAGCAATTGGAGAAGCCTCCCCCAAGCTTGTGGGAGACTCTCTTCTTCAATTTTCCCAAAGTTAAATATTTCCTGTAAGGCAGCTTCTTTCTTATGAGCAGGAAAATATTTTTTAGAAAAGTAATAAATCATATCCTAGGGACTGCGCACACAACTAGGAGCAAGAGTATTGTACCAAGCTTTAGCATCACCCTTTAATGAGAACGGAAATAATTTGAGAATATAGTAATAGCGAATTTTCTCATCATGAGCAAAAAGGGTGGCTATGTCATTCAACTTAGTAAGATGTGCCACAACAGTTTCAGTTTCATAACCATGGTAAGGATCAGATTCAACCAAAGTAATTAACTCTGGGTCGACAGAGAATTCGAAGTAGCAAACTTAGGATCACATTTCATTCTAGCATTCAAAGATTTCTCTTTATACTTGCATAATAATTTCTCTAGATCATCTCTATCCTTACAAGCAAGAATATCTCTAGTTGCCTCCTCACCCATAACATAACCTTCCGATACCTTTGGCAATTCATATCTAGGAGGGCTAGTTCTAGTAGGTGTTTCAAGATTTTCAGTTTCAAGCTCATCATCGGTTTCAACAATATCACGTTGTCTTACTCTAGCAAGTTGTTCATCAAGAAATTCACCTAGTGGCACATTATCATCAAGAAAGGTAGTAGCATCATCATAAGCATCGTTCATAGCAGAAGTAGCATCATCAATAACTTGCGACATATCAGGATTGATAGCATGTGGTGGTGTTGCAATTTTACTTATAACAGAAGGTGAATCTAAAGCAGAGCTAGATGGCAGTTCCTTACCTCCCCTCGTCTTAGAGGGAAAAAACTTGGTCTTAGCATCCTTCAGAGTCTTCATAGTGCTAAATTAATAATAATCCCAAGTGACTCAACAATTATAGCTCTGCTCCCCGGCAACGGCGCCAGAAAAAGGTCTTGATAACCCACAAGTATAGGGGATCGCAACAGTTTTCGAGGGTAGAGTATTCAACCCAAATTTATAGATTCGACACAAGGGGAGTCAAAGAATATTTGTAAGTATTAGCAGCTGAGTTGTCAATTCAACCACACCTAGAGATTAATTATCTGCAGCAAAGTGATCAGTAGCAAAGTAGTATGATAATTTTGATAATAGTAGCAGCAGCAATAGTAACGGTAACAGTGATAGCGGTGATTTTGTAGCAAGTGCAACAATAACAATAGCAGCAGTAACTTAGCAAGAATAATATAAGAGAAAAACGTAGGCATTGGATCGATGATTTGTTGGATGATATTCATCATGTGACAGTCATAACCTTGGGCGATACGGCACTAGCTCCAGTTCATAAATATAATGTAGGCATGTATTCCGTAAATAGTCATACGTGCTTATGGAAAGAACTTGCATGACATCTTTTGTCCTACCTACCATGGCAGCGGGGTCCTATTGGAAACTAAGGGATATTAAGGCCTCCTTTTAATAGAGAACCGGAACAAAGCATTAACACACGGTGAATACATGAACTCCTCAAACTACGGTCATCACCGGGAGTGGTCCCGACTATTGTCACTCCGGGGTTGCCGGATCATAACACATAGTAGGTCACTATAACTTGCAAGATCGGATCTAGAACATAGATATAATGGTGATAACATAAACGGTTCAGATCTGAAATTATGGCACCCGGGCCAAAAGTGACAAGTATTAAGCATGGAAAAGTCATAGCAACATCAATATCAGAACATAGTGGATACTAGGGATCAAGCCCTAACAAAACTATCTAGATTACATGACGAATCTCATCCAACTCCTCACTGACGAGCGAGCCTATGAAGGAATTACTCACTCCCGGTGGGGAGCATCATGAAATTGGCGTTGGAGAATGGTTGGTGATGACGAAAATCGAAGATGCCCCTCTCTGGAGCCCCAAACGGACTCTAGATCTGGCCTCGCGATGAAGAACAGGAGACGGCGGCGGCTCCGTCTCGTGGAACGTTATAATTCTTTCTCCCTGATTTTTTCTGGAAAAATAGGATTTTATAGCGTCGGTTTCAGGGTCTGCGGGGCCACCAGGTGGGGGCAGCCCACCTGGGCGCGCCTGGAGGAGGGGTGCGCCCTGTTGGGTTGTGCCCCCCTCCGGTGGTTCTTGGCTCTAGAAATTTTCTTTTATTGCATAAAAAATCCTCGCAAAGTTTCGTTCCATTTCGAGAACTTTTATTTCTGCACAGAAACAACACCATGGTAGTTCTGCTGAAAATAGCGTTAGTCTGGGTTAGTTTCATTCAAATCATGCAAATTAGAGTCCATAACAAGAGGAAAAGAGTTAGGAAAAGTAGATAGATGGAGACATATCAGCACCCATGGTGTCAACTCAATCCAAAAGAGGTGGTTGTTCACACAACAAGCATGCAACAAGTTCTGTGCCGTGCTTGAGAGTGTTGAAGCCTATCCCGTGAGTGGCCTAGGCGTGGGCGACTTGGTTTGAAATTCTTCTCTTCGTTCCTATGACATGTTCGTGTTTGTTGCATTTTTCGTGTCCTTGGCTATTACATTTGTGGCCTTCACTATGTTTGTGTAAGCATTCCAAGCTTTGGAAGCCTTCAAGGCCCGGCATAAGAACAAGCCATTCAGCCTCACCCATTGTTGGACGCTCATCAAAGATTTGCCCCAAGTTCAAAGATGAATATGCCGCTCTAAAGAGGCATGGAGAGCCGATGACCGTGGATGGGCATGAAGATGGAGTAAAGAGGCCTAGGGACAAGACGAACTCGAAGGTGGACAATAAGCGTTATGTGGCATCTTTCGCCTTGCAAGAAACTTTGCAAGGCATGATGACCCAAAAGGAAGTAAGACGAGAGGAAGCGCCAAGAAAAAGATGAGCAAATGAAGGCATACATGGAGCTCCAAACGAAGAAGCTTGACATGAAGGAGGCCGTTAAGAGGAGGAAGCTCAAGATCGAGGAGGCCGTCCAAAGGAAGAAGCTCGAGATCAAGGCCGCCAATGCAAACACCAAAGCAAAAGAGGTGGCGCTAGCTTTCATGACTGTTGAAAGATCGTGGATGTCGCCTAGAGGGGGGGGGGTGAATAGGCGATTTAAAATAATTACGGTTTAGGCTTGAACAAATGCGGAATAAACCTAGCGGTTAATTTGTCAAGCACAAAACCTACAACAACTAGGCTCACCTATGTGCACCAACAACTTATGCTAACCAAGATAAACAACTAGGTGATAGCAAGATATATGACAAGAAACAATAAGGCTATCACAAAGTAAAGTGCATAAGTAAAGGGCTCAGGTAAGAGATAACCGAGGCACGCGGAGACGATGATGTATCCCGAAGTTCACACCCTTGCGGATGCTAATCTCCGTTTTGAGCGGTGTGGAGGCACAATGCTCCCCAAGAAGCCACTAGGGCCACCGTAATCTCCTCACGCCCTCGCACAATGCAAGATGCCGTGATTCCACTAAGGGACCCTTGAGGGCGGTCACCGAACCCGTACAAATGGCAACCCTTGGGCGCGGTCACCGAACCCGTACACTTTGGCAACCCTTGGGGGCGGTCACCGGAACCCGTCAAATTGCTCGGGGCGATCTCCACAACCTAATTCGAGACCCCGACGCTTGCCCGGTGCTTTACACCACAATGATTGAGCTCCGAACACCACCAACCGTCTAGGGCGCCCAAGCACCCAAGAGGAACAAGCTCAAGGGTACCAAGCACCCAAGAGTAATAAGCTTCTCAACTTGTAACTTCCACGTATCACCGTGGAGAACTCAAACCGATGCACCAAATGCAATGGCAAGGGCACACGGAGTGCCCAAGTCCTTCTCTCTCAAATCCCACCGAAGCAACTAATGCTAGGGAGGAAAATGAGAGCAAGAACAAGAAGGAGAACACCAAGAACTCCAAGATCTAGATCCAAGGGGTTCCCCTCACATAGAGGAGAAAGTGATTGGTGGAAATGTGGATCTAGATCTCCTCTCTCTTTTCCCTCAAAAACTAGCAAGAATCCATGGAGGGATTGAGAGTTAGCAAGCTCGAAGAAGGTCAACAATGGGGGAAGAACACGAGCTCAAAAGATAAGGTTCATTGGGGAAGAAGACCCCCTTTTATAGGAGGGGGAAAATCCAACCGTTATGTGCTCAGCCCGCACACGAGCGGTACTACCGCTCCACGAGCGGTACTACCGCTCGGGCGGAAGAAGCAGGGAAACGGATCAACAAAACATGAACCTTGGGGCGGTAGTACCGCTTATAAGCGGTACTACCGCTCACCCTAGTGGTACTACCGTGGAGTCTGGAGGGCAGGAGGGTGACAGACCCGAGCGGTACTGCCGCGGTGGTTGGGCGGTACTACCGCTCGTGAGCGGTACTGCCGCCCTACTGCCGCTGCGAAGTACCGCACTATCCGACACGAAAAATGACCCCTCGAGTCGACGTGGTAGGGGCTTGGTACCGTAGCGGTACTACTGCTGAGGACCCACCAGCGGTACTACCGCTGCGGAGTGGTACTGCCACTTGTGACCCCTAAGCGGTACTACCGCTGGGTACCGTGGTACTACCGCTGGGACCATCCTAAAGCCACTTCCACGAAAACAGGAATACTCCACGGGAAACCAAAACTGCCATAACTTCTGCATATGAGCTCCGAATTGAGCAAACTCAAGCTTGTTGGATACAAGACGACGAGTAGCATCAAAACAGCGAGTGAAACCTCCAACCGAGAAGAACCGGCATAACCTTCCAACATCGAAAACATCATAGAAGATGCGAGTGAACTCCATTTTCGATGAACTCGAGCTTGTCATCAAGATGACCATAAGCTCCAAAACTCACAAAGAGAAAAACCAAACAAGAACCAAGAAAGATGATGCAAGGATGCAATGGTTTGAGCTCTCTACGAATGATACGATCAAGCTACTCATCGAGAGCCCCCCTTGATAGTACGGCAATCGATCCTATAACCCGGTCTCCCAACTACCATCATGAGACCGGTAAAATAGAAAACCTATCAAGGGCAAACCTTTGCCTTGCACATGGTCCACTTGAGCTAGATGATGACGATCATGACTCCCTCAAGTTGGACCACCTTTCTTGGTTGCGTTGGCTCGATGAAGACTAGTTGATTGCTCCCCCATACTCCACTATGGGTGAGCCACTCTTCCGCACATCTTCACAAGTCCATTGTCACCATAATGGACGGCAAGCTTCAAGCATTTGATCTCTTCATGATGCTTCACTTGAACTTGCACACCGCAACATCTTCACAAGTCCATTGTCACCACAATGGACGGCAAGCTTCAAGCATTTGATCTCTTCATGATGCTTCACTTGAACTTGCACACCGCAACCTATCCCCACAAAGAACTCTCACGAAGATCATGGGTTAGTACACAAAGCGTAATTGACAATGCTTACCACACCATGGGGTCGCTTGATCCCTCTTGGTACATCTTCTACGCTTTGTGAGTTGATCAAGTTGATTCACTCTTGACTTAGTCTTGATCAACCTTGAATCTTTTCAACTCTCTTCATTGGATGATGTCTTGAAGATATACATGAATGATCACACAATCTTCTTCTCCAAGACATGCTTGCAATAAGCTCAACTCTCGCATGACCAATCTTTGGATAATTCCTTAATAACACCTTGATCACCACATAAACTCCTTGAAACCAACACATGAACTTCAAGAAATGCCTATGGACAAATCCTTCAAATATAACCCAAGGCAACAATTAGTCCATGGAGATTGTCATCAATTACCAAAACCAAACATGGGGGCACCGCATGTTCTTTCAACCGTGAATTTGAGCAAGATGCCCCAAAAAAAAAGAAGTTGGTTCGAGAAGAAGCAAAAGGAGATACTTGATCAAGATGATTGAGCCCGCTTGTGTGCCGACTGAACTAGGGAGAACACGAGACATGAACTATGGTTGTTTTCTGTGCGCTGGCATGTGTGTCGGACGCTGGCTTTGTCTACCAGTATGAAACTATGGGCGGTGATCATTTTGTAGGCTGACATGTGTGCCGACCGTTGACGCTCTGACCGGCATGAACTATGCAGCTGGCATGAACAACAGCCACAGGTCCAAATTCAGATTTCATTTACTTTGCAAAATATTCACGTGGACGGACGAAATGTTTCCGCCGGTTGGGCGCACGGCCATCATAATTGTAGAAACGGTCAGAGGCCATTCCTTTGTCCGACTCAAGCAAACGAAATTCAGACAAAACAGACTTCCGTTTGGGTTGCGTGTGTGATTCAGCCTCAGAACCAAGATACACTAGTAGAATGCACGTGCGTTGCTATGGGCTATAATGCAAATACTTTTGGAAGCATCTCTGGTCTGAACTCTTAATCCAGTTGTGTCCCTTAATCAAAATTGTGTGCGTCTTAGGAGCTACTATAGGTTTGCTCCTGTGGTTGTTGGCCAGTGGTCGGCATCTTATCATGAGATCATAGCATTCTCTCTTTAGTTTTTCATTTTTCCATTTTCTTTATTTTCCCTGTACTGTTGGCATGCTCTCGCCCTTCCTCTATCAATGAAAACGCAGCTCACCTTTGTACTTTCTATGCTGCTTCATGTGTGTGTTTTCTGTTAGAGAGAAAGTTCTTGTGTTAGCGAGAGATGTAGAACTGCCTAATGGAACTGCAGTTGATCATTCAAAAGCAGCATCAGATCGAAACAAGCTCATCTCACAATAGTTCTAGCTGATTTTTTTATATAATATGCGAGAAAGTACCCTTCGCTAGTAAAGCCGTGCCACCTCTTCACCTAGTGTGCGATTGTTTTCGATGTTGTGGAGCTACAGTTACGAGCATCTAACAAACATCAAATCATATATTACAAACATGTTCATTTCCATGTTCTCTAAAGCCAGAAGGTATTATAGACATGTTCATTTATATGTTCTCTAAAGCCCGAAGGTCCTAAAGTGTGATTTATGAACACTAGTAGAAAACAGGTTTTGGTCCTGGCTAGATCAGAGCATTAGTCCCGGTCTTGTTACGAACCGGGACTAATGTGAGCATCAGTCTCGGTTCGAGCGGCTAGGACGCCAGCCGGGCCTCAGCAGGCATCAGTCCTGGTTCAACAGGGACCTTTAGTCCCGGTTCCAGACACCAACCGGGACTAAAGGGGTTGCTACCCTTTAGTCCCGGTTGGTGTCTGGAACCGGGACAAAATGGTAGGCCTTTAGTCCTGGCTCTAGACACAAACCAGGACTAAAGTTTTGCCTATATATATCCACGCCCCCCATCTCCTCTGTTTTTTTTGCCGTGGAAGGGTCGGAGGTGTGGACTACTCTGTTTGTTTGCCTATATATGCACATGAGGTGTTCGATGAAATGACCGAGACACACTTAAGCTTTCTCCTCTGTTCTTCCTCCAAGCTCGACATCCAAGCTCCATTTTTTCCAAGATCTGTCTAGGTTTGGCGGTACACTAACTATCCAAGTGTTCTAAAAAGGATAGCAACTTCATCCTTTCATCTCTCACTGCTAGTTTAGCTCATTTCAAATGCTCTAGAAGTAGTGTGGTTTGTGGGTTTTAGTGGAGGAGTGTATGTGTGAGTTTATTGATTTAGATGCACATTGTGAGCTCAAATTTAACTTCTTAGTTTTCACATGTGTAGGGTGTCGTCCCGTCCCCGTTCCCGTCCTCACCGCCGTCAATCACCCGTCCTCACCGCCGTCGATCACCGTGGTGAGCCTCTTGTTCTTATCTTCCTTTAGAAAGAAAAAAATCTTACTTGTATGATTTATATAGCTACTTCTATAATTTTCTTACTTGTATTGTTGTTTGTTATTATATAGTGCCATGGTTTTGGTATCTGCCCCTGTCAGCTCTCGTCCGGTCTATGATTCAGATGTTGGAAATATGCCCTAGAGGCAATAATAAATGATTATTATTATATTTCTTTGTTCATGATAATTGTCTATTGTTCATGCTATAATTGTGTTATCCGGAAATCGTAATACATGTGTGAATACATAGACCACAACGTGTCCCTAGTAAGCCTCTAGTTGACTAGCTCGTTGATCAACAGATAGTCATGGTTTCCTGACTATGGACATTGGATGTCATTGATAACGGGATCACATCATTAGGGGAATGATGTGATGGACAAGACCCAATCCTAAGCATGGCATAAAAGATCGTGTAGTTTCGTTTGCTAGAGCTTTTCCAATGTCAAGTATTTTTTCCTTAGACCATGAGATCGTGCAACTCCCGGATACCGTAGGAGTGCTTTGGGTGTGCCAAACGTCACAATGTAACTGGGTGACTATAAAGGTGCACTACGGGTATCTCCGAAAGTGTCTGTTGGGTTGGCACGGATCGAGACTGGGATTTGTCACTCCGCATGACGGAGAGGTATCTCTGGGCCCACTCGGTAATGCGTCATCATAATGAGCTCAATGTGACTAAGGCGTTAGTCATGGGATCATGCATTGCGGTACGAGTAAAGAGACTTGCCGGTAACGAGATTGAACAAGGTATTGGGATACCGCCGATCGAATCTCGGGCAAGTAACATACCGATTGACAAAGGGAATTGTATACGGGATTGATTGAATCCTCAACATCGTGGTTCATCCGATGAGATCATCGTGGAACATGTGGGAGCCAACATGGGTATCCAGATCCTGCTGTTGGTTATTGACCGGAGAGGCGTCTCGGTCATGTCTGCATGTCTCCCGAACCCGTAGGGTCTACACACTTAAGGTTCGGTGACGCTAGGGTTGAAGAGATATGAGTATGCGGAAACCCGAAAGTTGTTCGGAGTCCCGGATGAGAACCCGGACGTCACGAGGAGTTCCGGAATGGTCCGGAGGTAAAGAATTATATATAGGAAGTCAAGTTTCGGCCACCGGGAAAGTTTCGGGGGTTACTGGTATTGTACCGGGACCACCGGAAGGGTCCCAGGGGTCCACCGGGTGGGGCCACCTATCCCGGAGGGCCCCGTGGGCTGAAGTGGGAAGGGAACCAGCCCCTAGTGGGCTGGGCGCCCCCCATGGGCCTCCCGCCTGCGCCTAGGGTTGGAAACCCTAGGGTGGGGTGGCGCCCCACTTGCCTTGGGGGGCAAGGCACCCCCTGGCCGCCGCCCCCCCCCCCATCAGATGGATCTTGGCCGGCGCCCCCCTCCCAGGGGGCCTATATAAAGGGGGGGAGGGAGGGTAGCAGTACAACAGCCTTGGGCGCCTCCCTCCTCCCCTGCTACACCTCTCCCTCTCGCAGAAGCTCGGCGAAGGCCGTCCGAGACCCGCTACATCCACCACCACGCCGTCGTGCTGCTGGATCTCCATCAATCTCTCCTTCCCCTTGCTGGATCAAGAAGGAGGAGACGTCGCTGCATCGTACGTGTGTTGAACGCGGAGGTGCCGTCCGTTCGGCACTCGGTCATCGGTGATTTGAATCACGACGAGTACGACTCCGTCATCCACGTTCATTGGAACGCTTCTGCTCGCGATCTACAAGGGTATGTAGATGCACTCCTTTCCCCTCGTTGCTAGTATAGTCCATAGATGCATCTTGGTGAGCGTAGGAAAATTTTAAAATTATGCTACGATTCCCAACAGTGGTATCAGAGCCAGGCCTATGCGTAGTTACTATGCACGAGTAGAACACAAAGAAGTTGTGGGCGTTGATGTTGCCAATTCTTCTTGCCGCTACTAGTCGTTTCTTGTTTCGGCGGCATTGTAGGATGAAGCGGCCCGGACCGACCTTACACGTACGCTTACGTGAGACAGGTTCCACCGACTGACATGCACTAGTTGCATAAGGTGGCTAGCGGGTGTCTGTCTCTCCTACTTTAGTCGGAACGGATTCGATGAAAAGGGTCCTTTTGAAGGGTAAATAGAAATTGGCAAATCACGTTGTGGTCATACGTAGGTAATAAACGTTCTTGCTAGAAACCTACAAACCACGTAAAAACTTGCAACAACTATTAGAGGACGTCTAACTTGTTTTTGCAGCAAGTGCTATGTGATGTGATATGGCCAGAAGATGTGATGAATGATATATGTGATGTATGAGATTGATCATATTCTTGTAATAGGAATCACGACTTGCATGTCGATGAGTATGACAACCGGCAGGAGCCATAGGAGTTGTCTTTATTATTTTGTATGACCTGCGTGTCATTGAATAACGCCATGTAAATTACTTTACTTTGTTGCTAAACGCGTTAGCCATAGAAGTAGAAGTAATCGTTGGCGTGATGACTTCATGAAGACACGATGATGGAGATCATGGTGTCATGCCGGTGATGAAGATGATCATGGTGCCCCGAAGATGGAGATCAAAGGAGCATAATGATATTGGCCATATCATGTCACTATTTGATTGCATGTGATGTTTATCATGTTTTTGCATCTTATTTGCTTAGAACGACGGTAGTAAGTAAGATGATCCCTTATGATAATTTCAAGTAAAGTGTTCCCCCTAACTGTGCACTGTTGCGAAGGTTCGTTGTTTCGAAGCACCACGTGATGATCGGGTGTGATAGATTCTAACGTTCGCATACAACGGGTGTTGACGAGCCTAGCATGTACAGACATGGCCTCAGAACACACGCAATACATTAGGTTGACTTGACGAGCCTAACATGTACAGACATGGCCTCGGAACACGGAGGACCGAAAGGTCGAGCATGAGTCGTATAGAAGATACGATCAACATGGAGATGTTCACCGATCTTGACTAGTCTGTCTCACGTGATGATCGGACACGGCCTAGTTAACTCAGATCATGTTTCACTTAGATGACTAAGAGGGATGTCTATCTGAGTGGGAGTTCATTGTGTAATTTGATTAGATGAACTTAATTATCATGAACTTAGTCTAAAATCTTTACACTATGTCTTGTAGATCTAATGGCCAACGTTGTCCTCAATTTCAACGCGTTCCTAGAGAAAACCAAGCTGAAAGATGATGGCAGCAACTATATGGACTGGGTCCGGAACCTGAGGATCATCCTCATAGTAGCCAAGAAAGATTATGTCTTAGAAGCACCGCTAGGTGAAGCACCAATCCCAGATAACCAAGACGTTATGAACGCTTGGCAGCAGCGTGCTGATGATTACTCCCTCGTTCAGTGCGGCATGCTTTACAGCTTAGAACCGGGTCTTCAAAAGCGTTTTGAGAAACATGGAGCATATGAGATGTTCGAGGAGCTGAAAATGGTTTTCCAAGCTCATGCCCGGGTCGAGAGATATGAAGTCTCCGACAAGTTCTTCAGCTGTAAAATGGAGGAGAATAGTTCTGTTAGTGAGCACATACTCAGAATGTCTGGGTTACACAACCGCTTATCCCAGCTGGGAGTTAATCTCCCGGATGACGCGGTCATTGACAAAATCCTCCAGTCGCTTCCACCAAGCTACAAGAGCTTTGTGATGAACTTCAATATGCAGGGGATGGAAAAGACCATTCCTGAGGTATATTCAATGCTGAAATCAGCTGAAGGGGAGATCAGAAAAGAACATCAAGTGTTGATGGTGAATAAAACCACTAAGTTCAAGAAGGGCAAGGGTAAGAAGAACTTCAAGAAGGACGGCAAGGGAGTTGCCGCGCCCGGTAAGCCAGTTACTGGGAAGAAGTCAAAGAATGGACCCAAGCCTGAAACTGAGTGCTTTAATTGCAAGGGAAGTGGTCACTGGAAGCGGAACTGCCCCAAATACTTAGCGGACAAGAAGGCTGGCAACGCCAAAGGTATATGTGATATACATGTAATTGATGTGTACCTTACCAGTACTCGTAGTAGCTCCTGGGTATTTGATACCGGTGCGGTTGCTCATATTTGTAACTCAAAACAGGAACTACGGAATAAACGGAGACTGGCGAAGAACGAGGTGACGATGCGCGTCGGGAATGGTTCCAAGGTCGATGTGATCACCGTCGGCACGCTACCTCTGCATCTACCCACGGGATTAGTTTTAAACCTCAATAATTGTTATTTAGTGCCAGCTTTGAGCATGAACATTGTATATGGATCTCGTTTAATTCGAGATGGCTACTCATTTAAATCCGAGAATAATGGTTGTTCTATTTATTTGAGAGATATGTTTTATGGTCATGCCCCGCTGGTCAATGGTTTATTCTTGATGAATCTCGAACATGATGTTACACATATTCATAGTGTGAATACCAAAAGATGTAAAGTTGATAACGATAGTCCCACATACTTGTGGCACTGCCGCCTTGGTCACATTGGTGTCAAGCGCATGAAGAAGCTCCATGCAGATGGACTTTTGGAGTCTCTTGATTACGAATCATTTGACACGTGCGAACCATGCCTTATGGGTAAGATGACCAAGACTCCGTTCTCCGGAACAATGGAGCGAGCAACCAACTTATTGGAAATCATACATACCGATGTGTGCGGTCCAATGAGTGTTGAGGCTCGCAATGGATATCGTTATGTTCTCACTCTCACTGATGACTTAAGTAGATATGGGTATGTCTACCTAATGAAACACAAGTCTGAAACCTTTGAAAAGTTCAAGGAATTTCCGAGTGAGGTTGAGAATCAACGTGACAGGAAAATAAAATTCTTACGATCAGATCGTGGTGGAGAATATTTAAGTCACGAGTTTGGTACACACTTAAGGAAATGTGGAATAGTTTCACAACTCACGCCGCCTGGAACACCTCAGAGAAACGGTGTGTCCGAACGTCGTAATCGCACTTTATTGGATATGGTGCGATCTATGATGTCTCTTACCGATTTACCGCTCTCATTTTGGGGCTATGCTTTAGAGACTGCCGCATTCACTTTAAATAGGGCTCCGTCAAAATCCGTTGAGACGACACCGTATGAATTATGGTTTGGGAAGAAACCTAAGCTGTCGTTTCTAAAAGTTTGGGGATGCGATGCTTATGTCAAGAAACTTCAACCTGAAAAGCTCGAACCCAAGTCGGAAAAATGCGTCTTCATAGGATACCCTAAGGAAACTATTGGGTATACCTTCTACCTCAGATCCGAAGGCAAGATCTTCGTTGACAAGAACGGGTCCTTTCTAGAGAAGGAGTTTCTCTCGAAAGAATTGAGTGGGAGGAAAGTGGAACTTGATGAGGTGATAGTCACCCCTTCCGAACCGGAAAGTAGCGCAACGCGGGAAGATGTTCCTGTGGTGCCTACACCGACTGAGGAGGAAGTTAATGATGATGATCATGAAGCTTCGGATCAAGTTACTACTGAACTTCGTAGGTCCACAAGGACACGTTCCGCACCAGAGTGGTACGGCAACCCTGTCCTGGAAATCATGTTGTTAGACAACGGTGAACCTTCGAACTATGAAGAAGCGATGGCGGGCCCGGATTCCGACAAATGGCTAGAAGCCATGAAATCCGAGATAGGATCCATGTATGAAAACGAAGTATGGACTTTGACTGACTTGCCCGATGATCGGCGAGCCATAGAAAACAAATGGCTTTAAGAAGAAGACAGACGCGGATGGTAATGTGACCATCTATAAGGCTCAACTTGTCGCTAAGGGTTATCGACAAGTTCAAGGGGTTGACTACGATGAGACTTTCGCACCCGTAGCGAAGCTGAAGTCCGTCCGAATCATGTTAGCAATTGCCGCATACTATGATTATGAGATATGGCAGATGGACGTCAAAACGGCATTCCTTAATGTCTTCCTTAAGGAAGAGTTGTATATGATGCAGCCGGAAGGTTTTGTCGATCCTAAGAATGCTAACAAAGTATGCAAGCTCCAGCGCTCAATCTATGGGTTGGTGCAAGCATCTCGGAGTTGGAACATTCGCTTTGATGAGATGATCAAAGCGTTTGGGTTTACACAGACTTATGGAGAAGCCTGTGTTTACAAGAAAGTGAGTGGGAGCTCTGTAGCATTTCTCTTATTATATGTGGATGACATATTATTGATGGGAAATGATATAGAATTCTTGGAAAGTATAAAGGCCTATTTGAATAAGTGTTTTTCAATGAAGGACCTTGGAGAAGCTGCTTATATATTAGCCATCAAGATTTATAGAGATAGATCAAGACGCCTCATTGGTCTTTCACAGAGTACATACCTTGACAAGATATTGAAGAAGTTCAATATGGATCAGTCCAAGAAGGGGTTCTTGCCTGTATTGCAGGGTGTGCAATTGAGCACGGCTCAATGCCCGACCACGGCAGAAGATATAGAAAAGATGAGTGTCATCCCCTATGCCTCGGCCATAGGGTCTATTATGTATGCCATGCTGTGTACCAGACCTGATGTAAACCTTGCCGTAAGTTTGGTAGGAAGGTACCAAAGTAATCCCGGCATGGAACACTGGACAGCGGTCAAGAATATCCTGAAGTACCTGAAAAGGACTAAGGATATGTTTCTCGTTTATGGAGGTGACGAAGAGCTCGTCGTAAAGGGTTACGTCGACGCTAGCTTCGACACAGATCTGGATGACTCGAAGTCACAAACCGGATACGTGTATATTTTGAATGGAGGAGCAGTAAGCTGGTGCAGTTGCAAGCAAAGCGTCGTGGCGGGATCTACATGTGAAGCGGAGTACATGGCGGCCTCGGAGGCAGCACAGGAAGCAGTCTGGATGAAGGAGTTCATTACCGACCTAGGGGTGATTCCCAATGCGTCGGGCCCGATGACTCTCTTCTGTGACAACACTGGAGCTATAGCCCTTGCGAAGGAGCCCAGCTTTCACAGGAAGACCAGGCATATCAAGCGTCGCTTCAACTCCATTCGTGAAAGTGTTCAAAATGGAGACATAGATATTTGTAAAGTACATACGGACCTGAATGTAGCACATCCGTTGACTAAACCTCTCCCTAGAGCAAAACATGATCAACACCAGGACGCAATGGGTGTTCGATTCATCACAATGTAACTAGATTATTGACTCTAGTGCAAGTGGGAGACTGTTGGAAATATGCCCTAGAGGCAATAATAAATGGTTATTATTATATTTCTTTGTTCATGATAATTGTCTATTGTTCATGCTATAATTGTGTTATCCGGAAATCGTAATACATGTGTGAATACATAGACCACAACGTGTCCCTAGTAAGCCTCTAGTTGACTAGCTCGTTGATCAACAGATAGTCATGGTTTCCTGACTATGGACATTGGATGTCATTGATAACGGGATCACATCATTAGGGGAATGATGTGATGGACATGACCCAATCCTAAGCATGGCATAAAAGATCGTGTAGTTTCGTTTGCTAGAGCTTTTCCAATGTCAAGTATTTTTTCCTTAGACCATGAGATCGTGCAACTCCCGGATACCGTAGGAGTGCTTTGGGTGTGCCAAACGTCACAATGTAACTGGGTGACTATAAAGGTGCACTACGGGTATCTCCGAAAGTGTCTGTTGGGTTGGCACGGATCGAGACTGGGATTTGTCACTCCGCATGACGGAGAGGTATCTCTGGGCCCACTCGGTAATGCGTCATCATAATGAGCTCAATGTGACTAAGGCGTTAGTCACGGGATCATGCATTGCGGTACGAGTAAAGAGACTTGCCGGTAATGAGATTGAACATGGTATTGGGATACCGACGATCGAATCTCGGGCAAGTAACATACCGATTGACAAAGGGAATTGTATACGGGATTGATTGAATCCTCGACATCGTGGTTCATCCAATGAGATCATCGTGGAACATGTGGGAGCCAACATGGGTATCCAGATCCCGCTGTTGGTTATTGACCGGAGAGGCGTCTCGGTCATGTCTGCATGTCTCCCGAACCCGTAGGGTCTACACACTTAAGGTTCGGTGACGCTAGGGTTGAGGAGATATGAGTATGCGGAAACCCGAAAGTTGTTCGGAGTCCCGGATGAGATCCCGGACATCACGAGGAGTTCCGGAATGGTCCGGAGGTAAAGAATTATATATAGGAAGTCAAGTTTCGGCCACCGGGAAAGTTTCGGGGGTTACCGGTATTGTACCGGGACCACCGGAAGGGTCCCGGGGGTCCACCGGGTGGGGCCACCTATCCCGGAGGGCCCCGTGGGCTGAAGTGGGAAGGGAACCAGCCCCTAGTGGGCTGGGCGCCCCCCCATGGGCCTCCCCCCTGCGCCTATGGTTGGAAACCCTAGGGTGGGGGCGCCCCACTTGCCTTGGGGGGCAAGGCACCCCCTGGCCGCCGCCCCCCCCATCAGGTGGATCTTGGCCAGCACCCCCCCCCCCCTCCCAGGGGGCCTATATAAAGGGGGGAGGGAGGGCAGCAGTACAATAGCCTTGGGTGCCTCCCTCCTCCCCTGCTACACCTCTCCCTCTCGCAGAAGCTCGGCGAAGCCCTGCCGAGACCCGCTACATCCACCACCACGCCGTCGTGCTGCTGGATCTCCATCAACCTCTCCTTCCCCTTGCTGGATCAAGAAGGAGGAGACGTCACTGCACCGTACGTGTGTTGAACGTGGAGGTGCCGTCCGTTCGGCACTCGGTCATCGGTGATTTGAATCACGGCGAGTACGACTCCGTCATCCACGTTCATTGGAACGCTTCCGCTCGCGATCTACAAGGGTATGTAGATGCACTCCTTTCCCCTCGTTGCTAGTATACTCCATAGATGCATCTTGGTGAGCGTAGGAAAATTTTAAAATTATGCTACGATTCCCAACATCAGATGTGGTATATTATCTTTTATAACTATTTATTTCATTTAGTGTTTATGACAATTATGCCGACCAACGTGACATAGATGTCTTTATCTAGGAGGTATGTGAACCAAAAATTCCAACCGACCCTCTTGTCGAGAGGTTAAATTTAGTTGAAAAAGAAAACAATTGTTTGAAAGAAAAATTGAAAAGAATTGAAGAGGAGAAGATGAAATTGGAGTACATGTTGCCGATGTCGTCAATGATTACAAGATCCAGATGGATGGAATGCGCTTGAAGATTAGAAATATTAGAAAATATGCCATTGATAATGAGGCTTGGTATCATTATCTTGTTGGATCGATTGTTACCTTAGTTGCGATTTTGATCACATTTGTTGTTGCATGTAAATGTTTTAGATAGTTGTATGTTAGTTTCAATTTATGTTTTAATTAGATGCTCTAGAGAGGTGTATGTTGTTCTATGAGAACTATGTATGAACTTTATGTATTTTATTTTTTAGTACTAACATTTGATCACTACTTTAGTTCGGTTTTAATGTGATGATGAACTTGTATTAATTTGGTCATTTCTCTATTCATGATGTTTTGTAATGGTTTTTGATACACTAAATTATATAATGCACGAAGATGAACCGACAAAGGATGTACGGTGACCGACGCACCTCCGACTACATTACGGGCCTGCATAATTTTCTCGATGTGGCCGAGGCAACCAAGCAGAATGGTTTATGTATTGTCCATGTATTGTCTATGGGAATGCGAAGGATTACTCTGACTCTTAAACCCTTCACTTCCACCTGCTTGAGAAGGGTTTCATGCCACACTATAATGTTTGGACCAAGCACGGAGAAATAGGGGTGATGATGGAAGACAATAAAGAAGAAGAGGATGATGACAACTATCCCCCTGAATTTAGTGATACTGCAATAGGGGAAGTTGAAGATCAAGAGGAACCAGACTATATGCCCGATGATGACCTTCGCCGGGCATCGTTGATGCACAGAGAGAATGTGGAAGTGAAAGGGAGAAGTTGAAGTTCGATCGCATGTTAGAGGATCACAAAAAAGTGTTGTAGCAAAATTGCGAAGATGGCAACACAAAGCTCGGTACCGCACTGGAGTTGCTGCAATGAAAGGCAGAGAATGGTGCATCTGACAAGGGATTTGTTCGCTACTGAAAATAGTGAAGAAGAAGCTTCCAAAGCATAACGAATTGCCTGACAGTACGTACGAAGCAAAGAAGGTTCTCTGCCCTCTAGGATTGGAGGTGCAGAAGATACATGCATGCCCTAACGACTGCATCCCCTAGTGGAAAAATGGCTAGCCACTACTATCGTTGGTGGCGCGCCATTTCCCATCAACGCCAGCTCTATTTTTTTTCCAAATAGTGTTGGCGTAGGCCAAATAAGCACGCCAGCTTTACATCCTTAGTGCTAGCGTTACTTTTCCTTGAAACGTCACAAATCTTTTGGCCCATATGCACTCACCGTTTGGAATGCACTAGTGGCGTTCTTTTATTTGCATGCCATAGTTAATTTGTTAGTGTTGGCGTCCGTCTGCTTTTCACGCCAGAAACACTTTTTCCATTTGATCAACTATTTTAAGTATTTAATTATTATACTAGTCACAAAATAATAGAAATTTTATATTATGCTTTTTGTCATAATTAATTTTACTGTTTCTATCAATTTAGGAATTTTATTTCTTTACTACCAGTTCTAATTTTGAGTCTTTTATTTTGTCAAGTCTTTCATTATTAGTCTTAGTCTTTTTTTATTTGGCCTGTTATTAGCTATGGCGTTGCCCTTTCTCCCAATGCCAGCGATAACCTATCTAAGTCAACTTAGTAAAAGATCTAAGTCACCGCTCTCTCTCATTTCACACCCCTCCCCCTGACCAAAGCCATCGCCGCCCCGTCGACGCCCCATTGACGGCCCCGTTGCCGCCCCATCGCCGCCCCTCGCCGGCACCAAGGTTAGATCCACTACTCCTCCCATCACATCTGCTTCCTCTCCACTCTCCCACGTCCTCCGTTCGCGGACACGCCGCCGGGATCCATTGGGATTCATGTAGTTGATTAGGGGATTGCTTTAATTTGTGTAGAAATTTTAGTATATATATCATGGATTGCTTTATGTCATGTAGAAAGTTAGTTGCATGGATTGCTTTGTGTCATGTAGAATCCAAAGTTAGTTGCATGGATTTCCTTGTGTAGAAATTGTAGCTAGTGATAATTACTAGTGTAGAAATTGTAGCTTTGTGTAGAAATTTTGTTTATTTGTGTATGCAATTACTAGTGTACAAAGTGTTTATATACTTAGGCCCCAACCCGTCACCATCCGCTTGTACCTACTTGTTAAATTACTGTGGTTTTCCCATACTTTAATTTTGCAATACTTCGCTATCAAACACAGCCTTAGTTTCAATTATATTATATGTAGAATGGAGCACCGCCACCATGTCCAGTGTGCAAGTCAAGGTGCACAACCGACCTTTCATGTGGCACGCTATTTGGCATCTACTTCCAGACGTGTTTTGTTCCTGCAGTGGTAATTCATTACATGAAGCTTCTATAACAGTTTTTTCTTTTGTTTTTCTTGTTAATACCCGTAATGCAATGTGTTTGTTTTTTGGTTCTTTTATACAGATCGTCCCTTGCAATGTGAGACTGGAGTTCAATGAGCTCATTATCGAAGACACTGTGATCTTTGACGCTCCAGGGGATGCCCTACACTATGGAGGTCCACAAGGGACGAAAAACATCCCAGATTGGTGGAGATGAATGGAATCGTTTCATCAACCACATGCATCTCACTGGGGGTGAACTTATCAGCTTCTCCTTCAGAAGAAAAACGCCAAGGCTGGCTGTTATCTACATCAATTGGGAGGATGAAGATGATAATCCACTTGATGAAGCCCTCTATACCAAAGGAATCAGGCTAAGCGAGGACGAATCGGGCAACCTCTGGTACATACTTCCTCCACGTGATGACTACGTCGGGATGCCATTCGTGACCCGCCTAACAAGGACAAATGTTGACCGCCATGTCATGGTATGCTACTTGTTAATGTAGAAATTTGATATGCTTAGTGTTGAAATTTGATGATATATATGCTTAGTTGTGACATGCTTGTAGTAATGTGATATACTCCCTCCGTCCGAAAAAGCTTGTCCCAAGCTTGTCCATCAAATTGATGTATCTAGCACTAACTTGGTACTAGATACATTCATTTGAGGGACAAGTTTTTTTGGACGGAGGGAATATATGCTTAGTTTTGACATGCTTGTAGTAATGTGATATATATGCTTAGTTGTGACATGCTTGTAGTAATGTGATATATATGCTTAGTTGTGACATGCCGGTAGTAATGTGATATATATGCTTAGTTGTGACATGCTTGTAGTAATGTGATATATATGCTTAGTTGTGGCATGCTTGTAGTAATGTGATATATATGCTTAGTGTAGAATTTGAGGATATGCTTAATTAGTGTGTAGTAATGTGATATGCTTAATTAGTGTAGAACGTGATGAATATGCTCTTAGCTAGTGTGTAGCAATGTGATATGCTTACTAATATGTTGTGATATATATATATATATATATATATGCTTAGTGTAGAATTTGAGGATATGCTTAGTGTGTAATAATGTGATATGCTTAATTAGTGTAGAACGTGATGAATATGCTCTTAATTAGCTAGTGTGTAGTAATGTGACATGCTCATTTAGCATATTTGTTTCTTCTCCAGAAATTACGTAAGAGGCTAAGTGAGAGCAGTGGCATCGAGCCGAATGAAGCAGGGATTGCTGGACTACGCCTTACCGCAAGGGGCTCCATCACGAACTGTGCTTACGGACTAGACACGGACGATCACACTGTGTTCAGCGCCGCGGAATGGAACAACTTCCTTGCTGGAAAGAATCTCCAGGTTGGATAGGCCATCTTAGTCACCATCAGGAACACCCGTCGTCGTGGCTTGAGGGTGGTGGTGGTCATCGACCTCATTTAGAACTATGTGTGTGGCGGGACAGTACATGAATGAACTGCTTAATTATGTATTAGCGCTATGTACTAGTACTGTTTTAGCTCAAAATGTTTCTATTAATTGGTTATGTTTGTGATATCTAGCTAGCTAGCAGCCACTTAAATATCAACTCCTAATGCTCTATTATCTGGTACTGTTCTACTGTGTAATGTTATATAGTATGTACTTAGTGTTAATGTGAAATGTTGAATGTTACATGGTGTTGAAAAACCTTTTTGTTTGTGCACGAAATGTTCCTGGTGTGCAAATCACATTGTGCGCCGCTAGGTGAGTGAATATAGTGGTGGCGTTGCAAACATCGCACGCCAGCAACACGTATAATACTGCTGACGTAGGCTCCAGCGCCACCACTATTTTTTAACACTGGCGCCATATTGGTGGCGTCGGGCTCCTACGCCAGCAAGGCTGTTTTTGGCACGCCATAGCTAGGCTTTTCTGCACTAGTGATCCTCTACCGCGGTGAGTACGAGAATTTGAACGCTGCCCGGTATGCAGTGCATTGCGGTATAAGATCAGACGAGATGACCCTGGTGATATTAAAGGTGAGCGCCCCAGGAAGAGGGTTCCTGCCAAGGTGATGTGGTATGCTCTTATAATACCACGATTGAAACTTCTGTTCAGAAACAAAGAGCATGCCAAGTTGTTGCGATGGCACAAACAAGACCGTAAGAAAGATGGGAAGTTGAGAGTACCCGCTAACGGGTCGCGGTGGAGAAAAATCAAGAGAAAGTGGCAAGACTTTGCAGAGGATGCGAGGAACGTATGGTTTGGTTTAAGTGCAGATGGCATTGATCCTTTTGGGGAGCAGAGCAGCAATCATAGCACCTGGGCCGTGACTCTATGTATCTATAACCTTCCTCCTTGGTTGTGCATGAAGCGGAAGTTCATTATGATGCCCGTGCTCATCCAAGGCCCTAAGCAACCCGACAACGACATTGATGTGTACCTAAGGCCATTAGTTGAAGAACTTTTATTGTTGTGGGATAAAAAAGGTGTACGTGTGTGGGATGAGCACAAACAGCGGGAATTTGACCTACGAGCGTTGCTGTTTGTAACCATCAAAGATTTCCTGCTCTTAGCAACCTTCCAGGATAGACAAACAAGGTATACAACGCATGCACGCACTGTTTAGATGAGACTGAAAGTATATATTTGGACAAATGCAAGAAGAATGTGTACCTGGGACATCGTCGATTTCTTTTGACCAGGCATGCCTTAAGAAAGAAAGGCATGTTGGCGAATGTAGCATGCAATTTCAAAAAAATTCCTACGATCATGCAAGATCTATCTAGGAGATGCATAGCAATGAGAGGGGGAGTGTGTGTCCACGTACCCTTGTAGACCGAAAGCGGAAGCGTTAGCTTAACGCGGTTGATGTAGTCGAACGTCTTCTCGATCCAACCGATCAAGCACCGAACGTACGACACCTCCGAGTTCTACACACGTTCAGCTCAATGACGTCCCTCGAACTCTTGATCCAGAAAAGTGTCGAGGGAGAGTTTCTTCACCACGACGGCATGGTGACGGCGATGGTGAAGTTATCCGCGCAGGGCTTCGCCTAAGCACTACGACGATATGACCGGAGGAGTAAACGGTGGAGGGGGGCACCGCACACGGCTAAGAACAATTGATGTGCCTTAGAGGTGCCCCCCCGCCCCCGTATATAAAATATGGAGAGGGGAGGAGGCCGACCCTAGGGGCGCGCCAAGTGGGGGGAGTCCCACTTGGACTCCTAGTCCAATTCCCCCCCTTTCCTTTTACCGGAAGGGGAAAGGGGGAAGGAGAGGGAGAAGGAGAAGGAAAGGGGGCCCACGCCCCCTCCCCTAGTCCAATTCGGACTCCTCCCTTGGGGGGCGCCACCCTTGTGGGCTGCCTTGCCTCCCTCCTATGGCCCATAGGGCCCATATCTTCCCCCGGGGGGTTCCGGTAACCCCCCCCCCCCCCCCGTACTCCGATACGTACCCGATACATTCCGAAACACTTCCGGTGTCCGAATACTATCATCCAATATATCAATCTTTACCTCTGGACCATATCGAGACTCCTCGTCATGTCCGTGATCTCATTCGGGACTCCGAACAGTCTTCGGTCACCAAAACACATAACTCATAATACAAATCGTCATTGAACGTTAAGCATGCGGACCCTACGGGTTCGAGAACTATGTAGACATGACCGAGACATCTCTCCGGTCAATAACCAATAGCGGAACCTCGATGCTCATATTGGCTCCCACATATTCTACAAAGATCTTTATCGGTTGAACCGTTATGACAACATACGTTATTTCCCTTTGTCATCGGTATGTTACTTTCCCGAGATTCGATCATCGGTATCCTCATACCTAGTTCAATCTCGTTACCGGAAAGTCTCTTTATTCGTTCCGTAATGCATCATCACGTAACTAAATCATTAGTCACATTGCTTGCAAGGCTTATTATGATGTGCATTATCGAGAGGGCCCAGAGATACCTCTCCAATACTCAGAGTGATAAATCCTAATCTCGATATATGCCAACCCAACAAAATACCTTCGGAGATACGTGTAGAGCATCTTTATAATCACCCATTTATGTTGTGACGTTTGATAGCGCATAAGGTATTCCTCCGGTATTCGAGAGTTGCGTAATCTCATAGTCAAAGGAACATGTATAAGTCATGAAGAAAGCAATAGCAAGAAAACTTAACGATCATTATGCTAAGCTAATGGGTGGGTCTTGTCCATCACATCATTCTCCTAATGATGTGATCCCGTTCATCAAATGACAACACATGTCTATGGTTAGGAAACTTAACCATCTTTGATTAACGAGCTAGTCTAGTAGAGGCTTACTAGGGACACTGTTTTGTCTATGTATCCACACATGTATCATGTTTTCGGTTAATACAATTCTAGCATGAATAATAGATATTTATCATGATATAAGGAAATATAAATAACAACTTTATTATTGCCTCTAGGGCATATTTTCTTCAGTCTCCCACTTGCACTAGAGTCAATAATCTAGATTACAATGTGATGATTCTAACACCCATGGAGTCTTGGTGCTGATCATGTTTTGCGCGTGGAAGAGGCTTAGTCAACGGGTCTGGCACAATCAGATCCGTATGTATTTTGCAAATCTCTATGTCTCCCTCCTTGACTTGATCACGGATGGAGTTGAAGCGTCTCTTGATGTGTTTGGTTCTTTTGTGAAATCTTGATTCCTTCGCCAAGGCTATTGCTCCAGTATTGTCACAAGAGATTTCATTGGACCCGATGCGCTAGGTATTACACCTAGATCGGACATGAACTCCTTCATCCAGACTCCTTCATTTGCTGCTTCCAAAGCAGTTATGTACTCCGCTTCACACGTGGACCCCGCCACAACGCTTTGTTTAGAACTGCACCAACTGACAGCTCCACCATTCAATGTAAACATGTATCCGGTTTGCGATTTAGAATCGTCCGGATCAGTGTCAAAGCTTGCATCAACGTAACCATTTACGACTAGCTCTTTGTCACCTCCATAAACGAGAAACATATCCTTAGTCCTTTTCAGGTAATTCAGGATGTTCTTGACCGTTGTCCAGTGATCCACTCTTGGATTACTTTGGTACCTCCCTGCTATACTTATAGCAAGGCACACATCAGGTGTGGTACACAGCATAGCATACATGATAGAACCTATGGCTGAAGCATAGGAAATGACTTTCATTTTCTCTCTATCTTCTGCAGTGGTCGGGCATTGAGTCTGACTCGACTTCACACCTTGTAACACAGGCAAGAACCCTTTCTTTGACTGATCCATTTTGAACTTCTTCAAAACTTTATCAAGGTATGTGCTTTGTGAAAGTCCAATTAAGTGTGTTGATCTATCTCTATAGATCTTGATGCCCAATATATAAGCAGCTTCACCGAGGTCTTTCATTGAAAAACTCTTATTCAAGTATCCTTTTATGCTATCCAGAAATTCTATATCATTTCCAATCAACAATATGTCATCCACATATAATATTAGAGATTCTACAGAGCTCCCACTCACTTTCTTGTAAATACAGGCTTTTCCAAAAGTCTGTATAAAACCGTATGCTTTGATCGCCTCATCAAAGCGTATATTCCAACTCCGAGAGGCTTGCACCAGTCCATAAATGGATCGCTGGAGCTTGCACACTTTGTCAGCACCTTTAGGATCAACAAAACCTTCTGGTTGCATCATATACAACTCTTCATTAAGAAATCCATTAAGGAATGCAGTTTTGACATCCATTTGCCATATTTCATAATCATAAAATGCGGCAATTGCTAACATGATTCGGAAAGACTTAAGCATCGCTACGGGTGAGAAGGTCTCATCGTAGTCCACTCCTTGAACTTGTCAAAAATCTTTTGCGACAAGTCGACCTCTGTAGACAGTAGCATTACCATCAATGACAATCTTCTTCTTGAAGATCCATTTATTCTCTATGGCTTGCCGATCATCGGGCAAGTCCACCAAAGTCCGTACTTTGTTCCCATACATGGATCCCATCTCATATTTCATGGCCTCAAGCCATTTTGCGGAATCTGGGCTCATCATCACTTCCTCATAGTTCGTAGGTTCGTCATGGTCTAGTAACATGACTTCCAGAACAGGATTACCGTACCACTCTGGTGTGGAACGTGCTCTGGTTGACCTACGAGGTTCGGTAGTAACCTGATCCGAAGTTTCATTATCATTATCATTAGCTTCCTCACTAGTTGGTGTAGGCATCACGGTAACAGTTTTCTATGATGAGCTACTTTCCAATTCGAGAGAAGGTACAACTACCTCATCAAGTTCTACTTTCCTCCCACTCACTTCTTTCGAGAGAAACTCCTTCTCTAGAAAGGATCCATTCTTAGCAACAAAGATCTTGCCTTCGGATCTGTGATAGAAGGTGTACCCAACAGTCTCTTTTGGGTATCCTATGAAGACGCACTTCTCTGATTTGGGTTCGAGCTTATCAGGCTGAAGCTTTTTCACATAAGCATCGCAACCCCAAACTTTAAGGAATGACAACTTAGTTTTCTTGCCAAATCACAGTTCATACGGTGTCGTCTCAATGGATTTAGACGGTGCCCTATTTAAAGTGAATGCAGCTGTCTCTAATGCATAACCCCAAAATGATAGTGGTAAATCGGTAAGAGACATCATAGATCGCACCATATCTAATAAAGTACGGTTAAGACGTTCGGACACACCATTACGCTGTGGTGTTCCAGGTGGCACGAGTTGTGAAACTATTCCACACTGTTTTAAATGAAGGCCAAACTCGTAACTCAAATATTCGCCTCTGCGATCAGATCATAGAAATTTTATTTTCTTGTTATGATGATTCTCCACTTCACTATGAAATTCTTTGAACTTTTTAAATGTTTCAGACTTGTGTTTCATTAAGTAGATATACCCATATCTGCTCAAATCATCTGTGAAGGTTAGAAAATAACGATACCCGCTGCGAGCCTCAACTCTCATCAGACCGCATACATCGATATGTATTATTTCCAATAAGTTAGTAGCTCGCTCCATTGTTCCGGAGAACGGAGTTTTAGTCATTCTGCCCATGAGGCATGGTTCGCAAGCATCAAATGATTCATAATCAAGTGATTCCAAAAGTCCATCCACATGGAGTTTCTTCATGCGCTTTACACCAATATGACCTAAACGGCAGTGCTACAAATATGTTGCACTATCATTATCAACTTTGCATCTTTTGGCATCAATATTATGAATATGTGTATCACCACGATCGAGATTCAACAAAAATAGACCACTCTTCAAGGGTGCATGACCGTAAAAGATATTACTCATATAAATAGAACAACCATTATTCTCTGATTTAAATGAATAACCGTCTCGCATTGAACAAGATCCAGATATAATGTTCATGCTCAATGCTAGCACCAAATAACAATTATTCAGGTCTAAAACTAATCCCGAAGGCAGATGCAGAGGTAGCGTGCCGACGGCGATCACATCGGCCTTGGAACCATTCCCGACGCGCATCGTCACCTCGTCCTTAGCCAATCTTCGTTTAATCTGTAGTCCCTGTTTCGAGTTACAAATATGAGCAACCGAACCAGTATCAAATACCCTGGCACTACTACGAGCATTAGTAAGGTACACATCAATAACATGTGTATCAAATATACCTTTGTTCATTTTGCCATCCTTCTTATCGACCAAATACTTGGGGCAGTTCCGCTTCAAGTGACCAATTCCTTTGAAGTAGAAGCACTCAGTTTCAGGCTTAGGTCCAGACTTGGGCTTCTTCCCGGGAGTGGCAACTTGCTTGCCATTCTTCTTGAAGTTCCCCTTCTTTCTTTGCCCCTTTTCTTGAAACTAGTGGTCTTGTTAACCATAACACTTGATGCTCCTTCTTGATTTCTACCTCCACAGCTTTGAGCATTGCGAAGAGCTCGGGAATAGACTTCTCCATCCCTTGCATATTATAGTTCATCACGAAGCCTTTATAGCTTGGTGGAAGTGTTTGAAGAACTCTATCAATAACACTATCATCTGGAAGATTAACTACCAGCTGAGTCAAGTGGTTATGATACCCAGACATTCTGAGTATGTGTTCATTGACAAAACTGTTCTCCTCCATCTTGCAGCTATAGAACTTGTTGGAGACTTCATATCTCTCAACTCGGGCATTTGCTTGAAATATTAACTTCAACTCTTGGAACATCTCATATGCTCCATGACGTTCAAAACGTCTTTGAAGTCCCGATTCTAAGCCATAAAGCATGGCACACTGAACTAACGAGTAGTCATCAGATCGAGCTTGCCAGACGTTCATAACATCAGCATCTGCTCCTGCAGCAGGCCTTGCACCTAGCGGTGCATCAAGGACATAGTTCTTCTGTGCAGCAATGAGGATAATCCTCAAGTTACGGACCTAGTCCATGTAGTTCCTACCATCATCTTTCAACTTAGCTTTCTCTAGGAACGCATTAAAATTCAAGGGAACGGTAGCACCGTCCATTGATCTACAACATAGTATGCAAAAACTAGTAGGACTAAGTTCATGATAAATTAAGTTCAATTAATCATATTACTTTAAGAACTCCCACTTAGATAGACATCCCTCGAGTCATCTAAATGATCACGTGATCCAAATCAACTAAACCATGCCCGATCATCATGTGAGATGGAGCAGTTTTCAATGGTGAACATCTCTATGTTGAGCATATCTACTATATGATTCACGTTTGACCTTTCGGTCTCCGGTGTTCCGAGGCCATGTCTATACATGCTAGGCTCGTCAAGTTAACCTGAGTATTCCGCACGTGCAAAACTTTCTTGCACCTGTTGTATGTGAACGTAGAGCTTATCACACCCGATCATCACGTTGTGTCTCGGCACGACGAACTGTCGCGATGGTGCATACTCAGGGAGAACACTTATACCTTGAAATTTTAGTAAGGGGTCATCTTATAATGCTACCGCCGTACTAAGCAAAATAAGATGCATAAAAGATAAACATCACATGCAATCAAAATATGTGACATGATGTGGCCATAATCATCTTGTGCTTTTGATCTCCATCTCCAAAGCACCGTCATGATCTCCATTGTCATCGGCTTGACACCTTGATCTCCATCGTAGCGTCGTGGTCGTCTCGCCAACTATTGCTTCTACAACTATCGCTAACGCATAGTGGTAAAGTAAAGCAATTACATGGCATGTGCATCTCATACAATAAAGCGACAACCATAAGGCTCCTGCCAGTTGCCGATGACTTTTACAAAACATGACCATCTCATACAACAACGTATATCACATCATGTCTTGACCATATCACATCAGAAGAAGCCCTGCAAAAACAAGTTAGACGTCCTCTACTTTGTTGTTGCAAGTTTTGTGTGGCTGCTACGGGCTTATAGTAAGAACCCTTCTTACCTACGCATCAAAACCACAATGATGTTTCGTCAAGTTTGGTATTTTAACCTTCAACAAGGACCGGCCATAGTCAAATTCAATTCAACTAAAGTTGGAGAAACAGACACCCGCCAGCCACCTTTATGCAAAACAAGTTGCATGTCTGTTGGTGGAACCGGTCTCCTGAACGCGGTCATGTAAGGTTGGTCCGGGCCGCTTCATCCAACAATACCGCCGAATCAAAAGAAGACATTGGTGGTAAGCAGTATGACTATCATCGCCCACAACTCTTTGTGTTCTACTCGTGCATACCATCTACGCATAGACCTGGCTCGGATGCCACTGTTGGGGAACGTAGCATGCAATTTCAAAAAAATTCCTGCGATCACGCAAGATCTATCTCGGAGATGCATAGCAACGAAAGGGGGAGAGTGTGTCCATGTACCCTCGTAGACCGAAAGCAGAAGCGTTAGCTTAACGCGGTTGATGTAGTCGAACGTCTTCTAGATCCAACCAATCAAGCACCGAACGTACGACACCGCCGAGTTCTGCACACGTTTAGCTCGATGACATCCCTCGAACTCTTGATCTAGCAAAGTGTCGAGGCAGAGTTTTGTCAGCACGACGGTGTGGTGAGGGTGATGGTGAAGTTATCCGCGCAGGGATTCGCCTAAGCACTACGACAATGTGACCGGAGGAGTAAACGGTGGAGGGGGGCACCACACACGGCTAAGAACAATTGATGTGCCTTAGAGGTGCCCCTTGTCCCCGTATATAAAGGAGGGATAGGGGAGGAGGTCGGCCCTAGGGGCGCACCAAGTGGGGGGAGTCCCACTTGGACTCCTAGTCCAATTTGCCCCCCCTATCCTTTTATCGGAAGAGGAAAGGGGGAAGGAGAGGGAGAAGGAGAAGGAGAAGGAAAGGGGCCCGCGCCCCCTCCCCTAGTCCAATTCAGACTCCTCCCTTGGGGGCGTGCGCCACCCATGTGGGCTGCCTTGCCTCCCTCCTATGGCCCATAGGGCCCATATCTTCCCCCGGGGGGTTCCGGTAACCACCCCGGTACTCTGATACGTACCAGATACATTCCGAAACACTTCCGGTGTCCGAATACTATCGTCCAATATATCAATCTTTACCGCTCGACCATTTCGAGACTCCTCGTCATGTCCGTGGTCTCATCCAGGACTCCGAACAATCTTCGGTCACCAAAACACATAACTCATAATACAAATCGTCATCAAACGTTAAGCGTGCGGACCCTACGGGTTCGAGAACTATGTAGACATGACCGAGACACGTCTCTGGTCAATAACCAATAGCGGAACCTGGATGCTCATATTGGCTCCCACATATTCTAGGAAGATCTTTATCGGTCGAACCGTTATGACCACATACGTTATTCCCTTTGTCATCGGTATGTTACTTGCCCGGGATTCGATCATCGGTATCCTCATACCTAGTTCAATCTCGTTACCGGCAAGCCTCTTTACTCGTTCCGTAATGCATCATCCCATAACTAACTCATTAGTCACATTGCTTGCAAGGCTTATTATGATGTGCATTACCGAGAGGGCCCAGAGATACCTCTCTGATACTCAGAGTGACAAATCCTAATCTCGATCTATGCCAACCCAACAAAACAACTTCGGAGATACCTGTAGAGCATCTTTATAATCACCCATTTACGTTGTGACATTTGATAGCACACAAGGTATTCTTCCGGTATTCGGGAGTTGCATAATCTCATAGTCAAAGGAACATGTATAAGTCATGAAGAAAGCAATAGCAATAAAAGTTTACGATCATTATGCTAAGCTAACGGATGGGTCTTGTCCATCACATCATTCTCCTAAGGATGTGATCTCGTTCATCAAATGACAACACATGTCTACGGTTAGGAAACTTAACCATCTTTGATTAACGAGCTAGTCTAGTAGAGGCTTACTAGGGACACTGTTTTGTCTATGTATCCACACATGTATCAAGTTTCCGGTTAATATAATTCTAGCATGAATAATAGATATTTATCATGATATAAGGAAATATAAATAAAAACTTTAGTATTGCCTCTAGGGCATATTTCTTTCAAGGCGAGCATTTCAAAGGTGAGGCACATCACCAGAAGAAACCTGTCCTCCGTACTAGTGCTGATATACTTGATATGGTCAAGGATTTACAAGTAATCTTTGGAAAAAGTCCTGGCGGACAATCTGTTCCGAATGACACTGAGGGACATGCACCCATGTGGAAGAAGAAATCTATATTTTGGGACCGATCCTATTGGAAAGACCTAGAGGTCCGCTCTGCAATCAACGTGATGCACATGCCGAAGAATGTTTGCGTGAACCTGCTAGGCTTCTTGGGTGTGTATGGGAAGACAAATGAAACACCGGAGGCATGGGAGGACCAACAACTTGTGAACGAAAAGACGGCATGCATCCAAAGTAGTATCAAGGTCCTGCCAGCTACGCTCTTACCAAAGCAGAGAAGGAAATCTTCTTTGAATGCCTGCTTAGTATCAAGGTCCCGTCTGGCTTCTCGTTGAATATAAAGGGAATAATAAATATGGCAAAGAAAAATTTCCAAAACCTCAAGTCTCACGACTGCCACGTGATTATGACGCAACTGCTTCCGGGTGCATTGAGGGGGCTTCTACCAGAAAATGTTTGATTAGACATTGTGAGCTATGTGCATTCCTCAATGCAAATTCTCAAAAGGTAATCAATCCAGAAATCCTACCAAGGTTACAGAATGATTTGGTGTCTTGTCAGCTTTGAGTTGGTGTTCCCACCATGCTTCTTCAATATTATGACGCACGTCCTAGTTCACCTAGCCGACGAGATTGCCATTCTGGGTCCTGTATTTCTACACAATATGTTCCCCTTTGAGAGGTTCATGGGAGTCTTAAAGAAATATGTTCGTAACCGTGCTAGGCCAGAAGGAAGGGATGGGTATTCTTGGGCGTGAGCACACTACACAGTTCTACAGAATTTTGCCTTGGTGGCTCCATATATCAATGAACACAAGAATATTCTACGCTCTAAACACCCGGAGCAATCTGACGATTGGATTACACGTGAACACATCGGGACTTCCGACGGTTGGTTGCAAACACATCTCATGGGTGAAAACATTGTTGGAGATGAGTTGTACTTGTTGTCCAGGAAACCATCTTCGACTGTATTGACTTACCAAGGGTACGAGATAAATTGGAATACATTTTACACGATCTCACAAGATAAAAAGAGAACCAACCAAAATAGTGGTGTCTGCTATGATGCAGCAAACACCAATAGGGAAAAGGACACATATTATGGTTACATACAGGAGATATGGGAAGCTGACTATGGACGTGATTTTAATGTCCCTTTGCTTTGGTGAAAATGGGTCAATCTGTCAGGAGGCGGGGTACAGGTAGATCCGCTGTACGGAATGGCAATAGTGGATCTCAACAATCTTGGGTACACAGACGGGCCATTCATCCTAGCCAATGATGTGGTGCAGGTTTTCTATGTGAAGGAAATGTCTACCAAACCGAGAAAAAGAAAAGGTAAGGAAGCGAATACATCATAAGATGAGCCAAAGCGCCACATAGTTCTTTCAGGGAAAAGAAACATCATGGGAGTGGAGGACAAGATAGACATGTCTGAAGATTATGAAAAGTTTCATGAAATTCATCCCTTCAAAGTGAAGGCTGACCCAAGCATCCGGTTAAACTTGAGATTATCCATGTTTACGGCGCAATAAGCAAGGGACACACGCGAAGAAAAAGTGAAGACTTTCTCTCTAGTGAAGACAACATAACAGATGGTGGTAAGATTCTGGGTTGCACCTTTGATTCTAGGTTGAATGCCATAGTTATGCTCGACAACTATTCTGATGATGGCTTTGATCTAGAATATCACTACGGTTACATGTCAAAAAATGAAATCCCTTTCTAATAGATGAGTTTTCGTCTGAAACCCTGATACTTCGAAAGAGATTGTCCAGTTTGTACACGAAGTGCATCCAGTTTTTGCCGTAACCCTCTCAACTTTTTATCACATGGTATGTAGGTGAAATGATGATACCATGCCAACATTCAACCTTTTCAGAGTTCATTTGTAGTGCTTTTCAGTTTCAGGGTCATATAGCTCAAAAAAATCAGTAAATGCACGAAAAATAACAGATGAAGTCAGAAAGGGTTGAAAATTGATGATGTGGCTTTGAATGGTGCATTTTGAACACACAAAAATTCTGGTGTTCAAATAAGTTCAAAAAATGAAATCCCTTTGTAACAGATGAGTTTTCGTTTGAAACCCTGATACTTCGAAAGAGATTGCCCATTTTGTACACGAAGTACATCTAGTTTTTGCCGTAACCCTATCTACTTTTTAGCACATGCTATGTGGGCGAAATTATGATACCATGCCAAGTTTCAACCTTTTTAGAGTTCATTTGTAGTGCTTTTCAATTTCAGGGTCATTTAGCTCAAAGAATGAACTAATAGCAAAAAGAATGTAATAAAAAGCTTTTATAAAACTCTAATAGCAAAAAGAATGAACTAAAAATAATCAATTAAAATATTTTGTTATGATCACTAAAACAAAACTATAATATTCTTCAGTAGAAAAAAGAATCAACTAGAAAGCTTTTATAAACCTCTAGTTATGATCAAAATAATATCAACTTAAAATTATATAAAATTTATGCAACTAAAATTATCAAAGTTTTTTTTGTTAAAAAATTTAATAGCAAAAAGAATTTTCATAAAGTATTTTTTGTTACAAACTTTAATAGCAAACTGAAAAGCTTTTATAAAACTCTAATAGCAAAAGGAATCAACTAAAAAGAATCAATAAAAAATAAAATTTATGCAACTAAAATTATATAAAAAATTATGCAACTAAAATTATATAACTAAAAATAACATGCAAAAATAACATTAAAAAATTAAAAACATAACATATGCAAAAAAATGAAAAAATGCCCGCCTATTAGGCCACCACGGCGTGCATACGACTAGAAAACCTACATGTGGGCCAGGATGCAGACCCGCAGGGTAAGCAGGCCCAACAGGGCACAAAAGTAGGCATGTACTGCCTGCTTTAGAGAGGAGCTCGAGAGGCATGTCGCAAGCGCTTATAAACCGCTGCGAGCTCCTCTCAACTAGCGAGGTGGGACTAAACTTTGGACACCGATGTGCCAGACATTTAGTCTCGGTTGGTGACTCCAACCGGAACTAAAGGCCCCTCTTTAGTCCCGGTCCGAGCCACCAACCGGACTAAGGCCTCGGCTTACCGCCCTTTTGCTTGGTGAAATACACCTTTAGTCCCGGTTGGTGGCTCGCACCGGGACTAAAGGGCGGCCTTTAATCCCGGTTGGAGCCACCAACAGGGACTAAAGGGGGGCTATATAACCTGCACTTAGAAAATTTTCCAACCACTTCTGTAGTTTCTCCCAACGACACTGAACCAGAGCATGATGCCGCCATGCTATCGGACCTCGCCATCGCCTCCCCGAGCCCGCTCCTCGCCGCCGACCCCGGTGCTGTCCCCGAGCCCTGCCCCGACGCCATCCCCAAGCCCACTCGCTCCTCGTGCCGGCCGGAACAACCCGAGCATTGCCGCGCCACCGTGAGCTTCCCATCCTCGTCGTCGGCCGGACCTCGTCACCGGCCGTCCTCCTCTGCTCCTACTAGTCACTCAACGAGCCTTCATGTGCTCCTAAGTGAGCACTCTTCCCCCCTCAAGTTTCTATCAAATTTTTGGGTTAGGGAGAGAACAAGTTTCTCTCATGTTTCTGTAGAAGTAATACAGCAAATTTGATGTGGCAAAGTAATGTTGTCGCAAGCATCTTTTGGGCAAGTTGTGGCAAAGTTATGAAATTTCTGAAATTTCTGAATTTTTTGACACTGCACATCAAGTGTATGATGAAATGCCAGAGGGCTCTAGGAATTTTAGTAATTTTTGAGAATTTTTGTGGTGAGGTGTTGATGAACATAAGAGAGTCTGGCAAAGTTTCAGAACTTTTGGAGCAATTTAAATTGGACTTTAACCATGGAGTTTGAATCTGGCCAAATTTGAACTGAATGAAATTTGAAAAATTTCAACTATGGAACCAAATGATTTTGGTGGAATGGGTTGTGGGTACTGTCAAATAGATGGAGTAATTTTTGTGAGTGCAAAAGAATTGGGGAGAATATATCTCCTTTGCAAATCAAATTTTTTTTGCATTAGAGTTCATTTTGTCTTTTTTGTATGTTTTAATGCAAGCATCTTTTGGGCAAACTTTGAACATGAAGTAGGAGCATGTTGATGCCATCTTGCTCGATATGTCCTATTTTAGTTTTTGTTGTAAATATATTGAATTTCAGAACTTTAATCTTTGAATTATGAACATAGGAAATGTCTGGCGACGACGATAGGATCCAAGAGTGCGAGTACTGCGGCGACAACTGGGGTCTGTGCGACATGCCTCACCTGGAAGGTGGTCGACGCTTCAGTATTAAGCTCGACGAGACCTTCGATGTTTATACGATACACAACTACGACAAGTCTTTTCCCGTAATTAAGCATGACTTATGTTTCTTGAACGTGTAATTTCCGCTTTCTACAATTCAACTAGTGCATCCCCTGCCATGCAAGACGTTATGTCTTGGAGAAGCTAGATTTCGAAGATCATGAGGATATGCAGATAAAGAGAGTTCACCTCAAGACCCATCATGGTTATACTTTTGCCGTAAAGCTATACAATGCGGTGACCTACTCCCATTTTGGTTGCTCGAATTGGGCAGCACTATGTAAAGCGTATGGTTTTCAGGAGGGTATGTATGTCACCTTCGATCTGGGTGATGATCCTGAAGATGACATGGATGAAGATAATGTCGACGAAGATAATATCGACATTTGGGTCGATGTTCGTACGCTTCCACTTCTACCTCTATGTGAGTTTCTCAAACATATTCAATAAGTAATTTATATTGTATTTATAAAAATAGTTGACACCTTATTTCCATTCTTTAAGAAATGTACAGGAATTAGTAGACAAAACCTACTAAAGTTATGGGTCTGAGCTAAATTGCGAGGAGATAAATCATTTTGTTTCATGGATTAAAGATGTTGAGACTTTTAAGACAAATTATCATATCGCTCCAAGTTATTCTCAATACGTGCCACTAGTGCACGTGTTGAACTACGGTAACATCCATCGAGATATCATGGTAAGATTTTTCCTATTGTGTCATCAGTGCATTTTTGCATAGATTCTTTTAAGCTAAACTACATTTTGTAAGTATGTTATTATGATGTTCTTCAACAGAAACTCCTGGCGGATTGTATACCTAGTCTTATGGAAATGAAAGGTGGCATGAGGATTGTTAGCTTACGGCCAAGTTGGCCTACAATTCACCGCAGTGCATACACAATTCATCAAAGCGATGACATCCTCATAATCAAAGATTGGAGAAAAGTTATGAAAGCTCGCAGAGAACTACTTGGGGGCAACATCAAGCGCAGCCCACAAATGGGAGATAGGTTCATCTGTATTCTCCATAATGGAGAATCAGGGGTTTACCTGTTTTATGCTATTTTACCTTCGAGAGAGTAGGAGGTCTTAGGTATTTATGTGCTACATTGTGCTAGAATGATGAGCTAGTTCTTATATGACTATGATGATGAGTTGTTATCATGATGATGATGATGAGTTATGTGCTACCTTTGTGCTAGAATGATGAGCTAGTTCCTATATATATGACTATGATGATGAGTTGTTATTATAATGATGTATGAGTTCTTATATGAATATGATGATGAGTTATTATGATCATGTTGAGTTCTTATGTCATTGGGCGGAAGAAACACGGATTAGATTCATGTTACAAAAAGTTTGATTAGTCGTCCTACTAATCCAACTTTTGGTCACATGAATCTAATTCGTGTTTCTTCCTCCTAATAATATAATGACTCGACATGATCATAATGATATAAAAATCCCTCATGTGACCAAAATTTGTATAACGATGTATAAATACAAAGGAAATATGCAGCAGATTTTTTTAGTCATATATGAATTTATGCAGCAGAAAATATCCTCCAAAACCCCTAAACCACTCCTTAAAAAAAACAGCGCCTGGCCGCTGCTGACGCATGGCTTCCCTTTAGTCCCGGCCGGTGTTACCAACCGGGACTAAACGTCCTCCTGCCCGGGCGCCCCACAACGACCACGTGGAGCTCCTTTGGTCCCGGTTTGTAACACAACCGGGACTAAAGGTGAGGGGATTTAGTCCCGATTGCTTAGTCCTGGTTGCGGAACCGGGACTGAAGGCCCTCTAGAACCGGGACTTATGGCCCATTTTCTACTAATGGAACTAACAAGGCAATGATTCATTTCCAACATCAGTACAACAAGAAACTACACGGGCCTAACAATCCCACACCATCAATGAACTTAATAGAACTCTGTTCTGAAGTATCGTCTATAATCCACATCATTCATACATGTTCCAAAAAGCAGCATAGCAAACCTAGATTTGATGCATTCTATTTTCTTTAGTGCTCCCTAAACAGAACTATCTATACTTGAGACATTGGTGTCACTTGATAACAAATATCCTCTAATTAAATGGCATGCTGAGAGATGTCACCGAATAGCATTCAACATTCTGTAAAATCAAAAAAAGGTAGAATTAAGTATTAGCTATTTAAGTAATCATATTTTTATTAAATTTTTAGATGATCACACACACCCTCCTGATATATTTCGGGGATACCAATGTGGATTTTTTCTTCAACGTTAGCATCTAAAGCATCTAAATCTAGGCAGAAACTAAATCGTGCAATAAGTTTAGAGTTCTCAAACTATATGGCCAGATCATCTATCCCGGTTTCTCTCTACTCACCTCGGTATCAAGGAATCTATTTTGCTCTTCTATGTACACATGTGCCAGATCTATACCATGGGCCACAAAATTGTAGGTATCAAAAATTAAATTCTTCAAGGTACGGCTCTAAGGATTGCACAAAGCAATAATTGAATGATCTAGAAACCAAACTATGCCTGAGTAATTTGGTTGAAGAATTGGCTTGTTACCTTCCGTTCATGCAAAGAATCTTGTGCTCATAGTGGAACACCAGGCATGCAGCCACAACCTACAACCACCATCTTCATGAGGATGTGCCCTCATTGTATGGGGCTTCTTCTGCATTTGCTCATGTCCTGTTGCCCTAGCCTGTTCACGTCATGGACTGCATTTGTTGATCCCCAGATTATTCCCGAATAAATCGGGTATGATCCTTCAATGCAAGAACTGGATGCCGTTGATCCTCTGCCCTGAGATAAGCTTTTGTCCTTCCGTTTCGTTGGGTACAATATAGTTCAAACAAGAAACATAACATTCAGGCATTGGAATGCCAGATCAAGCGAAAGAATGAAGGGGATAAGAACCGATATCTTATAAGAAATCCCCTAAATGGCATTATCAGAATGGGAGATCCGTTTGAAAATTAATACACACATAAAAAAGGATGCTTCTGTAACAGTGCAGAAGATTCTGCATCTTAAGGATGTTTTAAAGTTAAGATGAACCATCTGAGAACAATTAGTTTAGCCAAACCACCAAACCATAACACATATCATCAACTGATTCCTATCAAAATTGTAGCCATCTCAGCCATGAATTACATTCTTGGTATCCCAAGGATATTCAAACTATAACGGAAATACAAAATACGGATAGTTATTGCCATGCACACAAACGCAAAGTCAAAAGAGAAGAATTGGCGCTTACCCATATGTTCAGCTACCACTCCTAGTGGGTGTAAGGGGCTAAGTGCATTGCACCAAACACAAGGAGATCGTTGTTTTGAATGATTAATTGACTACTAAAGCCGCAGCTGTGAACTCACAGAAGAAGATGAGCGCCCAGCCTAGTCCATGGGAAAGTGCCTTTGGTACTGTGCAAGGGTATCAATACATAAAAAAAGTATAGTAGATGACCTAAAAGACATTAAGACCAGGTGAAAGTGCCACTATCCCGAAATGAGTGAATCGGTCCCACCGAGTTTGCCTGACCAACTCTCTGTTTTCCTATTACAGAAATCGGTCTCACCGAGTTCATGTGATCGGTCTCACCGAGATTACGTTATGCCCTAACCCTAATGAAATCGGTCCCACCAAGTTGACATGTCGGTCCCACCGAAAATCCTAACATTCACATTTTGAACTAAATCGGTCTGACCGAGTTTGAGTATTCGGTCCCACCGAGTTTGGTAAATTGTGTGTAAAGGTTAGATTTTGTGTGGAGGCTATATATACCCATCCACCCACTTTTCATTCGTGGAGAGAGCCATCAGAACGTGCCTACACTTCAACTATTCATTTTCTGAGAGAGAACCACCTACTCATGTGTTGAGACCAAGATATTCCAAGCCAACCACAAGAATCTTGATCTCTAGCCTTCCCCAAGTTGCTTTCCACTCAAATCATCTTTCCACCAAATCCAAATCTGTGAGAGAGAGTTGAGTGTTGGGGAGACTATCATTTGAAGCACAAGAGCAAGGAGTTCATCATCAACACACCATCTATTACCTTTTGGAGAGTGGTGTCTCCTAGATCTGTTAGGTGTCACTTGGGAGCCTCCGTCAAGATTGTGGAGTTGAACCAAGGAATTTGTACGGGCAAGGAGATCGCCTACTTAGTGAAGGTCTACCCTAGTGAGGCAAGTCCTTCGTGGGCAATGGCCATGGTGGGATAGACAAGGTTGCTTCTTCATGGACCCTTCATGGCTGGAGCCCTCCGTGGACTCGCGCAGCTGTTACCCTTCGTGGGTTGAAGTCTCCATCAACGTGGATGTACGATAGCACCACCTATCGGAACCACGCCAAAAATCTCCGTGTTTATATTGCGTTTGCTCCCTCCAAACTCCTCCCCTTTACCTTCATATGCAATGATTTACATTCCGCTGCTATACTCTTAGAATTGCATGTGTAGGTTGATTGCTTGACTTGTGATAAGTTGCTAAAATCTTCCAATACTTAAAATTGGGAAAAGGCTAGATTTTTATTTGGTCAAGTAGTCTAATCACCCCCCTCTAGACATACTTTCGATCCTACAAGTGGTATCAGAGCTTTGGTCTCCATTTTCCTTGATTTCCATAGCTTTGGTGATCATAGCCTTGGTTTCACAACCTAGGAGAGTATGGCATCTAGCGAGGGAAATTACCACCGTAGAGGTCCTTACTTTGATGGCACAAAATTTTCTAGTTGGAAGCATAAGATGAAAATGCATATTCTTGGACATAACCCCACCGTTTGGGCTATTGTGTGTATTGGCTTGCAAGGTGAATTATTCGATGGGAGAGAACCGAATCATGAAGCTACCGCGGAAGAATTGAAGATGCTGCAATACAATGCTCAAGCTTGCAATATCCTCTTCAACGGATTGTGCCCCGAAGAATTCAACAAAATCAGCCGTCTTGAGAATGCAAAGGAAATTTGGGATACTTTGATTGATAGGCATGAAGGTACCGACTCCGTCAAGGAATCTAAATTGGATGTGCTTCAAAGTCAGCTTGACAAGTTCAAAATGAAGGATGGTGAAGGTGTCGCTGAAATGTACTCTAGGCTTGCTCTCATCACAAATGAGATTGCCGGCTTAGGAAGTGAAGAGATGACCGATAGATTCATCATCAAGAAGATCCTAAGAGCCTTGGATGGAAAATATGATACCGTGTGCACATTGATCCAAATGATGCCTAACTAAAAAGATCTTAAGCCAACGGAAGTCATTGGAAGAATTGTTGCTCATGAGATGTCACTCAAGGATAAAGAAGAGCTTCACAACAAGTCAAGTGGTGCTTACAAAGCCTCATGTGATCCTCCTATATCATCAAGTGAGAAACAAGCCTTCAATGAGGAATTTAGCCTAATGGTGAATAATTTCAACAAGTTCTACAAGAGTAGAAGCAAGGAAAGAAGTTCCAAGTCAAGGTCCTACAATGACAAAAGATCTTCTAGTCGTGAGCGTAATTGCTACAATTGTGGAAGACCCGGACACTACTCCAATGAGTGTACAACTCCCTACAAAAGAAGAGAAGACTCACCTAAAAGGAGAAGTAGAAGAGAAGAATCACCTCCAAGAGAGAGAAGGATTCGAGATGATCGTTATGAGCGAAGAACCTCTCACAGAAGCAAGGATTCGAAAAGGAAGGACAAGTCATCAAGGAGCTACGCGAAACGAAGACATCAAGCTCATGTTGGTGAATGGGTATCCGGCTCCGACTCCGATCATCACTCTGAGAGAAGTTATCACTCCGACTCCGAATATACTCAAGATGAAGGTGTTGCCAGTCTAGCACTTGTGTCAACCAACTCCTATGACATATTTGACTCACCAAATGAAGGAATTGGAAGATGCTTCGTGGCTAAAGGCCCAAAGGTATCACACCCCGAGTATGTTGATTTCAATAGTGATTAAGATGATTTGCTAGGTGATGATGATTTACTGGTTGACTCTAGTGATGAAAACTATGATGAACTTGCTATTAATCATGCTAATGAAGATAAAATGAATGACGATGATAAGAAGGAGATTGAGCGTCTAACTAAAGAACTAAACACTCTTAAGTTAGCTCATGAAACTACCTTAGAAGATCATCGAGAGCTTTTAAAGACTCATGAGAAGCTATGCTTTGAAAAACTCAACCTTGAGCAAGAGCATGGGTTCTTAAAAGCAATCAATGATGATCTTCGTAAGAAAAGTTCTTCTTACCTTGCGAAGCGTTTACTCTTGTCTACTTACATGCCACAAGTAAAATCTAGCAACAAGAACAAGAAAGATTCTTATTCTAGTAGTAACAATAATCATGTTAAATCCAATATTGTTGCTTCTAGTAGTTCTCTTGATTCCACTAATGATTCTCTTAGCCAAGTTACTCTTGAGCAATAAAATAGCTTATTGAAGGGAATTATAGAGAAAGGTGTTTACAAGAGCCTTGCCAGAAGTAAGCAATTTGAGGAAATTGTACGCAAGCAAGGGAGGCACGGGAAGAATCAAGGTGTTGGTTTTGAACGAAAGTACAATGCCAATGCAGTTGAGTGGGAAGAAGATCAATACCCCAAGACAAAGTTTCTTCCTCAACAAGAGAAGTATGATCCTACTTCCTTCGAGGGGACACAAGCTCAAGATGATCTTCCACCACAAGACCACAAGCAAAAAGGCAAGGACAAGCTTTAAGAGGAGTTTGATGAATTTGAAGAAGCTCCGAAGGCCTTGGTCAAGTGGGTTCCCAAGACTACATCAAGTTCTACTTCATCAAGTACGACTACAATTCCAAGGATTCCCATCAAGATGATGTGGATCCCGAAGAAGAACTAGAGAGTTCTTGAGGGTGACTCCGCCAACATACTTCACTCATATCATTTTGGCGAGAACTAGTGCAAACAACTTCCACCTCTTGCACTAGTTCAAGAAGTCACAAACCCTCTTGTTGGTAAGACAAGGGACAAGGTAACCTAATGCTTTCATGGACATCATCTTGTGTGAACTTCACTCTATGTCTATGGATATCCTTGTTTGTTCCTTGTGGCACTAACCCATGTAGGTATTGAAAGTGCAACTCACTCCAATGGATTGCTCCAAATGATCTACATCAACATTTAGCATCCACATCTTCAACATCTAGTTGAAGTCATCATCGACAAAACCCAAGGTTAGTTCATCCCTCTTAGGGGGATATCACATCTAGGGGGGCTTTACTCTAAGAATTGAGCTAAAGCAACTCTAATTGTGTGAACACAACAATGCTTTACGTAAAAGTGGTAACCCCACTTGTGCTTAAACGATGAGTATGACCTATGATCAAATGTTCTCATTTGACTCCTAAATCAATATACTCATATATAGATGACCTAGTCATCGCCAATTGGTTGATAGATGCTAGAGTGTTTGTGCATGCTTTGTCACATATTTCATTTGCCATTTTATTGTGTCAGCATGTTGATTGCATGTTGCTTTGATTGTTTGGCTCTTTTTATTTTGCCAAATGGATGGACAAGAATGCATAAGAACTTCCTCTAGCTATCTATGCTTTTCTCGTCTCAAACTCTATACATGCTACATCACAAAGTTTGTTCAAGTCAGATGCGAACCCTCTGGGTGAGGAGCATTCGGAGTCACCGATTCGTCATAGACTTAAACTTCCAAAACCTCTCTGTGTCTTTCGGTCTGACCGATCCATCCTTTTTGGTCAAACCGAATTCACTGAGTTGATCTTCGTTTTCAACCTCAGTGCAACCGATTAGAACCATTCGGTCACACCAATTTGCAGTAACCGCTTGCGATTCTGCACCACGGTGCCACCGAGTTGTTCCACTCGGTCACACCGACAGGGTCAGGATATATATACCGATGGGTCAAAATTTGGAAATTTCTCCAAAACCTCTTCACGCGCGTGTGTCCTGCTCTGCCATCTCGGGTCTCCAGATCGTCCTCTCATCACCAGCGACCTCCCGCCGCTGGTCTCCATCACCGTCAACGGCAATCTACACAGCCGTTGCCGCCGTAGCAAGCTCATCGCCAAGTTAGGGTATGAGTTCGACCCTTTGTGCAATCTTTTACCTCCGATTCTTAGCACAAAGCAAATGCCATGTTTCTTACCACGTACGAGATCATCTTGTCTAGCAAAAACTTCCTTAGATTAGTTTTGATTTGAAAATTTAGGGTTAGGTTTCCGCCGAATTCATCTCGGACCGAGCGAGTTGTGGAAATCGGTCTCACCGATTTGGCTTAGGCCATTGCACTTGTAATTTTTGGTCTGACCGAAACTTGCAAATCGATGTGACCGAGTTCAACTCTCAGTGAAACCCTAGCAATCTTGGAGTCACTGAACTGTGTCTCGGTCTGACCGATTTCACTAGTTTATACTCCAAAGTTGCTTCGGTGTCACCGAGTTTAACAAATCGATAGCTCTGAAATGCTTTCTGTGGAAAACTAAAACTAGGTTTTTGACTCATTTGTTTTGAAAAATCTCTGCACTTTGTGATTCTCATCCACTCTATCTCATCTATAACTATTCATAGGGTCAGATGTTAGTTTGCAGTGCCAGAATGTCTGATCAGAGTGATAGCCAAAACAGGTCTGAAGAGCAGGTGAATCTGAGTGAGGGCACTAGGCCCTCTGGTAGTTATTATGAAGGAAGCAGAAGTACTCCTAGCAACCTGACTAACGCTGCTACTAGGCAAAGGAGGAAGAAAAATTCTAATTCTGAAGATGAAGACTATGTAGCTGCTGAGGAGGAGGTCAGCTCCAAGAAAAAGGTTGTCAAGAAGGAATTTGGCACAAGTGCATCTACAAAGCCTGGTTTGAACAAGAAGGCTCCTGCAAAGAGGGTGCCCATGTCAAAGGCCAGAGGCTCAACACAGGAAACAATTGAGTTCACTCTTGAACCAAAAGAGGCTGGTGAAGGCAATAAGAGAAAGGAAAGGGTCAAGAAGACCATAGCCAGAGTAATTGGAAGATCCTCTATGATGAAAGACCCAGCTGAGGATGAAGAGGAAGAGGAAGAGGATGTTGCACCAACACCTAAAGCTCAAAAGCTGATGGGGGATGCCATCAAGTCTGGGGCTGCCCTTTCTAAGCCCAAGACTGCCCCCAAAGCTTCTGCTCCAGCTCCCGAGACTGCACCAAAGAGGAGCACCAGGAACATACCAGCTGCTGAGAAGAACAAAGCCCCAGTGCCTGAGAATAAAGAAGAAGAAGATGCTGAAGCCCAAGTGCTTAGGAAGCTAAAGCCCAAGATCCTTGACCATGATGACAATCATCCATTGGTAGAAAATATGAAAATCAGAAAAGATGCAGGTCTCAGATTATGGAGAGAATCAGATCCATATGCTGTGAGGAGAAGGACTGCTGTGGATTATAGGTTTCACACCAAGGAGCAGCAGGACTTCTATGAGACTATTCTGCTAGATAAGAAGCCAATTGTCTGTGATATGAAGTGGGTTGACTGGAAATACATCGATAACAATGAAGACCACTTTCCAGGAGTGCATGAGAGCTTCAGACTATGTGGAGTAGACAAATTTGTGGCTCAGAAACTGGCCAAGTGGAATGATGAGATCATTATGCAATTCTATTCTACAGCTCATTCCTATCTAGATGGAAGGATTGTATGGATGTCTGAAGGTACAAGGTACCAATCAACAGTTGCTGAGTGGGGCAAGATGATTAAGGCCCCTGAAGAGCATAAGGATGACATAGATGTCTATGCCAAGAAAAATAAAGATCACAACTCCATGGCCAACATGTACAAGGAGATTCCTGACAAAGCCTTGGAGAATCACAAGCTAGGCTCTGTATATTATCTATTGTCTGGACTGGCCACCATCAACACCATCTTGAGGCACACCTTGTTGCCCAAACCAGGAGATCACAGAATGACCAGAGGCCATTCCATCAATTTGCTTCAGTTATTTGATGTGCCCCAGAAGTTTAAAGTAATGACTTTTATTGTTGAGACAATCAAGAGGACAGCTGCAGACCAGAAGAGATCTTGTGGGTATGCTCCACACATCCAAATGCTCATCAACTCCAAGATGGGCACAGGCACATACTTATTGGACAAGGAACATCTTCCCTTGATGCCTGACTTTGAGGACAATACAGTTGTCATAGATGCAGAAGATCCCACATCAGTAGAGGCTCAAGAGAAGAGGGAGAAAGCAAAAGCTGAGAAGGCAGCCAAGATGCCAAGTGTTGAAGAGGCTTCACAAATTTTCCTCAAGTCAGTACAAGACCAACTTGGATATCTGATTCAAGCAACTTTGAGGATTGAGAAAGGACTGGCCACCCTGACTCGGAATCAAGAGAGCCCGGAGAGGATCATTGAAACAAAATTCTATGATCTTGACTTGAAGGTGACAGAGATGCAGACAGCTGTTGAGCAGCTCCAGGAAGAAGCTGGGGAGAAGAAAGGGAAAGCTACCACAGATGCCTTTCAGAGAGTGCCTAGGGCACAGAGATCTACAGCAGTGCCTGTGACAGACACAAGAGCTACTACATCAGCACCTGCAGCCACAACATCAGTAGCTCCTCATGTTGCCACTCCACCAGCTCCAACAACTTCAACAGATGCATTCGGTCTTGGAGTCCTCTCAACGCCACCTCCCAAAGATCAAGCCTAGAGAGACACATAGCATTATGCATTTTCGAGCTTTTTGGTAACTTGTTGCCAAAGGTGGAGAAAGTGTATAGATCATAGGCTTCGAGAGAGAGAGCTTGCTTCTTTTTGCTATCCCTTTTGCTACTTGGTTGATACTTATTTGTTTGCTTGCCTGAATGATACTTTATGTGTGTGTGAGATACTTGTATGGTCATGTGTTTGATCATATCATACTTTAATGCTTGTGCTTGAATGATGATATTATTTATCTCTCATGTATGATCATTCACCTTGCCTTGATGATGAGTGCATATTTTATCTTCTATCATTTTGAGCGCTCCACCAAGATGTATGTGACATGGAAGAGTAACCCATGATCCTAATCGATTGTGAATTTGCATTCAAAAGCAAATTTTAAATAATGCACAAATTTACGGGGAGCTCTTGCTTATCACATACTTCTCAAAGCGACGATGTTTTTCATACTTATTATCATTTGTCGAAGCTTTGATCTATATATTGTCATCAATTACCAAAAAGGGGGAGATTGAAAGTGCAACTATCCTGGGTGGTTTTGGTAATTCCTAACAACATATAGCTCATCGAACTAATACTCTTTCAAGATGATCATTTCAGAAAGTTCAATGATTGGCATGGCATGGACTAGGAATGTGGACCCCTCAAAATGCTAAAGACACATATTGGCTCAAGCTCAAGACTCTACATTTTCATTCTAGTGATCCAAGATGACATTGAGTCCATAGGAAAAGCCAATACTATTAAAAGGGGATGAGGTGTTGCTTAATGGCTTGCTTGCTCAAAATTCTTAGTGATATGCTCCAAAAGCCCTCAACCACTTTCTCATATCCACATATGTCCTAAACCAAAAGTCAAACTCGCCCCCACCGATTTGATCTATTCGGCGCCACCGAGTTCATTTGACATAGCCATAGCCAGAAACCCTAATCAGTTCAGTCTCACCGAGATGGGATTGCAAACTCTCTGTTTCCCTTCGCAACGTTTCGGTCTAACCGAGATGAGCGATCGGTCCCACCGAGTTCGCAATGCAAACTCTCTGTTTCCTTTTCGTAACGTTTCGGTCTCACCGAAATGAGCGAATCGGTCCCACCGAGTTTGCCTGACCAACTCTCTGTTTTCCTATTACAGAAATCGGTCTCACCGAGTTCATGTGATCAGTCTCACCGAGATTACGTTATGCCCTAACCCTCATGAAACCAGTCCCACCGAGTTGACATGTCGGTCCCACCGAAAAACCTAACATTCACATTTTGAACTAAATCGGTCTGACCGAGTTTGAGTATTCGGTCCCACCGAGTTTGGTAAATTGTGTGTAACGGTTAGATTTTGATTGGAGCCTATATGTACCCCTCCACCCACTTTTCATTCATTGAGAGAGCCATCAGAACGTGCCTACACTTCCACTATTCATTTTCTGAGAGAGAACCACCTACTCATGTGTTGAGACCAAGATATTCCAAGCCAACCATAAGAATCTTGATCTCTAGCCTTCCCCAAGTTGCTTTCCACTCAAATCATCTTTCCACCAAATCCAAATATGTGAGAGAGAGTTGAGTGTTGGGGAGACTATCATTTGAAGCACAAGAGCAAGGAGTTCATCATCAACACACCATCTATTACCTTTTGGAGAGTGGTGTCTCCTAGATTGGTTAGGTGTCACTTGGGAGCCTCCGTCAAGATTGTGGAGTTGAACCAAGGAGTTTGTACGGGCAAGGAGATCGCCTACTTCGTGAAGATCTACCCTAGTGAGGCAAGTCCTTAGTGGGCGATGGCCATGGTGGGATAGACAAGGTTGCTTCTTTGTGGACCCTTCGTGGGTGGAGCCCTCCGTGGACTCGCACAGCCGTTACCCTTCGTTGGTTGAAGTCTCCATCAACGTGGATGTACGATAGCACCACCTATCGGTACCACGCCAAAAATCTCCGTGTCTACATTGCGTTTGCTCCCTCCAAACTCTTAGAATTGCATGTGTAGGTTGATTGCTTGACTTGTGATAAGTTGCTAAAATCTGCCAAGACTTAAAATTGGGAAAAATGCTAGATTTTTATTTGGTCAAGTAGTCTAATCACCCCCCTCTGGACATACTTTCGATCCTACACCAGGCTGTTTCATGACAGAAGAAGGTCATGCATCAACAGATATGTCTCCGGCTGCACATATAATTAAAAACAATATGAATGCCAGGAGCAATACCACTTGTAAGGGATGACAACAAAGAAGGGAACCAATCATTAACTGTATAACTATACTTCCATGAACACACAACAATAATACATATCGGTTAGATCGTGTTCAAATTCCCGGTGCTCAAGAGATAAAAAGTAATATGCACTGGTCTAAACAAAGTTGTACAAGTTCATAGTGCTCGGTTGTGACCCACACAACGAAATAGGTGGTGGATATGCTGACGTCCTTATCGAACTACAAATCATATAAACCACATGAGATTGCAAATTTCGAGTCCCTCACGGAAGGACCATGGGTACTCTACTCAGTTCTGAAAGTATAGTAAGTAAACATTGAACAAACATAAGTACTCAGTCTCGTACCTTATATTAGCTAATTTGCTGCTTCCTATCTCTTATTTTTTAGACCATTGCTTCTTCCTATCTGTATACACTGCAATTGCGTTTACACAAGTTAGACCAAATACGAATTTGTAATAAATCCTCAGGTACAATTTAGACCATGTATGAGTTAATTTGCTGCTTCCTATCTATATGTAAGTTCTTGTAATCTGATGGAGTTTGACACGAAACCCCATGAATCGGCAACCAATTTTTAGATGTGTAATTCTAGAATTCAAACATCCTATACCACACACCCCTTTTCCTTCAACAGAAGCAAAGCAGTACATGAATTAAAATGCGCAAACTGTACCTACCAGCACAAGGCAATGGAACAGTCAATGATGACATGAACGTTGAACCACTCCAACGCCTTAATGGCTGGATGATGACCGACACATCCGTGCAGCAGGATGTGTGGCGATGTTGCGGCGAGAGCTGGTGGTCGCTCGGTGGTAGTCTCGGCTCTGGGTTCTGGTTGTGGAGGGAGGGCAAAGCGGCGAGATCGATGGACGGAGATTCTGGGGACAAAGGAATCCATGCGTATAATGCGGTGGTGGCCGGACCGCCGGGAACTTGGCAGCAGGCGGCCGCTGCCGTGTGCGTCCACGTCCCCAGCGCGGCAGCTCCCGCGTGCACCCGCATCCCCTGCGTCATGCGGAAGGCAGGAAGTAGAAGAGAAGACAATAAAAACTCGGAGATTGGACGGGAAGAATTGGAGAAGAAAAGGTAAGTCATGATTCTCTTCATAACTGTTGATTGATTTTATTTGGAGAAGGAAGGTGAAGATATATATCGGTTAAGTAGCCAATCAGATTTTTCCTTAAATTCCGTTATTTGTTTTCTAAAAATTCATTAATTTATTTCCTAAAGCAAATTGCATTGATGGGAGAAATCGGTTGATTTAGGTAAGGTAGGAAAGTTAGACATGTGATCTTTTGTACCTTAGAAAAATGTTGGTTTACAAGGAAAGAATGGAGAGGAAAATAAATCCGTAGAAAGGGGGGAGGGAACGAAAACCAGTCAAAAAACCGGACGAAAGTGATGGGACGAAAAAACCTGGACGCAATCCTACCAACTGCTTTGTTAGATTTTGTTTTATCCACAGGTGTTGAAGCGGGCAAATTTGACAATATTAACCTGAGGATGAAATCATTTCACAAAATGAACTGCTCCTAAAAAAATTCACTCAGGTGACCTTTTTGAGTGGCGCCTGACACGAAGGCGCCACACCCTACGGTGCAGCGCCTAACACACAGGCGTTGCACTTCTGTCCAGCTGTGCAACGCCTCAGAGCTAGGCACCACACATGTAATGTGCAACGCCTAGCCCATAGGCATTGCACATTGACTTAGATGCAGCCGCCGCGCGCTAGCCCTCCCCCACCCACCCCATTTTTCAGCAGCAGTTACAGAAGCATCCCCCGGCGGCGGCTGGCTCATCTCCCCCTCTCAATCCCCTCTCCAAAAATCTTCACATCTGACGATTTGGTCCGTGGAATTCTTTACCATTTCATCCTACAAGGTACTCTCCTCCGATCCCTTTCTTTTCCTCCGTAAATTCGTTCACATTTGTCTCATTTAGCCAAGTTTTGGTGGAACCCTTGATTTGCTTGGATTTGATTTTTATATGATAAATTGAAATAGTGTGGTGTGATTTTGGATTTTTAGTCATTGTGGAACCTAGATTGTTCATGTTTTGGTGGTACCCTTGTGTAGATTTGTAATATTGATATAGATTTGTGTGATTAGTATTAGTAGATGATTTGTAATCATTGTTGGACCCTAGTATTTATGATCGGTATTTGTGATGATTGTTGATGTCCTTTCATTGTATATCTTAGATTAGTATTCAACATTCCTTTTAGTGTTTACCGATTGTTGAATACTTATGAAATAATGCTCGCATATTAAATAAAGCATATGGAGTAAGCTAACGTATGTTTATTGTTTGAAATTTTGTAGGATGGTTTGGCTTCTAGATGATCATTGGGACACTCGACACCGGCCGTAATTTATGTCGGTGGAGCAGCGGGTAATAAGCAAAGTTATTGGTATTTTGAATTTTGTGCTTATTTCAAACACACATGTCCATATGTAATATTCCGATTTTCTTGTTTGTAGGAGCTTGCACCTCTGAAGATTCGGTCTCACGGGGTCACCCTTGGGGGGATGCGCTATGATGAGCGGTACACACCATACATAAGGGAGAAGGGACTCCTCCCTTTCATTAAGTTGGTCAGCCGGTCGACGCCACCCCTCAATGCTGTAGCAATCACCGCGCTTGTTGATCGTTGGAGACCGGAGACACACAATTTCCATCTTCGGACTGGGGAGATGACCGTGAGGCTCCAGGATATTGCTATGATCGCTGGTCTTCCTATCGAGGGGAATCCTCTTTGTATGAGCACTGATTCTGATGGGTGGCGCGAGCAGATGCATGCCCGTATCGATATGGTTCCTCCGGAGGCTCGGGAACCAGAAGCAGAAGACAAGAAGAAGGAAAGAGTCGCAACCGGTGCTCCTTTCACCTGGATTTGTAGCGGCCCGACCTCAAACGGTCAAGTCTCTGTGTATCTGTAGCTACAAAACGCTCTGGCGAAACTTAACAATACGTACACGTGCGTTTATTTAACAGAAGACCGGGGAGCCGGTTCGATATAAACCGAGGAAGCGATCTATAACGAAAACCGATCTACTAAACCAATCTAATATTATTTGCACTTAACGTTCCAAAAAAAAGAAACAAACGGAAGGAGGCGCTCGTTGCTTACAGAGAGGAGCTCGTGTAGGTAGGGATGTGGATGTCGTCGGGGGCGATGGCTCCAGTGACCGGCGGCGGAGACGGCAATGTCTAGCGGATAGAGAACTCCGAGGGGGTCCGATTTTCAGTTGAAGGTGGAGGTCGGGGATGACGGAGGTGAGCGGGGCATCGAGATGAACTTCGTGCTCCGTCAATGATGAGCGAGGTCCAGGGCGAGTCTCTTGTGCTTCCTGGAGATCGAGACGATGTCAAAGAGATGCGCAACGATGAGAGAAGTACGTTAGAGAAGGTTTGGTGGTTCGAAGTTGCTCACCGGCGTCGGGATCTACGGTGAACCATCTCGGCTCCGGCGAGATCCAAACGAAGAACGCGTTTTTAGGGGGTCAGACGAGGATGATCTCGGGTATTTATAGGACATCGGCGTGCGGAAGGGGGCGAATTGGGGACGCGATCCCAACGAATCCTGGGTTCGGCGTCGTGTCGTGCGCGAGCTAGGTGTTTCCAGACGTGGGGAGGAAGAAGATGGTGGTGGGGTCCAGCGCCAGGGGGAGGGAGAGAGACGCACAAGGAAGAGGGGTGGCGGCGGCTCCTGGGGTTCCTCCCGATCGAGCGCTCGTGGGTGTGCTAGCCCTAGTGCTAGCGCTGGGCTGGGCCGGCGGTGCGCCTGGCCTGGCCTGGCGGATTTTTTTATAAAACAGCGAGGAAAAAACAAAGAAAACAGAATATATTTAAAACAATATATAGGCATATTATATATCAAAATTTTCAGAAAAATATTTTCTAAAACATGAACATATTTTCAGCGGCAAATAAATTCCACAAAAATTTACATAAAGCAAACAGTGCTACTATTGCACTAAAAATGCAAATAAAATTATTTTAAAATACCAAAATGATTTCAAATCCATTTTTCTCCATTTTTTTATTGTAGGGAATCATTTTATCATTATTTCCATTTATTTATTTATTTGGAGAAAAATAATTTGACTAAAAATTCACATAACTCCAAAATGATTCTTTGAAACTTCCAACTCTCTTTCTGCAAGTTTTGAAGAAGTCATCTTATCTTTTCTCATGAAACTCATTGAGCTGCATAAAGTTTCTGATTTGAATCATTTGCAAATGAAACTTCAAATATTTTCAAAAAACCTTTTCATTTTAAATGGAAGAAGTCATGTCATCTTCACTCTAGGGTTTTGCATTTGAAAAGAATTTGAATTCATGGAAATCATAATGCACAGTGAAAGTTTGGGAAAGTCATTTCATTCCCTCTCATTCAACTTTCAAAAAGGTTTCAAATTTCACTCAATTTCACACAATCAATCACTCACAATCAAACAAACAATCAAAGTTATTTATTTAATATAACATACCAAAATTTAGAATTTTGGGATGTTACTGTTGGGGAACGTAGTAATTTCAAAAAAATTCCTACGCACACACATGATCATGGTGATGCATAGACCCCAGAGGGGAGAGTGTTGTCCACGTACCCTCGTAGACCGAAAGCGGAAGCGTTAGCACAACGCGGTTGATGTAGTCGTACGTCTTCACGATCCGACCGATCCAAGTACCGAACGTACGGCACCTCCGAGTTCAGCACACGTTCAGCTCGATGACGTCCCGCGAACTCCGATCCAGCAGAGCTTCATGGGAGAGTTCCGTCAGCACGACGGCGTGGTGACGGTGATGATGATGCTACCCACGCAGGGCTTCGCCTAAGCACCGCTACGATATGATCGAGGTGGAATATGGTGGAGGGGGGCACCGCACACGGCTAAGAGATCAAGAGATCAATTGTTGTGTCTAGAGGTGCCCCCCTGCCCCCGTATATAAAGGAGCAAGGGGGGAGAGGCGTCTGGCCAGGGAGGGCGCGCCAATGGGGGAGTCCTACTCCCACCGGGAGTAGGACTCCTCCTTTCCTAGTAGGAGTAGGAGAAGGGGGAAGGAGGAGGTGGAGAGAAGAAAGGAGAGGGGGCCGCCGCCCCCTTCCCTTGTCCAATTTGGACTGGGGAAAGGGGGGCCGCGCGCCACCTCCTGGCTGCCCTCTCTCTTCTCCACTAAGGCCCAATAGGCCCATTACTTTCCCGGGGGGGGGGGGGGTTCCGGTAACCCCCAGTACTCCGGTAAAATCCCGATTTCACCCGGAACACTTCCGATATCCAAATATAGGCTTCCAATATATCAATCTTTATGTCTCGACCATTTCGAGACTCCTCGTCATGTCCGTGATCATATCCAGGACTCCGAACTACCATCGGTACATCAAAACACAAAACTTATAATACCGATCGTCATCTAACTTTAAGCGTGCGGACCCTACGGGTTCGAGAACTATGTAGACATGACCAAGACATGTCTCCGGTCAATAACCAATTGCGGAACCTGGATGCTCATATTGGTTCCCACATATTCTACAAAGATCTTTATCCGTCAAAACCGCATAACAACATACGTTGTTCCCTTTGTCATCGGTATGTTACTTGCCCGAGATTCGATCGTCGGTATCTCAATACCTAGTTCAATCTCGTTACCGACAAGTATCTTTACTCGTTCCGTAATGCATCATCTTGCAACTAACTCATTAGTTACAATGCTTGCAAGGCTTATAGTGATGTGCATTACCGAGTGGGCCCAGAGATACCTCTCCGACAATCGGAGTGACAAATCCTAATCTCGAAATACGTCAACCCAACAAGTACCTTTGGAGACACCTGTAGAGCACCTTTATAATCACCCAGTTACGTTGTGACATTTGGTAGCACACAAAGTGTTCCTCCGGTCAACGGGAGTTGCATAATCTCATAGTCATAGGAACATGTATAAGTCATGAAGAAAGCAATAGCAGAATACTAAACGATCAAGTGCTAAGCTAACAGAATGGGTCAAGTCAATCACATCATTCTCCTAATGATGTGATCCCGTTAATAAAATGACAACTCATGTCTATGGCTAGGAAACATAACCATCTTTGATCAACGAGCAAGCAAGTAGAGGCATACTAGTGACACTCTGTTTGTCTATGTATTCACACAAGTATTATGTTTCCGGTTAATACAATTCTAGAATGAATAATAAACATTTATCATGATATAAGGAAATAAATAATAACTTTATTATTGCCTCTAGGGCATATTTCCTTCAGTTACAAACCTACCACACTGAAAATGAATCTCGTCCTCGAGATTCGAAGAGGCTAGCAAGAAAAGGGTTAGGGTTTGGGGGTCTTCCAGCAAATCCTTTGATCGGAATGGCCTAGTGTGCTACTTAAAATCAGGGTTATAGCTCTGACAAAACTCATGTACTCCATTCCTTTGGGTTGACAATGTTGGTCTTCTCATATTCTCCAGGGTAACTCTTTCCCTTGTGCTCTCCCGGTAAGGGCATAACCTCTTTTCTCAAAATCATGAGTCCTTGATGGTAATTAAGGTTCTTCCGAGACAGGGTCTTCTCAGTTGACGGGTCTGTCGCCAATACTAAACAACTATCGAGATTCTCATGGTGGTCAACAATTTCTGGCTCCTGTAGGAAATTGGTCTGGGTTGAATCTCACCGTATATCATACGATTGGCAATGGTTGCCTGTAAAGGATTCCATCACCCTACCATTCTAAGGTTTTTGGCTTATCGTGTCGACACTCTTCTAAGGTTTTCATGGCTCTCTGGTTCTCCATCAACATATGATAGTTCATGATAGGAGTCTCTGGTATGGGGGCCAATCCATCCTGTACTTGAACCATTACTACATATGCAGACATCGAATCACGTATTCTAACACTTGGGCATAATCACAAGCATTGCAGAACTTCTCTTCTCCACGATCTGCGTTCGGGTAAATCCGTATGTCCTGCAAGCCAAACAAAACCTCTATCGTTTCTTCACAACTCTCGGGTTTACGTAACCTCCTATGGAACGTCCGCTGGTGAAATCACAACTTCTTCCATAATTTCTTCCTACAACAAGGTTGTGCTTGTTCCTTTTAAATCCTGGGTCCTGTGGGTTATGGCCCACTTCAATACTTGTATATCTTTAACTCATCCTTGGAGTTACTATTGTTCCATATTCAAAAATTACATCTCCTTTAAATCCAATAGTACTTCATTCCTCCATACTCTTGGGGTAACCATCATAACAAAAAAAACTCCAACTCATTTTGTCCAAACTCCACTCTGTGGAATACATTTTCCATTCCATTGGTCAGGTGTCCTCACAGGGTATTACCACAAAAATAAATTGTACTGGTGCATCCATAATTCATACTCTCTTCATGTCAAATCATGTATTACATCCTTAATCACTGCTCAAAATTCAAATTCCAAAAGTACTTTATTACAAATGTTGCCATCCACCGTTTGGTATGGTCAAGCATTACTTCCATCTTTATTCATTTGCCCTACTTCAAGATGCTTCAATCCCACTGGAATTGTTCGAGGTGATCCTTGAAATCATCGATCTTCTGCTTCATCATGGTGGCCATCAGCTTCATCTCCATCATCTCTGCATGTACCTCTCTCAGGTATTCCTGAGTGTGACGGAGTCTTGCTTCCAGTATTTCTCCAATCTGACGTGTGGCTTCTAAAGCAGCTTCACGAACAGAGTCGAAGAATGTTGCTTGTGGTACTTGAGAAATGAAAAAGTATTGACCCATAGTCTTTGGGCAAACTCCCTTCACACGGTGGAGGTGTAACTCCATGTACCAAAGCTCAACTCCATTCTCCATGAAAGGATAACCCTTGTAGACTGCATCTCCTTCAAGATGAATATGCTTCATCATGTCGGATCTTTGGGTACTCCTGATCACTAGTCAGGGTCATGATCATTTCCGGGCCCTTGAGAAAAGACTCGTAAAGGCTTGTCATCTGCAGGTATAATATATAAGGGGTACTCAGGGTAATGTATGTATTTCCTTCGGTGAAATGTGATTTTTTTTGTTTGGGAAAGGTTTGGGATCAGCTTGTCCATGGGTTCAAGTCTGGGTGAGATAATGAGAGAGGCACTCACAATCAACAACCACTCATAACATTTCACATGAGATTCAAACCACATCAACTTTTATTGCTTCATGAGCTATTACAAATTTCCATTTCATAACTCAACTCAACACCCCCAAAAATAGAAGTGTATTCCACATTCATTATATGCTTTATTCCAATATCAGGATCTCAACTACTCTGCTCAAGCTTTCCTCGGTCTGAACATTCTTTGGGAAAATGTCCTACTCCTTTGCGGCGTAAACAAAAGACTTCAGACAAATCCAGGGGCTTCCTGGTGGTTATCTTGGCTCCTTGGGTTGTTGGCTTCCTTGTTGGCATTTGCTAGCATAATGACCTAAATCCTTGCATCTGTAACAAGTGATATGACTCAGGTCCTTCTCTGCAAAAATTGGGTTGTTCTGAGGATGCCTTCGTTTTCTCTTCCTGGATTTCTCCGTAATGACCAGAGCTTCTATTTACTGAGGGTCAAACTTCACTTCTGCTGTCGGGAAGTCTCTGAGATACTCTTGGCTTTCCTTCATGCAATACTCTGAAAAATGTCCTTCTTCTCCACATGAGTAGCAGGCTTGGGCGAAAAATCTGTTTAGGCCTTCACCATCAGGGTCTTCAATAACTTCCTCCATCACGGGTTCTTCTAAACTTTCCCTGAGGGCTTCTTTCATGGCTTCCTTACGCTGCTTGGTAATTTATTGTACCTTGGGGTAAATCTGACATTGAGCAGGGTAGTGCGTAGTTCCTTCACACAGGAAACAAGTAACCTGCCCAGTTGGGCATTCTTCAGCTGGGTGATTTCCGTCACAATGAGGGCATTCATCCTTGTGTTCTTCATTGGTGTGTCCTATTTCTCCGCAAATCTTGCAGGCACAAGGTTTCTTCATGGGGTTATCCCAGTGCTTCCGGATGAGACGGGATCTTAATAGAGTCTTCTTGAATTCCTCCCAAGTTCTTGCTCCGTTGCATCCTTGTATGGCTTGATGCATTTTGCACCAGGTTGCAGCACTTTCTGTAAAGTACCGAAGAGCGTATTGAACCTCATGCTTGCTTCCAATCAAGTTGTTCCTGAAGTGATCCTCCATATTCTGAATCCATAGTTCTACCTCCCGTTGAGTCATCGGTCCAGAGAATACTAGTCCTTCTTCATTCACCATCTATGGGGTCCAAAGGTTTGGGATGAGATACTACAGAAGAATGGAGGGAGATACACACAATACAAACAATAGTTTTGAAGAAACGAGTTTTATTTTGTGGCTGTCGGAAAAACATCAAACAAATGATAGCTCACAAATCGTCGCATCTAAAACAAGTACATAACAGGGGTTTGGTCTTCTAAAGGTCAAATAATTCTTCAGAAACTTCAAATTCTTCAAGTCTTCGGAGTCTTCAATTGGTGTAGCTTCAATTCTTCTAATGCATGGTGAAATCCTCTTTACTCTAAAGTGGGCATCTGTTGTCCGATATCTTGTCCTTCTTGGAGTGGCTTCAATTGATCTTCCGTGTGGTCAAAAGGGGAAGGGGTATATTCTAACTATTTGAGATAAGAGGGACCAATTGACAAAATCAGAAATTGAAAATAATGTTTTACATCTATCCTGTCCTAGGGACTTTCCAGTTTCTAGGGTCACGTCCTACAGTCAACATGTGCTCTGATACCATATCTGTAGCGACCCGACCTCAAACGGTCAAGTCTCTATGTATCTGTAGCTACCAAACGCTCGGGCGAAACTTAACAACACGTACGCGTGCGTTTATTTAACAGAAGACCGGGAAGCCGGTTCGATCTAAACCGAGGAAGAGATCTATAAGGAAACCTATCTACTAAACCAATCTAATATTATTTGCACTTCACGATTAAAAAAAGAAACAAACGGAAGGAGGCGCTCGTTGCTTACAGAGAGGAGCTCGTGTAGGCAGGGAAGTGGATGTCGTCGGGGGCGATGGCTCCAGTGACCGGCGGCGGAGACGGCGATGTCCAGTGGATAGAGAACTCCGAGGGGGTCCGATTTTCAGTTGAAGGTGGAGGTCAGGGATGACGGAGGTGAGCGGGGCATCGAGATGAACTTCGTGCTCCGGCAATGTCGAGCGGGGTCCAGGGCGAGTCGACTGTGCTTCCTGTAGATCGAGACGATGTGAAAGAGATGCGCAACGATGAGAGAAGTACGTTAGAGAAGGTTTGGTGGTTCGGGGTTGCTCACCGGCGTCGGGATCTACGGTGAACCGTCTCGGCTCCGACGAGATCCAAGCGAAGAACGCGTGAGGTAGAGGTGGTTTTGGCGTGGGGTTTTTAGGGGGTCGGACGAGGATGATCTCGTGTATTTATAGGACATGGGCGTGCGGAAGGGGGCAAATCGGGGACACGATCCCAACGAATCCCGGGTTCGGCGTCGTGTCTTGCGCGAGCTAGGTGTTTCCTCACGTGGGGAGGAAGAAGATGGTGGTCGGGTCCAGCGCCAGGGGGAGGGAGAGAGAGACGCACAAGAGAGAGGGGTGATGGCGGCTCCTGGGGTTGCTCCCGATCGAGCGCTCGTGGGTGTGCTAGCCCACGTGCTAGCGCTGGGCTGGGCCGGCGGTGCGCCTGGCCTGGCCTGGCGGATTTTTTTATAAAACAGCGAGGAAAAAAACAAAGAAAACAAAATATATTTATAACAATATATTGGCATATTATATATCAAAACTTTCAGAAAAATATTTTCTAAAACATGAACATATTTTTAGCGGCAAATAAATTCCACATAAATTTACTTAAAGCAAACAGTGCTACTGTTGCACTACAAATGCAAATAAAATTATTTTAAAATACCAAAATGATTTCAAATTCATTATTCTCCATTTTTCCATTGTAGGGAATCATTTTATCCTTATTAACAATTATTTATTTTTTTGGAGAAAAATAATTTGACTAAAAATTCAAATAACTCCAAAATGATTCTTTGAAACTTCCAACTCTCTTTCTGCAAGTTTTGAAGAAGTCATCTTATCTTTTCTCATGAAACTCATTGAGCTGCATAAAGTTTCTGATTTGAATCATTTGCAAATGAAACTTCAAATATTTTCAAAAACCCTTTTCATTTTAATTGGAAAAATTCATGTCATCTTCACTCTAGGGTTTTGCATTTGAAAAGAATTTGAATTCATGGAAATCAGAATGCAAAGTGAAAGTTTGGGAAAGTCATTTCATTCCCTCTCATTCAACTTTCAAAAAGGTTTCAAATTTCACTCAATTTCACACAATCAATCACTCACAATCAAACAAACAATCAAAGTTATTTATTTAATATAACATTCCAAAATTTAGAATTTTGGGATGTTACTGTTGGGGAACATAGTAATTTCAAAAAAATTCCTACACACACACAGGATCATGGTGATGCATAGCAACGAGAGGGGAGAGTGTTGTCCACGTTCATGCCTCCGGCGACCCCAACCGTCGCTAGATCGAACCACTGCTGCCATTGACAACACGCACGGGATCGAGATTTTTGTTTTGTTTTTGAAAGTAATAGCAGTAGCGCGGGGTATAAGACCCGCTACAGATAATCAGCAGTAGCGTTGTCTACAACGCATGCTACAGCTAACCATGTATAGCAGTAGCGTGTGTCAACACGCGCTACTGCTACAAGTTAGCTGTGGCGCCATATCAGTAGCGCGGGCACCTGCGCTACTGATACACCCAAAACCCGCGCTGCTGCTAGGCTTTTCCCTAGTAGTGACAAGTTGTGCACGAGCGAGATGGATACGATTACGGCTGAGCAGGTGACTTGACATTGCATAAGTGATTCTCAAGCTTTTATCATAACTCGAAATCAATTTTGCATTCTATGCTATGTTGCAGGTGGAATGGGAGCCGTATGGAAAAGGGGATAGTTTTGGTAAACCTAGAGAGTTTGTGTTGAATCCGATGTGCCTTAGGGATACGGATCTTTAGCATATGCGGTGTGTGACGCCCTCGATTCAATCGTACACTAATCATACACGCAAATGTGTACGATCAAGATCAAGGACTCACGGGAAAATATCACAACACAACTCTAGACACAAATTAAAATAATACAAGCTTTATATTACAAGCCAGGGGCCTCGAGGGCTCGAATACATAAGCTCGAATACACAAGAGTCAGCGGAAGCAACAATATCTGAGTACAGACATCAGTTAGACAAGTCTGCCTTAAGAAGGCTAGCACAAAGGCAACATCGATCGAAAAGGCAAGGCCTCCTTCCTGGGAGCCTCCTAACTACTCCTGGTCGTCGGCGGTCTCCACGTAGTAGTAGGCATCACTACTAGGAAAAGGGCTATAGATAATATGGACACTAATGGCGCACCACACATGTGCTGCGCCACTACTATATACTAATGGCGCACCATGCGTTGGTACGCCATTAGTGTCCAAATACTAATGGCGCACCACATCCACGGTGCGCCACTACTAACATTTTTTTTTTCAAAACTAGTAATGGCGCACGAGGGGATAGTGCGCCATTGCTAGTTTAACTAGTAATGGCGCACCACACCCTCGGTGCGCCACTACTAACAATTTTTTTTATTTTTTTTCAAAACTAGTAATGGCGCACCGAGGGGACAGTGCGCCATTACTAGTTTTAACTAGTAATGGCGCACCACACCCTCGGTGCGCCACTACTAAGAATTTTTTTTCAAAGTTAGTAATGGCGCACCGTGGGTGTGGTGCGCCATTACTAGTTTAACTAGTAATGGCGCACCACACCCACGGTGCGCCATTACTAACTTTGCCCAAATATTCCACGGAATGCACCCCCCCCCCGATGGACCGCCTTTTCAGTTTTAAGAAAAAATAAAAGAAAATGATGGAAATGTCAAAAAAAATTAAGTTTCCCATGTGATATGTGGTCTAGTTGTTGGGAAAATTTACAAATATGAATTTCGACTTTATTTGCAAAATCTCTCTGGAATTTGTAGAATGGGCATAACTTTTGCATACGAACTCGGATTAAAAAGTTTTTTATATGAAAAATCATCTACTCGAAAAGTTACATACGATTTGAAGTGCGGGAACCCCGTTCAACATCTTCATAATCCCCAAAAACCTAACAGAACGAAAGATACGGGGCTTTTAAGATCTAGAGGGGGGGAAAATGAAAAAAAATCAAACTTACTAGTGGCGCACCATTTGCTAGGTGCGCCACTAGTAACAGAAAAAAATTGGTTTCAAAAAACTTTTTTTATTGGAATTTTTTTTCAAAATATGATACGTGATATGACCGGGAAGTTTGAAATATTTTTCCAAAATTTCATCACACTCATGAACATGAACAAAGTCCTAGACATCAACAAGGTTTAATAGGATTGATATGATAGATATATCAAGAAGTGCGTGTGAAGTGAGCTGGTGCTGGGGTTGGATAGAACTGCGAAGTTAAGCATGCTCGGGCTGGAGTAGTGTGAGGATGGGTGACCTTCCGAGAAGTTTGACCACGGAGTGCGATTTGACTTGTACTGCGCCATTAGTAGCCAAAACAGGTGCGCCACTAGTAGGCCTTTTCCTAGTAGTGCATCGACGGTGGCATGTGGCTCCTGGGCTCCGACATCTGGTTGCATCAACCGGAAAGAAGAAGAAAGGGGAAAAGGGGGAGCAAAGCAACCGTGAGTACTCATCCAAAGTACTCGCAAGCAAGGATCTACACTACATATGCAACATTATCAAAGGAAGGCTTTATATGTGGACTGGGCTGCAGAAATGCCAGAATAGAGGGGAGAGCCTAGACCTATCAAAGACTAACATCATCTGGAAACCACCATCTTGCAGCAACAGGAGGGAGTAGAGTAGCATAAAGTAAAGTAGTAGAAGTGTTATCAACCTCGGTGTAACGTCCCCAGCATCACACTACAGTAATCCCTTATGATCAATGCGAAGTCATCTTGATTTACAAAGATTAATCATATTGGATTAGTATCTCATTTCAAATTCCTTCTCTTAATCCAATTCAAATTCAAAGTGAAAATTTTCAAGTTGCACAAAGTTGCTGGAAAAATGTTCATCATTTAACAAGTGTTCCAAAACAATTTATTGTTAAGGGAAAACAACTTCACCATAATGCTAAGATGGACAGAAGCAACTGTTACAGTGCAAAACAGCATTTTAAAATGCCTTTCCAATTAGGAAAATTCCAAATGGATTCAAATAAATCCCAACCTTATGGTGGCAGTGCACCACTTCCACTAGTATCTGTTTTCACCAGTGGCACATTTTTGCAAAAGGAAAATATTGCAAAAGAAAATGCAAAAGGCTACTGTTAAATGAAAACAGAAAAGAAATAATAGAAAGATCAAAATAAAAGGGAAGTAAAAGAAAACCCACTATGCCCTGGTCCTAAGTGCACAGTGCACAGGCCTAGTGCACAACCCAGCCCACATAAGGGGTCACCCCTTATCTCTGTTCACCTGAGGCGTGGTGGCCGCCGTTCGACCGCCCGCGGCCAAGGATGGCCACGCGGTGGCCATCCGCCGCTCCCCCGTCGCCTACTAGGTCGCCCCGACCTAAACCCTAACCCTAACGCCCCCAGTTCCCCTCTCCTTCGCGCCGCTCCTCACTTCCCCATCATCCCGAGCGCCTCCGTCGCCGCTCGCCGTCGCAGCCGCGGCTACTGACCTCGCCTCGCCTCGCCGACCTGTCCAGCAACTCCGCCGTTGTCGACTTCCTTGTCCCCGTCCACGAGCGCAAGCCGGGGAGCACCGCAGGCAGCGGATCGAGCCGCCCTCCTTCCGCCTCTACTCCGGCGATCCCCTTCGACTCCGGCGACGCCTGCTGCTGCTACTAACCTTCCAGGGGCTTTACGTAGCCGCCCGGTGAGCCTCGCCTCTCTCCCCTCCGTCTTCTCGCCGTTGTCGTGCCCGTAGGTGTCGTTCCCCGCATGTCTGAGCTCGCCTCCGCCGAGCTCGTCACCGGCCATGTTCCGATGACCGAACGCCCACGCAAGCATGTCCATCACGCTCGCCCGCACGCGTAGACGCCGTACGTGCTCAGCACCGCTCGTTTTGCTCGTCGTTGCGCCGATTGCAAGCTCGTCGTGCCTCGGGTCTCCGCCGTCCATGTCGCCGGCGACGACTCCGGCCATCCCTGCTCGCGTCACCACCTGTGTTGGACGCGGTGTTCGCCACCCGTTCGAACACAATTCACGACGCGTGTTTTGACCTGCTGTAGAGAAAGTCCCGACGAACTTCGGCGAGAAACCGCCGCGGATGCGCTCGTCGGAGCTCCTCCGGCGCCGGCCCTGGCTTGGCGTGGCGTGGGGCCCGCCCAGTGCTGCAGACAGTGGGCCCCTGCGCCTCTGTTTGACCGCGTTGACCACGGTCAATGCGGGGTACTATTCCCCAGCCACTAACATATAGGCCCCACCACCTATTTAGGTTAGTCAAACGTTTTTAAAAATAAACTTAATTAGTTAAAACCTCATGAGTCACTGACATGTGGGGCCTAGCTTCTAATTAGCCTCAGTTTAGTTAAACTTAAACTTCTCTTAGTCCACTCTCTATGACACGTGGGACCCACTGGTCAGTTTGGCCTGGTCAGCCGTCCTATTGACTGCTGACGTCACAATGATGTCATCCTGACATAGTATCTCTTTTCTGTCAATTTAATTAATTCCAGAAAATGTTTAAATCTTTAGAAATTCATAGAAAATAAACCGTTGCTCGGATAAAAAACATTATACATGAAACTTGCTTAGAACGACGAGACAAACCGAATACGCTAACCACATACCTGTCATATGCCTCTAACTATCTGAACATGGAACATTCCCCCTGCGGTCATCTGTCTGACACAGGTCCGGAACCGGGAATACATTCCCGGTCGAATTCCCCCTTCACCTATATCGTGTAGCCATACGTTAGGTCACACCTGGCACAGCATATTGCCATGTTATGCTTTGTGATGTTATGTTTGCTTTATATTTACTGTTTCTTCCCCCTCTTCTCTCCAGTAGACCCCGAGACCGATGCTGCCCCTGTGATCGACTACGTCGACGACGACCCCACCTTGCCAGAGCAACCAGGCAAGCCCCCCCTTTGATCATCCTGATATCACCCATTCCATTCTCTCATGCTTGCATTAGATTTTGCTACTGTTATTCTTTGCTCCTATTCTGATGCATAGCCAGCTTTTGTAACCTGTTCATTGTTACCTACCTACTTATCCTAAATTGCTTAGTATAGCTTGGTTAGTGATCCATCAGTGACCCCCACCTTGTCCTTGTTCCCCCTGCTTCATCATTGAAGACCTGATCAACGGGATCGAAGACCAGGCCCCGACACCGCACATCACTCTCCCCTTAGTTGCTCGACACTACTGGGTTACTATCGAGTGCCGAGGGTGAGACCTCTACAACACTTCTGACGTTAACCCTGTAGTGTAGCTATTCGGTCGTGGTCATCGAGGGTGATTCTGCCTTAACCACTTCTGATACGACTCTGTCGTGCAACCCCTCAAGTGTGAACCTCGGGGGTGGTTCCTCTTACGTTCACCTTGATGATTACATCGAGTGGAATTCACCGGGGGTGATTCCTCGGGTTTTCCCCTTGATGTTTGGACACACGGATACCTGGGCTTTACAACTGTTACTTGGAAGGGCGGGTCATCCCTGAGGGGTACCCGCGAGTGATGTGGAGACGGGTTGACCTGGAGGGTGCCCGCGAGATAATTACGAGGCGTGGCCGGGCATTCCTAGCCCTTGCCGCAAGTCCTCGAGACGGGCCAACGGGGTCACATCTTTCGTGAGTCTCCGCTTGTTACCGCATGCTCCTAATCCACTACGATTTGGATATTTGATCCGAGGGGCCTCTGGCCTGATAGCACTAACCATCACGTGGGCATAGTATGGGTGTTCTGCGTCGTATGCATCAACCGAAGCTTAATAGACGTCAGCGACTGAGCGGCGTGCGCCGGGTTGGACTGGTAAGCACATGCCTTTTTAAAGGAGGTAGCTAGGTCTGCTCACCGGCCACGTTCGCAACGTGCAGGAGTTCCCGGGGCGATGGCCCATGACCCTTGGGGGCATAGGTTTAGTCCGGCGTGCTGACCTCTCTATTAAGTCTAGGTCGGGTTGCGGCGTATTGTTTTGCCGAGGCCGGGCATGACCCAGGAAAGTGTGTCCGGCCGGAGTTAATCGAGCGTGGTGGGTAAGTTGGTGCACCCCTGCAGGGAAGAAAACATCTATCGATAGCCTGTCCTATGGTAACGGACACTTGGAGTTGTATCCCGATCGATACAACTAGAACTGGATACTTGTGATCAGAATTGGATTATGATGAGAATTGGATAGTATGGCTCTGGGATTGCTTTCTCGCAGGGAGTCGAGAAAGGATCTCTGGCCGAGGTTGATAACACTTCTACTACTTTACTTTAGGCTACTCTACTCTCTCCTGTTGCTGCAAGATGGTGGTTTCCAGAAGATGCTAGTCTTCGATAGGACTAGGCTCTCCCCTTCTCTTCGGGCATTCTGCAGTTCAGTCCACATATACAACCCTTTTCATTGACACCGATGCATATGTAGTGTAGATCCTTGCTTGCGAGTACTTTGGATGAGTACTCACGGTTGCTTTGCTCCCCCTTTTCCCCCTTTCTTCTTCTTTCCGGATGATACAACCAGATGTCGGAGCCCAGGAGCCAGATGCCACCGTCGATGCCTACTACTATGTGGAGACCGCCGACGACCAGGAGTAGTTAGGAGGCTCCCAGGCAGGAGGCCTTGCCTTTTCGATCGTTGTTGCTTTTGTGCTAGCCTTCTTAAGGCAAACTTGTCTAACTCGTGTCTGTACTCAGATATTGTTGCTTCCGCTGACTCTTGTGTTTTTGAGCTTATGTATTCGAGCCCTCGAGGCCCCTAGCTTGTAATATAAAGCTTGTATTATTTTAATTTGTGTCTAGAGTTGTGTTGTGATATCTTCCCGTTAGTCCTTGATCTTGATCGTACACATTTGCATGTATGATTAGTGTACGATTGAATCGAGGGCATCACAAGTTGGTATCAGAGCCGACTATCTGTAGGTAGTCCCCTTTCCAACTCCTTGGCCGAAGTTGAGTCTAGTCATCCAAAAATGTTTTACTAACTTGGATGTGTGGCTTACGGGCCCACGTCGCCATTGGGTGGTATTAGGATCTTTCACTCCTCATCTATACTCTGGGACTCTGATCTCTCTTCTATTCGGGTTAAATGATTTTACTAATGCCGACTCTAGGTTCCCGTAACTTCTTCCACCCGGAGAGCCCCTTACTCCAGGTGATTACTTGGTGCACCGAAGGATTTTGAAGATACTCTCCGATGTTCTCTCGAGACTTTGTGCCTGTTGCTTTTTCAATTCCCTACCATCGAAATATCCCTATGGATAACTAAATACACTTGCCGTTCATACTTCCATCCCTAGTTGTTCTTGTTATAACATGATACCCGAAAGTATTCTCTGACTTTCGAGAATCCTTTTTTCGACTGCCTTGCAGCTCTTTTCCGTCTGAATAACCCTACAAATAATTCCTCACACTTACTGGGGATTCGTTCATCCCCAGTTGATCATATGTCTCACAAAATTCCCCGAAATGCTATTCGACCTTCCAAGAATCCTTTGCAACCTATTGCTTTGGAAAGTCTTGCGTGCCTCCATTATGGTTAGTTACATATTCCTAGTAATCTCCGTTGACATCCTCTGTCACTATCGTTTCGAGTCCCTTGATCCAATATGTTGCGAATGCTCGCAATCCTCAATCATATCTTAGCATTCACCCTTCCGGCTCAGACGTCACTCCGAACTTGAGCTTATTCTTGGCAAATCAAACCTTGATCGATTGTCGATCTATATCGATTCAACTCAATTATCTTTTGATCAGAGCCTCTGCTTCTGATCTTCTGTTTTAAAAATCGTAAACCCTTCATATTCAAGCTTCGGCTTATTCAGATGTTTCCATAAACCGATTCCTTTGCATTCCTTCCTTCTTCTGATTGAGTACTGATACTCACATCAGATCCATTAAGGACCGTTGAATCCTTTTTTGGATTATTATCCGGCAGTTTCCTTCATATTCAAAATTTTGTGTGCTCTTCCCCTGATACATATTGCCTTTGGTAAATTGTATTCTCTGCCTTGTCAACCATGCTCTACTTCCGAGCTTGAGTTAATTACCTATGATGTTACGAAAATGATCCTAAGATGCCCCGACGGGTTGAACTAATGCTTTCCCTAATTGGTGTGAACCCAGAAATTTCTATGGGTCATACTCTACTGGTGTTACGCCGGATAAAAATGTCCACACTACAACTTCATCAAAAGCGAGAAGTAAATGAGAGGTTATGCATTGAAGAAGTGGGAGTCGACCTTGAACTTTGTGTTCATGCCCATTGACACGATGTAGATCTTATCATGGAAGCTTCTCTTATAATCAAATGTTCCCTTGGTATAAGATGCTCTTGCATCTTTAAAGTGATTCTTTGCAATCGTGGTTCCGACCATATTTTCCCCTTGATTCCATTTCCCGGACAAGTTAAAATACTTGTCTTCTGGAGATCATTTCTTTTGTCCAACCTCTATTTTGATGTACCTCGAGTATTTCCCCCTGTTATCTCGAGGATATTGTGTCATTGCACTATCTCTTGTGAATTCTCATTGGAATGATACCCCATCACATCATTCCTAGCCTGATCGGCTATATTTTTATCGTGTCAACTTTTGACTGTGCTACCTGGTCCTTATGCCCGGAGCAACTTTCGACGATGAGCTAAGCTTACGTCGATCTTCCTCATCTTAACATTTCACCTTGAACAACAAGCTTGACTTCGAGCTTGTGTCGAATCCGTGGTTCTCATAGCCTTTCACTTCATCCTTCATTTTCTGCTCGATGGCATCTTCATAGAGTCTCTCGACAAAATCTGTCGTGATCACCGTCAACACTTTGGCTTCTTCATAGATGTCAATTGAATTCATGGCTAGAAATACTATCCCTGCCCCTCGATGATTTGTGATATCATCGATGACATCTTGACTTTCTGCCAACACAGACCTTGTTGTACTTGGTTATTCCTTACGTTCTGAGATATCTTGGAATTGTTTCTCAATATCTCTTGAGATCTTTGAACCCAATCTTTACTTGACACCATATCATTGCCGCATCGAAGCATGACTGTGGTATTCCGAATATCAACAAGAACATCGGAAGCATAATACAAAATGTTTCTCGTTCAATTACCCTCACACAGTTGTATGGGTAATATCATGATTCTTCCCTCTCCCCATTATCTAAATTCTTTTGAACTTGCTGTCCTATCATGTATATCCTGCTCCGCTTTTCCTTGGGAAGGATATACTCCCAACTCTTATGTGTAAACACATCTTACTTTCCTTTGGGTTGTTTGATTCGATAATCATATTTTTTCTTTCCATTGGTTTGCTTAACCCTTCTTGTGATCTATATGATATAAGAAGTAATAATTCCCTGCTTATGTAAACACCTCGGTGTACAACTCTATCAGTAAGACCCTGTTACTATTGTTGATGACATTCCGGTAACCACCGATGGACGAGAACCTTGCCTATTGGTCCGCCTCGTGTAATGAGCAGGAAAATGGTTCTCTTTGTCCCTCGCCCTTGGTACCAACGTTGTTGCCAACATAACTGACAGGCTATCCTCTGACCTGCCTTGCTATCATATCCGTGCAAGATGTCATCGCTTTTCCTACTCTGAACCCACAAGATGGGCCCATAACGCAAAGTTCCACAGGATCGAAACCTAACTCCTGTACATCCCTGATTCCGAAGTATCCTTTTTCACTTGCCTTCATATGTAATTCATGAGCCACCTTCCTAGTGAATAATTCTAGTATCAGACGCAATAATTTTTGTTGTTGTTGCTCTGAACCCCTTTCACCTTTTGATTAGCATCGAATGATTGCCTGCCCGTTAAAACTTCTCATGGTACCTTCATACTTTGCTCTTGATGTTTTATTAAGTTTCAACTCGAGAGATACTTCTGCCTCATTCCCTGAATTGTTCACCAGATAATTAACCCCATAAGGGTCCGTTCTCCCGAAGTTACCCTTACTCCACCGCTAAAATCTCGGGACGAGATTTCTTGTAGTGAAGGAGTTTTGTAACGTCCCCAACATCACACTACAGTAATCCCTTATGATCAATGCGAAGTCATCTTGATTTACAAAGCTTAATCATATTGGATTAGTATCTCATTTCAAATTCCTTCTCTTAATCCAATTCAAATTCAAAGTGAAGATTTTCAAGTTGCACAAAGTTGCTGGAAAAATGTTCATCATTTAACAAGTGTTCCAAAACAATTTATTGTTAAGGGAAAACAACTTCACCATAATGCTAAGATGGACACAAGCAACTATTACAGTGCAAAACAGCATTTTAAAATGCCTTCCCGATTAGGAAAATTCCAAATGGATTCAAATAAATCCCAGGCTTATGGTGGTAGTGCACCACTTCCCCTAGTATCTGTTTTCACCAGTGGCACATTTTTGCAAAAGGTAAATATTGCAAAAGAAAATGCAAAAGGCTATTGTTAAATGAAAACAGAAAAGAAATAATTGAAAGATCAAAATAAAAGGGAAGCAAAAAGAAAACCCACTATGCCCTGGGCCTAAGTGCACAGTGCACAAGCCTAGTGCACAGCCCAGCCCACATAAGGGGTCACCCCTTACCTCTGTTCACCTGAGGCGTGGTGGCCGCCGTTTCACCGCCCGCGGCCAAGGATGGCCACGCGGCGGCCATCCGCCACTCCCCCGTCGCCTACTAGGTCGCCCCCGACCTAAACCCTAACCCTAACGCCCATGTTACCCTCTCCTTCACGCCGCTCCTCACTCCCCCATCATCCTGAGCGCCTCTGTCGCCGCTCGCCGTCGCAGCCGCAGCTACTGACCTCGCCTTGCCGACCTGTCCAGCAGCTCCGCCGTTGTCGACTTCCTCGTCCCCGTCCACGAGCGCAAGCCGGGGAGCACCGCAGGCAGCGAATCGAGCCGCCCTCCTTCCGCCTCTGCTCCGGCGATCCCCTTTGACTACGGTGATGCCTGCTGCTGCTACTAACCTTCCAGGGGCTTTACGTAGCCGCCCGGTGAGCCTCGCCTCTCTCCCCTCCGTCTTCCCACAGTTGTCGCGCCCGTAGGTGCCGTTCCTCGCATGTCCGAGCTCGCCTCCGCCGAACTCGTCGCCGGCCATGTTCCTGTGACCGAACGCCCGCGCAAGCGTGTCCATCATGCTCGCCCACATGCGTAGACGCCGTACGTGCTCAGCACTGCTCGTTTTGCTTGCCGTTGCGCCGTTTGCAAGCTCGCCGTGCCTCGGGTCTCCACCGTCCATGTCACCGGCGACGACTCCGGCCATCCCTGCTCGCGTCACCACCCGCGTTGGACGCGGTGTTCGCCACCCGTTCGAACACAAGTCACGACGCGCGTTTTGACCTGCTGTAGCGAAAGTCCCAACGAACTCCAACGAGAAACCGCCGCGGACGCGCTCGCCGGAGCTCCTCCGGCACCGGTCCTGACCTGGCGTCGCATGGGGCCCGCCCATAGCCGCTGACAGTGGGCCCTTGCGCCTCTGTTTGACCGCGTTGACCACGGTCAATGCTGGGTACTATTCCCCAGCCACTGACATATAAGCCCCACCACCTATTTAGGTTAGTCAAACGTTTTTAAAAATAAACTTAATTAGTTAAAACCTCATCAGTCACTGACATGTGGGGCCCAACTTCTAATTAGCCTCAGTTTAGTTAAATTTAAACTTCTGTTAGTCCACTCTCTATGACAGGTGGGACCCACTATTCAGTTTGACCTGGTCAGCCGTCCTGTTGACTGCTGACGTCACAATGATGTCATGCTGACGTAGTATTTCTTTTCTGTCGATTTAATTAATTCCAGAAAATGTTTAAATCTTTAGAAATTCATAGAAAATAAACCGTAGCTCGGATGAAAAAACTTTATACATGAAACTTGCTCAGAACGACGAGACAAACCCGAATGCGCTAATCACATACCTGTCAGATGCCTCTCACTATATGAACATGGAACATTCCCCTCCGGTCATCTGTCTGACACAGGTCCGGAACCGGGAATACATTCCCGGTCGAATTCCCCCTTCACCTATATCGTGTAGCCATACGTTAGGTCACACCCGGCACAGCATATTGCCATGTTATGCTTTGTGATGTTATGTTTGCTTTATATTTACTGTTTCTTCCCCCTCTTCTCTCCGTAAGACCCCGAGACCGATGTTGCCCCTGGGATCGACTACGTCGACGACGACCCCTCCTTGCCAGAGCAACCAGGCAAGCCCCCCCTTTGATCATCCCGACATCGCCCATTCCATTCTCTCATGCTTGCATTAGATTTTGCTACTGTTATTGTTTGCTCCAATTCTGATGTATAGCCTGCTTTTGTAACCTGCTCATTGTTACCTACCTGCTTATCCTAAACTACTTAGTATAGGTTGGTTAGTGATCCATCAGTGACCCCCACCTTGTCCTTGTTGCCCCTGCTTCATCATTGGAGACCCGATCAACGGGATCGAAGACCAGGCCCCGGCACCACACATCACTTTCCCCTTAGTTGCTCGACACTACTGGGTTACTATCGAGTGCCGAGGGTGAGACCTCTACAGCACTTCTGATGTTAACCCTGTAGTGTAGCTATTCGGTCGTGGTCATCGAGGGTGATTCCGCCTTAACCACTTCTGATACGACTCTGTCGTGCAACCCCTCAAGTGTGAACCTCGGGGGTGGTTCCTCTTACGTTCACCTTGATGATTACATCGAGCGGAATTCACCGGGGGTGATTCCTCGGGTTTTCCCCTTGATGTTTGGACACACGGATACCTGGACTTTACAACTGTTACTTGGAAGGGCGGGTCGACCCTGAGGGGTACCCGCGAGTGATGTGGAGACGGGTTGACCTGGAGGGTGCCCGCGAGATAATTACGAGGCGTGGCCGGGCATTCCTAGCCCTTGCCGCAAGTCCTCGAGACGGGGCAACGAGGTCACATCTTTTATGAGTCTCTGCTTGTTACCGCGTGCTCCTAATCCACTACGATTTGGATATTTGATCCGAGGGGCCTCTGGCCTTATAGCACTAACCATCACGTGGGCATAGTATGGGCGTTCTGCGTCGTATGCATCAGTCGAAGCTTAATAGACGTCAGCACCTGAGCGGCGTGCGCCGGGTTGGACTGGTAAGCACCTGCCTTTTTAAAGGAGGTAGCTAGGTCTGCTCACCGGCCGCGTTCGCAACATGCTTGAGTTCCCGCGGCGATGGCCCATGACCCCTGGGGACATAGGTTTAGTCCGGCGTGCTGACCTCTCTATTAAGTCTAGGTCGGGTTGCGGCGTATTGTTTGGCCGAGGCCGGGCATGACCCAGGAAAGTGTGTCGGCTGGAGTTAATCGAGCATGGTGGGTAAGTTGGTGCACCCCTGCAGGGAAGAAAACATCTATCGATAGCCTGTCCTATGGTAACGGACACTTGGAGTTGTATCCCGATCGATACAACTAGAACTGGATACTTGTGATCAGAATTGGATTATGATGAGAATTGGATAGTATGGCTCTGGGATTGCTTTCTCGCAGGGAGTCGAGAAAGGATCTCTGGCCGAGGTTGATAACACTTCTACTACTTTACTTTAGGCTACTCTACTCTCTCCTGTTGCTGCAAGATGGTGGTTTCCAGAAGATGCTAGTCTTCGATAGGACTAGGCTCTCCCCTCTATTCTGGCATTTCTGCAGCCCAGTCCACATATACAGCCTTCCTTTGATAATGTTGCATATGTAGTGTAGATCCTTGCTTACGAGTACTTTGGATGAGTACTCACGGTTGCTTTGCTCCCCCTTTCCCCCTTTCTTCTTCTTTCCGGTTGATGCAACCAGATGTCGGAGCCCAGGAGCTAGATGCCACCGTCGATGCCTACTACTACGTGGAGACCGCCGACGACCAGGAGTAGTTAGGAGGCTCCTAGGCAGGAGGCCTTGCCTTTTCGATCGTTGTTGCTTTTGTGCTAGCCTTCTTAAGGCAAAATTGTCTAACTCATGTCTGTACTCAGATATTGTTGCTTCCGCTGACTCTTGTGTTTTCGAGCTTATGTATTCGAGCCCTCAAGGCCCCTGGCTTGTAATATAAAGCTTGTAGTATTTTAATTTGTGTCTAGAGTTGTGTTGTGATATCTTCCCGTGGGTCCTTGATCTTGATCGTACACATTTGCGTGTATGATTAGTGTACGATTGAATCGAGGGCGTCACACTCGGCCAGAGATCCTTTCTCGACTCCGTGCGAGAAAGCAATCCCAGAGCCATACTATCCATTTATCACCTCATATCGAAGTCTCATCTCAAGTATCCAGTTCTAGTTGTATCGATCGGGATACAACTCCAAGTGTCCGTTATCGTAGGACAGGCTATCGATAGATGTTTTCTTCCCTACAGGGGTGCACCAACTTACCCACCACGCTCGATTAACTCCGGCCGGACACAATTTCCTGGGTAATGCCCGGCGTCGGCCAAACAATACGCCGCAACCCGACCTAGGCTTAATAGAGAGGTCATCACGCCGGACTAAACCTATGCCCCCAGGGGTCATGGGCCATCTCCCCGGGAACTCCTGCACGTTATGAACGCGGCAGGAGAGCAGACCTAGCTACCTCCTTCAAAAAGGCAGGTGCTTACGTAGTCCAACCCGGCGCGCGCCACTCAGTCGTTGACGTCTATTAAGCTTCGGCTGATGCATATGATGCAGAACGCCGATACTATGCCCACGTGATAGTTAGTGCTATCAGGCCAAAGGCCCCTCGGATAAAATATCCATATCATAGTGGATTAGGAGCAGGCGGTAACAAGCAGAGACTCACGAAAGATGTGACCCCGTTGCCCCTTCTCGGGGACTTGTGGCAAGGGCTAGGAATGCCCGGCCACGCCTCGTAATTATCTCGCGGGCACCCTCCAGGTCAACCCGACTCCACATCACTCGCAATTAAGCTCGCGCGGGTAACCCTCAGAGCCGACCCGTCTTAGTAACATGGTTTAGTGTAAAGTCATAGTAACCATAGTAACTGTGTGTCTAACACCAAGGGTAAAACCTGAGGAATCACCCTTGACGGATTCCACTCGATGTAATCATCAAGGTGAACGTAAGAGGAACCACCCTCGAAGTTCACACTTGAGGGGTTGCACGACAGAGTGGTATCGGAAGTGGTTAAGGCGGAATCACCCTCGATGACCACGACTGAATAGCTACACTACAGGCTAACATCAGAAGTGCTGATGAGGTCACACCCCCGGCACTCGATAGTAACCCAGTAGTGCTGAGCAACTAAGGGGAAAGTGATGTGCGGTGTCGGGGCTTGGTCTTCGATCTCGTTGATCGGGTCTTTGATGATGAAGCAGGGGCAACAAGGACAAGGTGGGGGTCACTGATGGATCACTAACCAACCTATACTAAGCAGTTTAGGATAAGCAGGTAGGTAACAATGAGCAGGTTACAAAAGCAGGCTATGCATTAGAATAGGAGCAAACAATAACAGTAGCAAAATCTAATGCAAGCATGACATAATGGAATGGGCGATATCGGGATGATCAAAGGGGGGCTTGCCTGGAAGCTCTGCTGTAAAGGAAGGAGGGTCATCGGAGACGTAGTCGATCACAGGGGCAGCATCGGTCTCGGGGTCTACCGAAGAGAAGAGGGGGAAGAAACAGTAAATATAAAGCAAACATAGCATCACAAAGCATAACATGGCAAAAAGATGTGCCGGGTGTGACCTAACGTATGGCTACACGATAAAGGTGAAGGGGAATTCAACCGGGAAGGTATTCCCGGTTCCGGACCTGTGTCAGACAGATGACCGGAGGGGGAATGTTCCATGTTCAGATAGTTAGAGGCATCTGACAGGTAAACGGACCGCGTATCCGGATTCGTTGCATTTTTCTGAGCAACTTTCATGTAGAGAACATTTTCATCGGAGTTACGGTTTATTTTCTATGAATTTCTAAAGGTTTAAACATTTTCTGGAATTAAATAAATTATCAAAAAAAATACTACGTCCGCAGTCAACAGGACGGCTGACCAGGTCAAACTGACCAGTGGGTCCCACCTGTCATAGACAGTGGACTAACAGTGGGTTATTTTAATTAAACGTGGTTAATTAGCAGTTGGGCCCCCACATGTCAGTGACTATTTAGCTTAACTATTGATTTTAATTAGAAAAACGTTTTAGGTAAATTAATTATGCATGGGGCCTGCACGTCAGCGCCACTGGGCTGCCCAGTCAGCACGTTGACTGGGTCAACCCAGTCAACGGGCCCCCCAGGGCCTACGAGGCAGTGACCAGGGGAGTGGCCCCGTGGAGCCATGTCGGCGTCGGCGCCGGAGAGAGCTCCGGCGACGAAAAACGACGGCGGCGCACTCGGGAGGTGGTCGGGCTTCGCGCACAGGGCGCCGTTTCTAGCGCGGTCGGGCTCGTTCAAACGAGAAGATGACGACGAGGCGATCTGGGGTGGTGGCAGAGGTTGCGGTGGTCGGGAACATCGACGACGAGCGGCGAGGCGGACGCGGACTTCGGTCGTCGTCGGGATCGGGGCTGGGGTGCGCTTGCGGGCAACCCAAGCGGCTAGACGAGGCCTACGCGGTGCGGTGAGTGCGATGGTGGCACGCACGGGACCCTATGGTCGCCGTGGCTACGCCGGCGACGAGGCCAGGCGGTGTAGGGTGCGGCCTAACGCTGGAGCACGGGCTACGGGCGACTAAAGGGGGGGTAGGGAAGGTGTGGAGCTCACCGAGCGGTCATGAAAGACCCTTGGTGGCTTAGGAGCAGCAGAGCTTGCCGGGGAGGAAGGGGATCGCCGGCGGCCGGCGAGGAAGAAGACGATGCGTTCGGCGACAGTGGAGCTCCCCCGCTCCGATCCAAGGGCGTAGGCGATGTAGGTGAAGGTGCCGGCGCTACTGGACATGCGCAGACGGCGCGGGGTGGCCCGCGGCCGTGCCTATGGCGAGGACTAGGCGACAGTGTCGTCGGCCCTTCTCCAAATCCGCGGAGAGGGAGAGGGGGAGAAATGGATGAGGACGCCAGGGGGAGTGGGGTGGTGCAAGTGGAGGAGGGGATCGAGGAGGCGGGGAGGCGCCGGCCTTATCCCCTCGCCCGGGCATCGCCGGCGAGGCGGGTCCGGCGGGGACGGCGCCTGTAGCGACTCGGATCGGGGAACAGTGCGAGGGGGGACGAGGCGACCGGGGGGAGTGTGGCCGGCCTGCTGGGATGGGCCGAGGCCCATGGGAAGGCCAGGGGGCCGCTCTCTCTCTCTCTCACCTCTTCTTTTACATTTTTAACTTTTCTATTTTCTTTTATTTTCAGAAAGCAAAATAGTTTTATAAAAACTAATCTTGCACCTAGAATACCATTTTTACTTAGTCCACTGCTATAATTAACTTGGCACCAAAATAAAGTAGTTTAGTATTTTTTATAAATTAAAAGGCATTTAATCTATTTTTCTAGCCACTGATTTAAATAGCTTAGCTCACTTAAACACTTTGCAAACAAATATTGGTTCACTACCAATATTAGTTATGGATTATTTGGCACATGATGAACATTTTAGTTTTCATGTCTGACAAATATGAAATTTTGACTTTAGATTGGATTTGAAATTTGAATTATGATTTGCATCAAGTGAAGATTAGCAACAGTAATGTGATGACATGGCACCATTAGTAGGGGATTACTTTAGCATGACAGTGGGGGTGTTACAAATCTCGTCCACTACAAGAAATCTCGTCCCGAGATTTAAGTGCGGAAGTAAAGAGTAACTTTGAAAGAACTGACCCTTATAGGGTTAATTATCTCGTGAACAATTCAGGGAATGTGGCAGAAGTATCTCTCGAGTTGAAACTTAAGTAAACAATGAGAGAAAAATATGAAGGTACAATAGTAAGTTTCAAGCGAATGGACAAACGATCGATACCTGAACAGAGTGTGAGAAGGGGGTTCAGAGCATCAGGAATAGATTATCTCTCGGACGGTGGCTCATGACACCACACAAAGCCAAGAGCAAATGATACTTCGGAATAAAGGATATACAGGAGAGTCAGGTTCCGATCCTATGGAACTGTGGGTTATGAGCCCACCATGTGGGTTAAAAGTAGAAAGGGGGCCGATAGCAAGGCATGTCAGATGATAGACTGTCAGTTATGTTGTCAAGAACGTTGGTACCAAGGGCGAGGGACGGAGAGAACTATTTTCCTGCTCGTTGAACGAGGCGGACCAATAGGCAAAGTTCTCGTCCATCGGTGGTTACCGGAATGTCAACACCAATAATAACAAGGTCTTACTGACAAATTGTACACCGAGCTATTTTCATAAGCAGGGAACTATTACTGCTTAGATCTCATAAACCAGAAGAAAGGTTAAACAAAACAATGGAAAATAAAAGGTGATCATTAGATTAATCAGAACATTGGAAAGGAAAATGTGTTTACCCACAAGAATTGGGAGTAAATCCTTCCCAAGGGGAAGCGGAGCAGGATATACATGATATGACAGCAAGTTCAAAAGCATTTAGATAAAGGGGGCGAGGGAGGAATCATGATATTACCCATACAACAGTGTTTGCGATAATAGATCAAGAAACATTCGACAATGTTCTTCCAATGTTCTTGTTGATACTCGGAAACCTCAGTCATGCTTTGAGGTAGCATTAACACGGTGTTACAAGTAGGGGTTGGAGTTGAAGATCACAAGAAATACTCAAGGAACAATTGCAGGAATAGCAAGGAGTCCAAGGTATAACCAAGACATGATCAAACATGTGTTGGGAAGAAGACAAGGGGGTGGTCGATGATAACTCAAATGATCGAAGGTCAAGGATGGTATTTCTCATCATAATTCGATTGATATCCTAGATGAGCATCAGAATGTTGATGATGATCACGACACATATCAAGAGATTTCATGAAGATGTAATCGATTGGTGATGACATCAAGTCAAAGGAATGATGAAGCGAAAGGTTATTGGAACCACGGGTACGCCACAAACTTGAAATCAAGCTTGTTGTTCAAGGCGAAAAGATATGACAAGGAAGATCGACGTAAGCTTAGCTCATCGTCGAAAATTGTGCTCCGGGAAGAAGGACCAGGTAGCACAGTTAAAATTTGGCATGATAATGATATAGCCGATCAGGCTAGGAATGACTTGAAGGATTATTAAACTCATAAGCAACGAAAATTACTTAGAGTTATTGAATTTAAGTGTGAAATCGATTCACTTATCGGTGTTCTCGATTGACAAACAACCCAGAACCCTTGAAGTGACAAAGACAGGGTAAGGTAGTACTCCATCAAAAGTTCATAAGACATAGTGCAATGACATGATATCCTCGAGATACCAGGGGTAATACTCGAAGATAGATCATAATAGAGGTTGGGCAGGCGTATTGACCTACAGAAGACAAGTGATTTAACTTGTCCAAGAAATGGGACCAAAGAAGAACAGTCATGGTCGGATCCACGGTAGTGAAGGATCAATTCACCGATACCAGATGATATTATATCAAGGAAAAAGTTATTATTACAAGAAGCTTCCATGATAAGTTCCACATCGGGTCCATGGGCATGAACACAAAGTTCAAGGTCGACTCCCACTTCTTCAATGCATAACCTTCCATTCTCTTCTCGCTTTCGATGAAGTTGTAGTGTTGAAATTATATCTGGCGAAACACCAGAATAGTATAACTTGTGAAAACTCTTCTGGTTCACACATATTAAGGAAGGCATAGATTCAACCCATCGAGGTATCTTAGGAACATATACCACAAACTTAAAGAGTAACTAACACAAGCTCAAAGGTAGAGAATGGTTAACCAAAGGAGAGGATACAATTTACCAAAGGCATTATGTATCATGGAAGAACTCACAAGGTGATTAAATACGAGGGGCACTGTCGGATAATGATCCAACAAAGGATGTGGTGGTCCACAAGGGATCTGATGTGAGCATCGGCACCCAACCAGAAGAAGAAAGAATGCAAGAAGATCAGATTATAGAAACAACTGACTAATTCAAAGCTCAAATGCAAAGGAATTATGATTTCCAAATCATTGGATCGGAAGCGAACACTCTGATTAAGGATGGATAAGTTGAATAGACTTAGGGGTACACTCGACGGCAAATGGATTGGTCGAGAACCAGCTCCTGCTCAAAATAATGTCTGAGTCGGAAGGATGAATTCTAGGATTCAACTGAGGATTGCGAGCATCCACAACATATTAAATCAACAGACTCAAAAATGATGGTGACAAAGGATGCCAATAGAATTACTAGACATATGGGATTAACCATAATGCAAGCAAGCAAGAAGTTCAAGAGAAATAGGTTGCTGCGGATATTTGGAGGATCCCATAGTATCTCGGAAACTTTTGTGAAACACAAGAACAACTGGGGATGAACGAATCCCCGGTAATTGTGAGGAATTATTCGTACATGTATTCATGCGGAAAAGGAGTTGCAAGGCAGCAGGCACAATGGATTCTCGGAATATCAGAAAGTATTACAGGGTATCTTTTAATAACAAGAGCAACGGGTAATGATTGTATGAAAGACAATTGTATGTAGTTATCCATAAGGATATATCGGTGGTAGGGAATTTCAAAAGCGACAGGCACAAAGTCTCAAGAGAACAGCGTAGAGTATCTTTGGAATCTTCTGGTGCAGCAGGCGATCATCTGTAATAAGGTGCTCTCCGGGAGGAATTAGTTACGAGAGCCTAGAGTTAGTAAATTCGTTTAACCCAAATGGAAGAGAGATTAGGGTCCCAGAGTATAGACGAGGAGTAAAAGATCCTAATGCCACACAATGGCGACGTGGGCCTGTAAGACACACACCCAATGTTAGTAAAAGTTTTTCAATGACTAGACTCAACTTCGGCCAAGGAGTTGGAAAGGGGGGCTACCTACAGGCAGTCGGCTCTGATACCAACTTGTGACGCCCTCGATTCAATCGTACACTAATTATACACGCAAATGTGTACGATCAAGATCAAGGACTCACGGGAAGATATCACAACACAACTCTAGACACAAATTAAAATAATACAAGCTTTATATTACAAGCCAGGGGCCTCGAGGGCTCGAATACATAAGCTCGAATACACAAGAGTCAGCGGAAGCAACAATATCTGAGTACAGACATCAGTTAGATAAGTCTGCCTTAAGAAGGCTAGCACAAAAGCAACATTGATCGAAAAGGCAAGGCCTCCTGCCTGGGAGCCTCCTAACTACTCCTGGTCGTCGGCGGTCTCCATGTAGTAGTAGGCATCGACGGTGGCATCTGGCTCCTGGGCTCCGACATCTGGTTGCATCAACCGGAAAGAAGAAGAAAGGGGGAAAAGGGGGAGCAAAGCAACCGTGAGTACTCATCCAAAGTACTCGTAAGCAAGGATCTACACTACATATGCAACATTATCAAAGGAAGGCTGTATATGTGGACTCGGCTGCAGAAATGCCAGAATAGAGGGGAGAGCCTAGTCCTATCGAAGACTAGCATCTTTTGGAAACCACCATCTTGCAGCAACAGGAGGGAGTAGAGTAGCATAAAATAAAGTAGTAGAAGTGTTATCAACCTCGGCCAGAGATCCTTTCTCGACTCCCTGTGAGAAAGCAATCCCAGAGCCATACTATCCATTTATCACCTCATATCCAAGTCTCGTCTCAAGTATCCAGTTCTAGTTGTATCGATCGGGATACAACTCCAAGTGTCCGTTACCTTAGGACAGGCTATCGATAGATGTTTTCTTCCCTGCAGGGGTGCACCAACTTACCCACCACGCTCGATTAACTCCGGCCGGACACACTTTCCTGGGTCATGCCCGGCCTCGGCCAAACAATATGCCGCAACCCGACCTAGGCTTAATAGAGAGGTCAGCAAGCCGGACTAAACCTATGCCCCAGGGGTCATGGGCCATCTTCCCGGGAACTCCTGCACGTTGCGAACGCGGCCGGTGAGCAGACCTTGCTACCTCCTTCAAAAAGGAAGGTGCTTACGCAGTCCAACCCCGCGCGCGCCACTCAGTCGCTGACGTCTATTAAGCTTCGGCTGATGCATACGACGCAGAACGCCCATACTATGCCCACGTGATGGTCAGTGCTATCAGGCCAGAGGCCCCTCGGATAAAATATCCATATCGTAGTGGATTAGGAGCACGCGGTAACAAGCAGAGACTCACGAAAGATGTGACTCCGTTGCCCCGTCTCGAGAACTTGCGGCAAGGGCTAGGAATGCCCGGCCACGCCTCGTAATTATCTCGCGGGCACCCTCCAGGTCAACCCGACTCCACATCACTCACAATTAAGCTCGCGCGGGTACCCCTTAGAGCCGACCCGTCTTAGTAACATGGTTCAGTGTAAAGTCATAGTAACCATAGTAACTGTGTGTCTAACACCAAGGGGAAAACCTGAGGAATCACCCTTGACGGATTCCACTCGATGTAATCATCAAGGTGAACGTAAGAGGAACCACCCTCGAAGTTCACACTTGAGGGGTTGCACGACAGAGTGGTATCGGAAGTGGTTAAGGCGGAATCACCCTCGATGACCACGACCGAATAGCTACACTACAGGGTAACATCAGAAGTGCTGATGAGGTCTCACCCCGGCACTCGATAGTAACCCAGTAGTGCCGAGCAACTAAGAGGAAAGTGATGTGCGGTGTCGGGGCCTGGTCTTCGATCCCGTTGATCGGGTCTTCGATGATGAAGCAGGGGCAACAAGGACAAGGTGGGGGTCACTGATGGATCACTAACCAACCTACACTAAGCAGTTTAGGATAAGCAGGTAGGTAACAATGAGCAGGTTACAAAAGCAGGCTATGCATCAGAATAGGAGCAAACAATAACAGTAGCAAAATCTAATGCACGCATGAGAGAATGGAATGGGAGATATCGGGATGATCAAAGGGGGGGCTTGCCTGGAAGCTGTGCTGTAAAGGATGGAGGGTCGTTGGAGACGTAGTCGATCACAGGGGCAGCATCGGTCTCGGGGTATACCAAAGGGAAGAGGGGGAAGAAACAGTAAATATAAACCAAACATAGCATCAGAAAGCATAACATGGCAATAAGATGTGCCGGGTGTGACCTAACGTATGTCTACACGATAAAGGTGAAGGGGGAATTTCAACTGGGAAGGTATTCCCGGTTCCGGACCTATGTCAGACATATGACCGGAGGGGGAATATTTCATGTTCAGATAGTTAGAGGCATCTGACAGGTAAACGGACCGCGTATCCGGATTCGTTGGATTTTTCTGAGCAACTTTCATGTAGAAAACATTTTCATCGGAGTTACGGTTTATTTTCTATGAACTTCTAAAGGTTTAAGCATTTTCTGGAATTAAATAAATTATCAGAAAAGAAATACTACGTCAGCATGACATCACTATGACGTCAGTAGTCAACAGGACGGCTGACCAGGTCAAACCTGTCATAGACAGTGGACTAACAGTGGGTTATTTTAATTAAACGTGGTTAATTAGCAGCTCGGCCCCACATGTTAGTGACTATTTAGCTTAACTATTGATTTTAATTTGAAAAACGTTTTAGGTAAATTAATTATGCGTGGGGCCCGCACGTCAGCGCCACTAGGCTGGCCAGTCAGCACGTTGACTGGGTCAACCCAGTCAACGGGGCCCCCAGGGCCTACGAGGCAGTGACCAGGGGAGTGGCCCCGTGGAGCGACGTCGGCGTCGGCGCCGGAGAGAGCTCCGGCGACGAAAAACGACGGCGGCGCGCTCGGGACGTGGTCGGGCTTCGCTTACAGGGCGCCGTTTCTAGCGCGGCCGGGATCGTTCGAACGAGAAGAGGACGGCGAGGCAATCTGGGGTGCTGGCAGAGGTTGCGGTGGTCGGGAACGTCGACGGCGAGCGGCGAGGCGGACGCCGGACTTCGGTCGTCGTCAGGATCGGGGCTGGGGTGCGTTTGCAGGCAACCCAAGCGGCTAGACGAGGCCTACGCGGTGCGGTGAGCGCGATGGTGGCACGCACGGGACCCTATGGTCACCGTGGCTGCGCCGGCGACGAGGCCAGGCGGTGTAGGGTGCGGCCTAACGCCGGAGCATGGGCTACGGGCGACTAAAGGGGGGGTAGGGAAGGTGTGGAGCTCACCGAGCGGTCACGAAAGACCCTTGGTGGCTTAGGAGCAGCAGAGCTCGCCGGGGAGGAAGGGGATCGCCGGCGGCCGTCGAGGAAGAATACGATGTGTGTGGCGACAGTGGAGCTCCCCCACTCCGATCCAAGGGCGTAGGCGATGTAGGTGAAGGCGCCGGCGCTACTGGACATGCGCAGACGGCGCGGGGTGGCCGGCGGCCGCGCCTATGGCGAGGACTAGGCGACGGTGTCGTCGGCCCTTCTCCAAATCCGCGGAGAGGGAGAGGGGGAGAAATGGATGAGGACGCCAGGGGGAGTGGGTGGTGCAAGTGGAGGCGGGGATCAAGGAGGCGAGGAGGCGCGGGCATTATCCCCTCGCCCGGGCGTCGCCGGCGAGGCGGGTCGGGCGGGGACGGCGCCTGTAGCGACTCGGGTCGGGGAACAGTGCGAGGAGGGACGAGGCGACCGGGGGGGTGTGGCCAGCCTGCTGGGATGGGCCGAGGCCCATGGGAAGGCCAGGGGGCCGCTCTCTCTCTCTCTCTCACCTCTTCTTTTACATTTTTTTAACTTTTCTATTTTCTTTTATTTTCAGAAAGCAAAATAGTTTTATAAAAACTAATCTTGCACCTAGAAAACCATTTTTACTTAGTCCACTGCTATAATTAACTTGGCACCAAAATAAAGTAGTTTAGTATTTTTTATAAATTAAAAGGCATTTAATCTATTGTTCTAGCCACTGATTTAAATAGCTTAGCTCACTTAAACACTTTGCAAACAAATATTGTTTCACTACCAATACTAGTTATGGAATATTTGGCACATGATGAACATTTTAGTTTTCATAACTGACAAATATGAATTTTTGACTTTAGATTGGATTTGAAATTTGAATTATGATATGGATCAAGTGAAGATTAGCAACAGTAATGTGATGACATGGCACCATTAGTAGGGGATTACTGTAGCATGACAGCGGGGGTGTTACACGGTGCCCACTCATATGCAACTGGGCGGTTGAGCTTCACATGCCACATCGCGTGTACCGCCAGTTTGGTTTGTTCCAGCCACACTCGCCGGAGTGGGAGGACACAGACAAGTTGCTACACACGTAAGATAGAATTAACCTTGAGCACTTAGCAGCTTCTTGGCGGTTTCGATGGTGCTAATATTCTGTTTTCTAACTTGCAGGTTGGATAGGAGAAAGCAGCGAAAGATCAAGGATTGGGACAAGCATCATAGGAAATATATCATACAGTTCGCGCTTAGTGTGGACCAAGCTAAGGCGGGAAAACGATCCCGGCTTCATGAGCACTGCCCGATCGCGTTCAAAAACTACCTCACATGGTTGTTGCAAGTACCCATGTGGAGATACGCAAGCCGGCGTATAATGAGGAGATTTTGGAAGATCCCATTGTCTTCGATGAGCTAGCCCAGCACCAGTACAACAAATTAGTCAGGGAAGGCACCCGAGTCCCTTCAGCTCCAATGATGAACTTTGTGGTATTTCCCTCTTTGCTTTCCCATTCACACTATTCACATATTTGCTTGCCTAACACGTTAATGCCGTTTCTGTTCATAGCGTACCCAGATCAAAAAAGCAGCTGGTGAGACCGAGACTATTCTGGAGACAACCCCGGCTGGGAAAAGCGATGGGGAAGGTGCACTTCGAGCATTCATTAAGGTTCACATCTCCTTCAATTGTCCGTGTAACATGTCTTGCTACGTTCAATATCTCATTCACTTGTACATGTTGCAGCGCTAGGGCCAAAGGTTAAGGCGGTTATCGAACCTTGTCGGTTGTCGTGACCCCGAATATGTATCACCTCAGCGGTCTAGGTCGGCGACACCATCAGATGCCACTTCTGGCCATGGTGCTCCTTTGGAGGATGAGGATATGGGTGTGGTCACCCAAGAGGTATGCCAATAGCCTATATTCAATTATTGATGCATTGCTAACTTTATCCTCACACACGGTCTTTTCCATATCTTTTGTTTTGTAATAGGTTGCTGATGACATGACCTTGGGGACCTATCAAGTTCGGTCAACATACATGTTAAAGCCTAGGAGGGGAATCAATAAATACACACCCGAAGACTTCACCTAAAGAGGCAAGAGGACGGCCGGCACCTGGCGGATGGCGGCTTTGGATGACTATGTGGATGAGGTGGAGGAACCGGAGCCGGAGCCGGTTGCTCGTGCTCGGAAGAAACTAGTCAGGAGGGGGACAAGAGCCAATAAGCGCGGAAGGAACTAGTCGTTGTCCTCTATTTGTTATGTAACTCGCCTAGTGGGCGTTTTCTTATGTCGAACTTGTTATGTCGTTGAACTTGAAGTGATGGTAGCTCTTAGTAATGTTGAACTTGAAGTGGTTGTATATCTTAGTAATGTTGAACTTGAAGTGATGGTCACTCTTAGTAATGTTGGCTTTGTTGAAGTAGAAGAGGTGTTGAGATCATTACTGTTTTATCTGTGATGCAAGTATATGTATAACTATTGAAAAATTGCCTGAAATGTATGCAACACTGCATCTTTTACTTCTGCGGTTAACAGAGCCATGGCGCCTAAGGGCTAGGCACCACACTGAACGGTGCAGCGCCTCAGAGCTAGGCGTTGCACTGCATGGTGTGACGCTTAGCTCTGAGGAGTTGCACGTCTGGGAAGAGCTATCCAGAGAGCAATAGAAACTTTTCAGCCAGTTAGAGGGCAGAAAAATTTCTAAGTGTTGGTGCGGCGCCTGGACGAGAGGCGCCACACCATACTGTGCAACGCCTTGGAGCTAGGCGTTGCACAATAGAGTGTGGCGCCACACCAACACTTCAAATTTTTTCTGCCCTCAAACTGGGTGAAAAGTTTCTGTTGCTCTCTGGATAGCTCTTCCCAGACGTGCAATGCCTCAGAGCTAGGCGCCACACCATGCAGTGCAACGCCTAGCTCTGAGGCGTTGCACGTGTGGGAAGAGCTATCCAGAGAGCAACAGAAACTTTTCACCCAGTTTGAGGGCAGAAAAATCGCTAAGTGTTGGTGCGGCGCCTGGACGAGAGGCGCCACACCATACTGTGCAACGTCTCGGAGCTAGGCGTTGCACTATAGAGTGTGGCGCCTCAGGTCGGCGCCACACCAACACTTAGCGATTTTTCTTCCCTCAAACTGGGTGAATAGTTTCTGTTGCTCTCTGGATAGCTCTTCCTAAACGTGCAACGCCTAGCTCGGAGGCGTTGCACTGTACAGTGTGGCGCCTCTGAGCTAAGCGCCACACTGAGCTATATCTGGATGTAGCTTTCTGTTGCTCTCTGGACATTTGTCCAGTTACAACTCAGTGTGGCGCCAGATACAGCCAGATACAACCCGAATACCTTCTCGAAAGCTTCGGGCTCCTTCACCGTGAACCACTCCTCATGAGCTTGTTCACCGGGAGCTTCGTCATCTGAATCCGATGCATAGCCACGGGAATAAGGGATGGAATGGTCCATTGTCTCTTACAAATGATATTTGTCGAGATCACCCACATTGTTGTCATGGAGATCAACTTCATTGTCATCGTCCGCATACTCATCCTTCTCCTCTTGCAAGGCTTCATTTTGGTTGTTATGAAACGGGCTCAATGTTGGCCTCACTTGTTGGGTCAAAAGAGGTTCAAGGGTGGGGGGCTACTAGCAACCAAAAGGAAGGGGTTCCAGTTCAAGTCCAAATGCAAGCTTGAATCAACCTTCTTCGTTGCAAATAACACAAGAGCCTTGTCTAGTGATTCGGCCACCGTCTTCTTGTATGCAACCCAACGTTGCTCCGAGTTCACACGCATTGTCTTCCAACGGATGTGCATTCCAAAACCAACATTATGCCTTCCCTCCAACTCAACGATATCACTAGGGTCCATCCAATTCAAATATTTCCTCACTTGTTCCAAGAGCTCCGCGTAGCTAGGACTATTATCAAACACCATGTCAAGCTCATCCGGATCCGGTTCAATATTGCCTTTCAAGAAGGCGTCTTTGTCCCCATGATGAACAAACACACATGATCTTCCCATTCCTATAAGCATTCAAACAACAAAACGTAACATTTCTTCCATTAGTACTAATCCAAGGATTAACACGGAATACAAATCCTAACATAGATATGAAACAACAACCCTAACCCTTGCCCCAACATAACAGCACCCATAACCCTAACCCTAACGTACCAACAAGCCTAACCCTAGCACCAACATAAGAACACCCATAAAAATAACCCTAACATACTAACAACCCTAATCATAGGAAATTGGCAAACAAATATCTCATATCTCCATACAAATCTCTAGATCCATAAAAAACTAGGGTTTCCCCAAACTAACAACAAATGAGCAACTTGTTAACATTTCTTGGATCAAAACAAGGGGATCGGAGAAGATTACCTTGAGGGAGGGATTGAGTTCGAAACCCACGGACAAAATCTTCAAATTTAGAAGATTTGAAGAAGGATTTGAGAGGGGGAGGGAGGGGGGAGAGGGCAAATCTCGGGTGGGGGTGGTTTAGGGGTTGGGGTGTGTGTGGGGGGAGTGGGGGAGGGGGGGCCAGTCAGCCAACTAGTAACAGACAATGCAACGCCTATGGCCTAGGCGATGTATATTACATGTGTGGCGCCTAGCTTTGAGGCGCTGCACAGCTGGGTGCGGGCCCCGAAGGCTGCCATGTTGGATAGAAGTGCAACGCCTGCATGCTAGGCGTTGCACCGTAGAGTGTGGCGCCTCCGTGTCAGGCGCCACTCAAAAAGGTTAGCTGAGAGAATTTTTTTAAGGACAGTTCATTTCGTAAAATGATTTCGTTCATAGGTTAAAATTGTCAAATTTACCGTCGAAGCGTGGCACTGCCGCGCCGGGAAAGAATCTCGTCAGATGGGCGGCCGAACGGGCAGATAAAACCAAGCGAGGTGGCACGCCAGTTGCCGGCCTGGTCATCCGCTCCACTGGTAAACCGATCAACCCTCTACAGTCTACCCTATCCGGAAAGGGGAGAATAGATTTGGTAATCCGGGTAGGGCCTGCACGGGTACACCAGCTACACGACGCCTAGATCAAGTTACGGGAAATGTGTGGTGCAACTACAAACTGGGCCGCCTGCACCGGCTTCTCTGCCCTCCTGCACACGGTGCGTGCGCGAGCGGGCGAGAGATGATGGCCCAGCTCTCCTCCTCCAAGCTCGCTCTCGCGCAGGCCGTACTGGCACGGCATTTGCGTCGAGGCTCGTCGCAGGCTTTCCCCCTTTTTCTACGTGAAGCGATGGCGTGATCAGACGCAATAAGTGCGGAGGTGACGACAGGGCCGCGAGGGGAGGAAAAAGGGGATACCGGAGCAGGGCGAGCAGCGGCGGGTGCGCGGAGCTGGAGCCCCCAGAGAGAGAGAGAGAGAGAGAGAGAGAGAGAGAGAGCGAGAGAGGGGCTGAGAGCTGCAGGCAGGCAGGCGGCCGTGGTTGCCAGCTACTACGCCGCGCACGCTTGGGCTGGGCTCCTCCCACGGCCCGACGGCCGGACTCGTCCCCGGCGGCCGGCGCCGCTTGTGCTGCTGCATGCAGGTGTTGCTTGTCCACGCACTTGCCGCGAGATGCAGAGCGTGCGGCAGGCTGCCTGCCTGCGCAGCCCTGCCATGCCATGCATGCGTGCACTCGATGCATGCATTGCACGCTGGGCGCGCGCTACTGTGGCCGTGGCACGCATCTTTAGTTCGATGCTGGTTTCCGCCGTGCATCTGCGTGCGTGCCTGCGCGCTTGAGTTGCGGGGCCTCAATGGCCATTGAATGGCGGTGTCGACGCGGGTGATTTATTGCCTTCATTTGCTCATGGTCGTCGCTGTGGAAGTCTGGATGACCGAAATGGCAATGAGTCCACTCTAGAGCAACTTCAACATGCCGACGCGAAATGTCAGCGCACATTCATTTGGGTCGAAATGGACACAAATCACGGCCCAATGTGCTCATGCAAACGGACGAGCGTCCTTTTTTGTCCACGCACGACCTATTTCAAGCCCAAATTTGAACCGGATTTGTGTCGGCATGGACGCACGCGACGTCCGCCCTTGTCCTCCCTGACCCGTTAGTCGGTCGCGCATCCACCACCATTTTCCTTCCTTTGCCAAAACCCTCCCGCCCCGCCCGATCGCCATGGCCGATGTGACGCTCGGATAATTAAGCTACAGTAAATCTCTGTTAATGATGCCATGTCACCACGGTTATTGTTCCTAATCTCGCGTTAGTTTGAAACCGATTCAAATTCAGATTCAAAATCAAGCCAAAAGGTAAAAGTTTTCAAACATTAAAACTAAAATGTTTGGGTTGTGCCAAATAATGCATAGGTATTTATGGTGGAGAAACCACACCTTTATAAAATATTTAAATACTATAAGATAAATAAAACAGTAACGAAAACTATTGTTTAAATACTTTTAGTTATTAAATAATTATGAAACTATTTTAGCTTGGGTAGCAAGTTAATGTGGCATTGGCATATTTGGTAATATCAAATAGGATGCCATTTTGGTATTTTGCTAACACAAAAATAAAAGGAAACTAAAAGAAAACAGGAAAGTAAAATAAATAAAAGAAAAGAAAAGAAAACTAGCAGAAAACAAAATGAGAGAAGGAAACCCCCTCCCACTGGGCTCAGGCCCAGCAGGCCACCGGCCCAGCTGCCGGCCAGCCCAGCCGGCGCTCCCTTATCATCTCCCCCCAGAAACCCTAATCTAACTGCACCACTCCTCCCCACTCGCGCCCCCACTCTTCCTCTCCCCCGATCCAATCGGGATCGGGCCCGACGCCGCGCCTCCCCGGATCCCGTCGCCGGAACCACGCCGCTCGCCTCTCCGTCATCGACGCGTCCCCATCCTCCTCACCGCCGGCCTGCCTCCCCACCGCGCGTCGTCCCCGTCGACGACCCTGACCCCCGCCGCCCCGTCCCTACGAACCCCAGTGAGGCCTGGGCCCTCCTCTCTCCTGTCCCCGTGTGCACGCACGCGCACTCGCCCGCGCCGTGCTGCCGTGCCGTGCGCGCATGCCCCCGCATCCCCGCGCCCTCTCCGTCCCACGCCCGAGCTCGCGTCCTCACCGAGCCCACTGCTCCGCAGCCCCGCTCACCGCGCGCCGGTCGCGTGCTGGCCACGGCCCACGTTCGCCGCAGCTCTGGATCGCCGGTGCCCCGCCCGCCCTCTGCTCGCGCGCGCCAGCCCCCACCTACGCCTGGCCTCGCGCGCTGCCGTGTCTCGCCGCACCCACGGCCACGCCCCTCGCCCGCACTGGCCATCCGCCTCGCTCAAAAGCCGGCGATGCTACGGTCGTCCCCAGCGCCGGCCGTCGTCACCATCACGTGCGCGATGCCGGACCGCTCTCGTAGGTCCAAACCGCAGGCCTGGAGACCCACTGTACCGCGTTTCCGGCCATCCCCGGCGAAGTGCCGCCGCGGGAGAGGCTTGCCGGAGCTCTCGCCGGCACCTGCCTACGAGACACCGCCCCGGGGCCACCCGCTGGGTCGCTGACCGGTGGCCCCAATGGCCCCGGTGTGCCAATGACAAGTGGGCCTAGCCCCAGAACGAAAATGGATAATAAAAAGAAATATAAAAATAAGAAATAAAAATATTAATTAATCAATCAATTAATTAACTTAATTAATTGTGTTTAATTAACCTAATAGCTAATTAACCTAACTAACAAATGTTAATGAGCTAATCAGTTTATGACAGGTGGGACCCACACGTCAGTTTGACCAGTCAACACCTCTGTTGACTGCTGATGTCATGCTGACGTCATGATGATGTCAGCATGCACTATTCTGGATAATGTTGAATTAAATTAATTAAATAAATTCTAAAAATGATTTAAAACTTTAGAAAATCATATAAAATAAACCGTAGCTCAAATGAAAATACTTTCTACATGAAAGTTGCTCAGAACGACGAGACGAATCCGAATACACGGCCCGTTCGTCCGCCACACACCCCTAGCATATCGAACACGCAACTCCCCCCCGGTTTCATTTGCCCGAAAACGCGAAACGCCGGGGATACTTTCCCGGATGTTTCTCCCCTTCGCCGGTATCATCTCTTACCGCGTTAGGGCACACCTAGCACCGTTGTTTGCTTTGTCATGCATCGTTATGCATCTGTTTACTTTGTATTCATTATTTCTTCCCCCTCTTCTCTCCGGTAGACTACGAGACCGACGCCGCTGCTGGTGCCCCGGCGGACTACGTTGTTGACGACCCCTCCTTGCCAGAGCAACCAGGCAAGCCCCCCCTGATCACCAGATATCGCCTATTCTTCTCTATACTGCTTGCATTAGAAGAGTGTAGCATGTTACTGCTTTCGGTTAATCCTATTCTGCTGCATAGCCTATCATTGTTGCTACAGTTGTTACCCTTACGTGTGATCCTACTGCTTAGTATAGGATGCTAGAGTTCCATCAGTGGCCTTACACTCTTGTCCGTCTGCCATGCTATACTATCGGGCCGTGATCACTAGGGAGGTTATCACGAGTATATACTATATACTTTATATACATGACACATGTGGTGACTAAAGTCGGGTCAGCTCGTTGAGTACCCGCAAGTGATTCTGATGAGGGGGCTGAAAGGACAGGTGGCTCCATCCCGGTAGAGGTGGGCCTGGGTTCCTGACGGCCCCCGACTGTTACTTTGGGGCGGAGCGATAGGGCGGGTTGAGACCACCTAGGAGAGAGGTGGGCCTGGCCCTGGTCGGCGTCCGCGGATACTTAATAATAACATGCTTAACGAGTTCTTGGTATTTGATCTGAGTCTGGCCATTTGGTCTATACGCACTAACCAACTACGTGGGTAAGTTATGGGCACTCGACGTCGTGGTATCAGCCGAAGCCTTCGTGACGTCAGCGACTGAGCGGCGCGCGCCGGATTCGAACGTAAGCCTGCTCTTGTATTAAGGGGGCTAGTTCTGCTTCCGGCCGCGTATGCAACGTGCAGGTGTGCAATGGGCGATGGGCCCAGACCCCTGCGCCATAGGATTTAGACCAGCGTGCTGACCTCTCTGTTGTGCCTAGGTAGGGCTGCGACGTGTTGATCTTCCGAGGCCGGGCATGACCCAGGAAAGTGTGTCCGGCCAAAGGGGATCGAGCATGCTGGGTTATGTGGTGCACCCCTGCAGGGAAGTTTATCTATTCGAATAGCCGTGTCCCTCGGTAAAAGGACGACCCGGAGTTGTACCTTGACCTTATGACAACTAGAACTGGATACTTAATAAAACACACCCTTCCAAGTGCCAGATATAACCCGGTGATCGCTCTCTAACAGGGCGTCAAGGAGGGGATCGCCGGGTAGGATTATGCTATGCGATGCTACTTGGTGAACTTACCATCTACTCTCTTCTACATGCTGCAAGATGGAGGTGGCCTGAAGCGTAGTCTTCGGCAGGATTAGCTATCCCCCTCTTATTCTGGCATTCTGTAGTTCAGTCCACCGATATGGCCCTTTACACATATAACCATGCATATGTAGTGTAGCTCCTTGCTTGCGAGTACTTTGGATGAGTACTCCGGTTGCTTGCTCCCACTTTTCCCCCCTTTCCCTTCTACCTGGTTGTCGCAACCAGATGCCGGAGCCCAAGAGCCAGACGCCACTGTCGACGACGACTCCTACTACACCGGAGGTGCCTACTACTACGTGCAGCCCGCTGACGACGATCAGGAGTAGTTAGGAGGATCCCAGGCAGGAGGCCTGCGCCTCTTTCGATCTGTATCCCAGTTTGTGCTAGCCTTCTTAAGGAAAACTTGTTTAACTTATGTCCGTACTCAGATTTTGTTGCTTCCGCTGACTCGTCTATGATCGAGCACTTGTATTCGAGCCCTCGAGGCCCCTGGCTTGTATTATGATGCTTGTATGACTTATTTATGTTGTAGAGTTGTATTGTGATATCTTCCCGTGAGTCCCTGATCTTGATCGTACACATTTGCGTGCATGATTAGTGTACAATTGAATCGGGGGCGTCACAAGTTGGTATCAGAGCCAACTGTCTGTAGGAATCCCCCTTCCACACTTCTTGGCCGAAGTCGAGTCTAGACATTACAAAACTTTTACTAACATGGTTGTGTGCCTTACGGGCCCACGTCGCCATTGGGTGGTATTAGTATCTTTTACTCCTTGATCTTTACTCTGGGACTTTGAGCTCTCTTCTATTCAGGTTAAAAGATTTTGCTAAAAACAAAACTAACTTTAGGTTCTCGAAAATACTTTCTCCCAGAGAGCCCCTCACTTCAGATGATTGCCTGCTGCACTAGAAGATTCCGAAGTTACTGTACGATGTTCTCTCGAGTCTTTGTGACATCGCAATTGCGATTTCCTTCCACCGTCAACCCCTATGAAAACTGCATACACTTGCCATTCATACAATCATTCCCCGTTGATCTTGTTATTACAAGATGTCCCGAAATACTCTCTGTTGTCCCGAGAATCCTTTGAGCTTACTGCCTTGCAGTTCTTTACCACATGAATACCCCTACGAATAAATCCTCGCACTTGTCGAGTATCCTCTCATCCCCAGTTGATCATGTGTTTCACAAAAGTCTTCAAAATACCATTCGATCTTCCGAAAATCCCCAGGAGCCTTTTGCTCTTGAAATTCTTGCTTACTTGCATTATGATTAATCCCATAAGTCTAGTAATCTTATTGACATCCTTTGTCATTATCATTTTGAGTCTGTTGATTCAATATGTTGCCATTGCTCACAATCCTTAACCGAATCATAGAATTCACCCTTCTGGCTTAGACGCCAATTTTAAACATGAGATGGTTCTCGCCGAATCAAATTGCCATCGATTGTATACTTAAGCCTATTCAACTTATCCATCTTTGATCAGACCGTTTGCTTCTGATCTCTTGATTTGGAAAACATAATTCCTTTGCATTTGATTGAATTAGTCGGTTGTTTCTATAATTTGATCTCCTTGCATTGTATCTTCCTCTGATTGAGTACCGATGCTCACATCAGATCCCTTGAGGACCACCGGATCCTTTGTGGGATTTTATCTGATAACGTCCTTCATATCCAATCACTTTGGAAGTTCTTTCTCCATTGGTAAATCCTATCCTCTGATTGACCAACCATGCTGTGCTTTCGAGCTTGTGTTATTTACTCCTGAAGTTTGTGGGATATGTTCCTAAGAGACCCTGATGGGTTGAACCTATGCCTTTTTCTAATCTGTGTGAACCCGGAAACTACTACGAGTCATACTCTTCTGGAGTTTTGCTAGATAAAATTTAAACATTACAACTTCTTCGAAAAATGAGAAGTGAATGAAAGGTTATGCATTGGAGAAGTGGGAGTCGACCTTGAACTTTGTGTTCATACCCATGGACACGATGTAGATCCTATCATAGAAGCTTCTTGTAATAATAACTATTTCCTTAATAAGATATCGTCTGGTATCTGTGTATTAATCCTTTGCAATCATGGTTCCGACCATATTTTCTCCTTGATTCCATTTCTCAGACAAGTTAAAGCACTTGTCTTTTGTTGATCGATACATCTCCACAACCTTTATTTTGATCTTCCTCGAGTATTACCCTCTGGTATCTCGAGAACTGTGTTGCTTCCTGCGAGTCTTCATCTAGTATTGCTTCTCACCGATTTCAGATTCCCCCAGGTTCTGAGTTATTAGTCACTCGAGAACACCGATAAGTGAATCGATTCCGCACTCCGATTCAATAACTATAAGTAATTTACGTTGCTTACGAGTTTAATAATCCTTCAAGTCATTCGTAGCCTTATCGGCTATATCATTATCGTGCAAAGTTTTTACTGTGCTACCTGGTCCTTCTTCTCGGAGCACAATTTTCGACGATGAGCTAAGCTTACGTTGATTTTCCTCATCATATCATTTCGCCTTGAACAACTAGCTTGATTCCGAGTTTGTGTCATATCCGTGGTTTCAATAACTTTTCGCTACATCCTTTCTTTTGCTTGATGTTGTAGATGAGCGATTATATCTTCATGAAACCTCTCGACAAATGTGTCATGATCATCATCAACATTCCGAGCTCTTCAAGGATATCGATTGAATCCATGTTGAGAAATACCATCCTTGCCCTCGATGTTTTGTGTTAATCATCGACCACTTTATTGCCTTCCGTTCAACACAAACTTGTTCGTGTTCTGTGTTATACCTTGAGTTCCTTGCTACCCATCATTTGTTCTTCTTTACCTTGAAGTATTACCATCTTTTATGTCAAGAATGTCATGCGAATTTCACCATGTCTTGAGAATCCTGGATACATAGTGATACTTCTCACCATCACCATTATTCCTTGTTCCCCGTGTTGTTTCTAACCGGAATACCGATAAATGCACTATGATGTGTAAAATTCAAAACTTCTAACAACCCTATTGCTTGTAAGTTAATGGTCGATAGTTCATTCTACTTCTTTTGTCATTTAGTCACCATTCAAACATTGATCGTGCGACCCAGCCCATATTTCGGGTGCACCTTTCAATCAATGTTCAATTGAGTATGCTTTCCTCTAGCACACCATTATATCATTTGATCTGACAAATGTTATCTCCTTGTTCACATGACTGTGGAAACCCATCTTTTTGGAAATCTGGAGGAATTGTCGCTGAGTCAATCAGCCACCTCCTCACCTCTCCTTGGTTTAATGATGAACTACTGTTTCAGGAACCCGCTCCCATAGTTCATTTCCCGAGAATCTTACAATGTCATTTCGTCTGTTTGTGTTGCACCTTTTCTTCTCGGACATCCTGAGTCTGAGGTATCATGACACCAATCGGATCTGAATCTCGGTCAGATATGATGGTTGGGACAACTTTCCAGGAGTTATGATGTTGGTTCTTAGATGACCCGGTAACATGATGTCATGCCTAGCACCCCCCCTAGCTGGAGGACCTATCATTATAATTTCTTTTGCAAGGATAACCATTCTTCCTGGAGGAAATTGTAAGACTTATTTTATAAGTTGCTCCTAATGGATCATTTGTGTATCCAAAGTCTGGCCCTTGATTGAAACACCATATCATTGCTACCTCGAAGCATGACTATGATACCCCCCGCTCTTCAACAAGAACATTGGAGGCGCGATGCTAAATGTTTCTTGGCCAGTTATCCAAACACCGTTGTATGGGTAACATCTTGATTAATCCTTGCCTCTTATCTGAATGGTTGGGTACTTGCTCTCCTACCCTGTATGCCATGTTCTGCTTGTACATGGGAAGGATATACTCCTAATAATTGTGTGTAATCACAATTTTCCTTTCCATTGTTCTGTTTAATCTGATAATCGCGTTTTCCTTTCCATTCTTTTGTTTAACCTTTCCTGAATCTGACTTAACTAGCAGAGATAATTCCCTACTTAGGTAGGCACCTTGTTGTACCATTCTGTCTGTAAGATCCTATTACTATTGTTGATCACATTCCGGTAACCACCGATGGACGAGAACTTTGCCTATTGGTCCGCCTTGTTCAACGAGCAGGAAAACGGTTCTCTTCGTCCCTCGCCCTTGGTACCGACGTTGTTGCCGACATAACTGACAGGCTATCCTCTAACATGCCTTCCTTACATGATCGTGCAAGACATTACTGCCCTTTCTACTCTTAACCCACATGGTGGGCCCATAACCCACAGTTCCACAGGATCGAAACCTGACTCTCCTGTACCCCTTGTTTCCAAAGTTATTCCCCACGCGCGGCTTTGTATGTAATTCACGAGCCACCTTTCGAGAGATCACCAATTCTGGTATCCGAAACAATACTTATGTCCATTGCTCTGAACCCCTTTCACACTCTGTTTCAGGCATCGAACGATTGCCTGCCCGCTTGAAACTTCCCATGATACCTCTTTATATTGCTCTCGATATTTTCTTAAGTTTCAATTCGAGAGTTACTTTCCGCCACCTTCCCTGATGTTATCTACCACATAGTCAACCTTGTAGAGGTCCATTCTCCCAGAATACCCCCTTATTCTTTCGTAAGTACGATGAAGTTCCCGAAGAAAGGATGTCGATTTCATCACGATGACCTGAAGCAGAGAAACGAAGACATCAACGTAATGGATCGACCTCTTCGAGAAGAGCAACCAAGACCGAGAAGATCCGTTAGAATTTCACAACCACAAATTTCCCCCTTACACCACCTCTTAAATCTCGGGACGAGATTTCTTGTAGTGGAGGAGAATTGTGACGCCCGGATAATTAAGCTACAGTAAACCTCTGTTAATGATGCCACGTCACCACGGTTATTGTTCCTAATCTCACGTTAGTTTGAAACCGATTCAAATTCAGATTCAAAATCAAGTCAAACGGTAAAAGTATTCAAACATTAAAACTAAAATGTTTGGGTTGTGCCAAATAATGCATAGGTATTTATGGTGGAGAAACCACACCTTTATAAAATATTTAAATACTATAAGATAAATAAAACAGTAACGAAAACTATTATTTAACTACTTTTAGTTATTAAATAATTATGAAACTATTTTAGCTTGGGTAGCAAGTTAATGTGGCAGTGGCATATTTGGTAATATCAAATACGGTGCCATTTTGGTATTTTGCTAACACAAAAATAAAAGGAAACTAAAAGAAAACAGAAAAGTAAAATAAATAAAAGAAAAGAAAACTAGCAGAAAACAAAATGAGAGAAGGAAACCCCCTCCCACTGGGCTCAGGCCCAGCAGGCCACCGGCCTAGCTGCCAGCCGGCGTTCCCTTATCATCTCCCCCCGAAACCCTAATCTAACTACACCACTCCCCCCACTCACGCCCCCACTCTTCCTCTCCCCCGATCCAATCGGGATCGGGCCCGACGCCGCGCCTCCCCGGATCCCGTCGCCGGAACCACGCCGCTCGCATCTCCGTCATCGACGCGTCCCCGTCCTCCTCACCGCCGGCCTGCCTTCCTACCGCGCGTCGTCCCCGTCGACCACCCTGATCCCCGCTGCCCCGTCCCTACGAACCCCGGTGAGGCGTGGGCCCTCCTTTCTCCTGTCCCCGTGTGCACGCACGCGCACTCGCCCGCGCCGTGCTGCGGTGCCGCGCGCGCATGCCCCCGCATCCCCGCGCCCTCTCCGTCCCACGCCCGCGCTCGCGTCCTCACCGAGCCCACTGCCCCGCAGCCCCGCTCACCGCGCGCCGGTCGCGTGCTGGCCACGGCCCATGTTCGCTACAGCTCTGGATCGCCGGTGCCCCGCCCGCCTTCTGCTCGTGCGCGCTAGCCCCCACCTGCGCCTGGCCTCGCGCGCTGCCATGTCTCGCCGCACCCACGGCCACGTCCCTCACCCGCACTGGCCATCCGCCTCGCTCAAAAGCCGGCGATGCTACGGTCGTCCCCGGCGCCGGCCGTCGTCACCATCACGTGCGCGATGCCGGACCGCTCCCGTAGGTCCAAACCGCAGGCCCGGTGACCCCCTGTACCGCGTTTCCGGCCATCTCCGGCGAAGTGCCGCCGCGGGAGAGGCTTGCCGGAGCTCTCGCCGGCACCTGCCTACGAGGCACCGCCCCGGGGCCACCCGCTGGGTCGCTGACCGGTGGCCCCAATGGCCCCAGTGTGCCAATGACAAGTGGGCCTAGCCCCAGAACGAAAATGGTTAATATAAAGAAATATAAAAATAAGAAATAAAAATATTAATTAATTAATTAAATTAATTAACTTAATTAATTGTGTTTAATTAACCTAATAGCTAATTAACCTAACTAACAAATGTCAATTAGCTAATCAGTCAATGACAGCTGGGACCCACACGTCAGTTTGACCAGTCAACACCTCTGTTGACTGCTGACGTCATGCTGACATCATGCTGACATCATGATGATGTCAGCATGCACTATTCTGGATAATGTTGAATTAAATTAATTAAATAAATTCGAAAAATGATTTAAAACTTTAGAAAATCATATAAAATAAACCGTAGCTCAGATGAAAATACTTTCTACATGAAAGTTGCTCAGAACGACGAGACGAATCCGAATACACAGCCCGTTCGTCCGCCACACACCCCTAGCATATCGAACACGCAACTTGCCCCCTCCGTTTCATTTGCCCGAAAACGCGAAACGCCGGGGATACTTTCCCGGATGTTTCTCCCCTTCGTCGGTATCACCTCTTACCGCGTTAGGGCACACCTAGCACCGATGTTTGCTTTGTCATGCATCGTTATGCATCTGTTTGCTTTGTATTCATTATTTCTTCCCCCTCTTCTCTCCGGTAGACTACGAGACCGACGCCGCTGCTGGTGCCCCGACCGACTACGTTGTTGACGACCCCTCCTTGCCAGAGCAACCAGGCAAGCGCCCTCCCCTTGATCACCAGATATCGCCTATTCTTCTCTATACTGCTTGCATTAGAAGAGTGTAGCATGTTACTGCTTTCGGTTAATCCTATTCTGCTGCATAGCCTGTCGTTGTTGCTACAGTTGTTACCCTTACCTGCTATCCTACTGCTTAGTATAGGATGCTAGAGTTCCATCAGTGGCCTTACACTCTTGTCCGTCTGCCATGCTATACTATCGGGCCGTGATCACTAGGGAGGTGATCACTGGTATATACTATATACTTTATATACATGACACATGTGGTGACTAAAGTCGGGTCAGCTCGTTGAGTACCCGCAAGTGATTCTGGTGAGGGGGTTGAAAGGACAGGTGGCTCCATCCCGGTAGAGGTGGGCCTGGGTTCCTGATGGCCCCCGACTGTTACTTTGGGGCGGAGCGACAGGGCGGGTTGAGACCACCTAAGAGAGAGGTGGGCCTGGCCCTGGTTGGTGTCCGCGGATACTTAATAATAACACGCTTAACGAGTTCTTGGTATTTGATCTGAGTCTGGCCATTTCGTCTATATGCACTAACCAACTACGTGGGAAAGTTATGGGCACTCGACGTCGTGGTATCAGCCGAAGCCTTCGTTACATCAGCGACTGAGCGGCGCACGCCGGATTGGAACGTAAGCCTGCTCTTGTATTAAGGGGGCTAGTTCTGCTTCCGGCCGCATACGCAACGTGCAGGTGTGCAATGGGCGATGGGCCCAGACCCCTGCGCCATAGGATTTAGACCGGCGTGCTGACCTCTCTGTTGTGCCTAGGTAGGGCTGCGAGGTATTGATCTTCCGAGGCCGGGCATGACCCAGGAAAGTGTGTCCGGCCAAAGGGGATCGAGTGTGTTAGGTTATGTGGTGCACCCCTACAGGGAAGTTTATCTATTCGAATAGCTGTGTCCCTCTGTAAAAGGACGACCCGGAGTTGTACCTTGACCTTATGACAACTAGAACTGGACACTTAATAAAACACACCCTTCCAAGTACCAGATATAACCCGGTGATCGCTCTCTAACAGGGCGACGAGGAGGGGATCGCCGGGTAGGATTATGCTATGCGATGCTACTTGGTGAACTTACCATCTACTCTCTTCTACATGCTGCAAGATGGAGGTGGCCTGAAGCGTAGTCTTCGGCAGGATTAGCTATCCCCCTCTTATTCTGGCATTCTGCAATTCAGTCCACCGATATGGCCCTTTACACATATACCCATGCATATGTAGTGTAGCTCCTTACTTGCGAGTACTTTGGATGAGTACTCACGGTTGCTTTCTCCCTCTTTTCCCCCTTTCCCTTCTACCTGGTTGTCGCAACCAGATGCCGGAGCCCAGGAGCCAGACGCCACTGTCGACGATGACTCCTACTACACCGGAGGTGCCTACTACTACGTGCAGCCCGCTGACGACGATCAGGAGTAGTTAGGAGGATCCCAGGTAGGAGGCCTGCGCCTCTTTCGATCTGTATCCCAGTTTGTGCTAGCCTTCTTAAGGCAAACTTGTTTAACTTATGTCTGTACTCAGATTTTGTTGCTTCCGCTGACTCGTCTATGATCGAGCACTTGTATTCGAGCCCTCGAGGCCCCTGGCTTGTATTATGATGCTTGTATGACTTATTTATGTTGTAGAGTTGTGTTGTGATATCTTCCCGTGAGTCCCTGATCTTGATCGTACACATTTGCATGCATGATTAGTGTACGATTGAATCGGGGGCGTCACAGCCGATGAGTCGAACCCCACTGCCTCCGCCGGCCTCGCCTTCACCGTCGACAAGCCCCGCGTCGTCCACAAAAAGGCACCGCGGCCCAAGAAGAAGGAGTCGACGGACGCGCAACGGACCGTTCAGTCAGCCAAGAGGGCTGGTCGGGGGAAGGTGGAGGCCGACAAGCTGGAAGCCGCAAACGCCGCCGCTGCCCAACAGGAGGCCACCGTCACGGACAGCAAGGCCCTTGTCGCTGCAGCCACGCAGCAGGCCCTCTCATGCTAGGGTTCAAAAACGGCCCCGGTCGGCATGGGCTCGTTTCTGCCGCCATGGCCGCGGCCAGCACGGGCTCGTCTGCAGTCCGTCCGCCACAGGAAGAGTCGTCGCACACATCCACCACCGCAGACGCACTGCTTCCATATCCAACAGCAAGTTTCCCGCTTCTCTACCTCTCCCTCGGACTGCTCGCTGCAGGCGAGTGTGGTCGCGGCGGCCATGCATGCGCCCATGGCCATCGACAACGCCACACTTGTGGCCGGCGGGTCATCCACAAGGGGCCAAAGGAAACGGTCGCGTGAGATCCCAGTTGGCAACCGTCCCAACGCTCGCACCTATTCGACTTAATGCCGGCGCCAATGGATGATGACACGACCAATTGTTTCATCATGGAGAACATCATTTTAGAGGGTGGCGTGGGTGGCGCGGCCTTCGATCCCGACGAGACCCAAAGCCCAGATGGCCGTGGCACTTTCACGGCAGGCCAAGAGGGCATGGCCGACACCTTCGCGCAAGGCCATGATGGCATGGACAACACCTTCACGCAAGGCCAAGATGCATGGGCTGCATGTTCCCGCAAGGCCAAGAGGGCATGGATGGCACGTTCACGCAAGGCCACGAGTTCCCGGATGACTAGGACCAAGAAGAAGTAGAGGAAATGGACATCGAGGGTGGAGCGTTTATTTGCCGACGAGCTCTCACACCAAGCCAATGCGTAAAGGAAGAAGCGCCAAAGCATTCAGACAAAGGCATACACAAAGGATGAGGACAAACTCATTTGTGAATCTTGGAGAGATATTGGACAAGATCCCATGACCGGCACCGAGCAAAAAGGATCAACCTTTTGGTTGAGAATTTATGTCCAATTCCATGAACGCAGGAAGTTCTCGTTGTACAAGTTTGAGAGCAAGCGTGGTTGGGTGTCCATCTCGAAGAGGTCAGGGCTCATCCAACAAGAGTGCAACAAGTTTTGTGCCACCCTTGAGAGCATTGATGGTCATCCCATGAGTGGCCTTGACATCAAAGACATGGTATACAATTCCTCCCTCTTCATTCCCTTTTTAGTTGTGTTGCTTGCATATCCATTGGGCATATAATTTACATTCCTGTCTTTATTTGAAGGCATTCCAAGCTTTGAACGCATTCACGACCCAACATGGGAACACGCCGTTCACCCTCACCCATTATTGGATGATCATAAAAGATGGCAAGAAGTTCAAGGAGCAATATGCCGCCCTCAAGAAGAATGGGGGGCCCGGGCCGTCAAGGACCAAGGTGTGGGAGAGAAGCGGTCGCCGGGAAAGACCATCTCCAATAAGGAGGAGGAGCGTGATGCGGCGTCATTTGCCTTGCACAAAGCTTTGGAAGGCATGATGACCCAAAAGAAAACAAGAGAGGAGAAGCGTGAACAAGATAAAGATGAGAAAATGAAGGCCTACATCGAGATGGAGGTGGAAATGCAAGCGAAGAAGCTCGAGATGGAGGCGAAAATGCACGCGAAGAAGCTAAAGATGGAGGTTGACATGCAAGTGAATAAGCTCGAGATAGAGGCGACCAAAGCAAAAAAGTGGCGGTCGCTTGCATGATGAAGGAGGTGGAGATCATGACGGTGGACTTGAGCATGGTGTCCTCGAGAAAGAGGCATTGGTTTGAGAAGATGCAATAGGAGATGCTCAAGCTTGATGATTGATCTATGACCAAGAGCGCCATCTTTTTTGTATGCCGGCATGACCATGGTCAAGATGTATGGCGTGGTTGAACTACCGCCCTTTGTGTGTGCTGGAAACTTTGCCGTCCGCTGGCATGTGCGCCAGCATGAACTCTGACCGTTGGCCTTTTTAATGTTAGTTTTCTTTGTACGTGGACAAAAATGCGGCGGTCGGTTGGGCGCACCGGCTGGTCACAGGCAAACAGCAAGCACCCAGCCGACCCAAACGGACAAAAAAAAAACGAACAAACCATGTGTCCGTTTGCGTCATCACGTTGGAGTTGCTCGTAAGACTGGGTAGTTTCTGGACATCTCCAACGAGAAATATACTGGTGCTCTCTGGTGCCAGCACACCCTATATGCAAAAGAAAGTTAGTAACTAGAAAAAGTTAAAATAAATCTGTTTTTTTGTTGGAATAAAAAATAATCAAGTATTGTACTTGCATAAAAAGATTTGCCAGGGAATGACTTTCATTGTATCCTGGATCAAAGATTCGCCAAAGAACACTATATACAAATACTATTCACACGATATTATTGTTATAAATTTGTTTTTTTCCTGAAGTCAACAAGAATCGTTCCTTGGCCAAACTTTTTATACGAGTACAATACTTGATCATCTTTTGATTCAAAAAAGTTTTTTTTTTTTATTTTTTCTGGATTATTTATGCATATAGGATGCACTGGCACTCGAGAGTTGAACGTTCGCTTCCCATTTCCAATTGTAGTTCTTAAGACGCCGCTCCCAAATGTCCACGGATATGTCGGGACGTATCCCCGAACATCCGATTGAACGGACGCCCTCAAATCCATTGTGTTTGATTTAAAGTAAACAACATAAACTAAAAAATATGCACTATGACATATGACCGAACACTTTCGTTCATGGTGTCTACCATGGACCTCAGCAGGGACGACTGTACCTACGCGTCATGCAGATGCGACTGGCGGACATGCGGCTGGTTAGAGTGGTGGAGATCCGACAAGGCATGAGCGGCCTTGGAGGAGAAGGGGGTAGAGGTGGGTTTCAGGGGCGGGGACAAAGAACGCATGAGGTGAGGCAGTGTGTGGAAAAAAGGCTCCGCGTGAGTTTTGGGGTGGCTCCGAACTATCAAAGTCTGACATGGTGGATGTTCAAACTCGCCTACTAATAAAATTAAATGAATTGCAACAAGTATTTTTAGGGTTTTAGTAAATCTAAAGTGAATGGATCCAGGGACCACAACGTTCACTAGAGGCATCTCTTATGAGCATAGCAACAGTGGGTAAACAAATTACTGTTGGACAATTGACAGAAAAACGCATTGTAATGTTATTCATGGCATGATCAATATACAGGCCTTATGTTCGAGACAAGTAGACCGACATCTATGTACATCTACTACTATTACTCCACCTCTCGAATGCTGTCCACCATGTATCTTAAGGTATTAAGTTCATAACAAATAGGGTAGTTCTTGAAGCATGATGACATAATATAGACAAAGCAAGACCAAATAATATGATTGAACCCCCAACATTTTACCCATAGTAGCAATAATACAATACGTTCCCTACTACTCCTCCTGTCACAGAGTAAGTTCACCGCAATATTGAACCTCTACCAAGCACCTATCCCACTGAAGATAAATCACTAATTAACCAAAAGAGGTAGATAGATCAGAGAGAAATACAAGACTATAAAATCACACATTATAAATATTAGAAAAATACTCAATTACTTTCAATGAATAATCTGGTCATAAACCCACAATTTAATGGAACCCAACAAACACACCGCAAAAGTTTACATCGGATTGATCTAAAATGAGATCATTGTATTGAAGATCAAGAGAGAGAGAGAGAGAGAGCCATCTAGCTACTACTATGGACCCGTTGGTCTTGTGGAAACTACTCACAAATCATAATGGAGGCATCAAGGTTGATGAAGATGGCCTCCGTAATGAATTCCCCCTCCGACAAAGTACCAGAAAAGACCTCCAGATGGAATCGCAGAAGATCAGAGGTTTGCGGCGGCTAAAGAATTGTTTCGGGTGCTCTCTTGGAGGTTTACGAATACTTGGGAATTTATAGCGCTGGAATTAGGGTAAAGGAGCAACAGGGGGCCCACAAGGGGGATGGGCACGCCTACACCCTGGGCGCGGCCCCTACCCTGTCGCTCCATCTTCTGTCGTCTGGTCTCCCCTGAAGCTTCTAGGGTCTCTTCTGGTCCAAAAAATGTCAAAAAGTTTCATCGTGCTTGGACTTCGTTTGGTATGGATTTTCTGTAAAATAAATAAAAAGCCGAAAATAGCAACTAGCATTGGGTACAACTAGTGTCACCCATCCTTGCGTACTCATACCGTTCTGTAACAAGCTAAAGCAATGGTCATTTATGTATGTATGTCTGCTTTTTCAAATTGTGTCATCTAATCATGAACTGACATTTGTAGTTGGACGACGCATGTCAGAGGACCAGAGATAAATCCAGTATGTGTGGATGTGCCTGGGCCCTCTCGATTTGGATGTGGATGGGGTTGTCGGTGGGCCGTTCTAAAAAAGATGATCGGCTTCCATGGGTACACCATGGCGAAGAAGGATACTCTTCTCGATACCCCACCATGGCGTGCTCTTGGGACAAGGTTAAAGTCTTCACAGCCAAGTCCAGTGCCCTGTAAAAGGCCTTCGCTAACGAGCTGAACCACCTGACGTACCACCAGGCAAATGGCTTGCTAGTGATTTATTGTAACCACTTTTACGGTTGCTTACGCAGACCTAAAAATTTTGTCTGCAGATTAACTGGTTGTCATATAGGACAGTGCGGGGTTTCGAGCTAAACAATATGCATAGGAGCGACAGAACTACTGGCGGCTAAGGTCCCATTGATATGCGTGTATGTTGTCGAGTGTCATGAACCACATCGCTTGGTGGTGCAGTTTGGTAGGATCCAAAGCACCCCATCGGGGGTTACCGACACTGGTGGCTTCAAACATCACAGGTGAGGGACTTAACCCTTATCGTTTGTTGCTTTAAGACACAATGAATTCTATCGGCTTCAAGTAAGAAGACTCAATGATTTCTGATGGTTTATTGTTTTTTGTGCCTTGCAGGGTGAATAGACAGAATTGTGAGTCGATCTCGGATCGGGAAAATAGCACAAGGACTATGTGCAAATGTGGGGGAGAGGAGGTATCACAAAGATAGTGATATGACACCGATCATCTGGGAGGCGTACGAGGAGCATTTCAAGTGGTTTTATGATGGCATAAAGTACCATGTCCGCCTGATACCACAGTGGATCACAACAGATATCACATCACTTCAGGAGCATGACCCCGAGGAAGAAGCCTATAATGCAAACACTAGAGGCACCGAAGGTGAATTTAGGGAGTTCACACCCCTTATTAATAGGGGTAAGTTGTGTTCAATTGTTTGGAGATGACATTTACACGAGAATATACGATAGTCATTGTTACTAGTTTGTTCATGGTGTTGACATTTGCAAGCGTTTGAACTGAACAGAAGCATTTTGGACGGCTCGAACGTGCTAGTGCATGCCCCGGGGACCCCGTAATCAGGCCACGCACCGAGGGAAATGGCAAAAGTAAGTTTGAGCCTAGTGAAAGTGCGTTATATGGACTAGAGGGGGGTGAATAGGCGATTTTTACAAATTCATCACTGTGGAATTTCAAGGTGAGGAAATTCCTAAGTCACGAACAACTAGCAGTGGAATAAGTACTCAAATGCAAGAATAACAAAGCAATAGCACAGTCATCATGATGAAATGAAAGCAAGCACAGAGTACAAGTAGCGTAAACATAGGATAAGCAGGCTAAAGACAAACTGACTGAAGAAATAGGATTGAGGAAACTATGAAAGTCTTCAGTCAAAGTCTTCAAACAGTAACGATCAAGTACTTCAACACAAGAATGAGGAAATGAAAGGGTTTGAGGAAATAGAACCAGTAGCTCGATGAAGACAGTGATTTGGTAGACCAGTTCTAACTGTTGTGACAGTCGTACATCTGGTTGGAACAGCTAGGTATTTAAACCCGAGGACACACAGTCCTCACCGTATTCTCCTTGAGCTAAGGTCGCACAGACCTCGCCCAATCACTCATGGTAAGTCTTCAGGTGACTTCCAAACCTTCACAGACTCGGTCACTCGGCGATCCACAATTTCCTCTTGGATGCTCTAGACCATGACGCCTAACCGCCTGGAGGATGCACAGTCCTCAAAGGTAACAAGCGTCGGTTCCACATAGGAGCGATCTCTTCAGTGATGCTCGATCACTTTGGGTTCGTAGGTGTTTGGGTTTGGGTTTTCCTCACTTGATGATTTTCGCTCAAAGTCCTCGGAGGATGGGATGCTCTCAATGACAAGTGTCAGTTTCTCGCGGAGCAGCCAACCAGCTAGTGGTTGTAGGGGGCGGCTATTTATAGCTTAGGGAGCAGCCCGACAAGATAAGACATAAATGCCCTTCAATGATATGACCATTAGGTGGGTAGATATTTTGGGACAACTGGCGCATATCACAGCAACGGCAGGAAATCTGACTATCAAATTCCTCGGGGCTATCATGTTCCTCACTTGTAGGCAATCTTTGCTGGCGAATTCCTAACTCCTCAGTCAGAACAAATTCCTTAGAGACCAGAAGATCTTCGTCTCTGTCACTGAAGAAATTGACTAAACCATATGAGATTTCCAATGGCTTCACTCGAAAGGATTGGTAGGTGTAGGATTTTGAGATGAGCATCACTTGGAAACTTTTCCTTAGTTTTACCTCGACCCCCTTTAACAGTACGGTGTTTCCTATTACTCAAGAAAGATAAATGAAACTACGAAAAATAAAAGTCTTCACGCTTCATAATCCTCGCATGAATATCAAGTCTTCAGGATCACACCAAATTCTTCACTTTCAAAGTCTTCAGAAAGCCAGAGTCTTCAGTTGAAGACATTCATTTTTAGGGGTCGACTTTCTCTGTAAATATGAAACTCCTCATAGACTTATAGACCTGCGTACACTCACTAACTCATTAGTCCCTTAACCTATAAGTCTTCAATAAACCAAAATCACTAAGGGGCACTAGATGCACTTACAATCTCCCCCTTTTTGGTGATTGATGACAATAGAGGTTAAGTTTTCAATGGGGATAAACATATGAAGTGTAAATACTGATATAGAAGAACTCCCCCTGAAGATGTGCATAAGTGAGGGATTTGCTTTGAATAGCAATGCACATTGTAGAGTAGAATCATGGAGATCTCCCCCTATATCTTGTAAATCATACACGCATTTAACATATGATATGAAGAATTTGAAATGCATGATAAAATATCGTGTCTGACGTAATTCAACATGCGTGCATTAACATATATGAGGAAATAGCATGCAGAAGAACAGATCAAAAGTATCAGACCACCATCAGACTTAAGTTTACAACTCGATCAACAAAAATCTTCAGAAGAACGAGAGTTGTAACTTAGCAAAAAAAGGCCCATATATATAGACCCGCTTGAAGACTAACTCAAATTTCTCCCCCTTTGTCATCGAATGACCAAAAGGGACGTAAATGAGGACTAACGCCCCTGAAGAATATCATCATGAAGTCGATGGAGGAGTGCCAGCGTGATTGGGGTTGTCAGTTGAAGTAGGGTCTGCCACAGTGTCGTTCAAATCTTCATATTCATCAGTCTCGCATGACGAAGTATATGAAGTGGCCACCAAGTGAGGAACTTTGACCTTCTTGAATTTCTTCGAAGGCGGTTGAGACCAGTCAAAGTCCTGCTTGAAGCCCATTTGCTTGAGATTTTCTTCACCGTAGAGGTGAGACAATACAGCCCAGGTGCGATCAAAAACTTCATGGAGGTAGTAATGGTTCTTCTTCACAGTGTTTTGCGTGATCGTCGTGTTCTGAAGAATTGAACCAAACTTACGCTTGACCCATTTGTGGTTGCGATCTACCTTCTGATGAAGACTGAGGAGAAGCTCACGATCAGTCATCACCCTTGGAGCAGTGGCTTGAGGATTTTGCTTTGAAGCATTTGCGGCAGAGTCATCATTCGTGGAATATGAGGTAGCTTTACGAAACTATCCATCCAATGGACGAGTGCCTTCATCAATGACAGCAGCCTTGCCCTTCTCATCAGATGAGGAAATAGTCCTTTTGAGGACTTCAATTGGGGGCAAATAGCTGAGATGATTTTGAAAATCAGCCTTGTAGTTGATTGAAGACCTTGATCAGATGAATCTCATGATCCAGGGAGCGTAAGGCTTCAATTCAAATGGTGATAGTGCTACATTTGCCAAAGTCCTCATGAAGAAATCATGGTAGTTAACAGGGATACCATGTATGATGTTGAAAAGCAGATTCTTCATGATGCCAACAACCTCTTCATCATCAGAGTTGTGGCCCTTGATTGGACTGAGGGTTTTGGTCAATATTTTGTATATGTCCTTGGCACATAGAGCAAGCGAGGAATTTGGTCCTTGGAGCTTGGCCTGGCTTCAATGGCTTCATCAGCACTTGCATCAAATGGTTGGAGAGCTCAGGTTCATTATAGAGAAGCACTGCACCTTCTGGAGGAGGACTGACTGGGATGGCATGAAGCAATTCAAAGGCCCGTGCTTTGTAGTGAGTATTTTCTGTCATCCAGTCCAATACCCATGATTTGACATCTTCAACGTTGCGTGTGATGTGCAGTGTGGCATAGAACTGAAGAATGAGTTCTTCATTCCAGTCGCAGATGTCGGTGCATAAATTGAGAAGCCCAGCGTCATGTAGAACACTAAGGACTGGGGTGAAGCATGGCAGCGACTCCATATCCACATGAGGAATTTTCTCATGGTCAAAGATATTGTCTTTATCAAACAATAGTGAGGAATAGAAGTTCATTTGACTCGCTGTCCAAAAGCGCTTGCGTCTAAGTCTTGCCGAGTCATACATATTGTAATCGGTGAAGAATTGATGTTCATTGAAGAAGTCTTCAGCCTTGAACTTCTACTTCCTGGAGTGAGGATTCTGTGGCTTGGGCTGAAGATTTGCAGTTGATGTCTTCACAGCCTGTTGTGGTATAGCCACTGGAGCCACAGGCTGAGGAATTTCAGGAGCAATGTCATCAGCAGCAGCCCGGGTCTCCATTTCTTCAGCAACATAATCATCAGCTCTAGTGGCTGGAAGTTCTTCAGGAATAGTGAGAAGAGAAGCTTGATGTTCTTCAGAGCCCATGTGAATTTCTTCTGTTTGAGCAGGGGACTGAGAAATTTTTTGTAGTGTTGTGGTCAGTGGTGAATTGGGGTGATGACTTTCCCAGTAGTCATCATTCAGAATTGGAGTTGTAGACCCAATGTCCACATCTTCATCTTCCTCATCAATTTCTTCAACGCCTGCATCTTCAGCAGTGAACTAAGGCATGGGCGAGGATACCAATGGAGTTGAAGTGATATTGTCCACTTCAATTTCTTCATCTATCTGCTCTAACGAAGCAGCAGAAGGATTTTCTTCATCGGACTCACTTGGAATCACATATTCCTCACCAAAGGGACCAATCTCCTTTGATGGCATGCTTGATATAGGAACATCATCTATTGGGTTTGCATAAGAGCTCGTCAAAGTCTTCACTTTCTTCGGAGCTGAAGACTCTGAGGAAGCAGATGCTTTTCTTTTCTTCATAGCTGCTCGCTCCGTAGCTTTGGTTTTCTTCGCTTCTAATGCAGAAGGAAGGTTGATGCTTGTCTGTGCAGGAGGAGCAGAGGAAATTGGTGCAGTTTCTTCAGGCACAACTGATGCAGTTGCCCTGGCTTGATCAGTTTCTTCAGGCGCAGTAGCAGATGCTTCAACTGGCCTAGTTTGTTCTCCAGGAGCAACACTAGAGGTTGCCCTGGCAGTTTCTTCAGCGGCTGGAATTTCTTCATCATCCCTCGTGCTTTCAGAATCATCAACAACCTGATTGTCATCAGCTATGCTGGCATGTTCTTCAGTAGGCTGAACAGATGCTTCAGCCTCAGGAATTTCACGTTGCATTGGGGCTGCAACATTTGAGGTGAATCCCTTCGCCATTCTGACGAATCTGACTTGGCTCCTAGCCAATCTACACGGTATGAGTCAAATTCATCACTGAGTGCTTTGATCTCAGTTTGCATGGCTTCAAGTCCATTAGGAGTCATAGTGACAACATGCTTCTTCAGAAATCGCTCCTTCTTGTATTGAGCTTTCTTAAATTGCCTGGCCTTCTCAAACTTCCATTTTTCTTCACCTATGAAGACAGTTAGCATATGACTTTGGCCAGGTGTAAGATTGAAGTCAGGCATAGGAGTGTTGGGGTCCTTGTGCTAGAGATCAATGAAGTCAAGGATCAACTTGGGATATAGCAGAAGAGGCACATCACTTCCTTTGGCTCTAGAAGCCCGTTGTTGTCTGTCTCTGATGATTTCTGCTAATTCTTCATCATCAGCTTCGTCTTCACTAGACGGCACATGAAAGGCAACATGCTTCTCGTGTGGACTTGGCCTTGTGCCTCGTCCAGCAGTGGCCTTTGTCTTCAGCAAAGTTGGGCTTGTTGATGACTGAGGAGGAGCTGAAGAACTTGCAGGTGCTCCTGAAGCAATAGAGATACCAGCTGTCCTTTTGCAAGAGGCGAGGTTCACAGGTGTCGAGGACTTTGCAGCAGCAGCTGAAGGTGTTGTAACAGTGGGGACTGGAGCTGCTTGAGGAATATGCCTGAGGGCTTTGATGAGCTTGGCCGTGAGGGCATTGCCGAGGAACTGGGCTTGTGCGCAGGCTTCTTGGGCATAGCCTTCTTGGTCTTGCTAGCAGAGGCCTCAGCAGCGGCAGCAGCAAAATCTTCATTGAATTTCTTCACTGCTTCTTTGGCCATTTTGGCCAACTTGGCTTGCCATTTAGCCCACTCCTTGGGAAATTCCTCACCTCTTCTAATGCTAGAGGGATCAGCAACTTGGCCTGGTGCCAATGGAGGTCTTGGCATGGAGGGTGTACTGCGAATTTCTTCATGTACTTGGGAGTCACATATCTGTACTCCCTCCATTCTCTGGCCCATCTCCTCTCTATCCTCTGTATGCGCACCTTGCACTGATTTTTGTTCTCCTTGCCATGTTGGCTTCATCAGGAGTGCAATATTCCTCATAGATGTCATCTGGGATCTCAAAGGCAGTGTTTGCTTCTGGTCTCTTTCCTCCCTTCTGAGGTCTTTTCTTATCAGCAATTTTCTTCAGCTAAGGATTTTGAACAATAGAATTCTCTGACAAGGTATGCAATTTGTCTTCGAGGAACACTGCAAATGAGTTAAGTTGATGAGAACCTAGTGATTCAGCAGCGGACATGTGTACCTGTGAACAGAGTATAGGTGCGAAGAATTTGGAGAGGTCATATGCGTTCTCAGAAGTTTTTCAAAAGAACAAGTTTGAGGAATTTGACCAGGAGTGTCTTGAGGAATTTCACTAAGCGGTCTTTGACTTAGGTTCGAGAGTTGTATAGATTGAAAATCCACACAATTGAGGAATCTTGAGGGAAAACGTTGCTTAGAGAAATAGATCAAGAACGGATGCATGTGTAGTGTTTATGAGTGTGGAAGTTGAAGAATAAACACCTTTTGAAGATTTTGTGGAAATCATCAGAATCAACAAGGGAAGTAAAAATAAATTTTATTTACCCTTGACGAAGAACACGACGAACTGGGAGTTGTAGATGGGAAGTTCATCCATTCAGATCATCCACGCCCTAACTCGGCGGCGGAAGACAACTACGGCAGCGGCGGAGTGAAGATTTTCGTGGCCGGCGCGAGTACGACGGCGACGAGGTCGAGGCAGTGAAGCTCTTCCTCACCGGCGACGATAGTAGTAGCAGCGGTGCTAGGTCAAAGAGCTCGAGCAAGGGGAGTGAGGTCGAGCGGGGTAAATGAGGTCTGAGGAGGGTGAGGGGTATTTATAACCGAAGTGAAAACCGCTCGTCCGAGGAAAATGGACGAACGTGCCCCTGACCCTTCTCATCCTAGCGACATGTGTCACCCACGTACAGTGAGGTGGTGATCGTGTGAGATCGTGGGTGAATTGGATAATAATATCGTGGCATGCGGAACGGTTTGAGCGGCAAACACCAAAAATTTAGATAAGATAACTTTAAAGTTTCGTTCACAAATTCTTCAGCTGACAAGGACACAGTGAAGATTTGGAACGGGTTTCAAATAGAACGCACATGAAGAATTTGTGAACAGACTGGGTTGAGTTTAGCATAGACGGGGTAGGGTCCGATCACATTCACTTAGCAGAAAAGTCAACTTGAAGAACTAGCAATAAGTGAATGCTATAGAGGACATAAAAACTCAAATATATATATATATAGTCAATGAAGAACGAGGTCGGAAAGAGTGAAGACATTGAAAAGTTGAAGAATTTGAACAACTGAGGAATTTCAAAAATGAAGAAAAACTCGAATTGAAGATTTTCAACTTTTGTTGGTGGCGTAACCCACCGTATAAGAATGATGATTTCAGACGCCGCGTACAATTGTCATAGGGCTCTGAGAATCGAATTCTTCGTTAATTTCTTCACACTTAGAGGGTTGGTCTTCATCGATTGAAGAAAAATGTTACTTCGTGTGTTGCACATCTAAGTCGTGAATTTTGCGTAAGTGTTAGGATGTTTGTCCTCTTCAAAGAACATTTGAAGATTCTAAGATATTTAGCTCATACCGCAACTTGCTAAATCTCTTCTCATCCAAGGGCTTTGTGAAGATATTGGCTAGTTGTTTTTCAGTCTTCACGTGCTCAATAGAGATGTCGCCCTTCAACACATGATCACGAAGAAAATGATGATGAATCTGGATGTGCTTTGTCTTCGAGTGCTGAACTGGGTTATGAGCAATCTTGATGGCACTCTCATTGTCACAGTAGAGAGGTACATTCTTCACATTGATGCCGTAGTCCTTGAGGGTTTGTTTCATCCATAGCAATTGAGCACAGCACGAACCAGCAGCAATGTACTCAGCTTCAGCAGTAGAGAGTGATACGCAGTTCTGCTTCTTCGAGGACCAACATACTAAGGATCGTCCGAGGAAATAGCATGTGCCTGATGTTGACTTGCGATCCACATGATCACCAACATAGTCAGAGTCAGAATATCCAATGAGATCAAAAGCTGAGCCCTTGGGATACCATAATCCAGGTGTTGGAGTGTGAGCTATATATCAAAGAATATGCTTCATAGCCTTATGGTGTGATTCCTTTGGTGAGCTTGAAAACGGGCACACACGCAAACACTAAGCATAATATTTGGCCTAGATGCACATAGATACAATAAAGAACCAATCATGGAGCGGTATACCTTTTGATTGAAGTCAATACCATTTTCATCAGTGCATATATGGCCATTTATGGGCATAGGGATTTTGACGCCTTTTCAATCTTGCATGCCGAATTTCCTCAACACATCCTTGAGGTATTTCTCCTGAGATATGAAGATGCCGTTGCGCTGTTGACGAATTTGAAGACCTAAGAAGAATTTCAATTCTCCCATCATAGACATTTGATATTCCTCACTCATCATATAGGCAAATTCGTCAGTGTAACGTTTGTTAGTACAGCCAAAGATAATATCATCAACATATATTTGGCACACGAATAATCCATCATCATAGGTTTGAAGCCTTTCTTCATGAGGAATTCCTTCAAAGTATCATACCACGCCCGAGGGGCCTGCTTGAGGCCATAGAGGGCCTTATTGAGTCTGAAGACTTTGTCAAGATGCTTTGAATCTTCAAAACCTGGGGGTTGAGCAACATATACTTCTTCCTCAAGCTTACCATTGAGGAATGCACTTTTCATATCCATTTGATATAAGATGATATTATGATGGTTAGCATAAGCAAGCAATATGCGAATAGCTTCAAGTCCAGCAACAGGTGCAAAAGTTTGATCGAAATCAATTCCTTCAACCTGTGTGTAGCCTTGAGCTACTAGCCATGCCTTATTCCTCACAACAAGGCCATTTTCATCTTGCTTATTGCGGTAGATCCATTTGGTGCCGATGATATTGTGCTTGCGAGGGTCTGGTCGCTTGACGAGTTCCCAGACATTGTTGAGCTCGAACTGATGTAATTCCTCTTGCATCGCTTGAATCCACTCAGGCTCCAGAAATGCCTCATCTACTTTGGTGGGCTCTGTGATAGAGACAAAAGCAAAGTGCCCACAAAAGTTAGACAAATGTGAAGCCTTTGAGCATGTGAGAGGACCTGGTGCGTTGATTTCACTGATGATTTTCTCAATCTGCACTTCATTTGCAATGCGGGGGTGAGCGGGTTGACGACGCTGAGTCGGCTCAGCATTTTCTTCGGAGCCATTTTCCTCAGGTGCACCAGCATGATGTTCTTCACGTTCTGGAATGACTTCTTCAGCAGATTCTTCGGTAGGAATGACATCCTCAGTAGCCTTGAACTTGATGGATTCCTCAGGTGACATTTCATCTAGCACATGAGGTAGGTGCTCTCTTTGCGAGCCATTAGTTTCTTCGAACAGCACATCTACAGTTTCAACAACCTTGTGGTGAACGGTGTTGAAGACTCTGTATGTGTGCGAGTCCTTTCCGTAACCAAGCATAAAACCTTCATGTGCTTTCGGTGCAAATTTAGAATTGTGATGAGGATCTCTAATCCAACATTTAGCACCGAAGACTTTGAAATAACTCACATTGGGTTTCTTGTCAATGAGGAGTTCATATGAGGTCTTTTTGAAGAATTTGTGAAGATATACCCTGTTGATGATGTGGCAAGCAGTATCAATTGCCTCAGGCCAAAAGTGACGAGGCATCTTCTATTCATCAAGCATAGTGCGAGCCATCTCAACAAGAGTCCTGTTCTTGTGCTCCACGACGCCGTTCTACTGAGGAGTATAAGGAGCAGATAACTCGTGAGTAATACCAAGTTCATCAAGATAGTCATCAAGACCAGTATTCTTGAACTCGGTCCCATTGTCACTTTTGATGTGCTTGATCTTCACACCAAAGTTGGTTGAATCCCTCGAGGAAAATCGTTTGAAGACTTCCTGCACTTCATATTTGTAAGTGATGATATGCACCCATGTGTAACGAGAAAAGTCATCAACAATAACAAAGCCATATAAAGATGCAGCATTGGTGAATGTGGCATAATGAGTAGGGTCAAAGAGATCCATGTGAAGCAATTCAAATGGACGAGTGGTAGTCATGATAGTCTTTGAGGGATGCTTGGCCTTGGTCATCTTCCCAGCTTCACAAGCTCCACACAGGTGATCCTTAAGGAATTTGACACCCTCGATGCCAATGACAGCTTCTTCTTTGCGAGCGTGTGCAAGTTCCTCATGCCAACATGACCAAGTCGTCAATGCCATAGCCAGCCTTCTGAAGCTTTTGCAAGTAGACATGTAGCAGGTTGAGGACCTATAGAGAAATCAACAATATACAAGTCTCCTCTCCTAAAGCCTTCAAAGACTTTGGAATTATCAGCTTCCATGATCACAACACAACGATACTTGCCAAAGACAACAACCATATCAAGATCACAAAGCATTGAGACAGACATGAGGTTGAATCCTAAGGATTCGACAAGCATGACTTTGTCCATGTGTCGATCCCTTGAGATCGCAACCCTACCTAGAACCAATACCTTGCCTTTGCCTTTGTCAGCATAGGTGATATGCTTCATATGCGATGGATATAAAGCAGTGTCCAATAGTAAGTTCCTGCCACCAGTCATGTGATTTGTACATCCACTGTCGAGGACCCACTCGGTAGCTTTTGGTTGATCATCCTGCAGATGAATTAGTGCATCTTACGAACTCATATACTTCATCAGTGAAGAATATGACATCAAATTCATCAGATCAATTTCATCAAGCAATAGAACATATACAGCAGTATGAGGACGTGAGAAATGAAAATTCATTTCTTCATGATTAGCTTGTGTCCTTTCAAGCATATTCAGGTCTCTAGCAAATTCTTCAGACGATTAAGTTCGTCTGGAGACCTGACCCTGCATAAGATATTAGTTCTTTTTCTTCACCACCCACATCTGGAGGGGTGGCAAAGAGTTCATCATTCTGCGAGCTCCATAAGAGAAAGGTGGCATAGAAGCCAGTCCACTTAGTTTCACAGAAGAGGGGTTAGGGTAGGCATATGAATAGGCAGAGAAATCCTTCGAGCACTTATGAACATAATGATTTGAAGAATAATGCACATATTCATAACCCTTAGATCTTCCCTGCGAAACAGAAGTGTTAGCACGATGATGTTCATATGAGGATTTTGATCCATGTGAGGAATTTGATCCACGTGAGGAATTTGATCCATATGAGGACTTGGATCCATATGAAGACTTTGGTCCATATGAAGGATTTGATCTGGGGTTCCTGTTCTTCACAGGTGGTGTCATGATGACATTCACCTGAAGACTTTCAAGGCACCTTTTGGGAACACAGATTTTCTTCATAGGGGGACCGTTCCTGCAGTTAGTGCCAACATATCTAGCAAATACTTCACCATTCTGATTTTTGAAAGTTTATAGTTGGAGTCAAATGACTCATCAGAAGAATATGAAGATTCACATGTAAATCCAGATAAAGTGGATGGATCTACGGGAGGTCCCTTTGCAGCAACCCATGAGGTTTTGGGGTACTGCTCAGCTTTCCAGTAGGTCCCATCAGCATTGAGTTTCCTCTCAAAGGCAATACCCTCTTTCCTAGGGTTCCTGTTGAGGATCTGCTTTTTAAGCACATCACAAAGAGTCTGATGCCCTTTGAGGCTTTTGTACATGCCTGTCACATACAATTCCTTCATGCCTGCATTGTCAGTGATACTAGTAGCATCCTCAGATGAGGAATTTGTGATAGCAGAGACTGTTGAAGAATTTGCAACAATAGAAGCATTGGAACTTTCAGGTGAAGAATTAGCAGATTCACGTTCAATGCATTTCAAACATGGTGGAATGAATTCATCCTTAGCGGCACTGATCTGTTGAGCAAGCAATGAATCGGGTTCCTTCTGAAGATCTTCATAACTCACCCTTAGCTTGTCAAGATCTTGCTTTGTTTCTCATGATCAGATTAGAGAGTGTTATGATGACTTTGAAGGTTGTCAAACTTGGACTGAAGTCTCTGAAGATTTTCAGTCAAGGTTTGAGTGTGATCCATTTCTTCACCCAACATATCATCGCTCTCATCAAGCATGTTTTGAACTTTTTCCAAAGCTCTTTGTTGTTTAGTGGCAAGGGAAGCAAGTTTGGTATAGCTGGGTCCAAATTCATCACCAGATTCATCATCACTAGACTCAGATAGATAGCATTCAGTTAGCTTGGCACCTTTTGCCATAAGGCATGGTGCAGAGGATGATGATTCCGGATCGAAAGTCATCGTCTTGAGCGATTCCTTGAAATCCTCAAACCAGGGATCATGATGAGTTCGATGACCTTCATAGACCTCAGAGAGTCGGTCCCAGATAAGTTTCACATGGCTGAGATGCATAATGTTCTTGAACTGATTTTGGGACAGACAGGAGCAGATGATGTCCTTTGCCGTGAGGTTAAATGGAGTGTACTTGCAAATATCATCAGCCTCCGCCATCTTGCATAGATCGATAAGACCAATCTCTATGACGGTCCACGGTTCATTGTTCATCGCCATGAGGCGCTTCTTCATCATGGCCTTCCACTTGGGATAATCGTGACCGTGAAAGATGGGGAAAGTCACTTTCTTCATTCCTGCGGTCGACATAACTAAAACTCCAGGCGGTTAAACCAAAATCACACAAAACAAGGGAGTACCTTGCTCTGATACCAATTGAAAGTGCATTATATCGACTAGAGGGGGTGAATAGGCGATTTTTACAAATTTGTCACTAAGGAATTTCAAGGTGAGGAAATTCCTAAGTCACGAACAACTAGCAGTGGAATAAGTACTCAGATGCAAGCATAATAGAGCAGTAGCACATTCATCATGATGAAATGAAAGCAAGCACAGAGTACAAGTAGCGCAAACACATGATAAGCAGGCTGAAGACAAACTGACTGAAGAAATAGGATTGAGGAAATTGTGAAAGTCTTCAGTCAAAATCTTCAAACAGTAACGATCAAGTACTTTAACACAAGAATGAGGAAATGAAAGGGTTTGAGGAAATAGAACCAGTAGCTCGGTGAAGACAGTGATTTGGTAGAACAGTTCCAACTACTGTGACAGTCGTACGTCTGGTTGGAGCGGCTAGGTATTTAAACATGAGGACACACAGTCCCGGACGCACAGTCCTCACCATATTCTCCTTGAGCTAAGGTCACACAGACCTCGCCCAATCACTGGTGGTAAGTCTTCAGGTGACTTCTAAACCTTCACAGACTCGGTCACTCGGTGATCCACAATTTCCTCTTGGATGCTCTAGACCATGACGGCTAACCGTCTGGTGGATGCACATTCCTCAAAGGTAACAAGCGTCGGTTCCACACAGGAACAATGTCTTCAGTGATACTCAATCACTTTGGGTTTGTAGGTGTTTGGGTTTGGGTTTTCCTCACTTGATGATTTTCGCTCAAAGTCCTCGGAGGATGGGATGCTGTCAATGACAAGTGTCGGTTTCTCGCGGAGCAGCCAACCAGCCAGTGGTTGTAGGGGGCGGCTATTTATAGCCTAGGGGACATGATAAGACATAAATGCCCTTCAAGGATATGATCGTTAGGTCACTAGTACAGCGAGCTGCTAAACAAACGGTTTTTAACCCCTTTCGGCGATGGCATTTGGAACCGTCGCCAAGTGAGTGTGGGCGATAGGGGGGTCCTTCCCACATGACCCAGAAACCGCTGGGGATATGCCCTCCTGGCACACACGCTCGGCAAAATGAGGTCGTGTGCGACTGGCGAGCACTCAAATAGAGAAATACATACAATAGTGCTCACAAAAATACAATTATACAGGCGAAATCATTTCCAGTCGTAAGTACATCCCACACAGTCAGCCAGCGCTGAACGCACACAGTCGCTCCAAGGAAAACGTTTTTGTTCGCAAGTACATCACACACAATTTTCCCGGTTAAATCATTTGTGATAGCGTTTCCATTGCACACGGTATTAAGAATTTTATCATTTGCGTTAATTGAATTCATCACACACGATGCCTAGAAGAAACTGTGTGTCAAGGGCTGTCCATGACACACAGTTTTTATGTGGTAAACGTTTGCGCCAGGTGGCCTAACGCAAACAGTTTTCAAGAGGATGTCGTGTGTGATTGTTCATTAATCTAACATGGTTTATTCCTAGAAACTGTGTGCGTTATTGAATGCGTCGCACATGGTGTTTTCTCAATAACCGTTTGCAATAGAAAAACCCAATTAGCAGGCTAATTATCTGATTATTCATAATCCATTTATTAATCTAATTGACATTTCAGATTAAGCACACAATATATTTCATTTTCATAATTGAAATACATCAGAGTACAACATCATATAGCTTCAGCAGTCAGCTACCCCATTACACAACTACACCAGGACCAAGTTTCACATGCAACATCTATAACCTTTCAAAATTAGCATCATAGACGGTAAATAGACAGATGTATCTCACGTGGAAAACTGCTGAAGCAGAAGACGAATATTGGGCCTTCATTGATGTTGAAGGTCTTTGTAACTTTAGGCCAGTGCCTGTGGATGATTGACCGTCCATCCTTCGTCCTCTTCAGGAACACTTCAATATTGAACCGTGGGTGTTGTATGAATACCTTCCTCGCCTCCTGACCATACATGTGGTTTGAGAGGTAATCATCAGTGAACTGCTTTGGAAAGGCCTGAAAACAAGGATGTGCATAAATATCTTCTCTATATTGGAAATGGGGCAAAGGAATAAAAAAGGCAAGGTATAACAGTTAGTACCATCCTGTAGTGAACTGATGTCTTCTTCATTGTGCAGACAAAGATCTTGTTGTTTTTTGTCGCTAATTTCTTTATCCTAACAATCTTTCTGAGTTTCTTGACTTGACTGATATTCATGGACAACTCATTTCCCCATATGCAAAAAGGGTCGAACAGTGGGTCAAAACCTCTGACAACAGGACCTACATGTGCAAGGACAAATTGTTAAAAACCTAAATATTAGAATGGTTCCTGCAATTGCACAATAATGTGCTATTAGACAACGGAGCATGCACGTGCTAACCTCGATTGTAAACCTCAGTGCTTCCCATTGTTTCCCTGCAACACATATAAGGTAGTTAGTCATCAGGTTAAGTAAGGGTTCGCATGCTATCAGTAAAATATGTTGATGAAAAATAAGCACATTGCAGATTCATCAGATTAATTCAAGCCACATGGAAAACCCATTTATCCAAAGCAAGCATGATTAAGAACTAGGAAATATAGCACTTGTATATGTTTCTCATGTATTAAGTGCAGCCAAATTCGATTTATTCCTCACATGCAAAACAATACAAAATTCTACCCACGACAATTGGACATCGCAATGTAGAATTGAACCAAACATTAACTGAGCACCACATTGCACAATATAACATACTCCTAATAGAAGATCGGACAGTTAACCAAACCAAGCATGCTTAACAACTTGGAAATATAGCAATTGTATTTTTTTGTCATGTATTTACTACAGCCAAATTCAATTTATTCCTCACATGGTATACAATAACAGAATGCACACACAACTATTGAACATCGCATTCAGAATTGAATCAAACAAAACAGTTAACTAAACACCACAACAAATGAACCAAACGTTAACTGAGCACCACATTGCACATACAACATACTCCTAATAGAAGATCAGACAGTTAACCAAACCAAGCATGCTTAACAACATGAAAATATAGCAAATGTATTTGTTTCTCATGTATTTTAGTACAGCTAAATTCGATTTATTTCTCACATGGTATACAATAACAGAATGCACCCACAACAATTGAACATCGCATTGCAGAATTGAACCAAAAAGCCAACCGTGTCGCGTCGGCGGCGCGCGAGGCATCAACGGTGGCCTCGACGGCGAGGTGCTCCTCCAAGATCTGGGGGTCGACACGAATGGCAGCCATCGCGACCTCATCCGCGCGTGCGACCGCGATTTGCTTCTCCGCTGCCAAATGGTCCTTGGGATCCTGGCTATACTGCGCGCACCATGGCTTAGGGCAGCGCTTATTTGGTGGAGGGGTCGGTGATTTGGGAGGAAGGTGTCGCGCCGGCGGTCAGGGCATGTGGAAGGAGAAGGAGGATGGGGTCGGGTGTGGATTACCTGCCTGGACAGGCGAGGCCGAGCAGCGTGGAGGAGGGTCGCCGGCGAGGAGGCGGTGCTGCAAACAAGGAGTGAAGGTTTCAACTTGGAAAGGTAGGCGGAAACAGGGGAAATGTGGCTTTTGGCAAGGGGGAGGGGGCGGGGAGGTAGATATTTCTGCGGAAGCCGAAAATTTGGAATCGCTTCAGCGAAAAAACTGGCGCACAAAGTGTCATCGACACGGTCCCTTATTCAGAACTGTGTACGATATGTGAACATCGCAAACGATTCAGATAGCTTAACCCGTGTGTGTTGAGTTTGAAAGTCAAAAAAATTGGTTCAAATTTCCCTGGTTACAGTGGCCATCCACGTCATTGCATAATTTGGGTACACAAAGGAGACTAACTTCTTAATCGAGCAAGTTCAGCAATTAAACAGAGCTAGCTGACCTAAACATTACTCTAACAAATTAAAGACCGGCGCTCTTAATTAAACAAAACAAAGAGTACTACTACGGCTGGTGCTCGTCGATCTCCGCCGCCGCCTCCATGTCCAGCTCGTGCCTGACGGTCTCTTGGGGAAGGGGCTCCATGGCATTGATTGCACCATACTCGGCAAGCATCTCGCCATCCGTGTCCGCCATATCTTTGGAATAGGCCGCCACGAGCTGGGCGTGGGCGGCCGCGATCTGGGCTCTGGCGGGCTCCGTCGTGGCAAGGTACGCCACGCAGGAACGGACGGCTGCTCGAACTCTCTCGGCGATTGCCAACTCTTCGCCGTGGGTTGCCGACCGTTGTCGGAGAAGCTTCGTTCGATTTGTGCGGTGACCGCCACGAGCTGGGCGTGGACGGCCTCGACATGGTAGTGGGCGGCCTCCATCAGGGCTAAGGCCGCCGCTGCAGAACGGACAGCTGCTGTGCCACTCTTGCCAGTTGCTATCCCCGAGGCAGATGTTGCTGCCGCCGCCTGAGAAGCAACAACGGCCGTTTGGGCTGTCTTGGCCGCCTGGACGCAGACTGCGGTCACCCTCACGATGCTTGTTAGCACGCGCCTGGCGGCTGCGGCCGCGCTCTCGCCGGAGTGGGCCGCCGAAGTTGCCCTCACTACGTGGGTCCACGTCGCCATCTTTCACCGGCGACGAATGAACAGTGAAATGATATTTGGGGAGTGAGCTAGTGTGCTTGACACGCCGGCTGTGGACTGTAGCCGAGCACCTTCTCGCATAAGCCATAGGCGTACTATACACCGACGGTGCTCCAAGATATTTTGTGTTGCATCTCACACGGTTGGTGATAATAAACTGTGTGCGATCTACTTGATTTATCATCTTGATTTGAATTACATAATGGGGTCACAACTACAAAGGATGGTATTTGAATTGCTAGAACTTTTATCTGCAGTGAACATGCAACTATAGGTGTGTCATCAAAAAATAGGAATTATTCAGGGTTCGTTTGGACGTTTTTATACATTAACTTGGTTTTGTAGGCATTTCAGGTGCATAATTCTAATTTGAACTACATGCACATGCTCCAGTGCATATAAACGGGTTGAAAAATCAAATATGTGTCCTTGGTTGCATGCTTAGGTCCCATGCAAGAAATGGGAACGAATGTCACACACCCTGCCACCGTCACTCGGCCGCAAACATTGAGATACCTGGTTTTTAAATTCTAGTAAATCCAAAACTCATTTGAAATTCATGAAACTTGGCATGCTAGCATGGAGCGGCATCAACATGCCGTGGTAAAAATTTTGTCCCATTTGGGGCAGGTTTGGGTATAAGCTTCTCACAAACCAGAGCTTCTCACAACAAGCGTGATGGTTTCGGTAGGGAACATGCCACCTTTGGGGACGAAACGATATCCGTTGCCTCTTATTGCTTTCAAAAAAATTCGAGTGTCAACATAGAACAACAGGATTATTGTGTTTAATTTCGGAATTTTTTGGGATTTGTTTGGACATTTGTATACAATAACTGGGTTTCCCAGGCATTTTATGTGCATAATTCAAATTTGAACTACATGCACATTCTCGAGTGCATATAAACTGGTTGAAAAATCAAATCTGTGTCCTTGGTTGCATGCTTAGGTCCCATGCAAGAAATGGGAATGAATTTCAAACACCCTACCACCGTCACTCGGCCGCAAACACTCAGATACCTGGTTTTAAAATTCTAGTAAATCCAAAACTCGTTTGAAATTCATGAAACTTGGCATGCTATCATGGAGCGGCATCAACATGCCGTGGTAAAATTTTTGTCCCATTTGGGGCAGGTTTGGGTATAAGCTTCTCACAACAAGCGTGATGGTTTTGGTTGGGAACGTGCCACCTTTGGGGATGATACGTCTCCAACGTATCTATAATTTTTGATTGTTCCATGCTGTTTTATTATCAATCTTGGATGTTTTATAATCATTTTATGTCATTTTATATCATTTTTTGGTACTAACCTATTGACATAGTGCCAAGTGCCAGTTGCTGTTTTTTCCATGTTTTTTACATCACAGGAAATCAATATCAGACGGAGTCCAAATGCAATGAAACTTCACGATGATTTTTTATGGACAACCCACCAGGGCGCGCCAGGAGGCCCAGGCGCGCCCTGGTGGGTTTTGCCCACCTCGGGTGCCCCCCGGACCGCCTCTTTGCTCTATAAATACCCCAAAAATACCAGAACACTAGGGGAGTCAACGAAATATTCATCCAGCCGCTGTAGAGTCAAGAACCACCTGATCCAATCTAGACACCATCTCGGATGGGGTTCACCACCTCCATTGGTGCCTCTCCAATGATGCGTGAGTAGTTCTTTGTAGACCTTCGGGTCCGTAGTTAGTAGCTAGATGGCTTCCTCTCTCTCGCTGAATTCTCAATACAATGGTCTCTTGGAGATCCATATGATGTAACTCTTTTGCGGTGTGTTTGTCGGTATCTGATGAACTTCGAGTTTATGATCAGTTATATTTTTTATATCCATGAAAGTTATTTGGGTTTCTGTGATCTCTTATATGCATGATCTCTTATAGCCTCGTATTTCTTCTCCGATATTTTGGTTTTGTTTGGCCAACTTGATCTATTTGTCTTGCAATGGGAAGAGGTGCCCGGTAGTGGGTTCGATCTTATGGTGCTTGATCCTAGTGACAGAAAGGGAACCGACACGTATGTATCGTTGCTACTAAGGATAAAAAGATGGGATCTATATCTACGCAATAGATAAACAGATCTTGTCTACATCATGTCATCGTTCTTATTGCATTACTCCATTTTTTCATGAACTTAATACACTAGATGCATGTTGGATAGCGGTCGATGTGTGGAGTAATAGTAGTAGATGCAGGCAGGAGTCGGTCTACTAATCTTGGACGTGATGCCTATGTAATGATCATTGCCTTGATATCGTCATAATTATTTGAAGTTCTATCAATTGCCCAACAGTAATTTGTTTACCCACCGTTTGCTATTTTTCTCGAGAGAAGCCGCTAGTGAAACCTACGGCCCCCGGGTCTTCTTTCTCAAATACTTGCTTGCGATCTATTTTTCCTTTGCATTTTTATTCAGATCTATTAAACCAAAAATACAAAAATACTTTGCTGCACTTTATTTTATTTGTGATCTATTACTTCAATATACTACAATTTTCTGGCATCGTTACCCGAAAGGGATTGACAACCCCTTTAACACGTCTGGTTGCGAGGTGTTGTTATTTGTGTGCAGGTGTTGTTTGCGTTGTGTTGCTTGGTTCTCCTACTGGTTCGATTACCTTGGTTTCTTCACTCAGGGAAATACCTACCGTCGTTGTGCTGCATCATCCCTTCCTCTTTGGGGAAATACCGACGTAGTCCTAGTAGACAGGAGCTTTTCTAGCGCTATAGTCAGAGAGCGATCAAAAGGAATCTCTGGCGCCGTTGCCGAGGAGGATCTTCAACATAACCAGGTTCCTAATCACAAATCTCATCTTCTCGCAATTTACATTATTTGCCATTTGCCTCTCGTTTTCCTCTCCCCCACTTCACAAAAATTTGCCGTTTTATTTGCCTCGCTTTTTCCGTTCGCCATTTTCTCGTCAGATCTATTCTTTGCTTTCAATCATGAGTAATTTGGTATGGCACCAAAAGATGATGGACTGGCTCCTAAGATTGGACGTACAGGCAATCTGGATGCTAAAACTTTTATCTTGGGGCAAGGGAATGTTATGGGAAAAGAACGTATCCAAGAATTTTTCAATTGTGTTGGAAATCCAAGTCTTGATGATGCTCCTATACTTAAAACTACTAGATCTTATGCGGATGCTATTTCAGCACTAGTTCTGAAACTTGAAAGTAAATTTATTCGTACGCATCCTACTTTGCAAAGATTTTTTTTGAGCTCCCCGAGATAAATAATCCTAGGGCTAAAAATTTAGCCACTCTCGTTGAGTTTGACTACATAATAAGGGAAGCTAGGGAAATCTTTGATTTTTATGGTATGAATCGTGAAAAGCCCGTGATTGATGAAATTCTTTACAATAGTGACTATGCACTAAGGCATTTGCTTGGGGATAATAAAATCTTTGATGAGAATCTTAAAAAGGAAGTCCCCGTTCTAGATATAATCCAACAAGTTTTCAACAATGTTAATCAACATTATTCTTGGATTGTTGCAGGAAATCAAAGGGGTTATGATGAAACCAACTAAGAATTGCTAAAGTTTCCATGGATAATATGTTTTATGTTGTGTTTACAAAACCCCGTGATCAAAACACCTCTAAGAAAACTACGAAGAAGAAGGATGGCAAAACTTAGATCCTTGCCTTACGCCTAGCTAAGGGCGTAAAACTATAGCGCTTGTTGGGAGGAAACCCAATGAATAAAATTTATTTTTGCTTTTTGCTTCCTGTTTTTGTGTGTTTGCACAATTATGCTACTGGTATGATTATTTTTTTTATATTTTAATTAATGTTTGTGCCAAGTAAAGCCTTTAGGATCTTCTTGGGTGATAGTTGTTTGATCTTGCTGAAAAAGACAGAGACTTTGCGCTCACGAAAATAATTTTCATAAATCACAGAAAAGAGATTTTTTCCCTGATTCTTTTTGCATAAGATTAATATAAAAATTACCCTGGTCGTCCTAATTTGGTAGAATTTTTGGAGTTCCAGAAGTATTCGCTATAGTCAGATTACTAAAGACTGTTCTGTTATGACAGATTCTGTTTTCTTTCTGTTGTGTGCTTATTTTGATGGCTCTATGGTTTTCTCTGATGAGTTTTTGCCATAGAAAAGTTGGAATATAGTAGATGTAATACAAAAACAAAATATTAATTGGTTTGATATAACACGTATAGTAGTGGTTTGCTTTCTTATACTAACGGATCTCACAAAGGTTTTGTTGAGTTTTGTGTGATTGAAGTTTTCAAGTTTTGGGTTATCTTACGATGGATGAAAGAAGGATAGAAGAGCCTAAGCTTGGGGATGCCTCGGCATCCCAAGCTATTATCCAAGAATGAGCAACCAACTAAGCTTGGGGATGCCCCCGAGTGGCATCCCCTCTTTCTTCTAACGACCATCGGTATTTTACTCGAGGCTATATTTTTATTCGTCACATGATGTGTTTTGCATGGAGTGTCTTGTATGATATGTGTCTTTGCTTGTTTTATTTTGTCTTTTAAGTCATCAATCCTTGCTGGAAACACCTATTTGAGAGAGCTAAAATTATATCATGACTTGTTAGAATTGTTCTCTGTGCTTCACTTAAATCTTTTAAGAGCTAGGACTTGCTCTAGTGCTTCACTTATATCTTTTTGAGCACGATGTGCTTAGTATTTTTGAAGAAATGCTCTCTTGCTTCACTTAGATTTGTTTGAGAGTTAGTAAAATTTTGAAGAAATTCTCTCTTGTTTCACTTAAATTATTTTGAGAGAAAGAAAATTTGTTATGCTCATGATCTTCACTTATATTTGTTTGAGCTTATGAAAAGCAGCACATGAAAATTAGTCCCAAAGTGATAGATATCCAAGAAGGATAAAGGAAAAAAATGTCATGAAGATCATTGGACAAAATAAACTTGATTCTTAGTAATAGTTTTGAGATATCATGATGTGATATGCGAGTTATGTTGATGATGAGTAATTGTGCTCTAGTAAGAATATTGGTGTTAAGGTTTGTGATTCCCTATGCATGCACGAAAGTCAATAATCATGCAATGAAAATTATATCCTACTTGTGGTGCGTTATTCGGTGTTAATTATGCTTAATGCTTACTTATGAGATTATTCGCTTCTTGGTTGGTCGCTTCTCAATCTTTTTGCTAGCCTTCATTTTGCACTAAGTATGACCTCTACTTGTGCATCCAAAATCCTTTAAACCAGTTTTGCCACATGAGTCCACTATATCTACCTATATGCGGTATTCTTTTGCCGTTCTAAGCAAATTTGCATGTGCCATCTCTAATTTTCAAAATAAACTTCTCTTTTGTGTGTTTGTTTCGCTCGCGAAACGGTAACGAGTGGATAATATTTTCCATGTTGGATGTGTTATTCTCACGATGAGTGTTTATTCACTTGTCATTGCACGAGAGTAAGGCAAAGGTTATAGGGATGCCCAGTCCTGGAATGCAAAAAAATGAATTTACTTTATGTTGTCAAATAATAAATTCCTTGGAAAGTGTTGGTATGGAAGGCACCCATGGATACGGCTAGCCATGGAAAGTGAAAGAATGGTGGAAAAAGGAATACACTTTATTTTCTGTTTGGGAACCGCCTATGGCACATCTAGCATGGAAAGTGTTCGGAACTCTGAGTTGTTTTCGTTGGTGGGATGGATACACCTCCCAAAATGTTTTTATCTCTAATTTTTTCTTTGAGCTTTGGCACCTCTACAAATCCCTACTTCCCTCTGCGAAGGGCCTTTCTTTTACTTTATGCAATTTTTATTTTTGAATTTTGAGTCTCCATCCTCTCTTACAAAATCACCAACTAGGAGGGAATATGATCGTACTTAAGTATTGGGTGTAGTTAATATTCGAGTGTGTTTCATGATTGGATCAATGTTTGAGCATGATGGGCTAGGGATAACTTATTTTAGCATTGATATTTTGAAAGACATGGTTGCTTGTTGATATGCTTGAGTATCTAAATTATTATGTCAAAACTAGACTATTGCTTTGAATCACATAAAAAGTCCAAATGTCCATGCTATAAAGAAAATAATATGATATGACATGATGAACAACACTCCACATCAAAAATTCTATTTTTATCACTTACCTACTCAAAGACGAGCATGAGTTAAGCTTGGGGATGCTGATACGTCTCCAACGTATCTATAATTTTTTATTGTTCCATCCTGTTTTATTATCAATCTTGGATGTTTTATAATCATTTTATATCATTTTTTGGTACTAACCTATTGACATAGTGCCAAGTGCCAGTTGCTGTTTCTTCCATGTTTTTACATCGCAGGAAATCAATATCAGACGGGTCCAAATGCAACGAAACTTCACGATGATTTTTTATGGACCAAAAGGAAGAAGTTGGGCCCTGGTTGCACCTGGGGGGAGTCCCGAGGAGGGGACAACCCACCAGGGCGCGCCAAGAGGCCCGGGTGCGCCCTGGTGGGTTGTGCCCACCTCGGGTGCCCCCCGGACCGCCTCTTTGCTCTATAAATACCCCAAAAATACCAGAACCCAAGGGGAGTCGACGAAATATTCATCCAGCCGCCGCAGAGTCCAGAACCACCAGATCCAATCTAGACACCATCTCAGATGGGGTTCACCACCTCCATTGGTGCCTCTCCGATGATGCGTGAGTAGTTCTTTGTAGACCTTCAGGTCCGTAGTTAGTATCTCGATGGCTTCCTCTCTCTCGCTGAATTCTCAATACAATGGTCTCTTGGAGATCCATATGATGTAACTCTTTTGCGGTGTGTTTGTTGGGATCTGATGAACTTCGAGTTTATGATCAGTTATATCTTTTTATATCCATGAAAATTATTTGAGTTTCTGTGATCTCTTATATGCATGATCTCTTATAGCCTCGTATTTCTTCTCCGATATTTGGGTTTTGTTTGGCCAACTTGATCTATATGTCTTGCAATGGGAAGAGGTGCCCGGTAGTGGGTTCGATCTTACGGTGCTTGATCCCAGTGACAGAAAGGGAACCGACACGTATGTATCGTTGCTACTAAGGATAAAAAGATGGGATCTATATCTACGCAATAGATAAACAGATCTTGTCTACATCATGTCATCGTTCTTATTGCATTACTCCATTTTTCCATGAACTTAATACACTAGGTGCATGCTGGATAGCGGTCGATGTGTGGAGTAATAGTAGTAGATGCAGGCAGGAGTCGGTCTACTAATCTTGGACGTGATGCCTATGTAATGATCATTGCCTGGATATCGTCATAATTATTTGAAGTTCTATCAATTGCCTGGAGGTGTTGATATTTGTGTGCAGGTGTTGTTTGCGTTGTATTGCTTGGTTCTCCTATTGGTTCGATAACCTTGGTTTCTTCACTGAGGGAAATACCTACCGTTGTTGTGCTGCATCATCCCTTCCTCTTTGGGGAAATACCGACGTAGTCCTAGCAGACAGGAGCTTTTCTGGCGCTATAGTCAAAGAGCGATTAGGGGACGAAATGATATACATTGCCTCTTATTGCTTTCAAAAAATTTCAAGTGTCAACTATTGGAAATATGCCCTAGAGGCAATAATAAATGGTTATTATTATATTTCTTTGTTCATGGTAATTGTCTATTGTTCATGCTATAATTGTGTTATCCGGAAATCGTAATGCATGTGTGAATACATAGATCACAACGTGTCCCTAGTAAGCCTCTAGTCGACTAGCTCGTTGATCAACAGATAGTCATGGTTTCCTGACTATGGACATTGGATGTCATTGATAACGGGATCACATCATTAGGAGAGTGATGTGATGGACAAGACCCAATCCTAAGCATTGCTCAAAGATCGTGTAGTTCGTTTGCTAGAGCTTTTCCAATGTCAAGTATCTTCTCCTTAGACCATGAGATCGTGCAACTCCCGGATACCGTAGGAGTACTTTGGGTGTGCCAAACGTCACAACGTAACTGGGTGACTATAAAGGTACACTACGGGTATCTCCGAAAGTGTCTGTTGGGTTGGCACGGATCGAGACTGGGATTTGTCACTCCGTATGATGGAGAGGTATCTCTGGGCCCACTCGGTAATGCATCATCATAATGAGCTCAATGTGGCTAAGGAGTTAGTCACGGGATCATGCATTGCGGTACGAGTAAAGAGACTTGCCGGTAACGAGATTGAACAAGGTATTGGGATACCGACGATCGAATCTCGGGCAAGTAACATACCGATTGACAAAGGGAATTGTATACGGGATTGATTGAATCCTCGACATCGTGGTTCATCCGATGAGATCATCGTGGAACATGTGGGAGCCAACATGGGTATCCAGATCCCGCTGTTGGTTATTGACCGGAGAGGCGTCTCGGTCATGTCTGCATGTCTCCCGAACCCGTAGGGTCTACACACTTAAGGTTCGGTGATGCTAGGGTTGTAGAGATATGAGTATGCAGAAACCTGAAAGTTGTTCGGAGTCCCGGATGAGATCTCGGACATCACGAGGAGTTCCGGAATGGTCCGGAGGTGAAGAATTATATATAGGAAGTCAAGTTTCGGCCACCGGGAATGTTTCGGGGGTCACCGGTATTGTACCGGGACCACCGGAAGGGTCCCGGGGGTCCACCGGGTGGGGCCACCCATCCCGGAGGGCCCCATGGGCTGAAGTGGGAAGGGACCCAGCCCTTAGTGGGCTGGGGCGCCCCCCATGGGCCTCCCCCCTGCGCCTAGGGTTGGAAACCCTAGGGTGGGGGGGCGCCCCACTTGCCTTGGGGGGCAAGTCTCCCCCCTGGCCGCCGCCCCTCCATGCAGATGGGTCTTGGCCGGCGCCCCCCTCCCAGGGGGCCTATATAAAGGGGGGAGGGAGGGCAGCAGTACTACAGCCTTTGGCGCCTCCCTCCTCCCCTGCAACACCTCTCCCTCTCGCAGAAGCTTGGCGAAGCCCTGCCGAGATCCCGCTACATCCACCACCACGCCGTCGTGCTGCTGGATCTCCATCAACCTCTCCTTCCCCCTTGCTGGATCAAGAAGGAGGAGACGTCGCTGCTCCGTACGTGTGTTGAACGCGGAGGTGCCGTCCGTTCGGCACTCGGTCATCGGTGATTTGGATCACGGCGAGTACGACTCCATCAACCCCGTTCATTGGAACGCTTCCGCTCGCGATCTACAAGGGTATGTAGATGCACTCCTTTCCCCTCGTTGCTAGTATACTCCATAGATGGATCTTGGTGAGCGTAGGAAAATTTTAAAATTCTGCTACGATCCCCAACAGTGGCATCATGAGCCAGGCCTATGCGTAGTTACTATGCACGAGTAGAACACAAAGCAGTTGTGGGCGTAGATGTTGCCAATTCTTCTTGCCGCTACTAGTCTTATCTTGTTTCGGCGGTATTGTGGGATGAACCGGCCCAGACCGACCTTACACGTACGCTTACGTGAGCGGGTGTCTGTCTCTCCCACTTTAGTCGGAATGGGTTCGATGAAAAGGGTCCTTATGAAGGGTAAATAGAAATTGGCACATCACGTTGTGGTTTTACGTAGGTAAGAAACGTTCTTGCTAGAAACCTATACAAGCCACGTAAAAACTTGCAACAACAATTAGAGGACGTCTAACTTGTTTTTGCAGCATGTGCTATGTGATGTGATATGGCCAGAAGATGTGATGAATGATATATGTGATGTATGAGATTGATCATATTCTTGTAATAGGAATCACGACTTGCATGTCGATGAGTATGACAACCGGCAGGAGCCATAGGAGTTGTCTTTATTATTTTGTATGACCTGCGTGTCATTGAATAACGCCATGTAAATTACTTTACTTTATTGCTAAACGTGTTAGCCGTAGAAGTAGAAGTAATCGTTGGCGTGACAACTTCATGAAGACACAATGATGGAGATCATGGTGTCATGCCGGTGACGAAGATGATCATGGTGCCCCGAAGATGGAGATCAAAGGAGCAAAATGATATTGGCCATATCATGTCACTATTTGATTGCATGTGATGTTTATCATGTTTTGCATCTTATTTTCTTAGAACGACGGTAGTAAGTAAGATGATCCCTTATAATAATTTCAAGAAAGTGTTCACCCTAACTGTGCACCGTTGCGAAGGTTCGTTGTTTCGAAGCACCACGTGATGATCGGGTGTGATAGATTCTAACGTTCGCATACAACGGGTGTTGACGAGCCTAACATGTACAGACATGGCCTCGGAACACACGCAATACACTTAGGTTGACTTGACGAGCCTAGCATGTACAGACATGGCCTCGGAACACGGAGGACCGAAAGGTCGAGCATGAGTCGTATAGAAGATACGATCAACATGGAGATGTTCACCGATCTTGACTAGTCCGTCTCACGTGATGATCGGACACGGCCTAGTTAACTCGGATCATGTTTCACTTAGATGACTAGAGGGATGTCTATCTGAGTGGGAGTTCATTGAGTAATTTGATTAGATGAACTTAATTATCATGAACTTAGTCTAAAATCTTTACAATATGTCTTGTAGATCAAATGGCCCACGTTGTCCTCAACTTCAACGCGTTCCTAGAGAAAACCAAGCTGAAAGATGATGGCAGCAACTATACGGACTGGGTCCGGAACCTGAGGATCATCCTCATAGCTGCCAAGAAAGATTATGTCCTAGAAGCACCGCTAGGTGAAGCACCAATCCCAGAGAACCAAGACGTTATGAACGCTTGGCAAACACGTGCTGATGATTACTCCCTCGTTTAGTGCGGCATGCTTTATAGCTTAGAACCGGGTCTCCAAAAGCGTTTTGGGAAACATGGAGCATATGAGATGTTCGAAGAGCTGAAAATGGTTTTCCAAGCTCATGCCCGGGTCGAGAGATATGAAGTCTCCGACAAGTTCTTCAGCTGTAAAATGGAGGAAAATAGTTCTGTTAGTGAGCACATACTCAGAATGTCTGGGTTACACAACCGCTTGTCTCAGCTGGGAGTTAATCTCCCGGATGACGCGGTCATTGACAGAATCCTTCAGTCGCTTCCACCAAGCTACAAGAGCTTTGTGATGAACTTCAATATGCAGGGGATGGAAAAGACCATTCCTGAGGTATATTCAATGCTGAAAGCAGCAGAGGTGGAGATCAGAAAAGAACATCAAGTGTTGATGGTGAATAAAACCACTAAGTTCAAGAAGGGCAAGGGTAAGAAGAACTTCATGAAGGACGGCAAGGGAGTTGCCGCGCCCGGTAAGCCAGTTACTGGGAAGAAGCCAAGGAATGGACCCAAGCCTGAGACTGAGTGCTTTTATTGCAAGGGAAGTGGTCACTGGAAGCGGAACTGCCCCAAATACTTAGCGGACAAGAAGGCCGGCAACACCAAAGGTATACGTGATATACATGTAATTGATGTGTACCTTACCAGTACTCGTAGTAGCTCCTGGGTATTTGATACCGGTGCGGTTGCTCATATTTGTAACTCAAAACAGGAACTGCGGAATAAACGGAGACTGGCAAAGGACGAGGTGACGATGCGCGTCGGGAATGGTTCCAAGGTCGATGTGATCGCCGTCGGCACGCTACCTCTGCATCTACCTACGGGATTAGTTTTAAACCTCAATAATTGTTATTTAGTGCCAGCTTTGAGCATGAACATTGTATCTGGATCTCGTTTAATTCGAGATGGCTACTCATTTAAATCCGAGAATAATGGTTGTTCTATTTATTTGAGAGATATGTTTTATGGTCATGCCCCGCTGGTCAATGGTTTATTCTAGATGAATCTCGAACGTGATGTTACACATGTTCATAGTATGAATACCAAAAGATGTAAAGTTGATAACGATAGTCCCACATACTTGTGGCACAGCCACCTTGGTCACATTGGTGTCAAGCGCATGAAGAAGCTCCATGCAGATGGACTTTTGGAGTCTCTTGATTACGAATCATTTGACACGTGCGAACCATGCCTCATGGGTAAGATGACCAAGACTTCATTCTCCGGAACAATGGAGCGAGCAACCAACTTATTGGAAATCATACATACCGATGTGTACGGTCCAATGAGTGTTGAGGCTCACGGAGGATATCGTTATGTTCTCACTCTCACTGATGACTTAAGTAGATATGGGTATGTCTACCTAATGAAACACAAGTCTGAAACCTTTGAAAAGTTCAAGGAATTTCAGAGTGAGGTTGAGAATCAACGTGACAGAAAAATAAAATTCTTACGATCAAATCGTGGTGGAGAATATTTAAGTCACGAATTTGGTGCGCACTTAAGGAAATGTGGAATCGTTTCGCAACTCACGCCGCCTGGAACACCTCAGCGAAACGGTGTGTCCGAACGTCGTAATCGCACTCTATTGGATATGGTGCGATCTATGATGTCTCTTACCGATCTACCGCTCTCATTTTGGGGCTATGCTTTAGAGACTGCCGCATTCACTTTAAATAGGGCTCCGTCGAAATCCGTTGAGACGACACCGTATGAATTATGGTTTGGGAAGAAACCTAAGCTGTCGTTTCTAAAAGTTTGGGGATGCGATGCTTATGTCAAGAAACTTCAACCTGAAAAGCTCGAACCCAAGTCGGAAAAATGCGTCTTCATAGGATACCCTAAGGAAACTATTGGGTATACCTTCTACCTCAGATCCAAAGGCAAGATCTTTGTTGCCAAGAATGGGTCCTTTCTGGAGAAAGAGTTTCTCTCGAAAGAATTAAGTAGGAGGAAAGTGGAACTTGATGAGGTGATAGTCACCCCTTCCGAACCGGAAAGTAGCGCGGCGTGGGAAGATGTTCCTGTGGTGCCTACATCGACTGGGGAGGAAGTTAATGATGATGATCATGAAGCTTCGTATCAATTTACTGTTGAACTTCGTAGGTCCACAAGGACACGTTCCGCACCAGAGTGGTACGGCAACCCTGTCCTGGAAATCATGTTGTTAGACAACGGTGAACCTTCGAACTATGAAGAAGCGATGGCGGGCCCGAATTCCGACAAATGGCTAGAAGCCATGAAATCCGAGATAGGATCCATGTATGAAAACGAAGTATGGACTTTGACTGACTTGCCCGATGATCGGCGAGCCAGGACTCGCCGGCCGTGAGGGTTTTATAGCAGGCCGGTAAGCATTGGGATTTTGGGGGATTTCACCGAGTCGGGCGAGAAGCTTGCGCGGGAACCTGCGAGGTTGCGCGGGAACGGGCTCACCGATGATTCATTGGCGCCACTTAGAGCTACCGTTTGGCCAAAAGAACGCCCCCGCGCGCTGCGCAAGCTTGCGCTGTAAGCCGTCTGCGGCAGCGGGGTGACAAAACGTGCGTGAGGAGGACGAAAGGACACGTACACATACGGTTAATACAAAAAATCGTTTGCGATTTAATTACCTACTATACACCCGTCCTTGTTTATAAGTAGGATTTAACTAATAAAATACGAATGCATGTCGCCAGAGATTATATCGTTGGAGTCGTATTTGAACATAGTTTCCAGCTATACAATTTTTGTAACATGCATTAACACTTTTTTGGTTAAATTTAAGGTTATATACCAGCAAGCGTTTACCCGCAACACACACGGCTTATTCCATCACAAACAGCTCGGATGGATCAACTGTATGCCACGTATCGCACACGCAACTCTAATCTGATTCGTGCTTGATGTCTCTGACATCGCTCGCACAGTTCGTCTTATTTGCCACGTATCACTGTTCCGGCCTCTACTCGCATCCCTCGGCAAGCTCTGCTTGCCGTTAGGCGCCGCAGCACGCTGTGCTCACCGTTAGGCGCCGCGGCGCACTTTGCTCGCGTCCGTTGGCGGGCTCTGCTGGCGTCCGTCGGCGCACTCGGCTTGTGGGCAGCTTTTCCTTGCGCGTTCAACTGCTATATGCATATATATATGGTTGCTCGCCGTTGAGGCGACCGCGGAGCGTTCTGCTCGCGTCCCTCCGCGCGCGCTCTGCCAGCGGTTGGGCGTGCGCACGATCACGTCGGGGGCCCCATATGCATGCGGTTGCGCCGCGCGCGTTGCCACGCGATGCAGTTACGTGCAGCACGATGGAGTTACGCGCTGCAAATTAGAACTGCCATCAGGGCCTGCCGATATTCCTGGCCGTCTGACTTCCCCTTTAATTCCCATGGCCATTATAACCTTAGTCTCTTCAATCTTTCAATCGCGCCCCACAACACAACAAGCACACCCACGACGACACATAGAGAGGGGATGTCCAGCGGCGCTCCAATAGAGTTCGGCGAGTATAGAGTGGAGACCCACGCGAGGGAGACGGATCTCTCGGTGGTGTACACCAACGGCCCGGCCGTGGTGGACGACTACATCAACAGCATTGAGTAGTTGCTTGCTCGAGACAAGTACAAGGTGGTCGACATCGACCTCCAGTACACCGTCGGTCGTCCAGGCATAGATCAGAAGGTTGCCATCGCCCAGTTGTGCGTGCGCCATCATGTCCTCATCTAGCACTATTGCATGGCCACAGAGCCTTGCGACCGTTTTAACAGGTATGTCAACAGCACCGACTACAAGTTCGCCACGGTGGAAACCACCAACAATATAAACGCGCTCAGTGTTACGGGCTTGGCCTGCAAGAACATTGTCGAAATCCGTGACCACTACAGGGTCTGGGGCAGCACGAAGAAGGACTCCCTGGTCGAACTTGCCTCGCCATCATCGACCCCTACTACGAAAAGATGAAGCAGGATGCCCAAAGAACAGGTCCCCTATCCTGGCACAGGGCCTGGATGCGGCAACTGGATGAACCTCACCTCAGGTTCGCGGCCAAGAGCGTGTACACATGCATGCTACGAGATGCACATGCGGATCATTGACATGAGGAAATGCCTCGTTACCCAAATCGACGAGCCCGGATCGAGCCACAAGCAGAGCAAGCGTCACAAGAAGTAGATGATGATCAGATGATCGTTTATGCTAGTTAATCATGCATGTAATATATAGTTTACTTTATTGGTGTGTGAAAATGTCATGTGTGTAGTAGCCATCTATGTAATTATGCATGTAATAGTTTACTTTGGTGTGTGCAAATGCCATGGTTGTAGTAGCCACCTATGTAAGTGGATGTTTAGTTTGGTTATGCAAGCATGTCCTTATAAGTGTGTGTGTGTGTATGCAATCCCATCGCACAACACACACATCTTATTAGCAGCAACCGTCTGTGTTATTATCGGTCTTCACACACATTTCTGATTACAAACATGTTTGCCGCGTATCATACACATCTTGTTAAGTTGAACCATTTCTGTTCTCATGTCTCAACGCAAACAGTTCATCCGAGTGAACCGCATGCCGTATATCGCACACACCTTCATCTGGCTGACCGTTTCTTTTGTGTTGCCTAATCACAAATAGTTCATCCGAGTGAACCGTATGTTGTATATCGCACACACCTCCATTTGGCTGCCCGTTTCTTTTGTTCTTCCTCATCGCAAACAGTTAATTCAACTGAACCGTATGCCCTGCATCGCACACGCAACTAAAATCTGAACCGTGTTTGATGGCTCCGCCATCGCAAACGTTTTGCACATTTTTTAACGGTTTTTTTACACCACCGTTTGCGATTATGGCATCGCACACAGTTTCGTCGAAGGGTCTCTGATCGTAGTGTCGCGTTAGCAGCATCCTGCAGTAGTGGGTGGGTAGATATTTTGCGATAGCTGGCGCATAGCACAACAACGGTCGGAAATTTGACTATCAAATTCCTCGGGGCTATCATGTTCCTCACTTGTAGGCAATCCGCACCAGCGAATTCCTAACTTCTCAGTCAGAACAAATTCCTCAGAGACCAGAAGATCTTCATCTCTATCACTGAAGAAATTGACTGAACCATATGAGATTTCCAATGGCTTCACTCGAAAGGATTGGTAGATGTAGGATTTTGAGATGAACATCACTTGGAAACTTTTCCCTTAGTTTTACCTCGACCCCCTTTAACAGTACGTTGTTTCCTATTATTCAGGAAAGAGAAAATGAAACTACGAAAACAAAAGTCTTCACGCTTGATAATCCTCGCAATAATATCCGGTCTTCAGGATCACACCAAATTCTTCACTTTCAAAGTCTTCAGTTGAAGACATTCATTTTTTAGGGGTCGACTTTCTTTGTAAATATCAAACTCCTCATAGCCTTATAGACATGTGTACACTCACAAACTCATTAGTCCCTTAACCTATAAGTCTTCAATACACCAAAATCACTAAGGGGCACTAGATGCACTTACACCTAGCCATAGCCTTCAAGTTACCATAACCTCGATCATATCTTGTTTTTGTCACTTACTTTGAGCCTAGGCATAATGTAGTATGGTCTTTGTCACTTGATCCATAACCATGACCCTGATCCATATCATGTTTTTCTCTCTTTGCTCTTGCATATGTTCATTAAGCGTTGCCGAAACCTAGTAAGCATGCTTGGATGCACTAGCTCGATTGATGTGCATGCTCTTGACCCGTCAACACATATCATCGCTTCCTCGAGCCATGCCGGCGTAGCTTCCTCTAGCCATGCCGCCTCGTCATCTCGCCATGTTGAGGAGGCCAAGGGAGATGAGGAAGAGGGTGACGATGAGGGCTACGACGAGGGTGAGGAGGAGGACTACGACGAGGATGACGGACCTCCACCCACTCAGCCAACTCAAGACAAAAGGGAGTCGTAACCTTGCAAACAATGAAAGAATCCATCACCGTTTCTGAAAGATCATACTCGTCGCCGAACAACAACGCAAGAGACCCGCTCAAAAATAAACGAGGAGCGTACCACCAAGAGAGAGAGAAAGAATAAGTGATATGGTCATGAAAAACTATTTGCTATGTATTGAGCTGAACAAGAATTTGTTGGCTATGTTACACCCTATCGCCATCGACCATGGCGGTAGGGAAAAGGGTGAGATTGTGAATTTTTTACAAACCTAGGTCGATGTATGTGTTACTTTTTGTTGTTTCTTGTGCAACAAAAGGAACTTGTAAAAAAGGGTCAAAACAATGATTTCGGCCATGAGGTGAACAGGATGTATGTTAAGATAAATAAATAAGATAGTGCGGAAAAGAAATGCCCTTACACTCATGCAGTTATTATTCGTACACCCTGTTTAAAAAGTGTTGCGGCGCTAGAGTACTAGCTGTAGCTTCCTTTTGCTGCACAAGAAACAACATAAAATAACACATGCATCGTACGATTTGATGCGAGGATCTCTTCCGTGATCTACAAAGATAGGAGAGGGGAGAAACGCGGGGAGAAAACTCCGGTCCACGAACATGTGTACGCACTAGTACCTCGCTAGCTGCACGTAGTAGTAGGGCACTGCCATGCATGTCCAATCATCCGTAGAGTATAGCCCTGAACTCGCTCTTCACTCCGTGCAGCTAGCGATCATCGATGGTCCGGCGCCTCGGTGCAACAAGTCGTAGCAGCAGAGCAGAAGAAAGGGAGGAGGACCAGACTAGGCCGAGACTCGTAGTACCAGTACCAGATAGGAGTAGCGTTTAATTAGTAGTCCTACGTATAGCTAGCCCGGCTCAGGGCCCATCGATGTTGCAGTTGCAGCTGGTGTCCTGCCCTGTCCTGCCACTCTCCATGGCGACGGGACAGCGCAAAGTTACACGCGCACCTGTACGGAGTAATGCTTGTGGTCTTGTGGAGTATGGCGATGAAACTGTCGTCGTTTGCGTTGGAAACTTCAGTTGGTGCGACACTTGGTACGTGTAACGTGCATACTTGAGTAGGGGGTGGGAGACGTGAGGTGGAATGGAGAGATGGAAGGTAGCACTGCTGGTCTAATTGCACGGTGCAGGTTTTAGTCTAGGCCATGCTGTTTATGTCAGGGTAAATTGCAAAAGACTGGCAGATCGATGCAGGGATGCATGCAGCAAAGCATCAGCACTACCGTAGACAGCTAGCACGGTTGCGATAGTACTGCTAGCAACGATTTTGTCAGGGCATCTCTAATGCTATACTTTTTTCTTTTTTGGGGGCATCTAAGGGAAACAGTTTATAAACGGCGCGGCACGCACCGCTGCTCGCGGGCCCATGCGGCAACTCGTCCTGCCCACACGCGCCACGTAGCTGGGGATCCACGCAACCGTCATCTCCCCATGACCTTATCCTCTTCTGCCGCACCACGACCCCTTCTTCTTCGCCTGTCTCGACCATGGCGCATCCCACTGCAACTCCGACGTTGCTGTTTTTTGAAAGCAGGACTGCGGGAGGACACAGCGACGGCCTGGGAAGCTAGATGTTTCCATCGGCGATAGGGAAATAGAGACCTCCAGTGCTAAAAACGGCTATGGTGGAGAAGGTACCACGACGGCTATGGCGGAGCTAGCACCGACGACTTTTTGCTGGAACCAAGACTATGGATGCTACAACCGGCTATGCTGGAGCTACCACCGGTGAATTTTTTTGCTACAATCATTTTACGAATTAGCTGCGACCTGGGTCGGCGGCGACGGCGATTTGCTGCAACCGTAGTCGTTTTTTTTACTACCGGTGAAGTGTTTTGCTACATCCCGCGACCTCGCGACGACGATTTTTGTTGCAACTGTAATTGGTTGTTGCTACTACCGGCGAACTTTTTTGCTACATCCATCAAGGCGGAGCTGCGACCTCGCAATGGCGGCGACGGTGAATTGCTACAACCGTAGTCGGGCTTTGCTACGACTGGCGAAGTTTTTTGCTACATCCATTTCAATGGCGTGATTGGCTGGTGGGAGTCGTCGACGCAATTCCGTTCAGCGAGCATCAACGGTAAGGGGCGGCGGCGGAGCTACAACCGGAGCCGCTGAGAGCTGCAACCGCATGTGCTGCTGTTGCATGGGTCGAGGCAGCGACGAGGACGACTGGCAAGGGTGGGGACCAACGACGGGGACAGCCGGCGAAGGTGGGGACCAGCGACGAGGAAGGCCAACGGAGGGGAGATAGGGCACCAGAGGGAAGCTGCGCGAGACGGCGAAGATGCGGGGAGCTGCGCAAGCACGAGATGTGTGAGAAGGAAGAAGATCTGGGACGAATCGTTTTTTTTTCTCGCTAGATCAAACGGCCAGAACAAGTGGCATCCTACGGCTAGGGCGTGACCGGCGGTGCGCCGGCCCAGATCACTCGCCCATCTCTAATGCTATTCTTTACTAGTAAGGTACACGTGCATTGCACGCATGAGATTTGGTAACCAAATTATGAAGAAATATGACACTATAGTATGTAAGTTTTGAGTCATATATGCATGATGTAGATGTTCGTTTAATTCTTATAGTTCATCTCATCCAAAATCAATTAGTTTTATAAAAAAAATCTATTTTAAGATTCATGAAATTGTGCATTATAAAGCATAAAGTAAAAACAAAAAGTTACAATTCATTTAGAAAAAAAAATTGGGCAATTAAGATATGGAAGATTGGAGAGAACAAAGGAGAAGTGATTGTGTTTTGAGGTTTGTGCATTATGCTTAAATTCAACCATGGAGTCTTCTAGATTGTACATGTGGCAGAATCTGATGGAATGTAGATGATATCCAACGGCCAGTAGTACTCGGATTTGTTATCTCTATACTGTCGGATTGGGTTCATTCAATAACCAACTTGAAAGTTATTCGCACACTATATAGGGATATAGAAAATGGACTCCCTATCCGTCCAGACGCTTCCAGGGACACAATACGGAACCGGCCAGTCAACCCTATAACTCAAATGTTCGTTATTGTCGCAACAACTTTCCGCCAAATAGCTAGCAGTCGTTAGTTTCTTCCGTCAAACATGCGTGTATGTAATAATAAGCACTTGAAAAAAAAAGCCAAATAGCCTACTGCCATGCTAACTAGTGCCTTCAGCCCGGGAAAATACCCTTTGGAACAGGGTGGTAATTACACATGATCACTGATTTTATTTTTAGAAAGCTCAGAAAAAGTCAAAACGTTCCAAAACTTTTTCCCAGCAAGCTTGAGATGTCGTTTCTACCGTACAAAAATATTCCGTTACGAAATACTCTCACAACAGTGTGAACAGTACCTCATATATAGTGACAAACTTGTTCTTTTACGTCTACAACAACATGAAAGTCGTTTCTTCGTGAAAGATTTTATACGAGTGCAACAATAAATCTACTTTGTTCGCAAAGAGCTTCAGATTCTTTTTGACTTTCTTACAAATTACTGATTTTTTTTTAGAAAAATCAGGTGTTATTAAGCCAAACATTCCCGTTCCTTCCGTCATGCTAACTAGGGCCTTTCAAATGCATGTGTGTACAGTGTACTAAGCAGTTGAAGAAGAAAAATTAAACAAGTGCTTCCACCAAACATGGTGTGTGATACGAGTAAAAACAAGAGAGATGTAAACGAATCCAACCAGTATCAATTTCCTTAATGATCAACCCTTATATACAACTGGAGGGGACGCAAGTAGAGGGGCGCGTCCACTCGGGGGGGGGGGGGGGGGGGGGGGAGGGAACCGTCATGATCGTTGCCAGATTGGCAACGCACGTGCGGTTCCACAAGAGAGGATTAACTCCTTAATAACAATATTAATTAAATCCTAACACCCCCTAATCCTCGCTTGTCCTTGTGAATGATCATCCTTGAAATACTCTCCTCCAAAAACCCGGCGGGAAAAAATATGAGGAGATATGCGTAATATGTCATGAAAAACTCCTTCCAAAAATCCAGTGGGAAAATAAGGAGAAAATGACATGTCACAATGCTTGTATTACTATTGCCTCATTAAAAACCTTCTATGAGAAACCATATAGGAAAAACTCATAAAGGAAAAGAGTGCAATACAAAATATCCGAAAATCTCGAACAGGTTAGCGTTCAAGAGTGCACTCCCCCTGAACCTTGCAAATAACAAAGTCATCTCTTACCAATTCCATTAACTTATTTCGGGAATGGAGAACTTGGTAAAGACTTTGTGAACGTATCACAAAAATCACATACGACTTTGCTTCCAGAATATTTATCTTCCCACTTTCAACTCACGAGGAAGAAAATACTTTCAGAGTAACATACTTTGTAATATTGCTCTTTATAACCTGTCTGCATCTATGTAATACAAACAACATTATCTTCATGGATAATGGTGGGCGAGTCCTATCAATCAAACCCGCCCGAACTTTCAACAAAGTCCATCATTCCGTGAAGCCCAACAGATTCAAATGTTGCTTCATACATTCAGAATGATTAGTGGATGCAACCACTAAAGTTCTTCTTCTCGACTTCCAAGAGAAGGTCGTACCTCCATTCGAGAACACAAAACCAGTCTGTGATCTGGGATTATGGGGATATGATATATGCCCAGCATCACGATATCCAACCATGGTCATCTTGATAAAAATAAACCAAGATTTTAGTGTCTAGAAGATACCCAAAAATATTCTTCAAAACAACCCAATGTCTTTCATCAGAGATGTATTGTATCTAGCTGATAAATTTACTGCAAATGGTATACCAGGCCTGGTGCAGTTCTCTAGATACATTCATGCTTCAATTGCACCGTGATATGGAGACTCGGTTCCAATATCTCTTCATCACCACCATTAGGTACAAATGGGTATTCATCTCTATTACTCAAGAGATCTCACACACCATAGTTCTTTGATGGATATGACTTATCCGTGTTGAACTTTTCAACAATCTTTTGCATAAATATAGACTGATGAACAAGTATTCCCGAAGGAATACGCTCAAGTCCCAAGCTCGAGAAAAGTTTGGTCTCAACCAAATATTTCATCTTACATTCCGTCTTAAGATGATATGATTGTATCATGTATCTCTTGTGTAGCTCCAATGATACTAGATCATCAACATACACAAAAATTGTACAAAATCCCTCTTTGGATTTCTTGATGAACATATACATGAACAATCATCAATGTTTGAGTAACCTTCTAATAAAGGAACTCACTCAGTCGGTTCTACGACATCATTGCCGACTACTTCAAGTCATAATGACTTATGAAGCTTTACGCAAGACATGTTGCGATTAAACTCGGAATCTTTGTTCCCTCGGGAACTATCATAGAGATATCCGAATCAAGTGACTCATACAACTATGCAGTCACAACATCCATCAGTTTGATAAACAAATTCATTATTCACTGCCAGTGATATCAAATATCGGAACATTATTCCACTCACAATAGGATAACATATTTCATCATAAACGATGACGGGTCTTTGCGTGAACCCATGTGCTACAAGCCTCACTTCATGTCTCACCACCTCATTGTTTTCATTCCTCACATGAACAAAAACCCATTTGCTCCCCCAGGGAACAAATTCAGAGGGGTGGGTATTACTGATCAGGTCAATACCCCCCTCTTCTTGAGAGCGAGAGCATCCTCGATTGTTGCCTTCCTTTGGATCAACTAGAGCGTTTTAGACACTCAGCCATGCATGGACTTTGGTTCTAGATCCTATCCAAGGTCTTTCACAATTCATGAGGATAACTAAATGTCGACATAATGCAGTCTTTATTATATGATTCTCTCGAATCCATATCCATAATGGAGATTTCATCATTACCTTTTGACTCTTCGTGATTTCCCACAAAAGTTGAGTCAAGGTCTTCCGATGTCCCAACACCAATATTTGTGTGCACACTCGTGTTGGGTCCCGGATGTGTCCAACATCCTTTAGGTGTCCTTCAACCCTAGGTTGAAATGTCAACATGAAGTTGACCTGCATTTACTGTTTGAGGATTCCTCATTCCCCTTGGGACACTTCTTTAAAGCCTTGTCCTATGTGTCTAGATTCATCCCCCTCTTGGTGGCCAAGTGGACCTATGGGTCACATCCACTCTCTCTGACACATTCAGTATCGGAACATTTTACTTTGTGACACCTATATACTTAGTAAATGCAACTGGCAGATTATTTGCGGTACTTTGCAAATTGATAATCTTATGAACTTCCAGTTCAAGCACATTCGTACGTGGACCTAAGGACTAGATGTCTATTCACATCTCATTTTAGTTCTCGGCATTCAATGTGGTTATTATCTCCCCCTAATGTCAGAAAAATGTCCTCATCAAAATACAAACAGTGTACCGGGCCATAAACAAGTCTTCTAAGGACTTCAGGTACTTTATGATTGACGGAGAATTGTACCTCATATAGATCCCCATTTCTCTACAAGGGCCCATATGTGTATGCTGCGGTGGTGAAATCGGTGCGTATCCAATGCAACCGAATTATGCAGATGGGAAATACTTGCTGATTTCCACGTACTAACTGCAAGGGGAGACCATATAATATGCAGTTGGTCGAATTTGTATGAACTATGCAGTATGTCAAACTGCATGCCCCCAACTAAATGTTGGGAGATTACAATTCAGTAGGAGCTATCTTGCTACCAACTTAATCCTCTTGATAAGTGATTCCGCAAGATCATTCTGGGTATGTACACTAAGTACCAATATGCTCCACAGTTATGCCTAAATCTAGGCAGTAACCATCAAATGCTCATGAACTAACTTCCATAGCATTATCCATTCTGATGGATTTATCCCATGTCTGGGATGATTTGCTCTCAAATTAATGATCTGAGCAATCATCTTTGTAAAAGCATGGTTCCATATAAAAGTAAGACACACATTGGACCATCTCAGTAATGCATCCAAAAGCACTATGAAATATGTGAATATTCCATGTAACGGTTGAATTGGATCACATATATATCTCCTATCCAAGGAAATCTAGTGGCTCATCCTTTTTCATGAGATAAGATGGCCTTGCGATCAGTTTCCCAGTTTGCACACATTGTACATACACAATTCAATGAATTTGGAAAATTCACACCGTTAGATTGTGTCCAATCGAACCATCAAAATTTTTCTCATCCCCCCAATACCAGGATGACCCAGGCAATCATGCCATATCTTGAACTTCTCAAGATTCTAGAAAATTATCTTATACGCCAATGCGTATCCAATTTAATGTATGTATAATACAATCCACAATATAGAGAAGCATTTACTCTAGGATTTCATTCAAATCCTTTTTGTTGAGTCATGAGTAGGCTTCCAACCTCACTCACCATATGAGTTTCAACATAGAAACCATTGCGGATATCCTTAAAACTCAACAAAGGTACGAGTAGAATCTTGATGCATGAATGCATCCATGATTATCATATAGTACCTATAGGGAGTGTAGTTGTAGCTTTGACCAGAACCAACATTTACCATATCACAACCATAACTTGTCATGGCACTACCATTACTCTTCTCAACAGTATGATAGTACTTTATCTCCCTTAATATTGTGTTAGTAGAACCAGTTTCCACGTAACACATTTCCTTCTCAATTGGATTATTTCATTAAGTTTCTAAAGAGAAAGAAACCAATTTCAACATATGATTGAACTCATGTGGAAATAGTACATACATCATAAACTATATATGTCAGAGGACATACCACAAGCATCATGTCTGATGACATAACTATCATATTATGTTGATGGAGATAATTCATTTTACATCATGTAATATGTCTATAGACATCATTACAATGCATGACAAAAGAGACTGAATCCGGTCTCCATGTATGTCAATAAAATTGAAGTCCACTAACATGTCATCGATACTCAATAGTGGACCTTTCTTTTGCTGAGCATGATCCTAGTTTCCCATGTTCCGAGGAACATCTGGGAAGTTTCAACCATTGGGAAATCATTGTTATTGCAAGTGAAGTAAGATTCACACTTGTTCCCATGGGCCTCTTGCCCTTAGCCAATTGATGGATGTACAGATCCACCAAATGCATGGAAGTATCACATTTCCTTGCATTGTGAGTCATATAACCACATATGTAGCAACCGAGGCTACTGACCTTGTCATTCTCCAAGAAATGGCTTTTGCCCTTTTGTGCTATTCGTATTCTGCTTCTCATCATGTCTCCACTTTCCTTTCACCATTGATGAAATTGTTCAGTCAAAACCTAATAAAAGGATTGAAAGTGGAAAGCATTTCGATGAGACTAGCATCTGAAACTACACTTTGTAGAGTCTCAACTTTCAGTTGATTTGATGCACAATAGAATTGTATGTTGTCACTGACTCGAAGTCATGGAATTAGACGAGCGTCCATTCTCTATGCACTATAGGTATCATCACCACTCTCTATTGATCCCAACAGATCAGCGTGTAGGTGATGTGAGATGAAGTGCAATGCAACATACTACGCTATATCATCTATAGCAGGAGCCCCTGAGCAGGTGTGGTTATGGTGGAACTGAGATTCATGCAAAGTCGGCAAATTCATTCTCGATATGTCCAACATATCTTGCATGAAATCTTCATGCCCATTAATTTATTCTCTAGTAAATTAATTTTCAAGCATCATCAACATATAGCAATAATCGAATATGTCGATGTATTAATGTGCTTTACAATACAGTAATATACCAGAAATTACTATAAAGCACATTGGAACAAAAACTGCTTAGCTAAAAGCTAAACAAGAAAAAGAAAAACGAGAAAGACAAAATTTGGTCCTGGGCCGAAACTTGTGTAGGCCACTACCTCTTTTTTAGTCATTTTTTAGATATTTATCTTTTCTTTTTAAGGCAGTATCGGCTTCTGCCTTAGTTTACCGAGCCTTTCAGCACATGCTATCAGGCGTGGGCTTAGGCCTTTCCGGCCTTTCAGGTCCACCCGAGCGCCTCGCTAACAGCCCCAACCGCCATGGCCGTTTTTGCCGGCATGCCGGGTCGCCGGCACGACTTCCGGACCGCAGTCGCGTCTCCGCGCATCACTCCAGTGGCCAACCACAGCGCCGTGCCGTTCTGCTGACGCCGCGTGCCCGCTGTACCGATACAGCAATTCCGACGACGCGGGCCGTCATGGTGCCATCCTCACCTGCGCAGCCGCCGCCAAAGCAACGCGGAGAGCCTCGGTCACGGCCACTGCCTCCTTGCCGTGCAGTGCGCGGGAGGTTGCGGTGGCATATGCAGCGGTTACCACCAACGCCACACGTCATGGCGCCTACATTCGCTTCCCTTCAGTAGATGGTTGATCCATCCTTCAGGTGTGTGCCCGATTCGATGAAGCGATTTTGTTCCCAGGCTATTCATGAAACAATCAATCATTAGATGGTTAATCTTAATCACAAGATAACAAATTTGAAATCGACTTCCTGATGCATGCATGCCGATGCATGCATGTCTTTGCCGTCGTCGTTTTGCATCAGCCAGCCTCGCTGCCGCACGTAGCCTCACGTCGCGCCGCGCATCACGCCCAGTTGTTCCATTGTGCAGCCGTGTCCTGCCAGGGGCCATGCGCTTTCGCCTCGTGCCTCGTGGACGCCTCCCCTGCGGACTTTAGAATTCTTCCTCCGCCGAGGCCATGAACCAGTGGCCATCGGCGCGGCGATGAGAACTGCCGCTGTGATTGATACGTCTCCAACGTATCTATAATTTTTGATTGTTCCATGCTATTATATTATCTGTTTTGGATTTTTAATGGGCTTTATTATGCACTTTTATATTATTTTTGGGACTAACCTACTAACCGGAGGCCCAGTGCAAATTGTTGTTTTTTTTGCCTATTTCAGTGTTTCGCAGAAAAGGAATATCAAACGGAATGAATCCTTCAGGAGACTTATTTTTGGAACAAACGTGATCCAGGAGACTTGGATTGGACGTCAAGGAAGCAACAAGGCGGCCACGAGGTAGGGAGGCGCGCCCCGGGGGGGGGGGGGGTAGGCGCGCCCCCCACCCTCATGGGCCCCTCGTGGTTCCACCGACCTCCTTCCTTCGCCTATATATACTCATATACCCCGAAAACATCCGAGAGCACCACGAAACCCTATTTCCACCGCCGCAACCTTCTGTACCCGTGAGGTCCCATCTTGGGGCCTTTTCCGGCGCTCCGCCGGAGGGGGAATCGATCACGGGGGGCTTCTACATCAACACCATAGCCTCTCCGATGATGTGTGAGTAGTTTACCACAGACCTACGGGTCCATAGTTATTAGCTAGATGGCTTCTTCTCTCTCTTTGGATCTCAATACAAAGTTCTCCTCGATTCTCTTGGAGATCTGTTCGATGTAATTCTTTTTGCGGTGTGTTTGTCGAGATCCGATGAATTGTGGGTTTCTGATCAAGATTATCTATGAACAACATTTGGTTCTTCTCTGAATTCTTATATGTATGATTTGTTATCTTTGCAAGTCTCTTCGAATTATCAGTTTGGTTTGGCCTACTAGATTGATCTTTCTTGCAATGGGAGAAGTGCTTAGCTTTGGGTTCAATCTTGCGGTGTCCTTTCCGAGTGACAGCAGGGGCAGCAAGGCACGTATTGTATTGTTGCCATCGAGGATAAAAAGATGGGGTTTATATCATATTGCTTGAGTTTATCCCTCTAGATCATGTCATCTTGCCTAATGCGTTACTCTGTTCTTATGAACTTAATACTCTAGATGCATGCTGGATAGCGGTCGATGTGTGGAGTAATGGTAGTAGATGCAGAATCATTTCGGTCTACTTGTCGCGGACATGATGCCTATATACATGATCATGCCTAGATATTCTCATAACTATGCACTTTTCTATCAATTGCTCGACAATAATTTGTTCACCCACCGTAGAATTTGCTATCTTGAGAGAAGCCACTAGTGAAACCTATGGCCCCCGGGTCTATTTTCCATCATATAAGTTTCCGATCTATTTTACTTTGCAATCTTTACTTTCCAATCTATATCATAAAAATACCAAAAATATTTATCTTATTATCTCTATCAGATCTCACTTTTGCAAGTGGCCGTGAAGGGATTGACAACCCCTTTATCGCGTTGGTTGCAAGGTTCTTGTTTGTTTGTGCAGGTACAAGGCGACTTGCGTGTAACCTCCTACTGGATTGATACCTTGGTTCTCAAAAACTGAGGGAAATACTTACGCTACTTTGCTGCATCACCCTTTCCTCTTCAAGGGAAAACCAATGCATGCTCAAGAGGTAGCAAGAAGGATTTCTGGCGCCGTTGCCGGGGAGGCTTACGCCAAGTCAAGTCAAGATTTGATCTCCCAGCAACTAGCCAATTCTGGCGCCGTTGCCGGGGAGATCTACGCACAAGTCAAGACATACCAAGTACCCATCACAAACTCTTATATATCCCTCGTTACATTACTTGCCATTTTCCTCTCCCCCACTTCACCTTTGCCGTTTTATTCGCCCTCTTTTTTTCGTTCGTCTCTTTTTGCTTGCTTCTTGTGTGGTTGTGTGTTGGATTGTTTGTCACGATGGCTCAAGACAATACTAAATTGTGTGACTTTTCCAATACCAACAATAATGATTTTCTTAGCACTACGATTGCTCCTATTACCGATGCTGAATGTTGTGAAATTAATGCTGCCTTGTTGAATCTTGTCATGAAAGATCAATTTTCTGGCCTTCCTAGTGAAGATGCCGCTACTCATCTAAAAAACTTTGTTGATTTGTGTGATATGCAAAAGAAGAAAGACGTGGATAATGATATTTTTAAATTGAAGCTATTTCCGTTTTCGCTTAGAGATCGTGCTAAAACTTGGTTTTCGTCTTTGCCTAAAAATAGTATTGATTCATGGAATAAGTGCAAAGATGCTTTAATCTCTAAGTACTTTCCTCCCGCTAAGATCATCTCTCTTAGAAACGATATTATGAATTTTAAGCAACTTGATCATGAGCATGTTGCACAAGCTTGGGAGAGAATCAAATTAATGATACCTAATTTCCCTACACATGGTTTGAATTTATGGATGATTATACAAATTTTTTATGCTGGATTGAATTTTTCTTCTAGAAACCTTTTAGATTCGGTCGTGGGAGGCACTTTTATGGAAATCACTTTAGGAGAAGCTACTAAACTCCTAGATAATATTATGGTTAATTATTCTCAATGGCATACCGAAAGATCTACTAGTAAAAAGGTTCGCGCGATAGAAGAGATTAATGTCTTGAGTGGAAAGGTGGATGAACTTATGAATTTGTATGCTAATAAGAGTGTTTCTTCTGATCCTAATGATATGCCTTTGTCTACTTTGATTGAGAATAATAATGAATCTATGGATGTGAATTTTGTTGGTAAGAATAATTTTGGTAACAACGCGTATAAAGGAAACTTTAATCCTAGGCCGTTTCCTAGTAATTCCTCTAATAATTATGGTAATTCCTACAACAACTCTTATGGAAATTTTAATAAGATGCCCTCTGATTTTGAGACTAGTGTTAAAGAATTTATGATTTCACAAAAGAATTTCAATGCTTTGTTTGAAGAAAAATTGCCTAAGATTGATGAGTTGGGTAGGAACGTGGATAGAATTTCTCTTGATGTTGATTCTTTAAAACTTAGATCTATTCCACCTAAGCATGATATCAATGAGTCTCTCAAGGCCATGAGAATTTCCATTGATGATTGCAAGGAAAGAACCGCTAGGATGCGTGCTAAAAAGGATTGCTTTATGAAAGCGTGTTTTTCTAGTTTTCATGATAATAAGGATGAAGATCTAAAAGTGATTGATGTGTCTCCTATTAAATATTTGTTTTGCAATATGAATTTTGATAATGATGGGACTAGAGATGAGTCAAAGTTAGTTAGAAGGCGTCCTAATGATTCAGAGTTTTCAGATCTTGATGCAAAAATTGGTAAAAGTGGGATTGAAGAGGTCAAAACTTTACATAGCAATGAACCCACTATTTTGGATTTGAAGGAATTTAATTATGATAATTGCTCTTTGATATATTATATTTCCTTGTTGCAATCCGTGTTAAATTCTCCTCATGCTTATAGTCAAAATAAAGCTTTTACCAAACATATCGTTGATGCTTTAATGCAATCTTATGAAGAAAAACTTGAATTAGAAGTTTCTATCCCTAGAAAAATTTATGATGAGTGGGAGCCTACTATTAAAGTTAAGATTAAAGATCATGAATGCTATGCTTTGTGTGATTTGGGTGCTAGTGCTTCCACGATTCCAAATACTTTTGTGTGATGTGTTAGGTTTCCATGAATTTGACGATTGTTCTTTAAACTTGCATCTTGCGGATTCCACCATTAAGAACCTATGGGAAGAATTAATGATGTTCTTATTGTTGCAAATAGGAATTATTTGCCCATAGATTTTATTTTTCTTGATATAGATTGCAATCCTACATGTCCTATTATTCTTGGTAGACCTTTCCTTAGAACGATTGGTGCGATTATTGATATGAAAGAAGGAAATATTAGATTCCAATTTTCGTTAAGGAAGGGCATGGAGCACTTTCCTAGAAAGAAAATTAAATTACCTTATGAATCTATTATGAGAGCCACTTATGATTTGCATACCAAGGATGATAATACCTAGATCTATTCTTGTCTTTATGCCTAGCTATGGGCGTTAAACGATAGCGCTTGTTGGGAGGCAACCCAATTTTATGTTTGTTTCTTGCTTTTTGTTCCTGTTTAGTAATAAATAATTCATCTAGCCTCTGGTTAGATTTGGCTTTATGTTTTAATTAGTCTTTGTGCCAAGTAAAACATATAGGATCTTCTTGGGTGATAATTATTTGATCTTGCTGAAAAAGACAGAAACTTTCTGCTCACGGAAACAATTGTTAAAAATCACCAGAACGTGATAAAATACTAATTACAATTGAAGTAGATCAATAATCAAATTATATAGGTCTTCCTATTTTGGTAGAATTTTTGAGTCACAGAAAGTTTGCGTTTGATACAGATTACTACAGGCTGTTCTGTTTTTGACAGATTCTGTTTTTTCGTGTGTTGTTTACTTATTCTGATGAATCTATGGCTAGTATCGGGGGGTATGAACCATAGATAAGTTGGAATACAGTAGGTTTAACACCAATATAAATAAAGAATGAGTTCATTACAGTACCTTAAGGTTGTGGTTTGTTTTATTTCGCTAACGGAGCTCATAAGATTTTCTGTTGAGTTTTGTGTTGTGAAGTTTTCATGTTTTGGGTAAAGATTTGATGGATTATGGAATAAGGAGTGGCAAGAGCCTAAGCTTGGGGATGCCCAAGGCACCCCAAGGTAAAATTCAAGGACAAATAAAAGCCTAAGCTTGGGGATGCCCCGGTAGGCATCCCCTCTTTCGTCTTCGTCTATCGGTAACTTTACTTGAGGCTATATTTTTATTCACCACATGATATGTGTTTTGCTTGGAGCGTCTTGTATGATTTGAGTCTTTGCTTTTTAGTTTACCACAATCATCCTTGCTGTACACACCTTTTGGAGAGACACACATGAATAGGAATTTATTAGAATACTCTGTGTGCTTCACTTATATCTTTTGAGCTAGATAATTTTGCTCTAGTGCTTCGCTTATATCTTTTTAGAGCACGGTGGTGGTTTATTTTATAGAAATTATTGATCCCTCATGCTTCACTCATATTATTTTGAGAGTCCCTTAGAACAACATGGTAATTTTCTTTGGTTATGAATTTAGTCCTAAAGTGATGAGCATCCAAGATGGATGTAATAAAAACTATCATATAAAGTGCATTGAATACTATGAGAAGTTTGATACTTGATGATTGTTTTGAGAAATGAAGATGGTGATATTAGAGTCATGCTAGTTGAGTAGTTGTGAATTTGAGAAATACTTGTGTTAAAGTTTGTGGTTCCCGTAGCATGCACGTATGGTGAACCGTTATGTGATGAAGTCGGAGCATGATTTATTTATTGATTGTCTTCCTTATGAGTGGCGGTCGGGGACGAGCGATGGTCTTTTCCTACCAATCTATCCCCCTAGGAGCATGCGCGTAGTACTTCGTTTCGATAACTAATAGATTTTTGCAATAAGTATGTGAGTTCTTTATGACTAATGTTGAGTCCATGGATTATACGCACTCTCACCCTTCCACCATTGCTAGCCTCTTTAATACCGCGCACCTTTCGCCGGTATCATACACCCACCATTACCTTCCTCAAAACAGCTACCATACCTACCTATTATGGCATTTCCATAGCCATTCCGAGATATATTGCCATGCAACTTACCACCGTTCTGTTTATTATGACACGTTTCCCAAGTGAGGAAAGGATGATGGAGACTATGATTCCCCCACAAGCCGGGATGAGACTCCGGACGAAAAAAAAGAAAAAAAAAGAGGCCACAAAAAATGGCCCAAATAAAAATTAAAAAAATGAGAGAAAAAGAGAGAAGGGGCAATGTTACTATCCTTTTACCACACTTGTGCTTCAAAGTAGCACCGTGATCTTCATGATAGAGAGTCACCTATGTTGTCACTTTCATATGCTAGTGGGAATTTTACATTATAGAACTTGTCTTGTATATTCCAATGATGGGCTTCCTCAAAATGCCCTAGGTCTTCATGAGCAAGCGAGTTGGATGCACACCCACTTAGTTTCTTTCGTTGAGCTTTCATACACTTATAGCTCTAGTGCATCCGTTGCATGGCAATCCCTACTCACTCACATTGATATCTATTGATGGGCATCTCCATAGCCCGTTGATACGCCTAGTTGATGTGAGACTATCTTCTCCTTTTTGTCTTCTCCACAACCACCATTCTATTCCTCATATAGTGCTATGTCCATGGCTCACGCTCATGTATTGCATCAAGATTGAAAAAGTTTGAGAACATCAAAAGTATGAAACAATTGCTTGGCTTGTCATCGGGGTTGTGCATGATTTAAATATTTTGTGTGATGAAGATAGAGAATAGCCAGACTATATGATTTTGTAGGGATAACTTTCTTTGGCCATGTTATTTTAAGAAGACATGATTGCTTTGTTAGTATGCTTGAAGTATTATTATTTTATGTCAATATTAAACTTTTATCTTGAATCTTTCAGATCTGAACATTCATACCACAATAAAGAAAATTACATTGAGAATTATGCTAGGTAGCATTCCACATCAAAAATTTCGTTTTTATCATTTACCTACTCGAGGACGATGTGACGCCCCCGATTCAATCGTACACTAATCATGCACGCAAACGTGTACGATCAAGATCAGGGACTCACGGGAAGATATCACAGCACAATTCTAAAAAAACATAAATAAGTCATACAAGCATCATAATACAAGCCAGGGGCCTCGAGGGCTCGAATACAAGTGCTCGATCATAGACAGCGGAAGCAACAATATCTGAGTACAGACATAAGTAAACAAGATTGCCTTAAGAAGGCTAGCACAAACTGGGATACAGATCGAAAGAGGCGCATGCCTCCTGCCTGGGATCCTCCTAAACTACTCCTGGTCGTCGTTAGTGGGCTGCACGTAGTAGTAGGCACCTCCGGTGTTGTAGGAGTCGTCGTCGACGGTGGCGTCTGGCTCCAGCATCTGGTTGCGACAACCAGGTAGAAGGGAAAGGGGGAAAAGAGGGAGAAAAGCAACCGTGAGTACTCATCCAAAGTACTCGCAAGCAAAGATCTACACTACATATGCATGGGTATATGTGTAAAGAGGCAATATCGATGGACTGAACTGCAGAATGCTAGAATAAGAGGGGGATAGCTAGTCCTGTCGAAGACTACGCTTTTGGCAGCCTCCATCTTGCAGCATGTAGAAGAGAGTAGATGGTAAGTTCACCAAGTATCATCGCATAGCATAATCCTACCCGGTGATCCTCCCCTCGTCGCCCTGTGTGAGAGCGATCACCGGGTTATATCTGGCACTTGGAAGGGTGTGTTTAATTATGTATCCGGTTCTAGTTGTCATAAGGTCAAGGTCCAAGTCGTCCTGTTACCGAAGATCACGGCTATTCGAATAGATAAACTTCCCTGCAGGGGTGCACCACATAACCCAACACGCTCGATCCCATTTGGCCGGACACACTTTCCTGGGTCATGCCCGGCCTCGGAAGATCAACACGTCGCAGCCCTACCTAGGCACAACAAAGAGGTCAGCACGCCGGTCTAAATCCTATGGCGCAGGGGTCTGGGCCCATCGCCCATTGCACACCTGCACGTTGCGAGGGCGGTCGGAAGAAGACCTAGCCTAGCAGGCGTTCCAGTCCAATCCGGCGCGCGCCGCTCAGTCGCTGATGTCACGAAGGCTTCGGCTGATACCACGACGTCGAGTGCCCATAACTGTTCCCGCGTAGTTGGTTAGTGCGTATAGGCCAGTGGCCAGACTCAGATCAAATACCAAGATCTCGTTAAGCATGTTGTTTTGAAATAACCGCGAACACCGACCAGGGCCAGGCCCACCTCTCGCCTAGGTGGTCTCAACCTGCCCTGTCGCTCCACCACAAAGATCCACTCGCGGGTACTTCTACGAGCCGACCCGACTTTAGTCACCACAGGTATCATGTAAAGTATATAAGTATATATCCGTGATCACCTCCCGAGTGATCACGGGCCGATAGTATAGCAAGGCAGACAGACAAGAATGTAGGGCCACAGATGGAATACTAGCATCCTATACTAAGCATGTAGGATTGCAGGTAAAGGTAACAACAGTAGTAGCAAGGATAGGCTATGCATCAGGATAGGATTAACGGAAAGCAGTAACATGGTACACTACTCTAATGCAAGCAGTAGAGAGTAGAATAGGCGATATCTGGTGATCAAGGGGGGGGGGGCTTGCCTGGAAGCTCAGCCGAGAAGGAGGGGTCGTCAACACCGTAGTCGTACTGGGTAGCAGCGGCGTTGGTCTCGGAGTCTAGCGAGAGAAGAGGGGGAAGAAACAATAAATATAATGCAAACATATGCATGACGATGCATGACATGACAATGAGCGTTGGTAGGGGTGCCCAATCGCGGTAATAGGTGATACCGGCGAAGGGGGAAACACCCGGGAAAGTATTCCCGGTGTTTCGCATTTCGGACATATGAGCCAGAGGGGAAATTTGCGTGTTCGCTATGCTAGGGATGTGGCGGACGAACGGGATGCGTATCCGGATTCATCTCGTCGTTCTGAGCAACTTTCATGTAGAAAGTATTTTCATCTGAGCTACAGTTTATTTTATATGATTTTCTAAAGTTTTAAATCATTTTTAGAATTTATTTAATTAATTTAATTCAACATTATCCAGAATACTGCACGCTGATGTCATCACGATGTCAGCAGCCAACAGAGGTGTTGACTGGTCAAACTGACGTGTGGGTCCAGTGGGACCCACCTGTCATACTCTGTTTAGATTAATTAGGATTTAGCTAAACTAATTACTGTTTAATTAAACTAACTAGTTAATTAGGTTAATTAAACATGATTAATTAACTTAATTAATTAATTAATTAAAAAATCATTTTATTAATTCATTTTTATTTTTATTTATTTATTATAAAAAAATTTGGGCGGGCCCCCTTGTCATAGGCCCCAGGGGGCCTATCGGGTCGGGCGCTAGCGGGGCCACGGGCGCCAGCCCGTCTGGGCGCTGGCGGGGACGCCCGTCGGGGCGGGATCGAGCGCCGGCCGCGGCCATGGCGGGGCGCGGGCCCGGACTGCGGCGGATCGGAGCATGGGCGGTGGCTGGCGATGCTGCACGGCGAGCAGCGGCTGACGGCGGGCAGGGGAGAAGGGCCGGAGCGGGGAAACCGTGGAGGAGGAGCAGCAGCAGCCGCAGCTTGCGACTGCGGTGAGCGGCGGGTCGACGAGCAACGGCGATTCTAGGCAGCGCACGGGGGGAGGCTGCGGGCGTGCGCGCAGGCGAGGCGCAGGGCGCGGCCACGCACCGGACGCGGACGCAGCGAACAGGGGAAGGCCCGTGGCGCGAGGCTTCGCGATGAACAGGGGGAAGGGGCGGTGACCAGTGGGCGGTGACGGGGTGATGCAGAGCAGCGGCAGGGGCACGCCCGTACGCGGACGCGGCCGTCGCGGGTCTCGGGCTGGCAGAGTGCGAGCGAGCAAGGCGGCGTGCGGCGAGTTCGAGCGGGAGGCAGGCGGAGGGCGTACGCGTGCCGTGGCGTGCGAGGGAGAGAGGAGAGGTCGGAGCTCACGGCGGGGCGTAGGGCACGGGGCAGTGGTGCATGGGGAGGAGACGGAGACGACGGCGATGCGGTGACGAGGTGCAGGCCGGTGAGGAGGAGGAGGCAGGCCGGCGAGGGGGCGCGGGCTCCGGGCGGCGGCGTCCTGGCGCGCGACATCGGCGTCGGCGGGGTTCGAGGGCGCGGTTGCCTCGGGCGAGGGCCGATGGGGATCGATCCCGATCCAGAACTGGATCGGGGGAACGGGGGTAGTGGGAGCGAGTGGGGAGGAGGTTAGGGTTTCTGGGGAGTTAGTAGGAGGGGGAGGTGGGCCGGCCTAGTGGGCGGCCAGTTGGGCCGTGGCCCGGTTGGGCCGGGGGGGTTGTTTTTTGGTTTCTTTTCCCTTTTATCTATTTTATCTTTTCTGTTTTATTTTAGTTTCCAATATATTTTAGTTTTGTAAAACATATCATTAGTAGCTAAATTAGTTTTACTTATTACACCACTGCCACAAAAGTTTAATCCCAAATAAAATAATTTAATATTTTATATTTAATAAAAGGCATTTATTTAATTGTTTAAGCTGTTGTTTTATTTATTTTTGTTCATTTAAATAATTTATAAAAATTTGGTTCCACCACCACAATCATCTATGATTTATTTGCTATATTTCGAACACTTTAGTTTTAATATTTGAAAACTTTTATTGTTTGACTTTATTTTGAATTTGAATTCGAACCAGTATCGAACTAACGCGAGATTAGTAACAGTAATCGAGGTGATGTGGCATCATTAGCAGAGGGTTGATGTAGCTTAATTATCTGGGCGTTACAATTCTCCTCCAATACAAGAAATCTCGTCCCGAGATTTAAGAGGGGTGTAAGGGGGAAGTTCTGGTTACGAAAGTCTAACGGATCTTCTCGTCTTTGGTTGCTCTCCTTGAAGAGGTCGATCCATATCATTGATGTCTTCACTCCTATGCCTCAATGCATCATGATGAAATTGTCGTCCTTCCTTCAGGATCTTCACCGGACTTACGAAAGGATAAGAGGGGGGAAAACTCTATAAGGCCGGATTCTAACAAAATTGATCATCGGACGGTTAACTCAGGGGGAGAAGCATAAGTATCTCTCGAATTGAAACTTAAGAAGTTATGGAGAGCAAAGTAAGAAGGTACCATGAGAAGTTTCAAACGGATAGGAAATCGTTCGATGTCTGAAACAACATGCGAAACGGGTCCAGAGCAACGAGATTGAGTATTGCGTCTGTTACCAGAATAGATCACTTGGGACGGTGGCCCGTGAATTACATACGAGGCCACGCGCGAGGAATAACTTTGGGAACAGGGGGTGTACAGGAGAGTCAGGTTTCGATCCCGTGGAACTGTGGGTTATGGGCCCACCATGTGGTTTAAAGTAGGAAGGGGGCCAACATCTTGCATGGTCACGATAGTAAGGCGTGTCAGAGGGTAGCCTATCAGTTATGCCAGCAACAACATCGATACGAAGGGCGAGGGACGAAGAGAACCATTTTCCTGCTCGTTGAACGAGGCGGGCCAATAGGCAAGGTTCTCGTCCATCGGTGGCTACCGAAATGTCATCAACAATAGTAACAAGGTCTTGCTGACAGAATAGTACACCGAGGTATATACATAAGCAGGAGAATATTACTGCTTAGATCATATAGATCACACGAAAGGTTAAACCAAACAACGGAAAGGAAAATGTGTTTAAACACATATATCAGGGGTATATCCTTCCCAAGGACAAGCAAAGCATGATATCCTTGGTAGGATATAGTGTAGAAAACTCTTTAGGAAAGGGGAGAGAAATTTCATGACATTACCCATGCAACGGTATTTGGGTAATTTCAACAAGAAACATTTAGCATGGTGCTTCAAATGTCCTTATTGAAAATCGGAGTACCATAGACATGCTTCGAGATAGCACTGACATGGTCTTCAAGCAAAGGTCAGACCTTGGATACACAAAGGATCCATCAGGATCAACTTATAGAATAAGTCTTACAATTCCCTCATGGAAGAATGAGTAACCTTGCTAAGAAGGAAACTTATAATAATAGGTCCTCCAGCCAGGTGTGCTAGGCATGACATCACCTTACCGAGTCATATAAAGACCAATATTATAACTCTTGGAAATATGTCCCAACCATCATATCTGACCGAGGTTCAGATTCGATTGGTGTCAGGATACCTCTGACTTAGGATGCCAGAGAAGAAAAGGTGCAACACAAATTGACGAGATGACAATGTAAGATTCTCGAGAAATGAACTATGGGAGCGAGTTCCAAAACAAGAGTTCATCATTAAACCAAGGAGAGGATGAGGAGGTGGCTGATGGTCTCAGCGACAATTCATCAAGATCTCCAACAAGATGGATTTCCACAATTATGTGAACAAGGAGATAAAATTTGTCAGATCAAATGGTATAATGATGTATGCTCGAGGAAAACATACACCATTAACCATTGGCTGAAAGGTGCACCCATAATATGGGCTTATGTAGCATGATCAAAGTTTAGAATGGTGATTCAATAACCAATAGTCTAAGAATGAAATATCGACCATTAACTTCAAAACAATAGGGTTGCTAGAAGTTTTGAATTCGCACGTCATAGTTCAATTGTCGGTTTTCCAGTTAGAACCAACACGAGGACCAAGAAAGAATGATGATGGTGAGAAGTATCACTATACCAAGAATTCCTAAGGGGTGGGAGTAATCCTCACATCCTGCTTGTCATAAAAGATGGTAATACTCCAAGCTAAAGAAGAACAAATGTTGGATAGCAAGGAACTCAAGGTATAACCCAGAATATGAACAAGTTTGTGTTGGAGGGAAGGCAATAAAATGGTCGATGACAACACAAATCATCGAGGGCAAGCATGGAATTTTTCATCATGAATTCAATTGATATCTCGGAAGAAGTTAAAATGTTGACGATGATCACGACACACTTGTCGAGAGGTTTCTTGAAGATGTAATCGATCAACAACGACATCAAGTCAAAGGAATGATGAAGCGAAAGGTTATTGGAACCATGGGTAGGACACAAACTTTAAATCAATCTTGTTGTTCAAGGCGAAATGATATGGTGAGGAAAATCGAAATAAGCTTAGCTCATCGTCAAAAATTGTGCTCCGGGAAGAAGGACCAGGTAGCATAGTTAAAAGTTTGCACGATAATGATATAGACGATCAGGTTAGGAATGACTTGAAGGATTAATAAACTCATAAGCAACGAAAATTACTTAGAGTTATTGATTCGGAGTGTGGAACAGATTCACTTATCGGTGTTTTGGGTTGACAAACAACCCGGCACCCATGAAGTGACAGCGACAGGGAAAGGTAGTACTTCATCAAAAATTCATAAGGTGTAGAGCAATGTCATGATATCCTCGAGATACCAGGGGTAATACTTGAAGGTAGATCATAATAGAGGTAGGGCAGATGCATTGATCTGTAGAAGACAAATGTTTTAACTTGTCCGAGAAATGGGATCAAAGAAGAACAATCATGGTCGGAACCACGGTTGCAAAGGATCAATTCATAGATACCAGATGATAGTTATCAAGGAAATAGTTATTATTACAAGAAGCTTCCATGATAGGATCTACATCGTGTCCATGGGCATGAACACAAAGTTCAAGGTCGATTCCCACTTCCTCAATGCATAACCTTCCATTCACCTCTCGTATTTCGAAAATGACATTAGTTGTTGAAAGTTTTACCTGGTGCAATACCACATAAGTATGACCCGTGAAATCTTTCGGGTTCTCACTGATTAGGGAAGGTGTTGGTTCAACCCATCGGGGCATCTTAGGAACATATACCACAAAATTTTTAGGAGTAATTAACCAAGATCGATAGTAGAGCATGGTTGTCAAGGCAGAGGATACAATTTACCAAAGGCATTATGTATGAGGGAAAGAACTCACAATATTTGAATGTGAATGATACCAACGGATAACAACCCAGCAATGGGTCTGGCGGTCCACAACGGAGCTGACATGAGTATCGGTACACAATCAGAGGAAGAAATATGCAAAGGCATCAGATTATGGAAACATCTGAATACTTCGATGTTTTAATAATCAAAGAAATTATGAATTCCAGATCTGTGTATCAGAATCAGATGCCCTGATCAATTACGAGTAAGTTTGATTGGCGGAAAATCAACTCATATCTGGAATGACGTCTGAGCCAGAAAGATAATTCCTAAGGATCAGCTGATGATTATGAGCAATCACACACGTATTGAATCGAGGGACTCAAGATGATAATGACAAAGGACGTCAAGGAATATTGCTAGGCATATGGAATTAACCACAATGCAGCAGGCAAGAAGAATCTCATAAGCACTAAGCTGTAGAGGACTCTTGGAAGATCAAATGGCATTTCAAAGTATGTTGTGAAACACATGAACAACTGGGGATGAATGAATTCCCGGTAATTGTGAGGAATTATCCGTACATGTATTTGTGCGGAAAGGGAACTGCAAGGCAGTAAGCATAAAGGATCCTCGGAACATCGAAGAGTATTTCACGGCATCTTGTAATAACAAGAGCAACTGGGGATGAAGGTATGAATGAGAAGTTACCCATAGAGGTTTATCGATGGATGGGAATTGCAAAAGCAATGGCACAAGTCTCGAGAGAACATCATAGAGTATCCTCGGAATCTTCTGGTGCAGTAGACGATCATCGGTAATAAGGTGCTCTCCGGGTGAAAGTGATCACGAGATCCAAATGTTAGATTTAGCAAAATTCATTTAACCCGAATAGAAGAGAGATCAGAGTCCCAGAGTATAGACGAGGAGTAAAAGATCCTAATACCACCCGATGGCGACGTGGGGCAGTAAGCCGCACAGCCATGTTAGTAAAAGTTTTGTAAAGTCTAGACTCGACTTCGACCAAGGAGTGTGGAAGGGGGATTCCTACAGGCAGTCGGCTCTGATACCAACTTGTGACGCCCCCGATTCAATCGTACACTGATCATGCACGCAAACGTGTACGATCAAGATCAGGGACTCACGGGAAGATATCACAACACAACTCTAAAAAAACATAAATAAGTCATACAAGCATCATAATACAAGCCAGGGGCCTCGAGGGCTCGAATACAAGTGCTCGATCATAGACGAGTCAGCGGAAGCAACAATATCTGAGTACAGACATAAGTAAACAAGTATGCCTTAAGAAGGCTAGCACAAACTGGGATACAGATCGAAAGAGGCACATGCCTCCTGCCTGGGATCCTCCTAAACTACTCCTGGTCGTCGTCAGCGGGCTGCACGTAGTAGTAGGCACCTCCGGTGTAGTAGGAGTCGTCGTCGACGGTGGCATCTGGCTCCTGGGCTCCAGCATCTGGTTGCGACAACCAGGTAGAAGGGAAAGGGGGAAAAGAGGGAGAAAAGCAACCGTGAGTACTCATCCAAAGTACTCGCAAGCAAGGATCTACACTACATATGCATGGGTATATGTGTAAAGAGGCAATATCGGTGGACTAAACTGCAGAATGCCAGAATAAGAGGGGGATAGCTAGTCCTGTCGAAGACTACGCTTCTGGCAGCCTCCATCTTGTAGCATGTAGAAGAGAGTAGATGGTAAGTTCACCAAGTATCATCGCATAGCATAATCCTACCCGGCGATCCTCCCCTCGTCGGCCTGTGTGAGAGTGATCACCGGGTTATATCTGGCACTTGGAAGGGTGTGTTTTATTAAGTATCCGGTTCTAGTTGTCATAAGGTCAAGGCACAACTCCAAGTCGTCCTTTTACCGAAGATCACGGCTATTCGAATAGATAAACTTCCCTGCAGGGGTGCACCACATAACCCAACACGCTCGATCCCATTTGGCCGGACACACTTTCCTGGGTCATGCCCGGCCTCGGAAGATCAACACGTCGCAGCCCTAACTAGGCACAACAAAGAGGTCAGCACGCTGGTCTAAATCCTATGGCGCAGGGGTCTGGGCCCATCGCCCATTGCACACCTGCACGTTGCGAGGGCGGCCGGAAGCAGACCTAGCCTAGCAGGCGTTCCAGTCCAATCCGGCGCGCGCCACTCAGTCGCTGACGTCACGAAGACTTCGGCTGATACCACGACGTCGAGTGCCCATAACTGTTCTCGCGTAGTTGGTTAGTGCGTATAGGCCAGTGGCCAGACTCAGATCAAATACCAAGATCTCGTTAAGCGTGTTATTTTGAAGTAACCGCGAACGCCGACCAGGGCCAGGCCCACCTCTCGCCTAGGTGGTCTCAACCTGCCCTGTCGATCCGCCACAAAGATCCACTCGCGGGTACTCCTACGAGCCGACCCGACTTTAGTCACCACAGGTATCATGTATAGTATATAAGTATATACCCGTGATCACCTCCCGTGTGATCACGGCCCGATAGTATAGCAAGGCGGACGGACAAGAATGTAGGGCCACAGATGGAAGACTAGCATCCTATACTAAGCATATAGGATTGCAGGTAACGGTAACAACAGTAGTAGCAAGGACAGGCTATGCATCAGGAAAGGATTATCGGAAAGCAGTAACATGGTACACTACTCTAATGCAAGCAGTAGAGAGGAGAATAGGCGATATCTGGTGATCAAGGGGGGGCTTGCCTGGAAGCTCACCCAAGAAGGAGGGGTCGTCAACACCGTAGTCGTACTGGGTAGCAGCGGCGTCTGAGGGGAAAGTTGCGTGTTCGCTATGCTAGGGATGTGTGGCGGACGAAAGGGCTGCGTATCCTGATTCGTCTCGTCGTTCTGAGCAACTTTCATGTAGAAAGTATTTTCATCTCAGCTACGGTTTATTTTATATGATTTTCTAAAGTTTTAAATCATTTTTAGAATTTATTTAATTAATTTAATTCAACATTATCCAGAATAGTGCACGCTGACATCATCATGACGTCAGCAGTCAACAAAGCTGTTGACTGGTCAAACTGACGTGTGGGTCTAGTGGGACCCACCTGTCATACTCTGTTTAGATTAATTAGGATTTAGCTAAACTAATTACAGTTTAATTAAACTAACTAGTTAATTAGGTTAATTAAACAGGATTAATTAACTTAATTAATTCATTAATTAATTAATTAATAATTCATTTTTATTTTTATTTATTTATTATAAAAAACGTTCTGGGCGGGCCCCCCTTGTCATATGCCCCAGGGGGCCTATCGGGTCGGGCGCTAGTGGGACCACGGGCGCTGGCGGGGACGCCCGTCGGGGCGGGATCGAGCGCCGGCCGCGGCCATGGCGGGGCGCGGGCTGCTACCTCTTGAGCACTGCATTGGTTTTCCCTTGAAGAGGAAAGGGTGATGCAGCAAAGTAGCGTAAGTATTTCCCTCAGTTTTTGAGAACCAAGGTATCAATCCAGTAGGAGGCTACACGCAAGTCCTCGTACCTACACAAACAAATAAATCCTCGCAACCAACGCGATAAGGGGTTGTCAATCCCTACACGGTCACTTACGAGAGTGAGATCTGATAGATATGATAGGATAATATTTTTTGTATTTTTGTGATAAAGATGCAAAGTAAAATAAAAGCAAAATAAAAAGCAACGGAAATAACTAAGTGTCGGAAGATTAATATGATGAAGATAGACCTGGGGCCATAGGTTTCACTAGTGGCTTCTCTCAAGAGCATAAGTATTTAACGGTGGGTGAACAAATTACTGTTGAGCAATTGACATAATTGAGCATAGTTATGAGAATATCTAGGTATGATCATGTATATAGGCATCACGTCCGAGACAAGTAGACCGACTCCTGCCTGCATCTACTACTATTCCTCCACACATCGACCACTATCCAGCATGCATCTAGAGTATTAAGTTCATAAGAACAGAGTAACGCCTTAAGAAAGATGACATGATGTAAAGGGATAAATTCATGCAATATGATAAAAACCCCATCTTGTTATCCTCGATGGCAACAATACAATACGTGCCTTGCTGCCCTACTGTCACTGGGAAAGGACACCGCAAGATTGAACCCAAAGCTAAGCACTTCTCCCATTGCAAGAAAGATCAATCTAGTAGGCCAAACCAAACTGATAATTCGAAGAGACTTGCAAAGATAACCAATCATACATAAAAGAATTCAGAAGATTCAAATATTGTTCATAGATAAACTTGATCATAAACCCACAATTCACCGGTCTCAACAAACACACTGCAAAAGAAGATTACATCTAATAGATCTCCACAAGAGAGGGGGAGAACATTGTATTGAGATCCAAAAAGAGAGAGGAAGCCATCTAGCTACTAACTATGGACCCGAAGGTCTGAGGTAAACTACTCACACTTGATCGGAGAGGCTATGGTGTTGATGTAGAAGCCCTCCGTGATGGATGCCCCCTCCGGCGGAGCTCCGGAACAGGCCCCAAGATGGGATCTCGTGGGCACAGAAGATTGCGGCGGTGGAATTAGGTTTTTGGCTCCGTATCTGATCGTTTGGGGGTACGTAGGTATATATAGGAGGAAGGAGGACGTCGGTGGAGCAACATGGGGCCCACGAGGGTGGAGGGCGCACCCAGGGGGTAGGCGCGCCCCCTACCTCGTGGCTCCCTGGTGGCTTTCTTGACGTAGGGTCCAAGTCCTCTGGATCATGTTCGTTCCGAAAATCACGTTCCCGAAGGTTTCATCCTGTTTGGACTCCGTTTGATATTCTTTTTCTGCGAAACTCTGAAATAGCCAAAAAACAGCAATTCTGGGCTGGGCCTCCGGTTAGTAGGTTAGTCCCAAAAATAATATAAAAGTGGATAATAAAGCCCAATAATGTCCAAAACAGAAGATAATATAGCATGGAGCAATCAAAAATTATAGATACGTTGGAGACGTATCAAGCATCCCCAAGCTTAATTCCTGCTCGTCCTCGAGTAGGTAAATGATAAAAACAGAATTTTTGATGCGGAGTGCTACTTGGCATAATTTCAATGTAATTCTTCTTAATTGTGGTATGAATATTCAGATCCGAAAGATTCAAGATAAAAGTTCAATATTGACATAAAAATAATAATACTTCAAGCATACTAACTAAGCAATTATGTCCTCTCAAAATAACATGGCCAAAGAAAGTTCATCCCTACAAAATCATATAGTTTAGTCATGCTCCATCTTCGTCACACAAGAATGCTCTCATCATGCACAACCCCGATGAAAAGCCAAGCAATTGTTTCATACTTTAGTAATCTCAAACTTTTTCAACCTTCACACAATATATGAGCGTGAGCCATGGATATAGCACTATGGGTGGAATAGAATATGATGATGGGGGTTATGTGGAGAAGACAAAAAAGGAGAAAGTCTCACATCAACGAGGCTAATCAATGAGCTATGGAGATGCCCATCGATTGATGTTAATGCAAGGAGTAGGGATTGCCATGCAACGGATGCACTAGAGCTATAAATATATGAAAGCTCAACAAAAGAAACTAAGTGGGTGTGCATCCAACTTGCTTGCTCACGAAGACCTAGGGCACTTGAGGAGGCCCATCGTTGGAATATACAAGCCAAGTTCTATAATGAAAAATCCCCACTAGTATATGAAAGTGACAAAACAAGAGACTCTCTATCATGAAGATTATGGTGCTACTTTGAAGCACAAGTGTGGTAAAGGATAGTAACATTGTCCCTTCTCTCTTTTTCTCTCATTTTTTTGGGCCTTCTCTTTTTTATGGCCTTTCTCTTTTTTTATTCCTCACTTGGGACAATGCTCTAGAAAATGATGATCATCACACTTCTATTTATTTACAACTCAATGATTACAACTCGATACTAGAACAAAGTATGTCTCTATATGAATGCCTCTGGCGGTGTACCGGGATATGCAATGAACCAAGAGTGACATGTATGAAAGAATTATGAACGGTGGCTTTGCCACAAATACTATGTCAACTACATGATCATGCAAAGCAATATGACAATGATGAACGTGTCATGATAAACGGAATGGTGGAAAGTTGCATGGCAATATATCTCGGAATGGCTATGGAAATGCCATAATAGGTAGGTATGGTGGCTGTTTTGAGGAAGATATAAGGAGGTTTATGTGTGAAAGAGCGTATCATATCACGGGGTTTGGATGCACCGGCGAAGTTTGGACCAACTCTCAATGTGAGAAAGGGCAATGCACGGTACCGAAGAGGCTAGCAATGGTGGAAAGGTGAGAGTGCGTATAATCCATGGACTCAACATTAGTCATAAAGAACTCACGTACTTATTGCAAAAATCTACAAGTCATCAAAAACCAAGCACCACGCGCATGCTCCTAGGGGGATAGATTGGTAGGAAAAGGCCATCGCTCGTCCCCGACCGCCACTCATAAGGAGGACAATCAAAGAACACCTCATGTTTCAAATTTGTTACATAACGTTTACCATACGTGCATGCTACGGGACTTGCAAACTTCAACACAAGTATTTCTCAAATTCACAAATACTCAACTAGCATGACTTTAATATCACTACCTCCATGTCTCAAAACAATCATCAAGCATCAAACTTCTCTTAGTATTCAACACACTCATAAGAAAGTTTTTACTATTCTTGAATACCTAGCATATTAGGATTATTTAAGCAAATTACCATGCTATTTAATAATCTCAAAATAATCTAAGTGAAGCATGAGAGATCAAAAGTTTCTATAAAACAAATCCACCACCGTGCTCTAAAAGATATAAGTGAAGTACTGGAGCAAAAACTATATAACTCAAAAGATATAAGTGAAGCACATAGAGTATTCTAATAATTTCCGAATCATGTGTGTCTCTCTCAAAAGGTGTGTACAGAAAGGATGATTGTGGTAAACTAAAAAGCAAAGTCTCAAATCATACAAGACGCTCCAAGCAAAACACATATCATGTGGTGAATAAAAATATAGCTCCAAGTAAAGTTACCGATGGAAGTAGACGAAAGAGGGGATGCCTTCCGGGGCATCCCCAAGCTTTGGCTTTTTGGTGTCCTTAGATTATCTTGGGGGTGCCATGGGCATCCCCAAGCTTAGGCTCTTGCCACTCCTTGTTCCATAATCCATCAAATCTTTCACCCAAAACTTGAAAACTTCACAACACAAAACTCAGCAGAAAATCTCGTGAGCTCCGTTAGCGAAAGAAAACAAAAGACCACTTCAAGGTACTGTTATGAACTCATTATTTATTTATATTGGTGTTAAACCTACTGTATTCCAACTTCTCTATGGTTTATAAACTCTTTTACTAGCCATAGATTCATCAAAATAAGCAAACAACACACGAAAAACAGAATCTGTCAAAAACAGAACAGTCTGTAGTAATCTGTAACTAACGCAAACTTATGGAACTCCAAAAAATCAGCCAAAATAGGACGACCTAGACAATTTGTTTATTGATCAGCAGAAATTGGAATCAATATTTTATCACGTTCTGGTGATTTTTAACAATTATTTTCGTGAACAGAAAGTTTCTGGAATTTTCTGGAAGGTCAAATAACTATCATCCAAGAAGATCCTATAGGTTTAACTTGGCACAAACACTAACTAAAACATAAAAACACATCTAACAAGAGGCTAGAACAAAAATTTATTGAATAACAGCAAGGAAAAATATTGGGTTGTCTCCCAACAAGTGCTTTTCTTTAAAGCCTTTTAGCTGGGCATTGATAATTTTAATGATGCTCACATGAAGGACAAGAATTGAAGCACAAAGAGAGCATCATAAAACACATTACAAACACATCTAAGTCTAACATACTTCCTATGCATAGGCATCTTATAGAAAAACAAATTATCATAGCAAGCAAAAACTAGCATATGCAAGGAAGCGGAAAGGAACAATAGCAATCTCAACATAACGAGAGGTAATTTAGTAACATGAAAATTTCTATAACCATATTTTCCTCTCTCATAATAATTACATGTAGGATCATAAGAAAATTCAATAATATAGCTATCACATAACATATTCTCAACACGATCCACATGCATGCGAAGTTGACACTCTTCCAAAATAGTGGGATTATCATTAACTAAAGTCATGATTTCTCCAAGCCCACTTTTATCAAAAATTTCATAAGATTGAATATTATCCAAATATGTGGGATCTAAAGTTGACACTCTTCCAAACCCACTTTCAATATTATTGCAAACACTATTATCAATCTTATATTCATCATGGGGCTTAAATAAATTTTCAAGATCATAAGAAGAATCTCCCCAATCATGATTATTGCAACAGGTAGTGGACATAGCAAAACTAGCATCCCCAAGCTTAGGGTTTTGCATATTATTAGCATAATTTACGTCCATAGAATTTATAATAAAATCATTGCAATCATGCTTTTTATTCAAAGATCTATCGTGAATCACTTCATAAAGCACTTCATCACAATTTTTAGATTCACGGATTTCAAGCAAAACCTTATAAAGATAATCTAGTGCATCCAAATCACTAGGAATTGGTTCAACATAATTGGATCTCTTAAAAAGATTGGCAAGCGGATGAGGTTCCATAGATATTAGCTTCTCAGTTTAGGAATAAATACTCAACTATTTCAACCAAACGTACAAACGAGCCAAGTAAGACATCAAGGCAAACGAAAAGACGAACAGAAAAGAGAGGGCGAATAAAATGGCAAGGGTGAAGTGGGGGAGAGGAAAACGAGAGGCAAATGGCAAATAATGTAATGCGGTAGATAAGGGTTTGTGATGGGTACTTGGTATGTTGACTTTTGCGTAGACCTCCCCGGCAACGGCGCCAGAAATCCTTCTTGCTACCTCTTGAGCACTGCGTTGGTTTTCCCTTGAAGAGGAAAGGGTGATGCAGCAAAGTAGCGTAAGTATTTCCCTCGGTTTTTGAGAACCAAGGTATCAATCCAGTATGAGGCTACACGCAAGTCCCTCATACCTACACAAACAAATAAATCCTCGCAACCAACGCGATAAGGGGTTGTCAATCCCTACACGGTCACTTACGAGAGTGAGATCTGATAGATATGATAGGATAATATTTTTGGTATTTTTGAGATAAAGATGCAAAGTAAAATAAAAAGGAACGGAAATAACTAAGTGTCGGAAGATTAATATGATGAAGATAGACCCGGGGGCCATAGGTTTCACTAGTGGCTTCTCTCAAGAGCACAAGTATTTTACGGTGGGTGAACAAATTACTGTTGAGCAATTGACAGAATTGAGCATAGTTATGAGAATATCTAGGTATGATCATGTATATAGGCATCACGTCCAAGACAAGTAGACCGACTCCTGCCTGCATCTACTACTATTACTCCACACATCGACCACTATCCAGCATGCATCTAGAGTATTAAGTTCATAAGAACAGAGTAACGCCTTAAGCAAGATGACATGATGTAGAGGGATAAATTCATGCAATATGATAAAAAACCCATCTTGTTATCCTCGATGGCAACAATACAATACGTGCCTTGCTGCCCCTACTGTCACTGGGAAAGGACACCGCAAGATTGAACCCAAAGTTAAGCACTTCTCCCATTGCAAGAAAGATCAATCTAGTAGGCCAAACCAAACTGATAATTCGAAGAGACTTGCAAAGATAACCAATCATACATAAAAGAATTCAGAAGATTCAAATATTGTTCATAGATAAACTTGATCATAAACCCACAATTCATCGGTCTCAACAAACACACCGCAAAAGAAGATTACATCGAATAGATCTCCACGAGAGAGGGGGAGAACATTGTATTGAGATCCAAAAAGAGAGAGGAAGCCATCTAGCTACTAACTATGGACCCGAAGGTCTGAGGTAAACTACTCACACTTCATCGGAGAGGCTATGGTGTTGATGTAGAAGCCCTCCGTGATGGATGCCCCCTCCGGCGGAGCTCCGGAACAGGCCCCAAGATGGGATCTCGTGGGTACAGAAGGTTGCGGCGGTGGAATTAGGTTTTTGGCTCCGTATCTGATCGTTTGGGGGTACGTAGGTATATATAGGAGGAAGGAGTACGTCGGTGGAGCAACGTGGGGCCCACGAGGGTGGAGGGCGCGCCCCCTACCTCGTGGCTTCCTGGTGGCTTTCTTGACGTAGGGTCCAAGTCCTCTGGATCATGTTCGTTCCGAAAATCACGTTCTCGAAGGTTTCATTCCGTTTGGACTCCGTTTGATATTCTTTTTCTGCGAAACTCTGAAATAGCCAAAAACAACAATTCTGGGCTGGGCCTCCGGTTAGTAGGTTAGTTCCAAAAATAATATAAAAGTGGATAATAAAGCCCAATAATGTCCAAAACAGAAGATAATATAGCATGGAGGAATCAAAAATTACAGATACGTTGGAGATGTATCACGGGCCCGGACTACGGCGGATCCGAGCATGGGCGGTGGCTGGCAACGCTGCACGGCGAGCAGTGGCTGACGGCAGGCAGAGGAGAAGGGCCGGAGCGGGGCAACGGTGGAGGAGGAGCAGCAGGAACCGCAGCTTGCGACTGCGGGGAGCGGCGGGTCGACGAGCAACGACGATGCTAGGCAGCGCACGGGCGGAGGCTGCGGGCGTGCGCGCAGGCGAGGCGCATGGCGCGGCCACGCACCGGGCGTGGACGCGGCGAACAGGGGAAGGCCCGTGGCGCGAGGCTTCGCGACGAGCAGGGGGAAGGGGCGGTGACCAGCGGGCGGTGACGGGGTGATGCAGAGCAGCGACAGGGGCGCCCGTGCGCAGACGCGGCCGTCGCGGGTCTCGGGGGGGGCAGCATGCGAGCGAGCAAGGCGGCGTGCGGCGAGTTCGAGCGGGAGGCAGGCGGAGGGCATACGGGTGCCGTGGCGTGCGAGGGAGAGAGGAGAGGTCGGAGCTCACGGCGGGGTGTAGGGCAAGGGGCAGTGGTGCGCGGGGAGGAGACGGAGACGACGGCGACGCGGTGACAAGGTGCAGGCCGGTGAGGAGGAGGAGGCAGGCCGGCGAGGGGGCGCGGGCTCCGAGCGGCGGCGTCCTGGCGCGCGGCATCGGCGTCGGCAGGGTTCGAGGGCGCAGTTGCCTCGGGCGAGGGCCGACGGGGATCGATCCCGATCCAGAACTGGATCGGGGGAATGGGGGTAGTGGGAGCGAGTGGGGAGGAGGTTAGGGTTTCGGGGGAGTTAGTAAGAGGGGGAAGTGGGCCGGCCTAGTGGGCGGCCTGTTGGGCCGTGGCCCGGTTGGGCCGAGGGGGTTGCTTTTTGGTTTCTTTTCTCTTTTATCTATTTTATCTTTTCTGTTTTATTTTAGTTTCCAATCTATTTTAGTTTTGTAAAACATATCATTAGTACCTAAATTAGTTTTACTAATTACACCACTGCCACAAAAGTTTAATCCCAAATAAAATAATTTAATATTTTATATTTAATAAAAGGCATTTATTTAATTGTTTAAGCTGTTGTTTTATTTATTTTTGTTCATTTAAATAATTTATAAAAATGTGGTTCCACCACCACAATCATCTATGATTTATTTGCTATATTTCGAACACTTTAGTTTTAATATTTGGAAACTTTTATTGTTTGACTTTATTTTGAATTTGAATTCGAACCAGTTTCGAACTAACGCGAGATTAGTAACAGTAATCGAGGTGACGTGGCATCATTAGCAGAGGGTTGATGTAGCTTAATTATCCGGGTGTCACAGACGAGCATGAATTAAGCTTGGGGATGCTTGATACATCTCCAACGTATCTATAATTTTTGATTGTTCCATGCTATTATATTATCTGTTTTGGATTTTTAATGGGCTTTATTATGCACTTTTATATTATTTTTGGGACTAACCTACTAACCGGAGGCCCAGTGCAAATTGTTGTTTTTTTGCCTATTTCAGTGTTTCGCAGAAAAGGAATATCAAACGGAATGAATCATTCGGGAGACTTATTTTTGGAACAAACGTGATCCAGGAGACATGGATTGGACGTCAAGGAAGCAACAAGGCGGCCACGAGGTAGGGAGGCACGCCCCGGGGGGGGGGGGGGTAGGCGCGCCCCCCACCCTCATGGGCCCCTCGTGGTTCCACCGACCTCCTTCCTTCGCCTATATATACTCATATACCCCGAAAACATCCGAGAGCACCACGAAACCCTATTTCCACCGCCGCAACCTTCTGTACCCGTGAGATCCTATCTTGGGGCCTTTTCCGGCGCTCCGCCGGAGGGGGAATCGATCACGGGGGGCTTCTACATCAACACCATAGCCTCTCCGATGATGTGTGAGTAGTTTACCACAGACCTACGGGTCCATAGTTATTAGCTAGATGGCTTCTTCTCTCTCTTTGGATCTCAATACAAAGTTCTCCTCGATTCTCTTGGAGATCTATTCGATGTAATTCTTTTTGCGGTGTGTTTGTCGAGATCCGATGAATTGTGGGTTTCTGATCAAGATTATCTATGAACAACATTTGGTTCTTCTCTGAATTCTTATATGTATGATTTGTTATCTTTGCAAGTCTCTTCGAATTATTAGTTTGGTTTGGCCTACTAGATTGATCTTTCTTGCAATGGGAGAAGTGCTTAGCTTTGGGTTCAATCTTGCGGTGTCCTTTCCGAGTGACAGCAGGGGCAGCAAGGCACGTATTGTATTGTTGCCATCGAGGATAAAAAGATGGGGTTTATATCATATTGCTTGAGTTTATCCCTCTAGATCATGTCATCTTGCCTAATGCGTTACTCTGTTCTTATGAACTTAATACTCTAGATGCATGCTGGATAGCGGTCGATGTGTGGAGTAATGGTAGTAGATGCAGAATCGTTTCGGTCTACTTGTCGCGGACATGATGCCTATATACATGATCATGCCTAGATATTCTCATAACTATGCACTTTTCTATCAATTGCTCGACAATAATTTGTTCACCCACCGTAGAATTTGCTATCTTGAGAGAAGCCACTAGTGAAACCTATGGCCCCCGGGTCTATTTTCCATCATATAAGTTTCCGATCTATTTTACTTTGCAATCTTTACTTTCCAATCTATATCATAAAAATACCAAAAATATTTATCTTATTATCTCTATCAGATCTCACTTTTGCAAGTGGCCGTGAAGGGATTGACAACCCCTTTATCGCGTTGGTTGCAAGGTTCTTGTTTGTTTGTGCAGGTACAAGGCGACTTGCGTGTAACCTCCTACTCGATTGATACCTTGGTTCTCAAAAGCTGAGGGAAATACTTACGCTACTTTGCTGCATCACCCTTTCCTGTTCAAGGGAAAACCAACACATGCTCAAGAGGTAGCAGTGATCGTTCTTCCCCGTCTTGTCGTGATGCCCTTCTGACCGCCTGGATGGCCTTTCTCCCTCAACGGAGAGCAACGCGCTGATAACGTTATATGAGTAAAAACAAGAGAGATGTAAACGAATGCAACCAGTATCAATTTCCTTAATGATCAACCCTTATATACAACTGGAGGGGACGCAAGTAGAGGGGCGCGTCCACTCGAGGGGGGGGGGGGGGGCGGGGGAACCGTCGTGACGGTTGCCAGATTGGCAACACACGTGCGGTTACACAAGAGATGATTATCTCCTTGATAACAATATTAATTAAATCATAACAGTGTGAAACTATGTATGATGTGAACGGTGGGAGGTAAAGCACTAGCATGTGTTGCACAGTGACTTCGGTTCGCTAGTTCACGCTGAACTCCTCGCTTTACGGTAGCGAACTTACAGGTTGGGCGTTCTGTGTGGGATGATGCTGGGGAATGGTCACTACTGCAGGATGCTGCTAACGCGACTCTACGATCAGAGACCCTTCGAGAAACTGTGTGCGATGCCATAATCGCAAACGGTGCTGTATGAAAACTGTCAGAAATGTGTAAAACGTTTGCGATGACGGATGCATCAAACACGGTTCAGGTTTCAGTTGCGTCTGCGATGAAGGGCATACGGTTCAGTTCAATGAACTTTTTGCGATGAGGAGGAACAAAAGAAACGGGCAGCCAGATGGAGGCGTGTGCATACACAGCATACGGTTCACTCGGATGAACTGTTTGTGATTAGGCAACACAAAAGAAACAGTCAGCCAGATCAAAGGTGTGCGCGATATACGGCATGCGGTTCACTCGGATGAATTGTTTGCGTTGAGACATGAGAACATAAACGGTTCAACTTAACAAGATGTGTGTGATACGCGGCAAACAGGTATGTAATCAGAAATGTGTCTGAAGACCGATAAGAACGCAGACGGTTGCTGCTAATAAGACGTGTGTGTTGTGAGCAAACGGTTGCTGGTATACAATTGTGAGTGATTGATGAAAACATCACCGACGGGTTCCATTGTTTAGTTCGTGTGCGATGTGATTTTTTTGTCCGCACACCATCTACGCTCTGTCTACAGAGCATCAACATATATACTTAAAAAGACAGCATTGCATAACAAGTGACTACACACATAACATTTGCACACACCAAAGTAAGCAATTACATGCATACTAAAGTAGGAGAAACGAGGATCTAATCATCTACTTATTGTTGCGACGACGCTTGCCATTGCTCTGCTTACGGCTGGATCCCTGGCCATTTTGGGGAAGGAGGGACTTCCTCATGTCAATGATCCACCGGTACATGTCATAGCTCATGTACGGCTCCTTGGCCAAGTACACGACGTGAGCTTTGTCGAGTTTCTCCATCCAGGCCGAGTACCAGGCACACTTGTCCTTGTTGCACGAATCCTTCATGTCTCTGTAGTAGGGGTCGATGATGGCCTCGGCGAGGTGAACCAGTGAGTCCTTCTCATGCTCCTTGCTGCCCCAAATCTTGTATTGGCCCTGGATGTCGACAAGATTCTGGCAGGCGATGCCCAAACTCTCGAGCGCCTTTACATCGTTGGTGATGTCCACCGTAGCGAACATGTAGTGGGGGCTGTTGACAAACCTGGCGAAATGCTTGCAAGGCCTTGTGGCCAGGCAGTAGTGGTAGACGAGGACGTGGTGGCGCATGCACATCTGGGTGACGGCGAACTTGGGACGAGACCCGGCACGAGCGCGGGTGTACTCGAGGTCGAACCCGACCACCTTGTACTTCTCCTCGGCAAGCAACAGCTCCATGATGTGGATGGAGTGCTCCGCCCAGACCGGGTCGTTGGGTACACCATTGAGAGGTCCATGAACCTTCTGTGGGTGTCCACCACGGCATGCATGGTGAACTGCTGCTCTTCGTCGGCAGCCGCTCGGAGCGCCATTGGAGCCACGCAGGGTACCCTCTAAGAATTTCTTGTGGTGGGTGTGCTTCTTGCAATGGTGGGGCGCGATCGAAAGGTTGAAGAGACACAAGGGTAGGTTAAATGGCCGCTGTAATAATAAATGGGGGCCGGCCGGCCTGTAATCGTCATGTATTTTCACGACGTTCATAGCGGAGGATTCCAGAATCCAGTGCACGCTTGACAACACCGCACCCCAGGCATGGACACTCGAGTGCAATAATTAATTCTTCGCTCTACAGTGCACACGGTGGAAGAAACCAACTATGTGCAATAATGTCGAAGATCGCAGTCGAGTTAGCTATACAGATCGTGTGCTGTGAGATCGACAAGGTAAACTGATTCGAGAATGGTTAATAAAATCTAAGACCATTGCACATTAAGGTCAAAACAGTGCTAGCAATATACGAGTCTCATACGATGCCATTTCAACGATTGTACCACAAAAGCTCGAAATGTTACAAGGTTCAAATTCCAGAGTTATATGGCTCAAATTCAAAGATTACAAGGTTCAAACTGATATTAGAAATGAAATTCAGCTCATCAGCTGCAAACGCTCGCGCTGATGCGCTGAACATGGATATCAGAGAGGTTCAAACTAATATCACCGCTTCTAAGTCTGGCTTCGAAACCTCACAATTTTTGCAAAGGGGTCAGCCACTGAGAAGTCATGTATGGGGTTGACCCGATGACTTTCGATTACTCTGTCATCTGAAGTTCCAAAATAATTCAGCATTTTTGGAGCCTACTCCATTCTGCCGCAAGCACCGGCGCTGATCAACAGACCATTCATTTTTGTGAAATAAATGTAGGGCAAACCTCATTTCCTTCAGCACCCTTGCTCTGAGAACAAAGAACCTGGCGAATATAATCTTCGGTAAGGTCCCTCGGTAGGAGTTCAAAGTAATTTCTGAGAGATGCATATCTAGGCATTCGACATGATTGTTATATTGTATCACATTATCCACCACTGGGCCTAATATTATCTGCAAAAGAAGAAAACGTGTTAGTGCCTACATGTAGTTTTTAACATTACTACAGGACTAGCTATTTGGTTTGCATGATTTGTAAAATGCACTAACATGCCATCTTCGATCTGACATGATTAACATGGGCATTTGATTACATTCTAGAAAAATGTAGCCTTCTTCACAAGAGGTTGGAGTGGATGAAAAGTTCCCTAAGAAAACTAGTACAGATGAATCCAAAGGAGAAATGCTTATTGATTGTAACCATATGGATCAAGCAACCAATATGGGGGGGCATGTATGTACTGAAATCCTCCAAAAGAACCTTCAAAAATCGTACTACATTGTCATTGTAAACTTGGAAAAAGGTGTCACAAATTGAACTCCCTTATGGTTAACATTTAACAGGAAAGGAACATCACCTCGATATATAGCTTCTCCAGGCACGGAAAGCATCTTAGGAAACTGACAACTTGCTCCAGGTCGGGCCCGATAGATTCTAGTGCCAAGACCTTCACTACACACAGTTTTGGGGCCAAGCTTGTCGGAATCATTTTCTGAATGACAGACGAATAAACATCTTCAAAATTAGAAATAATGTTAATTTGTAGAAGGAGAGGTAGAAGGTGGCTGTTGTACCTGAACGGGTGTGGATCCAATAACAAGTTCGGAGTATTTGTCAGACGAGTAGCCCACCACTGTCAATTTCAGCGCAGAAATGACATTGATTCTTGTTGACCTTCTTGATCAACTACAAGTAATCTCTCAAGTGCAAGTGTGTCCTGGATGACCATACCGTGGTCCACCTTTTGTGATGTCTTCCTGCCACACCAGCAACACACATAAATAGTCCGGAGAGTCATGGAGGTGATGTGGAAGGTACTCAATGCATTGATCGCCTAAAGACGAAGGTACTCGAGTGCAGTACAACCACGGAGCAGGTGCTCCATGTCACCCATTGTGAAGCAGACGGTGACGAGATCGAGGTGCTTCAGTCGTGGTAGAATAAGAGCGGGCGCGTCATTAAGGGGCGGGAAATGGCAGTTCCTGAACTTGGCGACACGCAGCGTGGGTGCGAGGCGGAGTGCGGACGTTGGCAGCAACCGCATATGCCCATCATCAAAAGTGAGCTCCTCGAGCTGATCTAGGGCGGGGATCGGAACCAGTCGTCAAGCTTGGCTCAGTCCTTTCCGTTGGAACGGAACTTGCCCATTCTAAGGCCTTTGGTTGGGCCAAGGTGACTGCCGAGGATCTTGGAGAACGCATCCAAGCTTTTGCGATAGCCATGGCAGAGCTCGTGGGTGTCGATGAGGTCGAGAGGGCTGGAGTTCCATAGGGGGCGCCACCGCCGGGAAAGGAGGGTTGTCCACGCCCCATATTTGATTGGGAGGAGGGAGATGATGACTCTCAACATATCATCAGGGAGGCTGCTGATTAAGTCTAGGCCTGCTGGAGTCGCTTGCGGTTCTAGCTCGCCCCGCCTCTGCTTGTTGGCAGCCCCGTTCTCCACCTCCGGAGTCTCCTTGTCAGCGGCGCTTTCTGATAGAAATGGGAGTACAGGGAATATTTAGTTAAAACAGGGCAATAGAAAAGTGTATTGGTAACTAGAAGTTATTAGGTAGGAATATAGTAAGATAAGGGAATAACAATTGGTTGCTTAAATACTACACAATTCATTTGACATTGCTGGGTAAGTCAACATATGCAGATAGTTGAAAAGAAAACTTACTTCGAACAAAGTCTGGATGGATGATTTTGTCGGGGAAGTTAGCATATATCTCATGACCAGGCCCTTCTATGTGCAGTGCAATTTTAGTGCCAGCTTTCAGTACATAAAACTTTGCAATTTCATTCCAAAAGCCAGTGCCAAAATAGGAGTCACCATGTTCATCAAGTCTTACAGTAGCAATGATTTTAAATCCATGGTTTGTGCGCAGTATGACATTCGTGGAGCCTTGATGTATGTAAAGGGAAAAATTGTGCACTACATAATCTGTTGCATAGCGAGGGATGTCGTGCAGAAAATGGTAGGGTTGTTAAAGAAAATATGGTAACATGCAAATATGGGCCCAAATTGAAAGAACTGTACATCAGTTGAAATCGAAGGACAAAAGTCTATAATTAAACAGATAGGGTAAACAAGATGTCATGGAAATATGAGAGTAATCAAAAGAACAATACATCATTAATTTGCCTAATATAGAAAGAAGAGGGGAAAAATCCCCTTTGACGTATATGGTGCATGTGGCACCTTTTATCCAAATGTAGCAATATTTAGAATATGTTCAGAAAGTAGGCCATGCCAACCAATTTAGGGTGAGATTGAACATACCACGCGCGTCCTCAAGTTATCTGGTACGATGAGATGGAATCTCTGGCGGCGGTCACCAAGTCCTGAAGTATCGATGCACTATACATTCTATGAATGAAAGAAAACCCTCAAATCAGCTAGAATAAAAATGAATTCACGGCGATTTCCGCCGGGTGATTAAAGGAGGCAGATGAACTGGGATAAGAGATGAGATAATATCTCATTAAATTGGTTACCTTGTCGTCCAGGAGAAAGAACCCTCAGTATGGCAGATTCCCCAACCGAGCGGAGCTGGGTCGACCGTGAGCAGCATCGAGAAAGTCGATGGCGATAGGCGGCGGCAAGCGGAAGTGGCGAAATGCGGTGGGCTTTGGCGGCACCCTGGCGGCGGCGGCAGGCGTCGAGCAAAGTGTTTACCCCCGCGATAGGCGGTGCCATGGCATAGACGCGGAGGAGCTTGTGCAGGTGTGAATGGGGAACGTACCAGAGGGGCCGAGGTCGGCGGCGGGCGGGGTGAGGGTTTTTGTGACGTGGGGATGGTGAGGGTTTTCTTTTTTCTTTTTTGAATTGGGTGGTGAGGGTTTTCTGTCCCATAAAGAATTTTGGGGGCGACGGTTTGCTAGAGCGAACCATGTGTGATTGACGCAGCAGGCAAAATGATAGTCATTGCACACGGTTCCAATTTTGGGAACCATGTGTGATTGACGTACTACGTCCGTCCTGGTTTATTGGTCCCCCGTTGTAATTTTTACCAAAATTTGGCGAAATATTTAACATACTCAGACATAGATGATAAGCGTACACGTACATAAGCATAGTTCAACCATAAGTACATAGTTCAACCGTCATTAAGCATACTCAAGCGTACATAGTTTGATCCATCCCACATCTCATCTCACATGCGGCCGGCACGATCCTGAAGCTTCTCCAGGTACTCGGCGTACGCGTCATGCGCCACCCTGCGAGAATACTTCTGCTTGAAGGAACCAACGGCCCGGCCTCTTGCATGCACAAGAACACTTAGATACGCGTCATGAATCATGTGGTTGCAAAATGGGCATCCATAGCCGTAGTTCCAGGTCCTAATACACCTATTATGCATTCCCGCATAAAGCTCCCTCAGGATTCGCCTCTTGTACCTCCTCTGGGCATCTTCATCCTCGCTGTCCACATCGTCAGACAACACCTATACATATAGTAAAACAAATTTGGCATCAAATCACTGATTTCATGCTGTGAAGTAGGATTAGGAATTTATGGCTATTTATTTATACATATTCAGAGATTATGGTTTGATTTTTAAGCACAATCGTCTATGTACAGACCAATCTTGAAGAAAATAATGGCACAAACATATGTAGGTCATTCAAAATCAATTGTCAAGTCCTGGCTAGGAATTATTAGCACGAACACTAACCCTAGTCGGATTACTAGCAGAAATCATTTGCACGGATGAAACAACTAATCACTTATCGCCTGTACCATTCAAACAATCAATACACAACACGGATCTAACGAAACTTACTCAGATTTCATGGATTGGGAGAACATAACCACATGATTTCTATTCCAAAAAGGGGGAGGCAGGAGTAACCAGAGAAACCCTATGATCTATTTGACACATAAATGGGTATAGATGACTAACCAGCTGTCCGTCGTCGTCAGAGTCATCGCCGGAGTGGTCGTCGGAGTCGTCGCCGGAGTGGTCGTCGGAGTCGGTGTGGAACTCCGCCTCCGGCTGTGGAAGCTCGACGCCGTCGACGATGTCAGGGTGCAGCGATAACTCGCCGGCGGTGACGACAACCTCTGTCTCCATCTCCACGTCGTGCTCCGGTGCTTTAGCAGACCCGGCGTCGCCACTCCCTCCGATGGGACGCTTCGGTGGCATCCTCATACACTGACGGCTTTGAGGACTGAGAGCGGCGTCGAGGTTGCAAGTGGAGAGAGAGGATTGTGTGTGCGTAGCGAGGATGGGGGATGCGGCCGCTCGGGCGCACCATTAATATGGAGTAGTGGGAGTTATGGGAGAGAGGCGGGCGGCGGTCAAACCGATGGCTCGCCTCCCGGTGAGCCTGCGCACCGATCTGCTGGCATGCCTACCAAAGTTTCACACAGCTATTCGCACGCCTCCCGATGACACTGTGCAGCAAGCACGCCTCCGTCAATTCACACACCTGCACGCACGCCTCCCCGTCTGCCTGCGCGGCAGACTGCTCGCATGCGTCCCGTAAACTCACGCCTGCTCGCACGCCACACGGGTCGCGTGGCGGCACGTATATTGTTTTTCTATTTGGATGATTAATGTTGCCGCTTTATTGCTTAACCGAAGCATGGCACGTATCCATTGTCGGTCTAACGCTCACGGTTCGAATAAATAATCCGTTTGGGATATTGGTTCCCAATTATTAATAATCTCCCGTCTATAATTAATTAAAGATTACATCAAAACTGGTCTCAAATTTGACAAAAAAATTACAATGCCACTTTGTATTGGTGTCCATATGACAACACGATAAGTTTCATGAACTTCAAATAAGTTTTGGATGTACTAGAATTTAAAAATCAAGATTCTCAATGTTTGAAATTTGTTGCACGAGGAGTAAACATGCACCCAGTGAGACACATGTGTTTTTGCAATCCATTTAGGTGCACTATCACGTGTGCATGTAGCTCAAATTTGATTTTTGCACATTATACCCATAGAAAATCAATCAATCAATGTACTAAAACGTATTAATGATCTCTGCGAATTTTTTGAAACGTATTAAAATGTCCCTCCTTTGGTAACATGTATGTTCACCGCGAGATAATTAATTTAACATGCATCGTAGTTGTGGTGGATTCGCGGTGTGTGTGTGGGTGTGTGCGTCTGGGGGTGGCGGATGGCTCGCAGTACACTACTAGTTGTGAGACACCGTGTGGGTTGGCCGATTTGTTAGGCAGGCTGGTACCACATCAGAGTTGTGAAATCTTTATTTAAAACATTACACAACCCTTACATACATAAATGTTTTGGCCACATGCAGTCGATGGTTGTCCTACACGACACTCGATACTCGCATGTGACGCTTTCCGTGGGCCCGCGAGGTCGTCGTCCATCGCTTTGACGAACAGCCGACAGTGAGGTTAATTTGACCAACAAGGTATAATCTTTTTTGTTTGTGTGATGGTGGTATATAGTACGCGTCGAAGAGGTGGGAGGGGACTAGCATATATACTATACGTATGCATCCATGAACAAGTACACCTCACTCAGTGTCGGGACTTTTTGGTTACCGAGGCACGTGCCACATCAAAATTGTGAAATTGGTTATTCAAACATCACACAACACCTTTTTGGGCCACATTCATATATATCCTAGCTAGGACACTCACGTGTGACGCTTCCATCTATGGGCCCACGAGGCCATCGTCAATGCATGCATGCATCACTTTGACCTACATCGGGAGAGGTTAATTAATTTCACCATCGTTGAGTATTCTTTTGGGTTGTACATATATTACGGCAGGAGCATATAGTATGCGGTGAAGAGGGGGGAACGGGGCCATCATATGTAGTACGCTTGATATGAACCTCGCTCTGTGTGGGTGCATGGTTTACGGTGTTTGAGGCATGTGGCACATTAAAGTTGTGCATTTTGGGTATTCAACATATATATGTTTGGCCCACATGCAAAGCGGTGGTCGTTGTCCTCTCGCACCCACTTAAGCGGTTATCAGGGATATCGATGCTTTCCATCTGTGGGCCCGCTTGGTCCATCACTTCTTTTTGCCTGACAACAAGAGAGGTTAATTTGACTTAGGAGGGGATTATTATTTTTGCTCTAGGATGACATGCATGATACACTTTGAGCACACACATATGCATGTGTACGCATGAATCCCTCCCATCGAGTCGAAGTGGCTAGTACAACGACACCATCATGAATCGATCTCGCTCTGTGTGGGGAGCTAGTGTACGATTTTTGACACACGCGCCAGATCAATGTTGTGTATTCAAACATGCATGCACGCATCACCTCCATACATATGCATGTAGTGGTTGCCTTTGAACAATACACTCCCTCGCGTGGTTATCGGCGACAAGCCTATATATATTCGTGGGCCCGCGTGGACATCCATGATCACCTTGACCAACAACAAGATAGGTTACCATGGCGGATTCTTCATTTGGTTAGTGTTATCATAGTATAGGTCATGGTGAGATTCAGACCTAATTAAGTTTGAGCGCATATACTATGCACACATGCATGCATATATGAATCCCCGTTGTTGGCTTGAAGTGTGGTGTAACATACATATGCATCGTCAACCTAACCCTCACTCGGTGTGGGGATTTCTAGTTCGAAATCACGGTGCCACATCAAAGTTGTTCATTGTTACTCAAAAACACACCTCTCCATACATATGTTTGGGCCACACGCATGCAGTGGTTGTCTTCGGGGACTAGCTACTTGCGTGATTATTGGTGAGCTAGCCCATCTCCAGGGTCGCATGGACGGACATCACTTTGACCAACAACAAGAGAGAGGTTGTACGACCAAGGTGGATTATTCTTGGTCCGTTTTACGATCCATCTTGGTGAGATATATGCCTCTCTGGCCCACCGATTGAAAGTGTGTGTGTGGGGGGGGGGTTGCTACATCACACTTTGCTAGGTGAACATCGGTTTTGGGGGGGGGGGGCATGCATTCATAGCTTAATTAGGATTCCCTTCGTGGCGACACGAGGGGGGTGGGGGGCTGCTAGCTACTTCGCACTTTGCTAGGTGAACCTTGGTTGGGGGAGGGGGCATGCTCATAGCTTAGGATTCCCTTCGTGCCGACACGAGGGGGGCTGGCAGCTACTTTGCACTTTGCTAGGTGAACCTCGGTTGGGGGGGGGGCATGTGCATTCATAGCTTAGGATTCCCTTCGTGCCGACACGAGGGAGGGGTGGCTGCTAGCTACTTCGCACTTTGCTAGGGTGAACCTCGGTTGGGGGGGGAGGGCATGCATTCATAGCTTAGCTAGGATTCCCTTCGTGCCGACACGAGGGAGGGGGGCTGCTAGCTACTTCGCACTTTGCTAGGTGAACTTCGGTTGGGGGGCATGCATTCATAGCTTAGGAATCCCTTCGTGCTGACACGAGGGAGGGGGGCTGCTAGCTCTACTTCACACTTTGCTAGGTGAACCTCGGTTGGGGGGCATGCATTCATAGCTTAGGATTCCCTTCGTGCCGACACGAGGGAGGGTGGCTGCTAGCTACTTCGCACTTTGCTACGATGAACCTTGGTTGGGGGGCATGCAGTCATATATAGCTTAGGATTCCCTTCGTGCCGACACGAGGGAGGGGGGCTGCTAGCTACTTCACACTTTGCTAGGTGAACCTCGGTTGAGGGGGAGGGGGCATGCATTCATATATAGCTTAGGATTCCCTTCGTGCCGACACGAGGGAGGAGGGGGCTTCTAGCTACTTCGCACTTTGCTAGGTGAACCTCGATTGAGGGGGAGGGGCATGCATTCATAGCTTAGGATTCCCTTCGTGCCGACATGAGAGGGTGGGATCAAGCAATACCATGCGCTTTGCAAGAGAGGTGCCACATCGAAGTTGCATTTGGTGTTATAAAAATCAAACCACCCTTTTGATACATAAATTTGGTCCACATGCAAGTGTGTTCGTGTTCTGACCCTCTCCCGCGTCATTTTTCACCAAATTTATGAACATTAGATAAGTCGGATGACGCAACAGACACGGTTCACTCAAACTAACCGTGTGCCACGCCGGTGCACCTGTCACGCACACATCCGCACAGTACATTGGGCTCCACGAGGCTCCCCCTCTCAAAAATATCTACCCGCTTCGAGGGTTTTTCTGTTTCATAACACACGGTTGTTATCTCCGGACCGTGTGCGATGTTTCTTGTTCCCAATCCCGCCTGCATCGAAAATATCTGCCCGCCTCGAGGGTTTTTCTTTTTCATAACACACGGTTGTTATCTCCGGACCGTGTGCGATGCACTATCATCAAAATTTTCAATAGCCCGGCATTTCACTCCCGCATAGAAAAAAATTTAGTACTCGCGTCATTTCCTCAAACACCCCGCCCCCTCCACACACACACACACACACCAAAACCTCCTCGGGCGTGCGCGCGCGCACACACACACACCCTCCCTCGCTCGAAACCCTAGCAAAGTTCCCACCGCTGCTGCCGCCGCTGCCGCAAGGCCTCCATTGTCAACATCTGCCGGTTTGCCCGTGCAGCTTACCCACCGATCTCCATACCCAGGCCGCCCTGAGTTTCTTAGATGACGCCTGCCAAATGCCCCCTTTCCCACAGATCCCCATCCCCCACTCTAGAGCGTCGCAGCCTAAGCCCAGCTACGCTTCCCGTGGAACTCGAGGAGCGACTGGCCCAAAAGAGGTGTATAGCGGTCTCTTCGCCCGACGTCGCCGGGGAAGCTAACGACCATTACTGGCGGCAGGCACTCAAGCAGCGGGCTAGAGTATGCGGGCATGTCTCGTCCGCCGGCTATGACATCGAGGTCATCGACAGCGATGCCCTGAGGCGGGCTATGTCACAGGTTAAGTGGCCCACCCCCAACCCCTCGGGTTCAACCGCCGTCGATCTCATCCATGACCCCGCCGCTGATCTCCTCTGGCTCGCTGTCAACAATTTGCCATTCTACATCGCCATTGAGCCCCTTTTGTCATTTCTGAAGGACACGTTCTGCGACGATGGCTTGGGATCCACAGCTTCCAAGTCAGACCTCATCGACGGCGACCACGAGGAGGGCACCCTCTCTGGCTCTTCCAAGGGGAAAGAGCCCATATGCTCTTCCAAGGGGAAAGCGCCCGTCTGCGGCATCAGGGAGGGCACCCCTACAGCCGTGCTCTTCCAAGGGGAAGGAGCCCATCTGCGACAACATGGAGCGCATCCAGGGTTCATGCTCTTCCCACGGGAACGAGCCCATCTGTGACAAGTGAGGAAACCCATGATTTGTTTATTTCAGTTGTTCACAATGTGATGCTCTATATGTGAAATTATTTACTGTGCAGTACATTTCATCAATCCAGTTTTAAACATACCGATAGGAATGCATATATTTGCTTGCTGTTAAGCCTGTTATAGCTAGCACATGCCTCTTTTAATTTTTCTGATTGTTTGGTTGTTTGTAGTTAGCATATGTTTAGTTTCAAATGCTATCTTTGGTTGTTCGTAGTATGCCTTGTTTATTCTAGTTATTGTAAGTGCATCTAGTGCCCCTTAGTGATTTTGGTGTATTGAAGACTTATAGGTTAAGGGACTAATGTGTTTATGAGTGTACACAGGTCCATAAGTCTATGAGGAGTTTGATATTTACAGAGAAAGTCGACCCCTAAAAATGGAGTTCTTCGATTGAAGACTTTGGATTTATGAAGACTTTCTGAAGACTTTGAAAGTGAAGAAATTGGTGTGACCTTGAAGACTTGGTATTCATTCGAGGAACATGGAGCGTGAAGACTTTTGTTTTCGTAGTTTCATTTTCTCTTTCTTGAGTCATAGGAAACACCGTACTGTTAAAGGGGGTTGAGGAAATACTAAGGAAAAATTTCCATGTGATGCTCAACTCAAAATCCTACACCTACCAACCCCTTCGAGTGAAGCCATTGGAAATCTCATACAGTTCAGTCAATTTCTTCAGTGACAGAGACGAAGTTCTTCTGGTCTCTGAGGAATTTGTTCTGTCTGAGGAGTTAGGAATTCGCCAGTGCGGATTGCCTACACAGTGAGGAACATGATAGCCCTGAGGAATTTGATACTCAAATTTCCGACCGTTGTTGTGCCACGCGCCAGCTGTCCCAAAATATCTACCCACCTAACGGTCATATTATTGAAGGGCATTTATGTCTTATCATGTCGGGCTGCTCCCTAGGCTATAAATAGCCGCCCCTACAACCACTAGCTGGTTGGCTGCTCCGAGAGAAACTGACACTTGTCATTTGAGAGCATCCCATCCTTTGAGGACTTTGAGCGAAAATCATCAAGTGAGGAAAACCCAAACCCAAACACCTACAACCCAAAGTGATTGAGCATCACTGAAGAGATTGATCCTGCGTGGATCCGACGCTTGTTACCTTTGAAGACTGTGCTACTTCCAGACGGTTAGGCATCATGGTCTAGAGCATCCAAGAGGAATTGTGGATCGCCGAGTGACCTAGTCTGTGAAGGTTTGGAAGTCACCTAAAGACTTACCACGAGTGATTGGGTGAGGTCTGTGTGACCTTAGCTCAAGGAGAATACGGTGAGGACTGTGTGTCCTCAGGTTTAAATACGTAGCCGCTCCAACCAGACGTACAACTGAGACAACAGTTGGAACTGGTCTACCAAATCATTGTCTTCACCAAGCTTACTGGTTCTATTTCCTCAACTCTTTCATTTCCTCATAACTGTGTTGTGCACTTGTTCATATCTGTGTTTGAAGACTTTGACTGAAGACTTTCTCAATTTCCTCAGTTCAATTTCTTCAGTCTGTTTTTCTTCATCCTGTGTTATCCTGTGTTTACGCTTTCTATACTCTGTGCTTGCCTTCATTTCATCATGATGACCACGCTTGTGTTCTGTTATGTTTACTTTTGAGTACTTATTCCGCTGCAAGTAGTTCTTCGCTAAGGAATTTCCTCACCCGCAAATTCCTCAGTGAAGAATTCATAAAAATCGCCTATTCACCCCCCTCTAGTCGATATAACGCACTTTCAATTGGTATCAGAGCAAGGTACTCCCTTGTTCTGTGTGATTTTGGTTTAACAGCCTGGATTTTTAGTTATGCCGACCACAGGAATGAAGACTGTGTCGTGCCCCATCGTTGACGGTCACGAGTATCCCAAGTGGAAGGCCATGATGAAGAAGCGCCTCATGGCGATGAACAACGAGCTGTGGACCGTCACTGAGATTGGTCTGACCGATCTGTGCAAGATGGTGGAAGCTGATGACATTCGCAAGTACACTCTTCTCAACCTCACGGCGAAGGACATCATCTGCTCCTGCCTGTCTCAAAATCAGTTCAGGAACATCATGCATCTCGATCATGCGAAGCTTATCTGGGACCGTCTCTCTGAGGTCTATGAAGGTCATCGAACCCAACATGATCCTTGGTTTGAGGACTTCAAGGAATCTCTCAAAGCGATGACTTTCGAACCAGAATCATCATCCTCTACACCATGCCTCATGGCAAAAGATGCAAAGGTAACTGAATGCTATCTATCTGAATCCAGTGATGATGAATCTGGTGATGAGTTTGGACCCAGCTATGTCAAACTTGCTTCCCTTGCCACTAAACAACAAAGAGCTTTGGAAAAAGTCCAATACATGCTAAATAAGAGTGATGATATGTTGGGTGAAGAAATGGATCAGTCGAAAGCTTTGGCTGAGAGTCTTCAGAGACTTCAGTCTAAGTTTGACACCCTTCAAGGTCATGATAACACTCTCTTATCTGATCATGAGAAGCTTTCTTATGAATTTCTTCAAAGAAAGCAAGATCTTATAAAGCTAAGAGTGAGTTATGAAGATCTTTAGAAGGAGCGCGATTCATTACTTGCTCAACAAATCAGCGCTGCTCAGGAAGAATTTGTTCCTCCATGTTTGAAATGCATTGAACGTGAATCTACTAATTCTTCACCTAAATGTTCAAATGCTTCTAATGCTACAAATTCTTCAACTGTCTCTGCTATCACTAATTCCTCATCTGAGGACATTACTAGTATCACTGATGATGCAGGATTGAAGGAATTGTACATGACAGGCATGTATAAAAGCCTCAAAGGGCATCAGACCCTTAGTGATGTGCTTAAAAAGTAGATCCTCAACAGGAACCCTAGGAAAGAGGGCATTGCCTATGAGAGGAAACTCAATGCTGATGGTACTTATTGGAAGCCTGAGCAGTACCCCAAAACCTCATGGGTTGCTACAAAGGGACCTCCAGTAGATCCATCTAATCTATCTGGCTTTACATGTGAATCTCCTCATTCTTTTGATGAGTCATTTGACTCCAACTATAAAACTGTTCAAAAATCAGAATGGTGAAGTATTTGCTAGATATGTTGGCACTAACTGTAGGAATGGTTCCCCTATGAAGAAAATCTGGGTTCCCAAAAAGTGCCTTGAAAGTCTTCAGGTGAATGTCCTCATGACACCACCTGTGAAGAATAGGAACCCCAGATCAAACTCTTCATATGGACCAAATTCTTCATATGGATCCAAGTCCTCATACGGACCAAACTCCTCACGTGGATCATATTCCTCAAAAGGATCAAAGTCCTCATATGATTATCATCGTGCTAACACCTCTGTTTCGCAGGGAAGAGACAAGGGCTATGAATATGAGCATTACTCTTCTAACCATTATGTTCATAAGTCCTCGAAGAATTTCTCTGCTTATTCATATGCTTATCCTAGCTCCTCTTATGTGAAACGAAATGGATTGACTTCTATGCCACCTTTCTCATATGGAGCTCGCAGAGTGATGAACTCTTTGCCACCCCTTCAGATGTGGGTGGTGAAGAAAAAGAACTAATCTCTTATGCAGGGTCAGGTCTCCAGCCGTGTGTAAACGTCTGAAGAATTTGCTAGAGACCTGAGAGTGCCTGAAAGGACGCAGGCTAATCATGAAGAAATAAACTTTCATTTCACACGTCCTCATACTGCTTTATCTGTTCTATTGCTTGATGAAATTGATCTGATGAATTGATGTCATATTCTTCACTGATGAAGTATATGAGTTCGTAAGTTGCACTAATTCATCTGCAGGATGATCAACCCAAAGCCAATGAGTGGGTCCTCGATAGTGGATGTACAAATCACATGACTGGTGACAAGATCTATTGATTGATGCTCCCTTATCTCCATCGCATCTGAAGCATATCATCTTTGCTGACAAAGGCAAAAGTCAGATATTGGGTCTAGGTAAGGTTGCGATCTCAAAGGATCGACACATGGACAAAGTCTTGCTTGTCGAGTCCTTAGGATACAACCTCATGTCTGTCTCAATGCTTTGTGATCTTGATATGGTTGTTGTCTTTGGCAAGTATCGTTGTGTTGTGATCATGGAAGCTGACAATTCCAAAGTCTTCGAAGGCTTTAGGAGAGGAGACTTGTATATTGTTGATTTCTCTACAGGACCACAACCAGCCGTATGTCTACTTGCAAAAGCTTCAGAAGGCTGGCTATGGCATCGACGACTTGGTCATGCAGGCATGAGGACTTTGCACACGCTTGCAAAGAAGAAGCATGTCATTGGCATTGAGAATGTCAAATTCCTCAAGGATCACTTGTGCGGAGCCTGTGAAGCTAGAAAGATGACCAAGGCTAAGCATCCAGCGAAGACTATCGTGACTACCACTCGACCATTTGAATTGCTTCATACGGATCTTTTTGGTCCTAACCATTATTCTGCTGTTTCAAATGAAGCATCTCAATATGGCTTTGTTATTGTTGATGATTATTCTCGTAAAACATGGGTACACATTGTTACTTACAAACATGAAGTGCAGGAAGTCTTCAAATGATTTTCCTCGAGGGCTTCAACCAACTTTGGTGTGAAGATCAAGCACATCAGAAGTGACAATGGAACTGAGTTCAAGAACTCTAGCCTTGATGACTATCTTGATGAACTTGGTATTACTCATGACTTATCTGCTCCTTATACTCCTCAACAGAATGGCGTCATGGGGCGCAAGAATAGGACTCTTGCTGAGATGGCTCGCACTATGCTTGATGAATACAAGACGCCTCATCGTTTCTAGATTGAGGCAATTGATACTGCGTGCCACATCATCAACAGAGTTTATCTTCACAAATTCTTCAAGAAGACTGCATATGAACTCCTCACTGAAAAGAAACCCAATGTGAGTTATTTCAAAGTCTTCGGTGCTAAATGTTGGATTAGAGATCCTCATCACACCGAAAGCACATGAAGGTTTCATGCTTGGTCACGGAAAGGACTCGCACACCTACAGAGTCTTCAACAACGTTCTTCACAAGGTTGTTGAAACTGTAGATGTGCGGTTCGATGAAACTAATGGCTCGCAAAGAGAGCACCTATCTTCTGTGATAGATGAACCAACACCTGAGGAATCTATCAAGTTCAAGGCTACTAAAGATGTCATTTCTACCGAAGAATCCGCTGAAGAATTCATTCCAGAACGTGAAGAACGTCGAGCTGATGCACCTAAAGAAAATGGTGCTGAGGAAAATGGTCCTGAAGAAAATGCTGATCAAATTCCTCGACGACAACCCGCTCATCCCCGCGTTGCAAACGAAGTGCAGATTGAGAAAATCATCGACGACATTGAAGCACCAGGTCCTCTCACACGCTCAAGAGCTTCACATTTATCTAACTTTTGTGGGCACTTTGCTTTTGTCTCTATCATAGAGCCCACTAAGGTAGATGAAGCATTTATGGAGCCTGAGTGGATTCAAGCTATGCAAGAAGAATTACATCAATTCGAGCTCAACAATGTCTGGGAACTAGTCAAACGTCCAGATCCTCGCAAGCACAATATCATTGGCACAAAGTGGATCTACCGCAAGAAGCAAGATGAAATGGCCTTGTGGTGAGGAATAAGGCACGACTTGTAGCTCAAGGCTACACACAGGTTGAAGGAATATATTTCGATGAAACTTTTGCACCTATTGCTAGACTTGAGGATATTCGCATATTACTTGCTTATGCTAACCATCATGATATCACTTTATATGAAATGGATGTGAAAAGTGCATTCCTCAATGGTAAGCTCGAGGAAGAAGTATATGTTGCTCAACCCCCAGGTTTTGAATAACCAAAGCATCCTGACAAAGTCTTCAGAGTCAATAAGGCCCTCTATGGCCTCAAGCAGGCCCCTCGGGCGTGGTCTTCAAATTCGTCAACAGAGCAATGGCATATTCGTATCTCAGGAGAAGTACCTCAAGGATGTACTGAGGAAATTCGGCATGCAAGATTACAAAGGGGTCAAAATTCCAATGCCCACAAATGGCCATCTATGCACTGATGAAAATGGTATTGACTTCGATCAAAAGGTATACCGCTCCATGATTGGTTCTCTATTGTATTTATGTGCATCTAGGCCAGATATTATGCTAGTGTTTGCATGTGTGCCCGATTCCAAGCTACACCGAAGGAATCACACCATAAGGTTGTGAAGCATATTCTTCGATATCTAGCTCACACACCAACACTTGGACTATGGTACCCCAAGGGCTCGGCTTTTGATCTCATTGGATATTCAGACTCTGACTATGCTGGTGATCATGTGAACCGCAAGTCAACATCTGGCACATGTCATTTCCTCGGACGATCTTTGGTCTGTTGGTCCTCGAAGAAACAGAACTGCGTATCACTGTCTACTGCTGAAGCTGAGTACATTGCTGCTGGTTCTTGCTGTGCTCAATTGCTGTGGATGAAGCAAACTCTCAAGGACTACGGCATCAACGTGAAGAATGTGCCTCTCTACTGTGACAACGAGAGTGCCATCAAGATTGCTCACAACCCAGTTCAGCACTCGAAGACAAAGCACATTCAGATTCGTCATCATTTTCTTCATGATCATGTGTTGAAGGGCAACATTTCTAATAAGCATGTGAAGACTGAAGAACAGCTAGCCGATATCTTCACAAAGCCCTTGGATGAGAAGAGATTTAACATGTTGCGGTGTGAGCTAAATATCTTAGAATCTTCGAATGTTCTTTGAAAAGGACACTCATCCTAACACTTATGCAAAATTGATGACTTAGATGTGCAACACATGAATAACAATCTAAGTGTGAAGAAATTAACGAAGAATTTGATTCTCAGAGCCCTACGATAATTGTACGCGGTGTCTGAAATCATCATTCTTATACGGTGGGTCACGCCACCACGAAAAGTTGAAAATCTTCAATTTGAGTTTTTCCTTAGTTTTGAAATTCCTCAGTTGTTCATGATCTTCAACTTTGCATTGTCTTCACTGTTTCCATCGTTTTTCTTCATTGGTTATATATATATATATGAGTTTATGTCCTCTACAGTATTCACTTATTGCTATTTCTTCAAGTTGCTTTTTCTGCTAAGTGAATGTGATCGGACCCTTCCCCCTCTATGCTAAACTCAACCCAATCTATTCAGAAATTCTTCATGTGCGTTCTATTTGAAACTCGTTCAAAATCTTCACTGTGTCCTTGTCAGCTGAAGAATTTGCGAGCGAAACTTTTAACTTATCTTATCTAAATTTTCGGCTTTGCCGCTCAAACCGTTCCGCATCCCACAAAAACACTTATCTATTCACCCACGATCTCACACGATATCCACCTCTCAGTACGTGGGTGACACATGTCAAGCGAATGAGAAGGGTCGGGGGCACGTTCGTCCAATTTCTTTGGCCGAACAGTTTTTCACCGTGGCTATAAATACCCCTCCCCTTCCTCACTTCTCTTTTACTCCACTCGACCTCACGCTAGCTCGAGCTTCTCAAACCCTAGAGCCGCCGCTACTTCATCGTCGCCGGTGAGAAAGAGCTTCACTGCCTCGACCTCGTCGCCGTTGTACTCGCGCCGGCTGCGGATTTCTTCACTCCACCGCCGCCGTAGCTGTCTTCCTCAGCCAAGTTAGGGCGTGGAAGATCTGAACTGACGAACTTCACATCTACACCTCTTAGTTCATCATGTTCTTCGTCCAGGGTAATTAAAAGTTACTTTTACTACCCTCTTTGATTCGACAAATTTCTACGAAATCTTCAAAGGTGTTTATTCTTCAAATTCTTCACACACTGAACATCTCACATGTCATATGTTCTTGATTCATTTCTCTAAGCTATATTTTTCTTCAAGATTCCTCAATTGTGTGGATTTCTGATCTGTACAACTCTGGAACCTAAGAAAAAGAACGCTTAGTGTCGTGGAATTGTCACGGCAGATGTCCTCGAGCTAGGACTTAGTCGTGGAGCCATCGCAGCTAGGAAGCTTGAAGGGGTTAATGCGGGGCAAGGAACACGAGGGTTTATACTGGTTCGGCCCCTTACAGTGAAGGTAAAAGCCTACGTCCAGTTTGAGGTGGTATTGATTAAGGTTACGATCACCAGGGAGCTAAACTGCTATGCCCGGGCTCTCGATGAGATTGTTCTCTGCCCTAAACCGCTGCCGGGTCGTCCCTTTATATAGGGAGGCTGACGCCCTGCAGCTCTCAGAGTCCCGGCCGGCTCATAAGAGTGTCCGGCTCGGACTCTCAACTATTCTTGCCTTACACTACAAGTGCTAGCATAATAAAGATTGCAACTACGGGCTTTAAGCCATATCCGGGTCTTAAGCCCATCTTTGGCCCATCGTCTTCAGGCTTGGCGCCGGGCTTCTGGCAATGACCATATGAGTAACCCGGCCCTCCTGGCGGGTGACTCTAAGGTCTATATCCTCAACATTAGGCCCCAGATTGATTTGAGCCGGCTCATGTCAATCTCCCATTCCTTCGACAGAAAACCTCCGGCTTACAATTGTGTGAAGGCCATAACCCATGACATCATCCTCTGGATTCCGGGTAATCCGTCGTGACGTCATCTTCCATTAAGTCCGTTTTTTACTCCTCCAGATTCGCAACGGATCTTTACATTTACTGTCATCCCGAAAATCGATGCGTTTCGTGGGGAGATAACCACGCCGTGGTCTCCTTGATTCTCGCGCCCACTTATGAGCTTGCCTTATAAATAGGCCGGCCCGACGGGCTTTCAGCCACTTCTCTCTCCTTCATCCTCTTCCTCGCGCCACTGCTCCCCTGCCCGAGCTCTGCTACTGCCGCCGCCGCCGCGCCCCCGGTCTTCGTCAACCTTGGCCGCTGCATCACCCTGACTCGGTCCAGACAAACGGCGGCAACCTCCGCTCCTCTTCAGCTCCGGTGAGTCCTCGCTACTCCATAGGGCGGATCCGCACTAGGGCTTCATAGTTCTTCCTCTGTTCTTCGTAGTTCATCGCGGCCCTCAGTAGATTTGAATTTTACTGCCCCTTTTTGATCTCAGCTTTGTATAGACTCACTGCGGTAGATGTTTAAGACCCATTTCACATGCAAATAGCCCTCTTTTTTACTGCATAAGAGCCTTGTTCGAGCTCAAGAACCTCCTCGCGTCTGTTTCTAGGTCTAGAAACCTTTCTTTTGCCCGACCATTTTGATCCAAAATATTCACTGCGATGTGCGAAACCTGTTTTACCACACTTAGTAAAAAACTGCAATCATTGAATCTCGGCGGTTTACATTCCCGGTTTAAAGAAACCACGCGCCGTAGAACCTTCCGGCTTAAAGAAAACCATGCGCCATAAAAATTCCTGGCTTAGCTATGATAAGGCCTGTAGACAATCAAATTACTCTCAATCCCTCGACGGCTTAAATAGCCCGATGCACTTAGGTGTATACCATTAGTCCCCTTCATAAACCGCCACCTTGACATTGAACTGTAGAGTTCTTCCGGCTTATAATTAACCCGGACGTTTTTTCCTTTTATCATAGACTGCCGACTTTCACCATGCCTCCCAAAGCTCCCAAAGCCTCCATTACTTGCAACTGGATGAGGTCCAATGTCACCAATGAGACCCTAGCAGATTTTGTCAAGTCTGGATATCTGCCCAAGAAGGACGTCATGTCCTACCGTGCCCCTGACCCGTCAGAAGAGAGACCACAGCCAAAGGACGGGGAGGTAGTAATCTTTGCGGATCATATGAGCCGGGGCTTCGCACTGCCCGGTTCAAAGTTTTTCAGAGACGTTCTGAATTTCTTCGATCTGCGGCCTCAGGATATAGGACCCAACTCAGTGTCCAATATCTGCAACTTCCAAGTGTTCTGCGAGGTTTACCTTGGAGAAGAACCTAGTCTGCTGCTCTTCAGAGAGCTTTTTTACTTGAACCGTCAGAATGAGTGCGCCAATGGGCCAAGTCTAGAGCTAGGTGGCATCTCCATTCAGCGGCGAAGGGACTGCCTTTTCCCTTACACAGAGCCGCCCAGCCACCCCAAGGACTGGAATCTGACGTGGTTTTACTGCCAAGACACGTCGCCGGCTGATGAAAGTCCGTTGCCCGGCTTTCGCCCCTCACGTCTGGAGCCGACTCACCCACTGTCAGACAAGCTGACCCAAGCGGAGCGCCAACCTCTGCTCCCCACTATCAACAAGATCAAAGCTCTCCTGGGCAATGGTCTGAATGGAATGGATCTGGTCTGGTCTGGGTCTGGATCTCGTGGCGGGTGATCCCATTGAGCCGCCGCCCCGGCTTAATGTGCGAGTACACGGGCCGAAAGGATGACCCTCAGAGACACAGCCGCAACGATCTTCCTGAAGATGTTGCAGAAGAGATGACCAAGGCTCTTTTAAACGAGAGCCTGGCAGACTGCGGAAGGACCGGGTTAGCCCCCTTCTGCAAGACCAACCCAGCCCCAGCGATAAGCCGCCAATCTGAACATCCTATCTTCTTCTGTATATAACTTTCATCTGAATCGTTTGAAGAGATCATCATTGTATTTTTCAGGCCGACGACAAGTTCTGGCGGGTCAAATATGACCATGAGGCGGCCAAGAAGGCCAGAAAGGCGAAGAAAGCCGCCAAGAAAGCCGCTCCCCGCAAGAAGGGGAGTAGGCCAACTGCTTCGGAGCTGATGCAATTAAGCGACAGCTCCGAGTCAGAGGTAACCCCTGAACCTGTAAGCTCTTTGTTGCGTTTATTGTTTATTTCTTGTGCGCCTTACCAACACTTGTTCATTAACAGGATGACACCGGAGCCAGTAACCCGGTGGTTGAAGAGGTAATGTCACTTTCCTCCAACTCGGAGCCCTTGCCAAGGCTGAAAGTCCGAAGGTTAACCCGGAAAGTAAGCTTTTCACATCCTTTAGCTTATCAAGATCCTTAATTTATTTTGAAGCGACAGGTTCATGAGAGTTGGCGTCACACCCAGACCAACAAGGACACCGACCTCTCCTCCGGGCTACCTGACGCATCAAGGAAGCGCCGAACTGAGGTTATTTCCCACTTGTACCCTTTTCATCCGTTGGCGGGTGTTATCCGTCAGCCACTCAATTCTTCTGACTCAAATTATCAGGAGACCTCCCCCTCTTCGGGCGACTCCATGCAGCCGAGTCTTCCGGCTTTCAAGACCGCGCCCGGGTAATGACAACCATCCCATGTTATACTTGTCTTTACTTACCCTTTTTGTGCTTAACGTTTCTGTCCTTTCAGTGCCCAAGCCAAACTCACCAAGAGGGCGAAGAAAGCCAAGCCAATCGAAGAGCCAGAGTTTCCTGAGCCGGAGGCAGCAGATCAAGAACCGCCAGCTGCCTCCACTCCCGAAGCCGCCGCTCCAACTAACAAGGCAGATGCCGAAGCGTCTGCTAACCCGGAGGCCTCCGGCTCGGCTCAACCAGCAAATGATCCGGACGTGGTAATCACCCGGACGGAATTTGTTGAGCCGGGGAGACCTACCGCGCTGGCTAAGTGCTCCGCGAAGGGGGAGTTGCCGCAGCCCCACCGGGTGAACCTGGACCTCTCCGACCACACCAACCTGAGCATTGGAGAGCTCGTCTCTGGCTACATCAGCCAAGTGCACAAGAGCTGGGACGCAGAGGTTGCCATGGTGGACTAGATCCAGCAGAAATCTGAGGTATCATTCTGCTGTCCTCGTACTTACTGCATAGTTACCTGTACCATGCCAGCCCCCAAGTCGACGACTTATGATTGAATATGTTGTAGACTTAGGTTCCGGCTTACCCAATTGAACCGGCCATTTGTAGATAGAAACGTTCAATATGCATTAGCCCCCAAGTGCCAAGTGTCTTTGCTTGGAAAACGCTTGGGACTTTTAAATTTGTATAGTAACCGTTCCTGTCATAACCCGGAAATGTATGCAGGCTGCTGGCAAGAAGCTAGAGGCTGACATGGCTGATCTCAAGAATCGGCTGAAGATGCAAGAGATGGAGACCCGGAAGGCCAATGCAAAATTTGTGTCTAGCATCGCCGCTCAAGAGAAGCTGAAGACGGAGTTTGACGCTGAGCGGAAGGCGTGGGCCGAAGAGAAGGCCGCATTGGTGAACCGGGCTGAACAGGCGGAGAAGACTCTCTCCGAGAAGACCGCCGAGCTCTCCGGCCTAAAGCGCCAGGTGTCCCAGATGGTGGCCGCAATCTTCGGTAAGTCGCCTCAGCGGCTTTCATCAAGTTTAGAATTTTTATATCTCATAATTCATCCTTGTCGGCTGCTTATCTGATTCTGTTAAACAGGTCCCAGAAGTGCCAACCTCAACCAGAGCGTGGTAACCAAGCTGAAGGCCGTGTATACCCTGGTGGAGCAGCTCTACACCAGGTCACAGCGTGCCTTAGCTGTGGTGGCCCTATCCAACGAGGTGCCGACTCACCTGGCAGAAGTACTTCGCCGGCTCGCTGTACTGCCTCAACGGATCCAAGAGCTGCGACGGGCCTCTGCAAGAGCCGGAGCGATCGCCGCGCTGAGCCGGGCCAAGGCGTTCCTGCCGGAGTTAGACCCGGCGGACATCGCCCTTGGCTATCCAAGCCTGAAGGAAGACGGCTCCGCTTTCGATCAGAAGGACTTCGCAGCTTGCGTGAAGGCCGTACGCCCGGTGGCCACTCTGATTGGCAATGATACAGATCTGACTAAGTACCAGCCGGGCTACGATACAGGAAATCAGAGGATCCCTACTCCGCGCTATGAAGCCCTCAACTTGATCCCGCCGGCTCGTCAACACACCTTCGCCCCGGAGATTGACCCGGCCGGGTTAATTGACGAGGAAGCCCAATTCGAAGCTCTCAGCGGCATCGACTGGAAGTCATCAACTTTCCAGGTCTTGGGATCAGCCGGAGGAGAAGATAGGAACGAGCCGGAGACTTCAACTCAACAAGCGTCGTAACTCGGCTGGCGGCTTAGCAAACAACGCCTCATCCTTTTGGACTCAATGAGTCTTGTAATAGAGTAGAACCAGTACTTTATCTTTGTCATGCCATCGTGCCCACCTTGAATGCTGAAGTCTGCTGAAATTGTCTCCTTTATGTTTCTCCGGGTCACAATTAATCATTTGTTTTCCTTACTCTCAAAATAGTTGCCTGTAACTATCCTGCAGAGAAAGACAAATCACAAGCCTCGAGGTGTCTTACCGCCCTGAGAAGCATAGGTTTTTTAGATGACCCGGAATATGAATCAAAAAAGGACTGGTCTTCAATAATATCCTAAATACAGCCGCAATAACATACTTAGCGGCCTGCAAGCATACTTCCGGCTTAGATAACCCGGGTAGGAAGGTTGACACCGCAATTCCGGTTTACCTGTCTTTAAAACACCCAGTGTGTTCAGCTAATACTGTAAACCAAAGTTAAGCCTGCAAAATGAGACCCGGCCGTACACACTTGGAAATAAACAGACGGAACTTGCTATAAAGCAGAGGAACTTAGGGGCTTCCGGTTCGAATACGACCAGAGACCCGGCCCAAAGGGGTTATGCTAGGATTCGAATGCGATTATATAGCCCCCAGTGGGTGTGGCGATGCCAATCAAGAGGGTATCGACAGCTATGTTCTCTTTGGTTCGAATACGACCCATGTTTGAACAGGAAGCCCCCAAATGACTTTAAGAATTGTTTAACGACGCTGATTCGAATACGATCCATGTCGGTTCTCAAAGGGGTTAAACTAAGATTCAAATATGATCAAAGAAAACTCCCCAATGAGCTCGGCACTTTGCCAATCAAATGGGTATCGACAGCTGTGTTCTCTTTGGTTCGAATACGACCTATGTTTGAACAGGAAGCCCCCAAGTGACCTTATCGCCTACGGCTAGATTTGAATACGATCATAAGCCGGATCCTCCTTCAAGTTAACATGTAATCTGGCAATGAAAACAACACGTGCACATTTGGAGGAGAAAAAAGGATAGAGGTCCTGCTTTATTGCTTATCATAATATATACATGGCTTAGAGAAGTATATACATCATGAGAGCTGGTGGCTCAAGTGTAGTAAGGCCGAAGCTGAGCTATGTTCCACGGCCGTCGGGTCTCTTCCTCCGACTTACGTGAATCTTTGTGCTCCCGAATGTCAATGAGGTAATATGACCCGTTGTGTAAATTCTTGCTGACCACAAAGGGCCCTTCCCAAGGCGGGGATAGCTTGTGCGCATCTGTTTGATCCTGGATGAGCCGGAGCACGAGATCACCTTCCTGGAAGACCCGGGATTTAACCCGGCGGCTATGATAACGGCGCAGGTCTTGTTGGTAAATCGCTGAACGGGCTGCTGCCACATCATGCTGTTCGTCCAACAAGTCAAGAGCATCCTGGCGCACTTGTTCATTATCCGCCTCAACGTAAGCCGCCACTCGAGGTGAGTCATGAAGGATGTCACTGGGGAGGACTGCTTCTGCCCCATAAACCATGAAGAAAGGCGTAAAACCTGTAGACCTGTTAGGAGTAGTGTTGATGCTCCATAACACGGAGGTCAACTCCTCCACCCAACAACCCGGCGTCCGTTGCAAAGGGACCAAAAGCCGGGGCTTGATGCCCTTCAGAATCTCCTGATTAGCTCTCTCCGCCTGACCATTGGATTGAGGATGAGCCACCGAGGAAACATCAAGTCGGATATGCTCTCGTTGACAAAACTCGTCCATGGCTCCTTTGGAGAGATTGGTGCCATTGTCAGTGATAATACTGTGCGGAAAACCAAAGCGAAAGATCACCTTTTTCATAAACTGAACCGCCGTGGCTGCATCGCACTTGCTAACTGGCTCCGCTTCAACCCACTTGGTAAAATTGTCAACTGCCACCAAAAGGTGGGTCTTCTTATCCTTGGACCTTTTGAAAGGCCCAACCATATCAAGCCCCGAGACCGCAAAGGGCCAAGTAATTGGGATCATCCTTTGTTCTTGAGCCGGTACATGAGCTCGTCGCGAGAACCTTTGGCAACCATCACACTTACTGACCAAGTCCTCTGCATCAGCATGAGCCGTCAACCAATAAAAACCATGACGGAAAGCCTTGGCCACAAGAGACTTTGAGCCGGCGTGATGGCCACAATCCCCTTCATGGATCTCACGCAAGATCTCTTGCCCTTCCTCAGGGGAAACACAACGCTGGAACGCTCCCGTAACACTGCGGTGGTGCAACTCACCATTGATAACAATCATTGACTTAGCCCGCCGGGTTATTTGCCTGGCCAAAGTTTCATCCTCAGGCAACTCGCCCCGGGTCATGTAAGCCAGATAGGGCATTGTCCAGTCTGGTATGATATGGAGAGCCGCCACCAGTCGTGCCTCCGGGTCGGGGACAGCCAAGTTTTCCTCTGTAGGCAACTTAATAGAAGGATTATACAGGACATCCAGGAAAGTATTAGGCGGCACCGGCTTTCGCTGAGAGGCTAGCCGGCTTAAAGCATCAGCCGCCTCGTTCTTCCTGCGATCAATGTGCTCTACTTGGTAGCCCTGAAAGTGCCCAGCAATGGCATCAACTTCGCGGCGATAAGCCGCCATGAGAGGGTCCTTAGAGTCCCACTTGCCTGATACTAGTTGAGCCACCAAGTCTGAGTCACCGAAACACCTGACCCGGCTCAAGCTCATCTCCTTAGCCATCCGAAGACCGTGGAGCAAGGCCTCGTACTCAGCCGCATTGTTAGTGCAAGGAAACATCAATTGTAGCACATAATGGAACTTGTCACCTTGAGGGGAAGCCAATACAACTCCAGCCCCCGAGCCCTCCAACTGCCTGGACCCATCGAAGTGAATAGTCCAATATGTGTTATCCGGCTTTTGCTCGGGCACTTGTGACTCTGTCCAATCATTGATGAAATCCACCAAGGCCTGAGATTTCACAGCAGTGCGTGGCACATATTTGAGACCATGAGGTCCGAGCTCGATAGCCCACTTAGCCACTCTCCCTGTGGCCTCTCTATTTTGAATGATATCACCAAGAGGAGCAGAACTGACCACGGTTATTTTGGAAATAATGCTTAAGCTTCCGGCTTGCCATGAACACACCATAAACAAGCTTCTGCCAATGTGGATACCGCTGTTTGGACTCGATAAGCACTTCACTGACATAATAAACCGGCCGCTGAACCGGATGCTCCTTACCCTCTTCCTTGCGTTCCACCACCACAGCCACACTGACGGCTCGTGTGTTCGCCGCCACGTACTGTAATAAGGGCTCCTTAGCAACCGGAGCCGCAAGGACTGGGGGCTCTGCCAGCTGCTTCTTCAAATCCTCAAAAGCGGTATTTGCTGCATCATTCCAGACAAAGTTATCAGTTTTCTTCATCAACTGATATAATGGCATGGCCTTCTCACCCAAACGGCTTATAACCAGCTTAAAGCAGCGATGCGACCCGCCAAGCGCTGAACATCATTTATACACGCCGGCTTAGCTAGGGAGGTGATGGCTTTGATCTTCTCCGGGTTAGCTTCAATGCCTCTGTCAGAAACCAAGAAACCCAAAAGTTTGCCTGCAGGAACACCAAAAACACACTTGGCCGGGTTAAGCATCATCTTGTAGACCCGGAGATTATCAAAGGTTTCCCTTAAATCATCTATCAGGGTTTCCTCTTTTATGGACTTGACCACATTATCGTCCACATAAGCGTGAACATTGCGCCCAATCTGTTTATGAAGACAGTTCTGCACGCAACGCTGATAAGTCGCCTGTGCACACTTGAGTCCAAAGGGCATGGATACATAGCAGAAGGCTCCAAAGGGAGTGATGAACGCCGTCTTCTCCTGGTCGTTAACTGCCATTTTAATCTGATGATATCCAGAATAAGCGTCCAGGAAACTTAAGCGCGCACAACCGGCCGTAGCATCAATAATTTGATCAATACGGGGAAGGGCAAAAGGATCAGCCAGACATGCTTTATTTAAGTCCGTGTAGTCCACACACATCCGCCAAGTGCCGTTCTTCTTGAGTACGAGCACCGGGTTAGCTAACCATTCTGGGTGGAAGACTTCAACAATAAACCCGGCCGCCAAGAGCCGGGCCACCTCTTCGCCAATGGCTTTCCGCCTCTCTTCATTAAACCGCCGAAGGAACTGTCTAACCGGCTTAAATTTCAGATCAACATTGAGAGTGTGCTCAGCGAGTTCTCTAGGTACACCTGGCATGTCATAAGGTCTCCATGCGAAGATGTCCCTATTCTCACGGATGAACTCGATGAGCGCGCTTTCCTATTTTGGATCCAGATTGGCACTGATGCTGAATTGCTGAGATGAATCTCCTGGAACGAAATCAACAAGTTTAGTCTCATCGGCCGACTTAAATTTCATTGCCGGCTCATGCTCCGTAGTCGGCTTTTTCAGAGAGGTCATATCTGTTGGGTCGGCGTTGTCTTTGTAAAACTTCAACTCCTCTGTTGCACAAACAGATTCTGCATAAGCTGCATCGCCTTCCTCACATTCCAAGGCCACCTTCCGGCTGCCGTGAACCGTAATGGTCCCATTATGACCCAGCATCTTGAGCTGTAAATATACGTAACACGGCCGTGCCATGAACTTGGCGTAAGCCGGCCGCCCAAATATGGCATGGTACGGACTTCTTATCTTGGCCACCTCAAAGGTCAATTTTTCCACCCTGTAGTTGTTCTCATCTCCGAAGGCCACTTCCAACTCGATCTTGCCGACTGGGTAAGCCGACTTACCAGGTACCACACCGTGGAAAATAGTGTTTGATTGGCTGAGATTCTTATCAATCAATCCCATACGACGAAATGTCTCATAATAGAGGATGTTGATGCTGCTGCCCCCATCCATGAGTACCTTAGTGAACTTATATCCTCCCACCTGAGGAGCCACCACCAGGGCCAAGTGACCCGGATTATCCACCCGGGGAGGGTGATCCTCCCTACTCCACACTATAGGTTGCTCTGACCACCGCAAGTAGCGTGGAACCGCCGGCTCGACAGCATTCACAGCCCTCTTATGAAGCTTCTGGTCTCACTTACACAGACTGGTGGTGAATACATGGTACTGTCCACCGCTAAGCGGCTTGGGATTGGACTGATAACCCCCCTGCTGCTGTTGGTGACCCTGGCCAGACTGCTGATTAAAGCCCCCTTGACCGTTCGGAGGATTGGAATTTGAGCCGCCGCCCGGGCCATGAAAACCGCCGGCGCCTGAGCCGCCGCCCGGGCCATTGTAATTCTTAAAGGCCTTCATGATTGCACAGTCCTTCCATAGATGAGTCGCTGGCTTCTCTCTAGAGCCATGCCTTGGACAAGGCTCATTCAACAGCTGCTCCAGCGTCGGGCCTGACCCGCCGCCTCGGGGAGGGGGCCTCCCCTTACGTCGCTGGTTATTCCCTTGTGAGCTGGCGTTGGCCACAAACTCTAGGCTGCCGTCGGCCTTGCGCTTGCCTCCTCCTTGGTTCCCCGGGTTATGCTGAGGACCCTTGCCATTGCCGTTCTTCTTTCCCTTCACTGTCCTTTCATCATCTGAAGCGGGGTCCTTGGTACCATCAGAATCGGCGTACTTGACAAGAGCCGCCATCAGTGTGCCCATATCATTGCAGTCGCGCTTAGGCCGCCCGAGTTTCATCTTTAGGGGCACAAACGACAATTCTGCTCCAACATTAAGACTGCAGAGCCGGCATCCATTTTATCCGAGGAATGTATTATCTCCTTAACCCGACGAACCCAATGCGTCGTAGACTCACCCTCCTGCTGCTTGCAGTTAGTCAAATCCATGATTGACATAGACTGCCTACAGGTATCCTTGATGTTTTGGATGAACCAGGCCTTCAGCTCAGCCCAAGACCCAATGGAATTCGGTGGTAGCCCTTTCGACCAAGTGCGGGCAGTCCCATCTAACATAATAGTGAAGTACTTAGCCATGGGCACCTCACTGACCTCCAGCAGCTCCATAGCCATCTCGTATCTCTCGATCCAGGCTGCGGGTTGTAAGTCTGCTGTGTAATTAGGCACCTTCCTAGGGCCTTTGAAGTCCTTGGGTAGACGTTCGTTGCGGATAGCTGGCACTAAACAAGGGACACCCCCAGTCCTGGTAGGGATACCCGCGTCGACGGAAGCCGTCGGATAAGCTGGGGGGTCTGGTAAGCCGTCAATTGAGGCACCTGCTTCGCCTCTTGCCGCGCTCTGTCCTGGTCTGCTGCGTGAAAGGCTCCGTTATGAACCGGGCCATGGCCAGGGGGCGGGTCATGGCGTCGGACGTTACTTGAACCGGTCGCTGAGACCATGTGTCTGCTGTAACTCGGGCTCCGGCCTGGACGAGGGGTCGAGTGGATCCTGTCTCGGCTGTAGGAATACGCCTCTTGCCGCGCCAGTGCTGTCTGAAGGAGTTCCCTGACCCGACGGGTTTCAATAGCCGTCGGAGAGTCGCCGTCAACTGGGAGAGCCGCCAGTCGTGCCGCCGCGGCGACCATGTTCTCCAGCGGGTTATTATAATGACCCGGGGGTATTGGTACGTACTGAGGCGGGGCAGGGGGCACCTGGGGAGGCCCCATCACCTGTGGCTGAATAGGGGTCCCAGACCCGGGCACTATGACCCCTGGCGGGTTACTAGACCCTGCACCTGGCGTGTTGAAGAGGTTTCGCGGATCGTAAACCGGAGGGAGTCGAGATTGGGCCTTTTGATGCCTCCTTCTCAGGACCTCATTGGACGCGTTTTGATCCATCGTTAGCCGGAAGGACTGCGCTTGAATTAACTGGGATTGGGCGTCGAGAGCCGCCCTTTCCGCAGCCATCCTGATCCCCTCTGCTGCCAGATCCTCCTTGGCTTTCACTAGATCCAATTTTAACTGCACCACCTCCGCATCATGCTGAGCTTGATCTGCCGGGTCAACCGTAGCGGTTAACAGCGCCGTCATCTTGTCCGTGAGATCCATTAGTACCTGAGCCGGCGAGGGCACCGGGTTTCCCGCTCCGGCAGCGGGGTTCTGAACAGACTGTGCACCGGCCATAAAGACTCCAACCTGACTTGGCGGCTCAAACGGGTCCAGAATACTGTCACCATCGGAACAACCCATGAGCCTGCCATCTTGAAGTTGATACAATGAGTTTGACTCGTCGGTGGACGACTCGCCGTCAGAGCCAGCGGCCGCCTCATCACCAGATCCAGATCGATCAGAGGGCCCTCCATGGATACATCCCACAAAAGCATGCCTTAAGGCAGGCCGGGCCCGGGCGGGTCGCGCACGCTGAGCCGCCTCGACGAGATCGGCGCAGAGACCCGGCTCAGGGCCCGGCTCACCAATCTTGCCAATGAAAACATGAATTCCGCCGAAGGGGACCCGGTACCCGTACTCAATTGAGCCGGCGTCGGGGCCCCAGTTTGCATCGTCGATGTAGATCTTGTCGCGACGACTCTTGGTCATCCGGCCCACAGCGTATCCCTTGAGCCCTTCGAAGCCGCCCTTCAAGAACTCAAATCCACCGTGCGCTGGCCCCACGGTGGGCGCCAGCTGTCGTGGAATTGTCACGGCAGATGTCCTCGAGCTAGGACTTAGTCGTGGAGCCATAGCAGCTGGGAAGCTTGAAGGGGTTAATGCGGGGCAAGGAACACGAGGGTTTATACTGGTTCGGCCCCTTACGGTGAAGGTAAAAGCCTACGTCCAGTTTGAGGTGGTATTGATTAAGGTTACGATCACCAGGGAGCTAAACTGCTATGCCCGGCTCTCGATGAGATTGTTCTCTGCCCTAAACCGCTGCCGGGTCGTCCCTTTATATAGGGAGGCTGACGCCCTGCAGCTCTCAGAGTCCCGGCCAGCTCATAAGAGTGTCCGGCTCGGACTCTCAACTATTCTTGCCTTACACTACAAGTTCTAGCATAATAAATATTGCAACTACGGGCTTTAAGCCATATCCGGGTCTTAATCCCATCTTTGGCCCACCGTCTTCAGGCTTGGCGCCGGGCTTCTGGCAATGACCATATGAGTAACCCGGCCCCTCCTGGCGGGTGACTCTAAGGTCTATATCCTCAACACTTAGTGAAATTCTTCAAGACTCATCTAGTCAAATTCCTCAAACTTGCTCTTTTTGAAAAACCTGTGAGAATGCATATGACCTCTCCAAATTCCTCGCAACCATACTCTGTTCACATGTACTCATGTCAGCTGCTGAATCACTAGGTTCTCATCAACTTAACTCATTTGCAGCGTTCCTCGCAGAAAAGTTGCATACATCTTCAGAGAATTCCATTGTTCAAATTCCTCATCTGAAGAAAATGGCTGATGGAAAGAAGCCACGAAAGGGAGGAAAGATGTAACACCCCGGATGTAACTTTCCATATTTGTAACTCCAACTCTTGCCATTTTCGGCTATGTGTTATGATATTTCCTTCGTGGTCGGGTTTCGTTTTTCGTTTTGTATTTTTTGTTCGTCTCATGCATCCGAGCTTTTTCCCCGTTGTCCGTTTTGCAATCCGGTGCTCCCACCTCCTCCGGCGCACCCCTCTTGTTTCTTTTCATGAGCGGGTGTTGAACGTTCTCGGAATGGACCGAGGCTTGTCAAGTGGCCTTGGTATACCACCGGTAGACCACCGGTCAAGTTTCGTTCCATTCGGAGGTCGTTTGGTACTCCAATGGTTACCCGGGCAACCGCAAAGTCCGTTTGTGTGTTGCAGAAAAACCCCCCTCAAAACCAGCCCAAAACCCAGCAAACTCACTTCCATGCTCTAGGTCGTTCGATCACGATCGTGTGGGAAAAAACCGCACCTCATTTGGACTCTCCTAGCTCCCTCTACCTATATATTTGCACCCCTCCCGAAATCATTCGCAGTCCAAACCCTAGAAAAACTCCTCCCGTTGCCACCGGACAGATCGCACCGCCGCCTCCAGCCAGTCCCGCGCCGCCACGTCAGCCTCGCCGCCGCCCGTACGCCCGCGGCCCGCGGAGCCCATCCGGGGCCCGCGCGAGCCCGCCGCGCCAACGCCTGGCCCGAGCGCCGCCCGGGCGCCTCGCCTCCCTCCGCCGCGGCCCCGCCGCCTCGCCGCCATTCGTCGCTACGCCCCGTCTCCGCCGCCGGCGCCGCACCCGCCGGGACCGCGCCCGTCGCCGTCCGTCCTCCGCCGCCCTCCCGCACCAACCGGCGAGCCCCGCCGCCTCACCGCCGTCTCCGCCGCGCCCCGAGCCCGTCCCTTCTTCCTCTCCTTCCCCAGCTCCGAGCTCCGGCAACCTCGACGAGCTCCCGATCCCGATCCAGTCAACGCCCTAGGTTGACTTCTTCTCCCCCGAAATATTCCCAAGTCCTGTGATTTTATGATATATGCCCCTGTTCTTTGCATCGTAACTCTCTGCATATAGCTCCGTTTCACGCGTGTAATATATCGAAATGTTCGCCTCATGATGCTTTACATTTTGTTCCATTGCACCATGTTCATTTGAGTCCATCTTGATGCCCAAATCTCTGGTGCAAGAGTGCTAGTTGCTGTTATCTGCTGTCACTTATCAGAACTTGAGGATTTGTTATTTTTGTTGCATTTAATCTGTGCATCTTATGGGCATGAGCTCTACATGTGTTTTGTTGTATGCCATGCCATCTTTACAGGTGTGTATGCCATGTATTTTTGTGATCTCTGTGGTGACTAGCACAAGCATGCAAACTAGGCTTCGTAATGTTTCTGATTTCAGGGACTTACTAAATTTACAGTCTTTGTCTGCTGTTATTTTGTTGCTATGTATCCATGTGGCTACAGAGAGATCCGTGCTTATTTTGGTGATGTTCAGTAAGGATGTTTTGTAGATATTGTTGTAATTGATACTTTCCTGCCCTTGTTTGTAATTATAGGGTGCCATAGCATGACTCAATCTTGCTCTACTTTTGCTATAAAATATTTCTGGCAGATTGTTTACGTGTTATTCAATTTTGCCAAGGTTGTTGTAGTTGTTCCATACATGCTATGTATTTTTCTCTGGCCATGGATAGCATCATAAACATGCCATCTTGTTGTAGTTATGCTTGTTTTGTCATGCATTGCTTTGTGGTGAGTGTATCAAGCTCACAAAGATGCCTTCATATTATTGTTTCTGCCATGCTCTGTTTTCTGCCATGCTCTGTTTTCTGCCAAGTCTGAAACCTGTTAACGAAACTTACTATGTTTACATGGTTGCCAACATATCTTCTGGTCCTTTATGGCTTATGGTCAGCAAGGGACTTTTGTCATATGCATTTAGTAGAATACTTCGATGCTTTGTTTTGCCATGTTAAGTTCCTGTAGCATGTTCATTTCGTGCTCTAAACATTGCTACCTAATGCTGTTTCTGCCATGTCCAGTAATTTCACAGTCTGTGAACCTGTTATCTTTTGCACTTTTACCATGCTTGTTTGAACCTGTTATGTTGTGATCTAGCCGTAGCTCAGTGTTCATCTTTTGTCAAGCATCTCCTGTAGGTTACTGCCATATGCTTTGTTGCTACGTTGGAGTGCTGTAGCATTGTTACTTGTTGCATTCTAAGTGCTATCATGCTGTTAATCACAGATTCGTGTCATTCTTGTTTTGCTTGCCATTTGCAAACCGTGCATCCATTTCCGGTGATCTTTATATCGATTTCGACCAAAATCATCTCATCCTTCCAGTGCCATGCTTGGTTTTCCAAGTTACTGCCTTGTTCATCATTTTCCTTCCGGAGCACGCATATGCATCGCATATCATATATTGCATATCATTCATGTTTTGCATCATGTTGCTTGTGCATTTCCCGTGATTGATTGTGGTTCTGTTGCTTGTGTTCTTGTGTTGGGTAGAGCCAGGAGACGAGTTCGCGAACGAGGAACCTGTTGAGTACGCTTACGAGGATCAAGCTTTCGACAACTCTGAGAACCTTGCAGGCAAGATGACCATACCCTCGAAATCACTTCTATCTTTGCTTTGCTAGTTGTTCGCTCTATTGCCATGCTGCGCTACCTACCACTTGCCATATCATGCCTCCCATTTTGCCATGTCAGCCTCTAACCATCCTTTCCGAGCAAACCGTTGTTTGGCTAAGGTACCGCTTTTGCTCAGCCCTTCTTATAGCGTTGTTAGTTGCAGGTGAAGTTGAAGTTGGTTCCATGTTGGAACATGGATATGTTGGGATATCACAATATCTCTTATTATATTAATGCATCTATATATTTGATAAAGGGTGGAAGGCTCGGCCTTATGCCTGGTGTTTTGTTCCACTCTTGCCGCCCTAGTTTCTGTCATACCGGTATTATGTTCCTTGAGTTTGCGTTCCTTACGCGGTTGGGTGATTTATGGGACCCCCTTGACAGTTCGCCTTGAATAAAACTCCTCCACCAAGGCCCAACCTTGGTTTTACCATTTGCCACCTAAGACCCCCTGCAGTTTTTACTAAGTGTGGTAAAATAGGTTTCACATATTGCAGTAACTTTTTTGGATCAAAATGGTCGGGTGAAATGAAAATTTTCTAGACCTAAAAAACAGAGGCAGGAGAAGTTCTTGAGGTTGAACACGGTTCTTATGCAGTAAAAGGAGGGTTTCTTGCAAGTGAAATGGATCTCAAACATCTACCGCAGTGGTTCTACGAAGAGTTAAGATCAACAAGGGCGGTGACTACAAGAGCTACTGAGGTTTGCGGCAATGGTGATGAACGCGAAGAACACAAGATGAACCCTACAGTAGATCTATCTGACAGGGCAAAGGAGACTCACCGGAGTTGGAAAGGGCGGAGGTCGCTGCCGTGAATCTGGTCCGAATCAGGGTGATGCAGCGGCCGGGTTGATGAAGACCAGGGGCGCGACGGCGGCGGCAGTGGCGGAGCTCGGGCAGAGGAGCGACGACGCGAGGAGGAAGAAGGAGAGCGTGAGAAGAGAGCGTTGGGCCGGCCTATTTATAAGGCGAAGTCATAAGTGGGCGCGAGATTCAAGGAGACCACGGCGTGGTTATCTCCCCCTCACGACGCCTCGATTTTCGGAAGGACAGTAAAAGAAAAGATCCGTTGCGGATCTGGCGGAGTAAAAAACGGACTTAATGGAGGATGACGTCACGGCGGATTATCCGGAGTCCAGAGGATGACGTCACTCCGGGTATGGCCTTCACATGAATGGTAAGCCGGAGATTGTTCTGTCGGCAGAGTTGAAGATGGACACGAGCCGGCTCAAGTCAATCTGGGGCCTAATGTTGAGGATATAGACCTTAGAGTCACCCGCCAGGAGGGCCGGGTTACTCTAATGGTCATTGCCAGAAGCCCGGAGCTAAGTTTCAAGATGATGGGCCAGAGATGGGCTGAGACCCGGATATGGCGTAAAGCCCGTAGTTACAATCATTGTTATAGTAGACTTGTAGTGTAAGGCAAGTATTGTTTAGAGTCCGAGCCGGACGCTCTTATGAGCCGGCCGGGACTCTAAGGGCTGCTGGGCGTCAGCCTCCCTATATAAAGGGACGACCCGGCAGCGGTTTAGAGGTGACAACAACCTGATCGAGAGCCGGGCATAGCTGTTTAGCTCCCTGGCGATCGTAACCCTAATCAAGATCACCTCAAACTGGACGTAGGCTTTTACCTTCACCGTAAGGGGCCGAACCAGTATAAACCCTCGTGTTCCTTGTCCCGCATAACCCCTTCAAGCTTCCTGGTTGCGATGGCTCCACGACTAAGTCCTAGCTCGAGGACATCTGCCGTGACAATTCCACGATAGTTGGCGCCCACCGTGGGGCTCGCGCACGGTGGATTTGAGTTCTTGAAGGGCGGCTTCGAAGGGCTCAAGGGATACGCTGTGGGCCGGATGACCAAGAGTCGTCGCGGCAAGCTCTACATTGACGATGCGGACTGGGGCCCCGACGCCGGCTAAATTGAGTACGGGTACCGGGTCCCCTTTGGCGAAATTCATGTCTTCATTGGCAAGATTGGTGAGCCGGGCCCCGAGCCAGATCTCTGCGCCGATCTCATCGAAACGGCTCAGCGTGCACGACCCGCCCGGGCCCGGCCGGCCTTAAAGCATGCTTTTGTGGGGTGTATCCATGGAGGACTCTCCGATCGATCTGGATCCGGTGATGAGACGGCCGCCGGCTCCGACGGCGAGTCGGCCACCGATGAATCAAACTCGCTGTACCAACTTCAAGATGGCAGGCTCATGGGTTGTTCCGACGGTGACAGTATTCCGGACCTCTTTGAGCCGCCAAGTCAGGTTGGAGTTTTTATGGCCGGTGCGCAGCCTGTTCAGAACCCCGCTGCTGGATCGGGAAACCCGGTGCCTTCTCCGGGTCAGGTGCTGATGGATCTCACGGACAAGATGACGGCCCTGTTAACCGCCACGGTTGACCCGGCGAATCAAGCTCAGCATGATGCGGAGGTGGCACAGTTAAAATTGGATCTGATAAAAGCTAAAGAGGATCTGGCAGCAGAAGGAATCAGGCTGGCTGCGGAGCGGGCGACTCTCGACGCCCGGACTCAGCTGATTCAGGCGCAGTCCTTCCAACTCACGATGGATCAGAACGCGGCCAACGAGGTCATGAGAAGGAGGCATCAGAAGGCCCAGTCTCGACTCCCGCCGGTTTACGATCCACGCAATCTCTTCAACACGCCGGGTGCAGGGTCTAGTAACCCGCCAGGGGTCATTGCGCCCGGGTCTGGACCCCTTATTCAGCCACGAGTGATGGGGCCTCCCCAGGTGCCCCCTGCCCTACCTCAGTATGTGCCAATACCCCCGGGTCATTATGATAACCCGCTGGAGAACATGGTAGCTGCGGCAGCGCGACTGGCGGCTCTCCCTGTTGACGGCGACTCTCCGGCGGCCATCGAAATCCGCCGGGTCAGGGAACTCCTGCAGACGGCACTAGCGCAGCAAGAGGCGTACTCCTACAGCCGCGACAGGATCCACTCGACCCCTCGTCCAGGCCATGACCCGCCCCCTGGCCATGGCCCGGCTCATAATGGAGCTTTCTACGCAACAGACCAAGCGCGGCAAGAGGCGGAGCAGGCGCCTCAATTAACGGCTTATCAGACCCCCCCGGCTTATCCGACGACGTCCGTTGATGTGGGAATTTCTACCAGAACCGGGGGTGTCCCTTGTTTGGTACCAGCCATCCGTAATGAACGTCTACCTAAGGATTTCAAGGGCCCTAGGAAGGTGCCTAACTATACAGCGGACTTACAGCCGGCAGCCTGGATTGAGAGTTATGAGATGGCTATGGAATTGCTGGATGTCAGTGAGGCGGCTATGGCCAAATATTTCACCATGATGTTAGATGGAACTGCCCGCACGTGGTTGAAAGGGTTACCGCCGAACTCCATTGGGTCTTGGGCTGAGCTGAAAGCCCGGTTTGTTCAAAACTTCAAAGATACCTGCAGGCAATCTATGTCAATTGTGGATTTGACTAACTGTAAGCAGCAGGAGGGTGAGTCCACGACCCATTGGGTTCGCCGGGTCAAGGAGATCATACATTCATCAGATAAGATGGATGCCGGCTCTGCAGTCTTAATGTTGGAACAGAATTGTCGCTTTGTGCCCCTTAAGATGAAGCTCGGACGGCTCAAGCACGACTGCACCGATATGGGTACCCTAATGGCGGCTCTTGTCAAGTACGCCGATTCCGATGGTACCAAGGATCCCCCTTCAGATGATGAAAGGGCGGGGAAGGGAAAGAAGAATGGCAACAGCAAGGGTCCTCAGTTTAACCCGGGGAACCAAGGAGGAGGCAAGCGTAAGGCCGATGGCAACCTAGAGTTTGTAGCCAACGCCAACTCCCAAGGTAATAATCAGCGACGCAAGGGGAGGCCCCCTCCCCGAGGCGGCGGGTCAGGTCCAACGCTGGAGCAGCTGTTGAATGAACGTTGTCCAAGGCATGGCTCTAGAGAGAAGCCGGCGACTCACCTGTGGAAGGATTGCGTGATCATGAAGGCCTTTAAGAGCTACAATGGCCCGGGCGGCGGCTCAGGCGCCGGCGGCTTTCATGGTCCGGGCGGCGGCTCAAATTCCGGTCCTCAGAACGGTCAAGGGGGCTTAAATCAACAGTCTGGTCAGGGTCGTCAACAGCAGCAGGGGGGTTATCAGACCAACCCAAAGCAGCTTAGCGGTGGACAGTATCATGTGTTCACCACCAGTTTGTGCAAACGGGATCAGAAGCTTCACAAAAGAGCTGTTCATGCTGTTGAGCCGGTGGTTCCACGCTACTTACGGTGGTCTGAGCAGCCTATAGTGTGGAGTAGGGAGGATCACCTTCCCCGGGTGGATAACCCGGGCCACTTGGCCTTAGTGGTGGCTCCTCAGGTCGGAGGCTATAAGTTCACAAAGGTACTCATGGATGGAGGCAGCAGCATCAATATCCTTTATTATGAGACTTTCCGTCGCATGGGGCTAGTCGATAAGAACCTCAGCCAGTCAAACACTACAGGGTGGAGAAGCTGACCTTTGAGGTGGTCCAGATAAGAAGTCCATACCATGCTATATTTGGACGGCCGGCTTATGCCAAGTTCATGGCACGGCCGTGCTATGTGTACTTACAGCTCAAAATGCCGGGTCACAACGGGACTATTACGGTTCACGGCAGCCGAAAGGTGGCTCTAGAGTGTGAGGAAGGCGACGCGGCTTATGCAGAGTCTGTTTGTGCTACAGAGGAGTTGAAGTTTTACAAAGACAATGTTGACCCAACAGATATGACCTCTCTGAAAAAGCCAACCACGGAGAATGAACCAGCAATGAAATTTAAATCAGCTGATGAGACTAAACTTGTTGATTTTGTTCCAGGTGACTCGTCTCAGCAGTTTAGCATCAGTGCAAATCTGGACCCGAAATAGGAAAGCACGCTCATCGAGTTCATCCGTGAGAATAGGGTCATCTTCGCGTGGAAACCTTCTGACATGCCAGGTGTACCTAGAGAACTCGCTGAGCACACTCTCAATGTTGATCCAAAATTTAAGCCGGTTAGACAGTTCCTTCGACGGTTTAACGAAGAGAGGCGGAAAGCTATTGGTGAAGAAGTGGCCCGGCTCTTGGCGGCCGGGTTCATTGTTGAAGTTTTTCACCCGGAGTGGTTGGCTAACCCGGTGCTCGTACTCAAGAAGAACGGCACCTGGCGGATGTGTGTGGACTACACGGACTTGAACAAGGCGTGTCCGGCTGATCCTTTTGCTCTCCCCCGTATTGATCAAATCATTGATGCTACGGCAGGCTGTGCACGCTTAAGTTTCTTGGATGCCTATTCCGGGTATCATCAGATTAAGATGGTAGTTAAGGACCAGGAGAAGACGGCGTTCATCACTCCCTTTGGAGCCTTCTGCTATGTGTCTATGCCCTTTGGACTCAAGTGTGCATAGGCGACTTACCGGCGTTGTGTACAGAATTGTCTTCATAAACAGATCGGGCGCAATGTTCACGCTTACGTGGACGATATTGTGGTTAAATCCATCAAAGAGGAAACCCTGATAGATGACTTAAGGGAAACCTTCGATAATCTCCAGGTCTATAAGATGATGCTTAACCCGGCCAAGTGTGTTTTTGGTGTTCCTGCAGGCAAACTATTGGGTTTCTTGGTTTCTGACAGAGGCATTGAGGCTAACCCGGAGAAGATCCAGGCTATCACCTCCCTAGCTAAGCCGGCATGTATAAATGACGTTCAGCGTTTGGCGGGTCGCATCGCTGCTTTAAGCCGGTTTATAAGCCGTTTGGGTGAGAAGGCTATGCCTTTATATCAGTTGATGAAGAAAACTGATACCTTTGTCTGGAATGATGCAGCTAATACCGCTTTTGAGGATTTGAAAAAGCAACTGGCAGAGCCCCCCGTCCTTGCTGCTCCGGTTGATAAGGAGCCCTTGCTACTGTATGTGGCGGCAAACGCACGGGCCGTCAGCGTGGCTATTGTGGTGGAGCGCAAGGAGGCGGGTAAGGAGCATCCGGTTCAGCGGCCGGTTTATTATGTTAGCAAAGTGCTCATTGAGTCCAAGCAGCAGTACCCGCATTGGCAGAAGCTTGTGTATGGTGTGTTCATGGCAAGCCGGAAGCTTAAGCATTATTTTCAGGGTCATCCCATCACTGTGGTCAGTTCTGCCCCTCTTGGTGATATTATCCCGAACAGAGAGGCCACAGGGAGAATTGCTAAGTGGGCTATAGAACTTGGACCTCATGGTCTCAAATATGTGCCAGGCACTGCTGTTAAATCTCAGGCTTTGGTGGATTTCATCAACGATTGGACAGAGTCACAAGTGCCTGAGCAAAAGCCGGATAACACTTATTGGACTATCCACTTTGATGGGTCCAGACAGTTGGAGGGCTCGGGGGCTGGTGTTGTATTGGCTTCCCCTAAAGGTGACAAATTCCATTATGTGCTACGGTTGATGTTTCCTTGCACTAACAATGCGGCTGAATACGAGGCTTTGCTCCACGGTCTTCGGGTGGCTAAGGAGATGAGCTTAAGCCGGGTAAGGTGCTTTGGTGACTCAGACTTGGTGGCTCAATAAGTATCAGGCACCTGGGACTCTAAGGATCCTCTCATGGCGGCTTATCGCCGCGAGGTTGATGCCATTGCTGGGCACTTTCAGGGATACCAAGTGGAGCACATTGATCGCAGGAAGAACGAGGCGGCTGATGCTTTAAGCCGGCTAGGCTCCCAGCGAAAACCGGTGCCGCCTAACACTTTCTTGGATGTCCTGTATAACCCGTCGGTTCGGTTGCCTACAGAGGAGGACTTGGCTATCCCTGACCCGGAGGCGCGACTGGTGGCGGCTCTTCATGTCATACCAGACTGGACAATGCCATATCTGGCTTATATAACTCGGGAAGAGTTGCCTGAGGATGAAACTTTGGCCAGACAAATCACCCGGCGGGCTAAGTCAATGATCGTCATCGATGGCAAGTTGCATCATCGCAGTGTTTCAGGGGCATTTCAGCGTTGTATTTCCCCTGAGGAAGGTCAAGAGATCTTGCGCGAGATCCATGAAGGGGATTGCGGCCATCATGCCGGCTCAAAATCCCTTGTGGCCAAGGCTTTCCGTCATGGTTTTTATTGGCTGACGGCTCACGCTGATGCAGAGGACTTGGTCAGTAAATGTGATGGTTGCCAAAGGTTCTCACGACGGGCTCATGTGCCGGCTCAGGAGTTGAGGATGATCCCAATCACTTGGCCCTTTGCGGTCTGGGGGCTTGATATGGTTGGGCCTTTTAAACGGTCCAAGGATAAGAAGACCCACCTCTTGGTGGCCGTTGACAAATTCACGAAGTGGGTGGAGGCTGAGCCAGTTAGCAAGTGCGATGCAGCCACGGCGGTTCAATTTATGAAAAAGGTGATTTTCCGCTTCGGCTTTCCGCACAGCATCATAACTGACAATGGCACCAATTTATCCAAGGGCGCTATGGAAGAATTTTGTCAACGAGAGCATATCCGACTTGATGTTTCCTCAGTGGCTCATCCCCAATCCAATGGTCAAGCTGAACTCGAGTTAGGACTTAGTCGTGGAGCCATCGCAATTAGGAAGCTTGAAGGGGTTAAGTGGGACAAGGAACACGAGGGTTTATACTGGTTCGGCCCCTTACGGTGAAGGTAAAAACCTACGTCCAGTTGAGGTGATATTAATCAGGGTTTCGATAACCAGGGAGCTAAACAGCTTTGCCTGGCTCTCGATCAGATTGTTGTCGCCCCTAAACCGCTGCCGGGTCGTCCCTTTATATAGGGAGGTTGACACCCAGCGGCCCTTAGAGTCCCGGCCGGCTCATAAGAGTGTCCGGCTCGGACTCTAAACAATACTTGCCTTATACTACAAGTTCTACTATAACAATAAAGATTGTACTACGGGCTTTAAGCCATATCCGGGTCTCAGCCCATCTCTGGCCCATTATCTTGGAACTTGGCTCCGGGCTTCTGGCAATGACCCTACAAGTAACCCGGCCCTCCTGGCGGGTGACTCCAAGGTCTATATCCTCAACATTAGGCCCCAGATTGACTTGAGCCGGCTCGTGTCAATCTTCAACTCTGCCGACAGAAAAAATCGCCGGCTTACCGTTCGTGTGAAGGCCATAACCCGGTGTGACGTCATTCTCCGGACTCCGGATAATCCGCCGTGACGTCATCCTCCATTAAGTCCGTTTTTACTCCGCCAGATCCGCAACGGATCTCTGCTGTTACTGTCTTTCCGAAAATCGAGGCGCCGTGAGGGGGAGATAACCACGCCGTGGTCTCCTTGAATATCGCGCCCACTTATGACTTGCCTTATAAATAGGCCGGCCCAGCACTTTCTCCTCACGTTCTCCCTCTTCCTCCTCGCGCCGTTGCTCCTTTGCTCGAGCTCCGCCACTGCCGCCGCCGTCGCGCCCCTGGTCTTCATTAACCCGGCCGCTGCATCACCCTGATTCGGACCAGACTCACGGCGGTGACCTCCGCTCCTTCCAACTCCGGTGAGTCTCCTCTGCCTTGCTAGAACAGATCTGCGGTAGGGTTCTTTCAGTTCTTCGTGTTCATCACCATTGCCCACAGACTCGGTAGTTCTTGTTGCCACTGTAGTTAGTTGATCTTTAACCTCGCGTAGAACCACTGCGGTAGAGGTTTGAGACCCATTTCATCTATAAGAAAACCCTCTTTTTACTGCATAAGAACTGTGTTCAACCTCAAGAACTTCTTCTGCCTCTGTTTTTTAGGTCTAGAAAATTTTCACCTCGCCCGACCATTTTGATCCGAAAAAGTTACTGCAATATGTGAAATCCGTTTTACCATACTTAGTAAAAACTGCAACCCTTGAATCTTGGTGGCTTATGCTTCTGACTTAAAGAAAACACGCGTCGTAGAACTTTCCGGTTTAAAGAGAACCATGCTCCGTAGAATCCTCCGACTTAACTGCAGTAAGCCGTAGATGACCAACTTATCCTGAAAACTCCGACGGCTTAGATAACTCATCGTATCAATATATATCATTAGTTCCCTTCATAAGTCGTCACTGTAGTTTGAATGATAATCCCCGGCATATAATTAACCCGGACACTTTTCTCTTCCTCATAGACCACCAACCGTCACCATGCCTCCCAAGACTCCCATCACTTGCAACTGGATGAAATCCAACGTCACTGATGAGACCCTGGCCAACTTTGTTAAGTCCGGATATCTGCCCAAGAAGGAAGTGATGTCCTACCGTGCCCCTAATCCGTCAGAAGAAAGACCACAGCCAAGGGACGGGGCGGTAGTGATCTTTGCAGACCATATGAGCCGGGGCTTCGCACCGCCCGGCTCAAAATTCTTCCGGGACATGCTCAACTTCTTTGACCTTCGGCCTCAGGATATAGGACCCAATTCCATATCCAACATCTGCAACTTCCAAGTATTTTGTGAAGTATATCTTGGAGAAGAGCCGAGTCTGCTGCTCTTCAGAGAGCTGTTTTATTTGAACCGCCAAAATGAGTGCGCAAACGGTCCAAGTCTAGAGCTAGGCGGCATCTCCATCCAACGGCGCAGGGACTGTCTATTTCCTTACGCAGAACCGCCAAGTCACCCCAAGGACTGGAACATGACTTGGTTCTACTGCCAAGACACGTCCCCGGCTGATGAGAGCCCGCTGCTCGGCTTTCGCCCAACGCGCCTGGAGCCAACTCATCCATTATCCGACAAACTGACTGCCGCAGAACGCCAGCCTCTGCTTCCAACGATCAACAAGATCAAGGCCCTGCTAGGCAACGGTCTGAACGGAATAGACCTGGTCCGGGTCTGGATCTCATGGCGGGTGATCCCATTGAGCCGCCGCCCCGGCTTAATGTGTGAGTATACCGGGCGAAAGGATGACCCGCAGAGACACAGTCGCAATGATCTTCCAGAAGACGTTGCTGAAGAAGAGACCAAGGCTCTGTTAAACGAGAGCCTGGCAGACTGTGGTAGGACCGGGCTAGCCCCGTTCTGCAAGACCAATCCGGCCCCTGCGGTAAACCGCTGACCTTTAACCTTTCAACTTCTTTTACATGCCATCTTGCTAAGAATTCATTACTGTATTTCTCAGGCTGATGATAAATTCTGGCGGGTCAAGTATGACCATGAGGCGGCCAAGAAGGCGAAGAAAGCCGCCAAGAGAGCTGCCCCTCGCAAAAAGGGAAGCAGACCCACTGCTTCGGAGCTGCTGCAATTAAGCGATAGCTCCGAGTCAGAGGTAACCCTTAAACCTTTAAACTCTTGCCATATTTGTTGTTTGCTGCTATCCACTTTACCATCATTTTGTTTATTGACAGGATGACACCGGCGCCAGTAACCCGGTGATTGAAGAGGTAACATTACTCTCCTCCGACTCGGAGCCTTTGCCACAGCTGAAAGTCCGAAGGGTAACCCGGAAAGTAAGCTTTTCTCATCCATTAGCTCATCAAGACCCTCAATTTCTTTTGAAGCAGCAGGTTCACGAAAGCCGGCGTCTCACCCGGGCCTGCAAGGACACCGATCTCTCCGCCGGGTTACCCGACGCGACAAGGAAGCGTCGCACCGAGGTCTTTTCTCACTTGTACCCTTTTCATCCGTTGGCGGGTGTTAACCGTCAACCACTTAATTCTTCTGACTCCAATTACCAGGAGACCTCCCCCTCTTCGGGTGACTCCATGCAGTCAAGTCTGCCGGCCTTCAAGACTGCACCCGGGTAATAACAATCACCTTACATTATCTGTCTGTATTTACTCTTTGTATGCCTAACACTTCTGTCTTTTCAGTGCCCAAGCAAAGCTCACCAAAAGAGCAAAGAAGACCAGGTCAGCTGGAGTGCCAGACTTGCCGGAGCCGGAGACGACGGCTCAAGAGCCGCCAACCGCCTCCGAAGCCACCATTCCCATGGATACGGCGCCTGAAGCCCCTGCCCCGACCACCAAGACAACGACCGAAGCGTCAGCTAATCCGGAGGCCTCCGGCTCAACCCCACCGGCTAACGACCCGGACGTGGTAATTACCCGGATGGAGTATGTTGAGCCGGGGAGGCCGACCGCACTGGCCCAATGCTCCGCGAAGGGGGAGCTGCTGCAACCCCACCGGGTGAATCTGGATCTCTCGGGCCACACCGATTTGAGCATTGGAGAGCTCGTTTCTAGCTACATCAGCCAGGTTCACAAGAGCCGGGACGCCGAGATCGCCATGGTCAACCAGATCCATCAAAAGTCTGAGGTAACCTTCTGCTGTCTTCTTACTTTCCGCATAGTGATCCTTGTCACGCTAGCCCCCAAGTCTATGACTTATACTTGGAATATGTTGTAGACTTAGAGTCCGGCTTACTTAATTGAACCGGCAGTACGTAGACACGTTCAACATGCATTAGCCCCCAAGTGCAAAGTGTCTTTGCTTGGAAAGTGATTGGGACTTATATAATGACTGTTTAATAACCCGGAAATATATGCAGGCTACTGGCAATAAATTTGAGTCGGACCTTGCGGGTCTCAAGAACCGGTTAAAAACTCAAGAGATGGAGACCCGGAAGGCGAACGCCAAGTTTGTCTCCAGCATCGCCGCTCAGGAGAAATTGAAGACTGAATTCGACGCTGAGCGGAAGGCCTGGGCTGAGGAGAAAGCCGCACTGGTGACCCAGGCAGAACAGGCGGAGAAGGCCCTCAATGAGAAAACCGCTGAGCTCTCCAGCCTAAAGCGCCAGGTTTCCCAGATGGTGGCTGCTATCTTTGGTAAGTCACCTCGCCGGCTTTCATCAAGTCTGTATATGTTATAATTCATCCTTGTCACCGGCTTACCTGATCTTTATTTAAACAGGTCCCAGGAGTGCCAACCTGAACCAGAGCGTGGTCACCAAGTTAAAGGCCGTGTACACCCTGGTGGAACAACTCTACACCGGGTCACAGCGCGCCTTAGCTGTGGTGGCCCTATCCAATGAGGTGCCAACCCATCTGGCCGAAGTCCTGCGCCGGCTTGCTGTTCTGCCACAATGGATCCAGGAGCTACGCCGAGCCTCCGCAAGATCCGGAGCAATTGCCGCGCTGAGCCGGGCCAAGGCATTCCTGCCGGAGCTAGACCCGGCAGACATCGCCCTGGGTTACCCGAGCCTGAAGGAAGACGGCTCAGCCTTCGACCAGAAGGATTTCGCGGCATGTGTGAAGGCTGTACGCCCGGTGGCCACCATCATCGGGAACGACACCGACTTAACCAAGTATCAGTCGGGGTACAACGCGGAGAATCAGAGAATTCCAACCCCTCGCTATGAAGCTCTCAGTCTGATTCCTCCGGCTTGCCAGCACACCTTCGCCCCCGAAATTGACCCGGCCGGGTTAATTGACGAAGAAGCCCAGTTCGAGGCTCTCAGCGGCATCGACTGGAAGTCGTCAACCTTCGAAATCTTGGGATCAGCCGGAGCAGAAGACGAGCCGGGGACTTCAACTCAACAAGCGTCATAAAGCAGCTGGCGGTTCACCGAACAACGCTCCGTCCTTGAGACTTGGTGAATTTTGTAATAGAATAGGTGCAACAATTTATCTCTACCGTGCCATCATGCATGTAATGAATGCTGCAATCCCTTAATGTTATCCTTTTGGTGTTCCTCCGGGTCATAATTATCCCTTTGTCCTTCTCAACCTTAACAGGTGCCGTTAAGTATCTGCATAGAAAGGCAAATCACAAGTCTCAAGGCGGCTTACCACCCTGAGAATCAGGTGTTTGAGATGGATAACCCGGAATATGACTCAAAAAAAGGACTGGTCCTTAGTGACACTCTGAACATAGCCATGATAACACACTTAACGGCCTGTAACATACTTCCGGATTAAATAATCCGGGTAGCACGGTTGGTATCTTAACTCTAATTGACTTGTCTTGATGACATCCATGATGTTCAATTATCAAGATAATCCAAAATTAAGCCGGCAAGCGAAATCCGGCCATGCACACTTTGTCATAATCACAGTAGACTTTGTGATAAATCAGAACTTAGGGGCTTCCAGTTCGAATACGACCAGAGACCCGGCCCGAAAGGGGTTAAGCCAAGATTCGGATACGATCATATAGCCCCCAATGGGTGCGGCGATGCCAATCAAGAGGGTACCGACAGCTATGTTCTCTTGGGTTCGAATACGACCCATGTTTGAACAGGAAGCCCCCAAGTGATTCTGAAAATTGTTTAACGACGCTGATTCGAATACGATCCACGTCGGTTCTCAGAGGGGTTAAACTGTGATTCAAATATGACCAAAGTTAACTTCCCAATGAGCTCGGCACTTTGCCAATCAAATGGGTATCGACAGCTATGTTCTCTTTGGTTTGAATACGACCCATGTTTGAACAGGAAGCCCCCAAGTGATCTTACTGCTTACGGCTAGACTCGAATGCGATCATAAGCCGGATCCTCCTTTCAAATTATTATGACACGTATATTTGGAGGAGAAAAAAGGACAGAGGTCCTGCTTTATTGCTTATCATAATATATATATGTCTGAGATAAAAATGTACATCACAAGAGCCGGTAGCTCAAGTGTAATAAGGCCGAAGCTGAGCGATATTCCACGGCCGACGGGTCTCCTCCTCAGATTTACGCGAATCTTTACGCTCCCGAACGTCAATGAGGTAATATGACCCGTTGTGCAAGTTCTTACTGACCACAAAGGGCCCTTCCCAAGGTGGGAATAATTTGTGTGCATCTGCTTGATCCTGTATGAGCCGGAGCATAAGGTCGCCTTCCTGGAAGACCCGGGATTTGACTCGGCGGCTATGATAACGACGCAGGTCTTGTTGGTAAATCGCTGAACGGGCTGCTGCCACATCATGCTGTTCATCCAACAAGTCCAGAGCAACTTGGCGCGCCTGTTCATTGTCCGTTTCAACATAAGCCGCCACACGAGGTGAATCGTGACGGATGTCGCTAGGGAGGACCGCTTCGGCCCCATAAACCATGAAGAAAGGCGTGAAGCCAGTAGACCTGTTAGGAGTAGTGTTGATGCTCCATAAGACGGAGGGCAACTCCTCCACCCAACAACCCGGCGTCCGTTGCAAAGGGACCAAAAGCCGGGGTTTGATGCCCTTCAGAATCTCCTGGTTAGCTCTCTCAGCTTGACCATTGGACTGGGGATGAGCCACTGAAGAAACATCAAGCCGGATATGCTCTCGTTGACAAAACTCCTCCATAGCGCCTTTGGACAGATTAGTGCCATTGTCCGTTATGATGCTGTGCGGAAAACCGAAGCGGAAGATCACCTTTTTTTATAAATTGAACCGCCGTGGCTGCATCACACTTGCTAACTGGCTCAGCTTCCACCCACTTCGTGAATTTTTTAACTGCCACCCAGAGGTGGGTCTTCTTATCCTTGGACCGTTTAAAAGGCCCGACCATATCAAGCCCCCAGACCGCAAAGGGCCAAGTGATCGGGATCATCCTCAATTCCTGAGCCGGCACATGAGCCCGTCGTGAGAACCTCTGGCAACCATTACACTTACTGACCAAGTCCTCTGCATCAGCGTGAGCCGTCAACCAATAAAAACCATGACGGAAAGCTTTGGCCACAAGGGATTTTGAGCCGGCATGATGGCCGCAATCCCCTTCATGGATCTCGCGCAAGATCTCTTGACCTTCCTCAGGGGAAATACAACGCTGAAATGCCCCTGAAACACTGCGATGATGCAACTCGCCGTTGATAACAATCATTGACTTGGCCCGCCGGGCTATTTGCCTGGCCAAAGTTTCATCCTCAGGCAACTCTCCCTGGGTTATATAAACACGGTACGGCATTGTCCAGTCTGGTATGACATGAAGAGCCGCCACCAGTCGTGCTTCCGGGTCAGGGATAGCCAAGTCCTCCTCTGTGGGCAACTTAACCGAAGGGTTATATAGGACATCCAGGAAAGTGTTAGGCGGCACCGGCTTTCGCTGAGAGCCGAGCCGGCTTAAAGCATCAGCCGCCTCGTTCTTCCTGCGATCAATGTGCTCCACTTGATATCCCTGAAAGTGCCCAGCAATGGCATCAACCTCGCGGCGATAAGCCGCCATGAGGGGATCCTTAGAATCCCAGGTGCCTGATACTTGTTGAACCACCAAATCTGAATCCCCAAAGCACCGTACCCGGCTTAAGCTCATCTCCTTAGCCACCCGAAGACCGTGGAGTAAAGCCTCGTATTCAGCCGCATTGTTAGTGCAAGGAAACATCAATTGTAGCACATACTGGAACTTGTCACCCTAGGGGAAGCCAATACAACACCGGCCCCCGAGCCCTCCAGCTGCCTGGACCCATCAAAGTGAATAGTCCAATAAGTGTTATCCGGCTTTTGCTCAGGCACTTGCGACTCTGTCCAATCATTAATAAAATCCACCAAAGCCTGGGATTTAACAGCAGTGCGTGGCACATATTTGAGGCCATGAGGCCCAAGTTCAATAGCCCACTTGGCAATTCTCCCTGTAGCCTCTCTGTTCTGGATAATATCCCCAAGAGGGGCAGAACTGACCACAGTGATGGGATGACCCTGAAAATAATGCTTGAGTTTCCGGCTCCCCATGAACACACCATATACAAGCTTCTGCCAGTGCGGGTATCGCTGCTTAGACTCAATAAGCACCTCACTGACATAATAAACCGGCCGCTGAACCGGATGCTCCTTACCCGTCTCCTTACGCTCCACCACCATAGCCACACTGACGGCTCGTGTGTTTGCCGCCACATACAGTAGCAAGGGCTCCTTATCAACCGGAGCAGCAAGGACGGGGGGCTCTGCCAGTTGCTTTGTCAAATCCTCAAAGGCGGTATTAGCTGCGTCATTCCAGACAAAGTTATCAGTTTTCTTCATCAACTGATATAAGGGCATAGCCTTCTCACCCAAGCGGCTTATGAACCGGCATAAAGCAGCGATGCGACCCGCCAAACGCTGAACATCATTTATACATGCCGGCTTAGCTAGGGAGGTGATAGCTTTGATCTTCTCCGGGTTAGCCTCAATTCCTCTGTCAGAAACCAAGAAGCCCAATAGCTTGCCCGCAGGAACACCAAAAACACATTTGGCCGGGTTAAGCATCAGCTTGTAGACCCGGAGATTATCGAAGGTTTCCCTTAAGTCATCTATTAGGGTTTCCTCCTTGATGGACTTAACCACAATATCGTCCACGAAAGCGTGAACATTGCACCCGATCTGTTTATGGAGACAATTCTGTACACAACGCTGGTAAGTCGCTTGCGCACACTTGAGCCCAAAGGGCATAGACACATAGCAGAAGGCTCCAAAGGGAGTGATGAACGCCGTCTTCTCCTGGTCCTTAACTGCCATCTTAATCTGATGATACCCGGAATAGGCATCCAAGAAACTTAAGCGTGCACAACCTGCCGTAGCATCAATGATTTGATCAATACGGGGGAGAGCAAAAGGATCAGCCGGACATGCCTTGTTCAAGTCCGTGTAGTCCACACACATCCGCCAGGTGCCGTTCTTCTTAAGTACGAGCACCGGGTTAGCCAACCACTCTGGGTGAAAAACCTCAACAATGAACCCGGCCGCCAAGAGCCGGGCCACTTCTTCACCAATAGCTTTCCGCCTCTCTTCGTTAAACCGTCGAAGGAACTGTCTGACCGGCTTAAATTTTGGATCAACATTGAGAGTGTGCTCAGCGAGTTCTCTAGGTACACCTGGCATGTCAGAAGGTTTCCACGCGAAGATGTCCCTATTCTCACGGATGAACTCGATGAGCGCGCTTTCCTATTTCGGGTCCATATTTGCACTGATGCTGAACTGCTGAGACGAGTCACCTGGAACAAAATCAACAAGTTTAGCCTCATCAGCTGATTTAAACTTCATTGCTGGTTCATTCTCCGTGGTTGGCTTTTTCAGAGAGGTCATATCTGTTGGGTCAACATTGTCTTTATAAGATTTCAACTCTTCTGTGGCACAAACAGACTCCGCATAAGCTGCGTCACCTTCCTCACACTCCAGAGCCACTTTCCGGCTGCCGTGAACCGTAATGGTCCCGTTGTGACCCGGCATCTTGAGCTGTAAGTACACATAACACGGCCATGCCATGAACTTGGCGTAAGCCGGCCGTCCAAATATGGCGTGGTATGGACTTCTTATCTTGACCACCTCAAAGGTCAACTTCTCCACCCTGTAGTTGTTCTCGTCACCAAAAGCCACTTCCAGTTCGATCTTGCCGACTGGATAAGCCGATTTACCGGGTACCACACCATGGAAGATAGTATTTGACTGGCTGAGGTTCTTATCGACTAGCCCCATACGACGGAAAGTCTCATAATAAAGGATGTTGATGCTGCTGCCTCCATCCATGAGTACCTTTGTGAACTTATAGCCTCCCACCTGAGGAGCCACCACTAAGGCCAGGTGGCCCGGGTTATCCACCCGGGGAGGGTGATCCTCCCTACTCCACACTATGGGCTGCTCAGACCACCGTAAGTAGCGTGGAACCGCTGGCTCAACAGTGTTAACAGCCCTCCTGTGAAGCTTCTCGTCTCGTTTGCACAAACTAGTGGTGAACACGTGATACTGTCCACCGCTAAGCTGCTTTGGGTTGGTCTGATAACCCCCCTGCTGCTGTTGATGACCCTGACCAGACTGTTGATTAAAGCCCCCTTGACCGTTCTGAGGACCGGAATTTGACCCGCCGCCCGGGCCATGAAAGCCGCCAGCGCCTGAGCCGCCACCCGGACCCTTGTAGTTTTTAAAGGCCTTCATGATAGCACAATCCTTCCACAGATGAGTCGCTGGCTTCTCTCTAGAACCGTGTCTCGGACAAGGTTCATTCAACAGCTGCTCCAGAGAAGGTCCTGACCCGCCGCCTCGGGGAGGGGGCCTCCCCTTGCGTCGCTGGTTATTACCTTGAGAGTTGGTGCTGGCTACAAACTCTAGGCTGCCATCGGCCTTGCGCTTGCCTCCTCCTTGGTTCCCCGGGCTAAACTGAGGACCCTTGCCGTTGCCGTTCTTCTTTCCCTTCCCTGTCCTTTCATCATCTGAAGGGGGATCCTTGGTACCATCGGAATCGGCGTACTTGACAAGAGCCGCCATCAGTGTACCCATATCAGTACAGTCACGCTTAAGCCGCCCGAGTTTCATCTTTAGGGGCACAAAGCGACAGTTTTGTTCCAATATTAAGACTGCAGAGCCGGCATCCATCTTATCCGATGAATGTATGATCTCCTTGACCCGGCGAACCCAATGGGTCGTGGATTCACCCTCCTGCTGCTTACAGTTAGTCAGATCCACGATTGACATAGATTGCCTGCAGGTATCTTTGAAGTTTTGAATGAACCGGGCTTTCAGCTCAGCCCAAGACCCAATGGAGTTCGGCGGTAACCCTTTCAACCACGTGCGGGCAGTTCCATCTAACATCATGGTGAAATATTTGGCCGTGGCCGCCTCACTGACTTCCAGTAATTCCATAGCCATCTCATAACTCTCAATCCAGGCTGCAGGCTGTAAGTCTGCTGTATAGTTAGGCACCTTCCTAGGTCCTTTGAAGTCCTTGGGTAGACGTTCATTACGGATAGCTGGCACCAAACAAGGGACACCCCCGGTTCTGGTAGGGATACCCGCATCAACGGACGTCGTCGGATAAGCCGGGGGGGGGTCTGGTAAGCCGTCAATTGAGGCGCCTGCTCCACCTCCTGGCGTGCTTGGTCTGCTACGTAGAAGGCTCCATTATGAGCCGGGCCATGACCAGGGGGCGGGTCATGGCGTCGGACATTACTTGATCCGGTCGCCGAGACCATGTGCCGGCTGTAACTCGGGCTCTGCCCTGGACGAGGGGTTGAGTGGATCCTATCCCGGCTGTAGGAGTACGCCTCTTGTTGCGCCAGTGCTGTATGAAGGAGTTCTCTGACCCGGCGGGTCTCAATAGCCGTCGGAGAGTCGCCATCAACGGGCAGAGCCGCCAGCCGTGCCGCCGCGGCGACCATGTTCTCCAGCGGGTTATTATAATGGCCCGGGGGTATTGACACATATTGAGGCGGGGCAGGGGGCCCCTAGGGAGGCCCCATCACTCGTGGTTGAATAAGGGGTCCAGACCCGGGTGCTACGACCCCTGGCGGGTGACTAAACCCTGCACCTGGCGTGTTGAAGAGGTTGCGCGGATCGTAGACCGGCAGGAGTCGAGATTGAGCCTTTTGATGCCTCCTTCTCATGACCTCATTGGCCGCGTTCTGATCCATCGTGAGTTGGAAGGACTGCGCCTGAATCAGCTGGGTCTGGGCATCGAGAGCCGCCCGCTCCGTAGCCAGCCTGATCACTTCCGCTGCAAGGTCCTCTTTAGCTTTTATCAGATCCAATTTTAGCTGTGCCACCGCCGCATCATGCTGAACTTGATCCGCCGGTCGACCGTGGCGGTTAACAGGGCCGTCATCTTATCCGTGAGATCCATCAGCACCTGAGCCGGGGAAGGCACCGGGTTTTCCGATCCGGCAGCGGGGTTCTGAACAGGCTGCGCACCAGCCATAAAAACTCCGACCTGACTTGGCGGCTCAAAAAGGTCCGGAATACTGTTGCCATCGGAATAACTCATGAGCCTGCCATCTTGAAGTTGGTACAACGAGTTTGACTCATCAGCGGCCGACTCGCCGTCAGAGCCGGTGGCCGCCTCATCACCAGACCTGGATGGATCAGAGGGCCCTCCGTGGATGCATCCCACAAAAGCGCGCCTTAAGGCAGGCCGAGCCCGGGCGGGTCGTGCGCGCTGAGCCGTTTCGATGAGATCGGCGCGGGGATCCGGCTCGGGGCCCGGCTCACCAATCTTGCCGATGAAGACATGAATTCCACCGAAGGGGACCCGGTACCCGTACTCCACTGAGCCGGCGTCGGGGCCCCAGTCCGCATCGTCGATGTAGAGCTTGCCGCGACGACTCTTGGTCATCCGGCCCACAGCGTATCCCTTGAGCCCTTCGAAGCTGCCCTTCAAGAACTCAAATCCACCGTGCGCCGGCCCCACGGTGGGCGCCAACTGTCGTGGAATTGTCACGGCAGATGTCCTCGAGTTAGGACTTAGTCGTGGAGCCATCGCAATTAGGAAGCTTGAAGGGGTTAAGTGGGACAAGGAACACGAGGGTTTATACTGGTTCGGCCCCTTACGGTGAAGGTAAAAACCTACGTCCAGTTGAGGTGATATTAATCAGGGTCTCGATAACCAGGGAGCTAAACAGCTTTGCTCGGCTCTCGATCAGATTGTTGTCGCCCCTAAACCGCTGCCGGGTCGTCCCTTTATATAGGGAGGTTGACACCCAGCGGCCCTTAGAGTCCCGGCCGGCTCATAAGAGTGTCCGGCTCGGACTCTAAACAATACTTGCCTTATACTACAAGTTCTACTATAACAATAAAGATTGTACTACGGGCTTTAAGCCATATCCGGGTCTCAGCCCATATCTTGCCCATTATCTTGGAACTTGGCTCCGGGCTTCTGGCAATGACCCTACAAGTAACCCGGCCCTCCTGGCGGGTGACTCCAAGGTCTATATCCTCAACAAGAGCTAACCAGGAGATTCTGAAGGGCATCAAGCCCCGGCTTTTGGTCCCTTTGCAACGGACGTCGGGTTGTTGGGTGGAGGAGTTGCCCTCCGTCTTATGGAGCATCAATACTACTCCTAACAGGTCTACAGGCTTCACGCCTTTCTTCATGGTTTATGGAGCAGAAGCAGTCCTCCCCAGCGACATCCGTCACGATTCACCTCGTGTGGCGGCTTATGTTGAGACGGATAATGAACAGGCGCGCCAAGATGCTCTGGACTTGTTGGACGAACAGCGTGATGTGGCAGCAGCCCGTTCAGCGATTTACCAACAAGACCTGCGCCGTTATCATAGCCACCGGGTCAAATCCCGGGTCTTCCAGGAAGGCGACCTTGTGCTCCGGCTCATCCAGGATCAAACAGATGCACACAAGTTATCCCCACCTTGGGAAGGGCCCTTTGTGGTCAGTAAGAACTTGCACAACTGGTCATATTACCTCATTGATATTCGGGAACATAAAGATTCGCGTAAATCTGAGGAGGAGACCCGCCGGCCGTGGAATATAGCTCAGCTTCGGCCTTACTACACTTGAGCTACCGGCTCTCGTGGTGTATATATTTATCTCAGACATGTATATATTATGATAAGCAATAAAGCAGGACCTCTGTCCTTTTTTCTCCTCTAATTATGCGTGTGTTATTTTTTACATGCTAATTTAAAGGAGGATCCGGCTTATGATCATATTTGAGTCTAGCCGTAAGCAGTAAGGTCACTTGGGGGCTTCCTGTTCAAACATGGGTCGTATTCGAACCAAAGAGAACATAGCTGTCGATACCCACTTGATTGGCAAAGTGCCGAGCTCATTGGGAAGTTAACTTTGGTCATATTTGAATCACAGTTTAACCCCTCTGAGAACCGACGTGGATCGTATTCGAATCAGCGTCGTTAAACAATTTTAAGAATCATTTGGGGGCTTCCTGTTCAAACATGGGTCGTATTCGAACGAAAGAGAACATAGCTGTCGGTACCCTCTTGATTGGCATCGCCACACCCACTGGGGGCTATATGATCGTATCCGAATCTTGGCTTAACCCCTTTGGGCCGGGTCTCTGGTCGTATTTGAACCGGAAGCCCCTAAGTTCTGATTTATCACAAGTTTACTTTGATTATGACAAGGTGTGCATGGCCGGGTTTCACTTACCGGCTTAACTTTGGTTTACAGTGTTAGTTGAACATCATGGGTATTTTCAAGGCAAGTAAATCGGAGTTAAGGTACCAACCTTACTACCCGGGTTATTTAAACCGGGAGTATGCTTACAGGCCGTTAAGTGTGTTATTACGGCAATGTTCAGAGAATAATTAAGGACCAGTCTTTTTTGATTCATATTCCGGGTTATCTATCTCCGACATCTGATTCTCAGGGCGGTAAGCCGCCTCGAGACTTGTGATTTGCCTTTCTATGCAGATATTTAAAGGCACCTTTTAAAGTTGAGGAAAAACAAAGGGATGACTATGACCCGGAGAAACATCAAAGAGACAAATTCAAAGAGCTCTCACATTAAACGTGCACAATGGCACGGCAGGGATAAACTGTTGCACTTATTCTTTCACAATAACTCTTCAAGTCTAGAAGGTGGAACAATGTTTGATAACCCGCCAGCTAACTTATGATGCCTGCTGAGTGGAAGTCCCCGGCTCATTTATGTCTTCTCCTCCGGCTGATCCCAGGACCTCGAAGGTCGATGATTTCCAGTTGATGCCGCTGAGAGCTTCGAACTGGGCTTCTTCGTCAATTACCCCGGCCGGGTCAATCTCCGGGGCGAAGGTGTGCTGACGAGCCGGAGGGATTAGATTGAGGGCTTCATAGCGAGGGGTTGGAATCCTCTGATTCTCCGCATCGTAACCCGGCTGGTACTTGGTTAAGTCGGTGTCGTTCCCGATGAGGGTGGCCACCGGACGTACAGCCTTCACACATGCCGCGAAGTCCTTCTGGTCGAAGGCTGAGCCGTCTTCCTTCAGGCTTGGGTAACCCAGGGCGATGTCTGCCGGGTCTAGCTCCGGCAGGAATGCTTTGGCCCGGCTCAGCGCGGCAATTGCTCCGGCTCTCGCGGAGGCCCGTCGTAGCTCCTGGATCCGCTGCGGCAGAACAGCGAGCAGGCGCAGGACTTCGGCCAGATGAGTTGGCACCTCGTTGGATAGGGCCACCACAGCTAAGGCACGATGTGACCCGGTGTAGAGCTGTTCCACCAGGGTGTACACGGCCTTTAACTTGGTGACCACGCTCTGGTTGAGGTTGGCACTCCTGGGACCTGTTTCACAAGATCAGATAAGCCGATGACAAGGATGAATCATGACATATACAGACTTAATGAAAGCCGGTGAGGCGACTTACCGAAGATAGCAGCCACCATTTGGGAAACCTGGCGTTTTAGGCCGGAGAGCTCGGCAGTCTTCTCAGCGAGAGCTTTCTCCGCCTGTTCCGCCCGGGTGACCAGTGCGGCCTTCTCCTCAGCCCAGGCCTTCCGCTCAGCATCAAATTCGGTCTTCAGCTTCTCTTGAGCGGCGATGCTGGAGACAAACTTGGCGTTTGCCTTCCGGGTCTCCATCTCCTGTGTCTTCAGCTGGCTCTTGAGATCTGCAAGGTCCGACTCTAATTTCTTGCCAACAGCCTGCATATATTTCCGGGTTACTAACAGTCATTATATAAGTCCCAAGCGCTTTCCAAGCAAAGACACTTGGCACTTGGGGGCTAATGCATATTGAACGTATCTATCTACATACTGCCGGCTCAGTTGAGTAAACCGGAATCTAAGTCTACAACATATTCAAGTATAAGTCATCGACTTGGGGGCTAGCATGGCAAAAGTAACTATGCAGTAAAGTAAGAATACAAAAGAAGGTTACCTCGGATTTTTGTTGGATCTGGTTAACCATGGCAACCTCGGCGTCCCGGCTCTTGTGGACTTGGTTGATATAGCTAGAGACGAGCTCTCCAATGCTTAAGTCGGTGTAGCCGGAGAGGTCTAGGTTCACCCGGTGGGGCTGCAGTAACTCCCCCTTCGCGGAGCACTTGGCCAACGCCGTCGGTCTCCCCGGCTCAACGAATTCCGTCCGGGTGATTACCACGTCCGGGTCGTCTGCTGGAGGGGCTGAGCCGGAGGCCTCCGGGTTAACCGCCGCTTCGGTCGTTGTCTTGGTAGTTGGGGCAGGGGCTTCAGGCGCCGTGTCCATTGGAACGGTGGCTTTGGGGGCGGAGGAAGCCAGCGGTTCTTGAGCCGTCGCCTCCGGCTCAGGCAAGTCTGGCACTCCGGCTGACCTGGTCTTCTTCGCTCTTTTGGTGAGATTTGCCTGGGCACTGAAAAGGCAGAAGTGTTAGGCATACAAAGAGTAAGTACAGACAGATAATGAAAGGAGATTGTTATTACCCGGGTGCAGTTTTGAAGGCCGGCAGACTTGACTGCATGGAGTCACCCGAAGAGGGGGAGGTCTCCTGATAATTGGAGTCAGAAGAGTTGAGTGGCTGACGGATAACACCCGCCAACGGATGAAAGGGGTACAGGTGAGAAAAAACCTCAGTTCGACGCTTCCTTGTTGCGTCGGGTAACCCGGCGGAGAGGTCGGTGTCTTTGCGGGCCCGGGTGTGACGCCGGCTTTCGTGAACCTGCTGCTTCAAAAGAAATTGAGGATCTTGATGAGCTAAAGGATGTGAAAAGCTTACTTTCCGGGTTACCCTTCGGACTTTCAGTTGTGGCAAAGGCTCCGAGTCGGAGGAAAGTGACATTACCTCTTTAGCCACCGGGTTACTGGCGCCGGTGTCATCCTGTCAATGAGCAAATGTTGATAAGGCGGACAGAAACAAACAACAAATATGGCAAGAATTTAAGGGTTTAAGGATTACCTCTGACTCGGAGCTGTCGCTTAATTGCAGTAGCTCCGAAGCAGTGGGCCTGCTTCCCTTTTTGCGAGGGGCGGCTTTCTTTGCTTTTCTGGCCTTCTTGGCCGCCTCATGGTCATACTTGACCCGCCAGAATTTGTCATCAGCCTGAGAAGTACAGTAATGAATTCTTAAAACGGTTCAGATCAAGGTGATATGTAAAAGAAGTTGAAAAGGTAAAGTCAGCGGCTTACCGCTGGGGCTGGATTGGTCTTGCAGAAGGGGGCTAGCCCGGTTCTTCCGCAGTCTGCCAAGCTCTCGTTTAAAAGAGCCTTGGTCTCTTCCTCTGCAACGTCTTCTGGAAGATCATTGCGACTGTGCCTCTGCGGGTCATCCTTTCGCCCGGTGTACTCACACATTAAGCCGGGGCGGCGGCTCAATGGGATCACCCGCCATGAGATCCAGACCCGGACCAGATCAATTCTGTTCAGACCGTTGCCTAGCAGGGCCTTGATCTTGTTGATCGTTGGAAGCAGAGGCTGGCGTTCCGCGGCAGTCAGTTTGTCGGATAGCGGGTGAGTCGGCTCTAGGCGTGTTGGGCGAAAGCCGGGCAGCGGGTTTTCATCAGCCGGGGATGTATCCTGGCAGTAGAACCAAGTCATATTCCAGTCCTTAGGGTGGCTCGGCGGCTCTGCATAAGGGAACAGACAGTCCCTACGCCGCTGGATGGAGATGCCGCCTAATTCCAGACTTGGCCCGTTGGCACACTCATTTTGGCGGTTTAGATAAAACAGCTCTCTGAAGAGCAGCAGACTCGGCTCTTCTCCAAGGTACACTTCACAAAGGATTGGAGGTTGCAGATGTTGGATACGGAGTTGGGTCCTATATCCTGAGGCCGAAGGTCAAAGAAGTTGAGCACGTCCCGGAAGAATTTTGAGCCGGGCGGTGCGAAGCCCCGGCTCATATGGTCCGCAAAGATCACTACCTCCCCGTCCCTCGGCTGTGGTCTTTCTTCGGACGGATCAGGGGCACGGTAGGACATCACTTCCTTCTTGGGCAGATATCCGGACTTAGCGAAATTGGCCAGGGTCTCGTCAGTGACGTTGGATCTCATCCAGTTGCAAGTGATGGGAGCCTTGGGAGGCATGGTGAAGGTTTGGGGTCTATGATAAAGAGAAAAGTATCCGGGTTAATTATAAGCCGGAGATTATCATTCAAACTACGATGGCGGCTTATGAAGGGCACTAATGATATATATATTCAGATACGGTGGGTTATTTAAGCCGCAGGGGGTTCAGAGTAAATTGGTTATTTACGGCTTTACTACAGTTAAGCCGGAGGATTCTACAGAGCATGGTTCTCTTTAAACCGGGAAGTTCTACGGTGTGTGTTTTCTTTAAGCCGGAAATGTAAGCCGCCAACATTCAAGGGCTGCAGTTTTTACTAAGTGTGGTAAAACAGGTTTCACATATTGCAGTAACTTTTTTGGATCAAAATGGTCGGGTGAAATGAAAATTTTCTAGACCTAAAAAACAGAGGCAGGAGAAGTTCTTGAGGTTGAACACGGCTCTTATGCAGTAAAAGGAGGGTTTCTTGCAAGTGAAATGGATCTCAAACATCTACCGCAGTGGTTCTACGAAGAGTTAAGATCAACTAGGGCGGTGACTACAAGAGCTAGTGAGGTTTGCGGCAATGGTGATGAACGCGAAGAACACAAGATGAACCCTACAGTAGATCTATCTGACAGGGCAAAGGAGACTCACCGGAGTTGGAAAGGGCGGAGGTCGCTGCCGTGAATCTAGTCTGAATCAGGGTGATGCAGCGGCCGGGTTGATGAAGACCAGGGGCGCGACGGCGGCGGCAGTGGCGGAGCTTGGGCAGAGGAGCGACGGCGCGAGGAGGAAGAAGGAGAGCGTGAGAAGAGAGCGTTGGGCCGGCCTATTTATAAGGCGAAGTCATAAGTGGGCGCGAGATTCAAGGAGACCACGGCGTGGTTATCTCCCCCTCACGACGCCTCGATTTTCGGAAGGACAGTAAAAGAAAAGATCCGTTGCGGATCTGGCGGAGTAAAAAACGGACTTAATGGAGGATGACGTCACGACGGATTATCCGGAGTCCAGAGGATGACGTCACTCCGGGTATGGCCTTCACATGAATGGTAAGCCGGAGATTGTTCTGTCGGCAGAGTTGAAGATTGACACGAGCCGGCTCAAGTCAATCTGGGGCCTAATGTTGAGGATATAGACATTAGAGTCACCCGCCAGGAGGGCCGGGTTACTCTAATGGTCATTGCCAGAAGCCCGGAGCTAAGTTTCAAGATGATGGGCCAGAGATGGGCTGAGACCCGGATAAGGCGTAAAGCCCGTAGTTACAATCATTGTTATAGTAGACTTGTAGTGTAAGGCAAGTATTGTTTAGAGTCCGAGCCGGACGCTCTTATGAGCCGGCCGGGACTCTAAGGGCTGCTGGGCGTCAGCCTCCCTATATAAAGGGACGACCCGGCAGCGGTTTAGAGGCGACAACAACCTGATCGAGAGCCGGGCATAGCTGTTTAGCTCCCTGGCGATCGTAACCCTAATCAAGATCACCTCAAACTGGACGTAGGCTTTTACCTTCACCGTAAGGGGCCGAACCAGTATAAACCCTCGTGTTCCTTGTCCCGCATAACCCCTTCAAGCTTCCTGGTTGCGATGGCTCCACGACTAAGTCCTAGCTCGAGGACATCTGCCGTGACAATTCCACGACACCAACCTTGGTTTTACCATTTGCCACCTAAGCCTTTTCCCCCGGGTTTTCGCAAGCCCGAGGGAAATCTTTATTTAAACCCCCGGGCCAGTGTTCCTCTGAGTGCTGGTCCAAACTAGAGCCCTTTGCAGCGCCACCTTGGCGAAACTCGAGGATTGGTTTTAGTTGTATGGACTGCTCATCCGGTGTGCCCTGAGAACGAGATATGTGCAGCTCCTATCGGGATTTGTCGGCACATTCGGGCGGCTTTGCTGGTCTTGTTTTACCATTGTCGAAATGTCTTGTAAACCGGGATTCCGAGACTGATCGGGTCTTTTCGGGAGAAGGTTTATCCTTCGTTGACCGTGAGAGCTTATGATGGGCTAAGTTGGGACACCCCTGCAGGGTATTATCTTTCGAAAGCCGTGCCCGCGGTTATGAGGCAGATAGGAATTTGTTAATGTCCGGTTGTAGAGAACTTGTCACTTGACTTAATTAAAAATACATCAACCGCGTGTGTAACCGTGATGGTCTCTTCTCGGCGGAGTCCGGGAAGTGAACACGGTTTGAGTTATGAATGACGTAAGTAGGAGTTCAGGATCACTTCTTGGTCATTACTAGTTGACGACCGTTCCGTTGCTTCTCTTCTCGCTCTCATTTGCGTATGTTAGCCACCATATATGCTTAGTGCCTGCTGCAGCTCCACCTCTTTACACCATCCTTTCCTATAAGCTTAAATAGTTCTGATCTCGCGGGTGTGAGATTGCTGAGTCCTCGTGACTCACAGATTCTACCAAAACAGTTGCAGGTGCCGACGATGCCATTGCAGATGATGGGATCGACCTCAAGTGGGAGTTCGATTAGGAACGTGGACGTTACTATGTGTCTTTTCCTGATGATCAGTAGTGGAGCCCAGTTGGGACGATCGGGGATCTAGCATTTGGGGTTATCTTATTTTCATTTGGATCTTGACCGTAGTCGGTCTATGTGTGGTTTTTGGATGATGTATGAATTATATTTATGTATTGTGTGAAGTGGCGATTGTAAGCCAACTCTCGTTATCCCATTCTTGTTCATTACATGGGATTGTGTGAAGATGACCCTTCTTGCGACAAAACCACAATGCGGTTATGCCTCTAAGTCGTGGCTCGACACGTGGGAGTTATAGCCGCATCGTGGGTGTTACAAAAGAGGCCTGAGGTCAACACTACTTTCGAGATCCCTGATGACATATACAAGTATTACTGCACTTCTGATGAGGCCAAGTTTGGCAAGGAGGACAAAAATCAGCGCAAGGTGCGCATCCGAAGAATTGAGAGGAGATGGGAAAGAGAGTGGAGGGAGTACAGGTATGTTACTCCCAAGTACATGAAGAAATTCATTCTAAATCCTCCATGCCCAAGACCTCCATTGGCACCATGCCAAGAAGCAGATCCCACCAGCCTCAAGCGCGGTGAGGATTATCCTGATGAATGGGCCAAGCGCCAGGCCAAGTTGGCCAGACAAGCAAGAGAAGCAGTGAGGAAATTCAACGAAGACTCTGCTGCTACTTCTGCTGCCACTGCTGAGGCCTCTGCTAGCAAGCCAAAGAAGGCCATGGCAAAGAAGCCTGCTTATAAGCCAAGTGCTTCATCTTTAATCCCCTCACGGCCCAGTTTCTCAGCAATGCCCTCACGGCCAGAATCTTCAAAGCCCTCATGACCAACTTCTCATGCTGCTCCCGCTCCAAAGTCCTGCCTCGACACGTGGGAGTTATAGCCGCATCGTGGGTGTTACAAGTTGGTAATCAGAGCCATCCCCGACTTAGGAGCCCCCTGCTTGATCGAATCGCTGGCGTTGTTGAGTCTAGAACAAAAATGTTTTGAGTCTTTGGATTATATATATCGGAGAGTAGGATTCTTTTTACTCCTCGGTCCCTTCGTCGCTCTGGTGAGGCCTCCTGATGTAGAAGTTTTGACTCTTCTCTCCTCTAATTTCACTAAAAAAAATTTAGGATCACGCGGGTATCTTAGAATCGTTCCGATGGTTTTGTGACGAGAACATTGTTCTTGGTGCCTCCTGACATTTAGGGGTTGTGGCAGTGTCCCGGGGAGTTGAGCTCCGAGGTGTTGTCGTCACAATTTTATCGTTGCAGTTCTGGAATACCTGAGTTTCGCCGACATCGAAATCTCTTTTATGCAGTTGTTGGTGAGATCACCTCGACGCCACCCAGTACTGGGCGGGAGTTCGGGAGTATTGCCATAACTCGTATAACGGATGTTTTTCGAAGGTTGAGGTACACGATTTCCGAAGGTTTCTTGGTTATGTGTTAACGGATGGATACAGCTGTATCTAGGGATTGCTAGTTTGGGTGATATATTTTGTGTCCCCTGTATCCCCAACACCAGATTGCATAACCAGAAAGTTTCCGGAGTTTATAAGTGGGAATTCAAGTAGCTCCTAGGATATCTTTCCGACAGACGCATGATATGAGATTGGGGTTCGACGTCTAGTGGTCCGCCTTTCCACGGTTGGTTTTACAGTGGTCTCGTAGTGTCTTAAAGAGTCCTTGGCTATGCCGACTCGGGGACGCTTCGTATGTCATGTGCACTGCCTTGTACATTATGGTGCTGTACGATCGAGCCCATGTGGGCCCCACCATGAAAACTTCGGACGAAACCTCTATCATATGTTTGTTCCGGCTTATTCTGCAAGCCAATACTTTGTTTGGTTTTGAATTGTGATATTCGAGTTGCTTCGAAATCAAATGTTGATTGCATAGTTTTTTTCTCAAGTGGCTTCTCAACTTATGGAAGTGTGATAATTTACTATGGAATTCATTCGTTCATCCTCGTTCGAATGTTTATTGTGAAGACTATATGTTGCAATTTCTATCTGTTGATTCTACTTGCCTATTTGTCTATCAAGATGCTAACGGATGTCACCCTCTTCAGGATGGCTCCGCCAACGCGTCAGAATCCAGATCGCAATGAAGGGAGTCAGGCGAACCCTCCGCCACCACCTCCGCCTCCGGAGGCATGGCAAGCTATCATGGCAGCCACCAACGCCAATGCTCAGATGATTCTGCAACTCTTGCAAGAACGCACCCAAGGGCGAGGCAATCAAGGAAATCAAGGTCAAGGCAACAATCAGTCTCACTTCGCTACACTCAACCAGTTTCTCGCAAATCAGCCCAAGTCTTTCAGCTACTGTGCCGAGGCCACGGATGCCGATGATTGGCTCATGGACATCAACAAGCATTTTGAATGTAGCAATGTCAGGCCTGACGACTATGTCAAGTTCGCTTCTTTTCAGCTCAAGGACCAAGCTGCTGATTGGTATCAACAATACAAAGATTCCAGAGGAGGTCGTGTGATCACTTGGACTGACTTCTGTCGGGACTTCAAAGCGCACCACATTCCACAAAGTGTTGTTGAGAGTAAGCGTGAGGAGTTCCGCAATCTCAAGCAAGGCAACATGTCTGTGTATCAATTCAACATCCAGTTTCAGAAACTTGCTCGCTTCGCTAAACAAGACGTTCCTGATGAAAAGAGCATGATCTATCACTTCAGAGGTGGCCTTAGAGAGGATCTGCAGTTAGCTCTCGTTCTTGTTGAGCCTACTCAGTTTGATAAATTCTATAACATGGCACTGAAGCAAGAGGCTGCTCAGCTCAAGTGTGAGGCTTCTAAGAAGAGAGTCAGGGACGCAGTTCAGTCTTCTTCCTCCTCACTTGTGGCTGCTAAGCAACAGAAGTTCTGGTTGCCTCCTCCTCCTCCTCCGTTTCGTCGGCCTTACCAGCAGAAGAACAAAGGTGGCCATGGATCTTCCCACTCTTCCAACTCTAGCTATCAGAACAAGTCTCAGAATCAAGATCCAAAGTCGAATGCTCCTTATCACCGTCCACTCTCAGAGGTGACTTGCAACATGTGTCAGCAGAAAGGTCACTATGCTAACAAATGCTTCAACCAAAGGCGCCTTCCTCCTCCTCCTCCTGTGAGATCTTCCAGCAATGCAGTGGTCAAGCATAATCCCAAGGCTGCTAAGGAGAACATGATGAATGCAGCTCAAGCGGAGGAATCTACTGATGTGATAATGGGTAATCTCTCAGTTAATGATATTCCTGCAAAAGTCTTATTTGATATTGGTGCATCGCATTCTCTCATTTCAAGACCTTTTGTGGCTATGCATGATCTGGTTACTGAAGTATTGCCGAGTCCTCTGTCTATTGTTTCCCCGGCTCGACAAATGACTTCTCGACCATTCGTTCGAGATTCCGTAATCAAGATGGGCGACTATAAATTTCTGGCCAAACCAATTATTCTTGGTGACTCGGATATTGATCTAATTCTCGGGATGGACTGGCTTTCTAAGCACAAGGCAACTTGATTGTGCTGCCAGGGAAATTCAATTGACACACTCTTCCGAGGATGTTATCATTTATGCCGCTCGTGATGAAACCATTCAGTTATTTTCTCTCAATGAGAAGGGCGAATTGAATGCCATCTCTCAAATTCCAGTCGTTTGTGAGTACCAAGATGTCTTTCCAGAAGAGCTTCCGGGTATGCCTCCTCACCGGCCAGTTGAGTTCGTTATCGATCTTGAGCCTGGCACTGAACCTGTTTGCAAGCGTCCATACAAGCTTGGACCCAAGGAGCTGAAGGAATTGAAGAAACAGCTCGATGAACAAGAGCGCTGGGTTTGATCAGACCGAGTTCATCTCCATGGGGTTGTGGTGTTCTTTTTGTCCAGAAGAAGGATCACGGACCAACTTTGTGTCGACAACCGTCCATTGAACAAGAAGACAATCAAGAACAAGTATCCACTTCCCAACATCAATGAGCTATTTGAGCAACTCAAAGGTGCTAAAGTATTCTCCAAGCTTGACCTTCGTATGGGTTATCATCAGATTCGCATTCGGGAAGAAGATATTCCCAAGACAGCATTCAGAACAAGCTTTGGTTCTTATGAATATACTGTCATGTCTTTCGGCCTTGTCAATGCTCCTCCAACATTCTCTCGGATGATGAATTTCATCTTCAACCCCTATACCAATGAATTCGTCCTGGTGTATCTCGATGATATCTTGGTCTTCTCCAAGAATAAGAAGGATCATGCCAAACATTTGCGATTGGTGCTCGACAAGCTCAGAGAGTATCAATTTTATGCGAAGTTCTCAAAATGTGAGTTTTGGCTCGATGAAGTTCTTTACCTTGGTCACATCATCTCTGCCAACGGCATCGCTGTTAATCCCGAGAAGGTGTCCGCAATTGTGAATTGGGAACCTCCTCAGAATGTCAAGCAGCTCCGCAGTTTTCTTGGTCTTGCAAGCTATTGCCGAAGATTCGTTGAGAATTTCTCTAAGATTGCAAAGCCTGTTTCCAACCTCCTCCAGAAGCATGTGAAGTATGTCTGGTCTCCTGAGTGTGACGTTGCTTTCAACACTCTCAAAGAGAAACTAGTCACAGCTCCTGTCTTAACTCCTCCTGACGAATCCAAGCCTTTCGAAGTTTTCTGTGATGCTTCTCTCCAAGGTCTCGGTGCTGTGTTAATGCAAGAGAAGAAAGTTGTGGCCTATACCTCTCGTTAGTTGAAGCCCAATGAGAAGAACTACCCCACTCACGATCTTGAGTTGGCGGCAGTTGTCCATGCATTAATAACGTGGAGACATCTCTTGTTGGGAAGACAAGTGGACATATTCACCGATCACAAGAGTCTCAAGTACATCTTCAATCAGCCCAACCTCAACCTCAGGCAGACTCGATGGGTCGAAATGATTCAAGAGTACAATCCGAGTATTGAATATACTCCAGGCAAGGGCAATGTCATTGCAGATGCTTTGAGCAGGAAGGCTTATTGCAACAACTTAATTCTCAAGCCATTCCAACCGGATCTTTGTGAAGCTTTCCGCAAGCTGAATCTCTAAGTTGTTCCTCAAGGCTTTCTTGCCAACCTCATAGTCTCTCCTACTTTGGAAGATCAAATTCGTGAGGCACAACTTCTTGATGAAGAAGGTGAAACGTGGTATCGACAAGGGTCTCTCCAAATACAAGTGCTATTGCATTGATGACAGAGACACTTTATTCTTCGAGGAACGGATTGTGGTTCCTAAAGGTGATCTAAGGAAAGTCATTATGAACGAGGCGCACAATTCTCTTCTTTCCATTCATCCTGGAAGTACGAAGATGTACCATGACCTCAAGCAGTCGTATTGGTGGACTCGAATGAAGCGAGAAATCGCTCAATTCGTGAATGAATGTGATGTCTGTCGAAGAGTGAAAGCAGAACATCAACGACCAGCTGGTCTCCTCCAACCTCTTGCTATCCCAGAATGGAAGTTTGATCATATCGAAATGGACTTCGTGACTGGTTTTCCCAAGTCCAAGCGCGGAAATGATGCTATCTTCGTTGTCATTGACAAGCTTTCTAAAGTGGCTCATTTCCTTCCAATCAAAGAATCCATCTCAGCAGCTCAGTTGGCAAAGCTATACACCTCCAGGATTGTCTCCTTGCACGGCATTCCACAATTGATTTCTTCAGATCGTGGAAGCATCTTCACTTCTAAGTTCTGGGACTCCTTCCAGAAGGCCATGGGCACCAACATTCGCTTCAGCACAGCTTTCCATCCTCAAACTAGTGGCCAAGTCGAGCGAGTCAATCAAATTCTTGAAGATATGCTCAGGGCTTGTGTCATTTCCTTTGGCATGAAATGGGAAGATTGTCTTCCATATTCCGAATTCTCCTACAACAACAGCTTCCAAGCGAGTTCGGGCAAGGCCCCATTCGAGATCCTCTATGGCAGAAAGTGCCGTACTCCTCTCAATTGGTCAGAGACTGGTGAACGCCAACTTCTTGGCAATGACTTAATCACAGAAGCTGAAGAATTGTGTAAAGTCATCCGTGATAATCTCAAAGCCGCGCAATCGCGCTAGAAGTGTTACTATGATAGTAAGCACCATGATTTGGCTTTCGAGATCGGAGACCACGTCTACCTCCGCGTCTCTCCAATGAAAGGCACTCGTCGCTCCGGTATCAAAGGGAAGCTTGCCCCTAGATACGAGGGTCCTTTCAAGATCATTGGCAAAAGAGGCGACCTCGCCTATCAACTTGAGCTTCCTTCCAACTTCGCGAACGTGCACGATGTGTTCCACGTGTCACAGCTCCGCAAGTGTTTCAAGACGCCTAAGCACACCATCAATTTCGAAGAGATTGACCTCCAAGAAGATCTGTCTTATCATGAGCACCCCGTTGCTATTCTCGAAGAAACTAAGCGCAAGACTCGCAACAAGTCAATCAAATTCCTGAAAGTGAAGTGGTCGCACCATTCCGACCGGGAAGCCACCTGGGAACACGAGGGCCACCTCCGTTCCGAATATCCGGAGTTCTTTTAGTCCTAGATCTCGGGACGAGATCCTCTCGTAGTGGTGGAGTGTTGTAACACCCCGGATGTAACTTTCCATATTTTCGGCTATGTGTTATGATATTTCCTTCATGGTCGGGTTTCGTTTTTCGTTTTGTATTTTTGTTCATGTCATGCATCTCATATCATGTCATCATGTGCATTGCATTTGCATACGTGTTCGTCTCATGCATCCGAGCTTTTTCCCCGTTGTCCGTTTTGCAATCCGGTGCTCCCACCTCCTCCGGCGCACCCCTCTTGTTTGTTTTCGTGAGCGGGTGTTGAATGTTCTCGGAATGGACCGAGGCTTGTCAAGTGGCCTTGGTATACCACCGGTAGACCACCGGTCAAGTTTCGTTCCATTCGGAGGTCGTTTGGTACTCCAACGGTTAACCGGGCAACCGCAAAGTCCGTTTGTGTGTTGCAGAAAAAGCCCCCTCAAAACCAGCCCAAAACCCAGCAAACTCACTTCCATGCTCTAGGTCGTTCGATCACGATCGTGTGGGCGAAAACCGCACCTCATTTGGACTCTCCTAGCTCCCTCTACCTATATATTTGCACCCCTCCCGAAATCATTCGCAGTCCAAACCCTAGAAAAACTCCTCCTGTCTCCGCCGGACGTGTCCGGTCTGAGCCGGACAGATCGCGCCGGCGCCTCCAGCCAGTCCCGCACCGACACGTCAGCCTCGCCGCCGCCCGTACGCCCGCGGCCCGCGGAGCCCAGCCAGGGCCCGCGCGAGCCCGCCGCGCCGCCGCCCGGGCGCCTCGCCTCCCTCCGTCGCAGCCCCGCCGCCGCGCCCGCGCCGGCTGGCCCCGCCGCCTCGCCGCCGTTCGCCACTCCGCCCCGCCTCCGTCGCCGCCGCCGCACCCGCCGGGACCGCGCCTGTCGTGGAATTGTCACGGCAGATGTCCTCGTGTTAGGACTTAGTCGTGGAGCCATCGCCGCTAGAAAGCTTAAAGGGGTTAAACGGGACAAGGAACACGAGGATTATATAGGTTCGGCCCCTTACGGTGAAGGTAAAAGCCTACGTCCAGTTGAGGTGGTATTGCTTAGGGTTTCGATAACCAGGGAGCATAATCGCTATGCCCGGTTCTCGGTCTGTTCTCTCTCGTCCTGAACCGCCGCCGGGTCGTCCCTTTATATAGAGAGGTTGACGCCCGCGGCTCTCAGAGTCCCGGCCGGCTTATAACAGTATCCGGCTCGGACTCTTAACTACTCTTGCCTTACATTACATGTCTTGCCATAACGGCGGGTTATCACTACGGGCCTTAAGCCGCCTCCGGGTCTTAGCCCATTACTGATCCGCCATCTTCAAGCTTGGTATTGGGCTTCACGTGATGATCATTATGACGTAACCCGGCCGCTCCTGGGCGGGTGACTCTAATGGTTATATCCTCAACATTAGGCCCCAGATTGATTTGAACCGGTTCATGTCAATCTTCAATCCCTTTGAAAGAAAATCTTCCGGCTTCTGCTTGTGCGAAAGTTATAACCCGCCGTGACGTCATCTTCTGGATTCTTGGTAACCCGTCGTGACGTCATCTTCCATTACATTTATTTTTGATTCTGTCATATCGCAATGGATCTTATCTTTAATGACCATCCCGAAAATCGAGGCGCTTCCGCGGCGAGATAATCACGTCTTGGCCTCCTCGTTTCTCGCGCCCACTTATCAGTCACCCTTATAAATAGGCCCGGCCCATAGGCCTTCGTCACTCCTTTCTCCCTCGTCTTCCTCCTCTGTCGCTCCAGAGCTCGAGCTCCGCCGCCGCCGCCACGCCCCCTGGTCTTCTCCAACCTTGGCCGCTGCATCACCCTGAACTGGTCCAGAGAAACGGCGGCGACCTCCACGACTCATCAGCACCCGTAAGTCCTTGCCACTCCATAGAGTATATCCGCATTAGGGTTCTTGTAATTCTCCCCTGTTCTTCGCAGTTCGTCACCATTTCTTCACAGTTCTTCCTACACGCCCCCCTTGGATCCAGAAACCATATAGAGCTCGTGCGGCTGTGGTTTCGCACCCATTTTCAACAGTAGCATGTCCCCTTTACTTGCAAAGATATCTTCTTAGAGCTCATGAACTTCTCTGTATCAGCTTTCTAGGTCTAGATTTTTTTCTTTCTGGACGTTTGTTTGATCCAAAATAATTACTGCGATCTGTGAAACTTGTTTGTGCCACACTTAGTCAAAAATTGCATCTGTTAGCTATGGCGGCTCGTATCTCCGGCTTAAAAGAGGCCATGCGCTGTGAAATTTCCGGCTCATTTATGATAGAGTTTTAAACAACTTGAATGACTCATGATGCCCACAGCGGCTTAGATAACCCGACACAATTAGCCATATGTCATTAGGCCCCTTCATAAGCCGCCATCTTGAATACTGAACTGTAATCTTCCTCCGGCTTATATTTGAACCGGACATTTCCCTTTGTCATAGGCTTTCGTCTTTCACAATGCCGCCAAAGGCTCCCAAGGCACCCATTACGTGCAACTGGATGAGATCCAATGTTACTGATGATACTTTAGCTGATTTCGTGAAGACGGGTTACCTGCCTAACAAGGAGGTCATGTCTTATCGTGCCCCTGACCCGTCCGAAGAAAGACCTCAACCAAGAGACGGAGAGGTTGTGATATTTGCTGATCACATGAGCCGGGGCTTTGCTCCGCCCGGCTCAAGATTCTTCAGAGACGTTCTGAACTTCTTCGATCTGCGACCTCAAGACATTGGACCCAATTCCGTGTCGAACATTTGTAACTTTCAAGTGTTTTGTGAGGTATACCTTGGAGAGGAACCCAGCCTGCTACTCTTTAGGGAGTTACTTTACTTGAACCGCCAGAATGAGTGCGCCAATGGGCCTTGCTTGGAGCTTGGCGGAATCTCCATTCAACTATGGAGAGATTGCCTCTTTCCTTATGCTGAGCCGCCAAGCCACCCAAAGGACTGGAACCAGACATGGTTCTACTGCCGAGATAATTCTCCGGCTGATGAGAACCCTCTGCCCGGCTTTCGTGCCCTGCGTCTGCAGCCAACTCACCCCCTGCCAGACAAACTATCTCAAGCTGAGCGTCAACCACTGATCCCCACCATCAACAAGATTAAGGCTCTTCTAGGAAATGGCCTTAACGGCGTTGATCTGGTCCGGGTCTGGATTTCTTGGCGGGTGATTCCCTTGAGCCGCCGCCCCGGCCTAATGTGTGATTACACGGGCCGGAAGGATGACCCTCTGCGGCACAGCCCCAATGATCTACCTGAGGACGTCGTGGACGACATGACCAAGTCCCTCTTAAACGAGAGCTTAGCAGACTGCGGGAGGACCGGCTTAAGCCCCTTCTGCCAAGCTAACCCGGCTCCGTCGGTAAGCTACCAATCTGAGCACTTTACTTTCCATTTTAACAGTTTTCGTTTTAACTTCAAGGAAACCTTTGTTGCATTTTTCCAGGCTAATGACAAGTTCTGGAAGGTCAAGTATGACCATGAGGCTGCTAAAAAAGCCAGGAAGGCTAAGAAAGCCGCCAGGAGAGCCGCTCCCCGCAAGAAGGGAAGTAAGCCTAGCGCCTCAGAGCTGCTTCAGTTGGATGATAGCTCCGAGTCAGAGGTAGCTCTTGATTCTTTAGGCTCTTCTTTTGTTTTTCATCTGTTTTTAACCACCTTATTGACACTAATTATCCGCAGGATAATACCGGAGCGAGTAACGGTGATTGAAGAGGTTACTATACTTTCCTCCGACTCGGACCCCTCGCCAAGGCTGAAAGTCCGAAGAGTAACCCGGAAAGTAAGATTTTCGCATCCTTTAGCTTATCAAGATCCTCAATTTCTTTTGAAGCAACAGATTCATGAGAGCTGGAGGCAAACCCGGGCCAGCAAGGATGCAGACCTCTCCTCCGGCTTACCCGAAGCATCAAGAAAGCGCCGGACTGAGGTTATCTCCAACTTATACCCTTTTCATCCTTTAGCGGGCGTCACTCGTCAACCACTCAATTCATCTGATTCAAACTATCAGGAAACTTCACCTTCCTCCGGTGACTCCATGCAATCTAACTTGCCGGCTTTCAAGACCGCACCCGGGTAACGATAATCATCTCATTTTGTGCTTATCTTACTTATGTTTTTTGTACTAACCTTTTTACTTTCAGTGCCCAAGCCAAGCTCAGCAAGGGGGCCAAGAAAAATAAACCGGTCGAAGAGCCGGACTTAACTGAACCCAATGCCTCTGCCTCTGAACCGCCATCTGCACCAGCTCCGGAAACCGCCGCCTCAACTGAAGAACAAACCATGGCGGGTTCTGACAACCCAGAGATTCCCAGCTCAGCTCAACCGGCCGATGACCCGGATGTGGTGATTACCCGGACTGAATATGTTGAGCCGGGAAGACCCACTTGTGCTGGCCAGATGCTCTGCCAAAGAAGAACTGCTGGAGCGCCGCAGGGCTAGACTGGAGATCACTGACTATGCTAACTTGAGCATTGGAGACATTGTTTCTGGTTACATTGGTCAAGTGCACAACAGCCGGGACCTGGAGATTGATATGGTGAAGCAGATACAGAAAAAATCTGAGGTACAACTCTCTTGCTTACTCCGTAGTCATCCTTACCATGCTAGCCCCCAAGTCTATTACTTATGATATAATATGTTGTAGACTTGACTTCCGGCTTACCTTCATGAACTGGCAATTGTAAATAGAATCTTTCAGCATACATTAGCCCCCAAGTGCCAAGTGTCTTTGCTTGCAAAGTGCTTGGGACTTTAATGTTGCATAATAATCACTCACACTGTAACCCGGAATTTGTACAGGCTGCCTGCAAGAAATTTGAATCTGAAATCTCTGAGCTGAAGAACCGCCTGAAGACTCAGGAAACTGAGACCTGGAAGGCCAACGCCAAATTTGAGTTCATTGTTGCTGCACAAGAAAAGCTGAAGAAGAAATTTGAAACAGAAAGAAAGACTTGGGCCGAGGAGAAAACTGCTTTGCTCAGCCGGGCCGAACAAGCGGAGGCTGCTCTGACTGAGAGAACCGCCGAACTCTCCGGCTTAAAGTGCCATGTGTCACAGATGGTCGCCGCAATCTTCGGTAAGTCATTTTGCAAGCTTTTAACAAGCTTACATTCTTTATGTCTTATAAGTCCCATGATTGCCATCAGCTCACCTGACCTTGTTATACAGGTCCCAGAAGCTCCAACCTTAATCAAAATGTTCTGACCAAGCTGAAGGCTGTTTACACCTTGGTGGAGCAACTCTACACCGGGTCACAACGTGCTTTAGCCGTTGTGGCTCTGTCCAATGAGGTTCCGACTCACCTGGCGGACGTACTCAGGCGGCTTGCCGTTCTTCCTCAACGCTTCCAAGAGCTGAGACGGGCTTCTGCAAGAGCCGGAGCTATAGCTGCTCTGAGCCGGGCCAAGGCTTTTCTCCCGAAGCTAGACCCGGCCGACATCGCTCTTGGATACCCCAGCCTGAAGGAAGACGGCACCCCCTTTGACCAGAAAGACTTCGCTGCCTGTGTGAAGAGCATGCGCCCGGTGGCTACCCTAATTGGGAATGACACCGACCTTACCAAGTATCAGCCGGGCTATGTCGCGGAGAATCAGAGGATCCCCACTCCACGCTATGAAGCAATCAGCTTGATCCCTCCGACTCGTAAGCATACCTTCGCCCCAGAAGTTGACCCGGCCGGGTTAATTGATGACGCGGCTCAATTTGAAGCTTTGAGCGGCATTGACTGGAAATCATCAACCTTCCAGGTCATGGAATCAGCCGGAGGAGCGGAGAGGGATGAGCCGGAAGCTTCGACCCAACAAGCACCTTGAGTTTTGGGCGGCTCATGGTTACGCCTTAAAACAATGCCTCACCTTTTGGACTCGGGGAGTCTTGTAATAGAGTAGGACAAACACTTAATTTTGTCGTGCCATCGTGCACGTGTTGAATGGTTAACTCCATTTAAGCTGCTTCTTCATATTCCTCCGGGTTATAATTGATCATTTATTCTCCTTAAGCTTTAAGAACTGTCTTTAATTGTTCTGCATAGAAAAATAAATCACAAGTCTCTAGGCGGCTTACCGCGTGGAGAGTCATATATCTTACACTTAACCCGGAACATAACCAAGGTTATAAAAGACCGGCTCTCAACCATATCTTCAGGATAACCACAATAGCCTACCTACAAACCTTGCAAGTATATGTCCGGCTTATGTAACCCAAATAATGAGGTTGAGAACTTAACTCCGGTTCACCAGCATTGATAGCAACATTGTTAATCAAAGTTAAGCCGGCGGAACAAGAACCGCCCTTGCCCACTGTTGATATGATCAAAACAACTTGTTGTAAACCAAAAGGTCAAAACTTAAGGGCTTTTGATTCGAATACGACCAGAAAACCGTCCCAAAGGGGTTAAGCTAAGATTCGAATGCGATCGTATAGCCCCCAGTGGCGTTGGCGTTGCCGATCAAGAGGGTACCGACAGCTATGTTCTCTTTGGTTCGAATACGACCTATGTGTGAACAGGAAGCCCCCAAATGACCTTGAGAGTTGTTTAGCGACGCTGATTCGAATACGATCCACATCGGTTCCCAAGGGGGTTGAGCTATGATTCAAATATGATCAAGAAAAACTCCTCAATGAGCTCGGCAATTTGCCAATCAAATGGGTATCGACAGCTATGTTCTCTTCGGTTCGAATACGACCTATGTTTGAACAGGAAGCCCCCAGGTGATCATATTGGTAACGGCCAGATTCGGATACGATCGTAAGCCAGACCCACCTCCAAGTGACCATGTAATGTTGTAATGGAAATAACACATTTACCTTTGGAGGAGAAAAGGACAGAGGTCCTGCTTTATTATTTATCATAATATATACATGGCTATAGAAATATGTACATTATGAGAGCCAGTGGCTCAAGTGTAATAAGGCCGAAGCTGAGCTATGTTCCACGGCCGACGGGTCTCTTCCTCCGACTTGCGTGAATCTTTGTGCTCCCGAACATCGATAAGGCAGTATGACCCGTTGTGCAAGTTCTTGCTGACCACAAAGGGCCCTTCCCAAGGCGGGGATAACTTGTGTGCATCTGTCTGATCTTGGATGAGCCGGAGCACCAGATCACCTTCCTGGAAGACCCGGGACTTCACCCGGCGGCTGTGATAACGGCGTAGGTCTTGTTGGTAAATCACCGAGCGAGCTGCTGCCACATCCCGCTGTTCGTCCAACAAGTCAAGAGCATCTTGGCGCGCCCGCTCATTATCCGCCTCAACATAAGCCGCCACTCGAGGCGAGTCATGACGTATGTCGCTAGGGAGGACTGCTTCCGCTCCATAAACCATGAAGAAAGGCGTGTAACCCGTAGATCTATTAGGAGTAGTATTGATGCTCCATAACACGGAGGGTAACTCCTCCACCCAACAACCCGGCGTCCGTTGCAAAGGGACCAAAAGCCGGGGCTGGATGCCCTTCAAAATCTCCTGATTAGCTCTCTCAGCTTGACCATTGGATTGAGGGTGAGCCACTGATGAAACATCAAGTCGAATATGCTCTCGTTGACAAAACTCCTCCATGGCGCCCTTAGACAGATTGGTACCATTGTCAGTTATAATGCTGTGTGGAAAACCAAAGCGAAATATCACCCTTTTCATGAACTGAACCGCTGTGGCCGCATCACACTTGCTAACTGGCTCTGCCTCAACCCACTTTGTGAACTTGTCAACTGCCACCAAGAGGTGGGTCTTCTGATCCTTGGACCTTTTAAAAGGCCCAACCATATCAAGCCCCCAAACCGCAAATGGCCAAGTAACTGGAATCATCCTCAGCTCCTGAGCCAGCACATGAGCCCGTCGTGAGAACCTCTGACAACCGTCACATTTACTGACCAAGTCCTCCGCATCAGCATGAGCCGTCAGCCAATAAAAACCATGACGAAAAGCCTTGGCCACAAGGGATTTTGAGCCGGCATGATGGCCACAATCCCCCTCGTGAATCTCACGTAAAATTTCTTGACCTTCCTCAGGGGAAACACAACGCTGGAAAGTTCCAGTGACACTGCGATGATGCAGCTCACCATTGATAATTATCATTGACTTAGACCGCCGGGTTATTTGTCTGGCCAAAGTTTCATCCTCAGGCAATTCTCCCCGGGTCATGTAAGCCAAGTATGGTACTGTCCAGTCTGGGGTAATGTGGAGAGCCGCCACCAACCGTGCCTCCGGGTCAGGAACAGCCAAGTATTCCTCTGTAGGCAACTTAACAGAAGGGTTACGCAAGATGTCCAAGAAAGTATTAGGTGGCACCGGCTTTCGCTGAGAGCCCAGCCGGCTTAAAGCATCAACCGCCTCGTTCTTCCTGCGATCAATATGCTCTACTTGGTAACCCTGAAAGTGTCCAGCAATGGCATCAACTTCGCGGCGATAAGCCGCCATGAGAGGGTCCTTGGAATCCCACTTGCCCGACACTTGTTGAGCCACTAAATCTGAGTCGCCAAAGCACCTTACCCGGCTCAAGCTCATCTCCTTAGCCATCCGAAGACCATGGAGCAAGGCCTCGTACTCAGCCGCATTGTTAGTACAGGGAAACATCAACCGTAGCACATAACAAAACTTGTCACCTCTAGGGGAAGTTAATACAACTCCAGCCCCCGAGCCCTCCAATTGCCTAGACCCGTCGAAGTGAATAGTTCAATATGTATTATCCGACTTCTCTTCAGGCACCTGCAGCTCTGTCCAATCGTTGATGAAATCCACCAATGCTTGAGATTTGATAGCAGTGCGTGGCACGTATTTCAGACCATGAGGCCCAAGCTCTATAGCCCACTTAGCCACTCTTCCCGTGGCTTCTCTGTTTTGGATGATATCTGCTAAGGGAGCAGAACTAACCACAGTGATGGGGTGACCCTGGAAATAATGCTTAAGCTTCCGGCTTGCCATGAACACACCATAAACAAGCTTCTGCCAATGTGGATACCGCTGCTTGAACTCAATGAGCACTTCACTGACGTAGTAAACCGGCCGCTGAACCGGATACTCCTTACCCTCTTCCTTGCGCTCCACCACCACAGCCACACTGACGGCTCGTGTGTTAGCAGCTACATACAGTAATAAGGGCTCCTTGCCAACCGGAGCAGCAAGAACTGGGGGCTCAGCCAGCTGTCTCCTAAAATCCTCAAAAGCAGCATTAGCAGCATCATTCCAGACAAAGTCATCTGTTTTCTTCATCAACTGGTACTGTGGCATGGCCTTTTCACCCAAACGGCTTATAAACCGGCTCAGAGCAGCGATGCGGCCTGCCAGACGCTGGACGTCGTTGATGCACGCCGGCTTAGCCAGAGAGGTGATTGCCTTGATCTTTTCCGGGTTAGCTTCAATGCCTCTGTTAGAAACCAGGAAACCCAAGAGCTTGCCTGCGGGAACACCAAAAACACACTTGGCCGGGTTAAGCATCATCTTGTAAACCCGGAGATTATCAAAGGTTTCTCTAAGATCATCTATCAGGGTCTCCTTCTCCCTGGACTTAACCACGATATCATCCACATAGGCATGAACATTGCGCCCAATCTGGTTATGAAGACAATTCTGCACACAACGCGGATAAGTCGCCTGTGCACTCTTGAGTCCAAAAGGCATAGATACATAACAGAAGGCTCCAAAGGGAGTGATGAACGTCGTCTTCTCCTGGTCCTTAACTGCCATTTTAATCTGATGGTACCTAGAATAAGCATCCAAAAAACTTAAGCGCTCACAACCCGCCGTAGCATCAATGATTTGATCAATATGGGGGAGAGCAAAAGGATCAGCCGGACAAGCCTTGTTTAAGTCCGTGTAGTCTACACACATCCGCCAGGTGCCGTTCTTCTTGAGCACGAGTACTGGGTTAGCTAACCATTCTGGATGAAAGACTTCAACAATAAACCCGGCCGCCAAGAGCCGGGCTACCTCCTCACCAATGGCTTTCCACCTCTCCTCATTAAACCGCCGAAGGAATTGCCTGACCGGCTTAAATTTCGGATCAACATTGAGAGTGTGCTCAGCGAGTTCTCTAGGTACACCTGGCATGTCAGAAGGTTTCCATGCAAAAATGTCCCTATTCTCACGGATAAACTCGATGAGCGCGCTTTCCTATTTCGGATCCAGATTGGCACTGATGCTAAACTGCTGAGATGAGTCACCTGGAACGAAGTCAACAAGCTTAGTCTCATCAGCTGACTTAAATTTCATTGCCAGCTCATGCTCCGTGGTCGGCTTTTTCAAAGACGTCATATCTGCCGGGTCAACGTTGTCCTTGTAAAACTTCAACTCCTCCGTTGCACAAACAGATTCTGCATAAGCCGCGTCACCTTCCTCACACTCCAAGGCTATCTTTCGGCCGCCATGAACCGTAATGGTCCAGTTCTGACCCGGCATCTTGAGCTGCAAATACACGTAACACGGCCGTGCCATGAACTTGGCGTAAGTCGGCCGCCCAAATATAGCATGATACGGACTTCTTATCTTAACCACCTCAAAGGTTAATTTTTCCGCCCTGTAATTGTACTCATCTTCAAAAGCCACTTCCAGCTCAATCTTACCAACTGGATATGCTGACTTACCAGGCACCACAGCATGGAAAACAGTATTGGACTGGCTGAGGTTCTTATCAATCAACCCCATACGATGGAAGGTCTCATAATAGAGGATGTTGATGCTGCTGCCTCCGTCCATGAGCACTTTAGTGAACTTATATCCCCCCACCTGAGGAGCCACCACCAGGGCCAAGTGACCCGGATTATGAACCCGGGGAGGGTGATCTTCCCTACTCCATACAATAGGCTGCTCAGACCATCTTAAATAGCGTGGAACCGCCGGCTCAACAGCATTCACAGCCCTTTTGTGAAGCTTCTGATCTCGCTTGCACAGACTGGTGGTAAACACATGATACTGTCCACCATTGAGCTGCTTTGGATTGGTCTGGTATCCCCCTTGCTGCTGTTGATGATGACCCTGGCCGGACTGCTGATTAAAGCCCCCTTGAACATTCTGAGAATTGGAATTTGAGCCGCCGCCCGGGCCATGAAAGCCGCCGGCGCCTGAGCCGCCGCCCGGGCCATTATTGCCATTGAAAGTATTGGAATTTTTGAAGGCCTTCATGATTGCGTAGTCCTTCCACAGATGAGTGGCCGACTTTTCCCTGGAGCCATGCCTTGGACAAGGCTCATTCAACAACTACTCAAGCGTCGGGCCTGACCCGCCGGCGCGGGGAGGTGGCCTCCCCTTGCGCCGGTGGTTGTTACCCTGTGAATTGGTGTTGGCCACAAACTCCATACTGCCATCAGCCTTACGCTTGTTACCCCCTGGTTCGCCGGGTTATGCTGAGGGCCCTTGCCATTGCCATTCCGTTTTCCCTTCCCTATCCTTTCATCATCCGACGCGGGATCCTTGGTACTATCAGAGTCGGCGTACTTAACCAGAGCCGCCATCAGCGTACCCATATCGTTGCAATCGCGCTTGAGCCGCCCGAGCTTCATCTTAAGGGGCGCAAAGCGACAATTCTGCTCTAACATTAAGACTGCAGAGCCGGCATCCATCTTATCAGATGAATGTATTATCTCTTTGACCCGGCGAACCCAATGGGTTGTAGACTCACCCTCCTGCTGCTTACAGTTAGTCAAATCCATAATTGACATAGACTGCCTACAGGTATCTTTGAAGTTTTGGATGAACCGGGCTTTCAGTTCAGCCCAGGACCCAATAGATTTTGGTGGCAGCCCCTTCAACCAAGTGCGGGCAGTTCCATCCAACATCATGGTGAAGTACTTGGCCATTGCTGCTTCACTAACCTCCAGCAACTCCATGGCCATCTCGTAACTCTCGATCCAGGCTCCGGGTTGTAAATCAGTCGTGTAATTAGGCACCTTCCTAGGCCCTTTGAAATCCTTGGGCAGACGTTCATTGCGGAGAGCTGGCACCAGACAAGGGACACCTCCAGTCCTCGTAGGTATACCCGCATCAATAGAAGCTGTCGGATAAGCCGGGGGTGGCTGGTAAGCCGTCAACTGAGGCGCCTGCTCCGCCTCTTGCCGTGCCCTGTCTTGATCTACCGCATGAAAGGCTCCGTTATGAGCCGTCGGATAAGCCGGGCCGTGGCCAGGAGGCAAGTCATTGCGTCGGACGTTGCTTGAGCCGGTCGCTGAGATCATGTGTCTGCTATAACTCGGGCTCCGGCCTGGACGAGGGGTTGAATGAATCCTGTCCCGGCTATAAGAATATGCCTCCTGCTGCGCCAGAGCCGTCTGAAGGAGTTCTCTGACCCGGCGGGTTTCAACCGCCGTTGGAGAGTCGCCATCGATTGGGAGAGCCGCCAGTCGCGCTGCCGCGGCGACCATGTTTTCCAACGGGTTGGCATAATGACCCGGTGGTATTGGCACATACTGAGGTGGGGCAGCGTTCACCCGGGGAGGCCCCATCACTTGGGGCTGAATTGACGTTCCAACCCCGGGCGTCATGACCTCTGGCGGGTTACTGGGCCCTGCACCAGGTGTGTTGAAGAGGTTTCGAGGATCGTAAACCGGAGGGAGTCGAGATTGGGCCTTTTGATGCCTCCTTCTCATGACCTCATTGGACGCGTTCTGATCCATCGTGAGCCGGAAAGACTGTGCCTGAATCAGCTGAGTCTGGGCGTCGAGAACCGCCCTCTCCGCAGCCATCCTGATCCCTTCCGCCGCTAGATCCTCCTTGGCTTTTGCTAGATCCAGCTTTAACTGTGCCACCTCCGTGTCATGTTGAGCTTGATCCGCTGGGGCGACCGTAGCGGTTAACATGGCCGTCATCTTGTCTGTGAGATCCATCAGCACCTGAGCCGGCGAGGGCACAGGGCTTCCTGCCCCGGCGGTGGGGTTTTGAACAGGTTGTGCGCCAGCCATGAAGATTCCAACCCAGCTCGGCGGCTCAAAGGGGTCCGGAATACTGTCGCCATCGGAACAACCCCTGAGCTTGCCATCTTGAAGTTGGTATAACGAATCGGTTTCCTCTGTGGATGACTCGCCGTCAGAGCGAGCGGCCGTCTCATCACCAAATCCAGATCCTTCAGAGAGCTCTCCATGGACGCATCCCACGAAAGCACGCTTCAAGGCAGGCAAAGCCCGGGCGGGTCGTGCACGTTGAGCCGTCTCGATGAGATCGGCGCCGAGGTCCGGCTCAGGGCCCGGCTCACCAATCTTGCCAATAAAGACAAGAATTCCGCCGAAGGGGACCCGGTACCCGTACTCAATTGAGCCGGCGTCGGTGCCCCAATTCGCATCGTCGATGTAGAGCTTGCCGCGACGACTCTTGGTCATCCGGCCCACAACGTATCCCTTGAGCCCTTCGAAGCTGCCCTTCAAGAACTCAAATCCACCATGCGCCAGCCCCACGGTGGGCGCCAACTGTCATGGAATTGTCACGGCAGATGTCCTCGTGTTAGGACTTAGTCGTGGAGCCATCGCTGCTAGGAAGCTTAAAGGGGTTAAACGGGACAAGGAACACGAGGATTATACTGGTTCGGCCCCTTACGGTGAAGGTAAAAGCCTACGTCCAGTTTAGGTGGTATTGCTTAGGGTTTCGATAACCAGGGAGCTTAATCGCTATGCCCGTTTCTCGGTCTGTTCTCTCTCGTCCTGAACCGCCGCCGGGTCGTCCCTTTATATAGAGAGGTTGACGCCCGCGGCTCTAAGAGTCCTGGCCGGCTTATAACAGTATCCGACTCTGACTCTTAACTACTCTTGCCTTACATTACAAGTCTTGCCATAACGGCGGGTTATCACTACGGGCCTTAAGCCGCCTCCGGGTCTTAGCCCATTACTGATCCGCCATCTTCAAGCTTGGTATTGGGATTCACGTGATGATCATTATGACGTAACCCGGCCCCTCCTGGGCGGGTGACTCTAATGGTTATATCCTCAACAGCGCTCGTCGCCGTCCGTCCTCAGCCGCCCTCCCGCACCGGCCGGCGAGCCCCGCCGCCTCAGCGTCGTCTCCGCCGCGCCCTGAGCCCGTCCCTCCTTCCTCTCCTTCCCCAGCTCCGAGCTCCGGCGACCTCGACGAGCTCCCGATCCCGATCCAGTCAACGCCCTAGGTTGACTTCTTCTCCCCCGAAATATTTCCAAGTCCTGTGATTTTACGATATATGCCCCTGTTCTTTGCATCGTAACTCTCTGCATATAGCTTCGTTTCGCAGTTGTAATATATCGAAATGTTCGTCTCATGATGCTTTACATTTTGTTCCATTGCACCATGTTCATTTGAGTCCATCTTGATGACCAAATCTCTGGTGCAAGAGTGCTAGTTGCTGTTATCTGCTGTCACTTATCAGAACTTGAGGAGTTGTTATTTTTGTTGCATTTAATCTGTGCATCTTATGGGCATGAGCTCTACATGTGTTTTGTTGTATGCCATGCCATGTTTACAGGGGTGTATGCCATGTATTTTTGTGATCTCTGTGGTGACTAGCACAAAAATGCAAACTAGGCTTCATAATGTTTCTGATTTCAGGGACTTGGTAAATTTACAGTGTCTTTGTCTGCTGTTATTTTGTTGCTATGTATCCATGTGGCTACAGAGAGATCCATGCTTATTTTGGTGATGTTCAGTAAGGATGTTTTGTAGATATTGTTGTATTTGATCCAATCCTGCCTTTGTTTGCAATTATGGTGTGCCATAGCATGACTCAATCTTGCTCTACTTTTGCTATAAAATATTTCTGGCAGATTGTTTACGTGTTATTCAATTTTGCCAACGTTGTTGTAGTTGTTCCACACATCCTATGTATTTTTCTCTGGCCATGGATAGCTTCATAAACATGCCATCTTGCTGTAGGTATGCTTGTTTTGTCATGCATTGCTTTGTGGTGAGTGCATCAAGCTCACAAAGATGCCTTCATATTATTGTTTCTGTCATGCTCTGTTTTCTGCCAAGTCCGAAACCTGTTAACGAAACTTGCTATGTTTACATGGTTGCCAACATATCTTCTGGTCCTTTATGGCTTATGGTCAGCAAGGGACTTTTGTCATATGCATTTAGTAGAATACTTCCATGCTTTGTTTTGCCATGTTAAGTTCCTGTAGCATGTTCATTTCGTGCTCTGAACATTGCTACCTAATGCAGTTTCTGCCATGTCCAGTAATTTCAGTGTCTGTGAACCTGTTATCTTTTGCACTTTTACCATGCTTGTTTGAACCTGTTATGTTGTGATCTAGCCGTAGCTCAGTGTTCATCTTTTGTCAAGCATCTCCTGTAGGTTACTGCCATATGCTTTGTTGCTACGTTGGAGTGCTGTAGCATTGTTACTTGTTGCATTCTAAGTGCTATCATGCTGTTAATCACAGATTCGTGTCATTCTTGTTTTGCTTGCCATTTGCAAACCGTGCATCCATTTCCGGTGATCTTTATATCGATTTCGACCGAAATCATATCATCCTTCCAGTGTCATGCTTGGTTTGCCAAGTTACTGCCTTGTTCATCATTTTCCTTCCGGAGCACGCATATGCATCGCATATCATATATTGCATATCATTCATGTTTTGCATCATGTTGCTTGTGCATTTCCCGTGATTGATTGTGGTTCCGTTGCTTGTGTTCTTGTGTTGGGTAGAGCCGGGAGACAAGTTCGCGGACGAGGAACCTATTGAGTACGCTTACGAGGATCAAGCTTTCGACAACTCTGAGAACCTTGCAGGCAAGATGACCATACCCTCGAAATCACTTCTATCTTTGCTTTGCTAGTTGTTCGCTCTATTGCCATGCTGCGCTACCTACCACTTGCCATATCATGCCTCCCATTTTGCCATGTCAGCCTCTAACCATCCTTTCCGAGCAAACCGTTGTTTCGCTAAGTTACCGCTTTTGCTCAGCCCTTCTTATAGCGTTGTTAGTTGCAGGTGAAGTTGAAGTTGGTTCCATGTTGGAACATGGATATGTTGGGATATCACAATATCTCTTATTATATTAATGCATCTATATATTTGATAAAGGGTGGAAGGCTCGGCCTTATGCCTGGTGTTTTGTTCCACTCTTGCCGCCCTAGTTTCTGTCATACCGGTATTATGTTCCTTGAGTTTGCGTTCCTTACGCGGTTGGGTGATTTATGGGACCCCCTTGACAGTTCGCCTTGAATAAAACTCCTCCACCAAGGCCCAACCTTGGTTTTACCATTTGCCACATAAGCCTTTTCCCCCGGGTTTTCGCAAGCCCGAGGGAAATCTTTATTTAAACCCCCGGGCCAGTGTTCCTCTGAGTGCTGGTCCAAACTAGAGCCCTTTGCAGCGCCACCTTGGGGAAACTCGAGGATTGGTTTTAGTTGTATGGACTACTCATCCGGTGTGCCCTGAGAACGAGATATGTGCAGCTCCTATCGGGATTTGTCGGCACATTCGGGCGGCTTTGCTGGTCTTGTTTTACCATTGTCGAAATGTCTTGTAAACTGGGAATTCGAGACTGATCGGGTGTTTCCGGGAGAAGGTTTATCCTTCGCTAACCGTGAGAGCTTATGATGGGCTAAGTTGGGACACCCCTGCAGGGTATTATCTTTCGAAAGCCGTGCCCGCGGTTATGAGGCAGATGGGAATTTGTTAATGTCCGGTTGTAGAGAACTTGTCACTTGACTTATTTAAAATACATCAACCGCGTGTGTAACCGTGATGGTCTCTTCTCGGCGGAGTCCGGGAAGTGAACACGGTTTGAGTTATGAATGACGTAAGTAGGAGTTCAGGATCACTTCTTGGTCATTACTAGTTGACGACCGTTCCGTTGCTTCTCTTCTCGCTCTCATTTGCGTATGTTAGCCACCATATATGCTTAGTGCCTGCTGCAGCTCCACCTCTTTACACCATCCTTTCCTATAAGCTTAAATAGTCCTTATCTCGCGGGTGTGAGATTGCTGAGTCCTCGTGACTCACAGATTCTACCAAAACAGTTGCAGGTGCCGACGATGCCATTGCAGATGATGGGATCGACCTCAAGTGGGAGTTCGATTAGGAACGTGGACGTTACTATGTGTCTTTTCCTGATGATCAGTAGTGGAGCCCAGTTGGGACGATCGGGGATCTAGCATTTGGGGTTATCTTATTTTCATTTGGATCTTGACCATAGTCGGTCTATGTGTGGTTTTTGGATGATGTATGAATTATATTTATGTATTGTGTGAAGTGGCGATTGTAAGCCAACTCTCGTTATCCCATTCTTGTTCATTACATGGGATTGTGTGAAGATGACCCTTCTTGCGACAAAACCACAATGCGGTTATGCCTCTAAGTCGTGCCTCGACACGTGGGAGTTATAGCCGCATCGTGGGTGTTACAAAAGAGGCCTGAGGTCAACACTACTTTCGAGATCCCTGATGACATATACAAGTATTACTGCACTTCTGATGAGGCCAAGTTTGGCAAGGAGGACAAAAATCAGCGCAAGGTGCGCATCCGAAGAATTGAGAGGAGATGGGAAAGAGAGTGGAGGGAGTACAGGTATGTTACTCCCAAGTACATGAAGAAATTCATTCTAAATCCTCCATGCCCAAGACCTCCATTGGCACCATGCCAAGAAGCAGATCCCACCAGCCTCAAGCGCAGTGAGGATTATCCTGATGAATGGGCCAAGCGCCAGGCCAAGTTGGCCAGACAAGCAAGAGAAGCAGTGAGGAAATTCAACGAAGACTCTGCTGCTACTTCTGCTGCCACTGCTGAGGCCTCTGCTAGCAAGCCAAAGAAGGCCATGGCAAAGAAGCCTGCTTATAAGCCAAGTGCTTCATCTTTAATCCCCTCACGGCCCAGTTTCTCAGCAATGCCCTCACGGCCAGAATCTTCAAAGCCCTCATGACCAACTTCTCATGCTGCTCCCGCTCCAAAGTCCTCTGCTGCTCCGATCAAATCCTCTACACCTGTGCACCTTGCCAGGTGCCAAAGGACGATAGGCATCTCTATTGCCTCAGGAGCTTCTGCTAGTTCCTCAGCTGCACCAAATTCTTCAACGGGACCCTCTCTGTTGAAGAGAAAGGCCACTGCTGGACGTGGCTCTCGCCCAAGTCCTCACAAGAAGCAGGTCGCCTTCCAAGTGCCGTCTGATGAAGACGAAGCTGATGATGATGAACTTGTAGAAATCATCAGAGATAGGCAGGTCAGGGCCGCTAGAGCCAAGGGCACAAATGTGTCTCTTCTTTTGGATCCCAAGTTGATCCTCGATTACATTGATCGCTGGCACAAGGACCCCAACACTCCTATGCCTGATTTCAAGCTGACTCCTGGCCAAAGTCATATGCTGACCACCTTCATCCAACAAGAAAAATGGAAATTTGAAAAGGCCAGGCAAATCGAAAAAGCGCAGCACAAGAAGGAGCGCTTCCTAAAGAAAAACGTTGTCTCAATGACAACTGAAGAACTTGTCAACATTCAATCTGAGATCAAAAACCTCAGTGATGAATTTGACGTCTACAGAGCTGACTGGCTTGGAGCCGAAGTCAGGTTTGTGAAGTTGACTGAAAAGTTCACATCCAATGTTGCAGCTCCAACGCAACAAGAAAATCCTCAGGTTGAAGCATCTACTCAGCCGACTGAAGAAAATACCAGCACCACTGATGACATTCAAGTTGCTGAAGAAACTCAAAGCACCAGGGCTGATGACTGCATTCCAGCCGCTGAAGAAATTGCCAGGGCATCCACTAGTGGTGCGCCTGAAGAAAATGAAGAAGTCAGGGCAACTGCATCAGTTGTGCCTGAAGAAAATCAACCAAATTCCTCTGCTCCTCCTGCACCTACCCCAACTCCGATCCTTCCATCTGCATCAGATGTGAAGAAGACCAAGGCTATAGAGCGTGCAGCAGTGAAGAAAAGGAAGGCATCAACTTCATCAGATTCTTCAGCCCCGAAGAAGATGAAGCCATTGACTAGCTCATTTGACAACCCAATTGATGTTGTTCCTATTTCAACCATGTCATCAAAGGACCTTGTTCCTTTTGATGAAGAATATGTGATTCCAAGTGAATCCGATGAAGAGAATCCTTCTGCTGCTTCGTCAGAGCAGATGGATGAAGAAATTGAAGCGGATGCAATCCCTTAAACACCAATTGTCTCCTCGCCTATGCCTCAGTTCACTGCTGAAGAGGCCGACGTTAAAGAAATGGAAGAAGAAGATGTGGACATTGGAAGCACTACTCCAGTGATGAATGGTGACTTTTGGGAAAGTCGGCACCCCAACTCTCCACAATTCACACCATTGCAACAGATTCCTCAGTCCCCAGTAACTACAGTTCAAATGGGATCCGATGAACCACATGCCACACCGTTTGTCCATGAAGAAATTCCAGCCACTCGTGCTGATGAAAATGTAAATGAAGAATTGAAGACCCAGGCTGTCACTGAAGAAGATGCTGAAATTCCTCAGCCTGTGGAACCTGAGATTGCGATTCCTGAGGTGATAATGCAATTGACTGACACTCCTCAGCCCAAGCCAAAGGATCCATTCTCAAAGAAGCAGAAATTCAAGGCTGATGACTTCTTCGGCGAGCATGTGTTCTTCACTGACTATAATCCCTATGATTCTGCTCGTCTTATAAGGAAGCGCTTCTGGACCGCCAGTCAGGCCAACTTCTATTCTTCACTCCTCTTCAACAAGGACAAAGTCTTCGACCACGAGCATATTCCTCATGTGGACATGGAATCACCGCCATGCTTCTCACCTGTCCTCAGTGTGCTTCATGACGCATGCCTCCTCAACTTTTACACAAACATAGTTGACTAGAATGAAGAGCTCATTCTTCAATTCTATGCAGCACTGCACATCACAGGAGATGCTGACGATGTGAACTCCTGGGTTTTGGACGGGATGACCGATAACACTCATTACAAAGCACCGGCCTCTGAATTACTTCATGGCCTGCCAATTAGTCCTCCCCTTGAAGGAGCTCATTGCCTGTACCAAGAACCTGAGCTCACTGCTCACTATATGCAAGTGCTTATGAAGCCTCTGAAACCTGGTCAAGCCCCAAGGACCAAATTCCTCGTGAGGGAATTGCTCTATGTGCCCAGAACAGTCTATCGCATTCTCACAAAGACTATGAGTCCAATCAAAGGCCACGACTCGAATGATGAAGAAGTCGTTGGCATCATGAAGAATCTGCTAGTCAACATCATGCATGGCATCCCTGTCAACTATCATGATTTCTTCATGAGGACTCTGGCCAATGTCGCTCTCTCTCCATTTGAGCTGAAGCATTATGCTCCTTGGATCATGAGATTCCTCAGAACAAGGTCTTCACTCAACTACAAGGCTGATTTTCAGAATCACCTCAGCTACTTGCCCCCAATCGAAGTCCTCAAGCGGACATATTCCTCAGCTGATGAAAAGGGCAAGGAGCCTACTGTTATTGATGAAGGCATTCGTCCATTGGATGGTCAGTTTCGCAAAGCTGCATCTTATTCCACCAATGATGACTCTGCCACACATGATTCTGCTGCCAATGCACCCAAGTCTACTCCTCAAGCCACAGCTCCACGAGTGATGACTAACCGTGAGCCGCTCCTTAGTCTTCACCAGAAGGTGGATCGAAACCATAAATGGGTTAAGCGTCAGTTTGGTTCTATTCTTCACAACATGACTGCAACACATAATGCAGTGAAGAAAAACCATTACTACCTCCATGAAGTCTTCGGTCGCACCCGGGCTATTCTGTCACATGTATATGGTGAAGAAGATCTGAAGAACATGGGTCTCAAGGAATACAAGAAGTTCAAGGTTCCTTCCTTGGTGTCCAGCTCATATTCTTCATCGCGCGAAACCGACGAGCATGAAGACTTGGACGACACTGCGGCAGGCCCTACTACGACAAACGACCCCAACAACGCTGGCGCTCATTCATCATCATGATATTCTTCAGGGGCGTTAGTCCTCATTTTCGATCCTTTTGCTCATTCGATGACAAAGGGGGAGAAATTTGAGTTAGTCTTCAAGCGGGTCTATCTTATATGGGTGTTTTTTTGCTAAGTTACAACTCTCGTTCTTCTGATGACTTTGCTGGATCGAGTTGTAAGCTTAAACTCTATGGTGGCCTGATACTTTTGCTGAGTTCTTCTGCATGCTTATTCCTCATTAATGTTAATGCACGCATGCTGAATTACATCAGTCACCATATTTCACATGCATTTCAAATTCTTCATATATTATGTCAAATGCGTGTATGAATTGCAAGATATAGGCGGAGATCTCCATGATTCTACTCTTCAAGTGTGCATTGCTTCAAAAGCAAATTCCTCACTATACACATCTTCAGGGGGAGTTCTTCTATATCTTGCAATCAAATTCCTCAATATAAGTATTTACACTTCATATGTTTATCCCCATTGAAAACTTAACCTATATTGTCATCAATCACCAAAAAGGGGGAGATTGTAAGTGCATCTAGTGCCCCTTAGTGATTTTGGTGTATTGAAGACTTATAGGTTAAGAGACTAATGTGTTTATGAGTGTACACAGGTCCATAAGTCTATGAGGAGTTTAATGTTTATAGAGAAAGTTGACCCCTAAAAATGGAGTTCTTCGATTAAAGACTTTGGATTTCTGAAGACTTTCGGAAGACTTTGAAAGTGAAGAAACTGGTGTGACCTTGAAGACTTGGTATTCATTCGAGGAGCATGGAGTGTGAAGACTTTTGTTGTCGTAGTTTCATTTTCTCTTTCTTGAGTCATAGGAAACACCGTACTGTTAAAGGGGGTCGAGGAAATACTAAGGAAAAATTTCCATGTGATGCTCAACTCAAAATCCTACACCTACCAATCCCTTCAAGTGAAGCCATTGGAAATCTCATACAGTTCAGTCAATTTCTTCAGTGACAGAGACGAAGTTCTTCTGGTCTCTGAGGAATTTGTTCTAACTGAGGAGTTAGGAATTCGCCAGTGCGGATTTCCTACACAGTGAGGAACATGATAGCCCTAAGGAATTTGATACACAAATTTCGGACCGTTGCTGTGCCACGCGCCAGCTGTCCCAAAATATCTACCCACCTAACATTCATATTATTGAAGGGCATTTATGTCTTATCATGTCGGGTTGCTCCCTAGGCTATAAATAGCCGCCCCCTACAACCACTAGCTGGTTGGCTGCTCCGAGAGAAACTGACACTTGTCATTTGAGAGCATCCCATCCTCCGAGGACTTTGAGCGAAAATCATCAAGTGAGGAAAAGCCAAACCCAAACACCTACAACCCAAAGTGATTGAGCATCACTGAAGAGATTGATCCTGCATGGAACCGACGCTTGTTACCTTTGAAGACTGTGCTTCTTCTAGACGGTTAGGCGTCATGGTCTAGAGCATCCAAGAGGAATTGTGGATCGCCGAGTGACCTGGTCTGTGAAGGTTTGGAAGTCACCTGAAGACTTACCACGAGTGATTGGGCGAGGTCTATGTGACCTTAGCTCAAGGAGAATACGGTGAGGACTGTGTGTCCTCAGGTTTAAATACGTAGCCGCTCCAACCAGACGTACAACTGAGACAGCAGTTGGAACTGGTCTACCAAATCATTGTCTTCATTAAGCTTACTGGTTCTATTTCCTCAACTCTTTCATTTCCTCATAACTGTGTTGTGCACTTGTTCATATATGTGTTTGAAGACTTTGGCTGAAGACTTTCTCAATTTCCTCAGTTCAATTTCTTCAGTCTGTTTGTCTTCATCCTGTGTTTACGCTTTCTGTACTCTGTGCTTGTCTTCATTTCATCATGATGACCATGCTTGTGTTCTGTTATGTTTACTTTTGAGTACTTATTCAGCTGCAAGTAGTTCTTCGCTAAGGAATTTCCTCACCCGCAAATTCCTCAGTGAAGAATTCATAAAAATCGCCTATTCACCCCCTTCTAGTCGATATAACGCACTTTCAGTTATTCACAACGTGATGTTCTATATGTGCAAGTATGAACTGTGCAGTTCAATTTCATCAGTACCAGTTTCAACAATACCACTATGAATGACTACATTTGGTTGCTGCATCTTGTAGTTAACACTCCTTTCCATTATTATATAACCATAACCAGTGTACTTAGAACGGCACAATACTAGTTTGAATGACCATGTTTGCTTGTTGTTAAATGTTAGGCCTGTTGCAGTTAGCACACCTTTCCACTTGTTTTGCTTTACTAGCATGCTTAAACCTGCACACTGAAGCTATCTTTTGGAGATTATTTTGTCTGCCATGTGTAATTTTGGTTGATGTTTAGCCTGTTGTGCTTAACATGCTTCTTGATGTACCTACACAGGACAATTTTGGGAACGACTGCTGTTTTCCATCGAGGTTAGTTTCATCCCATGGCTTATATCTGCTCACTGTTCAGGATATCTGTAGCTGGTACCATATAGGCCGACGGCTGATAAGGGACTAATCGGTGAATCGGACTTTTAACTGAATATATCTGCAACCCATTTTTCCTTAGGTTAACTAGGGCCATATGTAATATATCTCAGGCTACATAGCAACATGCACTGTACTTAATGTCTAAATATGCAATCCTAGGCTACATAGCAACAAGGAAGAGTGTTACATTAATGTTCTAATGATGTCTAGATATATGTAGAACAGCAGCAGCAGCAACAGCAACAACACAACCCTGTTTGGATACTCAACTTAGCTAGAGGTTAGAGTTAGTTTCTAGCTCATTACTAACCCTGAACTAACTCCATCCAAAGAGTTGTTTGGATGGCAGGGTTAGATTGACAATAAATGCACTAGGAGAACTAGCTCCAATTAGCACCTCTTGGGTTGGATACTAGTTTTTTTGGTTGGGTTATGGATGCAACTAGCTCAAACTAGCCCTCATGTTTAGATATACTTTAGGGCTATTTGAGCCCGAACTAGCTCAAACTAACTGTAACTCGTGGATACAGCAGCAGATAATTTTTAAGAACGAACTAAACTCCTTCCGGCCCATAATATAAGATGTTAATTCATCTAATATGTGAGTATATTGGATGTTATAAGATACTCCCTTCATTCCTAAATATTTGTCTTTTTAGAGATTTCAAATGGACTACCACATACGGATGTATATAGACATATTATAAAAGAGTGTTGTACTACATCATTGTGCCATTGCTGTTTAGCTTTTGATATTAACTTGGTGCTTTTAGGTACATATGTCATTGGTAAAGATCTGCGTTTCGACCCTTTCTGCGTATGGGGCAATGAGATACCGATGAACCAACATCAAGTTGGGAAGCTGATAAAGATTGTTAGTAAAATGGGTCCAAAGATGGCAATTAAACTATTTGTTTACACTTTATCCAAGACAACAGCGAACTACAGGATGGTAAGTAAGAACTCTGCAGCCTTCTTTTTACTGCCCATAATGAGTTGTGTTAGATGACAATCTCTGAAATCTTATTCCTTTGTAGTGGTTGCCAAAGCAGTTTACTCAAGATTCAAATTACATGATTGGTGGGCATGCAAAGGTTAAAGTATTTCTACCATAACACGATGATTATCTAGATGTTTTCATGAAGACGTGAAGGATGGGCGGTCGGCCATCACAAGGGGTTCGACTAGAGTCGTGCGTGCCTTCTGCATGGAGGAGGGCACAATATGGGCATTCCGCTTCACCTTGTTCAGCAACCAGAATATCTTTCGCATCTTTCTTTACCGTCTTTAATAGTACAAGTATATAACTGTGGTTCGTCATTCTTTATTTGGTTCTTATGTAATTCTTGAACATATGTACCTATGAATCGAATAATGCATTGGTTGTTTGAACCTGATGGATATGAATAAAGCTGTAGCATACATTCAAATCCAAATCCGGTACAATTTGGAAAAGCAGCAATTAAATTACGGTGAAATTATGCTCTCCAGGTTGTTACGGCACACACGGTTGGTAAAACACAAACGTGTGCGATATGCACCATAATTCGAGACGGTTCACAGAGAGGAAACGTGTGCAAGCATGCACACAGTTGCCATTTGTAAAGCGTGTGCGATGACAGACAATATCACAAACGGTGCGGGCAAACTAAACGTTTGTGCCAGTTGCCTTATCGTACACGATTCGCAACCATGAACTGTTTCTGATGAAGTATGCATCGTAAACGTTGCACCACAGCATAGCATGTGCGATAGTTGTCGTGTACGATGATGTTATGACGGTCCGACATTTCGTAATCGTGTCTGACACTCGTACGACGATTAGCTAATCTTCTTAACGGTTAACCGTTTGTGATGGGCCACGCATCATACACGTTCTATAATAGTGACCTGTTTGTGATGGGCCGCGCATCGTAAACGTAGCACCACAGAATACTGACTGCGATGGCAATGCGAACAGAAACGAGTAGGAGTACTGTAGGGGCCCTATCCCCGACAGTTTCTGGGTCGTGTGGGAAGGACCCCCCTATCGCCCACACTCACTTGGCGACGGTTCCAAATGCCGTCGCGGAAAGGGGTTTTAAACCGTTTGTTTAGGACCTACGCGCACCAGTGGGTCACACATGTTTGGTGGAAATAACTACTTTTTTCTTGAGAAATTTTCAATCAATTCATCTTCAATCATGGCAATACAAAGAACAACAGAGGTAATGAAAATTACAACCATGTCCGTGGACCACCTAGAGACGACTACAATCACTGGAGCAAGCTAAAGGCGTGCCACCGTCATCGCCCCTCCCTCACCGGAGTCGGGAAAACCTTGTTGTAATAGACAGTCGGGAAGTCATCGTGCTAAGGCCTCATAGGACCAGCGTACCAGAGTAGCAACCATCAATGTCGGCGTTCTAGGAACGGGGGTCCCCAGACTTGCCTGCCTGCGGCCCACGGCGTGGCTCCACCAGCGGCCCTGTACAGCCCATCTTCACCAGCAAACACCCAGGACCCTCGTGAGGGGCCAAGCCTCGCGAGGCAGATGACACAAGACCTCCTCGGGGGCAGCTTCACTAGGCTGGCTTGCAAGGGGCTGAGAGATCAAGGCAAGGGGAACCTCGTGAGGTTCTATGACGTAAGCCATGACGACCGAGACCAGGAGGGCACCAGCGTGCACAGTGCCCTCGTTTCCTCTTTGGTGCTAAAGGGGCAAGCGCGGGCGAGGAGTCCCGAGGCATCAGGCAAAGGTTTCCATATCGGTGCAACGAGACCAAGACCAGAAGGGCAGCAAGATGGAGGTCACCGTGGAGTCCAAGACGGCGTCACCACCAGAGCCTTTGGCAGGCAAAGACTACTTTTGTCAGGATAACTTGTACTAGTTGTCCCCCTTCAAACTGGCCGTTGTGGGATCCCTTCCCGCTCAATATTTGGGAAGAGGACCAGGGCCTCTATAAATAGGACTAGCCACCACAGCAGGAGGTGACGGATTCAGATCATCCTCACCCACACAAGTTCACCGAGCACAAGAACACCTCTCCTCGTGAGGCCGTTCTTCCCTTGTACTTTTCATCCTCCGCCCGAGAGGCAATCCACCACACCACACTGGAGTAGGGTATTACACCACAACGGTGGCCCGAACCAGTATAAATCTTGTGTCCCTTTGTTCCTTGGGTCCGTCGAGCTAGGCCGTGAGATCCTGATGCGAGCCAGCTAGAGGGGGGAGAGATCTTCATGTGCACCCCAGTGTTCGAACCTCAAGGGTTTTGCCGGAACCCGAAATCCGACATTTGGCGCACCAGGTTGGGGTGCGCTGAAGCTTCGCCCCCCGACGGCTTCGCTTCCCCGGCCGGCTCTCATGGACGCCGCCTCTTCTTCGACTGGATCGATGAGCGCCCTCAGCAGCGCCGTGGGGCTCCGGGCCTTCACCCCCGCCCCGCGGCAGGTGTAGTGGCCGCACAAGTACAAGCCGAAGATGTCGCCCCGCTACGATGGTGCGGCGGACCCGGCGGCCTTCCTGCTGGCGTACGAGGAGGCCATTCTGAAGGCCGGGGGCGACGATAAGGTCATGGCCAACTGGCTCGCTATGGCCCTTGCTGGCGTGCCGTGCGCCTGGCTCCTCCATCTTCCGGAATCTTATGTGGCCTCTTGGGGGGAGCTGCGCGGCCTCTTCATCGCACGCTTCGGGGGACCGGCACCCCCCGTCGTCGCGGCTCTCCTCGGCGACTCGCAGGCGCCGCCCTCGGACCGTCACACCAAGTCGTTCTTTCACCAGATCGGCGCCGCCTCCACACGGCAGGGGGCTCCCCCGGGTTGGGCGGCTCCCAAGGCCGACCTGACCTTCGACTCGGGGGATCACCCAGTCACCATCGTCGGCTCGGGCGTGCTCCCGATGCCTTGCACGCCCACCATATGCAGCGTAGCCGTTACCAAGACTCTCATCGACGGCGGCATCGGCCTCAACGTGCTCTCTATGGAGGCTTTTAGCCTCCTTCACGTACCGCTTGAGCGGCCCCGCCCCAGCAAGCCCTTCTCCGGGGTCGGCGACGGCTCCTCCAACCCCCTGGGGCAGATCCGTCTCCCCGTGACTTTCGGTACACGCGACAACTACCGCACCGAGCTAATCGACTTCGACATCACCCGCATCGACTTACCGTACAACGCCACCCTCGGGTACCCGGCGCTGGCCCGGTTTATGGCAGCTACTCATCCCGCCTACAACCTCATGAAGATGCCAGGGAGCAAGGGTGTCCTCACTGTGGTCGAGGACACCAAGGAAGCCTTGGCTGCCCTCAAACTCGCTTTCAGGGCCACGACGGCAGCTTGCCCGGCCAGCAAGGCCGTGCTCCGGGCCAAGGGGGCTGCGCCGACCAAGAAGAACCAGCAATTCACTCAAGGCCAGGCCAAGACGAAGCAAATACCGGTCGACGAGGATGGGGCCTCGGGCGCCACCTTTACCACACGCGCCGATCTCGCCCCAGATCAAGAAAGGGAGTTGGTGGACTTCCTCCGGGCGAACAAGGAGGTGTTCACCTGGGAGCCCAAGCAGCTAGTTGGGGTCCCGAGAGAAGTAATTGAGCATCATCTGAAGGTATGCCCCAACGTGCGCCCTGTGAAGCAGAGGGCGCGGCAACAGTCCACAGAGAAGCAGTCGTTCATCGTCCAGGAAACTCGCAAGCTGGAGGCAGCAGGCGTCATTCGTGAGGTCCGATACCCCGAATGGCTGGCGAACCCCGTTGTCGTGCCGAAGAAAGGAGGAAAGGAGCGCATGTGCGTTGACTTCACCCACCTCAACAAGGCCTGCCCTCAAGACCCATTCCCGCTGCCGCATATCGACCAGATTGTTGACTCCACCGCCGAGTGTGACCTGCTATGCTTCCTGGATGCGTTCTCAGGCTACCACCAGATCAAGATGGCGGTGGAAGATGTGGAGAAAACGACTTTCTTGACCCCGTGCGGGGTATACTGCTACACATGCATGCCCTTCGGGCTGCGCAAAGCAGGAGCAACCTTTCAGCGATTGATGCACATTGCCTTGGGACGGCAGCTCGGGAGAAACGCTGAGGCCTACGTGGACGACATTGTGGTAAAGTCTGGGGAGGCGAGAACTTTGATTCAGGACCTGGAGGAGACCTTCGCGAGCCTACGCCAGGTGCACCTGCGGCTCAACCCGGAGAAGTGCGTGTTCGGTGTCCCTTCCGGCAAGTTGCTGGGTTTCCTCGTGTCCCACAGGGAGATCGAGGCCAACCCGGAGAAGGTCAAGGCGATCGAAGACATGAGCCCGCCGCAAACCCTCAAAGAGATGCAGAAGCTCGCCGGTAGCGTGACTTCACCGGGGCGCTCATCTCCAAGTTGGGAGAGCGCGCCCTACCATTCTTCAAGCTGATGAAGAAGAAGGGCCCATTTGAGTGGACCCCGGAGGCTGACCAAGCGTTTCATGACCTCAAGAGATACTCGACTAGCCCGTCGTTTATGGTGGCACCTCATCCTCTCGAGCCCTTGGTACTTTACCTATCTGCCACGCCCCACTCCGCCAGCGCGGCGCTGGTGGCCCTCAGAGAAGAGCGTCAGGACAAGGGCCCACCAAGTGAAGTCACCAAGCTGGACGAGGAAGCACAACACCAAGGCAATACTCGTGAGACAGCGGCTGCCCCGGCAAGTCATCAAGCCCCTGAAGCTGGGGATCCACAGGAAACACCTCAGCCCCCGAGAATCAAAGACTCCACCAGCTCTCCCGCCCTCGTCGAGCACCCAGTGTACTTCGTCAGCACAGTGCTACGGGATGCGAGAGCACGATACCCCATGCCTCAGAAGCTCTTGCTCGCGCTCCTAGTAGCTTCGCGTAAGCTGCGCCACTACTTCCAGGGTCACCCCATCAAGGTCGTCTCAGCTTACCCATTGGGGAGAGTACTCAGGAGCCCTAATGCTGCGGGAAGGGTTGCCGAATGGAACATCGAGTTACAAGCGTTTGACTTGGAGTTTAGCACGACCAGGGTCATCAAGGGGGCTGCACTCACCGACTTTGTGGCCGAATGGACCGACACCCCGGAACTCAAAGCTGGTGAGGACCGATCCCTCTTGCCAGGGAGTGAAGCGCCGGATGGTTGGGTCATATACTTCGATGGCGCATTCGCGCGCCAGGGCGCAGGGGCTGGAGCCGTGCTCATCTCGCCCACTCAGGACAAGCTTTACTATGCCATGCAGCTCTGCTTTCAGCAGGGTGAGAAGGTCTCCAACAACATCGCAGAGTACGAAGGCCTCTTCGCTGGCCTCAGAGCTGCGGTGGCTCTGGGGGTGAAATGTCTCACCATCAAAGGAGACTCGCAGCTCCTCGTCAACTTCTCCAACAAGGTGTATGAGCCGAGGGATGAGCACATGGAGGCATACCTCGCGGAGGTACGCAAAATGGAGAAGCAGTTCCTAGGCCTGGAGCTACAGCATGTGCCTCGTGGCACCAACAAGGAGGCTGACGACATCACCAAGAGAGCATGCAAGCGGCTACCCCAAGAGCCTGGCGTATTTGAGGAACGACTCTTCAAGCCTTCAGCAGCACCCCCACCTGCGGAACCGGCGCCACCTCAGGAGGAACTCCCCCAGCCACCAGCCTCGGGAGCCCCCGCCTGCGGCCCGACCTCGGGAGCGCGCCTGCTCCTGGCGCTCGAGCCTCAGGTGGGGTGCTGGATCGAGGAGTTCAAGGCATACCTGCCGCAAGGCACATTGCTGGAGAAGGAAGAAGACGCGGAGCGTGTGGCCTGGCAGGCTACGGCGTACTGCATCCAGGACGGTGACCTATACAGAAAGCGGACGAATGATGTTTCTCTATGATGCATCTCCAGGGAACAGGGGAATGAGCTTCTGGCTGACATACATGGCGGAGACTACGGGCACCACTCATCGTCGCGCACCCTAGTCGGCAAGGCCTTCCGCAGCGGGTTCTACTGGCCCATGGCAGTCAACGACGCGCCCGAGCTGGTGAAGTCCTACGAGGCCTGCCAATTCCACGCCAAGCAGATCCACCAGCCAGCTCAGGGCCTCCAGACCATCCCGCTCTCATGGCTATTCGCGGTCTAGGGGCTGGATATCCTGGGCCCGTTCCCTCGAGCGCCTGGAGGTTACCGCTACCTCTACGTCACCATCGACAAATTCACCAAGTGGGCGGAAGTGGAAGCCATCCGCACCATCCCAGCCGGGTCAGCAGTAGAGTTCATCAAGGGCCTCGTAAGCCGATTTGGGGTCCCTAACCGCATCATCACCGACAATGGCTCGCAGTTCACTAGCAATCTCTTCAAAACATATTATGCTAACCTTGGAATGCAGATCTGCTATGCCTCCATGGCGCACCCCAGGAGCAACGGCCAGGCCGAAAGCGCCAACGCGGAAGTGCTGAGGGGACTCAAGACCAGGACCTTCAAGAAGAAGCTCGAGGCCTGCGGCAAGGGCTGGCACGACGAGCTCCAATCCGTGCTATGGTCCATCCGCACCACCGCCACCAAGCCAACAGGCGAGACCCCGTTGTTCCTCGTCTACGGAGCAGAAGCGGTTCTCCCACACGAGGTCAGGCATCGCTCCGCGCGGGTCCTGGCGTTCGACGAAACGCAGCAGGACGCCATGTGGGGGATGGACCTCGTGCTGGGGGAGGAACGCCCGCCATGAAGCCTCGTTCCAAGCCGCAAGGTACCAGCAGGCGCTGCGGCGGTACCACTGCCGCAACATCCGTTCCAGGACGCTCGAGGTGGGCGACCTCGTCTTGGGGCGGGTACTCTCCAGGGAAGGGCTGCACAAGCTCTCGCCCATGTGGGAGGGCCCGTTTCCGGTCGCCCACGTCTCCAGGCCTGGTGCCGCGCGCCTGGAGACGCAGGACGGGATCCCCATCCAGAACGCCTAGAACATCCAGCACCTCCGGAAGTTCTACCCATGAAGAAAGGCCCAGTGCCTGTGAAGAAGGCCCAGTGCGTGTGAAGGTCTCCGCTCGTGACACTCTCACGTAATAATGAGTGGGGCTGTACACGCCCCGGAGTCTCGGGAGTGCCGCCCTCGGGCCTCGGGGGCTCCCTCCCACGTCCTAGTGGTAGCACTTAGCTCCGCGCTGGTGAGAAGACAAGAAGACTAGACTAGGTGCCGGACGCGGCTTTTCATTTGCTTTCCGCAGTTGGCTTGCCCCTCTTCAATGAGAATTTGCTTTCTGGTGTTCCTCGTTGGCTTGGTTCCCCTGCCTTTTTTGCCCCCCTTTTTTCTGCTCTTGGCTCCTCATTTTGACCCGTTCTCTCCCTCGCATGCCTCGCGAGGGGGCTGGACAGGGGCCCTCGTGAGCGTTTTTTCCTGTTCTTCGCAAGGCACCCTCGCTCGAGCTCGCAAATTGGCGTACCTCCCTTAATCCGTGCCCCTCAGGTACCGCAATGCGAGGCGCTGGGTCATGGCCGGCCGCGCCTGCGACCAGATCTCGGAGAGTAAGAGTTTCCTAATGAATTTTTGCAGTCCCCAGACGCCTCCCGAGCCATGGAGGCCTCGTTAGGTACAAATGCGCGCTTCACGAGGCAGAAACTACCACTTCGAGCGCGTCGAGCTAAGTTATTCCTACGCGCCTACACAAAACCTTGATACTGCAACACGACACAAGAACGATAAACATAGCATAGCCACATGGAAATCATAGTTGTTGCACGCCCCAGCGGGGCCCCAAACTTGTCTCTTTCTTAATGCAGGAAGGAAGGGAAAACGAAACAAAAGCGGCACGTGCTCCCACGGCAGTTCACGAGGATGGGCCCATGGCGCTCTCCTGAGCTCAACCATACCCCTCCTCGCACTTCACCAGAGCACGGCGGCGAGACGACCCGCTGCCACCTTCGAAGCGGGCGCGGCGGCGTGGTGGCTGGTCATAGCCGCCGCTGCTGGAGCTGTCGCTGGAGGAAGAACCGCCGTAGCTGGACGAGCAGCGGCCAGTGCCGAGGGCAAGGCCATCCTCACCCTCATCACGACCGTCGCCAAGGCCGAGCACCTCGTCGCCGTCGTTGTCCTCGGGGAAGCACCCGACGCGTCGGCCGTCTTCTCCGAACACCATCACGTAGAGGGTCGCATTGCCGTCATATTTGAAGTGGAGCGCGCACCGCCTGCCCAGGCCGCGCGCGCGGGCAAACGTCTGCCAGCCGTGGGCCAGGGCTGCGTTGCCCGTGACAGAGACCTCAACCGTGACCCAGGAAGCTTTGCTGCTGCTGCCGTCCGCCTGCAGCTAGAGCCCGCCTGGACCTATGGTCGGCAGCTCGTCGACGAAGAAGCACGAGAGCTGAAGCCAGGCGCCGGCCGGGTTCTCCGACCACACGACGAACTCCGGCAGCACCTCCGCCGAGTGGAAGCACGGCCGGGGAGGCCGTGCGACCATGGCGCGCCTCCCTTCATCAACGGGGCTGTCATGACTTGGGGGACTCCTACCAGGCAAAAGGGCGCCGCCGCGGCCGCGGGGGGCCATGGCGGGGGTCGCGGTGTGCTTGCGAGGACGGTCGCGCCCACGCTTGGGCAGCGGAGAGACGGGCCCCACTTGGCGAGCATTCCCCTTCTCCGCGGCCGAAAACCTCTTCGCCCCCTCCTCATTTATAGCAGGAGAAGGCCAACCGGCGATTCCCACGATCACAGGTAATGATGGTTTTTCCTTCCGTGCAGCAGGGACTCGTCACGTCGGGCGGTTGCCGAGGCAGCGTGGGGAAGCGGAGACGCCCACGTCCAATCAACCGCCACGCGTCGACCAAGGCCGCAGGCTGTTGGGGCCCGCGGCGCTCCGCACTTGCCCTTTGGCTTCGCCTTGAAGCCAAGTCCGAGCGCGCCTTGGGCCCGGGGGCTACTGTCGGTGTTCTGGGAATGGGGGTCCCCAGACTTGCCTGCCTGTGGCCCACGGCGTGGCTCCACCAGCAGCCCTGTATGGCCCATCTTCACCAGCAAACACCCAAGACCCTCGCGAGGGGCCAAGCCTCGCGAGGCGGACGACACAAGACCTCCTCGGGGGCAGCTTCACCAGGCTGGCTCGCGAGGGGCTGAGAGATCAAGGCAAGGGGAACCTCGCGAGGTTCCTATGACGTAAGCCATGACGACCGAGACCAGGCGGCGCCAGCGTGCATAGTGCCCTCGTTTCCTGTTTGGTGCTAAAGGGGCAAGCGCAGGTGAGGAGTCCCGAGGCATCAGGCAAAGGTTTCCATATCGGTGCAACAAGACCAAGACCAGAAGGACGGCAAGACGAAGGTCACCATGAAGCCCAAGACGGCGTCACCACCAGAGCCTTTGGCATGCGAAGACTACTTTTGTCAGGATAACTTGTACTAGTTGTCCCCCTTCAAACTGGCCGTTGTGGGATCCCTGCCCGCTCAATATTTGGGAAGAGGACCAGGGCCTCTATAAATAGGACTAGCCACCACAGTAGGAGGTGAAGGATTCAGATCATCCTCACCCACACAAGTTCACCGAGCACAAGAACACCTCTCCTCGCGAGGCTGTTCTTCCCTTGTACTGTTCATCCTCAGCCCGAGAGGCAATCCACCACACAACACTGGAGTAGGGTATTACACCACAACGGTGGCCCGAACCAGTATAAATATTGTGTCCCTTTGTTCCTTGGGTCCGTCGAGCTAGGCCGTGAGATCCTGATGCGAGCAAGCTAGAGGGGGGAGAGATCTTCGTGTGCACCCCAGTGTTCGAACCTCAAGGGTTTTGCCGGAACCCGAAATCCGACAATCGCCGATGAATAAAGTCGTAGATCAGAAGGATCAAAAACCTGGAAACACCCAAACGAAGACGAACGAAGATAGGATCCAAACAGATCCACCGAAGACCAGCACTGATCGAATCCCGCAAGATCCGACAGAGACAACCCTCCAACTGCTTGACCTGACCTTCCACCAATGTTTGACTATGTATGATGTGAAATGCCTTCATCTTTGATCAAACAACAAAAAAGTATAGCAGCGCCCTTCCGCCATCTAGACGGAGAGAGGATACATGGCGGCTTTTGATTAGCCAGGCGGATGTCCGGACTCTCGTAAAGTTTTCCCAAGTTTGCTTCTGGCTTGCGGAAAAACGGACGCGAGCGTCAATGGACAAATACAAGTCCGCGATGGATGGTGAAGTGTGTCCCGACAGCTCGGTCTAGTCGTTTGTGAGCTATTCGAGTGACTGCATTGGAGAAGCCCTCGTATAGCTTTTCTTGCGGCACCTCACATTAGACCGACTCCAATTATACCACCCAGTTTCCTACTTAAAGATCAAACAATTGTCCTTTACTTCACCCTTTCAATTTCATTAGTATTTCCCAAAAAAACCAATGAAGCTATTTATCACATCTGGATGTTATCAACGTGTAAAGGAGAGACGATTTACACCACGGAAGGGTGGGGCCACGCATGCATGCAGTGTTTTTGTGATTAGAGTTTACATGCAGCTTTTGGTACAACTTTTTGCAGAATGCATGCCCCACCTACACCACCTCACATACATTTTTTTGACTTGTAAATTCGAATCTATTATATCTTCCTGAATCAAAAGTTCAATTTCTATTCGTTAGATATTCATATTTCCTATGATGAGGGTTTTGAAGCAAGATCACTTTTCAGTACGTTAGGACAAGTTTTAGAAACTTCATGAAGTTTCAACTACTATAACTTGGTAGGAAAGAATGAAAATTTGATCAAGTTTCAAAAAGTAAAAGTAAAACCCTAAACTCTAAGCCCTAATCCCTAAATTTTGAGCCCCAAGCCCCAGTGGCGCTGCTAGCAATTTGTCGAAGACTGGGCACGCCGCATGCTAAATTGATTCATTTTGGTGTTTTTTTCACGTGAAATTCATTTTGGTGTTTGGGCTACCAAGAACCACAAGTATCGCATATTTAGATAAAAAAAGCCTTGTAAATATAAGTACTAATGTTTTTTATGCATTACAAATATGCCAATACACGAGAGATGCGTTAATAAATACTCTTTCCATCCAAATATACAAGGCCTCATGTATTTTTAGGGCCTTTGACCAACAAAATATGTGTCATACGACACAAAAATTAAACTTTCTTGATAAAAAGAATCCAATCTCTAATGTTGAACCACACACCCGTATGCACACCCCACTAAGCATCTCTTAACATAGAAAAATAGATTAATAAATTGTATTATTTTATATTGAAATATGGACACACAAGAGACAATGAAGCACACGATCAGAAGTATGTTTTTTAGGGAATCGATCTGAAGTGTTTTTTCTAGGGGAAATACATTGCTTTATTGATCAACTAGGTCCATAGGAATTATTACAATGTCATGTGGCTAAAAGAGCCAGACATGTCTACCCAAAGCAAGCAATAATGAAAATTTAGCCAAATTATTTGCTTCAAAATTTCTGATCCTACTCTCATGGATGAACCTACAAGCTTCACACTAATCTGCACGAGCCTTGATTTCCATAATGATAGCTGATAGCACCATTCCTCCCGCCCGTGTTATGATATATATCATTGATCACTTTTTGACAATCAGAGGTTATAACCTCAACATGGCAATGGGTACCCGCAACCCACAAACCCTGAAGGAAATATGCCCTAGAGGCAATAATAAAGTTGTTATTTTATATTTCCTTATATCATGATAAATATTTATTATTCATGCTAGAATTATATTAACCGGAAACTTGATACATGTGTGGATACATAGACAAAACATAGTGTCCCTAGTAAGCCTCTACTAGACTAGCTCGTTAATCAAAGATGGTTAAGTTTCCTAACCATAGACATGTGTTGTCATTTGATAAACGGGATCACATCATTAGGAGAATGATGTGATGGACATGACCCATCCGTTAGCTTAGCATATTGATCGTTCAGTTTTATTACTATAGCTTTCTTCATGTCATATACATATTCCTTTGACTATGAGATTATGCAACTCTAAGATACCGGAGGAATACCTTGTGTGCTATCAAACATCACAACATAACTGGGTGATTATAAAGATGCTCTACAGGTATCTCCGAAGGTGTTTGTTGGGTTGGCATAGATCAAGATTAGGATTTGTCACTCCGAGTATCAGAGAGGTATCTCTGGGCCCTCTCGGTAATACACATCATAAGAAGCCTTGCAAGCAATGTGACTAATGAGTTAGTTGCGAGATGATGTATTACGGAACAAGTAAAGAGACTTGCCGGTAACGAGATTGAACTAGGTATGAAGATACCGACGATCGAATCTCGGGCAAGTAATATACCGATGACAAAGGGAATAACGTATGTTGTCATTACGGTTTGACCGATAAAGATCTTCGTAGAATATGTAGGAACCAATATGAGCATCAAGGTTCCGCTGTTGGTTATTGACCAGAGAGGTGTCTCGGTCATGTCTACATAGTTCTCAAACCCGTAGGGTCCGCACGCTTAACGTTCGATGATGATTTGTATTATATGAGTTATGTGATTTGGTGACCGAATGTTGTTCAGAGTCCCGGATGAGATCACGAACATGACGAGGAGTCTCGAAATGGTCGAGAGGTAAAGATTGATATATTGGATGATAGTATTCGGACACCGGAAGTGTTCCGGAATGTATCAGGTACATATCGGAGTACCGGGGGGTTACCGAAACCCCCCGGGGGAAGATATGGGCCATATGGGCCTTAAGGGGAAGCACACCAGCCCACTTAGGGGTTTCTCCCCCCCCCCCAAGGAAGGAGGCCGAATAGGATTAGGAGGAGGGGGCGGCGCCCCCCTCTTTCCTTCTCCCCCCTCTCTTCCATTCTCCCCCTTCCGGTAAAAGGAAAGGGGGAGGTCGAATTGGACTAGGAGCCCAAGTAGGATTCCTCCTACTTGGGCGCGCCTATGGCTTCCTCTCTCCCCCTCCCTCCTTTATATACGTAGGGAGGGGGCGCCTAGAGCACACATCAATTGTTCCAAACCGTGTGCGGTGCCCCCTCCATAGTTTACGCCTCCAGTCATATTCACATAGTGCTTAGGCGAAGCCCTGCGTGGATCACTTCACCGTCACCGTCACCACGCCATCGTGCTGACGGAACTCTCCCTCGACACTTTGCTAGATCAAGAGTTCGAGGGACGTCATCAAGCTAAACCTGTGCAGAACTCAGAGGTGCCATACGTGCGGTGCTTGATCAGTTGGATCGAGAAGACGTTCGACTACATCAACCGCATTAACCTAACGCTTCCGCTTTCAGTTTACGATGGTACCTGGACACACTCTCCCCCTCTCGTTTCTATGCATCTCCTAGATAGATCATACATGATCATAGGAATATTTTTTGAAATTGCATGCTGCGTTCCTCAATAGTGGCATCAGAGCCAGGTCTATGCGTAGATGATATGCACGAGTAGAACACAAAGAGTTGTGGGCGGTGATAGTCATACTGCTTACCACCAATGTCTTATTTTGATTCAGCGGTATTGTTGGATGAAGCGGCCTGGACCAACCTTACATGACCACGTTCATGAGACCGATTCCACCGACAGACATGCAACTTGTTTTGCATAAAGGTGGCTGGCGGGTGTCTGTTTCTCCAACTTTAGTTGAATCAAATTTGACTGTGGCCGGTCCTTGTTGAAGGTTAAAACAGCAAACTTGATAAATCATTGTGGTTTTGATGTGTGCTACCTCTTGAGCATGCGTTGGTTTTCCCTCGAAGAGGAAAGGGCTATGCAGCAAAGTAGCGTAAGTATTTCCCTCAGTTTTTGAGAACCAAGGTATAAATCCATTAGGAGACAACGCACAAGTCACCTAGTACCTGCACAAACAATCAAGAACCTTGCAACCAACGAGATAAAGGGGTTGTCAATCCCTTCACGGCCACTCGCAAAAGTGAGATCTAATAAAGATAGTAAAGTAAATATTTTTGGTATTTTTGTTGTATAGATTGGAAAGTAAAGATTGCAAAATAGTAAATGAGATGCGATGTAAATAAAAGATATGAAAAATAATAAGAAAGAGACCCGGGGGCCATAGGTTTCACTAGTGGCTTCTCTCAAGATAGCATGTATTACGGTGGGTGAACAAATTACTGCCGAGCAATTGATAGAAAAGCGCATAATTATGGGAATATCTAAGGCAATGATCATGAATATAGCATCACGTCTGTGTCAAGTAGACCAAAACGATTCTGCATCTACTACTATCACTCCACACATCGACCGCTATCCAGCATGCATCTAGAGTATTAAGTTCATAAGAACAGAGTAACGCATTAAGCAAGATGACATGATGTAGAGGGATAAACTCAAGCAATATGATATAAACCCCATCTTTTTATCCTCGATGGCAACAATATAGTACGTGCCTTGCTGCCCCTATTGTCACTGGGAAAGGACACCGAAAGATTGAACCCAAAGCTAAGCACTTCTCCCATTGCAAGAAAGATCAATCTAGTAGGCCAAACTAAACCGATAATTCGAAGAGACTTGCAAAGATATCAATGTCGGATTTCGGGTTCCGGCAAAACCCTTGAGGTTCGAACACTGGGGTGCGCACGAAGATCTCTCCTCCACCTAACTCACGCCATCACCGCGATCTCAAAGCTTAGCGCATCGAACTCACAGAACAAGAGACACAAGGTTTATACTGGTGTAATACCCTACTCCAGTATGGTGTGGTGGATTGCCTCTTGGGCTATGGATGAACAGTTAGAAGGGAAGAACAACCTCCTGAGGAGAGGTTCCCTTGTGCTTGGTGAACTTGTGGATGTGAGGATGGAACGGATCCAATCCAAGATCATTCCCCCCTCCTACTGTGGTGGCTAGTCCTATTTATAGAGGCCCTGGTCCTCTTCCCAAATATTGAGCGGGAAGGGATGCCACAACGGCAAAATTCGAAGGGAGACAACTAGTACAAGTTATCGTGACTAAAGGTGGTCTTCACCTGCCAAAGGCTCTGGTGGTGATGCCGTCTTGGGCTCCACGGTGACCTCTGTCCTGCCGCCCTGCTGGTCTTGGTCTCGTTGCACCGATATGGAAACCTTTGCCTGATGCCTCGAGACTCCTCGCCTGCGCTTGCCTCTTTAGCACCAAAGAGGAAACGAGGACACTGTGCACGCTGGCCCCACCTGGCGCCCGCCTAGCTCTGGTCGTCATGGCTTGCGTCATAGGAACCTCGTGAGGTGCCCCTTGCCTTGATCTCTCCGCCCCTTGTGAGCCAGCCTGGTGAGGCCGCCCCTGAGGAGGTCTTGTGTCGTCCGCCCCGCGAGGCTTGGCCCTTCGCGAGGGTCTTGAGTGTTTGCTGGTGAAGATGGGCCGTACGGGGCCGCTGGTGGAGCCATGCCGTGGGCCGCAGGCAGGCAAGTCTGGGGACCCCCGTTCCCAGGACGCCGACACTAGCCCCCGGGCCCAAGGCGCGCTCGAACTTGGCTTCGAGGCGATGCCAAAGGGTAAGTGCGGAGCGCCGCGGGCCCCAACAGCCTGCGGCCTCGCTTGACGCATGGCGATTGATTGGACGTGGGCGTCTCCGTTTCCCCATGCTGCCTCGGCAACTGCCCGACTTGACGAGTCCCTGTTGCATGCAGAGAAAAATCATCATTACCTGTGATCGTTGCGCTCGCCGGTTGGCGTTCTTCCGCTATAAATGAGGAGGGGGGCGGAGCCCCCGTCGCTCATCTCTTCCTGCTCCGCTCGTTTCTTCTTCCTCGCTTCATTGCTAGCAGCGACACCCATGGCACCTGCGAAGAGGTTCTTGGCCGCAGAGAAGGGGAAGGCCTACCAGGAGGGGCCCAGCTCACCGCCGCCCAAGAGGGTGCGCGGCCGTCCCCGCAAGCACACCGCGATCCCCGCCGTGGCACCTCGCGGCCGCGGTGGCGCCTCTTTGTGTGGTGGGGGTCGCCCAGGTCGTGGCAGCCCTGTCAACGAAGGGAGGCGCGCCATGGTCGTGCGGCCTCCCAGGTCGCGCTTCCACTCGGTGGAGGTGCTGCCGGAGTTTGTCGTGTGGTCAGAGAACCCGGCCGGTACTTGGCTTCAGCTCCCGCGCTTCTTTGCCGGCGAGCTGCCAGCCACGGGTCCAGGCGGTCTCTGGCTGCAGGTGGACGACTGCTGTAGCAAGGCTTCATGGGTCACGGTCGAGGTCTCCGTAGCAGGCAACGCAGCCCTAGCCCGCGGCTGGCAGACATTTGCCCGCGCGTGCGGGCTGGGCCAGCGTTGCTCCCTCCACTTTAAGAACGATGGCAACGCGACCCTTTATGTGAGGGTGTTCGGGGAAGATGGCCGCAGCGTCGGGTGCTGCCCTGAGGACAATGTCGGCGATGAGGTGCTCAGTCTCGGCGATGGCCGCGACGAGGGTGAAGGCGGGCTTGCCCTCGGCGCCGGCCACGGCTCGTCCAGCTACGGCGACTCTTCTTCCGGCGACAGCTCTAGCAGTAGCTGCTACGACCAGCGCCACGCCACCGCGCCCGCTTCAAGGGTGGCAGCGGATCGTCTCATCGCCGCGCTCCAGTGAAGCGCGAAGAGGGGTCTGGCTGAGCTCAGGAGAGCGCCCTGGGCCCATCCTCGCGAACTGCCGCAGGAGCACGTGCCACTTTTGTTTCGTTCTTTCTTCCCTTCCTGCATTAAGAGAGAGACAAGTATGGGGCCCCGCTGGGGCCTGCAACAACTATGATTTCCAAGTTGCTATGCTATATTTATGTTCTTGTGTCGTGTTGCAGCATCGACGTTTTATGTAGCCGCATAGGAATAAGTTAGCTCGATGCGCTTGAAGTAGTCTCCGCCTCGTGGGGCGTGCATTTCGCAGTATTTGGCGAGGCTTCTTGGTTTGGGAGGCGTCTAGGAACTGCAAAAATTCGTTAGGAAACTCTTATTCCTCCGCGCCTTGGTCGCAGGCGCAACCGGCCATGACCCAGCGCTTCGCATCGCGGTACCCGAGGGGCATGGATTGAGAGGGGTGCACCAGCTTGCGAGCTCGAGCGAGGGTGCCTCGCGAAGAACAGGAAAAAACGCTCACGAGAGAACAGGAAAAACGCTCACGAGGGCGCCTGTCCAGCCCCCTCGCGAGGCATGCGAGGGAGAGTATGGGCCAAAACAAGGAACCGAGGGCAAAACAGAGCGAAAGGAGGTAGAACCAAGTTGGCAAGGAACACCAGAAAGCAAATTTTCATTAAAGAGGGGCAAGCCAACTGCGGAAAGCAAATGAAAATCCATGTCCGGCACCTAATCTAATCTTGTTGTCTTCTCACCAGCGCGGAGCTAAGTGCTGCCACTAGGACGTGGGAGGGAGCCCCCGAGGCCCAAGGGCGGCACTCTTGAGACTCCGGGGCGTGTACAGCCCCACTCATTATTACGTGAGAGTGTCACGAGCGGAGACCTTCACAGGCGCTGGGCCTTGCTTCATGGGTAGAACTTCCGGAGGTGCTGGATGTTCCAGGCGTTCTGGATGGGGACCCCGTCCTGCGTCTCCAGGCGCGCGGCGCCAGGCCTGGAGACGTGGGTGACCCTAAACGGGCCCTCCCACATGGGTGAAAGCTTATGCAACCCTTCCCTGGAGAGCACCCGCCTTAGGACGAGGTCACCCACCTCGAGCGTCCTGGAGCGGACGCTGCGGCAGTGATACCGCCGCAGCGCCTGCTGGTATCTTGCTGCTCGAAGCGTGGCTTCACGGCGGCGTTCCTTCCCCAGCACGAGGTTGTAGCGACCCGACCTCAAATGGTCAAGTCTCTGTGCTTAAGTGGCATCCCTGGATCGGTATGCTGACACACACAGTACTCGAGGATTTATAACAGAGGTAAATCACATTTATAAAGTAACGTAAAATATTACCTCAATCCAAATAGCGGAAGTAACAATAAGGTTGTGGATTCCCATCAACACCAACGGCAAAGTTGAGTGTAGAAATCGTAACCCTAACGTATCACTTACTCGTCGTAAGAATCCTGCAACATGAAACGTTGCAGCCACAAAGGGTCAGTACATTGAATGTACTGGCAAATTCACACCATAGAGAAATGATGAACAATGGCTATCACTACATGCATATATGGCTGGTGGAAAAGCGCTATGGTTATAAGGTTTTTGCGAAAAGCCAATTTTTCCCTACTGCAAAGGAATATATTTTATTTAACTACAAAGTTGGTTGAAAAATATTAAGAAGGTAAACCCCCTCTCAATCCCAATTAAAAGTAATCATTAACAACCCAACAAATTATATAAGTAACGTGATGAGATCAATAGGATAATCCAAGAACCAGATACTCAAGATTGTCCATAACCGGGGACACGGCTAACCATGATTAGTTTGTACACTCTGCAGAGGTTTGCGCACTTTTCCCCACAAGACTCGATCGCCTCCGTTGGATTTCTCGCACTACATGGTGTTTGAGAAACGGATGACCGAGACACGGTCTTTCAGAAGTGTTAGCACCTTACGATGGGTAGACCGTACCACCTACATCCCCTACATCTGCTAGTCTACCACTGTAAGAGTTCACATGACTTAATCAACTATGCTAGAGCCCATAATAGTTTGTGGCTGCACACGGAAGTTTCTAGTAGGAATAATCTCATGATCCCTTTGAGCCTGGGTGGCAGTCCATAAAAAAGACAGGCAATCGTTGGAATTCCCCAGGTGCCTCAATCCACCCAGATGTGTATTCAAGTTGCCACCTTAAGTTGAACCATTAATTAACAATCTCACATCTGTCATGAATACTCTCAAACCCAATCCACGTCTACGAGCATAGCATGGCAATAAGCATAACGTAGAAGTAACTCCCAAGGTATGAATGCAGGGCAATAGGTTCCTACCTCAGCAACTACTTCTCAATACCCACATGTTATCAATCCTACTCATGCAATGTTTGAGGGTGATACTAATGCATAAAAACTGGGTATGAAAGGGATATGACCAAAGTGTGAACTTGCCTGTACTATTGATGAAGATGATTCGCACTCAAAACTCTTGATAGTTCTACTTGTCACACTCCGGTCAATCTATCGTAAGCAAGCAATAGTAACCCCACATAAGCAATCACTCAAAAGATCGGAAAGAACGAAGAACAATTCAGAAAACATCAAAACCAAGCAAATAACTCTTGCAACATAAAACAATTTCTAACAGTACCAAAATTATGTGAATTTTGCCTTATCAGAAAGTTTAGGTCAAGAGCTTCGATTTGCAAAAAGAATCAACTAAATCGGAGTTATAAAACTCAAGTTACGATCAAACGGAGTTTGAACTCAAATCTGATCTAATTCAAAATTTAAAATTTCACAAACATGTTTAAGTTGTTTTACTAGATATAGGGGATCATAACGAAGAAGTGGGCGTTGGTTTCATTGAATTTGGATAAACAAGTAAAAAGATGTGGTCGTTTGAAAATCAGGGACTAATCTGTAAATAGAATCATCACAGATAGGTCCCTGGCAGAAATTAATACAGAAAAAGAAAAAAATCTATCTAACGAACGTTCGTTACAGAAACTTACAGAACAAAAATTGTTCGCTACCGAATCTAATATGATGAACGTTCGCTAAGTAACTAAACTAAATAAAAAAACAGGTTTTTTAAACAAAACCGAAGAAAACCTAAACCTAAAAGAAAACCGGGAACCGGGGATGGTTTTATACCGGACCGGGAGAACCGGCGGGTTGGGCGGTGGATCAGGCGACGGGCGGTTCCGGCGACGGCGGCGGTTCCGGCGATCCCCGGCGACGGCGGGCAACAACTCCGGCAACGAAGGGCTCGGCAGCGACGGGCGGAGACGGCGGCTAGTGCGGCGCGGGGCGGCTCGGCGGCTGCGGCTGCGGGAGGCGGGGCGGGTCGGGTGGCGGGGTGAGGGGGCGGCGGCGGCGGCTATTTAAAGAGCGGGTGTGGTGGCTTGGGGGAGGGGGCAAGGCGGCGGCGGAGGCGGAGTCCGGCTCGGACTCTGTCCGGGTCAGCGTCGGCGACGCGCGCGCGGTCACAGAGACTTGACCGTTTGAGGTCGGGTCGCTACAGAGGTCCATCCCCCGCATGGCGTCCTGCTGCGTCTCATCGAACGCCAGGACCCACGCGGAGCGATGCTTGACCTCGTAAGGGAGAACCGGTTCTGCTCCGTAGACGAGGAAGAACGGGGTCTCGCCCGTTGGCCCGGTGGCGGTGGTGCGGATGGACCACAGCACAGACTGGAGGTCGTCGTGCCAGCCCCTGCCGCAGGCTTTGAGCTTCTTCTCGAAGGTCCTGGTCTTGAGGCCTCTCAGGACCTCCGCGTTGGCGCGTTCGGCTTGACCATTGCTCCTGGGGTGTGCCACCGAGGCGTAGCAGATCTGTGTTCCAAGGTTAGCACAATATGTCTTGAAGAGATTGCTAGTAAACTGCGAGCCATTGTCGGTGATGATGCGGTTGGGGACCCTGAACCGGCTCACGAGACCCTTGATGAATTTGCCCGCGGATCCGGCTGGGATGGTGCGGACAGCTTCTACCTCCGCCCATTTGGTGAACTTGTCGATGGCGACGTAGAGGTAGCGGTAGCCCCTAGGCGCTCGAGGGAACGGGCCTAAGATATCAAGCCCCCAGACTGCAAATGGCCATGAGAGCGAGATGGTCTGGAGGCCCTGAGCTGGCTGATGGATCTGCTTGGCGTGGAATTGGCAGGCCTCGCAGGACTTCACTAGCTCGGTTGCGTCGTTGAGCGTCGTAGGCCAGTGGAACCCGCTGTGAATGCCTTGCCGACGAGGGTTCGCGACGACGAGTGGTGCCCGCAGTCTCCGCCATGAATGTCAGCTAGCAACTCGTTCCCCTGTTCCCTGGAGACACAACGCAAGGTAACGTCATTCGGCCGCTTCCTGTATAGCTCACCGTCCTGGATGCAGTATGCCGTAGCCTGTCGGGTCACGCGCTCCGCGTCCTCCTCCTTCTCCGGCAGCATCCCTTGTGTCAGGTATTCCTTGAATTCCTTGGTCCAGCACCCCTCTTGAGGCTCGAGCGCCAGGAGTAGGCGCGCTCCTGAGGTCGGGCCGCAAGCCGGGGCTTCCGAGGCAGGTGGTTGGGGAAGCTCCTCCCGAGGTGGCACCGGCCTCGAAAGCGGAAGCGCTGTCGACGGCTTGAAGAGCCGCTCCTCGAAGACGCCAGGCTCTTGGGATAGTTGCTTGGATGCTCTCTTGGCGATGTCGTCGGCTTCCTTGTTGGTACCGCGGGGCACGTGCAGCAATTCTAGGCCCAAGAACTGTTTTTCCATTTTGCGTACCTCCGCGAGGTATGCCTCCATGTGCTCGTCCCTCAGCTCGTATACCTTGTTGGAGAAGTTGACGAGAAGCTGCGAGTCGCCCCTGATGCTGAGGCGCTTCACCCCCAGGGCCACCGCAGCCCTAAGGCCAGCTATGAGGCCTTCGTACTCCGCGATGTTGTTGGAGACCTTCTCACCATGCTGGAAGCAGAGCTGCACGGCGTAGTAGAGCTTGTCCTGAGTGGGCGAGATGAGCACTGCTCCAGCCCTCACGCCTTGGCGCACAAATGCGCCATCGAAATACATGACCCAGCCATCTGGCGCTTCACTTCCCAGCGAGAGGGATCGATCCTCGCCTGCTTCAAGCCCCGGGGCGTCCGTCCATTCTGCTACGAAGTCGGCGAGCGCGGCCCCCTTGATGACCCTTGTTGTACTGAATTCCAACTGGAATGCTTGCAGCTCAATGTTCCACTCGGCGACTCTTCCAGCAGCGTTGGGGCTCCTGAGTACCCTCTCCAGCGGGTAGGCCGAGACGACCTTGATTTGGTGACCTTGAAAGTAGTGCCATAGTTTACGCGAGGCTACCAAGAGCACGAGCAAGAGCTTCTGAGGCATGAGGTACCGTGCCCTTGCATCCCGCAGTACCGTGCTGACGAAGTACACAGGGTGCTCAACGAGGGCGGGCGCGTCAACGGGGCCCACGTCTGCCGGAGGTTGAGGCGCCTCCTGTGGCGATGGAACCCCCAAAGCCTGGTCGCCCATTGGGGCCTCCGCAGGCCCAAGGGTGCCGTCTTGCTGAGCCTGGTCATATGTTGGCACTGCTGCATCCCTCGCGGTGCCCTCCGAATCTTGTATCGCCCCGGCTGGGGGCGTGGCTTGGCGAGGTGCATCCTTGGCCTGGCGCTCTTCCCGGACCGCCACCAGAGCTGCGCTGGCAGAGTAAGGTGTGGCAGCAAGATAAAGCACCAGGGGCTCGAGAGGGCGTGGCACCACCATCACCGGAGGGCTTGTCAGGTATCACTTGAGGTCTTGAAACGCTTGGTCGGCCTCCGGGGTCCACTCAAATGGGCCCTTCTTCTTCATCAGCTTAAAGAACGGTAGGGCGCGCTCTCCGAGCTTGGAGATGAAGCGCCCTAGCGAAGTCCTGCAGCCGGCAAACTTCTGCATTTCCTTGAGGGTTTGCGGTTGGCTCATGTCTTTGATTGCCTTGACCTTCTCCGGGTTGGCCTCGATCCCCCTATGGGACACGAGGAAGCCCAACAGCTTGCCGGAAGGGACACCAAACACGCACTTCTTCGGGTTGAGCCGCAAGTCCACCTGGCGCAGGCTCGCGAAGGTCTCCTCAAGGTCCTGAATCAAGGTTCTCGCCTCCCGAGATTTTACCACAATGTCGTCGACGTAGGCTTCAGCGTTCCTCCCGAGCTGCTGACCCAGGGCAATGTGTATCAGCTGTTGGAAGGTCACGCCTGCATTGCGCAGCCCGAACGGCACGCAAGTGTAGCAGTACACTCCGCACGGGGTCGGGAAGGCCGTCTTCTCCACATCCTCTACCGCCATCTTGATCTGATGATAGCCTGAGAACGCATCCAGGAAGCATAGCAGGTCACACTCGGCGGTGGAGTCAATGATCTGGTCGATGCGTGGAAGTGAGAACGGATCTTGGGGGCAGGCCTTGTTGAAGTTGGTGAAGTCAACACACATGCGCTCCTTCCCGCCTTTCTTTGGCACAACGACGGGGTTCGCCAGCCACTCGGGGTAGCGAACCTCGCGAATGACACCTGCTGCCTCCAGCTTGCGGGTTTCCTGGACGATGAAGGACTGCTTCTCCGTGGACTGTCGCCGCGCCTTCTGCTTCACGGGGCGCACATTGGGGCACACCCTCAAGTGATGCTCAATCACCCCTCTTGGGACCCCTACCAGCTGTTTGGGCTCCCAGGTGAACACTTCCTTGTTTGCGCGGAAGAACTTCACCAATGCCTCCTCTTGGTCCTGGTCAAGTTTGGCACCTATGGTGAAGGTGGCTCGTGAGGACCCATCTTCCTTGACTAGCACATGCTTGGTTTCTGCCCGATCTTGAGTGAACAACTGCTTCTTCTTAGCTGGTGCGTCCCCCTTGGCCCCAGCGGTGACCTCGTCAGCTGGTCGTGCTGCCGCGGCGGTTTTGAGGGCAAGCTTGAGCGCTACCAGGGCTTCCTTAGTGTCTCCGACTATGGTGAGGACGTCCTTGCTCCCAGGCATCTTCATGAGGTTGTAGGCCGATGGGTTGCCGCCATAAACTGAGCCAGAGCCGGGTAACCGAGGATGGCATTGTACGGGAGGCTGATGCAGGCGATGTCGAAGTCGATCAGCTCAGTGCGGTAATTGTCGCGGGTGCCGAAGGTCACAGGAAGAAGGATCTGCCCCAGGGGGCTGGAGGAGCCGCCGCCGACTCCGGAGAAGGGCTTGCAGGGGAGGAGCCACTTGAGTGGTACGTGAAGGAGGCTAAAGGCCTCCACCGAGAGCATGTTGAGGCCGGCGCCACTGTCGACGAGGGTCTTGGTGACAGCTACCTTGCAGATGGTGGGCGTGCAAAGCATTGGGAGCACGCCTGAGCCGACGGTGGTGACGGGGTGATCCCCCGAGTCGAAGGCTAGGTCGGCCTTGGGCGCCACCCAACCCGGGGGAGCCCCCTGCCGCGTGGAAGCGACGCTGATCTGGCAAAAGAACGACTTGGTGTGACGGTCTGAGGGCGGCGCTTGTGAGCCACCGAGGAGGGCCGCGACAGCGAGGGGCGCCGGTGCCGCGAAGCGCGCGGCAAAGAGGCGGCGCAGCTCCTCCCAAGATGCCGATACGTCCATTTTGCATCATGCTTTTATATCAATATTTATTGCATTATGGGCTGTTATTACACATTATGTCACAATACGTATGCCTATTCTCTCTTATTTTACAAGGTTTACATAAGGAGGGAGAATGCCGGCAGCTGGAATTCTGGGCTGGAAAAGGAGCAAATATTAGACCTATTCTGCACAACTCCAAAAGTCCTGAAACTCCACGAAAGTTGTTTTTGGAAATAATAAAAAATACTGAGCGGAAGAAATACCAGAGGGGCCCACACCCTGGCCACGAGGGTGGGGGGCGCGCCCTACCCCCCTGGGCGCGCCCCCTGCCTCGTGGGCCCCCTGTTGGCCCTCCGGTGCCCATCTTTGTCTATATGAAGTCTTTCATCCGAAGAAAAATCATAAGCAAGCTTTCGGGACGAGACTCCGCTGCCACGAGGCGGGACCTTGCTGGAACCAATCTAGGCCTCCGGCAGAGCTGTTCTGCCGGGGACACTTCCCTCCGGGAGGGGGAAATCATCGCCATCGTCATCACCAACGCTCCTCTCATCGGGAGGGGGCCAATCTCCGTCAACATCTTCACCAGCACCATCTCCTCTCAAACCCTAGTTCATCTCTTGTATCCAATTCTTGTCTCTAAGTCTGGGATTGGTACCTGTAGGTTGCTAGTAGTGTTGATTACTCCTTGTAGTTGATGCTAGTTGGTTTATTTGGTGGAAGATCATATGTTCAGATCCTATATGCATATTAATACCCCTCTAATTATGAACATGAATATGCTTTGTGAGTAGTTACGTTTGTTCCTGAGGACATGGGAGAAGTCTTGCTATTAGTAGTCGTGTGAATTTGGTATTCGTTCGATATTTTGATGAGATGTATGTTGTCTGTCCTCTAGTGGTGTTATGTGAACGTCGACTACATGACACTTCACCATTATTTGGGCCTAGAGGAAGGCATTGGGAAGTAACAAGTAGATGATGGGTTGCTAGAGTGACAGAAGCTTAAACCCTGGTTTATGCGTTGCTTCGTAAGGGGCTGATTTGGATCCATATGTTTCATGCTATGGTTAGGTTTACCTTAATACTTCTTTTGTAGTTGCGGATGCTTGCAATAGGAGTTAATCATAAGTGGGATTCTTGTCCAAGTAAGGACAGCACCCAAGCACTGGTCCACCCACATATCAAATTATCAAAGTACCGAACGCGAATCATATGAACGTGATGAAAACTAGCTTGACGATAATTCCCATGTGTCCTCGGGAGCGTTTTCCTTCATATAAGAAATTGTCCAGGCTTGTCCTTTGCTACAAAAAGGATTGGGCCACCTTGCTGCACTTTATTTACTTTTGTTACTTGTTGCTCGTTACAAATTATCTTATCACAAAATTATCTGTTACCTATTATTTCAGTGCTTGCAGAGAATACCTTGCTGAAAACCGCTTATCATTTCCTTCTGCTCCTCGTTGGGTTCGACACTCTTACTTATCGAAAGGACTATGATAGATCCCCTATACTTGTGGGTCATCAAGACTCTTTTCTCGCGCCGTTGCCGGGGAGTGAAGCACCTTTGGTAGGTGGAATTTGGTAAGGAAAAATTTATATAGTGTGCTGAAATTTACTGTCACTTGTTACTATGGATAGTAATCCTCTGAGGGGCTTGTTCGGGGTATCTTCACCCCGACCAGTAGAGCAAAGAGTTGCTCCTCAACCTACTGAACCTACTAAAAATGAAAATGTCTACTTTGAAATTCCTTCGGATATGTTAGAAAAACTGCTAGCTAATCCTTTTGCAGGAGATAGAACATTACATCCTGATGAGCACCTAATATATGTGGATGAAGTTTGTGGATTATTTAAGCTTGCAGGTATGCCCGATGATGTTATCAAGAGGAAGGTATTCCCTTTATCTTTGAAGGGAGATGCATTGACATGGTATAGGCTATGTGATTATATGGGGTCATGGAACTACAAACGATTGAAATTGGAATTTCATCAGAAGTTTTATCCTATGCATCTTGTTCATCGTGATCGCAATTATATATATAATTTTTGGCCTCGCGAAGGAGTAAGCATCGCTGAAGCTTGGGGGAGGCTTAAATCAATGTTATATTCATGCCCCAATCATGAGCTCTCAAGAGAAATGATTATTCAAAATTTTTATGCTCGGCTTTCTGATAACAATCGCACCATGCTCGATACTTCTTGTGCTGGCTCTTTTATGATGAAGACTATTGAATTCAAATGGGATTTATTGGAAATAATAAAATGCAACTCTGAAGATTGGGATCTCGATGAAGGTAAGGAGTCAGGTATGACACCTAAGTTTGATTGTGTTAAATCTTTTATGGATACCGATGTTTTCCGTAAATTAAGCACTAAATATGGACTTGACTCTGAGATAGTAGTTTCTTTCTGTGAATCTTTTGCTGCTCATGTTGATCTCCCTAAGGAGAAGTGGTTTAAATATCATCCTCCCATAGAGGTAAAAGTAGTTGAACCTATTAAAGTTGAAGAAAAGACTATCACTTATAATGATCCTATTGTCCCTACGGCTTATGTTGAGAAACCACCTTTCCCTGTTAGAATAAAGGATCATGCAAAAGCTTCAACTGTGGTTCATAAAAGCAATATTAGAACTTGTACACCTCTTGAGCAAGTTAAAGTTGAACCTAACATTGCTATGGTTAAAGATCTCTTGGCTAATAATATTGATGGGCATGTTATATATTTCTGTAATGAGACTGCTAGAATTGCTAAACCTTGTGTTAAAGATAAACATAGACCTATGGTAGGCATGCCTGTTATTTCTGTTAAAATAGGAGATCATTGTTATCATGGCTTATGTGAGATGGGTGCTAGTGCTAGTGCAATACCTATTGACTTATACAAAGAAATTATGCATGATATTGCACCTGCTGAGTTAGAAGATATTGATGTCACAATTAAACTTGCCAATAGAGATACTATTTCACCCATGGGAATTGTTAGAGATGTTGAAGTCTTGTGTGGGAAAACTAAATATCCTGCTGATTTTCTTGTTCTTGGTTCCTCTCAAGATAGCTTTTGCCCCATTATATTTGGTAGACCCTTCTTAAACGCTGTTAATGCTAGGATAGACTGCGAAAAGGATGTTGTTACCATTGGTTTGGGTGATATGTCTCATGATTCTCTAAATTTCATAGACAACACCGTGAAGAGGAATTGCCTAGTAAAGATGAAATTATTGGTCTTGCTTCTATTGCCGTACCTCCTAGTGATCCTTTTGAACAATATTTGCTAGACCATGAAAATGATATGTTTATGAATGAAAGAAGGGAAATAGATGAAGTGTTCTTTAAATAGGGACCTATTCTGAAACACAACTTGCCTGTTGAAATCCTAGGGGATCCTCCTCCACCCAAGGGTGATCCCGTGTTTGAGCTTAAACCATTGCCTGATACTCTTAAATATGCTTCTCTTGATGAAAAGAAGATATATCATGTTATTATTAGTGCTAACCTTTCAGAGAAGGAGGAAGAAAAATTATTGAAAACTCTGAAGAAGCACCGTGCTGCTATTGGATATACTCTTGACGATCTTAAGGGCATTAGTCCCACTCTATGCCAACACAAAATAAATTTGGAAAAAGATACCAAACCAGTTATTGATCATCAACGACGTCTGAATCCTAAGATGAAAGAAGTGGTAAGAAAGGAAATACTAAAGCTCCTTGAGGCAGGTATAATCTATCCCGTTGCTGATAGTCAGTGGGTAAGTCCTGTCCATTGTGTCCCTAAGAAGGGAGGTATTACTGTCGTTCCTAATGATAAAGATGAATTGATTCCTCAAAGAATTATTACAGGTTATAGGATGGTAACTGATTTCTGCAAATTAAATAAAGCTACTAAAAAATATCATTACCCCTTACCTTTTATTGATCAAATGCTAGAAAGATTATCCAAACATACACATTTTTGCTTTCTAGATGGTTATTCTGGTTTCTCTCAAATACCTGTGTCAGCTGATGATCAAGCTAAGACCACTTTTACTTGCCCTTTCGGTACCTTTGCTTATAGACGTATGCCTTTTGGTTTATGTAATGCACCTGCTACCTTTCAAAGATGCATGATGGCTATATTCTCTGACTTTTGTGAAAAGATTTGTGAGGTTTTCATGGACGATTTCTCCGTTTATGGATCCTCTTTTGATGATTGCTTGAGCAACCTTGATCGAGTTTTGCAGAGATGTGAAGAAACTAATCTTGTCTTGAATTGGGAAAAGTGCCACTTTATGGTTAATGAAGGTATTGTCTTGGGGCATAAAGTTTCTAAAAGAGGCATTGAAGTTGATAAAGCTAAAGTTGATGCTATTGAAAAGATGCCATGTCCCAAGGACATCAGAGGTATAAGAAGTTTCCTTGGTCACACCGGATTTTATAGGAGGTTCATTAAGGACTTCTCAAAAATTTCTCGACCTCTGACTAATTTATTACAAAAAGATATACCATTTGTCTTCGATGATGATTGTGTAGAAGCATTTGAAATACTTAAGAAAGCATTGATCTCTGCACCTATCGTTCAGCCACCTGATTGGAATTTACCCTTTGAAATTATGTGTGATGCTAGTGATTATGCTGTAGGTGCTGTTCTAGGGAAAAGAGTTGATAAGAAATTAAATGTTATTCAATATGCTAGTAAAACTCTAGACAATGCTCAGAGAAATTATGCTACTACTGAAAAAGAATTCTTAGCAGTTGTATTTGCTTGTGATAAGTTCAGACCTTAAATTGTTGATTCTAAAGTAACTATTCACATGGATCATGCTGCTATTAAATACCTTATGGAAAAGAAAGATGCTAAACCTAGACTTATTAGATGGGTTCTCTTGCTACAAGAATTTGATTTGCATATTATTGATAGAAAGGGAGCAGAGAACCCCGTTGCAGACAACTTGTCTAGGTTAGAGAATGTGCTTGATGACCCACTACCTATTGATGATAGCTTTCCTGATGAACAATTAAATGTCATAAATGCTTCTCGTACTACTCCATGGTATGCTGATTACGCTAATTACATTGTTGCTAAATTTATACCACCTAGTTTCACATACTAGCAAAAGAAAAAGTTTTTCTATGATTTGAGACATTACTTTTGGGATAACCCACATCTTTATAAAGAAGGAGCAGATGGTGTTATTAGACGTTGTGTACCTGAGCATGAACAAGAACAGATCCTACGCAAGTGTCACTCCGAAGCTTATGGAGGACACCACGCTGGAGATAGAACTGCACATAAGGTATTGCAATCCGGTTTTTATTGGCCTACTCTCTTCAAGGATGCCTGTAAGTTTGTCTTAACTTGTGATGAATGTCAAAGAATTGGTAATATTAGTAGACGTCAGGAAATGCCTATGAATTATTCACTTGTTATTGAACCATTTGATGTTTGGGGCTTTGATTATATGGGACCATTCCCTGCCTCTAATGGGTATACTCATATTTTAGTTGTTGTTGATTACGTTACTAAGTGGGTAGAAGCTATTCCAACTAGTAGTGCTGATCACAATACCTCTATTAAGATGCTTAAAGAAGTTATTTTTCCGAGGTTTGGAGTCCCTAGATATTTAATGACTGATGGTGGTTCACATTTTATTCATGGTGCCTTTCATAAAATGCTTGCTAAGTATGATGTTAATCATAGAATTGCATCCCCATATCACCCACAGTCCAGTGGTCAAGTAGAATTGAGCAATAGAGAGCTCAAATTAATTTTGCAAAAGACTGTTAATAGATCTAGAAAGAATTGGTCCAAGAAACTTGATGATGCATTATGGGCCTATAGAACTGCATATAAAAATCCTATGGGTATGTCTCCGTATAAAATGGTTTATGGAAAAGCATGTCACTTACCCGTCGAACTAGAACATAAGGCATATTGGGCCATTAAAGAACTCAATTATGATTTCAAACTTGCCGGTGAGAAGAGGTTATTTGACATTAGCTCACTTGATGAATGGAGAACCCAAGCCTATGAGAATGCTAAATTGTTTAAAGAAAAAGTTAAAAGATGGCATGACAAAAGAATACAAAAGCGTCAGTTTAATGTAGGTGATTATGTATTATTATACAACTCTCGTTTAAGATTTTTTGCAGGAAAACTTCTCTCTAAATGGGAAGGTCCTTACGTTATCGAGGAGGTCTATCGTTCCGGTGCCAGAAAAATCAACAACTTCGAAGGCACAAATCCGAAGGTGGTGAACGGCCAAAGAATCAAACACTATATCTCAGGTAATCCTATAAATGTTGAAACCAATGTTATTGAAACCGTAACCCCGGAGGAATACATAAGAGACACCTTCCGGAATGTTTCAGACTCCGAAAAGGAATAGGTATGTGGTATGGTAAGTAAACCGACTCCAAAATAGTTCTAATGGCAAATTTTCTCCGTTTTGGAATATTTAGAAAAATAGAAAAATAAGAAGCAGTCCGGGAAGGACACAAGGGCTCCACGAGGGTGGAGGGCGCGCCCCCTGCATCGTGGGCACCTCGTGTGCTCTCCGGACTCCGTTTTCTTGCACGATACGTATTTTGGTCGGTAAAAATTCATTATATAATCTCCCGAAGGTTTTGACTCCCGTATCATGCAATTATCCTCTGTTTGTGTTTCGAGCTGTTGCTGCTGCAGATTATAGCAAGATGTCTTCTCAAGAGTCAGTCGGGGAGAGCCGGGTGTCTGATCCGGCATCGAGATCAAGGACAAACAGCAATGCTGACCACTTTGGGCCGGCAACGGAGGAAGAGATGGAGGCTGATTTGAAGAGGATAGATGCCATGGAGGAGGATCAAGAAGTCACTTCTCGCTTCCGAGCTGAATTCACAATGGGGGAACTACATAGCTCTGCTATTCCAAACTCGGTTATCCTTTCCAATGTTAGATTTCTTTCTTATGAAAATATGAAAAAGAGTGTCACTTGTTCTCCCGCAGCTATGCAACACCCTTGGGTGCAAGGAACTTTGGCCATTACAGGAAAGCTTCGAAAGGAAATAATGGACCTCAAGCAGCAAGTCAATAAGCTCGAGGAGGAGAATCGTATCTTGAGGGGCATCATCGCCAAGAATATCACATCACCGTCCCCGAAAAAGGAGACATAATCATATGGGTATGGGCACTCCCCTTGGCAACTGCCAAGCTTGGGGGGGTGCCCCGGTATCGTATCACCATCACATCTCTATCTTTACCGTTTTTCTTAGTTCGATCCTTTGAGTAGTATTTTGATCTAGTAGAATAAAAGTTTTAGTATGATCTAGTCTTGAGTTTTGCTTTATGATCCCTTTATGTAATCGAGTCCGTGAGCTATATAATAAAGATTAGTGTTGAGTCAAGGGCTTGATTATCTTGCTATGATCTTGAGTGAATAGAAGAAAAGAGAAAAGAATAAAAAGAAACAAAGAGATCATATTGATCTTATGGAGAGTAATGACTTCACATAGAAAGAGTATGATGATTAAAAATTGTTGAGAGTTGACAAACATAGCTTTGGTCATCGTTGCAATTAATAGGAAGTAATAAAGAAAGAGAGGTTTCACATATAAATATACTATCGTGGACATCTTTTATGGTTGGGAGCACTCATTAAAATATGACATGCTAAAGAGTTGATGTTGGACAAGGAAGACAACGTAATGGGTTATGTTTTCTTATATCTGAGATAAAGTATATTGTCATGGATCATCCTACATGTTGAGCTTGCCTTTCCCCCTCGTGCTAGCCAAATTCTTTGCACCAAGTAGAGATACTACTTGTGCTTCCAAATATCCTTAAACCAAGTTTTGCCATAAGAGTCCACCGTATCTAGCTATGGATTGAGTAAGATCCTTCAAGTAAGTTGTCATCGGTGCAAGCAATAAAAATTGCTCTCTAAATATGTATGATTGATTGGTGTGGAGGAAATAAGCTTTATACGATCTTGTGATGTGGAAGAAATAAAAGCGACGGACAGCATAATAAAGGTTCATATCACAAGTGGCAATATAAAGTGACGTTCTTTCGCATTAAGATTTTGTGCATCCAACCCTGAAAGCACATGGCAATCTCTGCTTCCCTCTGCGAAGGGCCTATCTTTTATTATTATCTTCTACCTTATGCAAGAGTCATGGTGATCTTCACCTTTCCTTTTTACATTTTATCCTTTGGCAAGCACAGTGTGTTGGAAAGATCCTGATATATATATCTAATTGGATGTAAGTTAGCATGAACTACTATTGTTGACATTACCCTTGAGGTAAAAGGTTGGGAGGCGAAACTATAAGCCCCTATCTTTCTCTGGGTCCGATTAAAACTCCGTAACCACAAGTATTGCGTGAGTGTTAGCAATTATGAAAGACTAAATGACAGTTGATTATGTGGACTTGCTAGAAAGCTCTGACATAGACTCTTTCCGATGTTATGATAAATTGCAATTGCCTCAATGACTGAGATTATAGTTTGTTAGTTCTCAATAAAGTTTCTGATTCATACTTTGCATTGTGAATAGATTATTACTTGAGCATAAGAAATCATATGACAATATCCATATATGTTGCTGTTATGAGAATACTCATGATGCCCTCATGTCCGTATTTTATTTTATCGACACCTCTACCTCTAAACATGTGGACATATTTATCGTTATCGGCTTCCGCTTGAGGACAAGCGAGGTCTAAGTTTGGGGGAGTTGATACGTCCATTTTGCATCATGCTTTTATATCGATATTTATTGCATTATGGGTTGTTATTACACATTATGTCACAATACTTATGCCTATTCTCTCTTATTTTACAAGGTTTACATAAGGAGGGAGAATGCCGGCAGCTGGAATTCTGGGCTGGAAAAGGAGCAAATATTAGACCTATTCTGCACAACTCCAAAAGTCCTGAAACTCCACGAAAGTTGTTTTTGGAAATAATAAAAAATACTGAGCGGAAGAAATACCAGAGGGGGCCCACACCCTGGCCACGAGGGTGGGGGCGCGCCCTACCCCCCTAGGCGCACCCCCCTGCCTCGTGGGCCCCCTGTTGGCCCTCCGGTGCCCATCTTTGTCTATATGAAGTCTTTCGTCTGAACAAAAATCATAAGCAAGCTTTCGGGACAAGACTCCGCCGCCACGAGGCGGAACCTTGGCGAAACCAATCTAGGGCTCCGGCAGAGCTGTTCTGCCGGGGACCCTTCCCTCCGGGAGGGGGAAATCATCGCCATCGTCATCACCAACGCTCCTCTCATCGGGAGGGGGCCAATCTCCATCAACATCTTCACCAGCACCATCTCCTCTCAAACCCTAGTTCATCTCTTGTATCCAATTCTTGTCTCTAAGTCTGGGATTGGTACCTGTAGGTTGCTAGTAGTGTTGATTACTCCTTGAAGTTGATGCTAGTTGGTTTATTTGGTGGAAGATCATATGTTCAGATCCTATATGCATATTAATACCCCTCTGATTATGAACATTAATATGCTTTGTGAGTAGTTACGTTTGTTCCTGAGGACATGGGAGAAGTCTTGCTATTAGTAGTCATGTGAATTTGGTACTCGTTCGATATTTTGATGAGATGTATGTTGTCTCTCCTCTAGTGGTGTTATGTGAACGTCGACTACATGACACTTCACCATTATTTGGGCCTAGAGGAAGGCATTGGGAAGTAACAAGTAGATGATGGGTTGCTAGAGTGACAGAAGCTTAAACCCTAGTTTATGCGTTGCTTCGTAAGGGGCTGATTTGGATCCATATGTTTCATGCTATGGTTAGGTTTACCTTAATACTTCTTTTGTAGTTGCGGATGCTTGCAATAAGAGTTAATCATAAGTGGGATGCTTGTCCAAGTAAGGACAACACCCAAGCACCGGTCCACCCACATATCAAATTATCAATGTACCGAACGTGAATCATATGAACGTGATGAAAACTAGCTTGACGATAATTCCCATGTGTCCTCGGGAGCGTTTTCCTTCATATAAGAAATTGTCCAGGCTTGTCCTTTGCTACAAAAAGGATTGGGCCACCTTGCTTGTTACAAATTATCTTATCACAAAACTATCTGTTACCTATTATTTCAGTGCTTGCAGAGAATACCTTGCTGAAAACCGCTTATCATTTCCTTCTGCTCCTCGTTGGGTTCGACACTCTTACTTATCGAAAGGACTACGATAAATCCCCTATACTTGTGGGTCATCAGATGCCACCGTGGACCCTGGGAGGTTGAGCAGCCACTACTAGGAAAAGGCTAATTAGTGGCGCACCTGTTTTGGCCATTAATGGCGCACTACAAGTGTGCCGCTATCATCACGCCATTAGTAACTAATACTAATGGCGCACCCCTGGTGCGCCATTAGTATACCAGACAGTAGTGGCGCACCAGGGAGTGCGCCATTAGTATGTCAAACGGTGCGCCATTACTATGCCTCCCAGGGGGGCATATTTACCTTGTGCTCTGGGTTACTAATGGCGCACTACTAGATAGTGCACCACTAGTGTGTTTATTGTAGTGCGCCACTAAAGTGCTGTGTGGTGCGCCACTAGTATGAATATAAGGAATTTTTTCTTTCTGATATTTGCATAGGTTACAAAATATATTACTGCACAGAATATAGACAGCACAACATATAAACAGCAGATTTATTGAATACAATAGAAGATTAGTCTCCGAATACAATTCATCATATTAGTCTCCGAATTCAAAAGACCGAACAAAGTTAGAACATTACAAGTCTCAAGACCGCGAGTAGCGAGTTTGTCTTCACATTACAAGTCGATATCGATCATCTAAACTACCATCACATAGAAGAGAGCTGCGGTCATCACGATTAGCATCATCGCGATGAAACTGGTCTTCATCCGGTTCCTCCTTCGCTCCCTCCTCTCTCCCGCTAGATAGCGCGCGTATCTAGCTTCCGCCTCCGCCCTAGTGGTGTACCCTTTGTAACTGTTACCGCTAAAACGGTGAACCTGTCTCCGACACTCCTCCCAGTCGTCGTAGACTCCGGGAACCTTACCCTTGTACACGACATACGACAGCATCTCTATGCACTAGCCAAACAAAACGTTAATAGCAATTCACAGACAATACATAAGCAATATATAAGTATGCAACAAAAGGATCGGAAGAGAAAAGCAAGACATTAATAGCACGATTCATGGTCCTACTAATAAATAGCATCGATTACATATAAGTTGAGCGACTGTCCAAACCAAAGAGACATACAAGTTCATTAAAGTTTAATTACAACATGAGCTAATCGATATTTCAGAACTACATAGCATCACTACTTTCGACTCGACTCAGGGACCGAAGCGTGGATGAAGCCGCCGTATATCGTGATGGTCATGAATCACGGGCGTTGTCAGCTTGCATTTGTAGCGTTGTTTCTATCTCACTGTTGGACGGTTGATATCTGAGGTAGAACTGCCCCGAGGTACGAAGGACATCTTGATGGATGATTTTCGCAAACTCCGACTAGATGCAAAACAATTCTTGTCTGATGTCCGCGTCCTGGATTGCCGACAAGCGTGTGACCCAATCTTTGAGATTATTTGGTAGCAGAAGGTGATTATAGTCCCGTACGATCGCCCGCATGTGATGGAGGGCGTAGTAGGCATCCTTCTGACCGCCAGACGGCTGCTTGATGTAGGGGAACGTTGTATTGTGGGTGAACACGTGCTTGCCGTACCTACGAATTGGCCCGCTGAAGGAGCCTCCAGATCTGGCGTAGCCGGGGAGAACATCATCCAGAACTTTCTTGATATTTGTGTAGTCTTTCTTCGACTGACGGTCCGAGTTGAAATACGTGGCCATGGAATATTTCGGGCTTAAGAGGATGAGTGTGCAATGTGTGTCAATGCAAAAAACACGGAATGTTAGAAGAAAAAAAAAAGAACGATCGAAATCTAAGAAATCATATGTTACGGGGCGGTGAGGGGATGACTTACTCGGGAAAGTAAGGCATGAGGAAGTTATCCTTATCTGGGTTTGCCAGAATGACGCCTTTGAGGTATGAACTCACGACTTGCCGGTCCCCAGCGCTGCCCAAGATCTTGGCACGCATGTAGAAGGGGTCGACTATCACGATGTCCGGGGTCTTGTCTCTAATGATCCGCATCTCCATACTCGGCGAAAATAGCCGAACGAAGGTGTAGTGCAGCGGATGAAGGTTAAACATAGCGAAGATGTCATCAAACCGCAGGACGATCGTACCCCCGATGGCGCTATCCACAAAGCCCTTGCCCTTTGGCACCTTCGCCATGAAAACCGGGTATGCCACATCATTCTCGGAGAGACGCCGCTTCTCCAAAGAAAGAACACTGTCATGCAGACTCCGCATAGCACCGGTTGCAGCATTGAGCAGATTACTCGGTAGCATCGGCCTACCCGCCACATGCACCCTCCTCGAGATATCCTTAGGTGAAAGTGGCCCCTCCTGAGCACGGATCGTACTCGGTATCGGCTGGCTCGCACCCTTGTTAGTCTTTCTTTTCCGACCCTTCTTCTTCTGCTGTAATGGGATCGAGTTCTGCTCAGAGACTGCCTTCTTGAGTGTGTTGGGGCTGATAATATTTCACACCTCGGCTATCTGAGGCTCGGTGAAGGCGGCAGCTGGAGGCGTCTCCTGAGAACTGAACGCCAGACGACGCCTGTTGCAATTGGGTTTCTCCGCGGTACCAGCTAGATCGTCTTTTGCAGGGTTGGGTTCTTGAGAAGGAGGCCCCAAAAATTTGTCACCGTACCCATGTTCGTTGAAGTACTTATCGACGTCGGTAAATGTACCGTCGTCATCGTCATCGTCGTCCGGATCCTGTGCCATATGCATGTCCGGATCCTGTGCCATATGCATGTCCGGCATGTCCGGTAGCGTTGCGGCGGCCTTGCCATGGCTTGGCGCCGGCACGACTGGCGGTGTTGTCTGTGGAGTGGTGTCCCCCGCCCCCAAACGAATCTGGCTCTTCGGCCAAAGCAGGGCCAGCTTAAGCAGGCGCTGAGGGTCATCACATCATCTTTGTCGGCCCCAGAGGGTCGAAACGGAGATAACAAGTCGTCACAGCCCCGCAGCACCCGAACCAGTTGAACCCTATACATGTTGGGTGGCATCGGATTACCGTGGAACAGGCGGTTGCCCGGTTGAACGATTCTGGCCTTGGCGACATCGATCAACTACCGTCCACGAAGTGCAGGAGAGTGCATGGAACGTCGGCGGCGCCCTGCGAAAACATGTAGGGCGTCAAGGATGCCCAGTCAAAGGCAAGGAAATGAAGTCATCGGCCGAGAGGCTTAATTAGTTACCGTGATGGCGTCGAGCTCGGCTAATGTCGAGGCACCGCCAACGGCGGGCGTGCAATTGATGGAGGGGCCGCTTGCTGCCGAGGTGCCGGCCGGCGTATTCTTCCCACACCCGGGTGCATTAAGCTGCAATGCCGGCGCCGCCGCGGGAGACACCAATGCCGCCTCCGCCGGAGACACCAATGGCGCCGCCGCGGGAGACACCAATGGCGCCGCCGGCGCGTTGCGCGAGTTGCTGCCCGTGAAGCTGGGAATCGGGGGCGGCCCCTGTTGGCCGCCCGCCATCCACGCCTGTAGCCCAGAAACCAAGGTAGGTATAATGGCGGTGATCGTCTCTCCTAGTTGGTCTCACACTTGGTCTTCGACCATCTCCGGAATCCGCGCCACTTGTGCCTTGAGTTGTTGAACCTCGCGCTCCTGGCTTTTCGAGAAGGTCTTTCTCTCCTTTTGCCCAGCGGTATAGTATTCCGACCATTTCGTGGACAAGCCTTTGTCAGCCACACGACCAGCTGACGATGGCTTACTGAGCTTATCCTTGTTTTTCATTACGTTAAACGCCCTATTTAAAGGCGTGTCGAAAGGGGAGCTCTGAGACGACCCCGCGCTACTGCTTTCAGTGTCCTGTGGAAGGAACGTGAACCATTTAGAAATTCGGCTTCATTAATTAGAATGCAACCATATGGAGCTAATTACGCGGGGGTGTATTCCTTACCAGAACACGCTCAAGCGCCTGGTCTTCGGATCCGTGGTAAGCTCCTTGGTTACCGGGTCAATCTTGTACCAGGCCCTGACATAGTTCCTGGTCTGCTTGTCACGGTATTTCTCGAAGAGGGGCAGTAGGCCTTGCTCGGCACGCTTCGCGTCCTCCTTGTCCCATATAGGTTCCGCCACTCTGTAACCGCCGGGACCGAGTTTGTGGACCCCTAAGTTCAAGTCCCGCATATCTTCCCCCCACTTACTTGATTTCGCAGATGCGTTGCTCTCGCACTTGATCTTGAACTCCCGGTAGTCATCTTCGCTGATCGAAGGATTTTCTCCTTGATCTTCTCATAACTATCACCTTTTTCAATCATGCTCTTCACCGCGGCTCTCCAAGTAGCCAGGGCCATGCTCATCTTCGTGAGGGCGGCACTGTTCACTTTATTCCCTGAGAGGCGTGTGTTTGCGAAGTCACCGGGGAACTTGTATCGTTCGTGCAGCTTCGTGAAGAGGAGGTTGCGCAAATTCCCTCGGTCACGATGCCTTAGGTTCTCGGTGTTGATAGAGACGGTGCTCCGGAGAATGCACCCAAGCTGTCCCGCATACCCCTTGACTATTTCTCTGGGCACCATTGGATGCCCCTCGGAGGACACTTCAGTAAATTCCTCCTTGACGGTGCCGAGCACGTTCGGGCGCCGGTCCTTCTGTTGCCTCTTCGGTTGGCTGCCATCTGTGCGTGCGCTGCCATCATCAGTGGTGGCATCCTCGGCGGCACCATCAGTGGTGTCATCCCCGACGCCACTAGGGGTTGTGTAGTCGGGACCGGTGTCGTCCGCGGCGTCCTCATAGCGGTGAGGTTCTTCCTCCATCTCCTGGGGTAGCTCCCAGAATGCCTTGCCCGAACCGCCGGCCTCATCGTTGTGGGCCATGTTTCACTCTAAATAGGAAAAAAAGTTTGGTCAAAAAGTTGGTTATTGTCAAGGAACAAGATCTCTAAGTTGACCAAATAACCTAATTAGAAAATTCTGGTGGAGTTCTTCTAATAAGGAGTTGATTGGTTGATATAACAAGTTCTAGGGAAAATTCTAGTTGAGAAATGGAACTGGTTAAGAGTTGAAAGAAAGGTATCTAATTAGAAACATAGGTGGAGGGTCTTGTAGAGGATAGATAGGTAGCAGAACCCATTCAGATGGAAAGCTTTAATGAGGATGAATCAAGATTTGGATAATTCATGCCTTTAGGTGAATAGGAAGTTACTTCTGCAAATATCTGTTGGGTCCAATAAGATAATCCACAGTGTGGTGAAAACACGCCCTTCGAACTGGTTTGAGCTATTGGTGAATGGAGATGGTCTAAGATTTTCAGTAGTAAGAAGTGAAGTGGTAATTTTGAGAGAAAATGGTTAGGATGAGTGGTTCCTCTTTCTTGTTTAGCTTTACAATAGAATATTGTTAGTCATGCACACTTGTGCATTTTTAGCCAGGCCAAGTGGAGTTGGCCTCAAAACATTTCTTTCTTTAAGCATGCTACATCCATCTCAAGTATTTATGGTCAAGGGTTAGCAGGGCCATCCAAATAGAATATGTGGTATGGGCTTTTTTAGTAGGTCATCCTACCAGATTAGGGTCATCCTACTTAATTAAGTACTAAGATACCCCGGCCCATGCATTCGTCGCAAGTACCCCATATGTCCTATTTTTAGCAAAGTCATGCTAAATTCACGGAAAATTTCAGCATGACCTTTGCTGAAAATAGGACATATGGAGTACCCGAATTTGCCGGAACGGAAGTTAATCGACATTCCGGCAAACTCAAGGGCCTCTCGGGGTACCTGCAAAATCATCACGACACAATGGTCGGAGACAAAACCCAGCAAACTAGCAAAGTTACTGACGTGTTTACATTCGTTGACGAGGCGGTGGTTGGCGTCGCGTCGGAGATGCAGACCGTAGAAGGAGGAGGACGCCAGTCGTGGTCGTGGGCCGGCCTCATGGCGTCGTGTTGGCCGCCGAGGGAGATGAGAGACAGAGCGGGCGTTCGTTGTCAGCCGTCGATGGACTGCGAGTAGCCCCGCCGAAGTCTCCACCTCCGGGCTCCGGCTTCCTTGTCACAGCGGCGGAATGAGGTGCAGCTGCCAGTGGGGTGGGGTGGGGCGGCTGCGGCGAATGGGGTTGGGGCGCGACGCGACCTAGCCTAACCTAGGTTGGAGCGGGGGGTCATCGGCGGCGGTGGAGCGGGGGAGGGTGCGGGGGGTCGTTGGCGGCGGTGGAGCGAGGGAGGGTGCGGGGGGTCGTCGGCGGCGAGGGGGGAGATAGCGATCGAGAGATGTGGAGGGGATCTAGCGCGGGGGGCGAGGGGGAAAGGGACAGAGGGGGTGCATCTAATAGCAATGGTGCACCACCAAGGGGTGCGCCATAAGTGCATCAATAGCAATGGCGCACCCCTCGGTGGTGCGCCATAAGTAACTTTTTTTTAGTTGCATCTAATATTTTTTTAGAAAATGACAATCAAATTTGAAAACATTTATGAATGTGAAAAAATATCATCAAATTTCTTATTTGAAAATATTTATGAATATGAAAAAATATCATCAAATTTGTTATTTGAAAATATTATCAAATTTGTTATTTGAAAATATTTGAAAAAATATCATAAAAATTGGTATACCAATGGCGCACCTCCTAGGGGTGCCCCATAAGTACACAGATAGCAATGGCGCACCTTCTCCTGGTGCGCCATTAGTAACTTTTTTATTATTATTTTTAGTTGCATCTAATAATTTTTTAGAAAATGACAATCAAATTTGAAATATTTATGAATGTGAAAAAATATCATCAAATTTGTTATTTCAAAATATTTATGAATATGAAAAAATATCATCAAATTTGTTATTTAAAAATATCATCAATATTTTTTTTGGATTTTTAGTTGCATTCATTTGTGAATTGGTAAAATATTTATGAATATAAAAAATATCATCAAATTTGAAAAAATATTCATGAATTCAAAAAGGGCCCATGAAATTTAAAAATATTCATGAGTTCAAAAAATATTAACAAATTCAATACTTTTTGTGAGTTAGAAATTCAATACCATAATAAACATAAATAAATGTTCATGAGGACTAGAACAGAAGAAATATCATTTCAAAATGTCGAAATACAATCGAGAAATGAAGACTACGATTTAAATACAATCGATCTTAGCTAGCTATCTTTTCACAATCTTCTTGCCCTTCTTTTTCACAACTGGAGTTCTTCTGTTGAACGGACGTCCTTTAGGTAGGGTGGTCCTACTTCTTCTTGTGGTGTATGGCACTTCATCGTCGTCGTCATGTTCCATCTTCGGGTCGCCGTACTTGTCGAAGTCTTGCTCATTGACGACTCCATCCATTCCAATGATCTTCCTTTTGCCTCTCCTCACGACAACATGACTGGGCTTTGACGGGTCGGTAATGAAGAAGCATTGGTCCACTTGGGAAGCCAGTACCCATGGCTCATTTTTCGCGGCGACGTTTGCGCCCGCGGTCTTGGATTTGGCTTCGGGTATAATCATGGTGGTGAAATACCAGTCTTCTTTTAGGACGCTCTTGGCCCATCTGACACGGAACATCGGGACCTTCTCTCCAGCGTAGCTCAGCTCCCAGATCTCCTCGATCCTTCCGTAGTATCTGTCCTTGTCGTTACCGGTGTAGGATTCCATCGTTACCCCGGAGTTCTGATAACCATCGCTCTTCATGTCCTCGTCCTCGGTGTAGAATGTGTAGCCGTTGATATCGTACGCCTCATAGGTCATCAGGTTGTGCTCGGCGCCCTGTGACAAGGCGAACATGAGTTTTTCTTCCGCGGAAGAATCCTCATGTAAAGGGTACGACAGAAGCTTCTCCTTGAACCAACCCGTGAAACATGAGTTGTGCTCTTTGATTATATCTCCGTCCGTCCTCTGTTGGCCTCGGTCATTGTGTCTTCTCAATAAAGGTTTTGTGCTCTACCACCCAAGGATCGACCACGTCTATGTGTTGTAGCGCGACTAGGTTTGCTCTTTCAAAGTCGGCGAGTCGACCCTCGAAGTCGACATGCATTTCGTGGCGACCATCGCGGTGACCCCATCCAACGAGCCTGCCGAGGTGCTTGTTGACGGGTAGACCAACGGGGTTCTCGATGCCTAGATAATTCGTGCAGTAGGAGATGCAGTCTTCGGTCAGAAAGCCCCTGGCTATGCTTCCCTCTAGACGTGACATGTTGCGAACGTATCCTTTGATGACACCATTCATCCTTTCGAACGGCATCATGCAGTGCAGGAACGTCGGCCCGAGTTAGATGATATCCTCCACGATATGGACCAGTAGATGCACCATAACATCGAAGAATGCGGGCGGGAAGTACATCTCAAGCTCGCATAGTATCACCACGATCTCTTCGTGTAGCCTTCTGAGTTGCCTCACGCCAACTGACTTCCGAGAGATGACGTCGAAAAAGTTGCATAGGCCAAATAGCGTTTCACGGACGTGCGCGTCCATGATCCCACGGATTGCAACTGGAAGTATCTGTGTCATCAGCACGTGACAGTCGTGAGACTTCATCCCGCTGAACTTCTGCTTCGCTGAGTCTAGGTATCTGCTTATCTTCCCCGCGTAACAGTAAGGAAGTTTTACTCCTACGAGGCAGGTGAAAAACTGCTCGATCTCCTCCTGACTCAGAGTGAAGCACGCGGGAGGGTAGTCATTTCCGGTCTTCTTGGCCTTTTTGCCTTTGCGACGACTTTCCGTGTCCTGCTTCGCCTCATCATCATCATCATTAGCGTGAAGCTCCTCCCTGATGCCCATTGATTTCAAGTCTGCCCTTGCTTTCGGCCCATCTTTGGTCCTCTCTGGCATGTTGAGCAGGGTACCAAGCAGACTCTCGCATACGTTCTTCGTGATATGCATGACATCAAGGCTGTGAGGCACACGGTGGATCTTCCAGTACGGCAAGTCCCAGAAAACAGACCTTGTTTTCCATACCTTTAGCAGTGGCTCTGGCGCCTTTCGCTTCTTTCCCGGCTCTGGGCACTCTTTCCAATTTTTCAACAGCTCGTCTATTTCCTCGCCGCTCCTCGTACGCGGGCGTCTTCGGGGTTCGGTTTCACCATCGAACAGATCCTTGCGTTTTCTCCATGAGTCATCGTCGCGAAGCCACCTTCGATGTCCCATGAACATGGTTTTCGAAGACCCGGGATCTCTATCTAGCTGGCGATTCGTTGTGTCATCCATGCACCTGACGCATCTAGAAAATCCGTGGACCACCTGCCCCGTGAGATATCCGTAACCGAGATAGTCGTGCACCGTCGTGAGCAGTGCGGCTCTCATAGGGAAATATTCTTTCTCTGCGGCGTCCCACGTATTGGCTGGCATTTTCCACAGCGTGTCTAGCTCCTCTTTCAGCAGCCCCAGATACAGATTGATGTCGTTCCCTGGTTGTTTCGGCCCTTCAATTGACATACTAATGTGAATGTACTTCCTCTTCATGCACAACCAGGGGGAAGGTTGTACATCCACACAAACACAGGCCAGGTGCTATGTGTGCTTCTCTGGCTGCCAAACGGATTGACTCCATCGGTGCTCGCGCCCAGCACGATGTTCCTTGGATCGTCCCCAAATTCTGGGTGTTCGAAGATCAACGCTTGCCACTGGCTCGCATCCTTAGGGTGACTCAGCATCTTGTCTTTTTTATTTATCTCCGGATCATTTCCGTCATCTTCTCGCTTCTTCTCCTCCCTATCCGCGTGCCAACGCAGCAGCTTTGCTAGCTTAGGGTCCGCGAAATACCGCTGCAGGCGAGGAGTGATCGGAAAGTACCACACCACTTTTCGAGGAGCTTTCTTCGTCTTCTTGTATCGAGTGACGCCGCACACCGGACATATGGTAGACTCCGCGTGCTCGTCCCGATAAATGATGCAATTGTTCATGCACACATGGTATTTGACGTGCGGTAAATCCAGAGGACACGATTTTCTTCGCCTCCTTGAAACTGGTCGGGCACTTGTTCCCCTTGGGAAGATGTTCGTGCCAGAATGACATGTTCTCGTCGAAGCATGCGTCCGTCATTTTGTGTTTTACCTTCATCTCTAGAGCCATGAGCGTTACTTTCAAGCGGGTATCCTCGGGCCTGCATCCTTCATACAATGGAGTAACCGCGTCTATCTCCAGTTGATCCAGCTTGGCTTTCTCTCGGGCGGCAGCTCTTGTGTTATCCGTCTGCTTGAGAAGCAGCTCTTGAATATGCGGGTCCTGCACCCAGCCCATCGATGGTCCATCGTCGTCTACTCCGGCATCTTCATCTTCATGATCATGCCCTTCGTCTTGATCTTCCTCATCATCATGTCCGGCATCTTCTACATGATGACTGTGTACTGCATCACCGTCGTGATCATGTCCTGGAGATTCTTCGTATTCTCGCCCGCCCTCGCCGCGGTGGTTGTCTTGCTGCCCTTCCTCATTTCTTGCCCGGCCCCCATGGACGACTTCATAGTCATCTTCATCACCTTGCCACCGATAGCCATCCATGAAACCATGCAAGAGCAGGTGGTCCCGCACCTGTCCGGAATCCGGGTCGGCAATAAGGCTCTTCAGCTTGCATCTTCGACACGGACATCTTATCTACGTCTCTGTAACGCCCATGATGCGGCTATATCTCCCACGTGTCGAGGCACGACATAGAGGCATAACCGCATTGTGGTTTTGTCGCAAGAAGGGTCATCTTCACACAATCCCATGTAATGAACAAGAATGGGATAACGAGAGTTGGCTTACAATCGCCACTTCACACAATACATAAATATAATTCATACATCATCCAAAATCCACACATAGACCGACTACGGTCAAATCCAAATGAAAATAAGATAACCCCAAATGCTAGATCCCTGATCGTCCCAACTGGGCTCCACTACTGATCATCAGGAAAAGAAACATAGTAACGACCACGTTCCTCGTCGAACTCCCACTTGAGCTCGGTTGCGTCATCTGCACTGGCATCGTCGGCACCTGCAACTGTTTTGGTAGAATCTGTGAGTCACGAGGACTCAGCAATGTCACACCTGCGAGATCAAGACTATTTAAGCTTATAGGAAAGGATGGTGTAATGAGGTGGAGCTGCAGCAGGCGCTAAGCATATATGGTGGCTAACATACGCAAATGAGAGCGAGAAGAGAAGCAACGCAACGGTCGCGAAGCTAGAAATGATCAAGAAGTGATCCTGAAACTACTTACGTTCATGCATAACTCAAACCATGTTCACTTCCCGGACTCCGCCGAGAAGAGACCATCACGGTTACTCACACGGTTGATGTATTTTAATTAAGTCAAGTGACAAGTTCTCTACAACCGGACATTAACAAATTCCCATCTGCCTCATAACCGCGGGCACGGCCTTCGAAAGATAATACCCTGCAGGGGTGCCCCAACTTAGCCCATCATAAGCTCTCACGGTCAACGAAGGATAAACCTTCTCCCAGGAAGACCCGACCAGTCTCGGAATCCCGGTTTACAAGACATTTCGACAATGGTAAAACAAGACCAGCAAAGCCGCCTGAATGTGCCGACAAATCCCGATAGGAGCTGCACATATCTCGTTCTCAGGGCACACCGGATGAGCCAGACGTCGGGTTGGCATAGACCCTGGTTGCCCAGGGGGCGCCGGACATCGCTCGGTTTGGGCCAGCACTCGAAGGAGCACTGGTTCGGGGGTTTAAAATAAAGATGACCCTCGGGCTCGCGAAAACCCGAGGGAAAAGGCTTAGGTGGCAAATGGTAAAACCAAAGTTGGGCCTTGCTGGAGGAGTTTTATTCAAGGCAAACTGTCAAGGGGGTCCCATAAATCACCCAACCGCGTAAGGAACGCAAACTCAAGGAACATAATACCGGTATGACGGAAACTAGGGCGGCAAGAGTGGAACAAAACACCAGGCATAAGGCCGAGCCTTCCAACCTTTACCAAATATATAGATGCATTAATTAAATAAGAGATATTGTGATATTCCAAAATATCCATGTTCCAACATGGAACCAACTTCAACTTCACCTGCAACTAGCAACGCTATAAGAAGGGCTGAGCAAAAGCGGTAACTTAGCCAAACAACGGTTTGCTAGGAAAGGATGGTTAGAGGTTTGACATGGCAATATGGGAGGCATGATATAGAAAGTGGTAGGTAGCGCAGCATGGCAATAGAACGAACAACTAGCAAAGCAAAGATAGAAGTGATTTCGAGGGTATGGTCATCTTGCCTGCAAGGTTCTCAGAGTTGTCGAAAGCTTGATCCTCGTAAGCGTACTCAACAGGTTCCTCGTTCACGAACTCGTCTCCCGGCTCTACCCACAGCAAGAACACAAGCAACGGAACCACAATCAATCACGAGAAATGCACAAGCAACATGATGCAAAACATGTATGATATGCGAGATATGATATGCGATGCATATGCGTGCTCCGGAAGAAAAATGATGAACAAGGCAGTAACTTGGCAAACCAAGCATGCCACTGGAAAGATGAGATGATTTTGGTTGAAATCGATATAAAGATCACCGGAAACGGATGCACGGTTTGCAAATGGCAAGCAAAACAAGAATGACACGAATCTGCGATTAACAGCATGCTAGCACTTAAAATACATCAAGAAACTATGCTACAGCACTCCAACATAGCAACGAAGCCTACGGAAGTAATCTAAAGGAGATGCTTGACAAAAGATGAACACTGAGCTATGGCTAGATCACAATACAGCAGGTTCAAACAAGCATGGCAAAAATGCAAAAGATAACAGGTTCACATACTTGGTGAAATTACTGGACATGCCTGAAACAGCATCAGGTAGCAATGTTCAGAGCAAGCAACCAACATGCTACCGGAACTTAACATAGCAAAACAAGGCATGGCATAAATCTACTAGATGCATAGAACAAAAGGCCCTTACTGACCATGAGCCAAAAAGGTAAAGAAGATATGATGGCACCCATGTAAACATAGCAAGTTTCGTTAACAGGTTTCAGACTTGGCAGAAAACAGAGCATGGCAGAAACAGTAATATGAAGGCATCTTGGTGAGCTTGATGCACTCACCACAAAGCAATGAATGACAAAACAAGCATACCTACGGCAAGATGGCATGTTTATGAAGCTATCCATGGCAAGAGCAAATACATAGCATGTATGAAACAACTACAACAACCTTGGCAAAATTGAATAACACGTAAACAATCTGCCAGAAATATTTTATAGCAAAAGTAGAGCAAGATTAAGACATTCTATGGCACTCCATAATTTCAAACAGGGGCATGGATGGATAGAGCACAACCATAACTACAAAACATCATTACTGAACATCACCAAAATAAGCATGGATCTCTCTGTAGACACAAGGTTACATGGCAACAAAATAACAGCAGTCACAGACTTTGTAAAATTACTAAGTCCCTGAAATCAGAAACATCACGAAGCCTAGTTTGCATGCTTGTGCTAGTCACCACAGAGATCACAAAAATACATGGCATACATCTCTGTAAAGATGGCATGGCATACACCTCTGTAAAGATGGCATGGCATACATCAAAACACATGTAGAGCTCATGCCCATAAGATGCACAGATTAAATGCAACAAAAATAACAAAACCCTAAGATCTGATAAGTAACAGCAGTTAATAGCATTTAGCACTCTTGCACCAGAGATTTGGGCATCAAGATGGACTCAAATGAACATGGCACAATGGAACAAAATGAAAAGCATCTCGAGGCGAACATTTCGATATATTACACGCATGAAACGGAGCTATATGCAGAGATTTATGATGCGATGAACAGGAGCATATGATGCAAATATGTCAAGACTTGGAGAAATTCGAGAGGGGGAAAAAGTCAACCGAGTGGATCTCGCCCGATCGGATCGGCGCGCAGCTCGAGGTTCGCCGGCGACGGAGGACGGGTCGGCTGGAGCTTGGGGAGAGGGAGGAGACGCCGGACGGGGAGGGGCGCCGGGCGTGCGGGGGCGGCGTTCGCGGGCGGCGGCTGGGCGAGCTCGGGCCCGCGGTGGCGCTGGGCCGGCGAGGCGGCGGGCGGCGGCGATCCGCGAAGGCGGCGGCGATCGGCGGCGGGGCGCCCTGGGCGCTGGCGACGGGAGGCGGGAGCGCGGGCGGCGGGGAGCCTCGGACGCGGGCGCCGGCGGTCGGGCCCCGCGGGCCAGACACGGGCCGCGTGGGCCGGCGGCGCGGGAGCGGCGGCGGGGACACGTGTCGCGCGCCCGTTGGCTCGGGGCGGCGGCGGCTCCATCCGGCGCGGTACGGACACGTCCGGCGCGCGGAGGGGCGGATCTAGGGTTTTATCTACGCGAGGATATCGGGAGAGACACATATTTATAGGTAGAGGGAGATAGGAGGCTCCAAATGGAGTGCGGTTTTCGCCCACACGATCGTGATCGAACGACCTAGAGCATGGAGGTGACTTAGATGGGTTTGGGCTGTTTGGAGGGTGGTTTTGCTGCAACACACAAAAGGACTTTGCGGTTACCCGGTTAACCGTTGAAGCATCAAACGACCTCCAAATGGAACGAAACTTGACAGGTGGTCTACCGGTGGTATACCAAGGCCACTTGACAAGACTCGGTCCATTCCGAGAACGTTCAACACCCGCTCGCGAAAAGAAACAAGAGGGGTGCGTCGGTGCATGTGGGAGTGTCGGATTGCAAAACGGACAACGGGGAAAATGCTCGGATGCATGAGACGAACACGTATGCAAATGAGATGCACATGCTGACATGATATGAGATGCATGACATGAACAAAATGCAAAAAGAAAAACAAAACCCGACCACGAAGGGAATATCATAACACATAGCCGAAAATGGCAAGAGTTGGAGTTGCAAATATGGAAAGTTACATCCGGGGTGTTACAGTCTCGTTCTTTTGAAGCATCTCGGCCTTCGCGGAGCTCAAAAACCTATTCACGATGCCTTCGGTCATCGTGCGGACCATGGTCACCTGCGGGGTAGAGCAAAACGATATTTTAGAACCAAGAAAAAATTTGGCATGACTTTGCCTAAAAATAGGACCAAAAAGAATGCATAGTGCCAAATTCTCGCCGAAACGGAAATGAATCAACATTCCGGCAAAATATTGGCAACTATCGCATTTCAATTACCGGTACCTGGAAACACAAACATATGCAACACCACAAACATATGTAGATCTAGGCCATAAAAAGTGCATGTGGACGTTGTTGGAGGAGAAAAAATAGATCTACAACATAAAGAAAGCTTTTCCCTTACTTACCTATCAAAAAAGGTAATTTAACCACTTAATTTGGGTGAATCTATGGTGCAAATGAGGTGAGGAGGAGGAGGCAGCCGAGACAAGCTTGGAGGAGGAGGTGGAGAGAATGAAGTGGGGAAAGTGAGTGTGGTAGGTGGCTGTCCAAAATATCTAGCTGGTCTCAGGTTACCAATGGCGCACCACCTAAAAATGCACCATTAGTAACCCTGGTTACTAATGGCGCACCAGTTACGTGGTGCGCCATTACTAGTTTGCAAAAAAAATTGTTAGTAGTGGCGCACCGTGGTTGTGGTGCGCCATTACTAGTTTGAACTAGTAATGGCGCACTTTACACAGGTGCGCCATTACTAGTTTTGAAAAAAAAAGTAAAAAAAATTGTTAGTAGTGGCGCACAGAGCGTGTGGTGCTCCATTACTAGTTAAAACTAGTAATGGCGCACTGTGCCCTGGTGCACCATTAATAGTTTTGGAAAAATAAAAAAATAAAATTTGCTAGTAATGGCGCACCCGTATCTGGTGCGCCACTGCTATATAGCAGTGGCGCACCACATACATGGTGCGCCATTAATGTCCATATTAGCTATAGCCCTTTTCCTAGTAGTGAGCCAGGCGCGCGGTGCGCCAGTGAGGGCCATGGGAAGCCAGTTGGCCATGACCTTGGCGTCGCCCCCAGCCTTCAGGACGGCTTCTTCATACTCTAGCAGGAAGGCCGACGAGTCCGCCGCGCCGTCGTAACGCGGCGGCATCTCTGGCTTGAACTTGGGTGGCCACTGCACCCACCGCAGGATGGGGGCAAAGGCTCAGAGCCCCCTGGCCCCGCCACAGGCATCTGTCGTTGCAGCCGGAAGAGCTGCACCGGCCATGGGGACAAGGCGCGGTGGTGGCGGATCATGGATCGACGGAAGGGAGGCTTCGGCGCACCCCTACCTGGCGCACCAAATGTCGGATTTCGGGTTCCGGCAAAACCCTTGAGGTTTGAACACTGGGGTGCGCATGAAGATCTCTCCTCCACCTAACTCACGCCCTCACCGCGATCTCAAGGCTTAGCGCGTCGAACTCATAGAACAAGAGACACAAGGTTTATACTGGTTCAGGCCACCGATGTGGTGTAATACCCTACTCCAGTGTGGTGTGGTGGATTGCCTATTGGGCTATGGATGAACAGTTACAAGGGAAGAACAACCTCCTGAGGAGAGGTGCCCTTCACTACTGGAATTAGCTTATTTGTCGTCTGCCAGTTCTTTGCCGTCCGCTTACAGAAAACGGACGGCAAAGAATAGGCTGATGGCAAAGAAGTTCTTTGCCCTCAGCCTGTTATTTGCCGTCCGCTGGCTGACGGTAAAGAGAGAGCTGGCCCCCACTAAACGAGCTAATTGGAAAAAACTTAACGGCTCCCCTCTTTGCCGCCTGCTAGCAGACGGCAAAGAGGAAACAAAGCGGACGACAAAGGGTGAGCGGATGGCAAAGAAGTGACCTAACTAACGGCCGAGCCCCACCCCGCCCCTTCCTCTCTCTGTTTCTCTCCCTCTCTCCTCCCCGATGACCAGAGCAGCCCCCGCCGCCCGCGGCCGCCCCCGTCGCCCGCCGCCACCCCCCACCATCCGCCGCCGCCCCCGCCACCCGCCGCCGCTTGCCCCGTCGACCCACCACCCCGCCGCCCCCCACGCGCTGACGCCTCGTCGCTCCACCACCCCGCCGCCCCGGCGCCCCACCATGTCGCCGTCCGACCGCCCCGGCTTCCCGCCGCCCCCACCACCCCGGCGCCCCGCCGCCCCCGCCACCCGGCGCCACCGCCGCCCCCACCACCCGCCCACCACCCGGCGCCACCGCCGCCCCCACCACCCGGCGCCACCGTCGCCCCCGGCGCCCCACCCACCACCCGGCGCCACAATCGCCCCCGGCGCCGCCGCTCCAGTGAGTTAATTTTTTCTGTTTTTTCTTTTTTTTACTGTTTAATTGTTAGTTATAGTTTTACTTTAGTTTCAGTTTAGTTTTATTTTTAGTTTAGTTTATTTTAGATTAGTTTTATTTTTAGTTCAGAAGAAGAAGAAGAGTAGAAGGAGGAGGAGGAGGGAGGAAGAGGAGGAGGGAGAAGAAGAAAGAAAAGAAGAAGAAGAAAGAAGAAGAAGAAGAAGAAGAAGAAGAAGAAGAAGAACGAAGAGGAGGAGGAGGAGGAGGAGGGAGGAAGAGGAGGAGGTGAAGAAGAGAAGAAGAAAAGGCTGTCACGTGCCCCGACCGCGACCCACACCCCGACCCCGACCCCGACACCCCGACCCCGAGACGCCACCCCGACACCCCGGCCCGACACCCCGACCCCCGACCCCCGACACCATGACACCACACCCCGACCCCGACACCCCGACCCTGAAACAGCACCCCGACCCCGACACGGCACCCCGACCCCGACACGCCACCCCGACACCCCGGCACGACACCCCGACCCCGACACCCTGACACCCCGACCCCCGACACCCTGACACCACACCTCGACCCCGACCCCGACACCCCGACACCCCGACCCCGACACCCCGACCCCGAAACAGCACCCCGACGGGGTCATATATTTGTGAATTATGAGTTAGGTCATATATTTTTCGATTTTGTTATGAGAAACATCATATATAATTGTGTCGATCGGGTAGATTTAAACATCATATATATTTTTTGATTTTGTTATGAAAAACATGTATATTTTTATTCATGTCGGTATTTTTTTATGTTGTATTAATTTCGTTTACTCTTTGTCCTGGCAGGTGTTGAAAGATGGTGGGCGCTGGTCCGGAGCGCTCCGAGGCCCCTTCTTCGTCGGCGCGTGGTGGGAGGTCTTCCATTTCCACCCGCACAAATCCGCCAAGCGTTGCTGGACAGTATGGCGACACCGCCGGGCCCTTCTTCATCAACCGCGGTGCCCAGCAGGGGACGAGGAAAGGGAGGGAAGAAGAGAGGAGCTGGAGCACGTGGTCGCGGGAGAGGAGGTAGGGTGACTGCTAGGGTGCCTTCCTCGCTGCCACCCCAGCTGTTTCACCCGAGCACGTGACTGCTAGGGTGCCTTCCTCACCGCCCCCCCCCAGCTGTTTCACCCGAGCACGTGACTGCTAGGGTGGACTCATTCGAGAAGGAGGCTACACGGACTCCGGTCCACGAGCCTTGGGTCCACGGGCCTTTGGCCCACGAGACCCCGGACGAGCACACGTCTGGATGGGGTACCTGGCCGGATCAGCCTGAGGGGCCGAGTGGCCATGCTGATGATGGCGGGGAGCTGACTGATATTGAGGAGGAGGGGGCAGCGTCTACCAGCGTGGTTGTACACGGCTCATGTCCGTGCTGGCGACCCGCGAGCAGAGGTGGTTGATTTTCCCTGATGGGGAGAGGTAAGTGCATTTAATATTTTTGTACCTTCTGCATTCACGTTTCTTCAAATATCTAATGTATTTGCCTTGTCATGTGCAGGGGTTGGGACCACCATGAGAAGGTCCGCCGGCCCAACTCCGTCCTTGGAGTGCTTTGCCGGCAAAACTTCCCGGGGTTTGTCACGTTGCCTGGTGAGGGTCGGCTTCCAGAGCTTGGATTGAGCTGGGAGCACTACTTGGCTGCCCCAGCGCCGTCGGGTGAGATTATTGACGGTGTCTTGTGCGACACGAGGGCAGACGTGGTGATCAGAAAGTTCTGGGTAATTTCTCCTTTACACACTTAAAAATCTTCAACTAGCTAGTTATTAATTGTACTAATCAATATTGTCTCATTTGATTGCAGACATTCTACAGGTGTGAGGAGGGATACGAGGAGGAGGCGGCAAATGTTATCGAGAACGTCTGCAAGCGCCTACTACAGAACTTACGGCACGAGGCTCGGGTGCGGGCTGTTCGAGACTACTACGCCTTGCGTGGTATCAAGAAGCCCAAGCCGGCGTGCCGCGAGAAGTTCCTGAGTAAGGAGCAGTACATGAAGGTAATTCTTAAGGCCTTGTACTTACTTCCTTCATTTAGTAATTCATAGCCGTAGCGCTCAAGTTTCTATTTGCTAACTTAGGCGCCTCCGAGATGGTGTGCGGATCGGATGGATTGTTGGGAGGTGTTGGTCAATGAGTGGTGCTCAAAAGAATGGCTAGCCGTCCACAACGCGGCCAAGGACAAACGTGCCCAAATGGAAGGTGTGCCACACCATCAAGGCAGCTCCAACTTATATCAGTTCGGGCGGAACTAGGTATGTGGTTTGCTTCATGATTCATGCAATTCATTCATCATGCTAGCTTGAGCCGTTTAATTACTAATTTACATTGTTTGTCTCTTTCAGGCACGCTACAATAAGGCGGATAAGGTGCCAGAGGTGTACGACCTCTATGCCATGGCCCATACCGCCTCTTACAAGAAAGTCAAGGCATTCTCTCTGTCTGACCTCGATGATGCAAACAACTTCACCAACATATCCTCCCACGACAAGCTCGTGAAATATAGAGATCAAGGGAAGGCGAGGAAAGGGGAGGACTTTAACCCGAGCCAGGGTCCCATTGATCCAAAGCCGGTGATGATAGCTGGTGGCGGGAGGTCCCATGGCTCGATAGCCATTGGAGATGGACTTATCCATTGTCCTAGCACTCTCCCAGAGATCAAGGCGCGCCAGTCGAGATCCGCTCCTGAGATAAGGCCTCGTGAACGGCCAGTCCAACTCGCCTTCAAGGTTAGTTATACGTACTCAGCTATCTTTCTCCATTACATTGTGTGCGCTTCCATCAATGATTACAAATGCTAACGAGGAGTGGTGTTGCAGGCTGCTATACAGAGTGAGAGAGATAGAACGGATAAACTTCTGTCGGAGGCGGCGGAGAGGCAGCGGGAGTTGGAGGAGAGGACGACAAAGATGTTGGAGGAGGAGAGGGCACGGAATGACATGCAGGCAAGGGCAATGTACGAGCTCCTTGTGATAAGATTCTTCTGCTGATTAGCCAAAACATTCATGTAGTGTTTGTCTCATTACTAACTAGTATGACTGAGTCGTCAAAACAAAATGTGCAGTCTATGTGCGAGAAGTCCGGTCAGACTGCTCCGCCGATGCCAGTGATTGCTCCTGGGACGACGGTGAGTTTAATTTGAATGGACACTACTTGCTAGTCTTAACATTTGAGTGTCATCATGCTAACGAGACATTGGAAATGATCTTTGGTGCAGTGTAACTCCAGACAAGCATCGCACGATCCTTCTCCAGGTACCGGCACGAGCCAGCCCACTCCCACACCTCCATGATCACGGTAAGTTCTCTAGTGTTTTGCTTAACAAATGCATAAAGACCTAGACTTAGCTTTATTTCCTCCAAAATGACTTAATAAGCTTACTAACCTCCAAAACCATCCATTTTACCTAAGTTAGCTCTAAAATGATCTATACTTAGCTTTGTTTCCTCCAAAATGACCAAAGTTAGCTCTAATATGCTTAGTTAACTAGGTTTGCTCAATAATGACATGTACTTAGCTTACTTATGTCAAAAATGGCATAATTAGCTTAGTTAGCTCATAAACGATCCATTTTACCTAAGTTAGTTCTAAAATGATCCATTTTACCTTAGTTAGCTCATAAACGATCCATTTTACCTAAGTTAGCTCTAAAATGACCCATTTTACCTTACTTAGCTCATAAATGATCCATTTTACCCAAGTTAGCTCTAAAATGACCCATCTTACCTAGGTTAGCTCCAAAATGATCCATCTTACCTAGGTTAGCTCTAAAATGATGCATTGTACCTAAGTTAGCTCATAAGGGATCCATTTCACCTAGGTTAGCTCATAAATGATCCATTTCACCTATGTTAGCTCACAAACGATCAATTTCACCTAAATTAGCTCATAAATGTCATATATTCTTCTTCTTCTTCGTTTTCTTCTTCTTCTTCTTCTAATCTTCTTCTTCTAACTTTCTTATTTCCCATTTTGCAGAATTCATTCGCTTCACGGAAGCTTGCATAGATGGAGTGCTTGTTTGGATGAACTATGTTTCTTTTATATCGATGAAGTATGCATGTATGGTAGGATGACACTATTGTAATATGTATGGTTGGATGCATGTATGTGGAACTTGGTATGTATGGTTGATGGAACTATGCATGTATGATGAAATTATATGTGTTGGATATCTCATATGTTTGTTGTGAACTTGCCATGTGAAAAATATATATGTATCATCTATTTGTTGTGAAAATGGTTGGGTATAAGAAAAAACAGAAAAAAAGAGGCAATGCAGGCTCTTTGCCGTCTGCCGCCAACGGCAATGGGCTCTTTGCTGTCCGCCGCGGACGGCAAAGAAGCCACATGGCAACCACCTGTGTTTCCTGGCAGCTGACCATTTGGTCAATTTGCCTACAATGGCAGACGGCAAAGGCCTGATGCTCTTTGCCGTCAGCCACGGACGGCAAAGACTGCCGTTAGCCACCTAACGGACTAACAGCGAATTTATTGCCGTCGGCTTTCTTTGCCGTCCGTTGCTGATGGCAAAGGCTCCTTTGCCGTCCGCGTCGGGAAGCAGACGGCAAAGAAGGTCTGTGCCGATCCTTTCTTTGCCGGCGCGTTTTGTCGTCCGCGGCAGACGGCAAAGGCCTTTGCCATCCGCCTTCCATGCCTTTGCCGTCTGCCTTGGCAGACGGCAAAGTAGCTGATTCCTGTAGTGCTTGTGCTTGGTGAACTTGTGGATGTGAGGATGGAACGGATCCCATCCAAGATCAGTCCCCCATCCTACTGTGGTGGCTAGTCCTATTTATAGAGGCCTTGGTCCTGTTCCCAAATATTGAGCGGGAAGGGATGCCACAACGGCCAAATTCGAAGGGAGACAACTAGTACAAGTTATTGATGTCTACTATGCAACCTTCTTCTTGTAGACGTTGTTGGGCCTCCAAGTGCGGAGGTTTGTAGGACAGTAGCAAATTTCCCTCAAGTGGATGACCTAAGGTTTATCAATCCGTGGGAGGCATAGGATGAAGATGGTCTCTCTCAAACAACCCTGCAACCAAATAACAAAGAGTCTCTTGTGTCCCCAACACACCCAATACAATGGTAAATTGTATAGGTGCACTAGTTCGGCGAAGAGATGGTGATACAAGTGCAATATGGATGGTAGATATAGGTTTTTGTAATCTGAAATTTTAAAAACAGCAAGGTAACTAATGATAAAAGTGAGCGTAAACGGTATTGCAATGCTAGGAAACAAGGCATAGGGTTCATACTTTCACTAGTGCAAGTTCTCTCAACAATAATAACATAATTGGATCATATAACTATCCCTCAACATGCAACAAAGAGTCACTCCAAAGTCACTAATAGCGGAGAACAAACGAAGAGATTATGGTAGGGTACGAAACCACCTCAAAGTTATTCTTTCCGATCAATCCATTGGGCTATTCCTATAAGTGTCACAAACAGCCCTATAGTTCGTAGTAAAATAACAACTTAAGACACACATCAACCAAAACCCTAATGTCACCTAGATACTCCAATGTCACCTCAAGTATCCGTGGGTTTGATTATACGATATGCATCACACAATCTCAGATTCATCTATTCAACCAACACATAGAACCTCAAAGAGTGCCCCAAATTTTCTACCAGAGAGTCAAGACGAAAACGTGTGCCAATCCCTATGCATAGGTTCATGGGCGGAATCCGCAAGTTGATCACCAAAACATACATCAAGTGAATCAATAGAATAACCCATTGTCACCACGGTTATCCCACGCAAGACACACATCAAGTGTTCTCAAATCATTAAAGACTCAATCCGATAAGATAACTTCAAAGGGAAAACTCAATCCATTACAAGAGAGTAGAGGGGGAGAAACATCATAAGATCCAACTACAATAGCAAAGCTCACGATACATCAAGATCGTATCACCTCAAGAACACGAGAGAGAGATATCAAACACATAGCTACTGGTACATACCCTCAGCCCCGAGGGTGAACTACTCCCTCCTCGTCATGGAGAGCGCCGGGATGATGAAGATGGCCACCGGTGAGGGTTCCCCCCTCCGGCAGGGTGCCGGAACAGGGTCCCGATTGGTTTTTGGTGGCTACAGAGGCTTGCGGCGGCGGAACTCCCGATCTCTTCTGTTCCCCCATGGTTTTAGGGTATATGGAGATATATAGGCGAAAGAAGTCGGTAAGGGGAGCCACGAGGGGCCCACGAGGGTGGAGGGCGCGCCCCCCTGCCTCGTGCTCTCCTCGTTGATCCCCTGACGTGCACTCCAAGTCTCCCGTATTGCTTTCTTTCCAAAAATAAATTTTCCGAAGGTTTCATTCCGTTTGGACTCCGTTTGATATTCCTTTTCTACGAAACACTGAAACAAGGGAAAAACAGAAATTGGCACTGGGCTCTGGGTCAATAGGTTAGTCCCAAAAGTAATATAAAAGTGCATAGTAAAGCCCATAAAACATCCAAGATGGATAATATAATAGCATGAATACTTCATAAATTATAGATACGTTGGAGACGTATCAGCATCCCCAAGCTTAATTCCTGCTCGTCCTCGAGTAGGTAAATGATAAAAGAAAGAATTTATGAAGTGTGAATGCTAGCAAGTGCATAAGTTTGATCAATGATAGTTCCAATCACTTTTTCTAGCATCATTATATATCATAACAGTAGCTCATATCTTAAAGCTTCTCATGATCAAGTAACAAACTATTCACATGTTAAAGTATAGATCATAAACTTTCTTGAAAACTAACAAACCGTGTTATTAGTCATCAAACAATTACAATTCATCTTATTTTCAGGAAGAGTCTATGTCAGAGCTTTGATTTAGCAAACTCCACATACTCAACTATCATTTAGTCTTCCATGATTGCTACCACTCAAAGCATATTTTTAGAGCAAATAGTATTCATCGAACACAGAGAAAGATAGGGGCTTAATATTTCGCCTCCCAACCTTTTACCTCAAGGGTAATGTCAACAGTAATAACTCATGATCAAATATATTTTAATGGCCATATATGCTTAGATCTTTCCATCATATGATGCTTGCCAACTAAAGAGTAGGTTGGAATGAGAAGGAATACTACTGACTCTTGCATAAAAGTAAAAGATAGGCCCTTCGCAGAGGGAAGCAGGGATTTGCAGAGGTGCCAGAGCTCGAAGCAAAAACAGAGATGAAAATAATTTTGAGAGGTATGCTTTCATTGTCAACATAACGACCAAGAGTTCCCAATATCTTCCATACTAGATACATCATAGGCGTTCCCATGCATAAAGGTAAAGATTTTACTCCCCCTCCACCAATGATCACACTCCACGGCTTGTCCGAAACAACGGGTGCCGTCCAACTTTCAACAATCCTGGGGGAGTTTTGTTTAAATTATTTGCGAATTTGTTTTTGATCTTTTGATCATAGGATTGGGCATCCCAGTTACCAGCCATTTTCTCGTGAATGATGAGCGGAGTCCACTCATCGTGAGAATAACCCACCTAGCATGGAAGATACTGCTAGCCCCTAGTCGCTACATGAGCGATTCGGGCAGCCAAAATAGATTATTATTTGAAGGTTTAGAGTTTGGCCCATGCAAATTTACTTGGAACGGCAGGTAAATACCGCATATAGGTAGATATGGTGGACACTCATGGAAGAAACTTGGTTCAAGGATTTTGGATGCACAAGCAGTATTCTCGCTTAGTGCAGATATTTTGGCTAGCAAAGGATTCTAAATAGCAAGCACCACATGTTAGAGGATCCATAACAATATAACTTCTATACAAATATACCCAAGCATAACTCATGATGTTGTCTTCCTTGTCCAACTTCAACTAATTTGCTCAGGTTTGAAAATAATTAATGGGGATCACAATCATAGAAGATGTCCAAGATAGTATATTTATATGTGAAATCTCTCTTCCTTCAATATTCTTTCATGAATTGTTCAAGTGACCAATACAATGTTTGCTAACCTTCAATAAATTTACCACCTCTACTTCTTATATGTGAAGGCAATACTCCCCATGGGAAAGGCATATGAAACATATATATTTTCAGATTTATGACATTCAAATCATTCAACTATTTACTCATAGGATATAAGTGAAGCACACGAGTAAATGACAAACTACTCCAAAAAGATATAAGTGAAGATCAATGAGTAGTTAAATAATTATTTAGCTATGTGAAGACTCTCTCTCTCATTTAAGAATTTCAGATCTTGGTAATTTATTCAAACAGCAAGCAAATCTAAATAAAATAAAATGACGCTCCAAGCAAAACACATATCATGTGGTGAATAAAACTATAGCTCCAAGTAAAGTTACCGATGAACGAAGACTAAAGAGGGGATGCCTTCCGGGGCATCCCCAAGCTTAGGCTCTTGGTTATCCTTGAATATTACCTTGGGGTGCCTTGGGCATCCCCAAGCTTAGGCTCTTGCCACTCCTTATTCCATAGTCCATTGAATCTTTACCCAAAACTTGAAAACTTCACAACACAAAACTTAACAGAAGATCTCGTAAGCTCCGTTAGCGAAAGAAAACAAAACACCACTTCAAGGTACTGTAATGAACTCATTATTTATTTGTATTGTTGTTCAATTTACTGTATTCCAACTTCTCTATGGTTTATAAACTATTTTACTACCCATAGATTCATGAAAATAAGCAAACAACACACGAAAAACAGAATCTGTCAAAAACAGAACAGTCTGTAGTAATCTGTAACTAACACAAACTTCTGGAACTCAAAAAATTCTACCAAAATAGGAAGACCTGTATAATTTGATTATTGATCTGCTGCAATTGGAATAAGTATTTTATCACGTTCTGGTGATTTTAAACAATTGTTTTCGTGAACAGAAAGTTTCTGGAATTTTCAGCAAGATCAAATAACTATCATCCAAGAAGATCCTATAGGTCTTACTTGGCACAAACACTAATTAAAACATAAAACCACATCTAACCAGAGGCTAGATCAAATATTTATTACTAAACAGAACCAAAAGGCAAGAACAAAAATAAAATTGGGTTGCCTCCCAACAAGCGCTAACATTTAACGCCCCTAGCTAGGCATGATGATTTCAATGATGCTCACATAAAAGATAAGAATTGAAACATAATGAGAGCATCATGAAGAATATGAATAGGACATTTAAGTCTAACCCACTTCCTATGCATAGGGATTTTGTGAGCAAACAACTTATGGGAACAATAATCAACTAGCATTGGAAGGTAAAACAATCACAACTTCAAGATTTTAAGCACATAGAGGGGAAACTTGATATTAATGCAATTCCTACAAGCATATGTTCCTCCCTCATAATAATTTTCAGTAGCATCATGAATAATTTCAACAATATAACCATCACATAAAGCATTCTTTTCATGATCTACAAGCATAGAATTTTTATTACTCTCCACATAAGCAAATTTCTTCTCATGAATAGTAGTGGGAGCAAGCTCAACAAAATAACTATCATGTGAGGCATAATCCAATTGAAAGTTAAAATCATGATGACAAGTTTCATGGATATCATTATTCTTAATACCATACAAGTCATCACAATAATCATCATAGATAGCAGCTTTGTTCTCATAATCAATTGAAACCTCTTCCGAAATAGTGGATTCATCACTAAATAAAGTCATGACCTCTCCAAATCCACTTTCATCAATATAATCATCATAAATAGGAGGAATGCTTTCATCATAATAAATTTGCTCATCAAAACTTGGGGGGAAAAATATCATCTTCATCAAACATAGCTTCCCCAAGCTTGTGGCTTTGCATATCATTAGCATCATGGATATTCAAGGAATTCGTACTAACAACATTGCAATCATGCTCATCATTCAAATATTTAGTGCCAAAAATTATAATGCATTCTTCTTCTAGCACTTGAGCACAATTATCGGAATCCTTATTTTCACGAAAGACATTAAAAAGATGAAGCATATGAGGCAATCGTAATTCCATTTTTTTGTAATTTTCTTTTATAGACTAAACTAGTGATAAAACAAGAAACTAAAAGATTTGATTGCAAGATCTAAAGATATACCTTCAAGCACTCACCTCCCCGGCAACGGCGCCAGAAACTGCTTGATGTCTACTACACAACCTTCTTCTTGTAGACGTTGTTGGGCCTCCAAGTGCAGAGGTTTGTAGGACAGTAGCAAATTTCCCTCAAGTGGATGACCTAAGGTTTACCAATCCGTGGGATGCGTAGGATGAAGATGGTCTCTCTCAAACAACCCTGCAACCAAATAACAAAGAGTCTCTTGTGTCCCCAACACACCCAATACAATGGTAAATTGTATAGGTGCACTAGTTCGGCGAAGAGATGGTGATACAAGTGCAATATGGATGGTAGATATAGGTTTTTGTAATCTGAAATTTTAAAAACAGCAAGGTAACTAATGATAAAAGTGAGCGTAAACGGTATTGCAATGCTAGGAAACAAGGCATAGGGTTCATACTTTCACTAGTGCAAGTTCTCTCAACAATAATAACATAATTGGATCATATAACTATCCCTCAACATGCAACAAAGAGTCACTCCAAAGTCAATAATAGCGGAGAACAAACGAAGAGATTATGGTAGGGTACGAAACCACCTCAAAGTTATTCTTTTCGATCAATCCATTGGGCTATTCCTATAAGTGTCACAAACAGCCCTAGAGTTCGTAGTAAAATAACACCTTAAGACACACATCAACTAAAACCCTAATGTCACCTAGATACTCCAATGTCACCTCAAGTATCCGTGGGTATGATTATACGATATGCATCACACAATCTCAGATTCATCTATTCAACCAACACATAGGACCTCAAAGGGTGCCCCAAAGTTTCTACCGGAGAGTCAAGACGAAAACGTGTGCCAACCCCTATGCATAGATTCATGGGCGGAACCCGCAAGTTGATCACCAAAACATACATCAAGTGAATCAATAGAATAACCCATTGTCACCATGGTTATCCCACGCAAGACATACATCAAGTGTTCTCAAATCATTAAAGACTCAATCCGATAAGATAACTTCAAAGGGAAAACTCAATCCATTACAAGAGAGTAGAGGGGGAGAAACATCATAAGATCCAACTACAATAGCAAAGCTCGCGATACATCAAGATCGTATAACCTCAAGAACACGAGAGAGAGAGATCAAACACATAGCTACTGGTACATACCCTCAGCCCCGAGGGTGAACTACTCCCTCCTCGTCATGGAGAGCGCCGGGATGATGAAGATGGCCACCGGTGAGGGTTCCCCCCTCTGGCAGGGTGCCGGAACAGGATCCCGATTGGTTTTTGGTGGCTACAGAGGCTTGCGGCGGCGGAACTCCCGATCTCTTCTTTTCCCCCATGGTTTTAGTGTATATGGAGATATATAGGTGAAAGAAGTCGGTAAGGGGAGCCACGAGGGGCCCACGAGGGTGGAGGGCGCGCCCTCCTGCCTCGTGCTCTCCTCGTTGATCCCCTGACGTGCACTCCAAGTCTCCCGTATTGCTTTCTTTCCAAAAATAACTTTTCCGAAGGTTTCATTCCGTTTGATATTCCTTTTCTGCGAAACACTGAAACAAGGGAAAAAACAGAAACTGGCACTAGGCTCTGGGTCAATAGGTTAGTCCCAAAAGTAATATAAAAGTGCATAGTAAAGCCCATAAAACATCCAAGATGGATAATATAATAGCATGAATACTTCATACATTATAGATACGTTGGAGACGTATCAGTTATCCTGACTAAAGGTGGTCTTCGCCTGCCAAAGGCTCTGGTGGTGACGCCGTCTTGGGCTCCACAGTGACCTCCGTCCTGCCGTCCTGCTGGTCTTGGTCTCGTTGCATCGATATGGAAACCTTTGCCTGATGCCTCAGGACTCCTCGCCTGCGCTTGCCTCTTTAGCACCAAAGAGGAAACAAGGACACTGTGCGCGTTGGCGCCCGCCTGGCTCCGGTCGTCATGGCTTGTGTCACAGGAACCTCGTGAGGTGCCCTTTGCATTGATCTCTTCGCCCCTCGCGAGCCAGCCTGGTGAGGCCGCCCCTGAGGAGGTCTTGTGTCGTCCGCCCCGCGAGGCTTGGCCCCTCGCGAGGGTCTTGAGTGTTTGCTGGTGAAGATGGGTCGTACGAGGCCGCTGGTGGAGCCACACCGTGGGCCGTAGGCAGGCAAGTCTGGGGACCCCCGTTCCCAGGACGTCGACAATCAAATCATGCATATAAGAATTCAGAGAAGAACCAAATAATATTCATAGATAATCTTGTTCATAAATCCACAATTCATCGGATCTCGGCAAACACACCGCAAAAGAGTATTACATCGAATAGATCTCCAAGAACATCGAGGAGAACTTTGTATTGAGAATCAAAGAGAGAGAAAGAAGTCATCTAGCTAATAACTATGGACCCGAAGGTCTGTGGTAAACTACTCACGCTTCATTGGAGAGGCAATGGTGTTGATGTAGATGCCCTCCGTGATCGATGCCCCTTCGGCAGATCGCCGGAAAAGGCCCCAAGATGGGATCTCATGGGTATAGAAGGTTGTGGCGGTGGAAAAGTTGTTTTTTTGGATCTCTCTGATAGATCTAGGGTATAAGAGTATATATATGCGAAAGAAGTACGTCGGTGGAGCTACGAGGGGCCCACGAGGGTGGGGGCGCGCCTACCCCCCTGGGCGCGCCCTCCTGCCTTGTGGCCGCCTCGCAGAGTTCCGGACTTCCACTCCAAGTTTTCTGGATTGCTTTCGTTCCAAGAAAGATCATCGCGAAGGTTTCATTCCGTTTGGTATTCCTTTTCTGCAAAACTCTAAAATAGGCAAAATAACATAAACTAGCACTGGGCCTCCGGTTAATAGGTTAGTCCCAAAAATAATATAAAAGAGCATATTAAAGCCCATTAAACATCCAAAACATATAATATAATAGCATGGAACAATATAAAATTATAGATACGTTGGAGACGTATCAATGCGTAGGTATGAATGGTTCTTACTAGAAGCCCGTAGCAGCCACGTAAAACTTGCAACAACAAAGTAGAAGACGTCTAACTTGTTTTTGCAGGGCATGTTGTGATGTGATATGGTCAAGACATGATGTGATATACATTATTGTATGAGATGATCATGTTTTGTAAAAGTTATCGGCAACTGGCAGGAGCCTTATGGTTGTCGCTTTATTGTGTGAAATGCAAACGCCATGTTATTGCTTTACTTTATCACTATGCGTTAGCGATAGTTGTAGAAGCAATAGTTGGCTAGACGACAACGACGCTACAATGGAAATCAAGGTGTCAAGCCGGTGACGATGGAAATCATGACGATGCTTTGGAGATGGAGATCAAAGGCACAAGATGATGATGGCCATATCATGTCACATATTTTGATTGCATGTGATGTTTATCTTTTATGCATCTTATTCTGCTTAGTACGGCGGTAGCATTATAAGATGATCCCTTACTAAAATTTCAAAGTATAAGTGTTCTCCGTGAGTATGCACCGTTGCGACAGTTCGTCGTGCTGAGACACCACGTGATGATCGGGTGTGATAAGCTCTACGTTCACATACAACGGGTGCAAGACAGTTTTGCACATGCGGAATACTCGAGTTAAACTTGACGAGCCTAGCATGTACTGACATGGTCTCGGAACACTGGAGACTGAAAGGTCAAACGTGAATCATATAGTAGATATGATCTACATAGAGATGTTCACCATTGAAAACTACTCCATCTCACGTGATGATCGGACATGGTTTAGTTGATATGGATCACGTGATCATTTAGATGACTCCAGGGATATCTATCTAAGTGGGAGTTCTTAAGTAATATGATTAATTGAACTTAATTTATCATGAACTTAGTCCTGATAGTATTTGCATATCTATATTGTAGATCAATAGCTCGTGTATATCTCCCCTGTTTTATTTTTGATATGTTCCTAGAGAAAACTAAGTTGAAAGATGATAGTAGCAATTATGTGGACGAGGTCCGTGATCTGAGGATTATCCTCATTGCCGCACAGAAGAATTATGTCCTTAATGCACCACTAGGTGATGAACCTGTTGTAGGAGCATATGCAGACGTTATGAACGTTTTACAAGCTCGGTATGATGACTACTTGATAGTTTAGTGCACCATGCTTTACGGCATAAAACCGGGACTTCAAAAATGTTTTGAATGCCATGGAGCATATGAGATGTTCCAAGAGCTGAAAATGATATTTCAGACTCATGCCCATGTTAAGAGGTATGAGACCTCTGACAAGTACTTTGCCTACAAGATGGAGGATAATAGCTCAGCTAATGAGCATGTCCTCAAAATGTCTGGGTACTACAATCGCTTGAATCAAGTGGGAGTTAATCTTCCAGATAAGATAGTGATTGACAGAGTTCTCTAGTTACTGATACGTCCATTTTGCATCATGCTTTTATATCGATATTTATTGCATTATGGGTTGTTATTACACATTATGTCACAATACTTATTCCTTTTCTCTCTTATTTTACAAGGTTTACATGAAGAGTTAGAATGCCGGCAGCTGAATTCTGGGCTGGAAAAGAGCAAATATTAGAGACCTATTCTGCACAACTCCAAAAGTCCTGAAACTCCACGAAAGTCAGTTTTGGAATATATTAAAAATATTGGGCGAAGAAATCGACAGAGGAGGCCACCCACTATCCACGAGGGTGGAGGGCACACCCTACCCCCCTGGGCGCGCCCCTGCCTCGTGGGCCACCTGGAAGCCCCCCGATGCCCATCTTTTGATATAAGGTTTCTTTTGCCCTAAAAAATTAAGAAGGAAGCTTTCAGGACAAAGCACCGCCGTCTCGAGGCGGAACCAATCTAGGGCTCCGGCGGAGCTGTTCTACCAGAGAAACATCCCTCCGGGAGGGGGAAACCGTCACCACCATCAATACTCTCATCGGGAGGGGGTCAATCTCCATCAGCATCATCACTAGCACCATCTCCTCTCAAACCCTCATCTCTTGTATCCGATCTTTGTCTCAAAACCTCAGATTGGTACCTGTGGGTCGCTAGTAGTGTTGATTACTCCTTGTAGTTGATGTTAGTTGGCTTATTCGGTGGAAGATTATATGTTCAGATCCTTTATGCACATTAATACCCCTCTGATTATGAACATGAATATGATTTGTGAGTAGTTACGTTTATTCCTGAGGACATGGGAGAAGTCTTGTTATAAGTAGTTATGTGAATTTGGTATTCGTTCGATATTTTGATAAGATGTATGTTGTCTTTCCTCTAGTGGTGTTATGTGAATGTCGAATACATGACACTTCAGCATTGTTTGGGCCTAGGGAAGGCTTTGGGAAGTAATAAGTAGATGATGGGTTGCTAGAGTGACAAAACCTTAAACCCTAGTTTATGCATTGCTTCGTAAGGGGCTGATTTGGATGCATATGTTTCATGCTATGGTTAGGTTTACCTTAATTCTTCTTTCGTAGTTGCGGATGCTTGCGAGGGGGGTTAATCATAAGTGGGATATTTGTCCAAGGAAGGGTAGTACCCAAACACCGGTCCATCCACATATCAAATTATCAAAGTAACGAACGCGAATCATATGAGCATGATGAAAACTAGCTTGACGATAATTCCCATGTGTCCTCGGGAGCACTTTACTTTATATAAGAGTTTGTCCAGGCTTGTCCTTTGCTACAAAAATATTGGGCCACCTTGCTGCACCTTGTTTACACTTGTTACTTGTTAATTACCCGTTACGAATTACCTTATCATAAAACTATCTGTTACCGATAATTTCAGTGCTTGCAGAGAATACCTTACTGAAAATTGCTTGTCATTTCCTTCTGCTCCTCATTGGGTTCGACACTCTTACTTATCAAAAGGACTACGATAGATCCCCTATACTTGTGGGTCATCAAGACTCTTTTCTAGCGCCGTTGCCGGGGAGTGAAGCGCTGTCGGCGAGCTTCACAAGCACTTGGCCTTCTTCACAGGTACCGGCCTTGCTTCATATCGCCAGTCGAGGGGCCCGCCTTGTGCCACCCTTGACCTCCTTTGAGCCGACCGGTCACCAGGACGACACAGAAGAGGGAAAGAGGACGCCAGCGGTGCCCTCGGTGACCACAGGTCCTCTGCCGGGGGAAGGGTTGTCGAGGCCTCCCCGGCAGAGGGCCTACCTCCAGGTGTCGCCAGGCGTCGCGTGATGCGGGGAGGGGCCTTGCTCCTGGCTCCCTCCTGGCGGCCCCCAGCGTGTTTCCCTTGTTGGAAGGGGTGCCGCCATGCCAGGGTCGCCGATCGACGCTGCAACCTAATTCATCTGCAGCCCGTGGTTAGCGTAAGCCTGTTCCTGAGAGATTAGCGGTACCCTGTAGTTTCCGTTGCCGGCGCGATCGTCGTGGTTCTCCGTTGATTCTTGGAAGGCTTCGGCTCCTAGCGCCCCTTCTCCCCAATCTTCTCCAACGAATGAGCCGGGGTCGTCCTCCGGTGCGTACTCCTGGTCCATCATGCGGGGCACATAGGCTTCCGGGGCCGTCACCCCGAACACCTCGCCGTAGTGCCCCACGCTCCATGTTGCTCGGCCCAGGGTGGCGTCCTGAGGATGGTAGCGTGGCATCCGGCCAGGACCATGGGGGTGACGCTTGCGCCCATGCCTGTCGCGGGCGGCATGGGGGCAGCGGAGCCCCCTACGCTGCTGGTCGTGCTGGTGTTGATGAAGCCCCCGGGCGTTGCTGACGGCGTGCGGTTGTGGTGAGGCCTGCCGTGTGGCCCTGCGGTGGCCTGAGGAGAAAGTCGATAGCAGAAAGGTGGCGCCCCGGACGCTGCCGCATCTAGCAGCTCGGCAACCCGCTCCAGCAGTGCATCCCAGCCACTCTCCATCAGGCTGCATCGGAGCAGCTCCCATGCCACCGTGAGTTCCGCCCGCATGTTTGCTTGCTCCCGCCGTGAGTGCGGTGCCATTGCCGCGGCATGACTCGCCGCTCTTGCAGCGGCTCGTACTTGCCGCAGGGTGAGGGTGGACGACGCCTAGCCGCGCTGCCCGCGCCTGGTGGAATTTGGCGGCGCTCGCGTCGCCTGGAGCGCGGGGTCGAGGTCTTCATGGGCAGGCGGCGCTGCCCGGGCTGGCCAGGCTGCCCAGTGATCGGAGACGGCCCTTGAGTCGCCAGACATCGTGGCTGTGGAGCATCGGCGAGCTGGTTGGTGGAGAAGAAGCTCCGGCGCACCCCTACCTGACACGCCAAATGTCGGATGTGGGGTTCCGGCAAACCCTTAAGGTTTGAACACTGGGGTGCGCGCGAAGTCTTTCCCTCCTACCGATCTACGCCCTACCTCGCTAAGATCTCGCGGACGAACTCGACAAACTCGCAACACAGAAAGACACGAGGTTTATACTGGTTCGGGCCACCATTGTGGTGTAATACCCTACTCCAGTGTGGTGGTGGTGGATTGCATCTAGGGCTGATGATGAACAGTACAAGGGAAGAACAGCCTCCTGAGGTTGAGGTGTTCTTGTCGCTAGGGTAGGCTCTCGATCGGGTTGGATCAAGCTAAGATGATATGCCCCTACTATGGTGGCTAGCTCTACTTATATAGGCCCTGGTCCTCTTCCCAAATATCGAGCGGGAAGGGAGCCAGCAACGGCGGGCAAATTTGAAGGGGGACAGCTAGTACAAGCTATCCTGACAAAAGCGGTCTTCGCCTGCGAAAAGCTCTGGTGGTGACGCCGTCTTGGGCTCCACGATGACCTCCGTCTTGCCGTCCTCCTGGTCTTTGTCGCGTTGCACCAATATAGCAACCTTTGCCTGATGCCTCGGTACTCTTCGCCTGCGCTAATGTCGGATGTGGGGTTCCGGCAAACCCTTAAGGTTCGAACACTAGGGTGCGCGCGAAGTCTTTCCCTCCTACCGATCTATGCCCTAGCTCGCTAAGATCTCGCGGACGAACTCGACAAACTCGCAACACAGAAAGACACGAGGTTTATACTAGTTCGGGCCACCGTTGTGGTGTATTACCCTACTCTAGTGTGGTGGTGGTGGATTGCCTCTAGGGCTGATGATGAACAGTACAAGGGAAGAACAGCCTCCTGAGGTTGAGGTGTTCTTGTGGCTAGGGTAGGCTCTCGATCGGGTTGGATCAAGCTAAGATGAGATGCCCCTACTATGGTGGCTAGCTCTACTTATATAGGCCCTGGTCCTCTTCCCAAATATCGAGCGGGAAGGGAGCCAACAACGGCGGGCAAATTCGAAGGGGGACAGCTAGTACAAGCTATCCTGACAAAAGCGGTCTTTGCCTGCGAAAAGCTCTGGTGGTGACGCCGTCTTGGGCTCCACGATGACCTCCGTCTTGCCGTCCTCCTGGTCTTGGTCTCGTTGCACCAATATAGCAACCTTTGCCTGATGCCTCGGTACTCTTCGCCTACGTTGGCCTCCTTAGAACCAAACAGGAAATAAGGACGCTGCGCGCGCTGGCGCCCGCCTGGTGTCGTTCGTCATGGCTCACGTCATGAGAGCCTCGTGAGGTTTGCCCCGCCTTGATATCTCCGCTCCTCGTGAGCCTGCCTGGCTAGGCCACTCCAGAGGAGGTCTTTCGCCGTCCGCCTCGCGAGGCTTGGACCCTTGCGAGGGTTTTGGCTGCCTTGTTGATGAAGATGGGCCGTACGGCCTGCTGGCTTAGCCACGCCATGGGCCGCAGGCAGGCAAGTCTGGGGACCCCCGTTCCCAGAACGCCGACAGTAGCCCATGGGCCCAAGGTGCGCTCGGGCTTGGCTCCGCACCGAAGCCAAGGGTCAAGTTCGGAGCATCGTGGGCCCCAAAAGCCTGCGGCCTTGGTTGACGCGTGGCGGTTGATTGGACGTGGGCGTCTCCGCTTCCCCATGCTGCCTTTGAATCCGCCTAGCTATGTGGCCCCCGCGGCCTACACAGTTATTCCTCTGTCGCCTATGCCTCGCTTCCCCAATCCCCCTGCTTCCTTGAGACTCTGCTTCCCTTCTCCGATCTGACCTGGCCTCCCCCTTCTTCGTTGCCATGGCGCCAAAACAAGCGGACAAGGGGAACAAGCCAATGTCTCCGTCAGGCGTACCTCCAGCTGTCGAGCCGGCGCTAGGCCGATCCCGGGTGCTCAACGACGAGGCCATGGACAAGGTGTGTCTGATGCTTGCTTCCAGCTTCAACGAGTGGGGAGAGACGGTGGCTTGGCCTGCGTCTCGCACTCGCATGGCTCGGGCAGCCACCGAGGTCCCAATCTTCATAGATGCCTTCTAGGCTGGCCTGATTCCTCCCTTCTCTGCCTTCCTCAACGCGGTGCTAGAGCATTACCAGATCCACATGCTGCATCTTGACCCCCAATCGGTGACTCTTCTTGTTGTCTTCGCCTTCGTGTGTGAAGCCATGGTGGGCATCGCTCCTTCGGTGGCCCTCCTCCGTCACTTCTTCTCATTGCACCTGGCCGACCCTGAGCAATGCTCGGGGTGCGTGAGCTTCCAAGCCGTGGCTGCGACTGTGGGCGTGGGGATTGACTTCGAGCTCCCTTCATCCACGAGCGAGTTTCGTACGCGATGGGTGTTTGTCGATGCCGGCGTGCTCAGCCCCCTGCTTCGTCTCCCAACGGGGCCTGCTGTTCCAAACTCCGGCTGGAGCCACCAGAAGCTCTCGAGCCCCCGCCTTTCTCTCGTCTGGGCCAGGCTGAGGCTGCTGAAGGACCGTGGCGTGACCGCGCCGATGGTGGTGAAGGAGTTCGTCAAACGCCGGGTTGCTCCGCTTCAGCGCCACTCTCGCCCAATGTGGACCTTGCTCAACAGTCGGGACCACATGAGGTTCCAGGAGTCTGGGCTCCCTCTTGGGACACGGCAAACAGTGCTCAAGGTCTTGACGGGTGTCCCTTTGCCTGCCGAAGTGCCTGGGAAGAATTGCCTACTGTATCGTTGCAAGAACAAGGATGAGTTTGCAGCGAGCATGCCTTCCTTCAATGAATGGGGGCTGCGGCCGATCGGACTGGTGGGGCCCCGCGAGAACCCCGTCGTCGTGGTTCCCTTCTTTGCCGCCGGCGTCGAGCTCGCCCCAGGTGAAGGTGCGGGAGAGCGAGCTCCGACGGTGGCCGGTGGCTCGAGTCATGAGGAACACGTGCCGAGTGGTGATCCTGGGCGTCGTCTTCGGGGGCCTGCGACCCCCCTCCTGAGGCGCTTATTATTGAGGAGCTGCAGCATGCGGCTCCCGAGGCCAAGGCTCCAGGAGCCTCGGGAGGTTGTGGTGAGACGGTGCCCGGCTGTTTGCCGCAACCGGGCACCCCTGAAGATATCCTTCCAGGCTCTTCTTCGGCCCCGCTGCGCACCGGCCGTCACGTCCAGCGTTTCGGTCGTCTTTGTGTGGACTTCAAGGAGCTCCGCAAGAGGAAAGGATCCCCTAGCGGCAGCAACATCTTCGGGCCGTTGAAGCGGCGAAAGTACATCGCCATTGACGCGTAAGTACCTTCTTGTCACGGCTTCCTGCGTGTAGCCTCCTTATCCTGACGTCAGTTCTCCAGGGCTCCTTCCGTTGAAGCTGTTGCATCTCCCGAGAAGCGGCCTCCTCCTTCATCAACTCCCCCATCCGCCTTGAGCATTCCTGGTCTTCCTACCGCCCTTGGAGCTGGGTTGGTCGGGGGAGCATCTCTGCCTTTGCGGCGCGCTGAGCCCGCAGCTTGGCCATCCCTCCCCCACGGTCTGGCGTGGAGCTTGGCAGGCGTGCCCAAGGCTCCTCCTTCACTCATGGGCAGCAGCTGGTTGGCTTTGATCTTTGGTTCCTCTTCAAGCAGCGAGCCTCGGACGGCTTGGGCTCCTCGCGAGGACGGGCTGGCGTCAGGTGCGGCGTCAGCCCCCAGCCCTCTGCCGGGGGGTGGCGCGCCGCTCGGCGCCCCGCCCGCATCCCCCGAGGTGGAGGACGAGGAGGGTCGAGCGTTCGAGCTCGAGCGCGGGCGGAGTGTGGTTCGTCACGAGCTCTTCCAGGAGGCGATGGGCGCGATGAGCTGACTTGGTGAAGAGCTGGCGGGTGTTGACTCGCGCCTTGAGGCCGAAGGTCTCCGGCTGGTGGAGGAGCGGCGCAAGCTGAGGGTGGCCATCAACCTCGGTCGCTATCAGCGCGACCTTGAGAATGCGAAGGCCGAGGCGTCCCTCAAGATCGCCCATGAAGCCCGCTCGCGAGCCTTGGAAGAGGCTCGCGAGGCTGACCGCCGTCGCGAGGCTGCGGAGGAACGCGCGTGGGAGCTCCAGGCCTGTAGCGCATCCCTTGAGCAGCAGGTGGAGGCGCGCAAGGCCGCTCTTGCATCACTGAGGGTGACACCCGCGGAGGATGAGGAGGTCCGGAAGCGCGGTGAGACGCTGGCCCTGGAAGCCATGGAGCGCAGCCTCGAGCTCGAGCGACTGGAGACGAGGGAACGTCAAGTTGCTCAAGAAGAAGATGTCGTCGGGGCTCGCGAGGCCGGAGTTGAGGAGGAAGTGAATCGCCGGGTGGCCGAGGTTCGCGCGGACCTGGAGGGTAGGTACGACCTGAAGCTGAAGCTCGCGGGTACGGAGGATGCGGGCAGGGCCACTGCCCTCAGGCCCAGGTTGGATGAGGCTGAGAGGCGCGCGGAGGCCACGGCCGCCGCCCTGGTTACAGAGCAGGCGGACTTGGCCTCCGCCCGCGCCGAGCTGCGCTCCCTTCGTAGGCGGGTTGATGACGCTGAGGCCGTTGCACGGCAGAACACGGAGGAAGTGCTCCAACGACGAACACTGGAGCGCGAGCATGCTCCTATGCTTCAGGATCTTCGGAACAGGGCCAACACTGCCCTGGGCCATATTTGCGACGTGGAGGTGTCGGCCCCTCACTCGAATGACTATGCTAGCCATTTAATCTTCTTCACTGAGGTGGTGACGCGCCTGGAGGCTCGATCTGTCAGAGCTCGCCAGCTTGTGGAGGAAAGGGGGTGTGGCCTGCTTGAGCGCGCTTTCTCCCGTGTCTTCTGCCACCTTCTGAATGTCGACCCCAACTTTGATTTCGACGCCGCCATCGCCCCCGTTCCCACGGTCGTCCGGGATGACCTGGCGCGTTGGGTTGAAGACAACGTAGACGCGTTGGTCAGGGCCTTCACTTCGGAAGATGACGGGGTGGTGGTCGCCGCAGATGAAGGTGACGTGGTTGACGACAGCGTCCGGGGCATCGCCGGTGGTGGCGACGTTGCCGATGAAGACGATGATGACGCGAGTGACGCATCTGCGGGTGATGTAGCGAGCGACATTTCTGGCTGATCCCATGTTCTCCTGTCGTTTCATCCTGCACACGAAGCTCGGGCATGGCCCTTGGAAAACTTGTAAGAGCATTTTGGGAGGGGGAGCCCCTCATGTAAGCAAATTGCAGTTTTTACTTTCCTACGCGATGTGAGTTTGTGTCCTCGTGAACTCGTGAATCCGGATGCGAGTTCTCTGTCATGGTTTACCTTAGTCAGCGCCAGCTTTGAGCTGGGTCGCGAGGCGATGAGTTTCTGAGAACCCTGCGGAGCTCGTCGCCCCGTCAGAAGGGGCCCCACAAGAGGTGAGCTCCAGTTGTAGTGCTAGCGCGCACTTGGTGTGCGCGCTTCACGCTGTCCCGCTCGCGAGGAGCTCGTGAGGGGAAGGTGACGGACATGAGTCCCAGACAAAACGAGATCCAGAAGGCAAGAAATTGCTCGAGCAAGAAAAAGCACCCCCCGCGCGTGACAATAAAAACTCGGTTTCAAATTAAATCCAGATCCAGAAAGCAAAGCTACAGAAAGGGAGATCCAAAGCGAAAGGCCGCGTCCGGCACCTAGTCTAGTCTTCCGGTCTTCAAGTCTTCTCACCAGCATGGAGCTAAGTGCTGCCACTGGGCGTGGGAGGGAGCCCCGGGGCCTGAGGCCGGCACCTCTGAGACTCCGGGGCGTGTACAGCCCCAACTCATTATTACGTGAGAGTGTCACGGGCGGCGAGCTTCACAGGCACTGGGCCTTCTTCACAGGTACCGGCCTTGCTTCATATCGCCAGTCGAGGGCCCCGCCTTGCGCCACACTAGACCTCCTTTGAGCCGACCGGTCACCAGGACGACACAAAAGAGGGAAAGAGGACGCCAGCGGTGCCCTCGGCGACCACAGGTCCTCTGTCGGGGGAAGGGTTGTCAAGGCCTCCCCGGCAGAGGGCCTACCTCTGGGTGTCGCGCGACGCGGGGAGGGGCCTTGCTCCTGGCTCCCTCCTGGCGGCCCCCAGCGTGTTTCCCTTGTTGGAAGGGGTGCCGTTGTGCCAGGGTCGTCGATCGACGCTGCAACCTGATACATCTGCAGCCCGTGGTTAGCGTAAGCCTGTTCCTGAGAGATTAGCGGTACCCTGTAGTTGCCGTTGCCGGCGCGATCGTCGTGGTTCTTCGTTGATTCTTGGAAGGCTTTGGCTCCTAGCGCCCCTTCTCCCCAATCTTCTCCAACGAATGAGCCGGGGTCGTCCTCCGGTGCGTACTCCTGGTCCATCATGCGGGGCACATAGGCTTCCGGGGCCGTCACCCCGAACACCTCGCCGTAGTGCCCCACGCTCCATGTTGCTCGGCCCAGGGTGGCGTCCTGAGGATGGTAGCGTGGCATCCGGCCAGGACCATGGGGGCGACGCTTGCGCCCAGCGGAGCCCCCTACGCCGCTGGCCGTGCTGGTGTTGATGAAGCCCCCGGGCGTTGCTGACGGCGTGCGGTTGTGGTGAGCCTTGCCATGTGGCCCTGCGGTGGCGTGAGGAGAAAGTCGATAGCAGAAAGGTGGCGCCCCGGACGCTGCCGCATCTAGCAGCTCGGCAACCCACTCCAGCAGTGCATCCCAGCCACTCTCCATCAGCCAGCATCGCAGCAGCTCCGTTGCCACCGTGAGTGCCGCCCGCATGTTTGCTTGCTCCCGCCGTGAGTGTGGTGACGTTGCCGCGACATGACTCGCCGCTCTTGCAGCGGCTCGTACTTGCCACGGGGTGAGGGTGGACGATGCCTGGCCGCGCTGCCCGCGCCCGGTGGAGTTTGGCGGCGCTCGCGCCGCCTGGAGCGCGGGGTCGAGGTCTTCATGGGCAGGCGGCGCTACCCGGGCTGGCCAGGCTGCCTAGCGATCGGAGCCGGCCCTTGAGTCGCCGGACATCGTGGCTGTGGAGCGTCGGCGAGCTGGTTGGTGGAGAAGAAGCTCTGGCGCACCCCTACCTGGCGCGCCAAATGTCGGATGTGGGTTTCCGGCAAACCCTTAAGGTTCGAACACTGGAGTGCGCACGAAGTCTTTCCCTCCTACCGATCTACGCCCTAGCTTGCTAAGATCTCGCGGACGAACTCGACGAACTCGAAACACAGAAAGACACGAGGTTTATACTGGTTCGGGCCACCGTTGTGGTGTAATACTCTACTCCAGTGTCGTGGTGGTGGATTGCCTCTAGGGCTGATGATGAACAGTACAAGGGAAGAACAGCCTCCTGAGGTTGAGGTGTTCTTGTGGCTAGGGTAGGCTCTCGATCGGGTTGGATCAAGCTAAGATGAGATGCCCCTACTATGGTGGCTAGCTCTACTTATATAGGCCCTGGTCCTCTTCCCAAATATCGAGCGGGAAGGGAGCCAACAATGGCGGGCAAATTTGAAGGGGGACAGCTAGTACAAGCTATCCTGACGAAAGCGGTCTTCGCCTGCGAAAAGCTCTGGTGGTGACGCCATCTTGGGCTCCATGATGACCTCTGTCTTGCCGTCCTCCTGGTCTTGGTCTCGTTGCACCAATATAGCAACCTTTTCCTGATGCCTCGGTACTCTTTGCCTGCGCTAATGTCGGATGTGGGGTTCCGGCAAACCCTTAAGGTTCGAACACTGGGGTGCGCGCGAAGTCTTTCCCTCCTACCGATCTACGCCCTAGCTCGGTAAGATCTCGCGGACGAACTCGACAAACTCGCAACACAGAAAGACACGAGGTTTATACTGGTTCGGGCCACCGTTGTGGTGTAATACCCTACTCCAGTGTGGTGGTGGTGGATTGCCTCTAGGGCTGATGATGAATAGTACAAGGGAAGAACAGCCTCCTGAGGTTGAGGTGTTCTTGTGGCTAGGGTAGGCTCTCGATCGGGTTGGATCAAGCTAAGATGAGATGCCCCTACTATGGTGCTTTATATAGGCCCTGGTCCTCTTCCCAAATATCAAGCGGGAAGGGAGCCAACAACGGCGGGCAAATTTGAAGGGGGACAGCTAGTACAAGCTATCCTGACAAAAGCGGTCTTCGCCTGCGAAAAACTATGGTGGTGACGCCGTCTTGGGCTCCACGATGACCTCCGTCTTTCCATCCTCCTTGTCTTAGTCTCGTTGCGCCAATATAGAAACCTTTGCCTGATGCCTCGGTACTCTTCGCCTACGCTGGCCTCCTTAGCACCAAAGAGGAAATAAGGATGCTGCTTGCGCTGGCGCCCGCCTGGTGTCGTTCGTCATGGCTCACGTCACGAGAGCCTCGTGAGGTTTGCCCCGCCTTGATATCTCTGCTCCTCGTGAGCCTTCCTGGCTAGGCCACTCTAGAAGAGGTCTTGCATCGTCCGCCTCGCGAGGCTTGGACCCTCGCGAGGGTCTTGGATGCCTTGTTGATGAAGATGGGCCATACGGCCTGCTGGCTTAGCCACGCCGTGGGCCGCAGGCAGGCAAGTCTGGGGACCCCCGTTCCCAGAACGCCGACAAGCGCCTTTGGTAGGTGGAATTTGGTAAGGAAAAAATTATAGTGTGCTGAAATTTACTGTCACTTGTTACTATGGAAAATAATCCTTTGAGGGGCTTGTTCGGGGTATCTTCACCCCGACCAGTACAGCAAAGAGTTTCTCCTCAACCTACTGAACCTACTGAAAATGTTTACTTTGAAATTCCTTCGGGTATGATAGAGAAACTGCTAGCTAATCCTTTTACAGGAGATGGAACATTACATCCCGATATGCACCTAATCTATGTGGATGAAGTTTGTGGATTATTTAAGCTTGCAGGTATGCCCGAGGATGTTATCAAGAAGAAGGTCTTCCCTTTATCTTTGAAGGTCAAGTCATTGACATGGTTTAGGCTATTTGATGATATTGGATCATGGAACTACAACCGATTGAAATTGGAATTTCATCAGAAGTTTTATCATATGCATCTGGTTCTTCGTGATCGTAATTATATATATAATTTTTGGCCTCGTGAAGGAGAAAGTATCGCTCAAGCTTGGGGGAGGCTTAAGTCAATGTTATATTCATGCCCCAATCATGAGCTCTCTAGAGAAATTATTATTCAAAAAATTTATGCTCGGCTTTCTCTCAATAATCGCTCCATGCTCGATATGTCTTGTACTGGTTCTTTTTTGATGAAGACTATTGAATTCAAATGGGATTTATTGGAAAGAATTAAACGCAACTCTGAAGATTGGGAACTCGACGAAGGTAAGGAGTCAGGTATAACACCTAAGTTTGATTGTGTTAAATCTTTTATGGATACTGATGCTTTTCGTCAATTTAGCACTAAATATGGATTTGACTCTGAGATAGTAGCATCTTTCTGTGAATCATGTGTTGCTCATGTTGATCTCCCTAAGGAGAAGTGGTTTAAATATCATCCTCCCATTCAAGTAAAAGTAGTTGAACCTATTAAAGTTGAAGAAAAGACTATCACTTATAATGTTGATCCTATTGTTCCTACCGCTTATATTGAGAAACCCCCTTTCCCTGTTAGAGTAAAGGATCATGCTAAAGCTTCAACAGTGGTTCGCAAGAGTAATGCTAGAACACCTACACCCCGTGAGCAAATTAAAGTTGAACCTAGCATTGCTATGGTTAAGGATCTCTTGGTCGATAATATTGATGGGCATGTTATTTACTTCTGTAATGAAGCTGCTAGAATCGCTAGACCCGATACTAAAAATAAACATAGACCTGTTGTAGCCATGCCTGTTGTTTCTGTTAAAATAGGAGATCACTGCTATCATGGCTTATGTGATATGGGTGCTAGTGTCAGTGCAATACCTCATTCCTTATACAAAGAAATTATGCATGGTATTGCACCTGCTGAGATAGAAGATATTGATGTTACTATTAAGCTTGCCAATAGAGATACTATTTCACCAGTTTGGATTGTTAGAGATGTTGAAGTCTTGTGTGGGAAAATTAAATATCCTACGGATTTTCTTGTTCTTGCTTCCCCACAAGATGAATTTTGTCCCATTATATTTGGTAGACCCTTCTTGAATACTGTTAATGCTAAGATAGACTGCGAAAAGGATATTGTTACTGTTGGTTTAGGGGATATGTCTCATGATTTTAATTTTGCTAAATTTCCTAGACAACCCCATGATAAAGAATTGCCTAGTAAAGATGAAATTATTGGTATTGTTTCTATTGTCGTGCTTCCTAATGATCCTTTAGAACAATATTTGCTAGACCATGAAAATGATATGTTTATGAATGAAAGAAGGGAAATCGATGAAGTATTATTTAAACAGGGACCTATTTTCAAACACAACTTGCCTGTTGAAATTTTAGGGGATCCTCCTCCACCCAAGGGTGATCCCGTGTTTGAGATTAAACCATTACCTGATACTCTTAAATATGCTTATCTTGATGAAAAGAAGATATATCCTGTTATTATTAGTGCTAACCTTTCAAAGCAGGAAGAAGAGAAATTATTGAAAACTCTGAAGAAGCACCGTGCTGCTATTGGATATACTCTTGATGATCTTAAGGGCATTAGTCCCACTCTATGCCAGCACAAAATAAAATTGGAGAAATATGCTAAACCGGTTGTTGATCACCAACGACGGTTAAATCCTAAGATGAAAGAAGTGGTAAGAAATGAAATACTAAAGCTTCTGGAGGCAGGTATAATTTATCCCTTTGCTGATAGTCAGTGGGTTATAGAATGGTAATTGACTTCCGCAAATTAAATAAAGCTACTAGAAAGTATCATTACCCTTTACCTTTTATTGATCAAATGCTAGCAAGATTATCCAAACATACACATTTTTTCTTTCTAGACGGTTATTCTGGTTTCTCACAAATACCTGTGTCAAAAGAGGATTAGGAAAATACCACTTTTACTTGCCCTTTCGGTACCTTTGCTTATAGATGTATGCCTTTTGGTTTATGTAATGCACCTGCTACCTTTCAAAGATGTATGACTGCTATATTCTCTAACTTTTGTGAAAAGATAGTTGAGGTTTTCATGGACGATCTCTCCGTGTATGGAACTTCTTTTGATGATTGCTTAAACAACCTTGATCGAGTCTTGCAGAGATGTGAAGAAACTAATCTTGTCTTGAATTGGGAGAAGTGCCACTTTATGGTTAACGAAGGTATTGTCTTGGGGCATAAGATTTCTGAAAGAGGTATTGAAGTTGATAAAGCTAAAGTTGATGCTATTGAAAAGATGCCGTGTCCTAAGGACATTAAAGGTATAAGAAGTTTCCTTGGTCATGCCGGTTTTTACAGGAGGTTCATTAAAGACTTCTCAAAAATTTCTAGGCCTCTGACTAATCTCTTACAAAAAAGATGTTCCTTTTGTCTTTGATGGTGATTGTGTAGAAGCATTTGAAATACTTAAGAAAGCCTTGATTTCCGCACCTATTGTTCAGCCACCTCATTGGAATTTACCCTTTGAAATTATGTGTGATGCTAGTGATTATGCTGTAGGTGTTGTTCTAGGACAAAGAGTTGATAAGAAATTAAATGTTATCCAATATGCTAGTAAAACTCTAGACAGTGCCCAGAGAAATTATGCTACTACTGAAAAAGAATTTTTAGCAGTTGTATTTGCTTGTGATAAGTTCAGACCTTATATTGTTGATTCTAAAGTAACTGTTCACACTGATCATGCTGCTATTAAATATCTTATGGAAAAGAAAGATGCTAAACCTATACTTATTAGATGGGTTCTCTTGCTACAAGAATTTGATTTGCATATTATTGATAGAAAGGGAGCTGAGAACCCCGTTGTAGACAACTTATCTAGGTTAGAGAATGTTCTTGATTACCCACTACCTATTAATGATAGCTTTCCTGATGAACAATTAGTTGTCATAAATGCTTCTCGTACTGCTCCATGGTATGCTGATTATGCTAATTACATTGTTGCTAAATTTATACCACCTAGTTTCACATACCAGCAAAAGAAAAAGTTTTTCAATGATTTAAGACATTACTTCTGGGATGACCCACACCTTTATAAAGAAGGAGTAGATGGTGTTATTAGACGTTGTGTACCTGAGCATGAACATGAACAGATCCTACGCAAGTGTCACTCCGAGGCTTATGGAGGACACCACGCTGGAGATAGAACTGCACATAACGTATTACAATCCGGTTTTTATTGGTCTACTCTTTTCAAAGATGCCCATAAGTTTGTCTTGTCTTGTGATGAATGTCAAAGAATTGGTAATATTAGTAGACGTCAAGAAATGCCTATGAACTATTCACTTGTTATTGATTACCCACAAATATAGGGGATCTATCGTAGTCCTTTTGATAAGTAAGAGTGTCGAACCCAACGAGGAGCAGAAGGAAATGACAAGCAGTTTTCAGTAAGGTATTCTCTGCAAGCACTGAAATTGTCTATAACAGATAGTTTTTTGATAAGGTAATTCGTAACGGGTAACAAGTAACAAAAGTAAACAAGGTGCAGCAAGGTGGCCCAATCCTATTTATAGCAAAGGACAAGCCTGGACAAACTCTTATTTAAAGTAAAGTTCTCTCGAGGACACATGGGAATTATCGTCAATCTAGTTTTCATCATGCTCATATGATTCGCGTTCGTTACTTTGATAATTTGATATCTGGGTGGACCGCTGCTTGGGCACTGCCCTTCCTTGGACAAGCATCCCACTTATGATTAACCCCTTTTGCAAGCATCCGCAACTATGAAAGAAGAATTAAGGTAAACCTAACCATAGCATGAAACATATGGATCCAAATCAGCCCCTTACGAAGCAACGCATAAACTAGGGTTTAAGCTTCTGTCACTCTAGCAACCCATCATCTACTTATTACTTCCCAATGCCTTCCCCTAGGCCCAAACAATAGTGAAGTGTCATGTAGTCGACGTTCAAATAACACCACTAGAGGAAAGACAACATACATCTCATCAAAATATCGAACGAATACCAAATTCACATGACTACTTATAACAAGACTTCTCCCATGTCCTCAGGAACAAACGTAACTACTCACAAATCATATTCATGTTCATAATCAGAGGGGTATTAATGTGCATAAAGGATCTGAACATATAATATTCCACCGAATAAACCAACTAGCATCAACTACAAGGAGTAATCAACACTACTAGCAACCCACAGGTACCAATCTGAGGTTTTGAGACAAAGATTGGATACAAGAGATGAACTAGGGTTTGAGAGGAGATGGTGCTGGTGAAGATGTTGATGGAGATTGACCCCCTCCCGATGAGAGGATCGATGGTGACGACGATGGTGACGATTTCCCCCTCCCGGAGGGATGTTTCCCCGGCAGAACAGCCCCGCCGGAGCCCTAGATTGGTTCCGCCAAGGTTTCGCATCGAGACGGCGGCGCTTCATCCCGAAAGCTTCCTTCTTATATTTTCCAGGGCAAAAGACACCTTATATCAGAAGATGGGCATCGGGGGGCTTCCAGGTGGCCCACGAGGCAGGGGGCGCGCCCAGGGGGTAGGGCGCGCCCTCCACCCTCGTGGACAGTGGGTGCCCCCCCCCCTCTGGTGCTTTCTTTGCCCAATATTTTTAATATATTCCAAAACTAACTTTCGTGGAGTTTCATGACTTTTGGAGTTGTGCAGAATAGGTCTCTAATATTTGCTCCTTTTCCAGCCCAGAATTCCAGCTGCCGGCATTCTCCCTCTTCATGTAAACCTTGTAAAATAAGAGAGAAAAGGCATAAGTATTGTGACATGATGTGTAATAACAGCCCATAATGCAGTAAATATCGATATAAAAGCATGATGCAAAATGGATGTATCACCTCCCCCAAGCTTAGACCTCGCTTGTCCTCCAGCGGAAGCCGATATCGAAAAATATGTCCACATGTTTAGAGATAGAGGTGTCGATAAAATAAAATACGGACATGAGGGCAGCACAATCATTCTTAGAATAGCAACATATATATTTTCATAGGATTTCTTATGCTGGAGTAACAATCTATTCACAATGTAAAGTATGAATTAGAAACTTCACTGAAAACTAACAAACTATAATCTCAGTCATTGAAGCAATTGCAATTTTTCATAACATCGGAAAGAGTCAATATAAGAGCTTTTCAGCAAGTCCACATACTCAACTATCATTTAGTCTTTCACAATTACTAACATTCACGCAATACTTATGGGTATGAAGTTTTAATCGGACACACAGAAAGATAGGGGTTTATAGTTTTGCCTCCCAACCCTTTACCTCAAGGGTAACGTCAACAATAATGCTTTATGAAAACCCACATCCAATTGGATATATATATATATCAGGATCTTTCCAACAAGTAGTGCTTGCCAAAGGATAAAGTGTAAAAAGGAAAGGTGAAGATCACCATGACTCTTGTATAAGGTATAAGACAAAAATAAAAGATAGGCCCTTCGCAGAGGGAAGCAGAGGTTGTCATGTGCTTTTATGGTTGAATGCACAAAATCTTAATGCAAAAGAACGTCACTTTATATTGCCACTTGTGATAGGGACCTTTATTATGCAGTTCGTCACTTTTATTTCTTCCATATCACAAGCTCGTATAAAGCTTATTTTCTCCACACTAATAGATCATACATATTTAGAGAGCAATTTTTATTGCTTGCAGCAATGACAACTTACTTGAAGGATCTTACTCAATCCATAGCATGAGGGGGAAAGGCAAGCTCAACATGTTGGATGATCCATGGCAATATAATTTATTTCGTATAAAAAAACATAACCCATTACGTTGTCTTCCTTGTCCAACATCAACTTTTTAGCATGTCATATTTTAATGAGTGCTCACAACCATAAAAGATGTCCAAGATAGTATATTTATAAGTGAAAACCTCTCTTTCTTTATTACTTCCTATTAATTGCAACGATGACCAAAACTATGTTTGTTAACTCCTGACAACTTTTATTCATCATACTCTGTAGCGACCACACCTCAAATAGTCTGTGCTGCTGTGCACCAGTGTCATCCCTGCATTAGTAATGCTGACACGCACAGTACAAATGAAGGATTTATAACAGAGTAGCAATCACACACTTATTACATCGAATATCTCCGAAGAGAATAAGTATGATAAATATGGCTTAAGGCCATCTAAAGACGATAACAGCGGAAGACTTGGAAGATAAGTGAGTCCATCAACTCCAGCGGCATCACTGAGTATAAGACCATGACCTAAGGCACCTTACTCGTCGTCTGAAAAGTCTGCAACATGAAACGTTGCAGCCCGAAAACGGGTCAGCACATAGAATATGTTGGCAATGTAACACATAGAGAATAATGAACAATAATAATGCTATACTACATGCATATATGGCTGGTGGAAAGCTCTATGGTTACAATTTTGCGAAAAGCCAATTTTATCCTACTTCAAAGGAATAAATTTTATTTAACTATCATGGTGGTTGTGAAACATTGAGATGGTTGACAGCATCTCAATCCCAATTAAATGTCATCAATAACCCAACAAAATTAATTAAAAGTAACATGGTGATGAGATTCACATGATAATCCAAGCACTAGATACTCAAGTTGTCCATAACCGGGGACACGGCTAACCATGATTAGTTTGTATACTCTGCAGAGGTTTGTGCACTTTTCCCCACAAGACTCGATCTCCTCCGTTGGATTACTCGCACTACATGGTGTTTGAGTAACGGATGACCGAGACACAGTCTTTCAGAAGTGTTTACACCTTACGTATGGGTAGACAGTTACACCTACTTTCCCCTACATCTGCTAGTCTACCACTGTAAGAGTTCACACAACTTAATCAACTATGCTAGAGCCCATAATAGCTTGCGGCTGCACACGGAAGTTTCTAGCATGAATAATCTCATGATCCCTTTGACCCTGGGTGGCGGTCCAAAAGAAAAACAGGCAATCCTGGAATACCCAGGTACCTCAATCCACCCAGATGTGAGTTTTAGTTGCCACCTTAAGTAAACCATTAATTAACAATCTCACATCTGTCATGGAAATCTCTCAAACCCAATCCACGTCTACGAGCATAGCATGGCAATATAATAGCAAACGTAGAAGTAACTCCCAGGGGTTTGATAATAAAACAGGTAATAGGTACTACCTCAACTACTTCCCAATTACCACAATTTAATTAGATCCTAATCATGCAATTGTTTGAGCAGTAGATCTAATGCAATAAAACTGGGTATGGAAAGTATGATCAAAGTGTTACTTGCCTTGCTGATGATCCGCGAAACCTAGCGATTCGAAGTAACAAGCGGCACACTCCAGGTACTCTATCGCAAACAAACAAGCATACAATCAGTACTCATCTAATGCACAGGTAAAACTCGAATGAAAGATCCAACCAGAAAGTTCAACTTAAGAACTCCGGTTTGCAAAAAGAATCAACTCGAAAGAAGCAACGAAAGTCAAACTGCGAAAGAAACAAGCTTCGTTTACTAATCTGGATCTAGGTCAAATTTTACAGTAGCAAAATCTTGTTTGAGTAGGTTAAACAGAAAGAGAATTTCGAGACGAAACTCTAGGCGCTTGAATCGCCTGATTCCGATAAACGAGCGAAAAGTTAAACAGAAACGAAGATTCGATCAGAAATCGAATCTGAGAAAAATAGCGGAAAAATCCGACGAAAACGAAAACGGACGAACGGTTAAAGAACGGACGTTCGTTAACAGAGAAAAACCGACGAAAGCGTTCGTTAAAACGAACGGTTCGGTGAACGCTCGTAAAATAATAAAACCGAAAAGAAAAAAACCGATCTAGGGTTTTTTTTTAAGAAAACCGGCAAAACGAGGCGAGGTCTACCTCGTCGGGACAGAGCTCCGGCGGGGCTCCCGTGCTCCGGTCGAGGGGCGGCGAGGGCGGCGGGGCTTGGGGGCTCGGGGGGTGCGAGGGGCGGCGAGGCGGCGGCGAACGGCGGCGGCTCGGGCTCGGCTCCAGCGGCGGCGAGCGAGGCGGGTGCGGCGGCGGCGGGCGAGGTGAGAGAAGAGGGGGGTGCGGGGGTATATAAAGGGGGGGCAGCAGCTTGGGGGAGGGGGCAAGCTCCAGCGGGGTTCTCCCGTGTCCAAGCCGGACACGGCGGCGGCGGCGTCCCGTGCGCGGAGAGGACGACGGGGCGGGATGGGCCGGCGCTCGGCTGGGCATCGGCCCGGTCGGGCGGCGCGCAGCTTTTTTTTTTTAATACGTTCCGCGGAAAAATTCGTAGAAAAATAAATAAAAGTCCAACAAATATAAAATAAATTTTCCCCGTCTAGTTAGAAAATCTAGAATAGGGTGAACATTTTTTTAACACAAAATAAATATTTTGAAAACATGCAATATTTTTAATGCAATAAAAATGGCAAATAAAATCCAATAGATGATTTTAAAATTTTTCCTCCAGTATTTCAATTGTTTTGGAGAAGTCATATTTTCTCCTCTCATTTATTTTGTTTAATGAAATATTTTTCTGGAGAGAAAATAATTAAAACCAACATCCTCGTTTTATTATTTGATGAAAATCAAATATGAGAATTCGAGAAAATCCCCAACTCTCTCCGAGGGTCCTTGAGTTGCTTAGGATTTATCGAGGATTTGTCAAAATGCAATAAAATATGATATGCAATGATGATCTATGTATAACATACCAAATTGAAAATTTGGGATGTTACAAACCTACCCCCCTTAAGATGAATCTCGCCCTCGAGATTCGGGTTGGCTAGAAAACAGGTGGGAGTGGTCCTTCCGTAGATCTTCCTCTCGCTCCCAGGTGGCTTCATCCTCCGTGTGGTGACTCCACTGGACTTTGCAAAACTTGATAACCTTGCTGCGGGTAACTCGGCTGGCATACTCAAGAATCTTAACTGGTTTCTCCTCATAGGTCAAATCACTTTCCAGCTGAATCGCTTCCAGTGGCACAGTATCTCTCAGTGGTATCTCAGCCATCTCTGCGTGGCACTTCTTCAACTGGGAAACGTGAAATACATCATGAACTCCAGACAATCCTTCGGGCAATTCTAGCTTGTAGGCAACCTCTCCCATACGTTCCACAACTCTGTATGGTCCGATAAAACGATGTTACATACTCTTTATATGTGAAGTAATTACTCTCCATAAGATCAATATGATATCTTTATTTCTTTTTATTCTTTCTTCTCAAGATCATAGCAAGATAACCAAGCCCTCGACTCAAGACTAATCTTTATTATATATAGCTCACGGACTCGATTACATAGATAAGGATCAACACAAAAACTCAAAGCTAGATCATACTAAACTTTATTCTACTAGATCAAGATATAACCAAAAGTATCGAACTAAGAAAAATGGTAAAGATAGAAGTGTGATGGTGATACTATACCGGGGCACCTCCCCCAAGCTTGGCAGTTGCCAAGGGGAGTGCCCATGCAATGTATTTATGTCTCTTTCTTCGGAGGTGGTGATGTGATATTCCTGGCGATGATGCCCCTTAGGATATGATTCTCCTCCTCGAGCTTATTGACTTGCTGCTTGAGATCCATTATTTCCTTACGGAGCTTACCCGTGATGGCTAAAGCTCCTTTCACCCATGGATGTTGCATAGCTGCGGGAGAACAAGTAACACTCTTTTTCATATTTTCATAAGAAAGAAATCTAGCATTGGGAGGGATGACCGAGTTTGGAATTGCTGAGCTCTGAAGTTCCTCCATTGCGAATCTGGCTTGGAGACGAGAGGTAACTTATTGATCCTCCTCCATGGCATCTATCCTTTTCAGGTCGGCCTCCATTGATGGCCCAAAGTGGTCAGCATCACTGTTTGCTCCTGGCCCCGGTGTCGTATGAGACACCCGACTCTCCCGACTGACTCTTGAGAAGACATCTTGCTCTAAATCTGCTGCAGAAACAACTCAAAACAAAAACAGAGGGTTGTGTCGTGGTACGGTGGTCAAAACCTTCGGGAGATTATATAATGAATTTTAACCGACCAAAAGAAGTATCATGCAAGAAAATGGAGTCCGGACGGTACAAGAGGTGCCCACGAGGCATGGGGGCACGCCCAGGGGGGTAGGGCGTGCCCTCCACCCTCGTGGATGCCTCGTGTCCCTTATGTACTCCTCCGGGGTTACGGTGTCAATAACATTGGTTTCAACATTTATGGGATTATCTGAGATATAATGTTTGATTCTTTGACCGCTCACCACCTTTGGATTTGTGCCTTCGAAGTTGTTGATTTTTATGGCACCGGAACGATACACCTCCTCGATAACGTAAGGACCTTCCCATTTACAGAGGAGTTTTCCTGCAAAATATCTTAAACGAGAGTTGTATAACAAAATATAATCACCTACATTAAACTCACGCTTTTGTATCCTTTTGTCATGCCATCTTTTAACTTTTTCTTTAAACAATTTGGCATTCTCATAGGCCTGGGTTCTCCACTCATCAAGTGAGCTAATGTCAAATAGTCTCTTCTCATCGGCAAGTTTGAAATCATAATTGAGCTCTTTAATGGCCCAATATGCCTTATGTTCTAGTTCGAGAGGTAAGTGACATGCTTTTCCATAAACCATTTTATACGGAGACATACCCATAGGATTTTTATATGCAGCTCTATAGGCCCATAACGCATCATCAAGTTTCTTGGACCAATTCTTTCTAGATCTATTAACAGTCTTTTGCAAAATTAATTTAATCTCCCTATTACTCAGTTCTACTTGACCACTAGACTGTGGGTGGTAAGGAGATGCAATTCTAGGATTAACATCATACTTAGCAAGCATTTTACGAAAAGCACCATGAATAAAATGTGAACCACCATCAGTCATTAAGTATCTAGGGACTCCAAACCTCGGAAAAATAACTTCTTTAAGTATCTTAATAGAGGTGTTGTGATCAGCACTACTAGTTGGAATAGCTTCTACCCACTTAGTAACGTAATCAACAGCAACTAAAATATAGGTATACCCATTAGAGGAAGGAAACGGTCCCATATAATCAAAGCCCCAAACATCAAATGGTTCAATAACAAGTGAATAGTTCATAGGCATTTCTTGATGTCTACTAATATTACCAATTCTTTGACACTCATAACAAGACAAGACAAACTTACGGGCATCTTTGAAAAGAGTAGGCCAATAAAAACCAGCTTGCAATACCTTATGTGCAGTTCTATCTCCAGCGTGGTGTCCTCCATAAGCCTCGGAGTGACACTTGCGTAGGATCTGTTCCTGTTCATGCTCAGGTACACAACGTCTAATAACACCATCGACTCCTTCTTTATAAAGGTCTGGGTCATCCCAGAAGTAATGTCTTAAATCATAGATTTTTTTTCTTTTGCTGGTATGTGAAACTAGGTGGTATAAATTTAGCAACAATGTAATTAGCATAATCAGCATACCATGGAGCAGTACGAGAAGCATTTATGACAGCTAATTGTTCATCAGGAAAGCTATCATCAATAGGTAGTGGGTCATCAAGAACATTCTCCAACCTAGAGAAGTTGTCTGCAACGGAGTTCTCAGCTCCCTTTCTATCAATAAAATGCAAATCAAATTCTTGTAGCAAGAGAACCCATCTAATAAGTCTAGGTTTAGCATCTTTCTTTTCCATAAGATATTTAATAGCAGCATGATCAGTGTGAACAGTTACTTTAGAATCAACAATATAAGGTCTGAACTTATCACAAGCAAATACAACTGCTAAAAATCTTTCAGTAGTAGCATAATTTCTCTGGGCACTGTCTAGAGTTTTACTAGCATATTGGATAACATTTAATTTCTTATCAACTCTTTGTCCTAGAACAGCAACTACAGCATAATCACTAGCATCACACATAATTTCAAAGGGTAAATTCCAATGAGGTGGCTGAACAATAGGTGCGGAAATCAAGGCTTTCTTAAGTATTTCAAATGCTTCTACACAATCATCATCAAAGACAAAAGGAACATATTTTTGTAAGAGATTAGTGAGAGGCCTAGAAATTTTTGAGAAGTCTTTAATGAACCTCCTATAAAAACCGGCATGACCAAGGAAACTTCTTATACCTTTAATGTCCTTAGGACACGGCATCTTTTCAATAGCATCAACTTTAGCTTTATCAACTTCAATACCTCTTTCAGAAATCTTATGCCCCAAGACAATACCTTCGTTAACCATAAAGTGGCACTTCTCCCAATTCAATACTAGATTAGTTTCTTCACATCTCTGCAAGACTCGATCAAGGTTGCTTAAGCAATCATCATAAAAAGTTCCATACATGGAGAAATCATCCATGAAAACCTCGACAATCTTTTCACAAAAGTCAGAGAATATAGCAGTCATACATCTTTGAAAGGTAGCAGGTGCATTACATAAACCAAAATGCATATGTCTATAAGCAAAGGTACCGAAAGGGCAAGTAAAAATGGTCTTTTCCTGATCCTCTTTTGACACAGGTATTTGTGAGAAACCAGAATAACCGTCTTGAAAGCAAAAATGTGTATGTTTGGATAATCTTTCTAGCATTTGACCAATAAAAGGTAAAGGGTAATGATCCTTTCTAGTAGCTTTATTTAATTTGCAGAAGTAAATTACCATTCTATAACCTTTAATAATTCTTTGTGGGATCAATTCATCTTTATCATTAGGAACAATAGTAATACCTCCCTTCTTAGGGACACAATGGACATGACTTACCCACTGACTATCAGCAACGGGATAAATTATACCTGCCTCCAGAAGCTTTAGTATTTCATTTCTTACCACTTCTTTCATCTTAGGATTTAACCGTCGTTGGTGATCAACAACCGGTTTAGCGTCTTTCTCCAATTTTATTTTGTGCTGGCATAGAGTGGGACTAATGCCCTTAAGATCATCAAGAGTATATCCAATAGCAGCACGGTGCTTCTTCAGAGTTTTCAATAATTTCTCTTCTTCCTGCTCTGAAAGGTTAGCACTAATAATAACAGGATATATCTTCTTTTCATCAAGATAAGCATATTTAAGAGTATTAGGTAATGGTTTAAGCTCAAACACGGGATCACCCCTGGGTGGAGGAGGATCCCCTAGAATTTCAACAGGAAAGTTGTGTTTCAAAATAGGTCCTTGTTTAAAGAATACTTCATTTATTTCCCTTCTTTCATTCATAAACATATCATTTTCATGGTCTAGCAAATATTTTTCTAAAGGATCATTAGGAGGCACGGCAATAGAAGCAAGACCAATAATTTCATCTTTACTAGGCAATTCTTTATCAGGGGGTTGTCTACAAAATTTAGCAAAATTAAAATCATGAGACATATCCCCTAAACCAACAGTAACAATATCCTTTTCGCAGTCTATCTTAGCATTAACAGTATTCAAGAAGGGTCTACCAAATATAATGGGACAAAATTCATCTTGTGGGGAAGCAAGAACAAGAAAATCCGTAGGATATTTAATTTTCCCACACAAGACTTCAACATCTCTAACAATCCAAACTGGTGAAATAGTATCTCTATTGGCAAGCTTAATAGTAACATCAATATCTTCTATCTCAGCAGGTGCAATATCATGCATAATTTCTTTGTATAAGGAATGAGGTATTGCACTGACACTAGCACCCATATCACATAAGCCATGATAGCAGTGATCTCCTATTTTAACAGAAACAACAGGCATGGCTACAACAGGTCTATGTTTATTTTTAGTATCGGGTCTAGCGATTCTAGCAGCTTCATTACAGAAGTAAATAACATGCCCATCAATATTATCGACCAAGAGATCCTTAACCATAGCAATGCTAGGTTCAACTTTAATTTGCTCAGGGGGTGTAGGTGTTCTAGCATTACTCTTGCGAACCACTGTTGAAGCTTTAGCATGATCCTTTACTCTAACAGGGAAAGGGGGTTTCTCAATATAAGCGGTAGGAACAATAGGATCAACATTATAAGTGATAGTCTTTTCTTCAACTTTAATAGGTTCAACTACTTTTACTTGAATGGGAGGATGATATTTAAACCACTTCTCCTTAGGGAGATCAACATGAGTAGCAAATGATTCACAGAAAGATGCTACTATCTTAGAGTCAAGTCCATATTTAGTGCTAAATTGACGAAAAGCATCAGTATCCATAAAAGATTTAACACAATCAAACTTAGGTGTTATACCTGACTCCTTACCTTCATCGAGTTCCCAATCTTCAGAGTTGCATTTAATTCTTTCCAATAAATCCCATCTGAATTCAATAATCTTCATCATAAAAGAACGAGTACAAGAAGTATCGAGCATGGAGCGATTATTGAGAGAAAGCCGAGCATAAAAATTTTGAATAATAATTTATCTAGAGAGCTCATGATTGGGGCATGAATATAACATTGACTTAAGCCTCCCCCAAGCTTGAGCGTTACTTTCTCCTTCGCGAAGCCAAAAATTATATATATAATTACGATCACGATGAACCAGATGCATAGGATAAAACTTTTGATGAAATTCTAATTTCAATCGGTTGTAGTTCCATGATCCAATATCATCACATAGCCTAAACCATGTCGATGCCTTTCCCTTCAAAGATAAAGGGAAGACCTTCTTCTTGATAACATCCTCGGGCATACCTGCAAGCTTAAATAATCCAAAAACTTCATGCACATAGATTAAGTGCATATTGGGATGTAATGTTCCATCTCCTGTAAAAGGATTAGCTAGCAGTTTCTCTATCATACCTGAAGGAATTTCAAACTAAACATTTTCAGTAGGTTCAGTAGGTTGAGGAGCAACTCTTTGCTCTACTGGTCGGGGTGAAGATACACCGAACAAGCCCCTCAAAGGATTATTTTCCATAGTAACAAGTGACAGTAAATTTCAGCACACTATATAAATTTTTCCTTACCAAAGGCACTTCACTCCTCGGCAACGGCACCAGAAAATAGTCTTGATGACCCACAAGTATAGGGGATCTATCGTAGTCCTTTTGATAAGTAAGAGTGTCGAACCCAACAAGGAGCAGAAGGAAATGACAAGCAGTTTTCAGTAAGGTATTCTCTGCAAGCACTGAAATTGTCGGTAACAGATAGTTTTACGATAAGGTAATTCGTAACGGGTAAGTAACAAAAGTAAACAAGGTGCAGCAAGGTGGCCCAATCCTTTTTGTAGCAAAGGACAAGCCTGGACAAACTCTTATATAAAGTAAAGTGCTCCCGAGGACACATGGGAATTATCGTCAAGCTAGTTTTCATCATGCTCATATGATTCATGTTCGTTACTTTGATAATTTGATATGTGGGTGGACCGGTGCTTGGGTACTGCCCTTCCTTGGACAAGCATCCCACTTATGATTAACCCCTCTCGCAAGCATCCGCAACTACGAAATAAGAATTAAGGTAAACCTAACCATAGCATCAAACATATGGATCCAAATCAGCCCCTTACGAAGCAAAGCATAAACTAGGGTTTAAGCTTCTGTCACTCTAGCTACCCATCATCTACTTATTACTTCCCAATGCCTTCCCCTAGGCCCAAACAAGAGTGAAGTGTCATGTAGTCGACGTTCACATAACACCACTAGAGGAAAGACAACATACATCTCATCAAAATATCGAACGAATACCAAATTCACATGACTACTTATAACAAGACTTCTCCCATGTCCTCAGGAACAAACGTAACTACTCACAAATCATATTCATGTTCATAATCAGAGGGGTATTAATGTGCATAAAGGATCTGAACATATAATCTTCCACCGAATAAACCAACTAGCATCAACTACAAGGAGTAATCAACACTACTAGCCACCCACAGGTACCAATCTGAGGTTTTGAGACAAAGATTGGATACAAGAGATGAACTAGGGTTTGAGAGGAGATGGTGCTGCTGAAGATATTGATGGAGATTGACCCCCTCCCGATGAGAGGATCGATGGTGATGACGATGGTGATGATTTCCCCCTCCCGGAGGGATGTTTCCCCGGCAGAACAGCCCCGCCGGAGCCCTAGATTGGTTCCGCGAAGGTTCCGCCTCGAGACGGCGGAGCTTCGTCCCGAAAGCTTCCTTCTTATTTTTTCCAGGACAAAAGACACCTTATATCCGAAGATGGGCATCGGGGAGCTTCCAGGTGGCCCACGAGGTAGGGGGCACGCCCTCCACCCTCGTGGACAGTGGGTGCCCCCCCCCCTCTGGTGCTTTCTTCGACCAATATTTTTAATATATTCCAAAACTAACTTTCGTGGAGTTTCATGACTTTTGGAGTTGTGTAGAATAGGTCTCTAATATTTGCTCCTTTTCTAGCCCAGAATTCCAGCTGCCGGCATTCTCCCTCTTCATGTAAACCTTGTAAAATAAGAGAGAAAAGGCATAAGTATTGTGACATAATGTGTAATAACAGCCCATAATGCAATAAATATCGATATAAAAGCATGATGCAAAATGGACGTATCAGTTATTGAACCATTTGATGTTTGGGGCTTTGATTATATGGGACCGTTTCCTTCCTCTAATGGGTAGACACATATTTCAGTTGTTGTTGATTATGTTACTAAGTGGGTAGAAGCTATCCCAACTAGTAGTGCTGATCATAACACCTCTATTAAGATGCTTAAAGAAGTTATTTTTCTGAGGTTTGGAGTCCCTAGATACTTAATGACTGATGGTGGTTCACATTTTATTCATGGTGATTTTTGTAAAATGCTTGCTATGTATGATGTTAATCATAGAATTGCATCTCCATACCACCCACAGTCTAGTGGTCAAGTAGAACTGAGTAATAGAGAGATTAAATTAATTTTGCAAAAGACTGTTAATAGATCTAGAAAGATTTGGTCCAAGAAACTTGATGATGCATTATGGTCCTATGGAACTGCATATAAAAATCCTATCGGTATGTCTCTGTATAAAATGGTTTATGGAAAAGCATGTCAGTTACCTCTCGAACTAGAACATAAGGCATATTGGGCCATTAAAGAGCTCAGTTATGATTTCAAACTTGCCGGTGAGAAGAGACTATTTGACATTAGCTCACTTGATGAGTGGAGAACCCAGGCCTATGAGAATGCCAAACTGTTTAAAGAAAAAGTTAAAAGATGGCATGACAAAAGGATACAAAAGCATGAGTTTAATGTAGGTGATTATGTTTTATTATACAACTCTCATTTAAGATTTTTTGTAGGAAAACTCCTCTCTAAATGGGAAGGTCCTTACGTTATCGAGAAGGTCTATCGTTCCGGTGCCATAAAAATCAACAACTTCGAAGGCACAAATCCAAAGGTGGTGAACGGTCAAAGAATCAAACATTATATCTCAGGTAATCCCATAAATGTTGAAACCAATGTTATTGACACCGTAACCCCGGAGGAGTACACAAGGGACACTTTCCAGAATGTTTCAGACTCCGAAGAGGAATAGGTATGTGGTACGGTAAGTAAACCGACTCCAACACAGTTCTAATAGAAATTTTTCTCCATTTTGGAATATTTAAGAAAATAGAAAAATAAGAAGTAGTCCGAAAGGGACACGAGGCATCCACGAGGGTGGAGGGCGCGCCCCCTGCCTCGTGGGCACCTCGTGTGCCCTCCGGACTCTGTTTTCTTGCACGATACTTCTTTTGGTCGGTAAAAATTCATTATATAATCTCTCGAAGCTTTTGACCACCGTACCATGACACAATCCTCTGCTTTTGTTTCGAGCTATTTTTCTGACAGATCTAGATCATCATGACGTCTTCAAGCGCCCCCAAGGACAAATTTTTCGAGAAGGTCATCAACCCCTACCTCGCGGAGGTGCTGCAACACCCTCAAACCATTGAGATGCGTGAGGGGGTGCTGCACATCCGCGACGTTGAGGGACCAAGGAGGACCGGAAGCGTGGAGACAAGACTCGAAGCAATGGAGCAACAAGTTTTCAAGTGCCAGGGGATGCTGGAACGCGGACTCAACGCCAATCACATGAGATCGCGGAGTTCACCAACAACCACAAGCTGGATGCCAAGAATATTGGGGAGACCATCTTCAAGCTTCACGAGAAAATCGAGCACCTCCAAGCCCAGATCTATGACCTGCAAAACCAAAACTGTGAGTATGAATATAGATTCAAGAGGATGAGTTTGGCTGCAAATTTGAGGATCCCGGAGACTCGATCATCCTTCTATGATGGTGAGCCTATGCCTTGGAAGATGGGCGACAAGCCTACATCATCAACAACCCCATCATCACCACCTCCAAAGAAAGAGACATAAATACATGGGTATGGGCACTCCCCTTGGCAACTGCCAAGCTTGGGGGAGGTGCCCCGGTATCGTATCACCATCACACTTCTATCTTTACCGTTTTCTTAGTTCAATCCTTTTGGTTATATCTTGATCTAGTAGAATAAAGTTTAGTATGACCTAGCTTTGAGTTTTTGTGTTGATCCTTATCTATGTAATCGAGTTCGTGAGCTATATATAATAAATATTAGTCTTGAGTCGAGGGCTTGGTTATCTTGCTATGATCTTGAGGGAAAAAAAATAAAGAGATCATATTGATCTTATGGAGAGTAATGACTTCACATATAAAGAGTATGGTGCATAAAAGTTGTTGGGAGTTAACAAACATGGTTTTGGTCAACGTTGCAATTAATAGGAATTAATAAAGAAAGAGAGGTTTTCACATATAAATATACTACCTTGGACATCTTTTATGATTGTGAGCACTCATTAAAATATGACATGCTAAAAAGTTGATGTTGGATAAGGAACACAATGTAATGGGTTATGTTTTCTTACATCCGAAATAAATCATATTGTCATGGATCATCCAACATGTTGAGCTTGCCTTTCCCCCTCATGCTAGCCAAATTCTTTGCACCAAGTAGAGATACTACTTGTGCTTCCAAATATCCTTAAACCCAGTTTTGCCATGAGAGTCCACCATATCTACCTATGGATTGAGTAAGATCCTTCAAGTAAGTTGTCATTGCTGCAAGCAATAAAAATTGCTCTCTAAATATGTATGATCTATTAGTGTGGAGAAAATAAGCTTTATACGAGCTTGTGATATGGAAGAAATAAAAGCGACGGACTGCATAATAAAGGTCCCTATCACAAGTGGCGATATAAAGTGACGTCCTTTTGCATTAAGATTTTGTGCATCCAACCATAAAAGCACATGACAACCTCTGCTTCCCTCTACGAAGGGCCTATCTTTTATTTTTGTCTTATACCTTATACAAGAGTCATGGTGATCTTCACCTTTCCTTTTTACACTTTATCCTTTGGCAAGCACTACGTGTTGGAAAGATCCTGATATATATATCCAATTGGATGTGGGCTTTCATAAAGCATTATTGTTGACATTACCCTTGAGGTAAAGGGTTGGGTGGCAAAACTATAAGCCCCTATCTTTCTCTGTGTCCGATTAAAACTCCATACCCATAAGTATTGCGTGAGTGTTAGCAATTGTGAAAGACTAAATGATAGTTGGGTATGTGGACTTGCTGAAAAGCTCTTATATTGACTCTTTTCGATGTTATGATAAATTGCAATTGCTTAAATGACTGAGATTATAGTTTGTTAGTTTTCAGCGAAGTTTCTGATTCATACTTTACATTGTGAATAGATTGTTACTCCAGCATAAGAAATCCTATGACAATATATATATATATATGTTGCTATTCTAAGAATGATCATGATGCCCTCATGTCCGTATTTTATTTTATCGACACCTCTATCTCTAAACATGTGGACATATTTTTCGATATCGGCTTCTGCTTGAGGACAAGCGAGGTCTAAGCTTGGGGGAGTTGATACGTCCATTTTCCATCATGCTTTTATATCGATATTTATTGCATTATGGGCTGTTATTACACATTATGTCACAATACTTATGCCTTTTCTCTCTTATTTTACAAGGTTTACATGAAGAGGGAGAATGCCGGCAGCTCGAATTCTGGGCTGGAAAAGGAGCAAATATTAGAGACCTATTCTGCACAACTCCAAAAGTCCTGAAACTCCACGAAAGTCAGTTTTGGAATATATTAAAAATATTGGGTGAAGAAATCACCAGAGGGGGGCCACCTACTGTCCACGAGGATGGAGGGCGCGCCCTACCCGCCTGGGCGCGCCCCCTGCCTCGTGGGCCACCTGGAAGCCCCCCGATGCTTGCCTTCTGATATAAGGTGTCTTTTGCCCTGGAAAAAATAAGAAGGAAGCTTTCGGGACGAAGCGCCGCCGTCTCGAGGCGGAACCAATCTAGGGCTCCGGCGGAGCTGTTCTGCCGGGGAAACATCCCTCCGGGAGGGGGAAATCGTCACCATCGTCACCACCATCAATCCTCTCATCGGGAGGGGGTCAATCTCCATCAACATCTTCACCAGCACCATCTCCTCTCAAACCCTAGTTCATCTCTTTTATCCGATCTTTGTCTCAAAACCTCATATTGGTACATGTGGGTTGCTAGTAGTGTTGATCACTCCTTGTAGTTGATGCTAGTTGGTTTATTCAGTGAAAGATTATATGTTCAGATCCTTTATGCACATTAATACCCCTCTGATTATGAACATGAATATGATTGTGAGTAGTTACGTTTGTTCCTGAGGACATGGGAGAAGTCTTGTTATAAGTAGTCATGTGAATTTGGTATTCGTTTGATATTTTGATGAGATGTATGTTGTCTTTCCTCTAGTGGTGTTATGTGAACGTCGACTACATGACACTTCACCATTGTTTGGGCCTAGGGGAATGCATTGGGAAGTAATAAGTAGATGATGGGTTGCTAGAGTGACAGAAGCTTAAACCCTAGTTTATGTGTTGCTTCATAAGGGGCTGATTTGGATCCATATGTTTCATGTTATGGTTAGGTTTACCTTAATTCTTCTTTCGTAGTTGCGGATGCTTGCGGGGGGGGGGGGGGTTAATCATAAGTGGGATGCTTGTCCAAGGAAGGGCATTACCCAAGCACCGGTCCATCCACATATCAAATTATCAAAGTAACGAACGCGAATCATATGAGCATGATGAAAACTAGCTTGACGATAATTCCCATGTGTCCTCGGGAGCACTTTACTTTATATAAGAGTTTGTCTAGGCTTGTCCTTTGCTACAAAAAGGATTGGGCCACCTTGCTGCACCTTGTTTACACTTGTTACCCGTTACGAATTACCTTATCATAAAACTATCTGTTACCGATAATTTCAGTGCTTGCACAGAATACCTTACTGAAAACTGCTTGCCATTTCCTTCTACTCCTCGTTGGGTTCGACACTCTTATTATCGAAAGGACTATGATAGATCCCCTATACTTGTGGGTCATCAGTCACTATCACCAAGTTACTAGAACTTCATGATGAACTATAATATGCAAGGGATAACGAAAAATGATCCCAAGCTCTTCGCGATGCTGAAATCGACGAAGGTAGAAATCAAGAAATAGCATAAAGTGTTGATGGTTAACAAGACACTAGTTTCAAGAAAAATGGCAAGAGAAAGAAAGGGACCTTCAAGAAGAATGGCAAGCAAGTTGCCACTCCCATGAAGAAACCCAAAGCTAGACCCAAGCCTGAAACTGAGTGCTTCTACTACGAAGGAAATGGTCACTGGAAGTGGAACTACCCCAAATACTTAGCGGATAAGAAGGATGGCAAAGTGAACAAAGGTATATTTGATATACATGTTATTGATGTGTACTTTACTAGTGTTTATAGCAACCCCTCGGTATTTGATACTAGTTCAGTTGCTAAGAGTAGTAACTCGAAACAGGAGTTGCAAAATAAACATAGACTAGTTAAGGATGAGGCGACGATGTGTGTTGGAAGTAATTCCAAGGTTGATGAGATCACCATCGCACACTCCCTCTACCTTCAGGATTATTGTTGAACCTAAATAAATGTTATTTGGTGTTTGCGTTGAGCATTAATATGATTAGATCATGATTATTGCAATACTGTTATTCATTTAAGTCAGAGAATAATTGTTGTTCTGTTTATATGAATAAAACCTTCTATGGTCATACACCCAATGTGAATGGTTTATTGAATATCGATCGTAGTGATACACATATTCATAATATTGATGCCAAAATATGCAAAGTTGATAATGATAGTGCAACATATTTGTAGCACTGCCATTTAGGTCATATTGGTGTAAAACGCATGAATAAACTCCATGCAGATGGGCTTTTGGAATCACTTGATTATGAATCATTTGATACTTGCGAACCATGCCTCATGGGCAAGATGACTAAAACTCCGTTCTCCGGAACAATGGAACGAGCTAATGACTTATTAGAAATAATACATACCGATGTATGCAGTCCGATGAGTGTTGAAGATCGCGGTGGGAATCGTTATTTTCTGACCTTCACAGATGATTTGAGCAGATATGGGTATACATACTTAATGAAACGCGTGTCTAAAACATATGAAAAGTTCAAAGAATTTCAGAGTGAAGTAGAGAATCATCGTAACAAGAAAATAAAGTTTCTACGATCTGATCGCGGAGGCAAATATTTGAGTTACGAGTTTGGCCTTCATTTAAAACAATGTGGAATAGTTTCACAACTCACGCCACCTGGAACACCACAGCGTAATGGTGTGTCCGAGCGTCGTAACCGTACTTTATTCGGTATGGTGCGATCTATGATATCTCTTACCTATTTACCGCTATCGTTTTGGGGTTATGCATTAGAGACAGCTGCATTCACGTTAAATAGGGCACCATCAAAATCCGTTGAGACGACACCGTATGAACTATGGTTTGGCAAGAAACCTAAGTTGTCATTTCTTAAAGTTTGGGGTTGCGATGCTTATGAGAAAAAGCTTCAGCCTGATAAGCTCGAACCCAAATCGGGAAGTGCGACTTCATAGGATACCCAAAAGAAACTGTTGGGTACACCTTCTATCACAGATTCGAAGGCAAGATATTTGTTGCTAAGAATGGATCCTTTCTAGAGAAGGAGTTTCTCTCGAAAGAAGTGAGTGGGAGGAAACTAGAACTTGATGAGGTAATTGCACCGTCTCTCGAATTGGAAAGTAGCTCATCACAGAAAACCGTTCCCGTGATGCCTACACCAACTAGAGAAGAAGCTAATGATAATGATCATGAAACTTCAGATCAAGTTATTACCGAACCTTGTAGGCCAACCAGAGCACGTTCCGCACCAGAGTGGTATGGTAATCCTGTTCTAGAAGTCATGTTACTAGACCATGACGAACCTACGAACTATGAGGAAGCGATGATGAGCCCAGATTCCGCAAAATGGCTTGAGGCCATGAAATCTGTGATAGGATCCATGTATGAGAACAAAGTATGGACTTTGGTGGACTTGCCCGATGATTGGCAAGCTATTGAGAATAAATGGGTCTCCAAGAGGAAGACGGACATTGATAGTAGTGTTACTATCTACAAAGCTCGAATTCTCGCAAAAGGTTTTCGACAAGTTCAAGGTGTTGACTACGATGAGATTTTCTCACTCGTGTCGATGCTTAAGTCTGTCTGAATCATGTTAGCAATTGCCGCATTTTATCAAATCTAGCAAATGGATGTCAAAACTGCATTTCTTTAATGGATTTATTAAAGAAGAGTTGTATATGATGCAACCAGAAGGTTTTGTCAATCCTAAAGGTGCTAACAAAGTGTGCAAGCTCCAGCGATCCATCTATGGACGGGTGCAAGCATCTCGAAGTTGGAATATATGCTTTGATGAGTTGATCAAAGCATATAGTTTTATACAGACTTGCGGTGAAGCCTGTATTTACAATAAAGTGAGTGGGAGCTCTGTAGCATTTCTGATATTATATGTGGATGACATATTGTTGAATGGAAATGATATAGAATTTCTGATAGCATAAAAGGATACTTGAATAAGAATTTTTCAATGAAAGACCTCGGTGAAGCTGCTTATATATTAGGCATCAAGATCTATAAATATAGATCAAGACGCTTGATAAGATTTTTCAATGAGTACATACCTTGACAAGATTTTGAAGGAGTTCAAAATAGATCAGTCAAAAATGGAGTTCTTGCCTGAGTTGTAAGGTATGAAGTTGAGTAAGACTCAAAACCCGACCACGGCAGAAGATAGAGAGAGAATGAAAGTCATTCCCTATGCCTCAGTCATAGGTTCTATAAAGAATGCCATGTTGTATAGCAGACCTATTGTGTACCTTGCCATGAGTTTGGCGAAGGGGTGCAATAGTGATCCAGGAGTAGATAACTGGACAGCGATCAAATTATCCTTAGAAGACTAAGGAAATATTTCTCGGTTATGGAGGTGATAAAGAGTTCGTCGTAAAGAGTTACGTCGATGCAAGTTTGACACCGATCTGGATGACTCTGAGTCTCAATCTGGATACATATTGAATGTGGGAGCATTTAGCTAGAGTAGCTCTGTGTAGAGAATTCTAGACATAGAAATTTGCAAAATGCATACGGATCTGAATGTGGCAGACCCGTTGACTAAACTTCTCTCACAAGCAAAACATGATCACACCTTAGTACTCTTTGGGTGTTACTCACATAGAGATGTGAACTAGATTATTGAATCTAGTAAACCCCTTGGGTGTTGGGCACATGGCAATATGAACTATGGGTGTTAATCACATAAAGATGTGAACTATTAGTGTTAAATCACATGGCGATGTGAACTAGATTATCGACTCTAGTGCAAGTGGGAGACTGAAGGAAATATGCCCTAGAGGCAATAATAAAGTTGTTATTTTTATAGTTCCTTATATCATGACAAATGTTTATGATTCATGCTAGATTTGTATTAACCGGAAACTTGATACATGTGTGGATACGTAGACAAAACACAGTGTCCCTAGTAAGCCTCTACTAGACTAGCTCGTTAATCAAAGATGGTTAAGTTTCCTAACCATAGACATGTGTTTTCATTTGATGCACGGGATCACATCATTAGGAGAATGATGTGATGGACATGACCCATTCGTTGGCTTAGCATATTGATCGTTCAGTTTTATTGCTATAGCTTTCTTCATGTCATATACATATTCCTTTGACTATGAGATTATGCAACACCCAGATACCAGAGGAATACCTTGTGTGCTATCAAACGTCACGACGTAACTGGGTGATTATAAAGATGCTCTACAGGTATCTCCGAAGGTGTTTGTTGGGTTGGCATAGATCAAGATTAGGATTTGTCACTCAAAGTATCGGAGAGGTATCTCTGGGCCCTCTCGGTAATACACATCATAAGAAGCCTTGCAAGCAATGTGACTAATGAGTTAGTAACGGGATGATGTATTACGAAACGAGTAAAGAGACTTGCCGGTAACGAGATTGAACTAGGTATGAAGATACCGACGATCAAATCTCGGGCAAGTAACATACCGACGACAAAAGGGAATAACATATGTTGTCATTACGGTTTGACCGATAAAGATCTTCGTACAATATGTAGGAACCAATATGAGCATCCAGGTTCCGCTATTGGTTATTGACCAGAGAGGTGTCTCGGCCATGTCTACATAGTTCTCGAACCCGTAGGGTCCGCACGCTTAACGTTCGATGACGATTTGTATTATATGAGTTATGTGATTTGGTGACCGAATGCTGTTCGGAGTCCCGGATGAGATCACAGACATGACGAGGAGTCTCGAAATGATCAAGAGGTAAAGATTGATATATTGTATGATAGTATTCGGACACCGGAAGTGTTCCGGAATGTATCAGGTACATATCGGAGTACCGAAGGGGTTACCGGAACCCCCCGGGGGAAGATATGGGCCTTAAGGGGAAGCACACCAGCCCACTTAAGGGTGGCGCCCACCCCCCAAGGAAGGAGGCTGAATAGGATTAGGAGGAGGGGGTGGCGCCCCCCTCTTTCCTTCTCCCCCCTCTCTTCCCTTCTCCCCCTTCCGGTAAAAGGAAAGGGGGGAGGCCGAATTGGACTAGGAGCCCAAGTAGGATTCCTCCTACTTGGGCGCGCCTAGGGCTGCTTATCTCCCCCTCCCTCCTTTATATACGTGGGGAGGGGGCGCCTAGAACACACTGTTGGAAATATGCCCTAGAGGCAATAATAAAGTGGTTATTATTATATTTCCTTGTTCATGATAATTGTCTGTTGTTCATGCTATAATTGTATTAAGCGGAAACCGTAATACATGTGTGAATACATAGACCGTGATATGTCCCTAGTAAGCCTCTAGTTGACTAGCTCATTGATCAATAGATGATTGTAGTTTCCTGACCATGGACATTGGATCTCATTGATAACGGGATCACATCATTAGGAGAATGATGTGATGGACAAGACCCAATCCTAAGCATATCACAAGATCGTGTAGTTCGTTTTGCTAGAGCTTTTCTAATGTCAAGTTTCATTTCCTTAGACCATGAGATTGTGCAACTCCCGGATACCGTAGGAATGCTTTGGGTGTACCAAACGCCACAACGTAACTGGGTGACTATAAAGGTGCACTACAGGTATCTCCGAAAGTGTCTGTTGGGTTGGCATGAATCGAGATTGGGATTTGTCACTCCGTATGACGGAGAGGTATCTCTGGGCCCACTCGGTAATGCATCATCATAATGAGCTCAATGTGACTAAGGAGTTAGTCACGGGATCATGCGTTACGGAACGAGTAAAGAGACTTGCCAGTAACGAGATTGAACGAGGTATGAGGATACCGACGATCGAATCTCGGGCAAGTAACATAGCGATGGACAAAGGGAATTGTATACGGGATTGATTGAATCCCCGACATCGTGGTTCATCCGATGAGATCATCATGGAACATGTGGGAGCTAACATGGGTATCCAAACCCCGCTGTTGGTTATTGGCCGGAGAGATGTCTCGGTCATGTCTGCATGGTTCCCGAACCCTTAGGGTCTACACACTTAAGGTTCGGTGACGCTAGAGTTGTTATGGGAAATTGTATGTGGTTACCGAAGGTTTTTAGGAGTCCCGGATGAGATCCCGGACATCACGAGGAGTTCCGGAATGGTCCGGAGGTGAAGAATTATATATGGGAAGTCCAGTTTCAGTCGCCGGAATAATTTCGGGGGTAATCGGTATTGTACCGGGACCACCGAAAGGGGTCCGGGGGTCCACCGGGTGGGGCCACCTGCCCCATTGGGCCAAGTGGGCTGAACAAGGGTGGGAACCAGCCCCCTAGTGGGCTGGTGCGCCCCCCAAGGGCCCAAGGCGCCTAGGGTTGAAAACCCTAGGGGGTGGGGGCGCCTCCCACCTAACTTGGGGGGCAAGTCCCCCCCCCTTGGCCGCCGCCCCCCTTCTAGATGCATCTAAGGGGGTCGGGCCCTCTCCCTTCACCCTATAAATAATGGGGGTGGGAGGGCAGCCGCACCCTTCCCCTGGCGTAGCCCTCCCCCCTCTCCAACACCTCCTCCTCCGTAGTGCTTGGCGAAGCCCTGCCGGAGAACTGCAAGCTCCACCACCACGTCGTCCCTCAACTTCTCCTCTCCCCTTGCTGGATCAAGAAGGAGGAGACGTCCCCGGGCTGTATGTGTGTTGAACGCGGAGGCACCATCCGTTCGGCGCTAGATCGGATATTCTGCGATTTGAATCACCGCGAGTATGACTCCATCATCCGCGTTCCTTGTAACGCTTCCGCTTAGCGATCTTCAAGGGTATGAAGATGCACTCCCTCTCTCTCGTTGCTAGTATCTCCTAGATTGATCTTGGTGACACGTAGGAAAATTTTAAATTGTTACTACGTTCCCCAACACACACATCAATTGTTCCAAGCCGTGTGCGGCGCCCCCTCCATAGTTTACGCCTCCAGTCATATTCACGTAGTTCTTAGGCGAAGCCCTGCGCGGATCACTTCACCATCACCGTCACCACGCCGCCGTGCTGACGGAACTCTCCCTCGACACTTTGCTGGATCAAGAGTTCGAGGGACGTCATCGAGCTGAACATGTGTAGAACTCAGAGGTGTCGTACGTTCGGTGCTTGATCGGTTGGATCGAGAAGACATTCGACTACATCAACCGTGTTAACCTAATGCTTCTGCTTTCGGTCTACGAGGGTACGTGGACACACTCTCCCCCTCTCGTTGCTATGCATCTCCTAGGTAGATCTTGCGTGATCGTAGGAATTGTTTTTGAAATTGCATGCTACGTTCCCCAACAAACCCGACAGGTAAAAACCCTATTAGGGTAAGGGTTTGGGGAAAATAAATACCCATGGGTTTCTAAATGGAAAATAAATTATACCCATCGGGTAAGCCGGGTATGGGTATGGGAAGGCAATACCATACCCACGCACCCGCATACCTGCATACGAAAATGCAACCGCTAGCCTCGACCCAAAATCCCATCCCCTTATCCATGTGCATGATCTTATTTAAATGTGTTGATCTTGTTTTGTGAACTCATGATTTTGTCTCTAATTTTGTTGATCTTATTATAGTCTCCTTCATTTGATCATTTTAAAGTAGGGGCTGCAGAAGTAACTTCAGTAAAAGAAAATCATAGGAAATTGTGTCCCTCTTGTTTGTCTTGTAATTGGAAAAACGAAGAAAGAACATATGTGAATGTTTCTCTAAGCAGTTCACTTACATATGTGATTGTTTGGTGCCATCTTGTTCACGCTTATTCCACCCATTTTTGTAAACTAATACCATTTTTATTCCATCGCACAACAAATCGTGATATGCATGTGCTGAAATCCTAAAATGTGGTAAATATTTGTTGAAACTTTTGAAGTATACATGCTGAAATTTTGCATATATATGGGAAAATGCTAAAAAAATACATGATGAATTGTAAATTAGGTAAGGTGGCCGAGATGGGTATTTTTACCCGCGGGTATTACCCGCACCCGGTCGGGTACGTGTATGGGAACAATTTGAAACCTGAGGTGCGGATATGGGTACGGGTTTGAGCAAAAAATATTGAGACGGGTAAGGGTTTGGGCGACCATTACCCGCACCCAAACCCGGCGGGTGCCATGTTGAATATAAGCATATGAGTTAAAAGTAGATCCCTGGCTAAAGAAAAAGCCTCCTGGCATGCAAGTGCTTGATACGTCTTCAACATATCTATTATTTTTTATTGTTAAATGCTATTGTACTATTACTTTTGTATGCTTTTTATACATTTTATATTATTTTTGGACTAACTTATTAATTAGTGCACATCGTCGGTTCTTATTTTCTTCTTCTTGTTTTTGGTTAAACAGAAAAATCATATCTAGGAAGGTCCAAATATAATGCCAATTTTTGACGATTTTTTTAGTATGAAGGACCCTAGAAGCTTCAGGAGACAACAAGAGGACCCACCAGCCAGCCACAAGGGCAGGTGGCGTGGCTAGGTGGGTGGCCGTGCCACATGGGCTTGTGGGCCCCTAGTTGCTCTGTTTGACCTAATTCCTCCACCTATAAATTCCATAATTCCCGAAACCCTCTGAGAGACAGGCGAGAGAATTTTATCGCCATCGCAAGCCTTTGTTCCGAAGCATTCCCATGTGGAGCCATGTTCCAGTGCTCTGCCGGAGGGGAAGCCACCACAGAAGGCCTCTTCACCAACTTTGCTGCCTCCATGATGATGTGTGAGTAGTTCTTTCAGGACCTACAGGTCCATAGTAGTTGCTAGATGGCTTCTTCTCACTCTCTTTTGGATCTTCAATCCAATGATCTCCTCTAAGATCAATCCAATGTATTCTTGTGGTGTGTTTGTTGGAATCCGATGATTTGTGAAGTTGTGATCAGATTGTTCATTGAATATAACTGAATCTTTTGAAGTGTCTTTGTTGTATGATTGAGTAATGTATGATCTCCAATTTATTTGTCTTCTTTGGCCAAGAAAGATGGGTAATTCTTCAGAGAGAGTGGTGGATAGTAGTGGGTTCAACCTCACAGTGACCTATATCCCAGTGACAGAATGGGGAGAAGGCACGTGATGTGTTGTTGCTACTAAGGATAAAACGACGGGGATTGATCTTATTGCTAGGTTTCTTTCAGTCTACATTATGTCATCTCGCTGATTGTGTTACTCTATTTTTCATTAAATTAATACCTTGAGATGCATGCTGGATAGTGGTTTTGCGGTAGAGTAATAGCTGTAGATGCAGTTGGATTACGGTCTACTTGTCACATACATGATGCCTATACAAGATTATGCCATAAATGATCATAGTTGTGAATGTTGTTTATCTGTCAATTGCCCAACAGTAATTTGTTTACCATGCCATTACCTGCTTTCGAGAGAGTTGCCAATAGTGAACCTATGGCCCCTGGGTCCATTCTCTATTAATACTTGTGTTGCTCAATTACTCCTTTTTACACTTACTTTTTTGTCGTTTTGCTATATCACTATCTATCATTATTTTCTTTTAACCTTGCAACTAGCAAGACGAGAGGATTGACAACCCCCTTGCCAACTTGGCTGCAAGCATTTATTTTTTGTGCGTGTAGGTGTTGCTTATCTTGTTAGCTTGGAGACTCCTACTACTTCGATTAAACCTTGGTTCTTAACTGAGGGAAATACGTTTTGTTGTTGTGCTACAGCACCCTTCCTCTTCGGGGAAATCCAAAAACTCATACGGGAGTAGCAGTGCTTCAAGAATTAGAGCTTCTGAGATACTCTCAGAGTTATTGATGAAGAGCTAGAGTAATGTCCATGGTCGTCCCTGCAAATGACCGCCGCATCTCCTCCATTGGAATGTATTGCCACAACCCCATCCACATTCAATTTGGCGATCCCCAGAGGTGGGCGAATCCATGGTTGATGCCTGGTGGTTGGTGTTGCAACTGTGTCATCCTTGGCTTGTCCTTAGACAGAAACTAAGTTCAGACACAAAATACTTAAGAAATAGATGGGTCGACTAGGGGGGCACTGGAATTCATGATCATAGATGGCTTTCTAACGAGCATACTAGATGGATCAAAGAGTAACCACCATCCCTGTGAATTCAACATGCGATAATTAGTTGTGCATTACAAAAAGCCACTAGTACTCCTCATGTCACTTCATAATTGGATGTGAATAAAGATGACTTATGAGTATATCGGAAACATATGTCTTAGGTATCGATAGTTCAAGAATGGGATTTGATGCTATGATGATAGAGAGATACTCTCTGGGCCCACTTGGTGTTACAGCACCATTATCGTCTGGCTAGACATATGTGATGGAGATCACATGGATACTGGAACATGGACACGAGTAAAGAGAACAAAATCGGTAAAGAGGATGACCGATATAGTGACCAAGGAGTTGATCACAAGGATACAATAATCTCACCTCGGGTCTTGTAAACGTATCGCGAAGCAAAGGTAATGGTATTCGTAAACAAAGGTTTCGCTCGATATCATCGTGAATATGTAGGAGTTAATAAGACTGTCAAGATGTCGGTGTTAATTATTGATCGAAAAGAGTTTCGGGTCGTGTCTGTTTATTTCTGAACTTGTAGGGTCACACGTTCAACGACTAGTAGTCATGATTATCGGAGAAATAAGAAATGAGTAAATGAGGACCGAAAGAGTTTCAGAGAGTTCCGAAAGTGTTTCAGGTGGTTTGCAGGAATTTCGGAAAGGTATAACATGATTTCAAAAAAGTCTAAATCTATATATGGAAAGTTTTTCGGGGTCTCGGAATGGGTTTCACATACAACTGAAAAACTGGGACTTTTTGTCTGTGGAAGAAAGTTGTGAAGTACCGTCATAAGATGGCCACCCATAGTGAGCCCAGTGGGCCCCACATGGAGCGTCACTTCCATAAGGAAGGGATAGGCCGAATTGGGCAAGGGAGGGGAGTCCTTGCCTCGTTGCTCCAATTGGATGAGTGGGACACCCCCTCCTCCCTCACGCACCTATATATATAGAACAAATGTTTCCTATCATCCAAGGGTAGTTACCTCATGTGAGTTTTGTATGTTGTATGTAGTATCTGTGAAAACTGAGAGTTTGTACGTGTAGTTTAGTTTGTAGTATATAGAAATATTTGTGTAGTATATATCGTACTTTTTAGGTAGTATATGCTATTTTTTACTCCCCCCGTTTCTAAATATAAGACCTTTTAGATATTTCCATATGGACTATATACGGATGTATATAGATATATTTTAGAGTGTAGATTCACTCATTTTGCTTTATATGTAGTCTATATTGAAATCTCTAAAAGGTCTTATATTTAGTAACGGGGGGAGGGGGTATAGAGTAGTATATTGTTTTATATGTAAAAGGAATTTTCAAGATGTATAAAACACTATGGACTCACATACAATTTTTTCGTACAGCTTGGTTTGAAATATCTTAAATATAGTATATGAACACACATTTGTGTGTGTGTGAACACATCAATCCAAAGGGGGTCTCTCCTTCATAGCTCCACGCTGTCCCGGTCTAATTGACCTAAGTATTTAGGCTCATAATTAGCCAGGCTCTAATCTCGGTCTAATTGGTCTAATAAAATTAGACTCGTAATTAGACGCGATGCGCCGCTAGTCTCTCTCTCTACTTTTCTCGAAGTTCCTCTTTCTAGACGTAGAAGCTCTGCCGGACTACTACTTTGGAACACGTGGATACCTCAAAGGGGTCGTCTACTTCCACTCTCGTCTCGGAGAACATTCTTGCGGCTATGAGGTATAACCTAGTTGTGGGAATCGTCACACTGCACTGACTCTTCACTGCTTCCGCTACTCTGCTCATCAGTGAGTTTGATTGTTACCGCCATCTTCATAGTGTTGGTGGGTGTGATCGTGTAGCATATTTTTTTGCGTAGCACATCTTCCTACAATTAGTTGATCCCATGCACACTTCCCACCTCACGAGATATGCCACCTCATCAAAGGCCCACTCAAAAATGCATGGGAACAAGTTTTCCACTATATTATTTGCCACTTATTTTCAAATATTTTGACTACACGATAATCAAATATAATATATAATATTAATCTTTAGCTTTAGTATTATTAACTCAACCATACACATTTCATACAATCAAATCACCAAAATATGTTGCAATGGAATCCCGCAGCAACATACGGGGTATTCTCTAGTTTCCACAACTAATTACAACATGTTCTCGGATGAGCACAACCCATCCCCTTTGCTTTCTCTCTCTCTCTCTCTCTCTCTCTCTCTCATCTTAGGGTCTCGCCGGTGATGATCCTTCCTCCCTGACCGGACCCACGTTGGAAAGACGCCCACACGTCATTGCTTACTTCATGGCTTCGTCGCGAAGCTGCAACCTGCCCTCACCATGCTGCAAGCCGTTGTTGCCACCAGTGTTGCTTGTTGCAAGCATCGTTGCCGTCGTCGCCATGTTGTTGCAATGTCATGCAAGCTGGAGGTGGTCACAACATGGCCCATATTGCAATGGGTGACAGCAACATGGTCCATGTTGCAATGCTCGCAATGCGTGACCAAAACAGACTACAATACACCTTGTGTTGCAAAGCCCCGAGCGCCACACGATGACGAAGATTAGATAGTTGTCGCTTACGCCATCCAAAGGCTGCCAAGACCGTCGATCAGATCCAAACATCACCCGGGTGACACATAGCGTACACCTTTTTTCGAGAGAAAGCCACATTAACCCTTTTTTCGAGAGGAGACACGTTTACTATTTTTTTAGGGGAGCCACATTGGGAGCTCCTATTCCGCGTTGCCCGGCGGAAGCAAGCAATTGCGCACCCCACTCCTTGTGTGCGCGCTTTGTGCTGGCCCAAGCGCAGAGCGGGGCGCCCTTGTTTTCTTTTCTTATTTCATTTTTAAATTTCAAAAATTGGTCACGAATCCTAAATTCTTTGAGATTTCAAAAAAGATCCAAAATTCAAGAAATGTTTACAAATTGAAAAGATGTTAGAATCTTAAACATGTTCTCGCATTTAAGATTGTTTATGCATTTGTTTTTTTGGATTTCCAAAATAGTTCTTCACTTTAATTTTTTAATGACTTTCAAAGATTGTTCACCAAATTTCTTCCTAGAATTTGAAGAAAAGTTATTTAAAAAAAAGAATTTGAAAATATTTTCCAAATCTTAAAAAATGTTAACATATTTAAAAAAAGATACCAAATCTTAAATTGTTCCCCTATTTCAAAAATTGTTCATGATTATTTTCACTTATTTGAAAACAGTTCATGAATTGGAAAATTGTTCCTTAATTTCAAGAAATCTTCACAAATTTGCAAAATGTTCCTGAATTTTAATAAATGACGAATCTTTTAAAACATGTTCAAAACTTAAAAAGATTCATTTCTTAAAAATTCAAAAAATATTCATGGTTTCTAAGAATGTTCTCAATTTTTTTTAAAAAAATCACGAAATAAAAAATATAATTAAGAAAAGAAAAATAGAAAATGATGAAAGAATAAAAAAACACAGAAAAACAAAAAACTGGTATGGGAATGTTCTATAACCTTCCCAAACCCGGTAGGGACATGTTGCTGTTTGGGCCGGCCCAATGCTTACTAGCGGGGCGCGCTTAATTTGCTATTCCCCGACCTACGCGGGGAACATGATCCGCGAGCCACGTTGAGAGCTCCTCGTTGGCGCTTTACGCGCCGGTGAACCAGCGCTCCACACCGCTGGAATGGGTCAAATCAGTAACGCGGCTGCTCATTTGTTGTTTTTTTCACTTGGTATTTCGTGAACTTTGATTGTTGGCTGCTAACTTAAAAAAGAATACTTATTTGTAAAAAAAAGTTCACGTATTTGGAAAATGTTCACGGATTCCTAAAAAAGTTTGCAAATGGAATAAGCTAATCAATTCAATTAAAGTTCATGAATTAGAGAAAGTTCACAAATTCAAAGGAAGTTCATGGATTTGGAAAAAAAATATGAATCAATTACAAATCTGTCCATGAATTCAAAAATTCGCCACGAATTTGATAACAAATATGAATTTTAAAACATCCATCAATTTGCAAATATATTCACGAATTTGAAAAAAGTTAGCGGGTGACATAGGAAATCAGAGATTTGAACAAAAAGCTCAGGAATTTGCAAGGTTTTGTTCAATTTTTAATAAAGTTCATGAGTGTAAAAAATATCATGAAATTTCAAATAATATCATGATTTCAAATTTTTTGAAAAGTTCATATATCTTCAAAACAAATTCACGAATTTGTAAAAAGTTCCACAATTTTGGGAAAAAAAACACGAATTTGAAAAAAAATTACGGACGTAAAAAAATGAAACTGAAAATAGTTTGTGTATTGGAAGACATCCATCGATTTGAAAAGGAGTTCACAAATTAAAAAAATCTCAAATTCAAGAAAATAGTTCTCGAATGTGGAAAAATGTTCAAATTTTAAATGAAGTCCGGTAATTAAAAAATGGAAGATAAAAAAATTGCATATAAAAAATTTAAATAAATTAAGAAAAGGCCCAAAGAAAATCCGGCCAAACAAAACCAAAAAAGGGAAACCAGACGGGGAAGGCGTTGTGAATTTTTTTAGCGTTATATTTGACATAGAAGTAAGGAGGCACAATAGGTTCTTAATGTGGGTGGTTGTAAACTTTGATGTCTTGAATCTCACGTCATGCACACATTTTTAAAAGGTGAAACTGTGAGGTTCGGAGTTTGAATCTCACGCCACACATACATTTTTTGAAGGTTAAAAAAGGTAATTGGGCCAAGCCCAGGATAAAATAGTTGGGGGGGGGGGGGGAGGTGCGCCGATTTTGCAATGACCTGTAACCGGGCGTTGAGGGTGCCAAAAGGGAGGAGCTGGGAGCCACGTTATCCAAAAAATTTCGCATTCCCTATTTGATGCTTCAGGCGCCTGTTGCTATTATTTTTGCAAATGGGCTTTCTTTTTTATTTCTTTTCTGTTGTTAAAACCAAAAAAACCACACGCGTGCGTCCGATGTGATCCGAACCAACGAACTCCTGGTCATTTGTATGCCGCACTAACTACCCCACCATCCTCAATTTATGTGCATATTTTCTTTTCTTCTTACATCTTTTCTCTTTCTATTTCTTTTTTACTTTTCCCTGTTTTCCTTTTTTGTTTTTTTATTCGAAATGATTTTTTCGGTTTTTTTATTTTTCGTTTTACAATTGAATGAACGTCTCAAAATTGATTAACATTTAAAAAAATTAAAGTTCATTTTTCAAAATCAATATTCATTTTCAAAATCGATGAATTTTTTTTCAAAGTCGAAGAACTTTTTCCAAAACCAATTAATCCTTTAAAATTGATGATTTTTAAATAAATGATGGACTTTGTTAAAAAAATCATGTTCAATGATTTTTTTTTAAATTTGATGATTTTTGAAAATTAGATGAACCTTTTTCAAATTCAATGAACTTTTTTTAAAAATTGATGAAGATCTTTTAAAATTTGTGAACTTATCTTCAAAAATGATGAACTTTTTTCTAAATGACGAACTTATTCAAATTCACCTTTTTTATATAATTCAGAAAACTAAGTGATACATATCACATGCAATAAATAGCGCGGCCACATATTCTTATATTGTTGGCGCTTTTACTCCAGTTGGTTATGCACACTCGTAAGTGAAGGCAATGGCTCGAGTTCGAATCTTGGAGGGGGCCACTTATGTTTGCTGTTTTTTCACTCGTATGGGGGTTTGCTGCGCAGCGCGTTCGTGGGTCGGCCCAACTGGACGCTGCAGTGAGTAGCAAGGGCGAATCCTATTCGACGCTTCAATCGCCCGTTACAGTGCATTTTGCAAATGGCGGTCTGAAGCAGTCCGAATTGGGCCGGCCCATCCTCTTTTTCTTCCTGTTTTATAGAAACAGGAAAAAAGATGCACGCGCACGGGGGGTTCAAACCTGCGACGTATTAATCGCGAGCGCTCAGCTCTAACCACCATGCCATCAAAACGCTAGTGCACAAATGCTTCGTTTTCTCTCTTTTATTTCGTTCTTCAGTCTGGTTCATTTTTCCCTTTTTCTTTTCTCATCCTTTTTGTTTCATTATAATGCGCGTTTTTTAAAAAGAAATCCTGAACCTTTTTTCTTAATTGACAATTTATTTTAAATTTAAAGATTTTTTTCAAATTCGATGAGCTTTTTTTACAAATCGAAGAATATTTTTTCAAATATATGAACTTTTTTCCATAATTGATGAACTATTGTCAAATCGAATGAACCTTTTTCCAAAATATATGAACTTTTTTTGAAGATCGATGAACCTTTTCCAGTTTTGTGAGTTTTTTCTTTTAAATTCGTCAACCTTTTTTTTAACCCGTTGACTCTTTTTTGTGTGAATGGTTTTTTAATTCCTGATTTTCAGAAAACATACACATATTTTTTGAACAATCAACAGTCGACTTGTCTGACCGGTTAATTCGTGAACTTTTTTCTCAAATTAATGAACTTGTTTGAATTCAAATAGCACGGCTACAATAGTTCTGAAGGAGTGCGCGCTGCATTATTGCGGTAGCCGAATGGTATAGTGTTAGCCAGTCTCTTGCCGGATAGTTGCGGCATGTGTTCGATTCCCTACGACGCACACTTTTTTTTGGGTGACACTATTTTCGGTATGATACATGTTTGTGGGCCGGCCCACTACTGTTCTCTTGTGAGCGCCGGTTAGCTTCGGGGGCGCTTAGGGCACCGACTAGGGTGTCTCAAAAAAAAAGGCACCGACTAGGACCTCCCAGTTTTAAGGCGCCTAATAGGAGGGGAGCTCCTATTGGAGGCTCTTTGCGTGGCGGAAACAAGCGAGGCGCCACCAGGAATCGAACAAACGACCTACGGGTCCTGAACCTATTCATCTAGCCACGCGAGCCATAGGCTACTGCTGATTACAACGTGATTTGTCTAAGTTCTCAGCTAAGCGCCACATTTAAAATAATCTTAACACATTTTGGAATGTTTCTTGAAAATTTTGGAAATAAATTTTAAATGTCAAATATTCTTTCGAAAATGAAAATAATTTTTGGAATTCCAAACCTTTTTAATTCTATATTTTTGAAATTTAAATAAATATTGGAATCCCATACATTTTTTAAATATGTGCACAATTTTTGAAAAGAGAAGCATTTTTCGAAATTCCAAACGAAATCTGGAAACACGAACATTTTTTTGAAATCCTTGAAGATTTGTTTTATATGTGAGCATCTTTTGAATCTGTGAACAGTTTTTAGAAATGATAACCTTTTTGCAAAGACGAACAATCTTTGAAACATTGGAACACATTTTGAAATTTTTATTTTTTTGAAAAATGGTAAATAAAATTGACATTCCGAATGATTTTTGAAACAAGAACAATTTTCGAACTCCATATTTTGAAAATGCGAACAACATGATTTTTTTTTTAAGAAATGGGAACAAAAAATAACATTCCGCACAAATTTTCAGAACAAAAATTAACGTTCGAAACAATTTTTTAAAACATAATTAATGAAAGCACGATTTTTTTTGAAATAAGAACATTTTTTGAAATTTATAATTTTTTTTGGAATTTGTGAACAAAATTTTAATATCTGAACAATCTTTGAAATTCAATAAGTTTTGAATTTCAAATTTTTTTTGCATTTATTTTCAGAAATTGTATACATATTTTAAAAATTCAATCATTTTTTAAATTTCTAAACATTTTATGAAAAAAGACAAACTTGAAAAAAAATAAAAATAAAAAGAAACAAAAATAACGAAAAAGAGAAATGAAAAAAAAGGAAAAGGAAAAAACAATAGAAAGCCGAAAGAACCAGAAAAGAAAAAACACAGAAAAAGCCCAGTTCAGTGAACCTTAACGTATTGTGTATATCTGGAAGTGGGCCGGCGCAGGTTGGTCGTTCGGGTCGCTGCTCTGTGCGATTGCCCGACAGTTTGCCGAGAGCAACTAGTTAACGAGCGCTCCTTCGGGAGCCTCGCAACGATCAGCGTCACTTGACGCGCTCTCAGCCGTTTGCCACGTGTCGCGCTCTGGACGCTTCCTCCGGATTTTTTTTTCGCACGCGTTTTCGGCTTTTAAAAGGTTTTTTTTCCGGGTTTTTTCGGCGTTTTGGTTATCCTCCGGTCTTCCTTAGCTTTTCGATCAAAAAAAATTTTGGGGAATTTTTTTTTGCGCGAAAAAAAGTGTTTTCTTTTTTTTCTTTCGTGAAAGTCACGGTTTTTCTTTCGCAAGAGGCACGGTCGTGCTTTAGCGAGAGTCACGGCCGTGCCTTTCGAAAACGGAAAAAACGCGTTTTCTGTTTTTTTTTCTTTCGCGAGAGTCACGGTTTTGCTTCCGCGAGAGGCATGGTTGTGCTTTCGCGAGAGTCACGGCTGTGCCTCTCGGAAAGGGAGAAACAAAACGTGTTTTCTGTTTTTTTCCTTTCACGAGAGTCACGATTTTGCTTCCGCGAGAGGCACGGTTGTGTTTTCGCGAGAGTCACGGCCGTGCCTCTCGGAAAGAGAAAAAAATACGCGTTTTCTGTTTTTTTTTTCCACGAGAGTCACGATTTTACTTTTGCGAGAGGCACGGTTGTGCTTTCGCGAGAGTCACGGCCGTGCCTCTCGGAAACGAAAAAAACGCATTTTTCTGTTTTTTTTCCTTCCACGAGAGTCACGGTTTTGCTTCCACGAGAGGCACGGTTGTGATTTCGCGAGAGGCACGGGCGTGCCTCTTTCAGAAAGGGAAAAAACCATGCTCCCAGTGCGGTTTTTTCGTCCGTTCTTTTTTGAAAAAAAATTCGTCAAAACCTATGAACATGGGATCTAGTTTTGAAGATCTCGACGCGACGCCAGTGGTGAAAACGGTTCGAGCTTTGGACGCACAGTGTAAAAGACAAAACATTTTGAATAAACGGATCTACGAAAAAAGGGAAAACTCCCAGGTTGCGACAAGTGGCGCGCTGCATATGCGCCACTTGTCGTGGTCTGAGAAAGTGGAGTGTTCTTTGCAACGAGTACTCCTTAATTAGTGATTTCGCAGTTTACCGCACCGAGCAGCGAATAGGATTTCCTAATAGGAGGTCCCATTTTTTAAGTCTAGCCACGTTAACCAAATGTTTTTTTTGTTGAGGGGGAGCCACGTTAACCAAACTAGTATAATGCCCGTGCGTTGCCACGGGTTTTTAAAATATTTTGCTGAAGTTATATAAATATAACACAAGTTAAATTTCACATGTAGAGAAAAGATAGCGTGGGCATAATTGGGTAATAATTGAAGTCCACTTCACTTGCAATGTAAATTGATTAAAAAACAATTTGACGATGTATGCATATAGAGCGATTATCTAACTAAAAATATGTTACAAATTAAAATTTACTTGATGCACTTAAGAAATTATCTCACAATCAAGAATGTTGTCTATCCAGTTTTTTTAGCTTATCTGCCTTAGCCTTATTCTGACCTCAGCCACTCTCTCACCACAACCAGCCCTCTCACTCTTTCACTCCACGCACCCCTCACTCTATGTGTTCCTATGCCGACAAAGCTGACAATATGTAGACGATGAAAATGACTGTCATGAACTACATTATTCCTCATCTCTTCACCCAAATAGATCTTTCTAACATAGTTCCACCAATTTCTCTATTTTCCGTGATTGTTCGGGATGGATGGTGCAAACGAAATGTTGTAACATGATGTGTCGGCTATCCCTCTAAACACCACCACCATCTCCGCCACCTGAGATATCCTGTACCCCGCCTTCAAATCCGTTAATCCCCTGCCCCTTCTCATCCAACGATGACCCGCCTCTAATTCTTCGTTTTCCTCCCGTAGCCGCAGATTTTTTATTCGACCACTTTGTTAACCCGCCCGCCTCTCCCTGCCTAAGCACCTGCCACCGCCACCCTACAGCCGGTGAGTGTTGCCACACGTCGCCACTTGCTCAAGTCACCACCTCAGTCAACGCTGACACCAGTCGTTCCTCTAAAACCTACCACCATTTTGGTGCCCACGACCTCCCGCACCCCGCACTCGAGACCGCTAACCCCTTGCCTCTCATCCGCCGCCAACACCCGCTGCTGCTACTACTCTTCTTCCTCCCTCTACATACCTTTTTCTCCGTCCAGTCTATTGACCCGCCCACCTCTACCTACGAAACCACTTGCCACCGCCATCAACAGTCAGCAAATGTTGTCATGCACTACCTCCCTCTACCTGAGTTGCCGCCCAACCCTCTAAATAGTGCCACAATCTCTAGCGCTCACGACCTTCCGCACCACAATAATCAATGGTTGGCCATATATGAAGAAAAAAGAAGGATCAAGATGGTTCTCTGAAGAAGTCATACCATCTCTTGTCACACATCATGTTCATAGATCCTAGGCATACTCTCTTCTCTCAACTTCATTATCATCTTTTTGGACTACAAAATCTAACACTCATGTTCTGAATAATCAATAGAATAAATTAATTTCAAGACATGTCATGGATGAATTATTTGGGTGCCATACTTAAAAATAATAACCATTTATGCATGGGAGATATTTGGTAGGTTACACCGAATGCCATGTAGAAGCGATGCCCAATTTGAATGGATGCATCGTCTTTCGAGTCCGATAAATATCATTGGCATGCAAACTTGAGATATTTTGCCATCACCTGCGTTAAGTATGGCGCCTCTCCGCCGCAAGAAAGAGGTGGGCTTCAGAATCAGATCAATAAAAATAAGTGGGATCCGGGATTTCTGGATTCAATGTATTCCCTTGTGTTGCTACGGGCCTTTTAACTTTTTTTTTCTGATGACTTTTTGTATTGTTGTATAAGACTTGGTGACTTTTTTACCCCTTCCAACGACGTCGTTGGGACCCTTCTTGATGGATTCATTTGAACTTCGACATAATTCATCTCCATCGCTATCGTAATCTACAAAAAAGAATATATATATATATATATATAGAGAGAGAGAGAGAGAGAGAAATACACCTTTTGTATTATTGTGTGTAGTTTATATACAAAGAAGAACCATAATTTGTATACATCTCTTCTGATTTTGTAAAGTTTGATGAGTTTTCAGTCTAGTCAATCATAATTACGTCAGTGACTTTGTCGATCAACAGTAGCATCATCCGCATCCATTGACTTTTATCTCTCATGTACAAAAGTGAACATATACATATCTTAAAAAAGCTCATATATAATACTCCCTCCGTCCCAAAATTCTTGATACACCCATATCTAGACAAATCTAAGACAAGAATTTTGGGACGGAGGGAGTATATATTTATTCGGTCAGCTGCTACATGCAAGCAGGTGACCGCTTTTAGTAGGGTGAGTTGCATCCCAATTTTAATAACATGTAGACTCATCTGTAAATCACTTGTTAGTAATTATTCTCAAGAAATAACTTGTTAGGGTTTGTGATATTTTTTACTGTATAAAGAAGTATGTGACACTTCTCTCATAGCAAACCATCGTTTTTTCCAAAAAAAAGTAAACACCTTTTATTCTTATCTTAAAAATGCAATTCACCATCTTACTCTCTCGCCACATGACATAGTGCTGACACTCACATCTCATCTCCCGGCTTGCTATCCCCGCCGCGGCTTCTTACAGCCCCCCCCTCTACACCACGACATTCAGCCCACACCTTACTCTCACAGTCACCCCGCCCCCGGCCCCTTCGACAACATTGCCCGCCCCCCTTCTCTCTCCCTCCACGGCGTCCCAAGCCAATTCCTGGTGCCAAGGTGTGCACACCATCGTGGTCGAGGGCGACCACCATGACGATGCAACCTGCTGCTCACCGTAGCTCCGCACCTTCTTGAAGTACAGCGGCCACAATCATGTCCCAAGCTTATGTGTCCATCCTTTTATCTAGAGTATATTATCACTGCTGAAATCATAATTCAAGATGTGGTACAAACTTCAGTATCAATACATCATAATAAACCAAATGCATCGGGGATCTGGGTGTACTATCCTAACAGAGGCATTGTTTCGCTACGAAGCCTGAATATTTTCTCTACCACATTCGATTTTGCTGCAACACATAACCGATTTTGTTACCTTGAAAATTCAGTATTGTACAAGCTACCTGCCACCGGTGAACTCAAAGTGGATGCTTAAAAAAGGGCTCTGATAACTTCCACATTATAAGAAATATCAGGATGGATACATTGGCAAAAGCATGTGCAGATTTGCAGGTTATATCTTCTATGTGCAAAAGAATAGATAGACAACACAATTAAGCAAACAATTAATCAACAATTTGAACTATTTTTATGGATAGTTTAAGAAGGTTACCTTCAGCTCAGATAAACCAAAATATATGGACAAAGGTAATAATCCAAGGAGTAGTGGAGCAAGGAGATCTGAGAACATCCACACAATATTTTCTCAATCAATCGATCAGCTCAATTTGTCCACACTCATGGAATAATTCCTCTCATTCAATGGTATATACAGTCCATTGGAAACTTCAAGCAAATGACCATGCTCCATACAACTCAAGATTTAGCCTTTTTGATTTCTCGGGCAACCAGCCAACATATAATTTTTGCCTTCCAAAGTGAATATATATAATGGAACCGCTGAAAAAATATGAAAGAAATAGATTGTAACACACATATGAATGCAACAAAAAATCTATTTTGTATTTAGGATTTAGAGGACCATTTACGAATAATAATAGAGGAATGGCTGATTGTAAAAGAGCTATGAAGGAAACATCACAAGCACCATACTGAATAATTCCACGCACGAGCTTTTCCTCGCAGAATCACAACTTCATAAGACATCCTTAAAAATCAGCCATCAGTAAATAGCTTGTTGAATCCAGACATGGTATGCAAACATTTCGCTACATCTGGTTCCATATTCTGTATAGAAATCAAGTAGACATGGAAGTATACTCATATATCGCTGAATCTTGTAAAACATTTAAAAGGTAATCAGACACATTTTAACAACACTCTCTCGGCTCTTAAATAAGTGATATTTTTACTTGCCGAGTTTGCAAGGTACAAATTAAATCATAAATTATAGTAAAAACATAATCCACATGTTTGATAATAACTAATCGATGAGCAGAACTTGTTTAACACATGAATAATCCATGACTATAAAAGAAGCTCATTGTACTCCGCCACTCGTCTATTGTGTGCACTGTTTTTCCGTCTTTATTGATCATAGCAAGATGCTTCCTGATCAAATAGATGAATGATTTAAAGAGAGCGAATGTAAAATGGTAGGATATTTGGCATGCATCATCGACTTGAGAAAACGAGAACAAGGAATTCACCTTGATAATTTTGGGTAAACAAATTAATCTGGCTATTGCCGTACATGGATAATTAGATTCTCTGCAGATTCACAAAACAATCATTTGTGACTGTTATGCAGTTGTGCAGATGTATGCACGCTATTCATATATAAGTGCCTACATGAAACAAGAATAAAATCAGAGTCCGTAACTAAGTTACTGAAAAAGAGCATTTGCACACAAATTGATAATATCAAGGGAAGAACAGGAAGCGAAGGGAGTCAGATGGGTTACATATCCAGTGGGAGCAGTAGTAGATGCTTGGCGGCTGGTTGGATAGGATGGTGATAGTGGGGGGGATGCTCCCCATCAGGTCGACAAGCCGGAGGTTGTCCCAGCAGGACCCCTTGTCGGATAGCGCCTGGGTGAACCTGTTGCCGGCTATGCTCAGGTACTGGACAGACAGTAGCGCCAACAGGAACGGCCCGACGAAGGGCTTCCGTGACACGTCCATATGCTCCAGTAGGTAGAAGGAGAGCCAGTGAACTTGTTCTGGCTCAGCACCACCGACGCCACTTTCCTCCCAAGACGCCCGAGCTATGATGTCATTACTCCTATCGTCTCTTACATAATTAACGTGTTTCCTATGCAATCATGGTACCGAGACACACATGAGTAATCTGCATGTATAGTTCTCTAATAATTAATCGTACATTCTGATTTCCAACTAATCCAATGTGCTAGTGCATCAGGCTCAACCAACCTTAATGCTAGGTTGAGCGGCATTCTAATTTCTAACTAATCTGATGGAATCCTCCTATGACACATCCTCTCTGCTTCCCACCTTCCAGCGGTTCGATGATGGTGATGAAGGACTATAGATAAAAATTTAACGACCCTTACTCTGTACACATTTGAATCTATTTTCAGATGCAAAACACTGAACTATGATAAAATAAATAATAATCAACGACCCTGGCCGGGGAATAATATCAGTCCTTCCTCGTACTAAACAAGGTATTGAGGGAAAATAAATCTAAGAACAGAATGTATAGATTGGCAGAAGCCAAACATCGAATGCTCTATTAGCAAGTCTAAATAATTTTGAGAAGTATTACCAAAGAGATGACTCTCCAGGCTGCCGAAGGGCATGTACTCGTACAACAGCAGCGCTTGTCCCCTGCGCGCAGAAGCCGATCAGGCTGACGAAGTTAGGGTGGCTGAGCACCGCCAGTATCAGCACCTCCACCAGGAACTCCTTCCTCCCCTGCACGCTCTCTCGGGCCTGCTGCTTCACCGCCACCATTTGTGCATCGGAAGCGCCCTGCAAGAAGAAGAAGAATCACATTGTGCTGATGATATAATACATATATGATATATAGTCCAGACCAAAGAATGATCAGAAAATCAACATGGTAGTTGGATGTGTCAAACATCTGCGACAAAAGTGATTAAGAAATGTACTGTGTGAACTAAGGAAGCAGCATCGAGGACGACACGCAAGGAAATATGCTTGTCACTTGTCAGTACATTCCCCTAATCTCACCAAATGCGCATACACTTTTATTGCTTTGAAGAATATAAAGATAGCAAATGAAGAAATCAGTTGCTGCCTGCCCGACTCAGGTTTGCAACACACAAATGATATACACAGACTATGAATGTATTATAACTTTAGAAGAATATACATTAATCTTTCACAAGTATAGCGAAACTTATCATGGGATGGAGGGAGTACTATAGTTTAGCACATTTTTCTATCACAAGTATAGTTGTTGAATAATGACGAGCAATCTGAAATCATCCACTTACAAAGAAAGAGGGAAGACATAACACGGGCTTGTTAGCTCACCCATACAAAGTTGAGTCAGTGATTAAGTGGATTGCCAAAAAGAACATAGGGGAGACCATCATATCCATGTGTGGTGTACTCAGCTCCACCCTTTCTCGTCACTATATTTGTTCATGTTCTCTGCTGGTTGGTTTTCTCTGAATCTGCCGGGGCAGAGGAAGCTCTGTTCAACTCCTGCTCAACAAAAAACCTTTGTGAGACCAAACAACCAAAAATCCTTGTTCATACAAACATAAAAATGATGAACTATCCAATAATTTCTTCGTGATCATGCAATAAGCTGTGCCTTCCAAAACTTTCATATGGCTGCGGTAGATTCGGTTCACATGAAACATAAATAAAATAATATGTATATAATGATTTTACCTTATAATAGATGTTTTAGAAACTCATAATATATATTTGATAGCTCCACTCCAAAAGTATAAAATTCCTCACGTTGAATACCTATAAACAAAGGTGAAATAAGGATCTCTTTTGGACCTATCAATGAAAAGAGGAAAGGTTATGTCAGCGACCAATCGGAACCGTCGAAAGTTCAGCACATCCGTCTTTTAGCAAATGTACATGCAAAGCAATTCTTTCTCGGAGTGAACTCTGAACTATTCTGTGCCACATGTAAATAAATCATCAAATTACAGTAGGGAGACATGGTTTTTACATGTGTGGTTGGTGACCCTATAAGAATCAGCAGAAAGAAATCGAGTCAACAGAGATACTTTTGTAAGGGCCTGAGAGGTTATATAATGAATAGAAGATTCATGGAAAGACGTTACTTACATGATACATGTAGCTAGAGAATTACAGTGCCCTCAATTGAAGTTTTATGTTCTCCCCATTAGTGATCGCACTGAATCAAAAAGCAAAATGTCAGACAAACAGATTACCTGGAGTGAAGGCATCAGGTAAACAAATTATCTGAATCAAGCTCACTAAAAACAGAATCAAAAAGCTAAATGCCAAACAGATTGAGTACTTTGCCTGGTATACATACTTGTCCCACCTTGCATCAACCCCATGCATGGTGGTGGCATCAACAACGTCATGAGCTCCTGCTGCCCTTGCGTCGATAGAAAGGTTGTCATCGTCGGCGCCGCGCGCCTCCGAACCAAGGATCCGTTTGGCATGGAGGAGAGCGCCATCAGATTGATGCGTCCATCCCCAAACAACGAGCCAAGATAAAGAATATTATGACTGGGAGTTGTGTGTCCCCACTTTGTGTCTGCAACCACTTCCTTTCTACAGCTCCAAATCAGGGGAGCATCTCTTCGTTCCCAGCGATACGGTCTATGCAGGAGCCGCCGCCGGCGGCGACGCCCCACCACAAAAGATTGTCTTCGAGCCACGAGTTGCCGCATCCAACCCCAAGGACCTGCAGTTGGTAGATATTTATTGGGGAAAAACGACCAATAAAGCATGACTGAAGTTTAAACTTTGCATAACTAAAAAGTAATCAATGTATCAAAGGATTTGATCTATGGGCATTTTCCTTTTTCCAACTAACAACGTCAAACTTTTCAGGGGAAGGGTATATACAATATTTACTAAACTGGATGCTTTCCATGTGTTTTTAAATCAATGGATCGTCCTACAAATTCTTTAAAGAGTATAACTGGAAAACCATTGCGTGGGCAGCTGCTTTTCCCTCTCCTAAAGCATCGACTCTACAAATATAACACATTTTGTCACCGGAAACTCATGAATCATAAGGTACAGGGGTGGAGCACGCGACGCAACAGAGCAGAAGAGAATGTTGTACCTGAAACTTAAAGGCCACATTAAGGTTCGTGGGATTCTTGTCCGAGTGAAACAAATTGGTCTGTACAAACTGAAATATAGCCAGCGCAGCTATATCAGAACCCATGAGGCCATGAGCACACATATAGTCAGAAACATAGCTAAATCACGTACCTTGTGAGCATACACCATTCCCTCCAGCCACTTGGTCGGGTACCACGGGGTTCACCTTGAGACACCTCGTGGATGACCTTCATCCCTTCTACACAATTAAGCACAAAAAAAACAAATTGAGTTCACCTTGCAAGACTATTGAGAGGGATTTAGGTCCTTATGAAGTACAGAGTATAGCACGGAAAAGGGGTTCTCTCCTAAAGAAAATAATGCAGCCTCCATCCAGAAACAAATGGCGAATTAAGCACCCTCCAGTTCAATTTCACTCTCATCTAAATTCTATTTTCATGAGAAATTAATCAATTACCTAGGGTTAGTCCAGTTCATCCAAAACAGTGGAGCTCCAAGGAAGAAAGAAGAACGGTTGATCTAAAACAGGGAAGAAACAGGGCTATGACCTTCAAGATTAGTTCTGTATCAAAGCAAGAGCTCACGATTAGTTCTGGGAATTTTGAGTGATGAAGATAAGAAATGCAGTACCGGTACTCTTGCTCCCCTTGCTCTGAGAAGGTTTGCATACCTCAAAGTGCCCAACACCTGCCGCTGGCTAAAATAGTGTGCATAAAAAGATTAAAAATATAAGCTACATTCAGATTAGGCTAGATAAGGAGCTATGCGCTTGTACACATCAAGCCTATATCGTTATTTTCATACACCAAGGCAATTCGAATGCATTAGATTAGTCCAATGTGGCTGATGAACTACTGTTAGGAAGAGAATGAACGGAGTTACAACCAGTTAGGATATGCACAAGTAGGAAATATAGTGACCACACCTACGAAGGAGACTCAGGGAAGTAGTTACCTGCAGCTGCATGCGATGGGGTGCCGTGCTTGAACACTTTGTTGTGCCTCCACCATGTAGTTTCTCCGGTCCACATCCCTGTCCCCTCCGCTGCCGCCTCCACCCCTATCCCCTTCTGGAAGCCTGGATCTAAGCGCCTGGAGAGGCGGTGGCGCACGACCGGATCACAGGATACATGGAGGGGGAGGTCACTGCTGGCGAGGCGCCGACCGATGGGAATCGTGGGGCGGAGTCATCACCGGGGTGCAGCGTCGTTGGCTGAGGCCGCATTGGGGAAGAAGAGGCACTCGAGGCCACCGCCCTGCCGAGGTAGGAGGCGCCAGACGGGAAGAGGTGCGATGCTAGGGATTGGGGAGGGGGTAGGTCAGCGTGCGACGTCTCCCGTCATCGGCGGCGGCTCCTCAACGGGATAGGCGGCGTCTCTCGTCATCGGCGGCGGCTCCCGTAGTAGCGCAGGGATCGACGGCGGCTTGATGTGCGAGGGCGGCGGCGAAGGATGCGAGTGCGAGGGCGGCGACCAAGGGATCTCGTGCGAGTCGTTCTCGCTTGAGGGCATGTGACGTCGCTCGTACGTGCGAGTTTTTTTTCGCTGGTTAATTTTCGTAGGTTTTTTTATCGCTGGTTAATCGTCGTAGATTTTTTCTTCGACGCTTGTCTCGGGCGCGATCGGCTGTTACGACCTGAAGAGCGCGGGGCTGGTGGAGGAGTCGATACGTGGTTTTTTCGTTCGTGGCGGGTCAGCCTGAGGTGGGAGTAGGTACAAAAAAAACCAGATAAGGTGGGACGAAAATAAACCTGGAACGGAGATAGAGATGAACGCATTCCATAGCCGAGTAGCACCAGCCCAGATAGAATAGACTATCAGCCCATGAGCAAAACAAGCCCAATCACTCCCATTACCCCTTTCCTGCCGCCGCCGCCGCCGCTGAAGGGCGCTCATGGCGCGGTGGTCGTCTCCGAAGGACCCGGCTCTGGAGGCGGCCCTCCGCCGCAACCGGCGCTGGATCGTGAACAACCAGATCAAGCGCCTCCTCCTCCGCTTCCCGTCCCGCTCCGCCCCCGTCCGCCTCCTCCAGTCCCGCTTCAAGACGCTCGACCTCCTCGGCCGCGCCGCCAACTGGCTCCGCAAGTACCCCTCCTGCTTCGAGCTCTTCACCGGCGAAGGCCCGGCCGGGAGCGGCGGGGAACTCTGCTTCGGCTTCACCAAGCGGATGGCGGAGCTCGTTGACGCCGAGGAGGCCGCCGTCACCGCGTCCGAGCCGGCCATGGCCGACCGCCTCGCGCGCGTGCTCATGCTCGCTCGCGGGCGCCGCCTCCCGGTCTCCAAGCTCGCCGCGCTGCGCGGCCCGCTCGGCCTCCCAGACGACTACCTCCTCCGCATCCTCCCCGCCCACACCGATCTCTTCCGCCTCGCCAACCCGTACCCTCACCGCCGCAATGCCGCAGAGCTGGAGCTGCTCCGATGGGTCCCTTCCCGCGCGGTCTCTGCCGTCGAGGCCGCAGCCTCGGCGAGCAACTCCCTCCCGCGGTTCACCTGCTCGTTGCCGTCCTCTTGGGCCAAGTCCCACGAGAAGATGGAGGACTTCAACTCCACACCCTACATTTCGCCCTACTCGGAGGACGGGGCGGTGCCTGGCACAGACGCAGAGGCTGAGAAGCGTGCGGTGGCTGTGGTTCACGAGCTTCTTTCGCTCACCTTGTGGAAGAAGATTTCGGTTATGAAGCTAGAGCACTTCAGATGGGAGTTTGGGCTGCCAGAAGACACAGCTAGGATGCTGCTCCGGCATTCTTGCCTCTTCTATGTGTCGAATCGGTACAAGATTCACACGGCGGTGCTCCGTGAGGGTTACGAGGGGTCTGAGCTGAGGGTGAAGGATCCAGTGGTGGCAGCAAAGGATAGACTCGGGGAACTGATGCAGGAGGGTCTGCACGAATTTAATCAGCGGCGACGTGCTGTGAATTTGGAGAAGAAGAGGAGGAAAGGTGAGGTTGATGTGAAGAAGGAAGAAGAGGAGCTCGAAGATGAGGCAGGGGCACTGTTGGATAGTGCGGAGAAGAGGGAGGAAAGACGGAGGTTTTACAAGGTGTTGTTTGGTGATGATAACCGGTGATTGGTGTATGTAAGTCTGATGCCCCTCTATACTTGTTGAACGAATGATGATATCTTGAGATACACTAAAGCAATAAGAGTGACATTGCTATGAAGGGATGACACATCTATCTGCACATGGAAATTGTTTGGGTTGTTGTCTCGCTTGCTGGTCAAAGAGAATTGATTCCCAAAATCGGAGAACTGCAAGAATACCGGCCAGCCAGGCAGTTTGATCTTTTTGTAGATTATAGCATGCCCCTTCAGGATAAAAGCAATCACTTATGGATTCTCCTAAATGACTAAATGGTGGAATTCTGGTGTAAAAGGGGTCCTTATCAAGGAAACCAAACATATGGATGCAATCAAGTAACAATGTGTGTGAGAAAGATCGACAGATCTGCAGAACTTGCAAGTGAAATGCCAATGCAAACTGGTCTTATATCGTCAGAGAGAACAGAAATCATGAGCAGCAAATGCTGCATGCAAGCATGTGCAATTGACTATCTACAAAAGTGAGCACTGCGATTTTGGTGGATCTTTGAGCACAGTTGGAGTTGTAGCCTTCTGCCGGAATATGTTTTGTATAGCAAATATGATCATCCCCAGAAATGGAACTTTGATGAGAATGATTTTAGGTACACACCTTTTTCCCGGTTTTTTAGGAAAATGTTTTGTTATAGTTGAACTTCTGTGTGTTGGCATTTCAGTTATGAGGTTTTATAGATAACAACTTTACAAAAATTCATTCATGTCCTCTCTAGTCATTTTTATCACAAAATTCTTTAGTTAATCATTTAAATTCTACTAGGATGATGCCTTGTCCTTACGTAAGCACTTATTTGCTTATACCAGTTTGGCACTGAGTTGTGGACTACTGGACTAATGACTCATTGCATTTTGAAATGAGTGGTATATTTCTATGTAACAGTCCATGGGCCTGCATAACCAATTAACAGCTTGCTCAACGAGTAGCAAGTTATATACTATATGTTGCCTGCTGATGTTGGGGTATAAGTAGAAGTAAGAAAATTAAACCTAACACAGAAGGATACATAAAAGGAGCTTTAACAACTTGATAACCGAATGTGGCAAGGGTATAAGCCTGCCTTTATGTTTGAAGAACATAGAGAAATGGGGATCAATGGAAAGCTATTGAAGAGAAGTGCCAACCATCACAAGCACCAAATTCTGGGTTTATTCATGGTCTAAAAGCACATCCATCCCTTGTTTTTCTGGTGCTGCCATGCCTTCCGTTATCTTGTTGCTACCTTCCCATCCTGCAAAAGTGATGTAGATCACAGTTTAGTATTTTTAGTCATTAAGGCTTGTGTTGTGAACATGCATGTTTTGTTTTATATTTTGTTTCAGCAAGGAGAGATACCTTTGGACATGTTGAAGCCACGATTTTCCAGCTGCTTGTACTCTTGGCATAGCGCGCAACTCTCACAGCACATGTGAACAAAGCAGTCCATGTAGGGTGATCCTTGGAAGTTGTACTGTGCCCGCATTGAGGAGCGTTTGGTACAAGAATACAACCAGTTGCAGCCTATGGATCCTAGCAAAACATACAGGGTCCCATGCATGCAGCATGCTGGAAACAAGGGGAGTTAGCCAACAAGACGTATGTTTTTATGCTTGATCCCAAGCGCAAATTGTAATTGTAGCACATACATCCTGAGTCTCTGTCCACAACCTCAGCAATGCGACCAAATGTAAAGCAGGGGCACCAACAAGTCAAGCAACCCGCAGCATTAGCCACAAAAGTGAAGCATCAGGATGTAAGTGAAATGCACTCTTATAAACCCCCCAATGTATAAGCCATAAGTACGTGTGAGAAGAGCATGAAAGATAGTTCTCCATACAGGTGCCGCAATCTCCAAAGCAGTCACAAAGCCCAACCGACCACTTCCCTGACATGCTGCTGATTTCTTGGGGTTGTGATCTGTGGAATATGGAAATAGATGGTGTGTAGCTGTGCCTTTGTGAGCAAGAATACCTTGATCCTGTTGGTATTTATAGACTAGAAACAACATGGTATCAGTGCCCATTTGCACAAGTATCTGCTCATAGTAGATTCCAGTGCATCATTTTAGTTGTCTCATGGGCTTTCTGTTTTCTTCTTGCACTTTAATGTTGTATGTTGTGTTTACAGGTTTTGCTGTAAATTAGCGTTTTTAGTCTCATCATGTTCACTTGGCTTGTTCTGTTTGATTGCTCCTTCGGGAAATCTTATGCTCAGTTAGCATCTGGCAGCTATTTGGAGCTTCCAGTTTTGGTTGTAGCATAGACCCCTTTTGTTCTTTTCATCATTCATTACTTGGCAAGTAATAGCTGCTATGATGATTGGAATTCGTGGGCTGACGATGATAGCAATTTGAGGTCCTCACACAATGATTGGAATCCAGTCTCACTATGTTTTCAGTTTCATTAGTCGTGCAACACCTGATTGAAGCTATGGAAAATGTCACTGCAGTCCTCTTTCTGAGGCTTTTTCTGGGAGACTTTTCAATGTAAATTCGAGTTGGATAAGATCTTCTGCTTCCGAGATTTCCTTGATGGAGCCCATACTGTACCCTTAATAAAAGCCCCAAATTTCGGTTGCTGTTTTCGAGTTTCTTAATCGCCTCCAGTTCTGTGCTCGCTTTGGGCTTTGTCCATTTGCATTTGGGGGGCATTATCTGGCTCTGCTATCTGTACTGTACAGATTACATAACCTACAGATAGCTAAGATATTGACCAATTTGCACAGTTATGTGGAGATCATCTGTCATACACCGTGAAGTACCGTTGTTGGTGTGCCAGGGTTTGCTCTTGCAAGTCTTGAACTACAGAATTTGCTGATCTGTCCCAAACTGATTGGCTACAGGACAGGCTATGGCGAAGTCAATGTACAAGGACTACATCATGCATGCATGACATTGACAATATGGTCCATATTCTGGTTTGATTTTTACCTTTTTGCCCTGTGGTTTTATCTTTCCCAGGACAATGTTTCGTGTGGCTGAGCTATCTCTTGTGTGAATTTTTGCCATCTCGACTATGAGCTTCTGCAGATGTCAGAACCTTTTCAACCTTTCTTGCTTGTTCTGTAGCCTTTTCTAAGATATTTTTTTCTTCAATCATCTTAAGCTACAAGATATCCAATCTTCAAGTATTATATTTCATATCCAGTTCGGCAGTCAGTACCGAGTCAAGAGATTCATAGCTTTACAAATTGAGCAGTACATTTTAGTTCATATGCCACTAAACTTCAGTATGGTCTACAACCATATAATGCTCGACTGTCGTCAAGACGTCAAGTAACAGATCACATAATATATGTTGCCTGCTGGTGTGAGAAAACATAAATGAAAGTAAGAAATTGAACCAAAATCACAAGGACAGATAAAAGGATATTTAACAACTTGGTTACCAAATGGAGCAAGTCATATAAGCCTGCCTTTATTATCCCTTCGGATGTTGGAGAACATCGCGAAACGAAAATTAACAGAAAACAGGAGAGCCAATCATCATATTCATAGCCATCAAATTATGGACATGTTCCAGAAGCACATCGCTTGCTTCACTGGTGCTTTCATGCCTTGCACACACCCCACAAACTTGTTGCTACCTTTCCATCCTGCAAATGTAAATGGTGTAGAGCATGATTTAGTCATGATTATTTCTTATTTGTTAACATTAATACTCATGATTATGCTTTCTTTCAGTAAGACTCAGAGACCTTTGGCCATGTTGAAGCCGCGATTTTCCAGCTCCCTGTACTCTTGGCATAGCGCGCAACTCGGGTAGTGGTGGACGTACCAGTCCATGAAGGGCCATTCTTGCAAGTTATATTGAGACAGCATCGCCGAGCGTTTGGGAAAAGAATACAACCAGTGACAGCATAAGAGCGACAGACAAACATACAGGGTCCCACTCATGCAGCATGCTGAAAACGAGGAGAGTCAGCCGAGAAGATCGATGATTTTTATGCTTCAAACCAAGCACAAATTCTAAGAGAAACACCTACATGTAGAGCCTTTGTCTGCAATCTCAGCAATGCGGCCAAAGGTAACACAGGGGCACCAGCAAGTCAAGCAACCTTCAATGTTAGGAAATAGAATGATACACAGATGAGTACTGCAAAGGGGGTAAATAATCTAGTCCCCCAGTACTTTGCATGCTGCTTTACGAAACCCATGTATAAGAGGCGCAAGAAGAACAAAAAAAGGCTAGCTCTGCATACAGATGTCGAAATCGTCAAGGCAGTCGAAAAGCCCAACTGACCACTCCGCAACCATGGTATTCGTTAGTTTGGTAGATTGTGAATTCGTAATCTATGGAGTTGGGAATAGCGTGGTGTGCACCTGTGCCTTTGTGAGCAACCAATGTTTATATACTAGTAGTAATGGTGCAGTACTAGTTAGAAGATATGAAAAGGTCAATTGATTCAACCGACTCCAGTGCAGAAATTTCTTTCTTGTTTTTATCGGCTTTCTCTTGCAATCTGCACCGGTTGTTGTTCGCTAATGCTGTGTTTACAGGTTTGGCTTTGGATTGGTCTTCCCAAGGACAGCGTGTTCAATTGGCATGTTCTGCTTTGGATCAATCTTTCGGAAATCCTATGCTGAATCAGCATATGTCAGCACTTTGGAGCTTCCAGCTTTGGTGGTAATTTCCATGCCGTATCGTCGTTTTCCTTATGTATGAAATCAGCCTGATAGTAAAATACTGATGATAATCACCATGTCAATCTCGGTCTAAAATGGGGGAACCATGCCTGGTGATAAGCTTGTAAAAGTGTTGGTCGTAACTTCTCCCTGTCCAAGTCTACAGATAGCTAAGTAATTAACGAATATTGCGCAGTTATTATGTGGAGATCCAATATCATATACTGTAAAGTCCCCTTGTGCCAGGGTTTGCTCTTAAAGTTTTGAGATGAGGAATTCGCTGATCTGGCCCGAACTGATTGGCTACAGGACTAGAGGGTACCGTGAAGTCAACGTACAATGACTACACCATGCATGCAACATGGTCCATATTCCGGTTTGATTTCTTTTTGCCCTGTGGTTTATATCTTTCTTGGACAACGTTTCATGTTTCATGCGGCTGAACTACCTCTTGTGTGTGTTTTTTGCCATCTCAATTATGAGCTTCTGTATATGTCCAACCTTTCTCGAAATTTCTTGCTTGTTGTGTAGTTTTTTGTTATCATATTTTTTCTTCAATCATCTTAAGCATACAGGATGCCCCATCTTAGTATTTATTCCTCATGCCAGTTCGGCAGTCAGTATTGAGTCAAGAGATTCATAGCTTTACAGCTTGAGCACTGCATTTTAGTTCACAGGCCACTAACTTCGTACAATCTACAACCATATAATGCTTGTCAAGTGACAGATCACATAATGTATGTTGCCTGCTGTGTTAGGACATAAATGGAAGTACGAAAACTGAATCAAAACCACAGGGACTGATAAAAGGAGATTTAACAACTTGATTGCCAAATGGAGCAAGTCACTAGACCTGCCTTTATTTCCCCTTTGGATATTGTAGAACATCATGATATGAAAATTAACAGAGAACAGGAGAGCTAAGAGCATCATTTTATGGACATGTTCTAGAAACACATCCCTTGCTTCCCAGGTGCTTTCATGCCTTGCACACATCCCACCATCTTGTTGCTACCTTCCCATCCTGCAAATTTAATGATTTAGTCATGATTACTTTGCCTTTGTGAAACGCATGAATTTTCTTGACTATGCATTCTTTCAGTAAGACGCAGCGACCTTTGGCCATGTTGAAGCCACGGTTTTCCAGCTCCTTGTACTCTTGGCATAGCGCGCAACTCTCACAGAAGAAGTGGACACAGCAGTCCATGCAGGGCGATGCTTTCAAGTTGTATTGCGACCGCATCGCCGAGCGTTTGGTACAAGAATACAACCAGTTGCAGCCTACGCAAGCCAGGCAAACATACAGGGTCCCATTCATGCAGCATGCTGAAAACAAGGAGACTCAGCCACAAAGATGGATGATTTTTATGCTTCGACCCAAGCACGAATTCTAAGCGAAACACCTACATGGGGAGCCTTTGTCCACAATCCCAGCAAGACGACCAAAGGTAACACAGGGGCACCAGAAAGTCAAGCAACCTGCAATGTTTGGAAATGGAATGGAACATAGATGAGTACTTTGCAAGTTTGCATGCTGCTTATGAAACCCATGTACAAGGGGTGCAAGAATAACAGAACAAAAGCCAGGTCTGCATACAGGTGCGGAAATCCCCAAAGCAGTCGAAAAGCCCAACTGACCACTCAGCAACCATGGTGCTAGTAAGTTTGGTAGATTGTGGATCTGTGATCGTTGGAGTATGGGAATAGCAGCGGTGTGCAGCTGTGCCCTTGTGAGCTTTGATGCTACCGATGTTTATATACTAGCAGTAACAGTGCAGTATCAGGTATGACAAAGTCAATTGCTTCAGCAACCAATTCCAGTGCAGAGTTTTTTTTTTGTTTTATGGGGTTTCTCTTGCAATCTGCACCGAATATTGTGCGTTAGTGCCGTGTTTACTGGTTTTGCTTTGAATTGGTCTTCTCAAGGAAACCGTGTTCAATTGGCATGTTCTGCTTTGGACCAATCTTTCTGGAAATCCCATGCCCAATCAGCATATGGCAGTATTCTGGAGCTTCTAGTCTTGGTGGTAACTTTCATGCCTTATCGTCATTTTCCTATGTATGAAATCGGCTTGATAGCAAGTAATACTAATGATAATCACCATGTAACTCTCCGTTTAGAGTAGGGGAACCATGCCTGGTGACAAGCTTGGTAAAGGTGCCAGTTATAAATCCAAGCCTTTAACCAAACACTTGCCAGTTAACATAACGTATACGTAGTTGTTTCTGCACAAAGGTGTGTCCTGCTTGAACTTTCTGGTTACGGCCATGGTTTCGTTTTTCGTATCGCCAACTAGAGCTAGAGTATTCCCTGTTGGGGATGATGTTCATGTGCTTCTTTTTATCTTCTACTGATAGGGTACCATCTGCTTGTTGAAGCCGAAAGTTCTGTAACAGTTGAACCAAATTTGGTAGAAACTGAATATTCAGAGTAGCAACCAGTCGGGTAATGCCTCCTGACAACCTAAAGAATTTCGACAAACGGAATGTTTAACACTGTTCTGGGGGCTGCAGTCAGCGAGTTTTTCTTTGGAACTGTAGTGAGTGTCTTTTGGTTGCTTATTACATGATGGTTGTCTCGGATAAGGTTTCTGGTTTAGAGGGGAAACAGTTTGTTTCGGATAGGTTGTGTTCAGCTGCAGCAAAACATCAGGCCACGCTCGCTCTATGCAAATACCTCTCGGGCCTGGCCCAAGTATTCGGTCAGTTCCGAAAGAGAAGTATACCCCCCCCCCCCCCCCCCCCCCCCCCCCATACCTCTTCAATTGGACAGAAACCCCAAAGTCTCTGAGAACCGGGCAATTCTCCACTGGGTTTTCGAGAGGATTTCAGGTGGTTTGATGATGACTGGGCTTGCTGACTTAGCAAAAGTGAAAAGGGACAGTATTTCACCTGATCGCGCTGTCGCTGCCTTTCTTTCCTGATTGCCTCTTCATCTCTGCCTGCATCCTCCTGGCCACCTCTGCCGTCGTCGTTGTCGCTGTGGCCCTCATCTCCGCCGACACCATGGCTGCAGGTACGTCGCCGACCCCTATTTCCTGCTCCCCTTCTCAGGAATGCACATGAATGGAATGCACACTTAGTGAGACAGGGAACAAAAAAAAGAAAACAAGACTAGGAAGCTTTTGATGCATTTCAAGTACAAAAAACATTTCAAGCAGATGTAGCTAAGGTATGGACCATGCTTTCTATTTGTAGCTAAATTCATATTTGTCCTATTGCCATACTAAGATGCATTTTAGAAATATGAACTCAGCGCTATGTGAATGTTTATTTGTAGGTTGCTCCTATGGCTGCCAATGACAGAAAAAGGATGGGAATTGCTATGCAGTCCACACCTGTTGCTGTCAATCAAGAAAGGAGGGAAGCTGGAAGCCTGAAGATCTCTGAACCAAGCTCACAGCCAAAGCTCTTATGTATTCCCTCTGTAAACAAATATAATACGTTTTAGGCCACTAAAACAGAGGTAGTAGTACCTAAGCACTGTGTGTTCAACCTTGCTGCTTGCAAGGAAACCATCAATACCAAAAAAGGCCCCTCACTATGACAACCAAGACATGTTTCACTACTTTCAGACATGTTGCTACTGTTTTTTTTGGCACATTGTACTACTTGATATGACTGTTACAGTACTGTTTTTTTTGGCAAAATGCACCTTCTGCTATGATTGCTACTCTTTTTCATTGTACTACATGTCAATGTTACTTCTTTCTGGAAAAGATGCTACTTCCTCCGTCCCAATATAAGTGTCTTAACCTTAGTACAACTTCAAGTAGTACAAAGTTGAGACACTTATTTTGGGACGGGGGAGTACTATTTTGATTAGAAACAAAGCATCACATGCATTTCCATACTAAGATAGCTTAACTGACATTGGTCCCAATACATACATAGCAAACTGACAACCAGTACAGAGATGATTTTTTTTAGTTTTTTTAGTATTTTTTTTGAATTTACTGTAGCTCAAGAGCAGATGAGCCCGGGCGCCGAGTTGAATTTCCGCTCCTTTAATTTCTTCTCCACTCCTTCCTTGCCTATTTCTCCATCTCTTCCAGCGAGCGAGCGCCCCTTGTGCTTCCTCTTCCTATGCACCTTCGTTCATTAAGGTACAGAGAACAAGAAACATACAGCCATAATCCTCTTCCTCTTCTAACTCCCTTGATCTTTGACCGTTTCCAAAACCTAAGATATCTAGACGTGCGCCTCCGCTTCCTCTTCCAATCCCCTAGCAACCCCTGCCCTCTCTGTTCCTAATTCTTCCAAGAACTCTCGAACTACTGCTGCTCCATGTGTAGGAAACATTGCATGAAAAACAAAAATATTTCTATGCTCACGCAAGATCTATCCATGGAGATGCATAGCTACGAGATGGGGAGAGCATCTACATACCCTTGTAGATCGCTAAGCGGAAGCGTTTATTAACGCGGTTGATGTAGTCGTATACCTTCGCGATCCGTCCCGATCAAGTACCAAACATACGCCACGGTTTCTAATTATGAGGATTAGAGGTAGTTAGGGCTAGCTTTAATTAGTCAACTAGGACCAACTAAAGGAGGCTAAAAAACTTGTGTTCTAGGGGCTAGCCCTGCTCCTCTATATATATGTTGAGCCCTGGGGTTGTTACTTGGGGAGAGGGCCTCCCCAAAATCGGTTTGGAACACAAAGATAGTCCTTCCCGGACTCCAGGGCCAAACGCCACGGTACCTGGCGCTACGACGTCTAGCCCGGGGGGTGGGGTGGGGGGGGGGGGGGCGGTAGACGCCAGGAACCTTGGCGTCTAGCCCCAGCCCTTCGAGAAAACCCCTTTGTGCACTGTCTTAAGGCCTTGTGGGACTTACCCCTTGGCCCAACCATATCATCCTATATATCAATCTTTACCTCCGAACCATTCCGGAGCACCTCGTCATGTCCGTGATCTCATCCGGGACTCCGAACAACATTTGGTCACCAACATACATAACTCATATAATACTATATCTCAACGAACGTTAAGCGTGCGGACCCTACGGGTTCGAGAATGATGTAGACATGACCGAGACGCTTCTTCGGTCAATAACCAATAGCGGGACCTGGATGCCCATATTGGTTCCTACATATTCTACGAAAATCTTTATCGGTCGAACCTTTATGACAACATACATAGTTCCCTTTGTCCGTCGGTATGTTACTTGCCCGAGATTCGATCGTTGGTATCTCCATACCTAGTTCAATCTCGTTACCGACAAGTCTCTTTACTCGTTCTGTAATACATCATCTTGTAACTAACTCCTTAGTCACTTGGCTTGCAAGATTCTTGTGATGTTGTATTACCGAGAGGGCCCAGAAATACCTTTCCGTCGGTGACAAATCTCAATCTCGATTCACGCCAACTCAACAGACACCTTCGGAGATACCTGTAGATCACCTTTATGATCACCCAGTTATGAAGTGACGTTTGATAGCACACAAGGTATTCCTCTGGTATCCGTGAGTTGCATGATCTCATGGTCGAAGGAACATGTATTTGACATTAAGAAAGTAGTAGAAAAAACTGAATGATCATATGCTATGCTAACGAATGGGTCTTTTCCATCACATCATTCTCCTCATGACATGATCTCGTTATCAAGTGACAACACATGTCTATGGTTAGGAAACCTTAACCATCTTTTGATCAACGAGCTAGTCTAGTAGAGGCTTACTAGGGACTTAGTATTTGTTTATGTATTCACACATGTATTTAAGTTTCCGGTCAATACAATTCTAGCATGAATAATAAACCTTTATCATGAATAAGAAAATATGATAATTACCAATTTATTATTGCCTCTAGGGCATATTTCATATAGTCTCCCACTTGCACTAGAGTCAATAATCTAGTTCACATCGCCATATGATTAACACCCAATGAGTTCTAAGGTGTGATCATGTTTTGCTTGTGAGACAGGTTTTACTCAATGGGTCTGCAACATTCAGATCCGTGCATACTTTGCAAATATCTATGTCTACAATGCTCTGCATGAAGTTACTCTAGCTAATTGCTCCCATGTTCAATATGTATCCAGATTGAGACTCCGAGTCGTCCGGATCGGTGTCAAAGCTTGCATCGATGTCCATAACTGAGAAACATTTCCTCAGTCCTCTTTAGGTACCTAAGGATAATTTTGACCGTTGTCCAGTGATCCACTCCTGGGTCACTATTGTAAACCCTTGCCAAACTCATGGCAAGGCACACATCAGGTCTGGTACACAACATGGCATACATTATAGAGCCTATGGCTGAGGCATAGGGAATGACTTTCATCCTTTCTCTTTCTTCTGCCATGGTCGAGCTTTGAGTCTTACTCAACTTCACACCTTGCAATACAGGCAAGAACCCTTTTTTTGACTGATCCATTTTGAACTTCTTCAAAACTTTGTCAAGGTATGTGTTTTGTGAAAGTCCTATTAAGCGTCTTGATCCATCTCTATAGATTTTGATGCCCAATATGTAAGCAGCTTCACCGAGGTCTTTCGTTGAAAAATTCTTATTCAAATATCCTTTTATGCTATCCGGAAATTCTATCATCAACAATATGTCATCCACATATAATGTTAGAAATGCTACAGAGCTCCCACTCACTTTCTTGTAAATACAGGCTTCACCGTAAGTCTGTATAAAACCAAATGCTTTGATCACCTCATCAAAGCGTATATTCCAACTCCAAAATGCTTGCACTAGTCCATAGATGGATCGTCGGAGCTTGCACACTTTGTTGGCACCTTTAGGATCGACAAAATCTTCTGGTTGCATCATATACAACTCTTCTTTAAGAAACCCGTTAAGGAATGCAGTTTTGACGTCCATTTGCCAGATTTCATAATCATAAAATGCAACAATTGCTAACATGATTCTGACAGACTTAAGAATCGCTACGGGTGAGAAAGTCTCATCGTAGTCAACCCCTTGAACTTGTCGAAAATATTTTGCGACAAGTCGAGCTTTGTAGATAGTGATATTACCATCAGCGTCTGTCTTCCTCTTGAAGGTCCATTTATTCTCAATGGCTTGCCGATCATCAGGCAAGTCCACCAAAGTCCACACTTTGTTCTCATACATGGATCCTATCTCAGATTTCATGGCCTCAAGCCATCTGTCGGAATTTGGGCTCATCATAGCTTCTTCATAGTTCACAAGTTCGCCGTTGTCTAACAACATGACTTCCAGGACAGGATTACCATACCACTCTGGTGTGGTACGTGTTCTGGTCGACCTACGAGGTTCAGTAGTAACTTGATCTGAAGTTTCATGATCATCATCATTAGCTTCTTCTGGTTGGTGTAGGCATCATGGGAACGGTTTTCTCTGATGTGCTACTTTCCAATTCGAGAGAAGGTACAATTACCTCATCGAGTTCTACTTTCCTCCCACTCATCACTTCTTTCGAGAGAAACTCCTTCTCTAGAAATGACCCATTTTTAGCAAAAAAAGGTCTTACCTTCGGATCTGTGGTAGAAGGTATACCCAATGGTTTCTTTAGGGTATCCTATGAAGACGTACTTCTCCGCTTTGGGCTCGAGCTTATCTGGCTGAAGCCTTTTGACATAAGCGTCGCATCCCAACTTTAAGAAACACACTACAAAAAAAGACACACCCGTGACATTTTGGGCCGAACAATTATTTTTCCTGTCATGCTTATGACACTTCTATGACGATAATTGTGACAAAACCTGGTATCATCATAGATGTGGTGGGCTCCTACTTCTATGACAAAAAATCATGACAGAAAATGGGCTTTTCGTCCTGGGCGGGCCAGAGACGCAGTTGCATGACATTCTTTGGGCCGTCCATGACGGAAAAAACCGTGGTAGAAGCGAGGGCGAGGAAAATATCAGGGAGTTCCCGGTTACGGTGGGTGGCCGGGGGCTGAGCGATGTGTGTTTCTCTCGTACACGTACGCGCGCGTGTGCGAGGCGTTGCGCTCTAACTGAACCCGAGCGAGGCGTTCGCCTACTGAACCCGAGCGATTGCACTGCAGGCTACGCGTTACTGAACCCGAGCGATCGATCGATCTGGCTGTTAACTGGACCCGATCGAGAGATTCCTTCGCTAGTGCTGCTAACTAAAACCGATCGAACCAGCTGCCTCCTTTCCTTGATGAACAGTGAGTGTTGTTGGGGGGGAGGGGGGGTGGATGAACAGTTCTCGGTGGGGGGTTGGATGAACAGGACCCCGTGGTAGTAGAGGTCGTTGCCGCTGGATGAACAGGACCCCGATCGATCGAGCCGGTTGGGGGTGGATGAACAGGACCCCGTGGAGGTCTGGTTGAACAGTAGCCGATGGAGAGCTGGATGAACAGTAGCCCGTGGAGGGGTGGTTGAACAGGACCCCGTGGAGAGGGCTGGTTGAACAGTAGCCGCTGGAGGAGCGGTGGAGGCTAGATGAACAGGAGCCCGTGAATGAACAGTCGCAGGTGGAGGCTGGAGGAGGTCGACGTGGATGAACAGTAGCCCATGGAGGCTGGAGGAGGTCGACGGTGGAGATGAACAATAGCCCGTGGAGTCCCGTTTTGCGGTACGCCACACCCCTCCCGATGAACAGGACCCCCGTTTCGACCGTAGCGCTCCAACACAAGTCCGTTTCCTCTGTTTTGCGGTACGCCACACCCCTCCTGATCAACAGGAGACCGCTTCGACCGTAGGAGGTCCAAGAGAAGTCCGTTTCCTCCGTTTTGCGGTACGCCACACCCCTCCCGGTGAATAGGATCCCGTTTCGACTGTAAGGCGGTCGAACACAAGGCCGTTTCTGCCGTTCTGCGGTATGCCAGGCCTCGTTTTGATTGGCTGTTCCGTCCAAGCTGGTTGGCTCCCGATGAACACGACGCATTCCGTTGCCTCCCAATGAACACGATGACGCGGTTTCTCTGTTCTGACCCAGTCGGTTGGCTGCCGATGAACAGGACACCATCGCTGCCTCTCCATGTACACGAGCCCTGGCCGTACGTATGCGCGAGTAGGCGTTCGAGACCCCGCCCGTATGTATGTACGTGGCCGTATTTTTGGCATGTGGCTGTATGTATGTGTACACGGTTTAGACGGGACAACCTGAACTGCTACGTGGGGGGCTCTACTATGACATGTGCCGCTACTTACTTGGCCACGGTTCATCGTTGCAGAGCGATGGATCGACCAGTATGTACGTACACATTCGCGACAAGACAGACAATGGTACATATGCTTCGACCGGGTGGGTCCCAGCTGTCAGGGAGGATAAGGACGCACTTCCTTGCGTGCGAAGATATAGCTGCTGGGTCCCAGCTGTCAGGGGGGAATCATTTTTTTTGCCCGTAATAAGGACGCACTTCCTTGCGTGCGAAGATGTAGCTGGTGGGTCCCAGCTGTCAGGGGGAGAAATCATTATTTTTTAGGGTAAAAAGGATGCAGTTGCATGCATGCGTCCATGGGCGTGGTGCGTCCCCACTGTCATCCTCCCACGTACAATCATCTTCCGATGACTCTCGTTTGTTGACCACACCATGCCGAGCGCACCAAGGCCGGCGAACGACGGCAAGGCCCCAGACTGGAATGACTCGGAGATGGGGAAGACGAGGCAGTGGAGTCGCAGATGGAGAGGAGTGGGAAACTTGACTGGTTCGGGTGCACGACAGCACTGCCGCCCACGGGAGACAGGAGAAAGAACAGAGGTTGAAGAAGGAGCACAGCTGTTGGATTAACATTCAAAGGTCCAGCTGCTAGAATCATTTGTTGATTAAGTTGACAAAGCCCTGCGTACACGTCAGCTTAGTAGGCCCACAAGTCAGCCACCAAATCTGCCGGGTCCTAGCTGTCATCGGGAGGAATAGTTTTTTTCGCATAACAAGGAGGCACTTCCATGCGAAGATACAACCGGTGGGTCCCAGCTGTCAGGGGGAGGAAATATTTTTTCAGCTTAATAAGGAGGAACTTTCCTTGCGCGCGACCATGGACCTCGTGGGTTCCAGCCGTCAGGCTCTCCACGTAAAGTCCTCTTCCGATGACTCTCCTTTGTTGACCACGCCGCGCCGAGCGCAGCGAGGCGGTGGACGACGGCGAGGCCCCGGATGGGAACGACCCAGAGATGGGAAGACGCGGTAGTGGAGTCGCATATTGAGAGGAGTACAAGGGTTATAACTGGTTCTGGTGCGGTATGGGGCTACAGTCGGTGGAGAATAACAGGAGGTGTGGAGGGGTGGAGGGATAGCCTGGCCGGTGGTAGGGTAGCGCTTTGCAGCGATACATGCTAAGCAGAGCCGCTAGTCGCCGGAGGCCGGAGCAGGCGGTCCCAGCGAAGCTGGAGGAAGAAGATGAGAGATTGAAGGTGCATGCCGGCCGTTGGATATAAATCCAATGGCTGTGGATGTCATAATCATTTGTTGACCAAGTTGACAACGCCTTGCGTAGGCTTCGACCTATTGGCCCACATGTCAGCCTGCAAAAATGTGGCATATATTTAACCCATGTTTTCTAGAATTTACAGTCCATTTGCTGGGCTAGGTGAACAAATAATTTCGCGTCAATGCGGCCCATTTAATATTTTCTAAGAAATCCCGGCCCATTTGCACTTTCTTGAAATACACGAATTAGCTGGGCTCGTTCTATATATAATGTTAGGTTAGAAGGAGCAATTAATATCAAAAAATAAACCGGAGCGACACATTTTTTATATATAAAATTAACAAATTAGCTAGTTATTGCTCAAAACAAAAATGAGTGCGTTATTATTACATTGGTCCTTCAAATCTTCGCAATCTTTTGTACACAATCACCAGGATTTTTCTTGCGTGTGAGTCAAAAACAACCAGGATTTTCCTTGCCAACTTCTGTTAAACATTTACTTTTATAAGTTAATAACACGTGGGATGTTTTTATAATGTATATATAAGTCTCTATTAAATATACGATAATAGTAATAATATAAATATATATAATGTGGTTAGAAGGTAAAACATAAATTGGACACAACATTATTATTCTTATATATAGATAAATAGAACAGAGATCTGCGTTTTATTAAAAAAATACATTGGGCTGCCGATCTTTAAGAAAAAGTAAAACCTACGCTGGGAGGCCCATAGGCCGGTATGGACCTCAAAAAATAAGTTGAAACCACTGTCTCTGTATGTCGTGGGCTACGCATGTTAAAAAACAAAACCTAGGCCTAGCTGATACTTGTTCGCCCTCTAGAAAAAAATGATACCAGCTAGATCCCCGATACCCCTTTTCCCGCAACAACAACAACAAAAAATAGATCCCCGATACCCCTGACAAAAAAGCTCCCCGATGACAGTCATCCTTGGAAATTTATTTCGTTTATTGACTAAGGTTGACAAACCCGTGGGCCCCAAATGTCAGCATACAATTAGGAGGAAGCTTTTTTCCCAATGGGGCACTTGCTTGCGTACGGCTTGGACCTGGTGGGTCCCCACTGTCAGTTTCTCGGCGTACAGTCCTCTCTGGATTCCTCTCGTTTGTTGAGCATGTTGACAACGGCATACGGCGGCGCCACGGCGAGCGCACACGGACGGGAAAGAACCGGAGCCGGGGAAGACGCCTTCATTCTTTCGAACATACCGCACTAGCCCAGTGGCTGCAGCCCTCTCACCCAAAGCTGTACTGCCCAGGTTCGATTCCAACTGGTGTAGTTGAAAAAATCTAACACTTGCCAAAATTTTGTCCCTAGTTTACCCAGTTTTTCGCACACTCAACATTGTCTTGCCATTTTGAAAATAGCATATCTTTTTGACTTTGCATCATATGAAGATGTGTTATACATGAATATTGATCAGCATGATGTTAACTTATTGTTAGTTCCATTTTTTACCATGAATAAAATTTCCAATATTTTGTTATCCGTGTTTGAAAAGTGCCTGTTGATTTAAATGCTCTGCCTCTGAAACATGCAGTTTCATATCTGAAAATCACTTGGACAAGCATCCATCACCGGTGTTGGATTCGATGCCGCGCTTCTTCAATCCCCCAGCAGGCACGAGGGGGAAATAAACTTCCGTCCCATGTTGCCGGCTGGGGAATGGAGCGAACTGGATTAAAGAGGGGGCCGGCGGCGCGACTGAAGAAGCACATCAGACGTGATTTTTTTTCAGTGCATGGCTCTCGATGGCATTTTTTTACTTGCCTCTGCACCATAAAACTTGTATTTTTAGCCTCCCAGTCCGTGGTGGACCAGCAGCCCATTTGCTGGGCGGGCCAACCTACAAAAAGCAGCACTCGATTTTTCATCAAGCCCCAAAAACAACGCAGTACTATGTTTGTTTTGAGGCTGAAAACATTACGGCAGGGGTTGAGCGGGGGAGGGGGGAAGACAGAGCAAAAAGATTAAAAAGAGCTGATGCGCCGTTGCTACCCTAACAAGCAGGTGCAATTCTTCTCGAAAAGAAGGTGTGCCATTGACACCCACATGTCACAAATCCCACAGTAGACATACTAACAAGTTCACACACAAGTACAACAGAAAAGGTAAATATTCATATCAAACTCAGGTTCACAGGACACGTTCATATTCATAGCCAACATTCACAATCAACAACTCAAAAGATTCATATATACACAAGTTCAGCATGTCTATGCATCCAAATGATTGATAGATCACAAGACAATATTCGTAGATAATTCACAAAAGATTCAGATATACACATGTTCAGTATGTTTATGCATCCAAATGATTGAGATCACAGCCAATATCATCCATGGACAAACTTTAATTACCTAGGGTACAAACTGGTAAATGGTGTTCAGTCGGAGGTACTTGCTAAAATTAATGCTTGTACGAGTAAACTTTCGAGTACATAAGAGGCATCACAGACAATCTGAACTTTGCTTGTAGGTTTATCCTCGAAATAGTGGCCTCGTGCCGAGGGAGGTTTGAGCAACTTGGCCACTACTTTCATCCAACTACTTTACTGGCCCATCTTGGTCCTGTAGCTCGCAAGAATTCTACATTGCAGACAAGAAAGGAGGCGGTTGAGAAAATGAACCACCCAAATTTTTTGTGCAGTTCAACTGAAATGGAGCATCCCTGGCGTGCAGACTGATTAAGTTCCAGATGAATATACGCGTCAACCAACTTGTCTGGAATCTTTAGACTCCATGCCATACAATTCGCTACCATATGTGCCGATAACCAAAAGGCACAAGTTGGGACCAAAGACTGGACTGCGTTTTTCTGGGCTATGCGCCAAGCAATATTTTTGGCGTTCACTCTCCTAATACTTGGAGTTTGACAACTGGTTGACGCCGGTTGATACTCGAATGAATATAGGCACTTCTTCTTGTCAACATCGATGCTTGTCTGAGTGAACTTCGGAGTACATAGCAGCAACATAAGTATCTGTCCATATGATCTTTTTGTGCAGTTCTACTGAAATCGCCCAATGTAATGATTTGCCTGTGAGTTCAGGCTCCAAGTTACTCCTTTATGAAATCGGCAAACAGTAGCACAATACCAAATTACCAATACATATGACAAGCACAATAATCATGATAAAGACTGGCACCAACCTGTGTGAGGTAGCATATCAATTACTATTTCCTTTGACTGGAAGCCGAGATAAGTGAAGCGACTGACATGAAAGGAAGGAAGCAAGCCGAGATAAGCGAATGACAGGAAAGGAAGGAAGCAGTCGAGGCAATGAAGAACCCAAAGTTTTTGTGCAGTTCCACCAAAATCGAGCATCCCTGTTGGCACATATATTGAGAGAGTGAGATTACTGTAATAGTGGGACTAGTTGATGAAACATACACTAACAACTAGAAGCATGCTCATTATCTTAATGTGTAAAGTTCGCAACATAGTAGTCTTGCTTAAACAAAGGTATCCGTTTATTTAACCAATGCCAATTAGCTCAACACTCAAAGCATTTCCATGTATCATAGGTTGCAAAACTTTAACGTGCAAAGATAAAGGAGTTTCTCATGACAGTAGCATGATACAAATAGAGATGACAACAAACTAATATCGATGAAGGCCTTAGGCCGGTACCAACCTGAGCAAAAAAGCTTATTCATGTAGTCCCAGAAGAGATGATAAAGCACTCACTGGAATCACTCAATAGTATATATTTTTGTGCACTTCAAATGTATGGTTGAAATCACTCTTGTTTACCAGTGGTGAGATTATATCGAAAGATTATCAAGAACTTCCAGCAGAGTTAAAGCACTGGCTGGGATACAGTTCATTGTATTGTCTTGTGTAGTTCCACTAAAATGTATGATTGGCACAACATGATCCCTGTTTGCACAAGTAGGAACAAGGTGAAACCTTCATTAGCTTAGTGAGAAAGGATAGAAAGACATTAGCTTATTACTCTAACAGTAGCATCAAATTCATGATGGACAATACACAAAACATTGCCTCATTGAACCAATGGCAATAAATTGACATGCAAAACAATAGCACTATTATGTCATGACACTACCAAGATTCCATGCCTACTCCACCACATGATTCACCTCCACAGACACACATACACACGTACATGATTCAGCATAGGGTGCTACTAAAGATTTGTTTAACTCCGACAGGAAAATTAGGCAGCAATAAATTAGTGCTACTTAAGTACTCCTAATTAATTAAGTGACCTTGCAGGAGAGACAACAGAAGTGGAAGGGCTCCTTGGAGGATCGTATCACATGTAAGGTAGACGTTGCCGGAGCCCTTGAATGGCCTCGACTGAGGCCTCGGCTTCAGCAAGATCACCTTGGCACTGTTGATCGTGTAGAGCTGGGTCACAGATGCATCCAGAATCTAGTTAATTAGTATGATGTGTCGTCAACCCAAGTACTACTCTGCTGCATTTCTCTATCTATCTCTACTCTACTCTTATCTACTCTACTCCTCTTATAAAAAACAGAGTTGGTCATGATGGTGTGCCTGCCATCCTGCAATATAGGCCATCTGATTAATATCTGATGGATAGGAAGGAAACTATGGCAATTTTGCAAAAAGGTACCCACAACCCTCTCCACATTTTCAAACAAGGCCTTCCCTCATTCATCCTTTTCTCTCACAAGATAAACTACTCATACAAATGCATCTTGATGTTACATGCAACGCACGGGCATCTTGCTAGTCTTCCAAGTAAATTAAGACTAGTAGCAACACATCAATACAATACCACTAGCAAGATGTCAAGATAACATAGGACGGTACCATCGTGTGATCTCCATTTCCTCTTTATTCTTCTTCTTCCTCCTCTTCATGCTCTGTTTCTCTTTCTCCTCACCAGTTGGTGAAACCAAGTACATGATTGGCCTTCTATTTCAGAATTGGTTTTGTCAGTGAGGGAGTACAAGTGTACTAGTAAACAATAGCATTATTTTCTCATGGCAGTCGCAAAATAGAGATGAACACATGCATTAAATATCATTCTTACCTAAAGGAAGGTTATGGTGCCAATATGGATGATGAGGATTGGAACACAAATCTCCCTTTGTGCAGTTCCACCGAAATGAACCAACGGTTCCATTCTGACATTCCAGTTAAACAACAAAAAAGTCACTTCTTTTAAGAAGTGTTTTGTGCAGTGCACCAAAAGGTCACAATAGCAACGAGGTGAAATGGATACCCCTATTTGCACAAAAAGCTACAGAGGAAACAGTCAGAGTCTCAAACAATTACTAGCAAAAACATTTGGCTAAACTTGTCATGGCTTATAACAGTGGCATGGCTTCATTTTACCAGGGGCATTAGATTAAGAACAGCTAAATATTTGGTATAAGGGCATGGGACAGTGGGTGCACCAGCAGTCCAGCACCATGTACCTAAACCGGGCATAAAGTGGTGATTCAGAGTTTGTTGCCCCAAGAAACAAACATCCAAGAAACATATCTGGGTTGGTCCCATTTTTGTTCACTCTAGCCACCTACTCCTATGTGTGGATAGCAAATCTAGTCCTGGTCATACCACTGTGTACAACATTTCCCCTATATTTCCCTTTTCGACCAAGAGACCGGTTGGATGACCAGTCTGTACTACTTTCACCCCCTTTCCTTCCTGTTTGTACCAAGTCCGATGTATACTAAATTTCCCCCCTTTATTTCTTGTTTGAACCAAGTACAAGATTCGACTCCATGAAGTAGCTTTACCTCTAACAATAGAAAACAAATAGGTGACGTTGGACCACCCGACCGAGAGGGGCTGAGAGGTAGAAAATGATGCACATGCAGTGACGTAGCGAGCTGGGGAAGTAGAGCTAGGCCGGTTTCGAAGGAAGATATACCTGAAGGTCGTCGAGATGTGGATAGGTGGGCGGTGGGAGGCCGGATCCACCCACACTAGGGCAACAACGAAGGGATCGGAGGACCTCCCACGCCGGCCCTCGGCCAGAGATAACGGTGCGGCTGGCAGTGGGTCTCCTCCCTCGCTGTCGACGACGGCCTAAACGCTGCCCCTCCTCCCCTTCACCGGCAGAGGGGGATACGTCCGGATCTGTAACTAGCGGTGAGGATAGAAAGACAATGTTACCACCGCTATCTTATTTAAATCTAGAGAGGATGAGAGTGTGTGAATAGAGCAACCCTAGCAAGCAAGCGCGGAGGCTCCGGCCTATATATATATACACGTATAGAGGGGTAGTTTTATTTTATCACTCCATCAAAACAATCGTTTAAAATTGTGTACGTGCCAGGTCGCCGTTTTTTGAGTTGTTGATTGTTTTTTGAGATAGCTACCCGTTTATTCCAAGTGGTGTTACGGTGTGCCAGGTCGCACTTTGTATTGTTCAAGTCTGGTAGTAGACCCTCCATTAAATGAACAACCACCGCCTCGTAAAATTTGTGAACAAGCCCACGACTAAGATTATCGAAAACATGGGCTGCCCCAACATGCATTATTATTTATATTTTCTATGTGGGAGTATCCTCAAAACAAACCGTGAGAGTACAATATTTATTGGCCCCCTTTGTAATTTGTGCTAAATTTTGACCAAAGATTTAACTGACAAAATGTTAGTACATGTTAAAAAAAATATCCTTTGATTCGTATTTGAACATAGTTTTCAATGATGTAATTTTTTGTGACATGCATGAACATTTGGTTAGTTAAATTTATAGTCAAAATTTGGCACAGATTATCATAGGGACCAATAAACCAGGATGGAGCTCCTCGTCTGTTCTCCCTCCTCGTGCACAACCATCTCTCGCTTTAGGGCCGGGGAATTACAAAGCTTTACTGTCACATATTCATACTACTTCAAGGTGCATTAAATCAACACATGCAAGTATTAAAAGGAAAGTCACGGCATGCATGCATGCGTTGTAATTAATGCATCGGTAAACGCAAATTATTGAAATATATCGAGTGCACTGCTTTGATGTGTCGCGTCAACTCATACAACAACGAGAAGTTTGATTACAACACCCTCTCCCTCGCCCAAGAGTGTGGTGGCTCGCAGGACTAGGAGAAGCTTTCGCTACATGCCCTCCCTCCCGCACGCAGTGGAAATGCAACAGTTCATCGGTGTCAGATGGCCAGAAGCATACTGTAGTACTCCACTGCAGTAGTACCATCATTGTTTGACTTCCCGAAGAGGCGAAGAGCCAAGCGCAGCCCGGACGCTCGTGTGGCAGTTTCATGTGTAGAGTAGTCTAGGATAGCATGTATCGTGCCTCTAAGCTTAAAATCGTTGGGGTCGGCTCGATGCTATGAGGCCGTCTTGAAGCATTTTTATTAAAATAATCTTCTGGCCCTACCTGTCATCCTGGTGATTGTACTTTGCACGCTCATCTGGTCAAGACAGGAATATATATTTTAATTTGTGGTGGGGGTAAATGTTAGAGGTTGCAGCAAATATATTGTACACTGCGGGTCTTTTAGCCAAGTTTAGAGGCAAGCATGTGGGGCCAGTGCTATGATGTGTCGCGTCAACTCGTACAACGAGGAGAAGCTTGATTTTACTACTACACGCCTTCTCCCTCGCCCATGCATGCGGTGGCTCACAGACGAGGACAGGCTTTTGCTTACTACAACAAGCTATCCCTCCCGCACGCGGTGGACGAACATGCAGCAGTTGATTCGATACTGTAGAAGTAGTAACATCATTGTCCGTCTTCTCGAAGAGGCGAAGAGCCAAGCGCAACCCGAACGTGGCAGTTGCGAACGCTCGTGTGTCAGTCTTTGTGTAGGGGTGGGGCGTGGTGCGGAGCCTTGGAGCACGCATATAGCCAGGCTCTTGCATGAGACAAAATTGCTATGTAAGTAGGCTATAAGCCCACTATTGTAGTATACTTGCTAGTATAGCCCTGTAAACCGGAAAGGAGTATTTGCCTTTCTAGAGATTTCAACAAGTGACTACACCCTAAATGAGTACATATGGAGCAAAATGAGTGAATCTACACCATAAATAAATACGTAGTTCTCTAGTTTTCCTCTCCGCCTTGGTCGAGGTGCACAATACTGAGTATATGACTAGCCTCTCTATCTACATGCAGGACATCAAAGCATCCGGGCCCGTGTGCCATCCACCAAACCACAGCGAGGTGCTTGATACGTCCATTTTGCATCATGCTTTTAATCGATATTTATTGCATTATGGGCTGTTATTACACGTTATGTCACAATACTTATGCCTATTCTCTCTTATTTGATAAGGTTTACATGAAGAGGGAGAATGCCAGCAGCTGGAGTTCTGGGCTGGAAAACGAGCAAATATTAGAGACCTATTCTGCACAACTCCAAAAGTCCTGAAACTCCACGGAAGTTATTTTTGGAATTAATAAAAAATATTGGCGAAAGAATCCACCAGAGGGGGCTCACACCCTGGCCACGAGGGTGGGGGGCGCGGCCTTCCCCTTCTGGGCGTGCCCCCTGCCTCGTGGGCCCCCTGGCAGGCCTCCGGTGCCCATCTTTTGCTATATGAAGTCTTTTACCCTGGAAAAAATCATAAGCAAGCTTTCGGGAAGAAACTCTGCCGCCACGAGGTGGAACCTTGGCGGAACCAATCTAGGGCTCTGGCAGAGCTGTTCTGCCGGGGAAACTTCCCTCCGGGAGGGGGAAATCATCGTCATCGTCATCACCAACGATCCTCTTAGCGGGAGGGGGTCAATCTCCATCAACATCTTCACCAGCACCATCTCCTCTAAAACCCTAGTTCATCTCTTGTATCCAATCTTTGACCCAAAGCCTCAGATTGGTACATATGGGTTGCTAGCAGTGTTGATTACTCCTTGTAGTTGATGCTAGTTGGTTTATTTGGTGGAAGATCATATGTTCAGATCCTTTATGCATATTAATACCCCTCTGATTATGAACATGAATATGATTTGTGAGTAGTTACGTTTGTTCCTGAGGACATGAGAGAAGTCTTGCTATAAGTAGTCATGTGAATTTGGTATTCGTTCGATATTTTGATGAGATGCATGTTGTCTTTCCTCTAGTGGTGTTATGTGAACGTTGACTACATGACACTTCACCATTTTTTGGGCCTAGAGGAAGGCATTGGGAAGTAATAAGTAGATGATGGGTTGCTAGAGTGACAGAAGCTTAAACCCTAGTTTATGAGTTGCTTCGTAAGGGGCTGATTTGGATCCATATGTTTCATGCTATGGTTAGGTTTACCTTAATACTTCTTTTGTAGTTGTGGATGCTTGCAATAGGGGTTAATCATAAGTGGGATGCTTGTTCAAGAAAGGACAGCACCCAAGCATCGGTCCACCCACATACCAAATTATCAAAGTAACGAACGCGAATCATATGAGCGTGATGAAAACTAGCTTGACGATAATTCCCATGTGTCCTCGGGAGCTTTTTCCTTCATATAAGAGTTTGTCCAGGCTTGTCCTTTGCTAAAAAAAGGATTGGGACATCTTGCTGCACCTTATTTACTTTCATTACTTGTTACCCGTTACAAATTACCTTATCACAAAACGATCTGTTACCGATAATTTCAGTGCTTGCAGAGAATACTTTACTGAAAACCGCTTGTCATTTCGTTCTGCTCCTCGTTGGGTTCGACACTCTTACTTATCGAAAGGACTACGATAGATCCCCTATACTTGTGGGTCGTCAGTGCTACAGTCGAGACTCACCGGTCACCCCGGTGTGGCCATCATGACCCGTTATATCACAAAACCTACACCTTTATGAGAAGTGGTAAAGTGGCCTCAAAGTTGGACTGGACGAAGCAACCATCATTTCACTAGAACGCTCGTTGAAGCCCTTTCTCCCCTTTCTTGAAGAAAACCTCACTCCAGGTGTCGGTGTCAAAACCGGCGGATCTCGGGTAGGGGGTCCCGAACTGTGGGTCTAAGGCGGATGGTAACAGGAGGCGGGGGACACGATGTTTACCCAGGTTCGGGCCCTCTCGATGGAGGTAATACCCTACTTCCTGCTTGATTGATCTTGATGATATGAGTATTACAAGAGTTGATCTACCACGAGATCGTAGAGGCCAAACCCTAGAAGCCAGCCTATGGTATGATTGTTGTTGTCCTACGGACTAAACCCTTTGGTTTATATAGACACCGGAGGGGGCTAGGGTTACACAGAGTCGGTTACAAGGGAGGAGATCTACATATCCGTATTGCCAAGCTTGCCTTCCATGCCAAGGAGAGTCCCATCCGGACACGGGTCGAAGTCTTCAATCTTGCATCTTCATAGTCCAACAGTCCGACCAAAGGATATAGTCCGGCTGTACGAGGACCCCCTAATCCAGGACTCCCTCAGTAGCCCCTGAACCAGGCTTCAATGACGACGAGTCCGGCGCGCAGATTATCTTCGGCATTGCAAGGCGGGTTCCTCCTCCGAATACTCCATAGAAGATTTTGAACACAAGGATAGTGTCCGGCTCTGCAAAACAAATTCCACATACCACCGTAGAGAGAATAATATTTCCACAAATCTAATCTGCTGACACATTCTGCAGCATGACATCACACCACGGCCCGGTCATTATTCGAACCGTTTTTCATAACCAGCCACTGCACATATTGCGAGGCGGTTTTCTTGGCACGTCTTGTCGAAGCAGAGATCGTGTCCCCTTATCACGGGATTCTCATCAATACGGGCGTGGGTAACCCAACCGCGCCATCAATTACGGCGCTTGGGGAATAAGCGAGTTTACCAGGTAGGTGGGGAGGCGCATAGCTTCTTCCGCCCTTATAAAGGGACAAGGATTCCCTTTTTCACCCACGCCTTCTTCCTCCTTGCTCATCCATTCTTGCGCACTCGAGCTCCAGCACCCAAGTTCGCGTTTTTCTCCTCAAACCACTCCAAGCATGTCCGGAGCGGGAGGCAAGTGGATGGTCTCCTCCATTACGGAGGAGGACATCACAAAGCTGCGGGGAGCCGGATATCTGGCCGCGGATATCGCACACCGGCTGCCAGATGCGGGGCAGATCATCCCTACTCCAGAACCCCATGAGAGGGTGGTTTTTCTTATCCACTTCGTCCGCAGACTGGGATTTCCTCTCCACCCGTTTGTCCGCGGGCTCGTGTTCTACTACGGGCTGGACTTTCACGATCTGGCCCCCAATTTCATCCTCAACATCTCGGCGTTTATCGTCGTATGCGAGGCCTTCCTCCGCATCAAGCCCCACTTTGGCCCGTGGCTGAAGACATTCAATGTTAAACCGAAGGTGGTGGTCGGCCAGCAAGCGGAGTGCGGAGGCGCCATGGTTGGAAAAATGCCCAACGTCACCTGGCTCGAAGGCTCCTATGTGGAGACCATAAAGGGGTGGCAATCGGGGTGGTTCTACATCACCGAGCCGCACGACACCAACTGGGTGGCGGCCCCCGAATTCCGATCCGGAATCCCCATGCGGCTCACCTCCTGGAAAGAGAAGGGCCTGTCCTGGGGTTCCTCGGTAGAGCTGACCGGACTCCAGACATGCATCAAAAACATGATGAGCAAGAAAATCAAGCTTGTCAACGTGGTCCAAGTCATGCTCTTCCGCCGGATCCTCCCGTGTCAAAGACGGGCATTCAATTCGTGGGAGTTTGACCCGGCCGAGCACCATATGCTACGAGAGCTCTTCGACACGACGCACAAGGACGTCTGGAAGGTGCTGTTCAAGGGTGCCGAGGTACCTCCTCCCCTCACCGAGGACCGCGGACTCAGCGCAAAGCGCCCTGCCAATCCTGTAAGTCTTTTACATCTCATAAGATGTTCTTTTCCCCAGTATAACCACGCGCGGGATCTAAGCCTCCACGCCATTTAACAGGACTGGGTAGCGACAGCGGAGCAAATCGATTGTCCGGCTCCCCTGCCCGAAGATCCAGCAGATGCTCTCTAACGGAGATGCTGGTTCCGGCGCCTTATGAGGTGCCGGAGAAGAAGGCCAAGAAGAAGGCCACGGGGACCAGGAAGGGTCTCCGGCGCAAGGTTATATCGGACTCATCATCCGAAAACACCGACGCGCACTCCTCCCACGAAAACAAGGAGGAAGAAGAGGAAAGTTCTCCCCCCCAGCCTGGGGAGACAAGAAAAGGAAGGCCGCCTCGGCTGGGGCGGCCGAAGGGTCCAAGAAGGGAAGGACCCTCCTTCCGGACAACTCCACAACCGCCGCCTACAGCGACGACGAGTGGCTGCCCAGGGATAAGCCCCTGGCGAAGTTGTAAGTATCCGGATACCATAGTAATTCTGGTATGTTTCGTTTTGTTGCTTCTTATCATGCCGAACATGATCATACAACCCTTCCAAAGCTCATATCGGCATATCCTCTTCGGAGGAGTCTTTGGGCGAGTCGGAGATGAACAGCGATTCGCTCCCAACCACCTCCTCCCCCCGCCCTATGGACAACGTCGAGGTGTTGTCTCAAAGGGCACCGAACCAAGGGGAGATAGTCCCGGAAGCGCCCCAAGGCGACATTCCAGACACTGGGCGCGTGGAGAGCAAGACTCCCTTGGGCCCGCATGACGGGGGCAGCAAGCTTAGCCCCCAGCCGAATACGGCGCCGGACCCTCCAGTGGTTCCGGACTCTGTCAGGCGACCCCTCACTAAGGGGGGCGGGCCGTCTGTGCCAATGGTCTCTGTCCATCCAGAGGCATCAGACAACTTGCTGGAAGCGCTTCGCAGCGCTTCCATTGATGAAGAGCACCACACTATCATGAGTGCGGTGGTCAAGAAGGTTCAGTCTGCCAAAAGCGGATTGACTGAAGCCTGTGCCAGCCTCCTAACAGGCTTTGAGGTAAGTAATCAAATTATAAGAAAATATTCCGGCATAGATAGTAGCCCCTGATGCTCTGTTTGGCGTTCGCGAAGGAAGGCCTAATAGAGGATCAAATAATAATCGCAGGAGCCTAATCAGAATATGTCTATGTGCATATGCAGGCTTCACTGCTGGCCGCTGCCGCACGTACTGCGGAGGTCACCGCACTGAAGCAGGACCTTGAGCGGTCCAAGGAAGAGCCATGCCTTACCAAGAGGCAGCTCGAAGAGAACAAAGGTAAGTGATACCCCGTCTGTATATTGAAAAAAAATTGGTTTTGGAATAATAGGATCGTCACGAATTTTGCTAGGGGCCACGACCGAAGTGGCACCCTGCAGAAGGCGCTATCCGAGGCCGAAGAAAAAGCGGCCAAGGAGCACATCGAGCGAGAGAAACAAGAGGCCCGAGTAGGCGAGGTGCAGCAAGAGCTCCAGGCTCTCGTCAAGAAGCACGAGTCCTTGGAGCTTGACTCTAAGACGCAAGGGTCCGAGCTTGCGAAGGCCCTCGAAAGCGCACAACATGCCAAGGCCAAATCCCAAAAGGCCCTCCAGGAAATTGAGGCGGTTCAGAAGATAGCGGCGGGTAAGGCATTCATTATGCAAAGCAAGCATGTGAAGGAAACTATCTTTTTACTTACCCGAGTTCGGAGCTCTCCAGGAGCGTTCGCAGATCTGCCCCGCAGTGTGTCGGATGCCGCAGAGTTCTACCGGGCTGAGGAGGGGAGCTCGACGGAGAAGTTGTTCTGGTCTCAGTATACTGGGACCGAACACCCATTGCCCTTGAGCGACCAGCTGAAGCAACTGGTCGAGCTTCACAAGGCGGCCGAACAGGCCATGAAGGGTCTTATAGTCCGGATGTGGCCTGGCGAGCCCCTGCCTGGTAGCTACTTTGGTCTGGTGAGGCGGCTTGTGAATGTCTGCCCACGGTTTGAAGTCATAAAGCGGCCCGTCTGCCTCGAGGGTGCACGCAGGGCTTTTGCCCGGGCGAAGGTGCACTGGGCGAAGCTGGACGCCGAGAAGCTGGTGAAGGAGGGGCCGCCGGAGGGCAAGGAGCATCGCCACCCCGAAAAGTATTATGAAAGTGTCCTGAAGGGTGCTCACCTTGTGGCGGAGGAATGTGCTAAGGATGTAATATTTGAATAAATGTACTCATGCGATCCTGTAATATGAAACGAGTTCATTTGCGCTATGCAACGCTTGTGAATTTAAAATATTACCTTATGTGCGGCCGTTTATAAAATCTGAGAGTTGGCCAGTCGTCGGCTTCTACCCCCATGTAACTAGTACTGAGGTGTTCGGGATAAATCTGAGCACTCTTTATCCCAATTTTGGGTCCTTCGAGGGAGGTGTTCAGCGCAACGAACCAGGCAATCGGACTATAAGTCTTTATCACTCTCACTTAGCCATAGACGTCTACAATTTTAAATTTTGGCGAAGCCCGTAGTATTCGGAAGGCCGAATTTGGGGCGCTATATACGCCTAAGTCGAGCAAGGCCAACTCCTCGCCCGAAGCGGAAAAAGTCTTTAAGGACTTGAGACCTCTCGAACAGCGACCAACTCTCGCCTTATCATGACAGTCAGTTTTCAGCTTTCTCTACTGAGGTGCTCGTCCGGAAGAACCGGGACACAATCGCAGTAGTTCTCCCAGTGCTACCTTAGCCGATATTGCGGAATGTAAGGTACCAAAACATGGGAGCCGGGCAAACCCAACTATTGATCCAAGACATGATTCGGAGCTGATGCATATAATGCTATAAGTTCGGGGTGCCGCACTGTCGAAAGTGTTTGGACTTCTCACGCCGTATTTATGGGGTATACTGAAGCCCCTGGCGTACTGGTCGTACCAGAATGTACGGGTGCAATTTGTCATAAATAAACAGACAAGAGAAAAAAAGAAAGGGTAATGCAATAATAGACTAATGCTATGCATTGTTATTTAAATAATACGTCGAAGCGTACTGATACAAGTAGTGCAATAAGCAAAAAGGAGGACTATTTGACACGTCCTACCCAAGGGCAAGCTGCGTATGGGTATTTAAAACGGGTATTTCGATCGTTATCAGAGACCACCTGGGGATTCCCTTGTACGCCTTAGCTTCTTGCCTCCTTGGTATTTCCTTCCCGTAATGCGTCCAGCAATCAGACTGCCAAAAAGGGCTTCCAGAGAGTAAGGTCCTGAAAGAGAGAAAATGATAAAGGTATACAGCCCCTGGGGCGGTTGAGCCGCATTGTGGGGCGTGTCCTGGCCGTGGCCCCGCCTATTCCCATGGTATTTTTAGTGCGTAATTATGTACGCGCGGCACAGATTTCGGCGCTTGACCGGGACTAGGATGAAGGCCGAATTGTTAGGCGAGCTCTGGACGTGCCAGGCGATCCTGTTGCAGGTTACTCCGGACTCGCTTGAAGGTGTCCGGGGTCTTTATCTCCGAATTGGCGGTTTGCCTTAAAAGGCTGCTTTGTGCTTCTGCTGCGAGGGCCGCAGTGTGCTCCTCCGTGCGGAGCGAGCGTTCTGTGTTTCCATTGACTGTTATAACCCCACGAGGTCCTGGCATTTTGAGCTTGAGGTATGCATAATGCGGTACCGCATTGAATTTGGCAAATGCGGTTCGTCTGAGTAGTGCGTGATAGCCACTGCGGAACGGGACGATATCGAAGACTAACTCCTCGCTTCGGAAGTTGTCCGGAGATCCGAAGACCACTTCCAGTGTGATTGAGCCCGTGCAGCGGGCCTCTACACCTGGGATGACACCTTTAAAGGTGGTTTTAGTAGGTTTGATCCTCGACGGGTCTATGCCCATTTTGCGCACTGTGTCCTGATAAAGCAGGTTCAGGCTGCTGCCACCGTCCATAAGGACTCGGGTGAGGTGAAATCCGTCAATGATGGGATCAAGGACCAATGTGGCAGAACCACCATGACGGATACTAGTGGGGTGGTCCCTACGATCGAAAGTGATCGGGCAAAAAGACCATGGGTTGAACTTTGGGGCGACTGGCTCCATCGCATAGACGTCCCTTAGTGCACGCTTCCGTCCCCTCTTGGGAATATGGGTTGCGTATATCATGTTCACCGTTTTCACTTGGGGAGGAAATTTCTTCTGTCCTCCTGTGTTCGGCGGCCGGGACTCCTCCTCATCGTCTCTATGCAGCCCCTTTTCCTTGTTTTCGGTATTCAACTTGCCGGCCTGCTTGAACACCCAACATTCTCTGTTGGTGTGATTGGCTGGCTTATCGGGGGTGCCGTGAATTTGACACGAGCGATCGAGTATGCGGTGCAAACTGGACGGGCCCGGGTTGCTTCTTTTGAACGACTTCTTCCGCTGACCGGATTTAGAGCCACTGAATCCGGCATTGACTGCCGTGTCTTCGGCATTGTCACCGTTGTTGCGGCGCTTGTGTCTGTTGCGACGTGGTCTGCCGTTACTATCTTTGGCATCTGAATTGCCATGACTTCTTGATGTGTTGTTGCTGCGAGCCAGCCAGCTGTCCTCGCCCGTGCAAAAGCGGGTCATGAGTGTCGTGAGGGCTGCCACAGACTTTGGCTTCTCCTGGCCGAGGTGCCGGGCGAGCCACTCGTCATGGATGTTATGCTTAAATGCCGCTAAGGCCTCTGCATCTGGACAGTCGACAATTTGGTTTTTCTTATTTAGGAACCTCGTCCAGAATTTCCTGGCCGATTCCCCTGGCTGCTGAATTATATGGCTCAAGTCATCAGCATCCGGTGGTCGCACATAAGTGCCCGGGAAGTTGTCAAGGAATGCATCTTCCAAATCCTCCCAACTGCCAATGGAGTCTGCTGGCAAGCTATTTAGCCAATGCCGAGCTGGTCCTTTGAGTTTTAGTGGGGGGTACTTGATGGCATGTAGATCATCACCGCGAGCCATGTGGATGTGGAGGAGGAAATCCTCGATCCATACCGCGGGATCTGTTGTACCATCATATGATTCAATGTTTACGAGTTTAAAACCCTCTGGGAATTCGTGATTCATTACTTCATCAGTGAAGCATAGGGGGTGTGCGGCGCCTCTGTGCCGGGCTATATCACGACGCAGTTCATACGAGTCTTGTCTGCTGTATTCGGCCCGGCCGGATTTGCTTTTAGTATATTCGGCGTGATGGTCATCGTCCCGGGTTGGGGCGCGCCCCCGTGATCCGTAGATCGATCTTGCATGTTTTGCTTTGTTTTCCAATACGTCTCGCAGGTCCCGCGTGTTGCCCTGGGCCTTGGTATTTTTGTTTGAGTGGCGGCGGGGTGCAGGCTGGACTTCGGGCTGATATGCCTCTCTGTCTCGGCCACGAGGTGGCCGATCAGCCGCATCATACGCTGGTGATGTAGGTTTCAATGCTTCCTCCTCGAGTTGGGGTAGCAACCTGCGCTTTGGGTAACTCTTGGTTGGGCGCTCGAGTTCGTATTCCTCGGCTGCCAGGACTTCAGTCCATCTATCCGCTAGCAGATCCTGATCAGCTCGAAGCTGTTGTTGCTTTTTCTTCAGGCTGTTTGCTGTGGCTATAAGCCGGCGCTTGAAGCGCTCCTGCTCGACGGGATCCTCAGGCACGATAAATTCTTCATCGCCGAGGCTCACCTCGTCTTCGGAGAGAGGCATGTAATTGTCATCCTCTGATTCTCCGTCTGCTGCCTGTTCCGGAGGGCTAGCTTGTTCATCCTCCCGCTCGAGGTCTGGCTGGAGGGGATTATCGTCGTCTTCGGCACTATCCGGAGCATTATTGTCTCTTGTGCCGGTATCGCTGCTTTTGCTATGGCGGGACTTAGAGCGGCGCCGCTGACGTCGGTGCTTGGATTGCTTCTTGGAGGGATTATCCTCCGTTGTCTTATCGCCATCCCCCTCTTTGGGGGTGTCCACCATGTATATGTCATACGATGAGGTGGCAGTCCAGCGCCCTGTGGGTGGTGGTTCTTGTTCGTCTCCTGCATCGTCGTCCATACCGTCGATGTCTTCGGAGCCGAAGTCGAGCACGTCGGTTAAATCGTCGACAGTGGCTACTAAGTGGGTGGTCGGTGGGGAGCGAATTTCTTCGTCGTCCGCATCCCAGTCTAGCCAGACATAATTCGGCCAAGGGTCTCCTGACAGGGAGAGAGACCTTAACGAGTTTAGCACGTCGCCAAAGGGCGAGTGCTGAAAGATATCCGCGGAGGTAAACTCCATGATCGGTGCCCAATCGGATTCGATAGGCACGGACGCAGGCGGCTCGGAGCCCATGGCCGGGGACGAATCCAACGGTTCGGCAACACGGGTCTCGTAGGAGGTGAAGTCAGTATTTGTCTCTATCTCCACTGAGTGTGCGGCCTCCGTGGCGGGGTCCATCCACCCGTCCTCAGATGGCGCAATTTGTTCCGAATTGAGGGCCGGAGTAGTTGCAGGTGTGATCTCCTGAACACTGTCCGACGACAGAGCTAAGTCATGCTCGTCGTGATTGTGCAGCGCACCTGACATGAGCTCGAATCCGTCGAAGATCAAGTCTCCGCGGATGTCGGCAGTATAGTTCAAGTTTCCAAACCTGCCCTAATGGCCAGGGGCGTAGCTTTCTATCTGCTCCAGATGGCCAAGCGAGTTGGCCCGCAGTGCGAAGCCGCCGAATACGAAGATCTGTCCGGGGAGGAAAACCTCACCCTGGATCGCATCGTTGGCGATGATCGGAGGATCCATCAAGCCTTTATCATGACGACACAGTGGAACTCTCAATGAAAGCACCAATGTCGGTGTCAAAACCGGCGGATCTCGGGTAGGGGGTCCCGAACTGTGCGTCTAAGGTGGATGGTAACAGGAGGCGGGGGACACGATGTTTACCCAGGTTCGGGCCCTCTCGATGGAGGTAATACCCTACTTCCTGCTTGATTGATCTTGATGATATGAGTATTACAAGAGTTGATCTACCACGAGATCGTAGAGGCTAAACCCTAGAAGCTAGCCTATGGTATGATTGTTGTTGTCCTACGGACTAAACCCTCCAGTTTATATAGACACCGGAGGGGGCTAGGGTTACACAGAGTCGGTTACAACGGATGAGATCTACATATCCGTATTGCCAAGCTTGCCTTCCATGCCAAGGAGAGTCCCATCCGGACACCAGTCGAAGTCTTCAATCTTGCATCTTCATAGACCAACAGTCCGGCCAAAGGATATAGTCCGGCTGTCTGAGGACCCCCTAATCCAGGACTCCCTCACCAGGCTACTCACTTCTGCCATTTTTCTTCTGTACCGACGAAGGAAAGGTGGGCGATTCAGTGATGCTACTATATTTTCATTCCAAGAATCTTCTTTTTGCGAAGTGATACGTCTCCAACGTATCTACTTTTTCAAACACTTTTGCCCTTGTTTTGGACTCTAACTTGCATGATTTGAATGGAACTAACCCGGACTGACGCTGTTTTCAGCAGAATTGCCATGGTGTTATGTTTGTGCAGAAATAAAAGTTCTCGAAATGACCTAAAACTTCACGGAGAATATTTTTGGAATTAATAAAAAATACTGGCAAAAGAATCAACACCAGGGGGCCCACACCCTGTCCACGAGGGTGGAGGGCGCGCCCGCTGCCTCGTGGGCCCCCTGAGGCTCCACCGACCTCGACTCTAACTCTATATATTCACGTTCGAGGAGAAAAAAATCAGAGAGAAGGATTCATCGCGTTTTACGATATGGAGCCGCCGCCAAGCCCTAATCTCTCTCGGGAGGGCTGATCCGGAGTGCGTTCGGGGCTCCGGAGAGGGGAATCCGTCGCTGTCGTCATCATCAGCCATCCTCCATCACCAATTTCATGATGCTCACCGCCGTGCGTGAGTAATTCCATCATAGGCTTGCTGGACGGTGATGGGTTGGATGAGATTTACCATGTAATCGAGTTAGTTTTGTTAGGGTTTGATCCCTAGTATCCATTATGTTTTGAGATTGATGTTGCTATGACTTTGCTATGCTTAATGCTTGTCACTAGGGCCCGAGTGCCACGATTTCAGATCTGAACCTATTATGTTTTCATGAATATATGTGAGTTCTTGATCCTATCTTGCAAGTCAATAGTCACCTACTATGTGTTATGATCCGGTAACCCCGAAGTGACAATAATCGGGACCACTCCCGGTGATGACCGTAGTTTGAGGAGTTCATGTATTCACTAAGTGTTAATGCTTTTGTTCGGTACTCTATTAAAAGGAGGCCTTAATATCCCTTAGTTTCCAATAGGACCCCGCTGCCACGGGAGGGTAGGACAAAAGATGCCAGGCAAGTTCTTTTCCATAAGCACGTATGACTATATTCGCAATAGATGCCTACATTATATTGATGAACTGGAGCTAGTTCTGTGTCACCCTATGTTATAACTGTTGCATGAGGAATCACATCCGACATAATTATCCATCATTGATCCATTGCCTACGAGCTTTTCACATATTGATCTTTGCTTAGTTACTTTTCCGTTGCCATTGTTGCACTTACTACAAAACTGCTACTGCTACTTTTGCCACCGTTACCGTTATTTCCATACTACTTTGCTACTAAATACTTTGCTGCAGATATTAATTAAGTCTTTCAGGTGTGGTTGAATTGACAACTCAACTGCTAATACTTGAGAATATTCTTTGGCTCCCCTTGTGTCGAATCAATAAATTTGGGTTGAATACTCTACCCTCGAAAACTGTTGCGATCCCCTATACTTGTGGGTTATCAAGACTATTTTCTGGCGCCGTTGCCGGGGAGCATAGCTCTATTCTTTTAGTCACTTGGGATTTATATCTGTTGATCACTATGACGAATTTGAAAGATGAAAAAACCAAGATTTATCCCTCAACTACGAGGGGAGGTAAGGAACTGCCATCTAGCTCTGCACTTGATTCACCTTCTGTTATGAGTAAATTTGCGTCACCTACACCTGCTATTGATTCTGATATGTCGCATGTAATTGATGATGCCACTTCTGCTCTGAATGATGCTTATGATGAAACTACTTCTATGCTTGATAATACTGTGCCACTAGGTGAATTTCTTGATGAACAACTTGCTAGGGTTAGAGAGAATGAAATTATTGAAACTGATAATATTGATGAAAGTGATGATGAAGATTCTCCCACTAGATATGAATTGCCTGATGTGCCTGAGGGTTATGTTATGGATGAAGAAACTGCTAGAGACTTTTTTGCTTGCAAAGATAGATATGATCTTAAGAAATTGTTAGTTAAGTTGAAAGAAAAGTCTTTGAATGCTAGAATGAAATATGACCCTGCTTTTGCTACTTCACCTATCTGTATTTTTGATAAGGATTATGATTTCTCTGTCGATCTTGAGTTAATTACTTTGGTTGAATCTGATCCTTTTTATGGCTATGAATCTGAAACTGTTGTGGCACATCTTACTAAATTGAATGATATAGACACCCTGTTCACTAATGAGGAAAAAATTCGTTACTACTATATCCTTAAGTTATTTCCCTTCTCATTAAAGGGTGATGCTAAAACATTTTTAATTCTCTTGCTCCTAGTTGTGTGCGTAGTCCCCAGGATATGATTTATTACTTCTCTGCTAAATATTTCCCCGCTCATAAGAAACAAGCTGCCTTAAGGGAAATATATAATTTTGTGCAAATTGAAGAAGAGAGTCTCCCACAGCTTGGGGGAGGCTTCTTCGATTACTTAATGCTTTGCCCGATCATCCTCTCAAGAAAAATGAAATACTTGATATCTTTTATAATGGACTAACCAATGCTTCCAGAGACCACATGGATAGTTGTGCTGGTTGTGTTTTCAGGGAAAGAACTGTTGATCAAGCTGAATTGCTATTGAATAATATGTTGAGTAATGATAATAATTGGACACTTCCCGAACCAACTCCTAAGCCAACTCCGAAGAAAAGGGGTATTCTATTTCTCAGTCCTGAAGATATGCAAGAGGCAAAGAAATCTATGAAAGAAAAGGGTATTAAAGCTGAAGATGTTAAGAATTTACCACCTATTGAAGAAATACATGGTCTTGGTAACCCGACACAGGTAATAAAGGTAAATTATCTCTATAGATTTGATGAAGGTGATATTCCTTGTTATAAGTCTGCTAGCCAATGCTTGGATGAGTTTGATAATTTTATAGTTAAACAAGAAAACTTCAATGCTTATGTTGGTAGACAATTGAAACGAAATGCTTATATGATTGAAAACTTGAGTGAATTTATGTCTAGCATTAAAGGTGAACCTAAACTCATTAGTAAACATGCTTCTATGGTCACCACTCAAGTAGAACAAGTGCTTAAAGCACAAGATGATTTGCTCAATGAATTAAATAATAAGAGAAATGATAATGCTGTTAGAGTTATGACTAGAGGGGCTAAATTGACTCAGGAACCTTTGTATCCTGAGGTCCACCCCAAGAGAATTGAGCAAGATTCTCAGAGAACTAATGTTGATGCACCTAGTCCTTCTAAGAAGAAGAAAAAGAAAAATGATAGGACTTTGCATGCTTCTAGTGAACCTGTTGTTGACACACCTGAGAATCCCAATGATATTTCTATTTCTGATGCTGAAACACAATCTCGTAATGAACATGAACCTAGTGATAATGTTAATGATGATGTTCATGTTGATGCTCAACCTAGCAATAACAATGATGTAGAGATTGAACCTGCTGTTGATCTTGATAATCCACAATCAAAGAATCAACGTTATGATAAGAGAGACTTTGTTGCTAGGAAGCACGGTAAAGAAAGAGAGCCATGGGTTCAGAAACCCATGCCCTTTCCTCCTAAACCATCCAAGAAAAAGGATGATTAGGATTTTGAGCACTTTGCTGAAATGATTAGACCTATCTTTCTGCGCATGCGTTTGACTGATATGCTTAAAATGAATCCTTATGCTAAGTATATGAAAGATATTGTCACAAATAAAAGACAGATACCGGAAGCTGAAATTTCCACCATGCTTGCCAATTATACTTTTAAAGGTGGAATACCAAAGAAACTAGGAGATCCCGGAGTACCAACTATACCATGCTCCATTAAAAGAAACTATGTTAAAACTGCTTTATGTGATCTTGGAGCCGGTGTTAGTGTTATGCCTCTCTTTATATCGTAGACTTGATTTGAATAAGTTGACACCTACTGAAATACCTTTGCAAATGGCCGATAAATCAACTGCTATACCTGTCGGTATTTGTGAGGTTGTGCCTATTGTGGTTGCAAACATTACTATTTTAACGGACTTTGTTATTCTTGATATTCCCGAGGACGATAGTATGTCAATTATCCTCGGTAGACCCTTTTTGAGTACTGTAGGGGCTGTTATTGATTGCAACAAAGGTAATGCCACTTTTCATGTTAATGGTAATGATCATACGGTACACTTTCCAAGGAAACAACCTCGAGTCCACATTATCAATTCTATTGGAAAAATTTCAACTATTACTATTGGAGGTTTTGAATTTCCTCTTCCTACTGTCAAGAAGAAATATGATATTCTTATTGTTGGGGACGTGCATATCCCCGTCGAGGTAACCTAGTGTTATTCAAAAATTCTCCGGTTCCATGTTATTCGGAAAGAGTTTGTTAACAAGACTTGATCAACCTTGTTAGTGGATTCCTTTTGATGAGCATGAGATGGATGAAGTTAGAAAGCACAACTTTCTGTACCCTCCTTTTACTTTCTGTTATTTAGATTAAATAAAGCAAAAATAGTATTTTATGTCTGTTTTAATTATCCTTGAAATAAAAAAATACCCCGAAAATGAAAGTTCTCCAAATGTCCTGAAAATGAAATATGATTTTTTGTAGAATATTTAAGAATATCTGGCACTAAGAACACACCAGAGGGGGCCACCATATGGCCACGAGGGTCCAGGGCGCGCCCACCCCCTGGGGCGCGCCCCCTGCCTCATGGACCCCACATGGCCCCCTCCACTTATTCCAGCACCCACTCACTCCTTCTTCCTCCAGAAAAAAAATCCTCCCATAGCTCAAACCCGTGTTCTAGCTCATCTTGCTGCCATTTTCGATCTCCTTGCTCAAAGCTCCATTCACAAAACTGTTTGCGGGAGATTGTTCTTCGGTATGTGACTCCTCCAATGGTCCAATTAGTTTTTGTTCTAGTGCTTTATTTATTGCAAATTTTTGTTGCTTAGGTGACACTATTCTTGAGCTTGCTTGTCAAATTTATATGGTCAAAAGTAGTTTTAATGCATGATATAGCCTCTAGGCACTTGAGGGAGTAGTTGCTATCAATCTTGTTGAGTTTGGTTCACTTTATTTTGAGTCACTAAAAATTTCAGAGGAAGAAAATGTTGAACAGATTGTTGAGAGGCTCTTCGAGCCGAAGCTCGAAGGATAAGCAAAGTGAAGAGAATAAGAAGCCCAAATATAATCTTCCTCGCACTGCGGAGGTTCAGCCGTGTGAATGGTCTTGTGATGAGTTCTTGAGAGCCGCCGGAATCTATGATGATTTTTATTACTTGGATGAGAATGCAGGCCTCACCAACTTCCTCCACGACCAGCTCGAACAGTATCTCCTACTCACTAATATTTTGTGCAAAATTTTCATTTCCATGCTAGGAGATCACCACCTTCGGTAGATTTTTATTTATATGATGAGTTTAAGGAGATGTCGTTCTATGATTTTTGTGTGGTTTGCAAGTTTCCTTTGAGGGCAGCATCGAGGAACCACATCCTAGGGATGTGGCAGAATTTATTGATGAAATTGATGTAGGGGAAAAGAGAAAAGTGCCAGATGCAAGAACTACCAGTATACATTTTCTCGTTCTACGTTACTATGCAATATTTGCTAGTAGATGTTTAATTGGTCGCGGGAACAGTGGGGGCCTCAGTGCTCCTAACCTCGCCATTTTGCACCATGCTTTACTCCATGACAGAACTTTCAGTTTAGGCGCTATGGTTGCTAAACGGTTGAGTCTAAACCGTACAAAGGGCCCCATTTTTGGAGGTATCTTTGCTTCGCGTCTTACTAAATATTTTCAGATACCTCTTAGACACTATGAGAAAGAAGAAAAGGTGCTGCCCCCTATTTTCTTAGACTATAAAAGTATGGTAGCACATGATTTTATTTGCGATGATAAGGAGAAGAGACTCATTTATAACCTGGTATTCAGTGAAAATACTTGTCAGATTATTACCCTGCCTGCACCTTCTTTGTTTAACATTCATTCATGCACATACATCATCCTGCCCGATGACATTTATGCATATTGGGAGCAAACACGATCCCCAGAGCCTGAGCCAGAGCCATCTCCTAACCCTTATCGGCAGTCTGTTTATCAGTGGGATCCGGAGGAGATTGCCAACCAGTGGCACCCAGAGGACACTCCTCCGTACACCGGAGAGAGTAGCTTTGATCCATGGGCATAGACCAACTTAGGACAAAAGCCTAAGTTTGGGGGAGTACGTATTTCTCACCGACATTACATTCGTGTTCACACACTCATTCTAGTTGTCGGTGCTCATAATTTTTCATTGTACTATCCATGCTAGTTTATTTTCTGTTTCTGGTCTTCTTCTTGTGTGTTTGAAAAACCTTAAGAAAAACCAAAAAAATAGTTGTAGCTTTTAGCTAGTTTACTTTCCATGCCTGTAGTAGTAATTAAAAGAAAACCCAAAATGATTTCTCATTCTTCTTTTGCTTGTTGGGAGCTTTCCCGTGTAAATAGTTTTATTTCTTCTCTTTTCTTTGGGGGCCAAGAGGAGAAGACCATGATGAAAATGTTGAGTGGCTCTCATATGCATTATTGTTGATTTAACCAAGAGCCCATATTACCTTGTCTTCTCCCATGTATTAAATGCTTGCAGATTCTAGCTTAGTCCAATGCACGTGCACTATTATTATTATCCACATCGTTCGGTCGTGCAAGTGAAAGGCAATAATGACGATATATGATGGACTGATTGAGATGAGAGAAGCTGGTATGAACTCGACCTCTCTTGTTTTTGTAAATATGATTAGTTCATCGTTCCTGATTCAGCCTATTATGAATGAAACATGTTTGCAATCACAATTAGAGATTATAGTTGCTCATGCCATGCTTAATTAGCTAGGAGTTTATAATGGTTTATCTTGCGTGCCAACATGCTATTAAAATGGTCGTGATGTGGTATGATAGGGTGGTATGTTCCTTTGAACGATTCGAGTGGCTTGACTTGGCACATGTTCACGCATGTAGTTGAAACAAAATCAACATAGCCTCCACGATATTTATGTTCATGGTTAATTATATCCTACTCATGCTTGCACTCAGTGTTGATTAATTTTAATGCAAGTTCATGACTGTTGTCGCTCTCTAGTTGGTCGCTTCCCAGTCTCTTTCTAGCCTTCACTTGTACTAAGCGGGAATACTGCTTGTGCATCCACTTCCATAAACCCCAAAGTTATTCCATAAGAGTCCACCGTACCTTCCTATAAGCGGTATCTACCTGTCGTTCCAAGTAAATTTGTAGGTGCCAAACTCTAAACCTTCAAATGAAATTCTGTTTTGTATGCTCGAATAGCTCATGTATCAACTAGGGCTGTCTATATCTTCCATGCTAGGTGGGTTATTCTCACGAGGAGTGGACTCCGCTCCTCATTCACGAGAAAATGGCTGGTACCGGGATGCCTAGTCCCATGCTTAAATCAAAATAACTGCAAACAAAACTCCCCCAGGACTGTTGTTAGTTGGAGGCACCCATTGTTTCGGGCCAGCCATGGATTGATGCTTGTTGGTGGTGGGGAGTATAAACTTTACCATTCTGCTTGGGAACCGCCTATAATGTGTGTAGGATGGAAGATATCGAGATCTCTTGGTTGTTATGTTGACAATGAAAGTATACCACTCAACATATTATTTATCTTTGTTTCAAAAATCGAGCTCTGGCACCTCTACAAATCCCTGCTTCCCTCTGCGAAGGGCCTATCTATTTACTTTTATGTTGAGTCATCACCCTCTTATTAAAAAGCACCAGCTGGAGAGCACCGCTGTCATTTGCATGCGTTACTATTAGTTTACATTGAGTATGACTATGACCGGATCTCTTTTACCATGAATTACAATGTTTAGTCAGTCCTTGATCTTCAGGGGTGCTATGCATTTATGTTTTGCGGTCTTAGAAAGGGCTAGCAAGATACCATCTTGTTATATCATATTGTGATTGTTTTGAGGAAGTGTTGTCATCCAAGATTTATTGTTATTGCTCGCTAGTTGATTATGCCATTGATATGAGTAAACATGAGACCTAAGTGTTATTGTGAATATGGTTAGTTCATAATCTTTGCTGAAAACCTGAATGCTAGCTTTACATATTTACAACAAAGAGCAAACAAAGTTTGTAAATTTTTTTCTTTATCACTTTCAGTTTATCAACTGAATTGCTTGAGGACAAGCAAAGGTTTAAGCTTGGGGGAGTTGATACGTCTCCAACGTATCTAAATTTCCAAACACTTTTGCCCTTGCTTAGGACTCTAACTTGCATGATTTGAATGGAACTAACCCGGACTGACGCTGTTTTCAGCAGAATTGCCATGGTGTTATTTTTGTGCAGAAATAAAAGTTCTCAGAATGACCTGAAACTTCACGGAGAATATTTTTGGAATTAATAAAAAATACTGGCGAAAGAATCAACACCAGGGGGCCCACACCCTGTCCACGAGGGTGGAGGGCGCGCCCGCTGCCTCGTGGGCCCCCTGAGGCTCCACCGACCTCGACTCTAACTCTATATATTCACGTTCGGGGAGAAAAAAATCAGAGAGAAGGATTCATCGTGTTTTACGATATGGAGCCACCGCCAAGCCCTAATCTCTCTCGGGAGGGCTGATCTGGAGTCCGTTCGGGGCTCCGGAGAGGGGAATCCGTCGCTGTCGTCATCATCAACCATCCTCCATCACCAATTTCATGATGCTCACCTCCGTGCGTGAGTAATTCCATCGTAGGCTTGCTGAACGGTGATGGGTTGGATGAGATTTACCATGTAATCGAGTTAGTTTTGTTAGGGTTTGATCCCTAGTATCCATTATGTTCTGAGATTGATGTTGCTATGACTTTGCTATGCTTAATGCTTGTCACTAGGGCCCGAGTGCCATGATTTCAGATCTGAACCTATTATGTTTTCATGAATATATGTGAGTTCTTGATCCTATCTTGCAAGTCAATAGTCACCTACTATGTGTTATGATCCGGTAACCCCGAAGTGAAAATAATCGGGACCACTCCCGGTGATGACCGTAGTTTGAGGAGTTCATGTATTCACTAAGTGTTAATGCTTTGGTCCGGTACTCTATTAAAAGGAGGCCTTAATATTCCTTAGTTTCCAATAGGACCCTGCTGCCACGGGAGGGTAGGACAAAAGATGTCATGCAAGTTCTTTTCCATAAGCACGTATGACTATATTCTGAATACATGCCTACATTACATTGATGAACCGGAGCTAGTCCTGTGTCACCCTACGTTATAACTGTTGCATGAGGAATCGCATCCGACATAATTATCCATCATTGATTCATTGCCTATGAGCTTTTCACATATTGATCTTTGCTTAGTTACTTTTCCGTTGCCACTGTTACAATTACTACAAAATTGCTACTATTACTTTTGCCACCGTTACCGTTATTTCCATACTACTTTGCTACTAAATACTTTGCTGCAGATATTAATTAAGTCTTTCAGGTGTGGTTGAATTGACAACTCAACTGCTAATACTTGAGAATATTCTTTGGCTCCCCTTGTGTCGAATCAATAAATTTGGGTTGAATACTCTACCCTCGAAAACTGTTGCGATCCCCTATACTTGTGGGTTATCACGAAGCACCGACTGACTCTCACAACCTATCATTTTCCCGTTTTCGTTGCGATTGTGGTTTCCTTTCGATTGCTTTTTGTTTGTCAGTTCATTGATGGATCCTGGAGCACTAGGCAAAGAGTTGCCGGCGGACAACCCACTCGAGACAGAGATCTCCAGGAAGCGAGCACCGACCAATGAGTTGACCATGTTGGCGGGCCAACCCATGGAGACGAAGAACTCCAACAAACAAGCACTAACCAAAGAGTTGACGACGTTGGCGGATGAACTCCTCAAAGAAAGCGGGAAGAACAGCAAGGGCCCCACCGTGCCTACCCTAGAAACTCTAATGACCACCTATGAGAGGCTCAAGGCCGAGTTTGAGGAGATAGTCACCGTTGAGAAGCTGTATTCCCCTCGCAAGGCGATGGCCCCCATCGAGGACGAGGAGATGGCCCCCAAAGGGATGGGATCCCCCGGTGAGCTGCACAAGGTAAAAAATAATGGCTTACGATAGTTGTGGTTTTTGATTATTTGCAATGTGCTTGCTAATATGTTAGGGTTGTGCAGGTGTCAGTGGACGTCCTTGATGATTCTGATGTCACGGTCCGTCCTGTGGACAACGCCCCAGAGATCTTTTTCGATGTCGCGGTCCATCCTGTGGACATCACCCGAAGATCGATTCCGATGCCACTGTCCATCCTGTGGACATCGCCCCAGAGATCGATTCCGATGTCGCGGTCCATCCTGTGGACATCGCCCCAGAGATCGATTCCCATGCCACTTTCCGTGCTTTGGTCATTGCCTGAGAGATCGATGACAAGAAATAGTTGGTCGCACTAATCCTTCAGGGTAGTTTGCATTGTGTTTAATTACCAGAATGATGCATGTTATCAAACCATCTTAGGGCTAGTGCACTGTCTTGTGTGGGTGGTACTTGCTACTTTTGTTTGATAGTGAATCATGCGAACCCTCTCCGAGTTATGGAAACAGATGTATCCTCACTAGCTTTTGATGTAATATATGGCATGCTTAGATGTAAGTTTGAACTATTTATGATATCAGCAGGGCTTGTTTGATGATTCTTGGTGTTAGTAGGCTAGCTACTATGTGAGTTATAGTACTTGCAGAACACTCACCGAAGAGAAACCTTGGGGCTGATGAGCTCGTGGTACGCTTATAGGTCTGATCCGTCGTCGATCGTCCAATAGCCCAAGCTCCTAAAATTGTAGGCTTAGCGATCGATCAGACAATAGTCAACACGGATACATTCAGGCCTCATTTGGTTCATAGGGTAGGAAAATCGTAGCAATAGGGAAGTCATAGGAAATGAGATGACATGTATCTTAAATCCTATGAGTAGGAATAGGAATGGAGATGCCCTTTGATTCACATCATAGGATTTTCTCCGTTGAGTCTAGGCTAATGTTTATTTTCCTATGAAATGTGGAGGATAGGAAGAGTTCCTCCATAGGAATATGATTCCATTCTTATAAACAAAAGGTCTCTACAGAAAATTTTCCTATAGAAATCCTATCCTATGAAATTCCTACAAGATTCCTCTAAACCAATGGAGGCCTCACATTAATAGCCATCAAAATTGGCACGTACTTGTAACATGCGTGGATGTGTAATTTTTTTGTTGGAAGTGTGAATGTGTAGTGACGTCGTACTTTCGGAGTGGCTACAGAGAGTGTGTACGTCTGCTAGAGGGGTTGTGGGATGGAGAGAGATCTAGAGAGAGAGAAAGACCCTCTTTCTACTCCTAATCGTTAGATTGAGAAAGGATATTTTTTGAGAACACAAAATCATAGCAGTACAAAGACGTACTCCCTCCGGTCCAAAATAGATGACTCAACTTTGTACTACTAACTTTGAAATGGTGGGAGTACAAATCCTAGGCGAGCTAGTTTGTCCTAGTGGGTTTCAGTGATATGACGTGGTACAGTGCCGTCCAGTCTTCGCGTGTGGTAGCAGTATTGCGGGTACATTAAGTTTTCTTGAAGAAACGAAATTCAACGAAGTCATGATGGTTCCTTCGTCCGACCAACTTACAGTGGGAAAGGTTGGGCCTGCGCTACGACCGGGGTGGACCAGGATAATTTTGTGCATGGCAGGTGGACCAGGATGGTCGACGTTTCACATGTCGGTGAATGAAAGTATTCTTTCCGATATAGAGGATGAGCAACGAGTATTCATTATTGTTTATTTTTGATGAAAGCTATTGTCTCCACTGTTACGACGGAGGAGTGTGAAACACGAAAGCCCAGTGAACTTGGCATGTGCACAACTCCCTCCTTCCTCATGTAATACTACCATAGTGTTGACTATAAGGTTGGCTATAAGGTTACAACCTTTTCTCACTTTCTCTCTATCTATTTCCTCTCAAATGTTTTTACCTTTCTTTTTTAGACACAATTGTTTTTTATACCTCTTTTTTTAGAATTAGTTTTTTTAGAATAAGGTTACAACGAATTAGTTTTTCCTCTCAAAGGAGACAGGCTCTTGCGTAGCCCACTCCTTGACTTTGTCAATGCCTCTCTCTCTTCCACATAAGTGGGCTTATAGCCCAATATTTTACTAGTACTACTTGCTATGAATGCGAGCAGCTGGCGTCTGAGGGGGAGCGCGCGCGGGAGGGGTGAGGGGTTTTCTGGTGGGCTAGGGCGGTCAGAAGCGGGCTTGGAAGCGGTCCGGACTCCCGCATGGCCCACCTCACATTATCACCATATATTTCTTGGAGTCCGTGCGCGGCGGGCGGGCAATGTCTTCTCCCTCCCCCGTCTCTCTCTTCTCACTCGACGCCCGCCGAGTGATTAGATTTCGGCTATCGACGGCTTATTCAATTGCAGTCCCACATGTCAGTGAAAATGCAAGACAACGCGTGTCCCCTTTGGTGAGCGGCGTGCCAGCCGGACTATCGGGGGTGCGACGCGAACACGACGCGTACGAGTAGTAAGTGTGCTGCCTTTTCCTTTTGAACTTGCAAAGCGTAACATTTTCATGCGATCGATTGATAGAGATCCAGAACAAAATGATGAGGGCGGGGCTTTCCCGCGCGTTAGGCGGGCTAGTTTGAGTGATATGACGTGCTACAGTGTCGTCCACTTGCTCTATTTGTACGTAAGCAACATTTTACACTCTTACGTGGGAGGAGTGCGAAACACGGCGGATCTGATTTTGATCGAGGGATAACTGTTCCCTGCGAAATAATGGAGCACTGTTAGCGATTATAGCATGATAGTTAGGGCATCTCTAGCGCTGGCTGATACGTCTCCAACGTATCTATAATTTTTTATTGTTCCATGCTATTATATTATCTGTTTTGGATGTTTAATGGGCTTTAATATACCTTTTTATATAATTTTGGGACTAACCTATTAACCGGAAGCCCAGTGCAAATTGCTGTTTTTTGCCTATTTCAGTGTTTCGCAGAAAAGGAATATCAAACGGAATGAAACCTTCGCGAGGATCGTTTTTGGAACAAAGGCAATCCAGGAGACTTGGAGTGGACGTCAAGGAAGCAACGAGGCAGCCACGAGGTAGGAGGGCGCGCCCAGGGGGTAGGCGCGCTGCCACCCTCGTGGGCCCCTCTTGGCTCCACCGACCTACTTCTTTCGCCTATATATACTCATATACCCTAAAAACATCCAGGAGCACCACGAAACCCTATTTCCACCGCCGCAACCTTCTGTACCCGTGAGATCCCATCTTCGGGCCTTTTCCGGCGCTCCGCCGGAGGGGGAAATCGATGACGGAGGGCTTCTACATCAACACCATAGCCTCTCCGATGATGTGTGATTAGTTTACCACAGACCTTCGGGGTCCATAGTTATTAGCTAGATGGCTTCTTCTCTCTCTCTTTGGATCTCAATACAAAGTTCTCCTCGATCTTCTTGGAGATCTATTCGATGTAGTTCTTTTTGCGGTGTGTTTGTCGAGATCCGATGAATTGTGGGTTTATGATCAAGATTATCTATGAACAATATTTGATTCTTCTATGAATTCTTTTATGCATGATTTAAATATCTTTGCAAGTCTCTTCGAATTATCGGTTTAGTTTGGCCTACTAGATTGATCTTTCTTGCAATGGGAGAAGTGCTTAGCTTTGGTTTCAATCTTGCGGTGTCCTTTCCCAGTGACAGCAGGGGCAGCGAGGCACGTATTGTATTGTTGCCATCGAGGATAAAAATATGGGGTTTATATCATATTGCTTGAGTTTATCCCTCTACGTCATGTCATCTTGCTTAACGCGTTACTCTGTTCTTATGAACTTAATACTCTAGATGCATGCTGGATAGCGGTCGATGTGTGGAGTAATAGTAGTAGATGCAGAATCGTTTCGGTCTACTTATCACTGACGTGATGCCTATGTTCATGATCATGCCTAGATATTCTCATAACTATGCACTTTTTTATCAATTGCTCGACAGTAATTTGTTCACCCACCGTAATAATTATGCTATCTTGAGAGAAGCCACTAGTGAAACCTATGGCCCCGGGGTCTACTTTACATCATATAAGTTTCCAATCTACAATTCTAGTTTACTATTTATTTTGCAATCTTAACTTCCCAATCTATACAACAAAAATACCAAAAATATTTATCTTATTACCTTTATCAGATCTCACTTTTGCAAGTGGCCGTGAAGGGATTGACAACCCCTTTATCGCGTTGGTTGCAAGGTTCTTGATTGTTTGTGCGGGTACTAGGGACTTGCGTGTAGTCTCCTACTGGATTGATACCTTGGTTCTCAAAAACTGAGGGAAATACTTACGCTACTTTGTTGCATCACCCTTTCCTCTTCAAGGGAAAACCAACGCATGCTCAAGAGGTAGCAAGAAGGATTTCTGGCGCCGTTGCCGGGGAGATCTACGCCAAGTCAAGACATACCAAGTACCCATCACAAACTCTTATCCCTCGCATTACATTATTTGCCATTTGCCTCTCGTTTTCCTCTCCCCCACTTCACCTTTGCCGTTTTATTCGACCCTCTTTTCCGTTCGCATTTTTCTCGTTAGATTCTTTTTGTTGCTTGTGTTGCCATGTGCCTTCTATATGCTTGCATCTTCGCTTGCTGAAAATCTATTGTTATGGATCCTCATCCTCTTGCTAATCTTTTTAAAAGATCTAGTTATGATGAACCTATTGCTAGTGAGTTTTGTGCACTAGATTATCTTTATGAGGTTTTGCTTGAAATTCGTGAATCTGAAAATTGTGATGAGGTGTTGAAAGAAGAAACTTATGAAGTGATTCACGATAGCTCCTTGAATGAAAAGCATGATTGCAATGATATTATTATAAATTCTATTAATGTCAATTGTGTTAATGATATGCAAAATCGTAAGCTTGGGGATGCTAGTTTCGCTATGTCCACAACTTGTTGCAATGATCATGATTGGGGTGATTCTTCTTACAATCTTGAAAATTTATTTAAGCCCCATGATGATTATGAGATTGACAATAATGTTTGCAATAATACTGAAAGTGGGTTTGGAAGAGTGTCAACTTTAGATCCCACATATTTGGATAATGTTCAATCTTATGAAGTTTTTTTTATAAAAGTGGGTTTGGAGAGGTCATGACTTTAGTTAATGATATTCCCACTATTTTGGAAGAGTGTCAACTTTGCATGGATGTGGATCATGTGGAGAAAATTTTATGTGAGAGCTATATTGTTGAATTTGAAAATGATTCCACATGTAATTATTACGAGAGAGGAAAATATGGTTGTAGAAATTTTCATGTTACAAAATTACCTCTCGTTATGTTGAGATTGCTATTGTTTCTTTCCACTTCCTTGCATATGCTAGTTTTTGCTTGCTATGATAATTTGTTTGCCTATAAGATGCCTATGCATAGAAAGTATGTTAGACTTAGATGTGTTTGTCACGTGTTTTATGATGCTCTCTTTGCGCTTCAATTCTTGTCTTTCATGTGAGCATCATTGAAATCTCCATGCCTAGCTAGGGGTGTTAAATGATAGCGCTTGTTGGGAGGCAACCCAATTTTATTTTTGTTCCTTGCTTTTTGGTTCTGTTTAGTAATAAATAATTCATCTAGCTTCTGTTTAGATGTGGCTTTATGTTTTAATTAGTGTTTGTGCCAAGTAGAACCTTTGGAAAGACTTGGGTGAAGTCTTTATAATCTTGCTGTAAAAAACAGAAACTTTAGCGCTCACGAGATTAGCTGCCATTTTTTACTGGAGAGTGCTTTCAGGTTGATTCTTTTTTCAGATGTTAACAGAAAAATTCCTCACGTCCACCAATTTATTTCAGAATTTTTGGAGTTATAGAAGTATACGTTTGATACAGATTGCTACAGACTGTTCTGTTTTTGACAGATTCTGTTTTTCGTGTATTGTTTGCTTATTTTGATGAATCTATGGCTAGTATCGGGGGGTATGAACCATAGAGAAGTTGGAATACAGTAGGTTTAACACCAATATAAATAATGAATGACCTCATTACAGTAACTTATAGTGGTGATTCGTTTTCTTATACTAATGGAGCTCATGAGATTTTCTGTTGAGTTTTGTGTTGTGAAGTTTTCAAGTTTTTGGGTAAAGATTTGATGGATTATGGAATAAGGAGTGGCAAGAGCCTAAGCTTGGGGATGCCCAAGGCACCCCAAGGTAAAATTCAAGGACAAAAAAAAGCCTAAGCTTGGGGATGCCCCGGAAGGCATCCCCTCTTTCGTCTTCGTCTATCGGTAACTTTACTTGAGGCTATTTTTTTATTCACCAGATGATATGTGTTTTGCTTGGAGCGTCTTGTATGATTTGAGTCTTTGCGTTTTAGTTTACCACAATCATCCTTTCTGTACACACATTTTGTGAGAGACACACATGAATTGAAATTTATTAGAATACTCTATGTGCTTCACTTATATCTTTTGAGCTAGATAATTTTGCTCTAGTGCTTCACTTATATTTTTAGAGCATGATACGTCTCCAACGTATCTATAATTTATGAAGTATTCATGCTATTATATTATCTATCTTGGATGTTTAATGGGCTTTTATATGTTGTTTTATATGATTTTTGGGACTAACCTATTAACCTAGAGCCCAGTGCCAGTTTCTGTTTTCTCCTTGTTTTTGAGTTTTGCAGAAAAGGAACACCAAACGGAGTCCAATTGACATGCCAATTTTTGATGATTTTTTATGGACCAAAAGAAGACCACGGAGCATCGGAGTTGGGCCAGAAGAGTCCCGGGCTGCCCACGAGGGTGGGGGGCGCGTGGGCCTGCCTCATGGACAGCTCGGACACCTCCTTGACGTGAGACCGACACAAAAAATTCCTATAAATACAGAAACCTCGGAAAATTAACCTAGATCGGAAGTTCCGCCGCCGCAAGCCTCTGTAGCCACGAGAAATCAATCTAGGCCCTCTCTGGCACCCTGCCGGAGGGGGCCATCATCACCGGTGGCCATGGAGGAGTATCCCGGAGAGGCCATCATCGCCATGAAGGCCAAGGACCAGAGAGAGAACCTTTCCCCATCTAGGGGGGAGGCCATGGAGGAGGAAGCACAAGGGGGAGAACCTCTCCTCCTCTCTCTTGGTGGCACCGGAGTGCCATTGAGAGGGGAATCATCGCCGCGGTGATCGTCTTCATCAACATCACCACCATCATCACCATCCTCACCTCTTTTACGCGGTCCACTCTCCCACACCCCGCTGTAATCCCTACTTGAACATGGTGCTTTATGCCAAATATTATGATCCAATGATGTGTTGCCATCCTATGATGTTTTGAGTAGATATCTTTTGTCTTTGGGTTGATTGATGATCTAGATTGGTATGAGTTGTATGTTTTAATTTGATGCTGTCCCATGGTGCCCTCCGTGTCGCGCAAGCGTGAGGGGTTCCCGCTGTAGGGTGTTGCAATACGTTCATGATTCGCTTATAGTGGGTTGGTGAGTGACTGAAACACAAATCCGAGTAAGGGGGTTGTTGCGTATGGGAATAAACAGGACTTGATGCTTTAATGCTATGGTTGGGTTTTACCTTAATGATCTTTAGTAGTTGCGGATGCTTGCTAGAGTTCCAATCATAAGTGCATATGATCCAAGTAGAGAAAGTATGTTAGCTTATGCCTCTCCCTCATATGAAATTGCAATGACGACTATCGGTCTTGTTAACAATTGCCTAGGACAATTCCGCACACCGATCCACCATTATTCCACAATCGCTATTTATAATATTTAGTAATATATTCTAAATTTATGATAACAGCACCTACTTTTATATTTTAGCTCTCCGATATCATGCAAAGTTATCCTCTTCATACCCACAACGTAGTTTTATTTCTCGTTGCTAGTTGGAAGCAAACGTTCAGTGCACGTAGAGTCGTATCAGTGGCAGATAGGGCTTGAGAGAATATTGATCTTACCTTTAGCTCCTTGTGGGTTCGATACTCCATACTTATCACATCCACCTTTGGAAATTGCTACGGTGATTCCCTGCACTCGGGGGATTATCAAGCTCTTTTCTGGCGCCGTTGCCAGGGAGCAATAGCGTGGGGTTGATATTCTCGTGTGTGCTTGTTTGCTTTCTTCACTAAGTAGATTTTGTTTTCTCATTTTTGTTTCTGTTTATTTGTGGGTGAAACATACAATTTTTTTAAAAGAATGAAAATACAAAAAAAATTACTTGCCTTTCATGCCTAAAAAGTTTTTCAAAAAGAGAAGTGATTGGAAAGTTATGCATTGAAGAAGTGAGGGTCGACCTTGAGCACTTGTGTTCATGCTCATGGAAACAATGTAGAATTTTTCATGGAAGTTTCTCTGTAAATAATTATCCCCTTGTATATATCCATTGTATTATAAAAATAATGTGCCAAGCTTTGGTTTTAGGATGATTAGATTTCTTGTTTACTATGTGCAGAACAAAAACAGAAACTTTGGCTGTAGTGCATGAATTTACATTTTTTACTGGAAGGTCAAATGGGTCTGAAACTTTTTGAAAATTACTTCTGTACAAATTATTCAAATTGTCAAATGTATTTAATAATTTTAGGAGCTACATAAGTTTACTAAACTTCCAGATTACTACAGAGTGTTCTGTTTCTGACAGATTCTGTTTTTCGCGTGTTGTTTGCTTATTTTGATGAATCTATGGCTAGTATCGGGGGGTATGAACCATAGAGAAGTTGGAATACAGTAGGTTTAACACCAATATAAATAAATAATGAGTTCATTACAGTACCTAATGGTAGTGATTTTATTTATTACACTAACGGATCTCACAAAGTTTTTGTTAAGTTTTTGTGGATGAAGTGTTCGAAGAACGAGGAGTTATCAATATGAGAAGAATAAAGAGAGGCAAGAGTTCAAGCTTGGGGATGCCCAAGGCACCCCAAGTAAATATTTCAAAGGATATTCAAGCATCTAAGCTTGGGGATGCCCCGGTTGGCATCCCATCTTTCTTCTTCAACAAATATCGGTATACCTCGGTTTTTTGTTTTGTTCACATGGTTTGTGTCCTTTGTGTTTTTATTTTTCCTTTAATAAACATGCTAGCATGAGATAGCCCTGCATTGATTTATAGAATACTTCGTGTGCTTCACTTATATCTTTTAAGTATGATCTTATAGAATTGCTCTTTGTGCTTCACTTAAATCTTTTGAGTATGGTTTTATAGAATGCTTCGTGTGCTTCACTTACATATTTTGAGCTTGGATATTGGTTAGTCTATATTAATTGTAGAATTATCCATGAAATTCACTTATATCTTTTGGAGTATGAATAATACTATCATTTAAAGTGGGTTTGGAAGAGTGTCAACTTTAGGAGTTAGTGATCCCACTATTTTGGAGGGTGTTGAATCTTAGTGTGATATTTATGAAAGTGGATTTGGAAGAGTGTCAACTTTAGCTAGTAATGATTCCACTATTTCGGAAGAGGTTCCAATTGAGTATGAGAACAAAGTTGCTATCCATGATGCTACTGAAAATTATTATGAGGGAGGAATATATGCTTGTAGGAGTTGCAATAATATCAAGTTTCCTCTCTAAGTGCTTAAAGTTTTGAAGTTATACTTGTTTTGCCTTACTATGCTAGTTGATTGTTGTTCTTATAAATGGTGTGCTCACAAAATCCCTAGGAATAGGAAGTGGGTTATTTTTAAATGTGCTAGTCATATTCTTCATGATGCTCTCTTTATGTTTCAATTCTTTTCTTTTATGTGAGCATCATTGAAATTATCATGCCTAGCTAAAAGGCACTAAAGAAAAGCGCTTGTTGGGAGACAACCCAATATTTAACCTAACTGTTTTTGTGTGTTTACATGATTAAGCTACTGTAGTAATCATGTTTTATAGCTTTTGTTTCAATAAAGTGCCAAGTAAGACCTTTGGGAAGACTTGGGTGGAAGTTAATGTGATCTTGCTGTAAAAAACAGAAACTTTGCGCTCACGAGATTATCTGTCATTTTTTTACAGAAGAGTGATTTTGAGTTGATTCTTTTTGCAGAAGATTAATAGACAAATTCCTCACGTCCACCAATTTATTTCATAATTTTTGGAGTAGCAGAAGTATGGTTTATGTTCAGATCATTACAGACTGTTCTGTTTCTGACAGATTCTGTTTTCATTGCATAGTTTGCTTGTTTTCTAGTTTCTATGACTTATATGTCTCAATATAAATTGTAGAAATGATATGGTACAGTAGACATTGTGTGGGAACAATTATGAACCTTGTCTTAGACAGTACCAAAGTGGATGGTTTACTCTTTATCATACTAACCTATCTCACGAAGTTTTGTTAAGTTTTGTGTGATTGAAGTTTTCAAGCTTTGGGTGAGATATCGATATGAGGAGAATAAGGAGTGGAAAGACCCTAAGCTTGGGGATGCCCAAGGCACCCCAAGGTAATATTCAAGGAAGACTCAAGTACCTAAGCCTGGGGATGCCCCGGAAGGCATCCCCTCTTTCGTCTTCAAAACTATCGGTATACCTTACTGGGAGCTATATTTTTATTCGTCACATGATATGTGTTTTGCTTGGAGCATATTTTCAATTTTACTTACTGTTTGAATAAACTCATTGGATATGAAATATTGAATGAAAAAGAATCCTCCCATGGCTAGTTAATTATTTTACTACTCAGTGATCTTCACTTGTATCTTTTTGGAGTAGTTTGTCAATAACTCACGTGCTTCACATATATCCTATGAGTAAAAGGTTGAATGAATTGAATGTCATAAATCTGAATTTATATATGTTTCATATGCTTATAACATGGGGAGTAATGACTTCACACATAATAAGTATAGGTAGTAAACTTATTGAAAGTTAGCAAACGTAGAATTGGTCACTTGAACAATTCATGAAAGAATATTGAAGGAAGAGATATTTCACATATAAATATACTATCTTGGACATCTTTTGTAATTGTGAGCACTCATTAAAATATGACATGCTAAAAGGTTGATGTCGGACAAGGAGACAACGTAATGGGTTATGTTTTCTTATATCCAAAATAAAGTATATTGTCTTGGATCATCCAACATGTTGAGCTTGATTTTCCCCCTCATGCTAGCCAAATTCTTTGCACCAAGTAGAGATACTACTTGTGCTTCCAAACATTCCTTAAACCAGTTTTGCCATGAGAGTCCACCATACCTACCTATGGATTGAGTAAGATCCTTCAAGTAAGTTGTCATTGGTGCATGAAATAAAAATTGCCCTCTAAATATGTATGATCTATTAATGTGGAGGAAATAAGCTTTATACGATCTTGTGATGTGGAAGAAATAAAAGCGACAGACTGCATAATAAAGGTCCATATCACAAGTGGCAATATAAAGTGACGTTCTTTTGCATTAAGATTTTGTGCATCCAACCATAAAAGCGCATGACAACCTCTGCTTCCCTCTGCGAAGGGCCTATCTTTTACTTTTATCTTCTACCTTATGCAAGAGTCTGGGTGATTTTTCACCTTTTCTTTTTACATTTTATCCTTTGGCAAGCACATTGTGTTGGAAAGATTCTGATATATATATCCAATTGGATGTAAGGCACCATGAACTATTATTGTTGACATTACCCTTGAGGTAAAAGGTTAGGAGGCGAATCTATAAGCCCCTATCTTTCTCTGTGTCTGATTAAAACTTTGAACCCATAAATATCACGTGAGTGTTAGCAATTGTGAAAGACTAAATGATAGTTGAGTATGTGGAGTTTGCTAAATCAAAGCTCTGACATAGACTCTTCCTGAAAATAAGATGAATTGTAATTGTTTGATGACTGATAACACGGTTTGTTAGTTTTCAAGAAAGTTTATGATCTATACTTTAACATGTGAATAGCTTGTTACTTGATCATGAAAAGTTTTATGAGATGAGCTACTGTTATGACATATAATGATGCTAGAAAAAGTGATTGGAATTATCATTGATCAAACTTAAGCACTTGCTAGCATTCACACTTCATAAATTATTTCTTTTATCATTTACCTACTCGAGGACGAGCAGGAATTAAGCTTGGGGATGCTGATACGTCTCCAACGTATCTATAATTTATGAAGTATTCATGTTGTTATATTATCTATCTTGGATGTTTAATGGGCTTTTATATGTTGCTTTATATGATTTTTGGGACTAACCTATTAACCTAGAGCCTAGTGCCAGTTTCTGTTTTCTCCTTGTTTTTGAGTTTTGAAAAAAAGGAATACCAAATGGAGTCCAATTGATGTGCCAATTTTTGATGATTTTTTATGGACCAAAAGAAGACCACAGAGCATTGGAGTTGGGCCAGAAGAGTCCCGGGCTGCCCACGAGGGTGGGGGGCGCGCCCACCCCCTGGGCGCGTGGGCCTGCCTCGTGGACAGCTCGGGCACCTCCTTGACGTGAGACCGGCGCCAAAAATTCCTATAAATACAGAAACCTTGGAAAATTAACCTAGATCGGAAGTTCCGCCACCGCAAGCCTCTGTAGCCACCAGAAATCAATCTAGGCCCTCTCTGGCACCCTGCCGTAGGGGGCCATCATCACCGGTGGCCATGGAGGTGTATCCCGGAGAGGCCATCATCGCCATGAAGGCCAAGGACCAGAGGGAGAACCTTTCCCCATCTAGGGGGGAGGCCATGGAGGAGGAAGCACAAGGGGGAGAACCTCTCCTCCTCTCTCTTGGTGGCACTGAGTGCCATTGAGAGGGGAATCATCGCCGCGGTGATCGTCTTCATCAACATCACCACCATCATCACCATCCTCACCTCTTTTACGCGATCCACTCTCCCGCACCCCACTGTAATCCCTACTTGAACATGGTGCTTTATGCCACATATTATGATCCAATGATGTGTTGCCATCCTATGATGTTTTGAGTAGATATCTTTTGTCTTTGGGTTGATTGATGATCTAGATTGGTATGAGTTGTATGTTTTACTTTGATGCTGTCCTATGGTGCCCTCCGTGTCACGCAAGCGTGAGGGGTTCCCACTGTAGGGTGTTGCAATACGTTCCTGATTTGCTTATAGTGGGTTGGTAAGTGACTGAAACACAAATCCGAGTAAGGGGGTTGTTGCGTATGGGAATAAAGAGGACTTGATGCTCTAATGCTATGGTTGGGTTTTACCTTAATGATCTTTAGTAGTTGCGGATGCTTGCTAGAGTTCCAATCATAAGTGCATATCATCCAAGTAGAGAAAGTATGTTAGCTTATGCCTCTCCCTCATATGAAATTGCAATGACGACTATCGGTCTTGTTAACAATTGCCTAGGACAATTCCGCACACCGATCCACCATTATTCCACACTCGCTATTTATAATATTTAGTAATATATTCTAACTTTATGATAACAACACATACTTTTATATTTTAGCTCTCCGATATCATGCAAAGTTATCCTCTTCATACCCACAACGTAGTTTTATTTCTCGTTGCTAGTTGGAAGCAAACGTTCGGTGCACGTAGAGTCGTATCAGTGGCAGATAGGGCTTGAGAGAATATTGATCTTACTTTTAGCTCCTTGTGGGTTCGACACTCCGTACTTATCACTTCCACCTTTGGAAATTGCTACGGTGATTCCCTGCACTTGGGGATTATCAGAGCACGGTGGAGGTTTTATTTTATTTTATAGAAATTATTGATCTCTCATGATTCACTTATATTATTTTGAGAGTCTTTTATAACAGCATGGTAATGTGCTTTGGCTATAAAATTAGTCCTAATATGATAGGCATTCAAGATGGGTATGATAAAAACTTTCATATAGAGTGCATTGAACACTATAATACTTGATAGATATTTTGAGATATAAAGATGGTAATGTTAGAGTCATGCTAGTTGGGCAATTGTGAAGTTGAGAAATACTTGTGTTAAAGTTGGCAAGTCCCATAGCATGCACGTATGGTAAACATTGTGTAACAAATTTGAAGCATGGGGTGTTCTTTTGAGTGCTTTCCTTATGAGTGGTGGTCGGGGACGAGCGATGGTATTTTCCTACCAATCTATCCCTCTAGGGGCATGCGTAGTAGTACTTTGCTTCGAGGGCTGATGACCCACAAGTATAGGAGATCTATCATAGTCCTTTCGATTAGTAAGAGTGTCGAACCCAACGAGGAGCAGAAGGAAATGATAAGTGGTTTTTAGCAAGGTATTCTCTGCAAGCACTGAAATTATCGGTAACATGTAGTTTTGTGATAAGGTAATTTGTAATGGGTAACAAGTAATGAAAGTAAATAAGGTGCAACAAGATGGCCCAATCCTTTTTGTAACAAAGGACAAGCCTGGACAAACTCTTATATACAGAAAAGCGCTCCCGAGGACACATGGCAATTATCGTCAAGCTAGTTTTCATCACGCTCATATGATTCGCGTTCGTTACTTTGATAATTTGGTATGTGGGTGGACCGGTGCTTAGGTGCTGTCCTTTCTTGGACAAGCATCCCACTTATGATTAACCCCTATTGCAAGCATCCGCAACTACAAAAGAAGTATTAAAGTAAACCTAACCATAGCATGAAACATATGGATCCAAATCAGCCCCTTACGAAGCAACTCATAAACTAGGGTTTAAGATTCTGTCACTTTAGCAACCCATCATCTACTTATTACTTCCCAATGCCTTCCTCTAGTCTCAAACAATGGTGAAGTGTCATGTAGTCGACGTTCACATAACACCACTAGAGGAAAGACAACATACATCTCATCAAAATATCGAACGAATACCAAATTCACATGACTACTTATAGCAAGACTTCTCCCATGTCCTCAGGAACAAACGTAACTACTCACAAATCATATTCATGTTCATAATCAGAGGGGTATTAATATGCATAATGGATCTGAACTTATGATCTTCCACCAAATAAACCAACTAGCATCAACTACAAGGAGTAATCAACACTACTAGCAACCCACAGGTTCCAATCTGAGGCTTTGGGATAAAGATTGGATACAAGAGATGAACTAGGGTTTGAGAGGAGATGGTGCTGGTGAAGATGTTGATGGAGATTGATCCCCTCCCGATGAGAGGATCGTTGGTGATGACGATGGCGATGATTTCCCCCTCCTGGAGGGAAGTTCCCCCGGCAGAACAGCTCGCCGGAGCCCTAGATTGGTTCCGCCAAGTTTCCGCCTCGTGGCGGCAGAGTTTCTTCCCGAAAGCTTGCTTATGATTTTTTCTCGGACGAAAGACTTCATATAGCAGAAGATGGGCACCGGAGGCCTGCCAGGGGGCCCATGAGGCAGGGGGCGCGCCCAGGGGGGTAGGGCGCGCCCCCACCCTCGTGGCCAGGGTGTGGGCCCCCTCTGGTGGATTCTTTCACCAGTATTTTTTATTAATTCCAAAAATAACTTCCGTGAAGTTTCAGGACTTTTGGAGCTGTGCAGAATAGGTCTCTAATATTTGCTCCTTTTCCAGCCCAGAATTCCAGCTGCCGGCATTCTCCCTCTTCATGTAAACCTTGTAAAATAAGAGAGAATAGGCATAAGTATTGTGACATAACATGTAATAACAGCCCATAATGCAATAAATATCGATATAAAAGCATGATGCAAAATGGACGTATCAACTCCCCTAAGCTTAGACCTTGCTTGTCCTCAAGCGGAAGCCGAACGATAAATATGTCCACATGTTTAGAGATAGAGGTGTCGATAAAATAAAATACGGACATGAGGGCATCATGATCATTCTTATAACAACAACATATATGGATATTGTCATATTATTTATTTTGCTCAAGTAATAATCTATTCACAACGTCAAGTATGAATCAGAAACTTCATTGAGAACCAACAAACTATAATCTCAGTCATTGAAGCAATTGCAATTTATCATAACATCGGAAAGAGTCAATATAAGAGCTTTTCAGCAAGTCCACATACTCAACTATCATTTAGTCTTTCACAATTACTAACACTCACGCAATACTTATGGGTATGGAGTTTTAATCGGACACAGAGAAAGATAGGGGCTTATAGTGTTGCCTCCCAACCTTTTACCTCAAGGGTAATGTCAACAATAATAATTCATGCTAACTTACATCCAATTGGATATATATATCAGGATATTTCCAACACAATGTGCTTGCCAAAGGATAAAATGTAAAAAGGAAAGGTGAAGATCACCATGACTCTTGCATAAGGTATAAGACAAAAGTAAAAGATAGGCCCTTCGCAGAGGGAAGCAGAGGTTTTCATGTGCTTTTAGGGTTGGATGCACGAAATCTTAATGCAAAAGAACGTCACTTTATATTGCCACTTGTGATATGGATCTTTATTATGCAGTCCGTCGCTTTTATTGCTTCTATATCACAAGATCGTATAAAGTTTATTTTCTCCACACTAATAGATCATACATATTTAGAAAGGAATTTTTATTGCAAGCAACATGACAACTTACTTGAAGGATCTTACTCAATCCATAGGTAGATATGGTGGACTCTCATGGCAAAACTGGGTTTAAGGATATTCGGAAGGACAAGTAGTATCTCTACTTGGTGCAAAGAATTTGGCTAGCATGAGGGGGAAAGGCAAGCTCAACATGTTGGATGATCCATGACAATATACTTTATTTCAGATATAAGAAAACATAACCCATTACGTTGTCTTCCTTGTCCAACATCAACTCTTTAGCATGTCATACTTTAATGAGTGCTCACAACCATAAAAGATGTCCAAGATAGTATATTTATATGTGAAAACCTCTCTTTCTTTATTACTTCCTATTAATTGCAACGATGACCAAAACTATGTTTGTCAACTTTCAACAACTTTTATTCATCACTCTTTATATGTGAAGTCATTACTCTCCATAAGATCAATATGATCTCTTTATTTCTATTTATTCTTTCTTTTTATTTAATTCCCTCACGATCATAGCAAGATAATCAAGCCCTTGACTCAACACTAATCTTTATTATATATAGCTCACGGACTCGATTACATAGAAGGATCATAAAGCAAAATTCAAAACTAAATCACACTAAAACTTTATTCTACTAAGAAAAGTGGTAAAGATAGGAGTGTGATGGTGATACGATACCGGGGCACCTCCCCCAGGCTTGGCAGTTGCCAAGGGGAGTGCCCATACCCATGTATTTATTGCTCTTTCTCCGGAGGTGGTGATGATGGAGTTAATTGTGCCTTCAGATTTTTCATATTGTATTTGAGAAGAGCAATTTCCTCCTTTAAATCATCAACTTCCGTTTCTAGCTTCAAGATCTTGTCACATAAATCTCCCTTGCTCTTCTGCCGAAAACGAGAAGGAATAGATCGGTTGTTAGACAGTTTAGCCCTCTTAGGAAGACTAGACTTTTTGAACTTCACGTGCAAATTCCTAGGTTGAGGGAGAGGGGCATCCTCCTCCTCCGAACTTGAATCATTGATCCTCATCAAATGAGCATCCTCTTCATCATCCATAGTTCGACCACAAGGAGATAGATCCCCATAGGTCTTTGGTCAGCAACGAGATGTGAGACATAGCTCTCTCCGTCGGAATCCTGAGATGACATCTTGCTCCAAACCTGCTACAGAAACAGCTCGAAACAAAAACAGAGGATATTTGTGTGGTACGGTGGTCAAAACCTTCGGGAGATTATATAATGAATTTTTATCGACCAAAAGAAGTATCGTGCAAGAAAATGGAGTCCGGAGAGCTCACGAGGTGCCCACGATGCAGGGGGCGCTCCCAGGGGGTAGGGCGCGCCCTCCGCCCTCGTGGAAGCCTCGTGTCCTTCCCGGACTACTTCTTATTTTCCTATTTTCTTAAATATTCCAAAACGGAGAAAAATTGCCATCAGAACTGTTTTGGAGTCGGTTTACTTACCATACAACATACCTATTCCTTTTCAGAGTCTGAAACGTTCTGGAAAGTGTCCCTTATGTATTCCTCCGGGGTTTTGGTTTCAATAACATTGGTTTCAACATTTATTGGATTACCTGAAATATAATGTTTGATTCTTTGACCGTTCACCACCTTCGGATTTGTGCCTTCGAAGCTGTTGATTTTTATGGCACCAGAACGATAGACCTCCTCGGTAACGTAAGGACCTTCCCATTTAGAGAGAAGTTTTCCTGCAAAAAATCTTAAATGAGAGTTGAATAGCAACACATAATCACCTACATTAAACTCACGCTTTTGTATCCTTTTGTCATGCCATCTTTTAACTTTCTCTTTAAGTAGTTTGGCATTCTCATAGGCTTGAGTTTTCCATTCATCAAGTGAGCTAATGTCAAATAACCTCTTCTCACCGGCAAGTTTGAAATCATAATTCAGCTCTTTAATGGCCCAATATGCCTTATGTTCTAGTTCGAGAGGTAAATGACATGCTTTTTCATAAACCATTTTATACGGAGACATACCCATATGATTTTTATATGAAGTTCTATAGGCTCATAATGCATCATCAAGTTTCTTGGACCAATTCTTTCTAGATCTATTAATAGTCTTTTGCAAAATTAATTTGAGCTCTCTGTTACTCAATTCTACTTCACGACTAGACTGTGGGTGATACGGAGATGCAATTCTATGATTAACATCATACTTAGCAAGCATTTTACAAAAATCACCATGAATAAAATGTGAACCACCATCAGTCATTAAATATCTAGGGACTCCAAACCTCGGAAAAATAACTTCTTTAAGCATCTTAATAGAGGTGTTATGATCAGCACTACTAGTTGGAATAGCTTCTACCCACTTAGTAACGTAATCAACAGCAACTAAAATATGTGTACACCCATTAGAGGAAGGAAATGGTCCCATGTAATCAAAGCCCCAAACATCAAATGGTTCAATAACGAGTGAATAATTCATAGGCATTTCTTGACGTCTACTAATATTACCAATTCTTTGACATTCATCACAAGATAAGACAAACTTACGGGCATCTTTGAAGAGAGTAGGCCAATAAAAACCGGATTGCAATACCTTATGTGCAGTTCTATCTCCAGCGTGGTGTCCTCCATAAGCTTCGGAGTGACACTTGTGTAGGATCTGGTCCTGTTCATGCTCAGGTATACAACGTCTAATAACACCATCTACTCCTTCTTTATAAAGGTGTGGGTCATCCCAGAAGTAATGTCTTAAATCATAGAAAAACTTTTTCTTTTGCTGGTATGTGAAACTAGGTGGTATAAATTTAGCAACAATATAATTAGCATAATCAGCATACCATGGAGCAGTGCGAGAAGCATTTATGACAGCTAATTGTTCATCAGGAAAGCTATCATCAATAGGTACTGGGTCATCAAGAACATTCTCTAACCTAGACAAGTTGTCTACAACGGGGCTCTCAGCTCCCTTTCTATCAATAATATGGAAATCAAATTCTTGTAGCAGGAGAACCCATCTAATAGTCTAGGTTTAGCATCTTTCTTTTCCATAAGATATTTAATAGCAGCATGATCAGTGTGAACAATTACTTTAGAATCAACAATATAAGTTCTGAACTTATCACAAGCAAATACAACTGCTAAAAATTCTTTTTCAGTAGTAGCATAATTCCTGGGCATTGTCTAGAGTTTTAGTAGCATATTGAATAACATTTAATTTCTTATCAACTCTTTGCCCTAGAACAACACCTACAGCATAATCACTAGCATCACACATAATGTCAAAGGGTAAATTCCAATCAGGTGGCTGAACAAATAGGTGCAGAAATCAAAGCTTTCTTAAGTATTTCAAATGCTTCTACACAATCATCATCAAAGACAAAAGGAATATCTTTTTGTAAGAGATTAGTGAGAGGCCTAGAGATTTTAGAGAAGTCCTTAATGAACCTCCTATAAAAACCAGCATGACCAAGGAAACTTCTTATACCTTTAATGTCCTTGGGACACGTCATCTTTTCAATAGCATCAACTTTAGCTTTGTCAACTTCAATACCTCTTTCAGAAATTTTATGCCCCAAGACAATACCTTCATTAACCATAAAGTGGCACTTCTCCCAATTCAAGACAAGGTTAGTTTCTTCACATCTCTGCAAAACTCGATCAAGGTTGCTCAAGCAATCATCAAAATAAGTTCCATATACGGAGAAATCATCCATGAAAACCTCAACAATCTTTTCACAAAAATCAGAGAATATAGCCATCATGCATCTTTGAAAGGTAGCAGGTGCATTGCATAAACCAAAAGGCATACGTCTATATGCAAAGGTACCAAAAGGATAAGTAAAAGTGGTCTTTTCTTGATCCTCTTTGGACACAGGTATTTGAGAGAAACCAGAATAACCATCTAGAAAGCAAAAATGTGTATGTTTGGATAGTCTTTCTAGCATTTGATCAATAAAAGGTAAAGGGTAATGATCCTTTTTAGTAGCTTTATTTAATTTGCGGAAATCAATTACCATTCCATAACCTGTAATAATTCTTTGTGGGATCAATTCATCTTTATCATTAGGAACAACAGTAATCCCTCCCTTCTTAGGGACACAATGGACAGGACTTACCCACTGACTATCTGCAACGGGATAAATTATACATGCCTCCAGAAGCTTTAGTATTTCTTTCCTTACCACTTCTTTCATCTTAGGATTTAACCGTCGCTGGTGATCAACAACTGGTTTAGCGTCTTTCTCCAATTTTATTTTGTGCTGGCATAAAGTGGGACTAAAGCCCTTAAGATCATCAAGAGTATATCCAATAGCAGCACGGTGCTTCTTCAGAGTTTTCAATAATTTATTTTCTTCATGCTCTGAAAGGTTAGCACTAATAATAACAGGATATATCTTTTTCTCATCAAGATAAGCATATTTAAGAGTATCAGGTAATGGTTTAAGCTCGAACACAGGATCACCCTTGGGTGGAGGAGGATCCCCTAGGATTTCAACAGGAAAGTTGTGTTTCAAAATAGGTCCCTGTTTAAAGAATACTTCATCTATTTCCCTTCTTTCATTCATATACATATCATTTTCATGATCTAGCAAATATTGTTCTAAAGGATCATTAGGAGGCACGACAATGGAAGCAAGACCAATAATTTCATCTTTACTAGGCAATTCCCCATCACGGGGTTGTCTACGAAATTTAGCAAAGTTAAACTCATGAGACATATCCCCCAAACTAATAGTAACAACATCCTTTTCGCAGTCTATCCTAGCATTAACAGTATTCAAGAAGGGTCTACCAAATATGATGGGACAAAAGTTATCTTGTGGGGAATCAACAACAAGAAAATCAGCAGGATATTTAACTTTTCCACACAAGACTTCAACATCTCTAACAATCCCGATTGGTGAAATAGTATCTCTATTGGCAAGCTTAATTGTAACATCAATTTCTTCTATCTCAGCAGGTGCAATATCATGCATAATTTCTTTATATGAGGAATGAGGTATTGCACTTGCACTAGCACCCATATCACATAAGCCATGATAACAATGATCTCCTATTTTAACAGAAATAACAGGCATGCCTACAACAGGTCTATGTTTATTTTTAGTATCAGGTCTGGCAATTCTAGCAGTTTCCTCACAGAAGTAAATAACATGCCCATCAATATTATCGGCCAAGAGATCTTTAACCATAGCAACACTAGGTTCTACTTTAATTTGCTCAGGGGGCTTGGGTGTCTTAATGTTACTTTTGTTGACCACAGTTGAAGCTTTAGCATGATCCTTTATTCTAACAGGGAAAGGTGGTTTCTCAATATAAGCAGTAGGAACGACAGGATCATTATAAGTGATAGTCTTTTCTTCAACTTTAATAGTTGCAACTACTTTTACTTCAATGGGAGGATTATATTTAAACCACTTCTCCTTAGGGAGATCAACATGAGTAGCAAAGGATTCATAGAAAGAAGCTACTACCTCAGAGTCAAGTCCATATTTAGTGCTAAATTCACAGAAAACATCGGTATCCATAAAAGATTTAACACAATCAAACTTAGGTGTTATACCTGACTCCTTACCTTCGTCAAGGTCCCAATCTTCAGAGTTGCGTTTAATTCTTTCCAATAAATCCCATTTGAATTCAATAGTCTTCATCATAAAAGAGCCAGTACAAGAAGTTTCTGTGAAAGGATTAGCTAGCAGTTTCTCTATCATACCCGAAGGAATTTCAAGGTAAACATTTTCAGTAGTTTCAGTAGGTTGAGGAGCAACTCTTTTCTCTACTGGTCGGGGTGAAGATACCCCGAACAAGCCCCTCAGAGGATTACTTTCCATAGTAACAAGTGACAGTAAATTTCCGCGCACTATATAAATTTTTCCTTACCAAATTCCACCTACCAAAGGCGCTTCACTCCCCGGCAACGGCGCCAGAAAAGAGTCTTGATGACCCACAAGTATAGGGGATCTATCATAGTCCTTTTGATAAGTAAGAGTGTCGAACCCAACGAGGAGCAGAAGGAAATGATAAGTGGTTTTTAGCAAGGTATTCTCTGCAAGCACTGAAATTATCGGTAACAGGTAGTTTTGTGATAAGGTAATTTGTAACGGGTAACAAGTAATGAAAGTAAACAAGGTGCATCAAGATGGCCCAATCCTTTTTGTAACAAAGGACAAGCCTGGACAAACTCTTATTTGAAGGAAAATGCTCCCGAGGACACATGGGAATTATCGTCAAGCTAGTTTTCATCACGCTCATATGATTCGCGTTCGTTACTTTGATAATTTGGTATGTGGGTGGACCGGTGCTTGGGTGCTGTCCTTTCTAGGACAAGCATCCCACTTATGATTAACCCCTATTGCAAGCATCCGCAACTACAAAAGAAGTATTAAGGTAAACCTAACCATAGCATGAAACATATGGATGCAAATCAGCCCCTTACGAAGCAACTCATAAACTAGGGTTTAAGCTTCTGTCACTCTAGCAACCCATCATCTACTTATTACTTCCCAATGCCTTCCTCTAGGCCCAAACAATGGTAAAGTGTCATGTAGTCGACGTTCACATAACACCACTAGAGGAAAGACAACATACATCTCATCAAAATATCGAACGAATACCAAATTCACATGACTACTTATAGCAAGACTTCTCCCATGTCCTCAGGAACAAACGTAACTACTCACAAATCATATTCATGTTCATAATTAGAGGGGTATTAATATGCATAAAGGATTTGAACATATGACCTTCCACCAAATAAACAAACTAGCATCAACTACAAGGAGTAATCAACACTACTAGCAACCCATAGTTACCAATCTGAGGCTTTGGGACAAAGATTGGATACAAGAGATGAACTAGGGTTTTAGAGGAGATGGTGCTGGTGAACATGTTGATGGAGATTGACCCCTCCCGCTAAGAGGATCGTTGGTGATGACTATGGCGATGATTTCCCCCTCCCGGAGGGAAGTTTCCTCGGTAGAACAGCTCTGCCGGACCCCTAGATTGGTCCGCCAAGGTTCCGCCTCGTGGCGGCGGAGTTTCTTCCCGAAAGCTTGCTTATGATTTTTTCTCGAACGAAAGACTTCATATAGCAGAAGATGGGCACCGGAGGCCTACCAGGGGCCCACGAGGCAGGGGGTGTCGGTGTCAAAACCGGCGGATCTCGGGTAGGGGGTCCCGAACTGTGCGTCTAGGATCGATGGTAACAGGAGACGGGGGACACAATGTTTACCGTGGTTCGGGCCCTCTCTATGGAGGTAATACCCTACTTCCTGCTTGATTGATCTTGATGAATATGAGTGTTACAAGAGTTGATCTACCACGAGATCGTAATGGCTAAACCCTAGAAGTCTAGCCTATGAGTATATGGTAATGAATCTGTCCTATCCGGACTATGCTCTCCGGTTTATATAGACACCGCAGAGATCTAGGGTTACATGAGGTCGGTTACATAGGAGGAAATCTTCATAATAGGTCACCTAGCTTGCCTTCCACGCCAAGTAGAGTCCAATCCGGACACGAGTATAGTCTTCGGTCTTCGTGTCTTCACAGCCCATCAGTCCGGCCCATGGATAACAGGCCGGACGCCCGAGGACCCCTTAGTCCAGGACTCCCTCAGTAGCCCCTGAACCTGGTTTCAATGACGAGGAGTCCGGCGCACAGATTGTCTTCGGCATTGCAAGGCGGGTTCCCCTTCTTTCGAACCCCAAGGTAGTCTTCGGATGTGATGATAGTATCCAGACCTGTGTATATAATTTGTAGAAAATACAATACTCCACGAGTCCAATCTGCTGACAACTGTTTATGACATTGTATCACGCCTGCCCGGTTATTATTTCCAACCGTTGGCTAGCCCGTCGCCCCACGTCTCGGGAAGCAGTTTTATTGGCACGTCTTGTCAAAGCAGAGATCGTGTCCCCCTATTTGCGGGATTTTCAATAATGCAGGTATGGGTAACCCAACCGTCCCCTGGGTACATGTAACATCCCAAATTTTCAATTTGGAATGTTATACATTAGATCATCATGCATATAATATTTTATTGCATTTCGGTTTGCGATCCTCGAAATTCTAAGCAACTCAAGGACCCACGGAGAGAGTTGGGGATTTCACGATTTTCATATTTGAATTTTATCAAATATCGAAACGAGGATCATTTATTTTAATTATTTTTCTCTCCGAAAATATTTCATATCAAAATACATGAGAGGGGATAATATGACTTCTCCAAAAATAACGAAATATTGGAGGAAAAATATTAAAAACAAATATTTGATTTTATTCGGATTTTATTTCTATTTTATTTGCCTAGGAAAAATATGCGTATTTCAAAATTGCATTTTAGGCTGAAATAAATGTTCATCTTGTCCGGCTTATTTTTATAGGACGGGGAAAATTTATTTCGGGATTTTTGGAGTCCGTTTAGTATTTCTTTTCTTTCTTTTTCTGCACGTCCGAATTGTTAAAAAAAAGTCAAACCAACTCAGGCCGTAACCGGCCAGGACTCCGCCCTACCGGCCCTCTTAAATAGCGCCGCCCCGAGCCCCCCAGCCCACCGAAGCCCGCCGCCACCTAAACCCTAACCCTAGCCCGACCCCGCCGCCGCCGCCGCCGACGCCGCCCATTCCGCCGCCGCCGACCCGCCGCCGTCCCATCGTCGCCGAGCCCGTCCCGCCGCCACCTCGCCGCCTCGCCGGAGATCTCGCCGGACTCGAGGTAGCCGCCGCCGGTTTTTTCATAAAACCGTTTGGTTTAAAAAAAACCTAGATCCATTTTTTAGATCGGTTCGTCGGTTTTCTCGGTTTAGTTATTTTGCGGTCATTCGTCCGTACATTCGTTTTAACGAACGGGTTTCGTCGTTTAACCGCAGACAGCGAACATTCGTTCGTTAGCCTGTTCGTCAGTTTTTCTTTTTCTCGGATTTTTCGCGATTATTTTCGATCGCGATTTCTGATCCGATTTTCGTTTTAGTATAACTTTTCGCTCGTTTATCGGAATCAGGCGATTCAAGCGCCTAAAGTTTCGTCTCGAAACCTTCTTTCTGTTTAACCAACTCAAACAAGTTTTTGCTACTGTAAAATTTGACTTAAGTCCAGAATAGTAAACGGAGTTTGTTTCTTTCGCCGTTTGAGTTTTGTTGCTTCGTTCGATTTGATTCTTCTTGCCAACCGGAGTTCTTAAGTTGAACTTTCTGGTTAGATCTCTTATTTGAGTTTTACCCGTGCATCCTTGCTTGATTGCTTATGAATGTCATTGTTCGTTTGCGATAGAGTACCCGGAGTGCGCAGCGTGCTACTACGAGTCTCTAGGTTTCCCGGAACATGAGCAAGGCAAGTAACACTTTGATCATACCTCTTTACCACCCAGTTTTATTGCATTAGATCAACCCTCAAACTATTGCATGGTTAGGAACTGTTTAATATATGGGTTTTGGGAAGTAGATGAGGTAGTACCTATTACCTGTTTTATTATCAAACCCTTGGGAGTTACTTCTACGTTTGCTTATATTGCTATGCTATGCTCGTAGACGTGGATTGGGTTTGAGTGATTACATGACAGATGTGAGATTGTTAATTAATGGTTAACTTAAGGTGGCTACTTAAATACACATCTGGGTGGATTGAGGCACATGGGGAACCCAGTGTTGCCTGTTTTTTGTGGAAATCCTGGGGTACCGTGTGATTCTCCTACGGACCGCCACCCGGGCTCAAAGGGATCATGCGATTATTCATGCTAGAAACTTCCGTGTGCAGCCACAAGCTATTATGGGCTCTAGCATAGTTGATTAAGTCGTGCGAACTCTTACAGTGGTAGACTAGCAGATGTAGGGGAAAGTAGGTGTAACTGTCTACCCATCGTAAGGTGCTAACGCTTCTGAAAGACCGTGTCTCGGTCATCCGTTTCTCAAACATCATGAAGTGCGAGAAATCCAACGGAGGAGATCGAGTCTTGTGGGGAAAAGTGCGCAAACCTCTGCAGAGTGTACAATCTAATCATGGTTAGCCGTGTCATAGGTTGTGGTCTTATACTCAGTGATGCCGTTGGAGTTGATGGACTCACTTTATCTTCCAAGCCTTCCGCTGTTATCGTATTAGATGGCCTTAAGCCATATTTTTTGTAATAAGTTCTCTCTTGAGACTATTCGATGTAATAAGTGCGTGATTGCTACTCTGTTATAAATCCTTCAAGTACTGTGCATGTCAGCATTACCGATCCAGGGATGACACTGATGCACAGAGACTAGACTGTTTGAGGTCTGGTCGCTACAGTACAACTCTTTGGGGATAGGTAAGTTTCAAGACCCAGGAGGGGACGCTCGATATTCTGGGCCTTCATATAGGGACCCAGACTTGTCTTCTTCTTCCGTGCCTGCTTCTTCCTCAACCCCAGCCACCTCGAGTTCTAGCCCTCGAGTTCCAATCACCACCAGCCCCAATCATGTCCGGGTCCAGCCGTTCAGGCCAGTGGGTGGCCTCTTCCATCACGGAGGAGGATATTGTGAAGCTCCGCGTAGCGAGGTACCTGACCCCAGAAATCCTTCATCGGCTTTCTGGCGAGGGGCAGATTATTCCCACCCCCAAATCCGGCGAGAGGGTAGTATTTGTGTCCCACTTCCTCCATGGGTTAGGGTTCGCGCTTAACCCCTTCGTCCGGGGGCTCATGTTCTACTATGGGCTAGATTTTCACGATCTGGCCCCGGACTCTATTCTTCTCATCTCGGCATTCATCGTCACGTGTGAGGCCTTCCTCTGGATTCCTCCGCACTTTGGTTTGTGGCTCAAGACTTTTGACGTGAGGCCGCGGGTGAAAGAGGAGGAGCGGGCAGAGTGCGGCAGCGTCATAATACGCAAGCTCACCAGTGCCGTTTGGTTTGAAGGATCTTTCACCGAGTTTTCCGAGCTATGGCAGCAGGGGTGGTTTTATGTCAACGAGCCGCAGGGCTCCAAGTGGGCAGCTACGCCCGTGTTCCGACCCGGCCCTCCAACTCAGCTCGCTTCATGGATCAATAAGGGATTAGGCTGGGGGTCCGCCAATGAGGTGCAGACTCTGCAAAGTCGCATCCGAAGCCAGAAGGGCATCGAACTTGTGAACATTGTTCAAGTAATGCTAGTCCACCGGACCCTGCCATGTCAGCGGTGGCCTCTCCGTATGTGGGAGTTTAATCCAGAAGGGCGGCGGACTCTTCAGTACTTCTTCGGCGCTATGCACGAAGGGATGTGGAGATTATATTTCGGGGAGCGAGAGATATGGCCGGACACCACTGAAGATGTTGGCCTTGACTGCAATCATCCGGACACTCCGGTAAGTATTCAATCTCCGAACACCTTTCATTCAAGCATCTCTTGACAAGATACTGAATGACCCGTCCTTATACAGGACTGGATAAAGAAAGCGGTGCTGATCTGGTGTCCGGCGCCCCTTCCCGAAGACCCCGCGTCCGCCCTGCTAACGCGGATGTTAACTCCGACACCGTACCAGGTGTCTGCAGAGGGGGGTGAGAGCCGGGAGCCCAAAGGAGATGTCTGCCCTGAGGACGATTCAGACGCTGTGTTCGGGGAAACCGAAACCCTTTTGCCCAGGGGCAAAGGTGTAGAGGGGGCCTTTCATAGCAAGAAGAGGGCCGCTTCTGGAGATCAGGAGGGGAAACCTTCCAAGAAAGGAAAAACGCCATCGTCGTGCGGCTTGGGTCGGGCGAGCGATGTAAATGTAGAGCTTGATGATAAGGATGAACCTCCGGCCAGACCGTAAGTGACACAGGGTACTTTAACCATACCTCATTCCTTTCTTATTACTGAAGTAATCCTCCGACATATGTACGTCCTCGCAGGTTAACGCCAGGTGTTTCTCAATCGTCCTCCTCCTCGGGAGACCTTCTGCCGGAGATGATGGAGAGTGACACGCCTTCTCCGGCCTCCTCGCCCAATAGGGCGGATGATCTTGAGGTGTCGTCCCGGAGGGCTCCTCCTAACCGGCAAGTAGCAAAGGAAACGAGGAAGGAGTTGCCCGAAGGTGGCGCCTCTGTCACTCAGGGTTCGGGGATCAAGAATGACGGCCCCGAACTATCCGGTTTACAGCCGGAGACGATTCTGGAGGCGGGTGAGCGGATTCCTTCAAAGGAGTGTCGTGCTCCGGCGGCGGTGTCCGAAGACCCAGGAGTGCCAGAGACGCTGACGGACCTGCTGCGACGAGCGTCCATTTCGGAAGAGCACCGTGCCTTAATGGTTACGGTGGTCGAAAAAGTTCTCTCCGCGAAGAGCGGGTTGAACGAGGCCTTTACGAGCCTTCTAAGAGGTTTTGAGGTTTGTGATGTAATGCAGCGAATTGAATGACATTGACAGAATGCACCTGTTGTGTATGCAGTAGCCCCTGAGACTCGGATTGCCTTCCGAAGGAAGCAATCGAAGGATAAAAAAGATATGCTCAGGTACTGATCTTGATTGAATTTGGAATGCAGGCTACTACCCCTCCTGCCACTACTCGCAATACAGAAGTGGCCGAGCTGCAGCGAAAGCTGGATATTGCGGAGGATGATATTGCATTGATCAACAGGCGTCTTGACGACTCGCAAGGTATGTATGTCGAGCATTCCTTACACCAATGTGCTTGTAATTTAAGCCTGACTCTGAAAAAGAGTTTTACATGAAATGTGCATGAATGCAGATGGTGCCGCTGCCATGGAGGCCCTTCGGGCCAAGCTGGCCCGGTTTAGTGATGCGGCTGCCGAAAAGACATCGGTTGAGTTAAAAGCCGAACAAGCTGTGCGGCGCCAAGACAAGGATGCAATGTCCACCATGGCGCGCGAGTTAGAGAATGCGGCTGGCCGCTGTAAACTTCTTGAGAAGGAAAATGAAGCCAAAACGGCTGAACTTGACAAGGCCTTACGAGAGGCGAGGGAAGTGCAGTCTGAGTCCAGAGCAGCCCGTGAGGAGATCCGGCAAGCTGGGGAGATTGTGGCTGGCAAGCCCTTTTTGCTATAGGCTAAGTTCGGCGACCCGAACTATGCTCAGCTTAACAAAGTATGGAGTTCTTCGGACAATTTTTTAGACTTGCCGAAGAGTTCTTCCGATGCAGCGCAATTTTATCAGGCGCAAGAGGGGTATGCAACGGAGAAGCTTTTCTGGTCGCAAAATTCTCCATCATCCGCCGTAAGGTCGAACCGGACATAGTTCCGCGACGAGCCATCTGCCAGGGATAGGTTTTTTAGTGAGCTTAGTAGATCGCCCATAGGCGAGTGCTGGAAGAAATCTGCGGCGCTGAACTTGAATATCGATAAACGATCGAGTTCGGTATCCGCGAGCTCGCAGGGTTCGGAACTCGATATCGGAGACGAGTCCGGGGTTCCGTTGATGCAGGTATCGTATGAAGTGGGATCTGCGCGCGGCTCCAACGCCGCAGACTTGGTAGCCCCCGTGATGGATTTGAGTCCCCCATCTTCGGACGTCTTGACCTGCTCCGGATCTAAGGCCGGAGTTGTTACAGGAGCAATCTCCTGGATGCGGCCCGATGACAGGTTTAAGCCATTTTCATCGGGGCAAAGGGGAGCGGTTGCCGCGGTCTCGAATCCGTCGAAGATCAAGTCTCCACGGATGTCCGTGACATAGTTCAGGCTTCTGAATCTGACCTGATGGCCAAGGGCGTAGCTATCGATCTGCTCCAAATGGCCGAACGAGTTGGCCCGCAGTACGAAGCCGCCGAATACAAAGATCTGTCTGGGGAGGAAGGTTTCTCCTTGGACCACGTCATTACTGACGATTGAAGGGGCCATCAAACCTTTCGTCGACGGCACAGTGGAAGTCTCAATGAAAGCACCAATGTCGGTGTCAAAACCGGCGGATCTCGGGTAGGGGGTCCCGAACTGTGCGTCTAGGATCGATGGTAACAGGAGATGGGGGACACGATGTTTACCCAGGTTCGGGCCCTCTCTATGGAGGTAATACCCTACTTCCTGCTTGATTGACCTTGATGAATATGAGTGTTACAAGAGTTGATCTACCACGAGATCGTAATGACTAAACCCTAGAAGTCTAGCCTATGAGTATATGGCAATGAATCTGTCCTATCTGGACTATGCTCTCCGGTTTATATAGACACCGGAGAGATCTAGGGTTACATGAGGTCAGTTACATAGGAGGAAATCTTCATAATAGGTCGCCTAGCTTGCCTTCCATGCCAAGTAGAGTCCAATCCGGACACGGGTATAGTCTTCGGTCTTCGTGTCTTCACAGCCCATCAGTCCGACCCATGGATAACAGGCCGGACGCCCGAGGACCCCTTAGTCCAGGACTCCCTCAGGGGGCGCGCCCCCCACCCTCGTGGCCAGGGTGTGGGCCGCCTCTGGTGGATTCTTTCGCTAGTATTTTTTATTAATTCCAAAAATAACTTCCGTGAAGTTTCAGGACTTTTGGAGCTGTGCAGAATAGGTCTCTAATATTTGCTCCTTTTCCAGCCCAGAATTCCAACTGCCGGCATTCTCCCTCTTCATGTAAACCTTGTAAAATAAGAGAGAATAGGCATAAGTATTGTGACATAACATGTAATAACAGCCCATAATGCAATAAATATCGATATAAAATCATGATGCAAATGGACGTATCAAGGGCTAATAGACTTTTGCAATAAGTATATGAGTTCTTTATGACTAATGTGAGTCCATGGATCATACGCACTCTTACCTTTCCGCAACTTGCTAGCCTCTACGGTACCGTGCATTGCCCTTTCTCACCTCGAGAGTTGGTGCAAACTTCGCCGGTGCATCCAAACCCTGTGATACGATACGCTCTATCACACATAAACCTCCTTATATCTTCCTGAAAACAGCCACCATACCTACCTATTATGGCATTTTCATAGCCATTCCGAGATATATTGTCATGCAACTTTCCACCATTCCGTTTGTTAAGACATGTTCCATCATTGTCATATTGCTTTGCATGATCATGTAGTTGACATTGTATTTGTTGAAAATCCACTTTCATAATTCTTTCATACATGTCGCTCTTGATTCATCGCATATCCCGGTACACCGCCAGAGGCATGCACATAGAGTCATATTTTTGTTCTAGTATCGAGTTGTAATATTGAGTTATGAGTAAATAAAAGTGTGATGATTATCATTATTAGAGCATTGTCCCATGTGAGGAAATAAATAAAAGAGGCCAAAGAAGCCCAAACAAATTAAAAAAGAGAGGCCAAAGAAGCCCAAACAAAAAAAGAGGCCAAAGAAGCCCAAATAAAAAATGAGAGAAAAAGAGAGAAGGGACAATGTTACTATCCTTTTTCCACACTTGTGCTTCAGAATAGCACCATGATCTTCATGATAGAGAACTTGGCTTGTATATTCCAATGATGGGCTTCCTACAAATGCCCGAGGTCTTCGTGAGCAAGCAAATTGGATGCACACCCACTTAGTTTCTTTTGATGAGCTTTCATACACTTATAGCTCTAGTGCATCCGTTGCATGGCAATCCCTACTCCTCGCATTGACATCAATTGATGGGCATCTCCATAGCCCGTTGATTAGCCGCATCAATGTGAGTCTTTCTCCTTTTTTGTCTTCTCACATAACCCCCATCATCATATGCTATTCCACCTATAGTGCTATATCCATGGCTTGCGCTCATGTATTGCGTAAGGGTTGAAAAGGCTGAAGCGCGTTAAAAAGTATGAACCAATTGCTCGGCTTGTCATCGGGGTTATGCATGATGGGAGCATTTTGTGTGACAAGAATGAAGCATGGCAAAACTTACGATTTTGTAGGGATAAGCTTTCTTTGGCTATGTTATTTTGATAAGACATAATTGCTTGGTTAGCATGCTTGAAGTATTACTATTTTTATGTCAATATTAAACTTTTATCTTGAAAATTTTGGATCTGAACATTCATGCCACAATAAAGAGATTACATTCAAAATTATGTTAGGTAGCATTCCACATCAAAAATTCTGTTTTTATCATTTACCTACTCGAGGACGAGCAGGAATTAAGCTTGGGGATGCTTGATACGTCTCCAACGTATCTATAATTTTTGATTGTTCCATGCTATTATATTATCTGTTTTGGATGTTTAATGGGCTTTAATATAGCTTTTTATATTATTTTTGGGACTAACCTATTAACCGGAAGCCCAGTGCAAATTGCTGTTTTTGCCTATTTCAGTGTTTCGCAGAAAAGGAATATCAAACGGAATGAAACCTTCGCGAGGATCGTTTCTGGAACAAACGCAATCCAGGAGACGGAGTGGACGTCAAGGAAGCAACGAGGCGGCCACGAGGTAGGAGGGTGCGCCCAGGGGGGTAGGCGCGCCCCCACCCTCGTGGGCCCCTTGTGGCTCCACCGACCTACTTCTTTCACCTATATATACTCATATACCCTGAAGACATCCAGGAGCACCACGAAACCCTATTTCCACTGCCGCAACCTTCTGTACCCGTGAGATCCCATCTTGGCGCCTTTTCCAGCGCTCCGCCAGAGGGGGAAGCGATCACGGAGGGCTTCTACATCAACACCATAGCCTCTCGAATGATGTGTGAGTAGTTTACCACAGACCTTCAGGTCCATAGTTATTATCTAGATGGCTTCTTCTCTCTCTTTGGATCTCAATACAAAGTTCTCCTCGATCTTCTTGGAGATCTATTTGATGTAATTCTTTTCGTGGTGTGTTTGTCGAGATCCGATGAATTGTGGGGTTATGATCAAGATTATCTATGAACAACATTTAATTCTTCTCTGAATTCTTTTATGCATGATTTAAATATCTTTGCAAGTCTCTTCGAATTATCGGTTTAGTTTGGCCTACTAGATTGATCTTTGTTGCAATGGGAGAAGTGCTTAGCTTTGGGTTCAATCTTGCGGTGTCCTTTCCTAGTGACAGCAGGGGCAGCAAGGCACGTATTGTATTGTTGCCATCGAGGATAAAAAGATGGGGTTTATATCATATTGCTTGAGTTTATACCTCTACATCATGTCATCTTGCTTAATGCGTTACTCTGTTCTTATGAACTTAATACTCTAGATGCATGCTGGATAGCGGTCGATGTGTGGAGTAATAGTAGTAGATGCAGAATCATTTCGGTCTACTTGTCACGGACGTGATGCCTATGTTCATGATCATGCCTAGATATTCTCATAACTATGCGCTTTTCTATCAATTGCTCGACAGTAATTTGTTCACCCACCGTAATACTTATGCTATCTTGAGAGAAGCCACTAGTGAAACCTATGGCCCCCAGGTCTACTTTACATCATATAAGTTTCCAATCTACAATTCTAGTTTACTATTTATTTTGCAATCTTTACTTTCCAATCTATACAACGAAAATACCAAAAATATTTATCTTATTATCTTTATCAGATCTCACTTTTGCAAGTGGCCGTGAAGGGATTAACAACCCCTTTATCGTGTTGGTTGCAAGGTTCTTGATTGTTTGTGCAGGTACTAGGGACTTGCGTGTAGTCTCCTACTGGACTGATACCTTGGTTCTCTAAAACTGAGGGAAATACTTACGCTACTTTGCTGCATCACCCTTTCCTCTTCAAGGGAAAACCAACGCATGCTCAAGAGGTAGCACTGGCCTACAAATTTACACTGGCATCTGTCCGAGGACATTGATGCCAGAGGATGCCATCCAATGCTGCCCGCATACCTTTCGACAACTATATGAACTAACCGGGCAAAATTCATGCAAACAAAGCAAATTTCAAATTAACTGGATGAAATTCATTACATTTCGAAAACTTTTCCTATAAAATGGACGAAATTCATTACATATCTCGCACAAACCGTACTAAAACCTACTGTAAACCTAATCTAAACGATCACTGCGCCAGAACACCATGTCCGGCTATGAGCCTCGAGAACGTCGGCCATTGCCTTTGCCTCCTCCTCATCCACATCAGCTTTGTCCAGCTCCGCCTTGATAACCTCCTCCTCTGGAGCAGAAGGTTCTGAAGATTTCCACCTCCACGTCGCCGTCAAGCGGCTAATCGGCCGCTGATGTTTACCCCACCAAGCTTGGCGTCGGCTGTGTGGAGGAGCGGTGGCCTTCCTGGGACCAGAGCGGCGGCAACCTACCGTGTACTACTCTTCCCCGCTGCCGGCTGCGCCCACGCACGCGTGCCGGCTTCGTGGTCATGGAGGCGGAAGGCGGCCGGAGGGGAGCCGGCGATCTCCTTCGTCTGCTCCTGCGACAGTACGTCCAAGAGAGCTTTGGAGCGCGCCCGAAGCGGAGCCGCCGATGTCGCTCGTCTGCTCTTGCGATAGTACGTACAAGAGAGATTTGGAGCGCCAGGAGGCCATGGTTGGAGTGGTGCCGACAAAAGGAAGGGACCGGAGGATAATGATTGTGGGTCTTTGGCTATGGCTGGGATCTGGGGCTCAAGTTAATATAGCGGGCGAATGGCAATGAGCCGCGACAGACGGATGGACAGTTGGCGCCGGAGTAGGTTCGTCGGCAACTGTGTGTCATTAATGTGGGCGGCGGATGGAAGGATTGCCGTGGTGTCGTTAACGCGGAGCAGTCGCTTACACCGGGATGCCACGTGGGTGGCGCTCTCTCGGCCGTCGCGCTGCTGCAATGCCAACGCCATTGAGAGGTTGCATCGGGCGTGAATGCGGACGCTGCTTCAGTAACTTAACTGCAGGTGCAGTTGGGTCACTGACATGTTGGCCCAACTAGCATCTTGCTCGCATGGCAGTGACACACCAACTGCACCTGCAATTAAGTCCTGTGAATGCGGCATTGAAGTTCTGGAGAGACGGTGACCGCTAACAGTGCTTCGACGACCACCATTAGACACCACACAACCATGCATAACTTACGAATAATGAAAGAATCTACCAAACACACACTCGTGTGCAGTGGCACTATGATCGGTCGCTCACGATACATATATAGGTACCATAGTACCCTCTCTAGCTAGACTGTTTTATAGATTGTCGTTGTGATGGATGATATACATGAGCAAGGCGCCGAGTCACGTCGTCGCGTCGTGTGCAGAGCCATGGCTAATGTCGAGCAGCTCGGCGCCCAAGCACGAGTATGACCATTGGTGTTGAGCCAGGTGAATACATGCTCGGTGTTGGCGGAGGCTGCCAGCAAACATCTAAACAGTAATGTCAAGCACCGCCAGGGCGCGCAGGTGACGGGCTCGCCGTTTGCGTTGCGCCATGAGCAGGACTTTGATTGAGAGGGCGACGTACATACATTAGCATGCTTTGACAGCATGAGCATGAGTGTCTGCATGCGTACATGCTACTTGCCTCTATGACCGGTGTGCGCTAATGTGTGCATCACGTATAATATAAAAAAAATCGGTTTGTGCATTTAACACAAAGTATTTCATTTTCATTTGGCTGATGAGTGTGCGTTGCAGCGATGAGTCTGTGGTTTGATTCCTCACATACGCATAATTTTGGTTTTTATCTCTTTCTCCACTGACAGGTAGGCCCACATAGATAGATAGATAAAGAACACGAGCTGATGAGGCGCATGCAGGCTGTTTGACTCGTCAACCAGACAAATACGGAGCTATAAGCTGAGCCAGTGACCGTATAATCACCATATCTCGTATACAATGATCAAAGTGAGCTATCAAGACAAGTTCGATGACCGCCAATGCATTTTACTCGGTAATAAATGACCAGGATTGAAGGGGAATCCAAATTTCCTTCGTCTTCTGTCCTTGAGCTCTTGACAAACCAATGTACTATACGGTTGTCCGGCCACTCCACCCCAGAGCTCTCACCAAGCGTCGTTCATGACACCGCGCCGCACCGTAACTGGTAAGGAAGCGATGGCATCCCGCCGCACCGAGTTCCTCGCCGCCCACGACCACACACAAAATGGTAGGGAAGCGATGGCATCCCGCCGTGCCGAGTTCATCGCCGCTCGCAACCACACACCTACATGGGCAGAATTTGAAGCTGCCAAGGCCGAATGGGCAGTAGAGCAAGAGGTGGCCAAAGACGCATAGAGGGAGCGGAAAAGTCAGAAAGCACTCAAGAAAAGAGAGGCCCGCCGCCACAAGAAAGAAGAGGACGCACGCGCTGCTTCGGAGAGGTCGACGGAGATCCAAGCACGGTGGGGTGTCACCGACAAAGCCGGGAAGGAGAACGACGGTGTCTGGCCAGCATGTGAGAAGTAGTAGTACTAGTAGTTAGTGTGTGTGTCTGGCCAGCACGTTTGTTTAATTAATTACGAGCATGTACCAGTACTAGTTACTACTGTAGTTTTTAGAGCAAATTACCAGTACATTAGCCTAGACTCAATGGAAAAATTCCTATCCTATGCATCAAATGGCATCTCTTTCTCTATAGGAATTTAGATGCATGTCATCTCACTTCCTATGATTTTAATATTCCTATAAAATTCCTATCCTATGAACCAAAGGAGGCCTTTGCTGGAGTACAGTACTGTTGGTACAATAGTTTTCTTCAAGAAGCGGAATTCAACGAAGTCATGATGGTTCCTTTGTCCGAGCAACTTCACAGTGGGAAAGGTTGGGCCTGTGATTTGACGGCTCATTAGTCATTATTACTGCGGCGCGACGACCGGGGTGACTCTCCCTTGGAGTTCTGCGTGCATGGCAAGTGGACCAGGATGGTCGACGTCCCACATGTCGGCAAATGGAAGTATTCTTTCCGATATCGAGGAGCAAGGAAACCGCGTGCTATAGTATCACTGTTGATTTATGCTCTTCAGACATGTACTCAACCTTTTGCATCGGGATATAAGTATAATGGTATTACACTTTAGCTAGTGATTTACGTGGCCATGTTAACATGCTTGTGTAAAAAAATGTCACTTCCTGCTCGTGATTTGCGTTATATAATTATGAGAAGTTTGCTAACTACTAAAGCAAAGTGGAATTTGTCCATGTTATACAAGTAAATTAAGGTGATTGTTTATCATACGGGTAAGATTGGACGAAGGGTGGTAGGAACAAATGCTCCGCCTAGAGCATGTGTGTGTGAGATGGAGTCTTAGTGTGTGTGTGTGTGTGTGTGTGTGTGTGTGTGTGTGTGTGTGTGTGTGTGTGACACGGAGTCTTCGGTGGCGAAAGTAATTTAAGTGTGTGTGGCTTCATCATAGAAAGGTGATGTGTATGGCAGAGGTCACCAATGAGGGGGTGCGAAAGAGAAAAGGACTGTAGAGAGGGAAGAGAAGGCGTGTGCGCGTGAGAGGAGTCGACATCGAGAGAACGTGTTTGTTCGAGAGACACCGAGGAAGATTACTATATATCGATGGTGCATGTAGGCGGGAATTAAGCGAAGGGATGGTCTTATTGGTTTTGGGGATATAGGGGAAGAGTGAGAAAGGGGGGTGGGGTAGCTAGAAGGAGATTGTTAAGTGTGAGTGTGTGTTTTACCCATCCGGGGGGAAGTTATGTGCACACAAGAAGAGAACGATTCGATGTGGGGTTAGGGCTAAGGGTAATTAACTACGTATGGAGACATAGGATACCTTGAACGTGCATGTGCGAGAGGTATACATGTATACGTGGGATGTGCGTGTGCGTGCGTGCACATGATCGAGATAAAAGAAAGAAGACATAAGTCATAAGATCAACGACATGGGAGAGACGGATCGGTATGACAATATGCATGCATGTGAGAGTGAAGGGAAGAAGGACCGATAATTGAGCATGTGTTTTTGTCTTTAAGAGATAGTGGCGTGGGCTGGAGCATGCATCTATGACAAGCAGAGGGAATGAGACACAACGATTGTGCAAAATACATCAACCTATAGATGCATGTATGGGGAGACAGATATAGTGTGCGTGATAGGAAGCAAGAGTGCGTGCGAGAAAGAAATGTTGACGGAGAAACTACAGATAGATAGAGATGCTAGCTAGAGGGACATCGGCTAGTTTGAGTGTTGGAGATGACCGCCGAGTGGTTCAGAGGGTGAAGTTATGTGTGTGTGAGAGAAAGATAAAAAGAGGGCACATGACTGCATGTAGAGAGAAACATATATAGTGTGCGTGATAGGAAGCAAGAGTGAGGGCGAGAAAGAAGGTTGATGGAGAAATAGATAAATATAAAGATAAAGATGCTAGCTAGTGTGTGTGTTAGAGATAAGAGTCGAGTGGATCAGAAGGCTGAGTTATGTGTGTGGGTGTGAGAGAGATAGAGAGAGGGTGCATGTGAGTCACATACAAACAAATATCAGAGAGAAATGAGATCCCGAGAGATGGAGTTTTGTGTCTGCGAGAGAGAAAGATATTTCACAACGAGAGTGATAGCTAGAGAGACATATCAGGGAACGCGAGATATCTCTAGGGAGAGAGAGTGTGTGTGAGCGACATACAAGAGAATGGTGGAGAGATATGAGACCCTGGGAGACAGAGTTTGTGTTTATGTGTGAGAAAGAGATATTTAAGAGGAAGAGTCATAGCTTCTCATACCTAAGGAGCGCAAGACATCTTTGTGTGAGAGGGGGTGTGCGAGTGGCACACAGGGGAATAGTAGAGAGAAATGAGACCCCGGGAGACGAAGTTTGTGTTCGTGTGAGAGAAAGAGATTTCACATGGAGAATCATAGTTAGAGACACATAGCAGGGAGCGAGATATACTTAGAGAGAGATAGAGTGATGAAGGTTGACGGGGAGAGTACCGTCCGTGTGTTACGAAGATAAAAGATCATTGTCGACATACAGGTAGCACGAGAGATACCCGAGAGACGATGAACGCGTATAGGTCTAGAGAGATACTCCTATATAAGCATGAGTGATAGCTATATGAGACGAATATCTGGATTAAAGGGGATTCAAATATTTAAACTAGAGATCACGACATCGATAATATCATAACGAAAATTGGTGTATCAAACATGCATATTCATTTGAATTTGGGGACACGTGTAATGTTATATAGTTTATCAATACGTATTAGTGATCCATAGATTCTTTAATTAGAGACAATGCATGGTTTATATGCAATTAATGTCTAAACGGGATTACACTATATGTTGTGTGTGTGAAACACATTATACATATTTGAGAAGTAAAAGAAACCCCGCATGAAACACACATTAATTGGAGATAGTTAGCGAGGAATGCATACATTGGATTTCAACATAAAGTGGTTTCAAATATTTGAAAATCCAAATTAAGATGGATCCAGCCTTATGAATCTGAGATCATGCCATTTGTAAACCATATTTATGTATAAAGGGTGTTGTGCTTTTGAAAGTATATATAAAAAATGATGTATATAGAATTTTATTCCAATCAAAAATGGATCCTGCCCGAATAAAAATAGAATACAAACTGGATTCAATTTGAGTTGGCACGGTAAACGTGCACTCTTGCTCTGCAAAAATTTGAACGAAGCGGGGAATGTCGCAGTAACCGCCCGAAACCAAAATCTACGAGATGGAAATTACTGCCTATCCCTGACACGCAAAGCCTATCGGCTCGATTTCTATAGGTTTCAATAGGGGTAAGTTTGTAATTTCACTCAAACATGACATAACCGCCTCTCACCCGGATTCATACATGGTGGGCGCCAAAACATAGTGTCTCCTCGGTCGAAATCGACTCCCTCCCCGATTCATATACGGCGGGCGCCAAAACAAACTCTTGTCGGCAAATATTCGGTGTATGCGAGATTACCGTCCTATTCCCAACTGACTAATATTGTTGTGATGTACGAAATTTTAAATGGGGGATAAGTTTGTAAATTTCCTCGCATTTGATACAAGCGCGCCCTGAAGACATGGTTCCCCCCTTCCTCTCTCCCTCCATTTCCCCATTCGTACTCCGTGGGCGCCAAAACACCCTCTCCACCCCAGCCTCCTCCGTCCGCCACCCCATCCACCGCCGTCCTCCTCCACCATGCCGGAGCTGATACCCCGATGCCGTCGTCCATTACAAGAGATCGACCTCTCTCATCCACGGCTTCGGACCGGGATCCTTGCATCCCGTCCTCTCGCTTCATCCCCGCCGTCGTCCACCTTGCCGGTGCCGCTCCTACGATCATCTCGTCCACCGTGCCGGGATATTTCCCCCGCCGCCACCGTCTACCTTCCTAGTTCTGCTTCCACGCTGCCGACAGCCATCGCTACCGCAGCACCGTCAAATTCTTAGCAGATGCATACACGGCGCCGCACTAGAGGCGGTACTCTTTCGTATCTGCTCAACTTATTTATCGCAGGAAGAAAATAGATCGTCATTGCTTTACTTTAATTTCTTGTCCATCACTTACTTGTTAGTTGAGAGCAAACATTGGTTGCGAAGTTGCCTTTGTTCGGTTTGCACCTTCAGATCCACCATGGCACGCTCAACACTATACTCGCAATGCTTATGGGTTTCCCCTTTTATATTCCACACTAGTTAAATGACAGTAGACTAAATTTCAAAATTGGGTCAGTCGATTTTTGAGAGCTCGCCGGAGTTCGCCGGTGCGAAGGAAGGGGCTCGCCGAAGGGCTGCCCGATTATCTATCTTAGGGTTTCGGGTGGGGACAGTGGTTGTGGGGGCTGTCGTCGGGCTATGGTGGGGCCTCGCCGAAGGCAAAACTCGACGCTGGTGGGGGGTGGGGTTATCTAGAGGGATGGCCGGGGGCGGCGGAAGATCGGAGGTGGTGGGCGGTTTAGGGGAGGGCGGGGGCCGGTGGTTCGGCCGGCGACCCGTGCGGTGGTCTTTAGGGGAAGAATAAGCGACGAGGAAGAAGAAGGGTTAGGAGACATAGGATCTTCATCCAACCGCCTGGAATGGTCGACTGACCCAAATGATGAAAGTCAGGCTGCATGTAGACATTCCCATATATTTAGTACTATTATCGTAGGTGCTTCGAGACGTACGTGCAAGCAGTGCTCCTCAACCCATCAAGCTAAACAACATGCCACTCATAATTCCAAACTTAGATGCTCAAATACGAATCTTGATGCTGACATGTACTAAAACTGAGAATATTTAATTGGTCAGTTAAAGTTCCTACTTTACTTTCGAAACACATGCACCACATATCGAGGGACAACAGAGAGTTGCGTTCTTTATGTGCTCTGGTTCATCATGTGTGGCCAACCAACATTTTATTATCCAAAATCTGCTTGCTCTTCTTTAGCATGCTCCTCTTCCCTTCTTCCTTTGTCAGTACTCTCTCCGTACATAAATATAAGTCTTTGTAGAGATTCCTCCATGGACTACATACGGAGCAAAATGAGTGAATCTACACTCTAAAATGTATCTATATACATCCGTATGTGATCCATAGTGGAATCTCTACAAATATTTGTATTTAGGAACATAGGGAGTATAATAGTTGTACAATATGTTCTTTGTAGTGAAGAGGAGCAGGGACATTTGCAGTGTACAGGTCTATTCAGTCGCTTGTCATGGATGCTTTCAATTCTTTGTGTTGGTCTTCATATCGATTGTCATGGACGCTTTCAACTCTTCATATTCGATCGTATGTGTCGCCTTTGAGAGTTAGACTGATAGTAATAGTACCGCGCCTTCAGTTGTAGGGTGCTGGTATGCGAAGCCTTTCTAGCCGTATCGGCAATACTACCACATATATTCCAGCAAGTTCCACTTTCCTGATTTTACCCCTGATGCTTAGGGTTTTCCCAGTATATCTACATTGTGATCTGCGTAGGTGCTTTGTTTCCTACTAGAATTTGTCCACCCTTTAAAGATAAATAACACACCAATCATACGTCCTTAGGTTCTTCAAATATGAATGTGATATGATACTAACATTAGCTAACAGACACACATTTAATTGGTTAGCTAATGCTCCCAATTGAGTTTCCAAATGCATGTGGTCACATATAGAGAGACATCATGGAATTGCATTTCTTTGGGTGCTCTGATTCATCATGGGTGGGCAACCAACACTGTATAGAAAGAATGGGAATCTCAATAATATGCGTCCCCTTCTATTCTTTAACATGTTCCTCTTTAGTTCTTCTTTAGTAAGCACAGTATGTTCCTTATCAGGAAGGGGAGTAGGGACATCTGCAGTCGACAGGTCTATTGGGTCGGTTCTGCTAAATGATTTCGCACTTCGAGTTGGTCTGCCATAATACCCCGGAAATGGTGGGAGCAGCGCGGTCTTTGATAGACTAAACTGATAGTAATAGCTGTGCGCCTTCAGATGAATAGAGCTGGCCTGTAGGTGATCGATAGGCTGCATATTAGTAGCGGCAAAACCCTGTGTTTTCTAGCCAGTTCCGCTTTCCCGATTTATCTATGGTGGTTATGGTGTACCCCTATTATCTACACTACGATCTGCCTACTGGCTCTGCGCTCTCGTTATCATGATTTGGCAATAAACTCTCTATACGGTATATTATGAACCTATCATCTGCCAACTATCCTTACATCTGGGGCTCCCTACAGGGAGCCTATTTTTTGTGTAGTTGTGCTAGATTATATTAATCTACTCACCATATTACAGCACACATGGGCTCTCTCATCATAATCCAGTGACAGCACATAAGGGTTTACAGGGAGCCACTATTATATTACAATATCCTCTGCATTACAAAGATAATCTCACTACTATTTGTGTTTTCATGCTTTACAGATATTGTACGTAATCACAATGAATATAAGAATGTGCACATCAGAAGAATATTGCGGAACAGTTCAATGGGTAACAAACTTGGCATCAAGGGATTGAGGTCCATTGTGGATGCAATGAAACCCACATGCTCCCAACCTATAGATTCGTATTCAGAATATGATCCTAATGACTATTCTGAGCTCAAGGAGTCAAAGGCAGATGGCCCATCCTGTTCACCCAATAAGGTGCCTGTTCTAATTTGGCAAGGTTTTATTGGTTGCACATATCTTGCATAAGGTGTCTTGCATTTCTTTTTGGTTCGTTGCACCGCCATCTGCTTAGTTTACTCATGATATATGTGAAGATGCCATGCCCATCCTTTATCAACACCTATTCCATTTGTCGGCATACCATGTTTTTCCATTCAAATGTTGTTCTTGTGTTTCAGACATCCAAAAGGAAGAGGGTGATTGCAGAACCTGAAGGAGCCCAAGCAAAGTCCTTGAAAAAGGTGGTGCTACTGGAGAAATCACATAGCACCCGACGTATATTTTCAATAGAATCAGCGCCGCAAAACCTAGGATATCGCAACTATGTTGGCCGCTGCTTTGCTCTTGTGAGTACCTATTGTCCTATCGCTGTCCTTACATTCATAACTGGTGGATTATGTGACATCATTGTGCATTATAGCTTGCTTATCCACTGTTCCCTCCAAATTATCAGATCTATATTAATGCTTAAATTAATGTAGAATAAACCCAATGCTTATGAAGAAATTTAGTTCTGCATTATTCTTGTAAGTATCTGCTGTCTTTCATCACTGTACTTATATTTGTCAGCTAGTTCTACATGTACACTTTGCAGCTTATTTTCCCTTGTCCTCCATTTTTCTACACATCAGGTCGACATTTACTCTTGCCAAAATATTGAATAAAACCAATGTTACTGAAGAAGTTTAGCTCCGCATTGCTCTTGGTAGTGCCTTCTGCCTGTATGTTGTATTTACATTTGTACTCTACATCTTAAGTTAAATAATCGCCATTTGTTCCTATATTTTCACATTGATAACCCACAAGTATAGGGGATCACAATAATTTTCGAGGGTAAGTATTTAACCCAAATTTATAGATTCGACACAAGGGCGGCCAAAGAATATTTGAAGGTATTAGTAGCTGACTTGTCAATTCAACCACACCTGGAGATTAATTATCTGCAGCAAAGTGATCACTAGCAAAGTAGTATGATAGTTTTGATAGTAGTGACAACAACAATAGTAAGGGTAATAGTGATAGCAGTAGTTTTGTAGCAAGTGTAACAGTGATGATAGCAGTAGTAACGCATCAGAAACAATAAGGATAAATTCGTAGGCATTGGATTGTTGACTCGTTCGATGATATTTGTCATGAGACAGTTATAACCTAGAGCGATACGGCACTAGCTCCAGTTCATCGATATAATGTAGGCATGTATTCCGTAAATAGTCATACGTGCTTTATTAAAAGAACTTGCATGACATCTTTTGTCCTACCCTCCCGTGGCAGCGGGGTCCACATTGGAAACTAAGGGATATTAAGGCCTCCTTTTAATAGAGAACCGGAACAAAGCATTAACACATAGTGAATACATGAACTCCTCAAACTGCGGTCATCACCGAGAGTGGGCCCGGTTGTTGTCACTCCGGGGTTGTCGGATCAGAACCGTAATAGGTGACTATAACTTGCAAGATCGGATCTAAAACATGGATACAATGATGAATTCATAAACGGTTCAGATCTGAGTTCATGGCACCCGAGCCCAAAGTGACAAGCATTAAGCATAGCAAAGTCATAGCAACATCAATCTAAGAACATAGTGGATACTATGGATCAAGCCCTAACAAAACTAACTCGATTACATGATGAGTCTCATCCAACTCCTCACCGACCAGCGAGCCTATGAAGGAATTACTCACTCCCGGTGGGGAGCATCATGGAATTGGCGATGGGGATGGGTTGGTGATGACGAAGAACGAAGATCCCCCTCTCCGGAGCCCCAAACGGACTCAAGATCTACCCTCCGAGGAAGAACAGGGCTCGGCGGTGGCTCTGTCTCGTGGATCGCGATAATTCTTTCTCCCTGATTTTTTTCTAGAATAATGTGAATTTATAGTATCGGGGGGTCGTCAGCGGGGCCACCAGGTGGGTACAACCCACCTGGGCACGCCAGGAGAGGGGGGCGCGCCCTGGTGGGTTGTGCCTAACCAGGGGCCCCTCTCTGGTGGGTCTTGGCTCCAGAAATTCTCTTTTATTGTATAAAAAATCCTCGCAAAGTTTTGTTCCATTCCGAGAACTTTTATTTCTGCACAAAAACAACACCATGGTAGTTCTGCTGAAAACAGCGTCAGTCCGGGGTTAGTTTCATTCAAATCATGCAAATTAGAGTCCAAAACAAGAGGAAAAGCGTGAGAAAAAGTAGATACGTTGGAGACGTGTCAACTCCCCCAAGCTTAAGCCTTTGCTTGTCCTCAAGCAATTCAGTTGATAAACTGAAAGTGAGAAAGAAAAAGTTTTACAAAATCTTTTGCTCTTGTTTGCATAAATAAGCTTAAACAGCAGCCAGGTTTTCAGCCAACATTATAACTAACCATGTCAACAATAACTCTTAAAAATTGTAATGATTCATATCAATGACATAATCAGCTAGCGAGCAATCATAAAATATCTCAAACAGCAACACGTTGTCAAAACAACCATGATATAATATGACAATAGTGGTATCTCGCTAGCCCTTTCTGGGACCGCAAAACATAAATGCAGAGCACCTCCAAAGTTCAAGCAGCGACTACACATTGTAATTCATGGTAGAAAAGATCCAGTCATGATGCACCCAACATTAGCTACACATAATGCATAAATCATGACAGCTGTGCTCTACTCAGTTTCTGGCGCTTGTGTTTAGAAGGTGGTGACACAACATAAAAGTAAATAGAAAGTCCCTTCGCAGAGGGAAGCAGTGATTTGCAGAGGTGCCAGAGCTTAGTTTTTAAAATAGAGATAAATGATAATTTTGAGACATGCCCCCTTCTCATTCACTTCACGACCATCAGTTATCAACATCTTCCATGCTAAGCACGCTAGTGGCGGTTTCCAAGCGATAAAAGTAAAGGTTTACTCCCCCTCCACCATCAATCACATGCCACGGCTTGTCCGAAACAATGGGTGCCGTCCATACCAACATCAGTCCCGGGGGAGTTTTGTTTAATTATTTGCATTTTTGAGTTCGGGACTGGGAATCCCTATTACCGCCCATTTCCTCGTGCGATGGCGAGTGAATAAACACTCGACCTGAGGATAACTTGCTTAGCACAGAAGATATCGACCACCTCCTGTCGTTCCATGAACGATCCAGGCACACAAAACGGATAATTTTTTTAGAAGTTTTTAGAGGTGGCACATGCAAATTTACTTAGGACGGCAGGGTAATACCGCATATAGGTAGGTATGGTCGACTCATCTGGAATAACTTTGGGTCCAAGGTTTTGATATACAAGCAGAACTCCCACTTTGTACAGGCGAAGGCTAGCAATTAAGATTGGGAAGCGGCCAGCTAGAGAGCAACAATGATCATGACCAGGCATTATGCATAAGTAACATTGGACACTAGCATGAGTAGGATATGAACACCATGAACATAAACATTATAGAGGCTATGTTGGTTTCGATTCAACTACATGCATGAACATGTACCAAGTCAAGCCATTCGAACATTCGGAGGAGGATACAATATCATCATACTACATCACAATCATTTTAACGCTATGTTGATATCCAAGATAAATCATTATCAACTCCCAGCTACTTATGCATGGCATGAGAAACTATAATCTCTAATGGTCATTGCAAACATGTTTAATCATAATGGGCTGAAGCCTGGATACTTGGCTAAACATATTTACACAGACAGAACAAGTCGAGTTCATACAAGTTTCTCTTTGCCACGGCCAACTCATCGAATATCGTCATTATTGCCTTTCACTTGCATGACCGAATGATATGAAAATAATAATAGTGCAAGAGTGCCATGGACTAAGCTGGAATCTGCAAACATTTTATTCAACAGGAGAAGACAAGGTAAAATGGGCTCTTTATTAGTTCAATAGTTATTCATATGAGATCCACTCAACATTTTCATCGTGGTCTTCTCCTCGGTACAACTCGAATAAAAAGAAACGAAATTCAGAGAAACACATTGAAATATTTTTGGAGTTTTTGGTTTTCTTCAACAAGCAAAATAAAAAGCAAAAAAGAGAAAAACTATTTACACGGGAAAGCTCCCAACAAGCAAAAGAAGAACAAGGAAATCTTTTTGGGTTTTCTTTTTAGTGCTACTACTAAACATGCATAGAAAGTAAATTACTACAACTAATTTTTTGGTTTTTCTAAGGTTTTTCAAACACACAAGAAGAAA